>NW_023144624.1:1984420-3184420 GCF_012932325.1 Thrips palmi | reverse complement strand
CAGTTCTGGAAAATTTCCGGCAGATGGCGTCGCGTGGCGTCGCCCGGAAGCGAGACGGAGCGAGGGCACGCTTCCGCTTTCCACGCATCCTCCCCTCTCGTATTGTAATTTTGGTATTTTTGCGGGGGAGGCCCGGACGGGTCCAGCCCACCACATTGGAAACTTGGGCAGCCAAACTTTTTGGGCCGACCCGAACCTTTGGATGCGGCATGCCTCCGTTTGACACGCTTCTCGTTTACTGACCGACCGGGCCGTTTCGGTTCGACGGCGCTGTGTTGCCACATTTGCATGCCAGCGCGCGCTGCCCCCCCCTCCCGCCTTCCCCTTTCGTCTGCAGCTACTGGGGCAAACCAGTGACTTTACGGTCGCAGCAATCGTGCGGAGATCTCTGTACGCCTGCTCGGCCCCCTGGCCTTGGGAGCTGCGTAAATGCCTCACGTTTATTTTTGCCGTCATCCATTCCTTCCTTCCTTCATTCATTCATTTATTCGTTATTCATTCGTTCCTAGCGCTGATGATGTGCATGCATTTATCATCTATCCTCCTCTGCGCCCCAGACTCCTTAGGTTTCACCCGTTCGTTGGTCCTCCTATCGGTCGCCCCACCGTGGGTCGCCCTGTGAGCTGCCCCTTGGTGGGCTGCACTGGTACCCTGGAAAGAGAGAGACAGACAACGCGCCGCGGCAATAAAGGCTGACAGATGGGGTTGAAAGCTGGGTATTACATTCCCGCGCCGCGAGTGATAAGTTGCAGGTGATTACATCGCCACTCCGGTGTTGCTCGCGTTTTGTTGTTGTTGTTGTTGTTGTTGTTGTTGCTTTTGGATGGTTAATGGTAACAAAGGAAGCGCGGAGGTCAGGCGTGGCTGCCTGCGGTGTGCGCGGAGCCGGCCCCGGCCAGCATCGGCCAGCCCAGCCCAGGGCTAGGGCCAGCGCAGGCACATCGCCTTCTTTGAAAAGCCTTGTGCCCCCCGGCCCTGTGGCGCCCTGTGGCCTCTGGCCCATTGTATTTACATTGCTGATGGGAGTGAGCGGAAAGCGACATGGGCGGAGAATGAGATGCAGGGAGACGTTAAAGGAGTCAGGTAAAAATGGTTCGCCAACAGAGCGCGCCGCGGAGCGCCGAACACGGAACGAGGAAGGCCCTGCCAAGCGCCCTGCCAGCCCAGGAGGACCCTTGTCCTGCATGGAGTGTCTGCTGTTGCCGCGCGGCTCGGTGCGGCTCGGCGGGGGGCGGCATTCATCCTGAAGCAAGAGAACAAAGTCCTGAGCTGGGACAGACCCCGGACCCTTCCGCCTTCCGCCCTCTTGCTATGAGAAATCGGCTTGTCAAAGTCACGAACGTGACCTCCACGTGAGTGCGGACTTTGCCTCTCCGATTTCTCATACTTAGGGATCCCTTCCGGTGTAGGACTCTTCCCGCTTATCCAGTGCCGTTTTCTATTCCGGAGCCACGGCGCCGCCAGGCCGCCGTCTGGCAGCACGTGACGTGCGGTGCACTCGGAGGAACTAATGCGTTGATTTGGCAGAGGAAATGTCTGGCTCGGGGTCTCTGCGCGGTGGCGTGCCCTCAAGCCTGAGAATTTAATAAGGGAACACAGCCTCGTCTACCTGCCCGCCTGCGGCCTGCCTGCCGCCAGCCTGGCGCGGTGCACGGCGACGCGACGCACCACGGTACCCGTTTATTCGTGTTAAGTGTCCGGGCTTCCGTGCACCGGGGAAACGTGTAGCTCTGCGTAGCGCCGCGTAGCGAAGGCCATGGCAGGTCTAAATGAGCTCAGGCCTGTAAAAAAGACAGGTTGGGAAACTACGCCACCTTGGTCGGAGCCCTGAGGTACAAGCCAGCTCTTAAAAAAACAATGGTTCGAAAGCAAAATATCCACGAAAAGCGGAAGGAAAGGTGAAAAACGAAACAGCACTTCCCTTTGCGTTTGGGAAAGAATGGATGTTCCCGGCGCGGTGGCGTGCCATCTCAGGACACACGCATTCCATCACTGCCTGTTTGTTTACCGGCCGCGCTGGCCTCAATTTCCCTGTCTTTGTCGGAGAGGCAAACTTGGGCCAGTCGGCCCAGGGCCCATGGGCCGCAGCCCACAGCACCGCGCGCAACGCGCAGCTCGGCGAGCGGGATAACTTTGGTCACCCTCCCTCTCAAAATGTGGACAAGAGTTGGGTTTCCCTTTGAAAGGTCACATCAAGACCACTTTGCCAACCCGTCTTCCCTTCTTCCTTTCCTCCTCCTCCTTCCTCTTCTTCTTCTTCTTCTTCTTCTTCTTCTTCTTCTTCTTCTTCTTCTTCTTCTTCTTCTTCTTGGTTGTAGGCCAGACACGCGGCCGTTTTTATTATTATGTTTGGTGTGCAAGGAGGGATCCCACCGCCTTGTAACACAGCGGGAGCGGTGCGTTTTCGGCGTAGTTCTCGCAGGCGTCGCTGGCCTGCAGGCACCAGAAAGAAGTTTGCGTTGGCATGGCAACGCGGCCGGGGCGCAGTTACCTGGCTGTATGTGTAAGCAGATGAATAGGTGCGTTCTCGGGGAGCTCCAAAGTATTATTAAGTTAGCGCGCCGACTGAAAGTCGGAAGGGGGCGTCAGGCGGCAGGCGCGGGTGGGGAGGCAGGTATTCACACCTGTGCTCATATTTCAACCCTTAATTTAATTTTCATCCTCAGCCATCGCCCGGGGCGCGTTCTGTAACTCTTGGTCCTGACCTCGAAGCAGCTGCTCTCTTCTCTCTCCTGCTTCTTCTCAGCTTCGCGGGCCCTGCCGCATGTATACATGCATGCATAGCTTTGATGCCCGGCTACTTTTACCTTTCGCCCAACACACTTACATCTTTGCTCGCGGTGAGAGGGCCCGCTTGGTCCAGCCCGCACACCATAAGCAGCGCGCCATCTAAGCGGCATGGAGTGCCTCGTAATGGCTCAGCTCGGCCCTTTCCGCTCGTGCAGTAAATCCTGGTTAAGGCGGCTTAGTTCACTCCTCAGATTACTCAAAACAAAAGATTTAATTAAAGACGCGATTGCTTTGAGTTCTAGCCAAACTGATGATTCCTAGGTAGGCGAACTGGTTGCCAATCATGGCGACTCATAACACGTTTTATATTATGACCGTCTTCACATTCGTCAAGTTAGAGGCAAGCCTTGCTCTTGCGTGAACATGGTCGAAAAGGTCCCGGCAGTTGGTGCACCATTTTGGAGTGTCGCGTGGGCAATCCCTAGCAGAAGCTACCGGCCGAGGGAAGCAGGCTGCCGTCTTCATTCTGGGAGGGCCGTGAATGGGTCCTTCGTTGAGCACCAAGAAAATTGGTAAACACCGGCAGTGCAAACAAATGCCAAATGAGAAGCCATTGCTCGGTTGGTTCACGGTAGCCCTCGAGGCGAAGACCTGAAGAATAAACCTCGAATCGCGCTTTGTAAATAGGTATGTAAATTCCTGACCGCAGGGTGCCGGAAGCCAAACACTCGAACGGGGCGCCTTTTCAAACAACCGCGGATAAAGGGAGGGAAAGCCGGTGAGAAAACGTACTTTTGAAAAATTGGGACAGAGAAATGTCAGTATAGGAACAGAAGAGACGCGTAAAAAAAGACAAAAACATGATCGGAACATGGAAAAGGGGATCTAGAATTTAGCACGGCATGGCCGTTGGCTTTTAGGGATCCGTGCAAAGCACAATATCTGGCCACAGTGCTTTCACAAGCTGCATTTCCTTTCAAAACCAACATAATATGGTTAGTCAACAAACTTTCCTCTTTTTCTTCTCGGGCATTATGTGGTGTGCATCACAGCTCGCCTTTTTCGCGGTGGGATTAAAAAAAATCATACCAGTAATTGTCCGCGAGGTGCCTGGCTTCAAAACCTGGAGTAAAAATAAAAAGTGAAAGCATGAAACGGAAAGGAAAGTGATTAAGCTAACGGGAAGAGGAAAGAGGGTTCAGTTCCCGGTCGACCACAGTCCATTCGTCAAAGGGTGGTTCTTTGAAGATTTGCCCCGTTGCCTGCCTTGCTGGCTGCCCTGCTTGCTTGCTGCCTGCCTGGCTGCTTGGTAGGGCAATCCAAATAATTGCGTCGGAATGAAGGCCATCGTCTTGGGATTTCATGGGCTGGACCACGCGGCCTAGAGGTGGCTCGCTTGCGACATTCCGCACTAAAGATTCCTCGCGGGGAGGGCTGCCCAGCTCAAGTTAGTCCTAAACGATACGGGGAAGACGGAGAAGTCTGACGGAGCAAGTTGCACCCCCCAGACGAGGGTTCGCGAAAGCCTCGGCCCCGCCTCGCAGAGGGTTATCCTGAGACACGTTAAGCAGCTGTGGACTCGGCGCAGCCCTCCGTTTCGTCTCCCTCGCCCCCCACACACACTCGCATTCGGGTGGTGATGCAATGCCCTGTACACCGTAGCATTACACCCTCGTTTGGGGTTTAGCTGTGTTCCTGGGGAGGGGGGCGATAAATCGAGGAAATCCCTCTCAGCCTCGTTGGCGCGCAACAAAGTGACCTGCATTGACCCGCGGCGCCGCGCTCCACCGCCGCGCCCCCAACCGCACCCCTCCGCCGCGCCTCGGGCAAAACGAGCCGCCGCAGACCGAATCCGCCGCGGCCGCCGCCCCGCCCCGCCTCACCCCGGCGGATCAAGACTAAGATAAACACATCTGGCTGTCGGCGAGGCCTCGCTGCGTGGTAGCGGTGGTGATTCACAGAAGGCGCAGCCCTGCCGCAGCCCGGCGCAGCCGTTCCAGCGGCGTAGCTAAAAGCGGCGCGCCTCCATCGACCGGCGCTCAATTATTGACCACGCCACTGGATGTCACGGTCCCTCACGGCCCCACCCGCCCTCCGCCATCCGGCCCTTTTCTTCGGAGTACTTGCTTTGGAATCGCTCGGCGACTCTGCGGCGGGGCGGAGGCGTGTCGAGCGTGTCCCGCCATTATTGAAGTTGTAGCAATTCGGAGGGAAGATGTCGAACCGCGACGCTGCCACGCGTGTGTGTCGGTGTGCGAGTCTGGGCGTGTGTTGGTGTCCCCGCGGGGAGTGAGTTGTAGCGCCGAGAGTGAGTGGGTCGAAACGGCACTATTGTTGCACTCGCGGGGGCTCTCGTAACGCGTAACTTCCTCCTGTGTGCGCTTTGTGCAAGTGGTTGGTAACGTTCTTCGTCTATTGGAATACTTTCATCGGTCCGCTTCGCTTGACGTGCCGTGCGGGAGCGCGGCGATGGCGTGGAAATGAAGCAAGGCACGGTAACACCGTTCACGCGACGACGCCGTCAACAGGTACGCCAGCCGAGGAGCGGCGCGCGTCGGCACCACAGTGTGGCACCGCAATTGAGGTTTCAGCGCCAATAATCTGCGATCATTCTCGACCTAATCGAGTTTGGGTCGAGTTGATCTGGGCACAATGCCGGTCCGGTCCGGTCCGCTCCGGTCTGCTCCGGACTGCTTGCGGCCGACGAGCCAAATTAGTTTCGGGGTCAGGGGCGCCAGCCTCCGGCACGCCTCGGCACGCCCCGGCCAGCCCGCACGCGGAAGGCATCATTTACAGTGGCACTGCCGACATGTCGGAACCCCACTCCGTCAGTGACAAGGCAAAGGCCGCTGCAGATTTCCCATGGTGGCGGCCCTGCCCGGTCCGGCTAGCGCCAGGCTGTCCCAGGGAGGCCGGCCCCGCCAAGGCCCCACCAAGACCTCGGCCTGAATTAGGTTCTGCAGCCCGGTGCAGCCGGCCACCGCCTTGTCATCGGGTTAGGTTCTCTCCAAGGCGAGGCCCAGCCCGGCACGGCCCGCCGCGCAACTAACTTTGTGCGTGCCAGGAGGGAAGGGGGAGGGGAGAGCACGAAAGTGAGAATTCGCATTGTGCCAAGGATGTTGCCACTAATTGCCGCACCGCGTCTACGTGAGTGGAAAGTCGCATCCAGATAAGTTTACGGCGAGGGGGCGTGGGCATGGGGGGCTGCTTTACCACCGGGGTGGGATTTGAACCCCCTCGCCACCAGGAGCGGGGCGGTGCTGGGGACAGCAACCGGCATACAAACTGCATTTTAGAAAAGGGGTTCATACATCCCAATGACTGTCGGGCTCGGTCGGGCTGCACCACAGCCCAGTAATCAGAAAGACTTTGCATAATTCGCGGTGCGCTTCGCTCGCTGGGGGGTTTCGCCCTCTCTCTCCGCCGCTGCCGAAATTGACCTCTTTGATGCCCTTAATGGTGGCGCTTCGGGCCAACATTGATGAGCTGCTGCGCTGCCACCGGGCGAATTAGCACGACGGATTGCGGCGGGGGCTGTTTTTTGCTGAGTCAAAAGTAGAGATTCGAGCGTGCGCCAAAGCCAGCCAAAGCTGTGCCGGCACTGACTCCACTGCAAAAAAGGTAAACAAACCGAACGCAAGTTGAGTGTTTACCGCTGAAACTCCGGGACGAGTCAGCACAGCACAAGTTGGCACGTACCGTCACCCGCAAAGCCTCGCTCAATGCCGTAGTTTGCAGCTCTGCAGCGACGGCATCCGGGTCGGCCAGTCTGGCGCCTTGGTCGCCTCGGCCGCCTTGGCTACGTCGTCGGGAGCTGCGGTTCGTGCACACTGCCCATTCCGAGCCAAAACGCGATGGCCGACTGAAAATCGACGAAAATTGGCTCCCAAATTGGATGTTTATGGTTATGGCTCACCGAGACAAATGTGCCGCTTGTCTTGCAGGCCGCGTCTACGAACTGCCTATCCAAATTCTCGCAAAGTGTCGCGGTGGCATCTATTATCCAATCGAATCCTCTCGTAGCGAACTGGAGTCACTGGAAAATTGAATCTGTTTTTCTCAACGAGTTTATTTGGGCATGGAGGGGACCACCAGTTTCTGCTTTACAGCAGGCTGATTCCAAACTGTTCTCCATCTTAGTCTCTTTTACATCTCTTCGACACGCCCTAAAGGCAGGAGAGGGTTGGAGCCATAAGCGTTCAGTGCCCAGAGGCTCCAGTACACCGTAGGCATTTCCAATGTTTCCCACGTGGAAGCGTCTAACCATTCGAAAATGACTTTCAATTCGTCATGGACAGCTCGAGTGCTTGCAGACTGAAAGCCGTTGTGTGGTCGTGAATCGCTCTGCACGGAGTAGTATATTTGAATATCATCGAGGGTCTTCCTCCACTGACTAAACCTATGTACAATTGAGTGTGAGTGGAGTGGGTTTCCAAGAAGTGCAAGAAGTGGCACACCCCTTGAACACCCCGTGTCTGCACGTCTGCGCGATTCGAGCTATTTGTTCGGAGCCCCCACACCCACCACCGAGCCGAGCGTGGTCCCCGTCGGTACCGATGTTGTGGAGTTTCCCGACGGAACACGGCGGTGCACAACAAGTAGTTCCCGAGGCCGCTGCCTATTTGCTAATTGTGGCGGAGCTCGACAATGGCTTCGCAGCGAGTAGGGGATACTTTAGCGTGCCGGCGCCGCGGCCCGCGGCGGTGCAGCGAGTCCATCTGTTTAGTTTAACCGTGGCTTCCGGCTGCGGCCATCGACTGGCTTACCTGTGCCCTGCAAAACCTCTCTCACTCTCCCTCTCTCGCCCCCCAGAGCCTCCCTTCCGTTTACATTCATCTCATTAAGCCCGTCGAGAGGCTCACTCGCAGCGTGGCTCGAGTACAGTACCACGAGATAACTGCACAACGTTGGAGCTCTGCTCGAGAACAATTATACTTTGACGGCCTGATGAAATTTGCCTGGACGTGTTTTGGCTTTAGACTGTTGGAAGTAATGGGGATAACACAGCAAGTCGTCAACGTGTGGGAATTCTGTTATGGATGGCACCGGGCACCGCCCGCTACACTCCTAAACCTCTAAAATGTCTTTTTGTTATAGCAGCCTCTGCTATTTTCGCCAAAAACTTGTCATTTGATTAATTTGCGTGTTTGTTTTTACAAGTGCTGATTATCGCGACCCATGCCCGGTCTTCTCTTTGGACCAGCTGGAACAGTCCCAAACTTTGACCCCCTCTCCTCCCCACCTCTCCCTCTCCCTCTTCGTTTGCATAGCGGCAAGTTTTGATGACGGACGGTGCCGCGGGCTGCGTCCGCATGCGTGCCGGACTACTTGGGCCGTCCGGAGTGACAGAGACGCCACGACAGCCAACGAGAAGACCCCCTCCTCCCCCCTGCGGCCCGAAGCTCTTGGTAATGCTGCTCCTTTGAAGCGCTGGAATTACACTTTTGTCCTCCTTTTTTCCCGGCCAGTATCATCATCCTCCTCGTCGATTGTTTCACGCAAACTTCGGCGGCCATCCGCCTTTCACTCCCTTTTCCACTTTTTGCCTTTTCGGCTTTTGATGCCGTAATTGATTCCTTGCGGCCGCTGGCCCGTCGGCCCCACCGGGCTGCGACGTCGGAGCGACCACCTCACCTTGCTCGCTGCAGTGTGTCTCCCCGACCCCGTCCCCCAGGCGGCCCCTTTTCCTTAAAACGGGAAATAGAATGAGGCGTGGGATGTCCGTCGGCCGTGGTGGGCCGCAGGATAACTTTCCCTTGGGGTGGCCCGCTTCGGCCCGCTGCCCGACTGCTGGCACGATCCGATAGTCGGTGTGCCGTGTGAGGGATCACTAGTATCACGATAACGTCGCCATGGCAACAATGGGAGCAGGTCACAGACAGAAAGGGGTTACCCGACCAAAAGCTCCGAGTAGGGTGTACCCTCTTTCATGGTCAGAATAAGGAGATTCAAATTCTACGCCCTTACCAATCCCGTTACTTGTCACGAGAACTTTCATTGTTTTAATCATCGCGAGTGGGTGGTCACTAGTCACAAAAGCAATGCGTCACCCCACTTGAAATGGCCCCGCTGTTTGTGCGATT
The DNA here is from genome assembly GCF_012932325.1 of Thrips palmi. Lineage (NCBI taxonomy): Eukaryota > Metazoa > Arthropoda > Insecta > Thysanoptera > Thripidae > Thrips > Thrips palmi. Next base: position 3,175,607 of record NW_023144624.1, on the reverse strand, counting down.
GCCCGGCCGGCTGAATGCGTTCTATGTCGGCCATCAAGGAGCTTGGATGAGCGACCGTGGCGGCCGGGTGGGCTGTGAATGGAATGGGGAAGTCACCGATAAGTCCATTGTGCGGTCGGGCCAGCCTGGGCCAGCCAGCCAGACGAAAACTAAAACGGCACCCTGTGTTGACTCCACTCCGCCGCGTGAAGCCGCCATTCATTCCGGCTTTCCCCACTCACTGCAGTCTGATTGCGAACGATCGTTCCGTTCCTTTGTCTCTGTCACACTCACGGGGCGTTCGGTAGGGGCGCAAGAGAGACACTGTGACCGAACGAGTCCACGTCCACCTCGGAACTGCTCGGCTGCAGCTTTGACGGCGGCGCCGACTTTTCCCGTCAAAGTTTGTCAGCGACCCGCGGTGTGCGCATAAAGACCCAGTTTTCTAATGCTTCCCCTTTGTTCTTGTTGTAGGTACGATTACGAGCGGGGCTGTGAGACCGGTGCGCGGGGCCGTGGTGGCCGTGGGTGGGCGCGGTGAGTGATGATCCCCGGCATCGCGTGGAAATCAACTTTATTTGTCGGGAGGATTTCTCGCGCGGCGCTCCGCTCGCCGCCCTCGCCGCCTTCCGCTGTGGTGTTTCATTAATCAAGTGGCGTCCTCGGAGCCTGGCTGCCTGGCTGGATGCCTGGCTGGCTGCCTGGCAGTCGAATCGGTACGCAGCGCCAACCTGTCGGCGCGAGAAGGAAAAGCGGCGCGGGGAGAGGCGTATAATGAGGGAAACAACATCAAGCAGTTTACGGCAAGGGCGGCGAGGACGAGGTGACAGTTTCTCATACCGGGAGGAAGACGAGGAGGGAGCGAGCGCGCCGCGTGACTGAGAGCGAGGGAGACAGACAATTAGCCTGGGCCGCACCTGGCAGTGGCCGCCGGCCCCACAATGCACGGCAACACAACAGAGCGACGGCTGTTACACTCCGCCTAGCTATCGGTGCCTTAGCGCTCATCTGTGTTTATCTTTCGAGTCGGTCTGTCTGTCCGCTTCTGTCCGCCCGCCCGCGTCACTTCCGCTCTCCCGTCCTTCTCCAGGTGACATGCCTTTTCCCTCCGTTAATTAAGAATCTCATGCTGCAATTAAAGAGGCCAGGTGGAGGTTGGAGCTGAGCTGAATAAACTAGGAGCGCGCCAAGGTTTTCGCCGGGACTTTTTTCTTTTTTGGTTAAGTTATTGTCCTTACTATTGTTGTTGCATTCCTGAAAGTAATGGAACGCTCGTTTCTATTTTAACGGCGGGACAGAGAAGCGGCCGCCTCCTCAGACGGAAGGAAGGCAAATTTGCATCGGGGAAACGGGAAGCACGAGGTTTGTCTCTCATTTTCCGAGAATCAGGCTTTTGCTTTGGCCGACCGTGGGCTAACCGCAGCGCCCTTGTTACGGCCTGTTTAATCTGCCCACCCACACAATGGGCCTAACGGGCATCAAACCTCGCGCTTTGTGTGGGGCAACGGAGTGAGAAGAGAAGTAGACGGCTAAATTCTCGCAGAGTCAATTCACTTTGTGATGCGACGCCTGGGTGACCCGGAGGCCCGAAGGCGGATGCCACTGTATTGGTTGCCAGTCATGCGAGAACCACTTACTTTGCGTCCTTCTCCCCTTCACACTCCGTTCCTCGGCAAAAACAAAATACGTTCCAAGACGGCTGTATCCACGCCGGCGGGGCGGTGGGCGGCGAAGGTACTCCTGGCAGTGACCCCATGTGCGCTGCTCAAGTACGCTCTCCTCCGAAACGGCGCGAACCAAGAGTTGTTGTTGGTAGCGTTTTCTTTTCCGAGACGATATTTCCTTTTTTACTGCGGCAGGTGTCCGCGGTGTTGCCTACCGGCGCGCCGTGCGTGTGCGGCCCACGCGAGGCTAGGGGCGAGGCTAGGGGCAAGGGAATGTCGTCGATTTGTTTCCGGTTCGCGTGTGTCTCGATGGAATATGGATTTCAATCGGCCGCACGCGTGCAGACCTGCGTGGAGGAGTCGGGCTGGGCCGCGGGGCCGCGGAGCCCTGGATGGCGGGCGCCGTGGCTGCGCACCGAATCGATCCAGAGAACCACGGGGCTGTTCGTTCGGTCGACGACTGCATTTGTTTTGAACCGGCTGGACTCGCTTGACTCCGCCACGGGCCAAGCTGCCCGGATGTGCAAATTTGCCGCATTTGCCGGCCGCCCCCGGAAGCTCACTTGTACCACTCCCTCCCCCTCCACTGAGGCACAGGGTGTTGGAGCGAAGGAAGGCCCCCCGGGGCATAGGCAGGCCGTAGGCAGGCCGCTCGCTGACGCGTGTGGCAGGCTGCCTGTGCCCGGCCTGGCTTGCCCCGCAGGCCACGGGCACGGTCGCGCTATCGCCCTGCCCCGTCGGTCGGCGCGGTAGGCCCGGTCGGCCTGGTAGGCCCCAGCCTGGTGGGCGGGCAGCACGCACACGCCCACGTCACCGCGTTGCCTCCCTGCAGGCGTTTCGCCGTTCCTCCCCTCCCCGTCTCTCGCTCTCTCTGTCACTCTCGCCCTGATATAATATGTATCACACACCGAAATGCCAGGCTCATCACAACATTGAACCACAATATTATTTTTCCCCCGGGGGGGTAGACGCGGCGGGGGCTCACGCCAGTGACAGCGTAGGCGGCCATAAGTGTGGTCGAGAAAAGAGAGACGGGGGTGAGGTGTGAGAGGCGGGGCGAGAGAGAGACGCGGTGAGATAGCGGGGAAGAAATTGAGTGTGGGAGATAGGGGGTGTGGATATGAGTACTGGAGGGCGTTAAGGGCCTATGCCGCCCTTGAGTAGGGACAAGAGCGTCCCGGCCGCCCCTCCTCGGCTTGAAGCACGCCGCCCGTCGGGCCCCGTCCACTCGCACGCCACCTGGCCGACCCCCTCGGCCCTCGCCCTCCCCGGAGCTCCGGACCGTGCCCCGGACCGTGCCCCGGAGCAGCCCCGCCATGGTGCTCCAATTTCATGGAGATTTTACAAAGACCTGGGGATCCCCCGCAGCATTCCTCGGGCACCATCGCCGCGGCCACCGCAACGGCGCCAACGCCGCTCTGCCTCGGCCCTGCCTCGGTCCGCGCAAGCTCGCGCACTCGTGTCCGAAATAAAACCGAGAACGCCGCTCGCGACTCGATGCAGTGGCAGCCCCCTCTTGTTGGCGCTGTGATTTGTGGACGGGCCCTCATCTCATTGTTATTTCGACAAGGGGGCGCGGCCGTGCGCCCGGCCGGGGGCAGCCGGGGGCCGCGGCCCAGCGAGCGAGGGCCGCAGGCAGCCCCACAAATCACAGCGGCCAATTCCTGTGTCCTTTCTTATTTGGCCACACACGCGCAGAAAAGAGAAGGAAAAGTAAAACAGGGGGAAAAAGGAGGGCAGTAATGGAGTGGCGGGCCGTAACATTAGCGACCTGCTCCCCTCCGCCCTCTGGCCGCCAAGCCTCGGGGCTGTCAAGCCGCGGCCCGACCGCCACACCCCGCCCCGCCCCGCCCCGCCCTTGCAAGTTGTCCGCCCCAATCACCGCCCGTCACCGCCTCGCCCTCCTCGCCCTTCTCGGCCGCCTCCAAACGGACGGGGTGTAATAGACGGCAAAAAAGGCGTTTATGCCAGCCGCGCTGTCGTTACGCAAGGCCAAGGGCACACCGCTCCGCACCGCTCCGCACCGCTCGCCCGCCGCCGCGCGCCCTTTAACACATTTTCCCGCCAATGTCCATTGACGTGGTCCCTTCGCCCCTCCGCCCGGCCATGGCTCGGTCCCGCCGCGTCCGAGCGCCGCGACCCGCCCGTGATTCGCCTTGGCGCGCCTTGGCGCGGCTGCAGTCTTAGGCAGAAAAGGCGGCACCAAGTCCCATTTTGCGACTCTGCAGCTCAAAACACGTCAAAAGTTTTCGCCGCTTGCACCAGTTTTCTGGCCCACTGTACCAGCGGCGAACCACTTGTGTTATCATGTGCACGTGTGGTCAGCTCAGAACTCCAGCCTCAGTGCAAAACCCGTGCTAAAATCAGGCCGGAATGGCGCGAAATCCCCTGTAATCTACCATCATAACAAAGGAGAGCGGTTCGCCCCTCGCAGGGAGGCCAGTGCCGCCACCATAAAAGGGGCGGCGGAGCAAAAACAGGAGAGGCCTGCGACGGCCACCTCGTTTGCCCTGTTTGTTTCCGGCAGTTGGCTGAGTTATCCGCCCCTCTGTTGCACCCCCGCTGGGAATTGGAGAAGAGGTATCGCAACGCCATCAAAAGTACAAAAGGTACCGCCCCCGTGCCACTGCCGTGTTTGTGCGCCGGTCTGTGTGCGTGTGCTGGTGGCGTGTGTGTTGTATGAGTGTGTGCGTCGCCATGTGTGCAAGCGTGCGTTTGTGCGTTTGCGCGCGGGAGTGTGTGTTTGTTTGCATTTGTGTTTGTGCGTATCGGCCATATCTTGCTCATTATTCAGTTAGCCTGCTCTGCGGAAAGCATTTTCACGTGTCAGCGAACCGAATAGCCTCCTTTTGTTGGAATGTCGACAGCATATCGGAGGGAAATACAAAATACGGCAGCGAACCGGCCGGCACCCGTGGAGAGGGGGATTGGTAGGTGCCACTATGATTCACACCGTCGATCCTCTCTCTGTTTTTTTTTTCCACTACTACTTTTTAGGGGTTCCCAAGAACCCCTATTGTCCGAGGTCCGTGGATTCCTTCCCCCCCCCCTCTTCGATTTTCAAATAAACAACGCTAAACTATTTCAACTATAAAAAAAAACGAAAATTCCAAATTTTTTCGAAAATTCATCGTGGAAATTTTCCGTAAACGCGAAAAACATAAATTTGCAACAATCGAAAACCAGAACCGTTCATGATATGAAAAAATGGTTCAAATAAAAAATGTACCACTCCTCAAAACTAAACTTCCTGGCTCATCAAAGTGACAAGAAATTGTCTGTGTTCTGAGAAAATGGTTAAAACATGAAAAAAAAAATCGCCATGGCAACGACACGACACCATCATGCCAACTGTCAAAATTTAAAGTGACCCATCAAAAGAAATCAACACGCCGTGAAATTCGAAAATGCCAATGCTAGCGCATTGCACTGTGTCCTGACATTGGAACATCTTTGAAATCCGTCATTGGTAAAACGTTCGTAGCAGAAAAGACGCAATAAATTTATTTTCGTGGGTTGGCAACAATTTTCTCGGTGTCTGCGCCCTTTCGAAAATCGCGAGACTGAAAAAACGAGTAGTCGCGCATTGAAACTGCCCCTTCATTGTTGCTGAGGTTGGATTGTTTGGCATGCTTCTAAAGGCTGCGGTTGACTTGTCATGTTTTCCTCAATTCTGTGACCAGCTAAACGGTTGGTTTGACAAACCGCACTCGCACTCCGTAACAAAGGTGTTCTAAAGGAAGGCCCAAAGAGTACCCACCCGTTGAGGGAGAACGATTAGCCGCTTTAGATTAGTCGCAGTGGGTGCCTAAAGTCAGCTCAAACCACGATTTCTGCACATTTGTTACCGTTTCAACAAACTTTGCTGCAATACCGCTCCCAAACTAAGGCGGCTAATCGCACTCCGTAACAAAGGTGTTTCAAAGGAAGGCCCAAAGAACACCCACCCGTTGAGAGAGAACGATTAGCCGCCTTAGATTAGATGCAGTGGCTGCCTAAAGTCAGCCCAAACCACGATTTCTTCACATTTGTTACCGTTTTGACAAACTTTGCTGCAATACCGCTCCCAAACTAAGGCGGCTAATCGCACTCCGTAACAAAGGTGTTTCAAAGGAAGGCCCAAAGAACACCCACCCGTTGAGAGAGAACGATTAGCCGCCTTAGATTAGATGCAGTGGCTGCCTAAAGTCAGCCCAAACCACGATTTCTTCACATTTGTTACCGTTTCAACAAACTTTGCTGCAATACCGCTCCCAAACTAAGGCGGCTAATCGCACTCCGTAACAAAGGTGTTCTAAAGTAAGGCCCAAAGAACACCCACCCGTTGAGGGAGAACGATTAGCCGCCTTAGATTAGACGCAGTGGCTGCCTAAAGTTAGGCCAAACGATGATTTCTACACATTTGTTACTGTTTTGACAAACTTTGCTGCAATACCGTTCCCAAACCAGGACTCCTTTTTATTGGTATTTCAAAACTTACTTTTAAACCAGTTATGAAACTGGGAACACCCTGCAATGCGATTAGCATTGGAATTTTTTTATTTCCATGGCGAGGCCTTACTCGGCCAGGCTAACCCGAACCATCGTGTCTGTGTGAAGGGGCATTTCCTGCCCAGATGCCTGCTGTCCCCAGGGCTGTCCCCCACATATTGCAGTTGTGTGCTCGGTGACAACGCCCACACACACATTTTTTATCTTCCTATTTCATTTTACCCCCCTTAAATCATGCATGGCTCATTTCCATCCGAAATCGCTATTGGCACAGCTGTGCCCCGACGCGCCCAGCGCGGGCTTGGAGCGGGCTGGGAGCTTGGGGCGGCGTGGGGCACGGCCTGGGCCGAGGCCTGGGCGCGGCGGTGCGGGTCGGAAGGGCTGTCAGCTTGTGTCCTCGGCACGACATCTGATGCAAACAACTCCCTATCCTCCCCTCCACTGCCTCTGGCGCCTCTGGCCGCGTTGCCGCGCTTCGGACCGCCCGGGTATTTATTCCAGTGCCACGGCGAATTGATGGTCAATACTGAAACAAAAACGGCTGTTTGATGTGACGAGACAGTGCCCGGTACGTGGGGAACGCACAGTGAGCCAGAAGAACGGGAGGCGGTGGCCAAAATTCTAAACGCGATTTCACCTTTAGAGTCGCTAAAATGGGACTCGGACCGATCGCTTGACCCTACCAATGGATTGCTCTCCGAACGAAGAATCTATTGGTGGAGTCACACGCTCAGTTCGAGTCGCTTAATGCCACTACGGAACTCAAAACGCATCTAGAATTTTGACCGCCTCCACCGGTCTTCTGGCGCACAGTGGAATGGGACCGAGGCGCGAATGCTCCTGCTCGTACCACATCCACGGCGGTGTGCCTAGACAGCCTGGACAGGCTAGACAGGCGCAGACCAGCCTGGATCCGGCGACATAGTTGCTGAACCACTTTCGCTGCCGACGCGTCGCGGCGCGGCAATGGGCTTGGCGCGCTTGGCGGCACGGCACGCCTCCGCGGAATGCAGACGCCGTTTGTTTACAAACACGCGCCGCGTTTCTGCCGCGTTTCTGCCGCGTTTCTGCCGCCTTGTCCGGCAGTGTAGGCCTCCCCTCCAAACAGGCAGCGGGCTGTGCCGGGCTGTATGGGGCTTGGCGACCGGCTGGGCCGCCCGAGATCCCACAAAGGGGCCGATCTCACCCAGCCCGAATAAAGAACACTGGCTCTCGTATTCACCCGGGCATCGCTGGTCCACCTACAGGTGCTCTGAGAGACGGCCTGCACGCTGCACGGCCAACGCCGCCCGAAAATGCCGTTTTCCGCGACTGCCCGACGAAAGCAGCCGTTTTATGGCCGTGCGCGCGGGCGACGCGCTGCCGGCGAGAACCACAGGGCCTTTTTTTTAGCGCGCTTTAATTCGGTTTGCAGTATCGGCCCGAACGGCGGTGCTCGCTGTAACCGGCGGCCATCCCGCGCGGCGAGACTGAAACCCGCTCGACGCAATTCGATGCCGCTAAGTCAGCTTATCTTTTTAATTTTTTGCCGCTTAATTACTTTGGCGGCACCCACATGGCCGACGACGGGAAAGTTGACGAAGTTTGGCGAAGATTGCGCCTTCAATTAGTTTAATGAAGGGCTCCGATTGGGAGTCCCCGTCCCACGTATATCGGGGCTCCGGGGCTCCGGGATTCGGGGTGATCTGCCGCCGGAGGGGCTGCTGCTGCTGGAGTCCCGCTGCTGGAACGTCTCCAGCCAATCTAATTTGTATCGGAGCGAAAGAGGCGGTCTGCCTGCAGCGTAAGCAAATGGTGGCGTCGGTATTCGAGCCAGAGAGAGAGAGAGAGAGAGAGAGAGAGAGAGAGAGAGAGAGAGAGAGAGAGAGAGAGAGAGAGAGAGAGAGAGAAGGTAGTGGGGAAAACAAAGGGATTATCTTGCACGGTGAACAGACGATTAAAAATGCCCCTAGTATTGGGGGAGCGTAGGGGCGCGGGGGGGGTGGGAGTGGGGGGGGGGGGGAGATTTCGGAGGCAACCGATAAAAAGCAAGAGCGGTGAATTTATTTGATTTTTCGAGTGGAGTGGTAGTTGCACTTTCTGCCCGCTTGCAGGCGTTTGCCTTGCGCGGCTTGCGCCACTTCAGCGGCCCGCTCTCTCCGCCCTTCTCCCTTCCCCACCGCTGCAAACACGGACATTGCTTACTTGAAGAAAGGGAACAAAACCGATCGGAGGAGTTATCCCTTTCACTCGAGGAAAACGGGTGATAAATTGGAGGCATGCCGAAAGAACGAATATTCCTTGTTTTCACTTTGCAGGCAAGGGCGTGCGTGTCGCGGCGCGGTGACAGCGAGGGACTTAAATCGGGGGTCGGCGCGGGGCGTGGCGGGGCGGGGCGTGGCGGGGCGTGGCGTGGCGGTGTGCGATGGGCTTTATTGGGCCGTATTTCAGGGTGTCGGGACGAGCGGGGCAGAGGCAGGCAGAGCAGGCCCATATTCCAGGATCAGGAGGCGAGAGCGAGCGAGACGCACGTCAGGCAGGGGCAGGGCGTGCAGGGCGTGCAGGGCGTCGCGGAGAGCGGCGCGGAAGGCGCGAAGGGAGAGGCCCGGCCGGTCCGGCGAGTCGGAGGCCGAGTCGACTCATTTCTGGAACGGCAGTTTTATTCCAGGGCGGCGGGCACTCAAGTCAACGGGGAGCTTAGAGGGCCAGGCCGCCTCTATGGTTATCGCACCAGCCCGCCAGCCAGCGCGCCCTCGTCTCTCAATCACGATCGCTCTGCCAGCCAGATAGTGCACGTCGGGGCGGCGGCGCGGCGCGGCCACCCGGCCACCCTGCGCGCAAATACCAAGAAGTACCGACGGCGGCCACCTGCTCGGGCCGACGCGCCTGGCAGTGGACCCGCGCCGCGCCGCGCCGCGAGGACACAAAGGCGAGCCTGACCCTCGCCGCCCGTGGGGCCGTGGCACGCCCAAGTGCGGCACTCAGATAAGGGGAAGGCTCTCGCGCTCTTGCGCCTTGGTGTTTTCTGCCTGCCTCTGCTCGCCGGCCTGTCCGCCTTGTCTATTTTGAGGGCCTCTGTGCGTCTCTCTCTCTCTCTCTCTCTCTCTCACTCATCACTCTCTCTCTCTCTGCAAGTCTCCCCCTCTCCCTCTCTCCTTCCGGTGGACCGCGTAGAGAAACACCATCAGACAATAATTGGCGGGCCAGCCAGCTCTCTCTCTCTCTCTCTCTCTCTCTCTCTCTCTCTCTCTCTGCCTCTGTCTTTTGCACGCCTACAGTGCGCACACATGTTTCTGCCACCAACGAGGCCTAATGCGCGCCGGTTGGCCAGATTCAGAGAGGCGGTCGCTCCCACAAAAAAAGGGGGTGGGGTGACCGATGTGAACAATGCAGGCACGAAACGAAACGGCCGATAGCGTGTTGCTGCGGAGCGCGCCCGCCCGCGCCGCCGCGCCCCCGCGCCCGCAGGAACCGTATTATTATTTGGAAATAAATTCCACGAATAAAAAGGACGAGGTGGCGTACTATCATCCATCGGCAATGTTCCGCACACAAGAATAAACTGAAAAAAAAATTGGAAAAAATGAGAGCGCGACACGAAAGTTTTGGCCGGTAAAATGAAAATGGCGGGATGTGGGAGTCCCGCGCGCCCAAGCCGTTCGGAGCGTTTTGGCGCCACCACGCCACGCCCCGCCACCGCCCGCCACGCCCCGCCACGCCCCGCCACGCCCCGCCGTGCGCCGCCTAGACGGATGACGGGGCCCTCACCGAGGCCCTCACCGAGGCGCTCCCCGAGGCCTCCATTTGGCTAACCAAAAAAGTTTTCCTTGCGCCACCACCACATTATGGCCGATGTTCCCCCCCCCCCTCGTTTTCGTTTTTCCTAATTTAGGTGGAACTTCCGTGGACAAATGCAGTCATCTCTTTCTTTGCTGTTTTTCTCCCTTGACTTTGGGTTGTTTTTAATTTTCGTATTTCCTTTTTGTACTGCTCCGGTGCTTCCAACCTAGGTGCCGTCTCGATTACATGAAAAATTAAACATCACACCGACAGAAAACACCCAAGGAAGGGACTGGACACTACACTAACTTGCCGTGGCTACCGAACCAGCGAAAGCTTTTGGGTTGCTTCCTCTTACTCCTCTCCGTCTGTCTTCCCGGCCAGCTGTTGTGTGGCGCCCCCCCCCCTACTCCTGCCCCCCCCCCCCCTTGGCCCCCTCCCCGGCCCCCTCCCTTCCCTGGGCCCCACGGCTCAGGCCCCACGGCCGCGACTTGGCCATGTTTAATGCATCTGTCACATATCTGGGCGCTGGGCGCCGGAGCGTGTCGCTGTGCCCGGCCGCTCGGCCCACCAGCCTCTAATACAGCGCCATCGGAAACCGGTTCCGGGGGAAAGGGTGGTAATCGGTGGGCGAGAGGGGTGAGATGTGCCGCGCCATGTTGTGCCGCGCCGTGCCGTGCCGTGCCATGCCGTGACGTGCCGTGCCGTGCCGGCCGCGCCTGCGTGAGGGGCGGGCTGCGAGCCCACCGGGCCGCGAGGGAGGACGCAACCAGAGAACAGCGCGTAAGAGGAGAGATTTTCGATGTCCCTAACTGCGGCACCACGTAAGAGTGGGCGAGCGCGAAAACGCACCCACACGGACGCACACGGACACACACGTACACACACACACACACACACACTCACACACACACAGACAGAGGCCGTGCACGCAGCACGTGTGTTTGTGTGGCCAAATCGGTGCCGGGTGAAATGTGATGAAAAGAAGTTTTCCCTACGTGCATTGTGCGACAGTGCGACAGGGCTGTCACGCGGAGTGCCGTGCGTGTGTGTTGTGAGAGTGTGGTGGTGCGGGGGGGGGGGCCTTCGTTTAGGTGTCGGTGGCAGACAGAAAGCCAGCCTGAGATGACGCCCGCACGTGGTTCTTGTTGTTTTTCCTTGTCTTTGTTGTTATCCTCGGGGCGGGAGACATGGAGCAGCTGCCTGCTGCGCAAATTACTTTTTGTACTTTCCGCTGTGTGGTCCGTGGTTTTCCGGACGTGTGTGTGTGTGTGTGAGTGTTTCTGCTTCTTTTTGTGTGTGTGTCTCCCCTCTGGCCCGTTACTGCGGTTCTGTTGGCTGCCGCAATGTCAGGGTTGCTTCGCGCGCACACGCGCACCCACAGAGGACACACAGACTCGCACTCACACAGACTCGCTTTGAGGTGCGCCAGGTGTCAGCACAGCCGGTGGGAGCGGCGTGGTCTAATTGTGCAACGCATTTTACACCAACACCTCGGCCAGACGGCCGGCCAGACGGCTTGCCAGTCGGCCAGTCGGACACCACACCTTCTCGCCTCCAGGTTAATTCCAGCCTGGCTTCCGAGCGCGCCGAGGGCTTGCGGAGGGTGAGCTGGACCTTGGCTGGGCCCATCCCCGGACCGGCCGGGCCCGAGGCTGGGCCCGAGGCCAGGCCCCAGACAAGCCTCCAGGATCAGCCCCTGGAGCGACCCTTGTCCGGCCAGCCTGCCAGAGATACCGGCTGGCCGGCCGCCCCCGAGGCAGTGGCCGAGGCAGTGGCCGAGGCAGTGGCACTGTGCGGCACCCCGAGCGATAACGCCTGCCGGGTAGGCAGCACGGACGCAGCCGGGTGTTGCGGGACTGCCTACCCTCGGGTTGACAGGGGCTCGAGGACGGAGAAAAAACTCCATTCCAAGAAAAAAAAAATCGAAGAAAATAGGGGTGTGACTTGGTCGATGCACCAGGTGTTTGTTGTGTGCAGCTTCTTTGCGTGGCGGCGGGGCATATGACCCTCGCCTTGCTTCGCCTTGCTTGCATCGTGCACCTCTCCCCCCCCCACTCCTCACTGTTTGTCTTCATTGCCGCCGAGGATTCGTTCCCTGCGGGGGGGGGGGGGTGTTGTACGTACTGTGCGCTTGCTGACGCCGGGGCACGCGCGATGCCGGCACGCACACTCTCTTTTACACACACACACACACACACACACACACACACACGCACACACGCACACGAACTGCAGACGCGAGGAGCATGTTGAGGGCGAAGCGGTTCCGAGAACAAGCCCCGATCTGTGCTCAAATTGATGTAAGGTGCTCCGACGAGAACACAGGCAGCGACAACGGCCAAACAACTTGGGGGGCGGAACAGCATCAAATCCCGATTAGCCTCGCAACTTGTTGTGTGTGGCCGAACCGGGCCGACCTCCCCCGCCCCGTCCCGTCCCGCCGCTCGCGTGTTTCAAACGCCGCCAGTTCAACTAATTACAAACTTGAGGCTCGGACTCTCGGTCCTCGGACCGCGCGGGGGGATCTCCATCAGGCCGTGGAAAATGTTGGGCTAGCAAACGAGTGGAAGGCTCCCAGAGAGAGAGAGAGAGAGAGAGAGAGAGAGAGAGAGAGAAGGGGAAAGAAAGGAGAGTAGAGAACTGGAAATGCCCGGGGCGGCTGTGTGGACGAACGCTTGTCGTCCGCTGGATGGGGAGCGGAGGTGGAGAGGTGAGCCACGGGGGACAGGATGAGTGAAGCTGCAGCTGGTGGTTTGCAAAGCCAAGTGCAAAATACAACACAGGAGCAAAATAAAAATGCATCTAGCGACCACCACGCCAGCGAAGGCGCAAGCCAGGGGGGAAAACGAAACGAGGTTATTTCCAAAATAGCTCTTTGTCGCAAAAGCAGTGTCTTTTTGTTGGCTTCCGCAGCGCGGCGTGTTTCGGCAGGCGCTGGCGCGCTGGCGCACCGCTGCGCGCGAATGCAACTTGTCTGCAGCAGTGTGAAATGGCAGGGATGGTAAAGAGGACGAGGGTGGCTATCGCTGCTGTGGCTTTATGCGGGCATAAACCGAACCGGCGAACCGGCATGGCCAACCGGCATGGCGCGCCCGGGCGGCGCATGGCCTTGCCCGTGGCCGTGGTGCGTGCGGCTTGCTGCGGCCCGGCGGCCCTGCGGTGCCGCGCCGCTGCAGCGAGTGTCACGAGCCCGGCCTGGCCACGGGCTTGTGATTGGCCGGGCCTGGCCATGGACCTGTCACGGGTTGGGCCTCGCCATGAGCTTGTCATGGGTCCGGGCCTCGACATGGGCTTCTCATGGGTTCGGCCTGGCCATGGCCACGGGCCTCCCCCCAGGGCCCGGGGCTCTCCCAGGAACAAGGACGATTCTCGGAAGCGCGCTGCCGAGCCGCCCACTTCCGCCAACCACCAACTACCGCCCTCGCCACTGCTCGCCACTGCACTTTTACTCATTGGAGCCGAGCGGCGCAGAACGGAACATTCGTTCGGCCGATTACCACGGTGCGCTTCTTCCTCTCTTTTCCGCGAATCGCCGCGGCTGAATGATTCACGCGGCGCGACAGACGCGGCGTCCTTCTGCGTCCCTGTCCCGCTCGCGGGGCTTGTCCGGAGCGGAGCGAGAGAGGCAGGGCCAGAGGCAGGGCCAGAGGCTGCGTGGCGGCGTCGCCTGCATTATGCAGCCAGCTTGACGCGTGTCCGCGTGGCTTGGCGGGGCGGGGCGGGCCGGGGCGTGCTTCGGCCGGTACGTCGCGGACGCCAATCAGCGCCGAATGAATAAATGAGTCCTCCACTCTGACCTTTCAAGAGGTTCGAGTGCGAGGCGGTGGCGGGCGAGGAGGGCGAGGGCGTGGACCAGCGGACTTTGTTTCCGCCCACCTTCCAAGGCACTGTTTGTGAGAGGCTTTGCCGGTGTTACGCAGTGTTACGCGCCACCGAGGCCGCCCGGCCGGCCCGCCTTGGTCCCGCCGCCCCACGGTCCGCCAATTAGACAGAGTGTGTCATTTGCATAGCACGCGCCGCCCCGCCCCGCCCCGACACGCTATGCCCCGCCACGCCCCGCTCTGATCGCTGTCGTTTCTCGTCCAGTGCGGCTGACCGTTCAAAACGGTATTCCGGAAGCCGCTCTCATGTATGATTGTGTTCCTGCTGAGCAGCGTGTTTACCGTGCTATCCGTGCAAACAGCGCGCCGCCGGTGGCCGCGCGGACCGCCCCACTCTGCCCCGCCCCGCCCCGCCCGCCCCGCCGGGGGGTCGCCTAGCCCAGGCCCAGGAAACCGCCACCGACGTCGGGATACGGGAAGTCAGCCTGCCTGCGCGGCCCACAAAGAGGAGGGCGAAATGTGTATGAAAAATATGGAAAAGGGAGAGAGAAGTGGAGGAAAATAAAAATAAAGGCGACACAGGGGGCAGAAAGGAAAGAAAGAAAGAATGAACGCGAGCAGAGCAGCCTAGCGCCCTGCTATCTGCGCGGCGCTGCGCGGGGCGGGGCGGGGGGGCGGCGGGCGGGGCGGGTCGGGGCGGGGCGGCGCGGGACGCTGCCTGTCCCTGACGAGTTCGTCCCCTGAATCAGCAGCGGCGGGACAGAGATAGAGGGAGGGAGGAGGTGTGAGGGGAAGAAGCGTTCCCCGATAGGACGCAATGCGACGCAACGCGTGCCGATACACAGGTATCTGTGCCTCGCAGCCCGCAGGCGCTGGGCCCCCAGCCCGCTCCAGCCGGTGCGGTGCGGCGGTACTGCGGGCGGTGTGAGCCGAAACGTGCCATGAGAGGCAGCCCCATCCAGCTCAAGTGTGGGCGTGTGTGTGTGTTTGTGTGAGAGTGTGATCCACCCTTGAGCCCCCCTCCCCCGCCGCCCTTCTCCCTCTGACTCGCGAGTCTGGCTACCTTTCGCTCTCACTCCCTCTCTCGGTGTGATCGTATCACGCTTGCGGCTTTGCGACCGAATGTTCACTCGGCCAAATCAATTTTTGGGTCTCAAAGGCTTATCGACTGCTTTTGATCACGGCGCTCTCGCAGCGCGTCTGCCGGAACCGGAACTTGTACAGTGCCACTGCCGCAAGGGGTACACAGAAAAGAAAACAACGTGAAAGTAACTCCGCCTTGTTCTGCTTTGTTTCGTTCGACGATTGCACATCTCTGAGGCCGAGAGGGAAGATGAACTGCCCGGGTTCGAAATCTGACCCCGCTCGTCAGGGGCCGCTTTGTGAAGGCCGGGACGCGGCCATCTGCCGTTGCGTGGAAGCAGCCCGTAGCGCCCTAAGTGTGTTACTTTTCCTGTTAGTCTCCGTCCACGCGGTCCATGCATCATGCCGACTGGCCGGGCCTGCCAGGCCTGCCAGGCCGCGGTCGAAACAGCTCGACTTTGCAAACTCGGGCCATTTAGCCGAGCGGGCCGAGCCGAGCGAGGGCTACATCACGGCTAACTGCCGGGTTGATTATCGCCGAGCCAGTGTGGGCGTGGGCCAGTGTGGGCGTGGGCCCGTGTGGGCCAGTGTGGGCCAGCGTAGCGTAGGGCCGGCCGACCGCATGCGGTCCGCAGGCCGCATCATCATGGTCAAATTAAGCGCGGAAGCGCAGCAGCGGCGCCACACTGCAACACAGTCAGTCAGTCGGTGGACGGGCCGCCCCGCCGCCACTCTCGCGCCGTGGCCGCCGTGGCCGCCGTGGCGTTGTGGCGTGGCGGCGCGGAGGTGGCGCCCCCCAGATTAGTTTCCCCGAGGCTCTCTTCGTCGATTTGCGACGCCGCGGGGCAGAGCCGGGCGGAGCGATGCGGCGGGGCCGTGTCGGCCTGTCGGGGTGTTTATCTACCCGTCTGCCGAACCGGCCGCACCGACCGAACCCTCAACTCGGCCCCGTGCAGTGCACCGTGCAGTGCAGGTGCGCGCCCCGGAATGCGGCCTGGGTTCGCTCAGTCGGGGCGCACGCATTCCCCCCCCCCCCCTCTTTGAAAAAGGGGGGTTCTTGAACCAAGATTATTTGAACTCAGTTCAAGCATGCAAGTAAATTCAGAAGCAACATGTAAATAACGTTGGTTGAAGAGACCTCTTCAAGGGGCCCGCGCGCGGTCGGGACGGGACGACCTGGGAAAGAGGGCCTTTGTAATCGTATCGGCATTATGCTGAGCCGACAAGCGTTCCTGCTGGCGTCGGCCTGCCGTCGGCTCGCCGACGCAGTGCTGTCATCTTGCGAAGGGCAGTCGGAAGGGCACCGCGGAGGGCCTGGCGCTGGCCGGGACGGCCGGGACGACGGCCGGGACGCCCCATGACAGTGCCAGCGGGCCGCCAGTAGGCCGCCAGCGGGCCGCATCGATTTGAATATCGAACACGGCGCGGGGCCAGCGCGGTGCCGCGCACGGTGCAGCTGGATGAGGCGAGGCAGGGCGAGGCAGGGCGAGGCAGGGCGAGGCAGGGCGAGGCAGGGCGAGGCAGGCGAGGCAGGCGAGGGTGCCCAGCACAGCCACGCCGGGGGTGGGAAGGGCCTAGCCCCCTGGCCTGGCCCCCCTGGCCTGGCCCGCCTTGCCGCGGGCCGCCCCGCGAGCACCCCTTTCCGCCGGTGTCGAGGGGAGTTTTCCCCCCCGGCTGCCCTTACCCCCGGTAACGTGCTAGGCATTTTTTCCCCCCCCGGGTAAATTGTGCCTAGGCACATTGTACCCCCCCCCCGGGGGGTGGGGGGTACAATGTGCCTAGGCATGTTTTACCCCCCGTAAAATGTGCCTAGGCACGTTTTCCCCCCCCGGAAAAATGTGCCTAGGCATGTTTTACCCCCCACCCTCAAGGGTAGGGGTACAATGTGCCTGGGCATTTTTCCCCCCCCCGTAAAAGGGCCTAGGCACGTTTTACCCCCCACCCTCGGGGGTAGGGGGACAAGTGCCTAGGCATGTTTTACCCCTCCCCTTTGTCACCGAGCTGTGTGACACAGCCGAGACGAAATTAAGTGCTGACCCGACCAATAAATGACTCTTAAACCCGTTGACATCAGCTCGCGGCAAACAGGTGATGGATTCCGAGAGTCGTCGCTCTGTTTTTCCCCCCCACTAAGAGCGCCCAGACTGCGAGAGACGCGGAGCGCCCGAGGTAAAACGTCCCTAGGCACATTTTACCGGGGGGTAAAACTGCCTAGGCACACTGTACCCCCTACCCTCGAGAATGGGGTGTAAAACATGCCTAGGCACATTTTCCCGGGGGGGTAAAACATGCCTAGGCCATTGTCCCCCCTACCCTCGAGGGTGGGGGGTAAAACATGCCTAGGCACTTTTTCCCGGGGGGGGAAAACGTGCCTAGGCACATATTCCGGGGGGGGGTAAACATCCTAGGCACATTGTACCCCCTACCCTCGAGGGGGGGGGTAAAAATGCCTAGGCACATTTTCCCGGGGGGGTAAAACATGCCTAGGTATGATGTACCGGGGGTAAAAAGCTCCAGGGGGGTATAACATACCGGTTACACCGGCACCGCCGGGGTGCTCGACCCTTCAGGGCCTTTCGGAGGAGGGGGCGGAGGAGCCTCCCCGGCCTAGGTCAAGGTCACCCTCGCCGTCCGTCTTATGTCCGTCGTTTTGTCATTGATATTTTATGGCTTAATTGAGACCGTAAAAGCGGCCCCTTTTCATACCCCTCCATATTTTCCCCCATCTCCTTCTTCTTCTTCTTCTTCTTCTTCTTCTTCTTCTTTTTGTTTACGCCCGGGGATCATCTCCTCTCTCCGTCCCGGTCCGCCCCGGCCCGCCCCGCGCAGACGCAGTGATTATCCCACAGACGGCAGTGATGATCCCATTTTGTCTCGTGTTCGCGTCCCCGTCCTCCGCCGCCCTTCTGTCTCTCTTTCTTTTTTTCTTTTCGTTCCGCCGCGTCTTTTGCGATCGGGCTTTTCTCTTTGGGAATCCCTTCGACAATGCCAGGAGCGAATCGGCAACTGTAGTAAAACAGGTAACCGTAGTAATACTTATTTTCTAGAAATTGCAACATGGAAAATATATACTTTGTTAAAAAATATCAGGGGACAAAGTTCTGCCACTTTGCAAATTTTAAAATATATCTTGTAGAAAATTTCGGAGAGCACAAACTGCCAAGGGGCACATTGAAATTAAAAGTAAATTAAGATTTCACGTTCCTGTGAGGCTACTTCGTGACTAAAAAAGTACAACTTAGGTTTATTTTGTAAAAACTGCTACTTAAAATACTTTGTAAAATACTCTTTGTGTTCGCCGTTCCTCCGGGTGAAAGGACTGGCTGCAGGGTATGGGGTGGTTTCCGGTCGGGTGAGGGAGTGGGCGGGGCGGGGCGGGCAGGGCGCGGCCTCCAGGGCGCCCTTCGCCGTGAACCTTGGCCTGACTCCTGCTGGAAGGCGATACAAGTTCAGGCCGACCGCGGCACTGGCGTGAGGGCCGTGAGGGGCGGGGAAAGGGTGGGGGCCCTTAAATGAGGCTGGCGGTTCGGGGCCGCGGTGCTGGGAGGGTGCCCCCCCCCCCTGCGGGAGTGCATCGGCCTAACCGCCCCCACCCACGCCACACCCCTCCTTTGCCACCTTCGCCGTTACAAATTTCTCCGGCCGAGGCTCGAACCGCGGCGGCGGCAAGTCGAAGGGTCGGTCGTCTTTCTTCCAGTGTCGCGTCGCCCCGCGGAAAGGACCGGCCGGTCCGGCGGAGGGTCCACCGAGCCTCGCACCGAGCGCTTTGCCCGCTGCTTCGCTGCTTCTCGTTGACACGCGCCGGAGACTCTTTGTTTCACTTTGCCGGGGTGAATACGGCCGAATCAGTTTATGAAAATGAGGGAGTTTGTTGTTGTTGTTTTTTTACTTTCTGTGGACCCCGCGCCGCTCCCTTACACACAAACATGCGCGCACGCACACACACACGCGCACACACACACGCGCGCACGCACACACACACACACACGGGGAGGGGGACATCCCGTGCACACATCCGTGGGCACTGCGGGGGGATCTTAACGGAGCGTGGCTTGTATAGAACGTTTCTTTTAAATGTCTTTTTGGCTCAGGGTAGAATGAAATCTCACTTAAGGGGGCCACCAGTGAAAATCGTAAATTTTTGGCCTCCTTTTTTTTTTTATCATATTTTTCTGCTATTTACCCCGAGTCGAAGCCGAAAACCCCAAACCTCAAAATTCCAATTATTTTGGCTTGGGCACATTTTTGAATTTCCCAAAAAGGGGTAATTTTTTTTGCATTTTTTACCTCAATTGTCAACGTTCAGGTGTTTCATTGAAGTCCAATCCCAAAAACCCTGGAACCATCAAAACGCAGTTGGAGAAAGGAATATTTTTGGGGCAAACCGAACTCAAAAATGTCAAAAATTGCGTCCGTAATGAGGAATAAAGCGAGTATACCGTAGTTTCACTTCAAACGTCGTTTTCTCGAAACGCCATTTTTGGACCTGGTGCCCACGATTGCGGGCGCAAAAATTGAGATAATTGAGTGGGTTTGCGGCAAAATGTTTCTTTAAAATTGTCGCTATCGTGTGAACCTCGGATATGGTCGTAGCATGTACAGGGCCTGAGCCACAAACACGGAAACGTGAAAAAAATGGTCAAAAAATGAGTTTCGTTTTTGCTTTCAAAAAAACATTTTAGGATGTTTTTCCGACATGTCCGTGGTTCACACGATAGCCACATGTGCCTGATGAGAAATTTTGAAAACCCCATGTTTCAGGCTCAATCGAGGGCTTCACAAATTTGGGCAAAGTGGAGCCGTGTCACCGAAAAATGAAAATGGCGCCCACCCCCCTTCCCGTCGCCCCCCCTTGCTGCCGTGTACTTTTTGGTTAAATTGACATATTTTATGCTTCAGAATAAAATTTCAACCCATTACCTTCGTTACTTTACTCAGAATAACGTTTTTACGAAGCCTCTGCATTTTCACTGGTGTGCCCCCTTAATTCCCGCTTGAATAAAATGGGCCAGGCCGGGGGGCACGTGTGTACACACACACACAAACATGCACGCTTGCGCGCACGCTCACCAATACACGGCGCACACACACACACACACACTGACACAGGCTGTGCTGGCTGCAGCCCCTCCAGCCGCGCTGCGTGGGGTGAATTATTTAGCAGCAATTGAGTGGCCTCTGGAAGTGCCAGCACAACGGCAATGCCCCCGCAGCCGGCCCCGCCCCGCCCCGCCCCGCCCCGCCCCGCCCCCCCCCGCCCCCCCGCCCCGCCCCGCCCCGCCCGACCGATTCCGCTCCGTCATTCCTTCCAGATTCCCCTTTTGACGGTGGTGGAGTAGCACCGCGGGTGGAGTGGCACCACTGGGTGAGCCCGCGATGAAACCGCGCGTCGCGTCGGCCAATCTGCTCGGCAAAAAACAAAACGAAAAGGTCGTGGGTTCGAGTACCCGTCCCGCCTGTCGTCCAATTTTTTTTTGTTGTTGTCGGTTTTTCTTGCTTTGTAATTTTTGATTTAGGGGGGATCGGTGCGGCGTCCTCTGCACCACTCGAACGAAAACAAAACGAGGGCCGCTGCGATCACTCGGTCCGAGCGCGAGGATCATGCGGTCCAGCGAGTGTGGCGGCTGATGCTTCGTGGCCGCCGAACCCGTCCAACCCGTCCAACCCGCCCCGCTGAGCCAACAAGCGGTTTGCTGACACAGCCACCCGCAAGTCGATTGTGGCGTCGGCGTGCTGGCCGTGCCGTCGGAGTGACCCGCTGGAGGGCCGACTTGCAAAGCCGTGGATCCAGGGTCGTGGAACCCACCTGAAAAGAAGGCAAAACGCAACACTTTTCTCCTGTAAAAGTTCCACTCCCCCTCCCCTTTCGGCCGACTCTGGATCCGCCACTGGACTTGCAGGAGGCGGAGTGCCGACGGCGGGGCCGGCCGAGGTCGAGGGCCCAAATGAGGCCTCGAGTGCTCGCTGCCGTCGCCGCCGTCGCCGCCCTCGCGGCAGCGCACTGGCGCCGTCGCCAGCCCCGCCGGCCCTCGGCTAGTCCTCAGTCGGCCGTTGAAAACCTGCGGTGGAAGCGTCGCTCTGTCTCTCTCGCACTGCCGTGGCTGGGGGAGAGAGACAGAGCGGCCGCGGTGGAACACGCGTCGATCGATGCGGAGTCGTTAGTCCGAGGAGGAAGCGGCATCGCCGACGGAATTCATTTTCGAGCCCATCGCCGTCACGTCAATACCCCGGGCACGCGGCCACGCCGGTGGGGTATCGCCGCCCCCGCGTTGTGAGTGCTGCAGCTAGACTGATTCCGAGAGTCGTTTTCGTCGCCCTGTCTCTCTCGCATGGGGCGTCCCGTAGGTGCGAGAGAGCGCGACGAAACGACTCTCGGCATCAGTCTACAGGCTAAGCCAAGCACTGCCGTGACGACTCCAGCGGCACGGCGGCCAAAATGCCTCCCGTCATCAAAGCAGCCCCCTGTTCCCTGTTTTTCTCTCCGTTGCTTGTCGCGTGTGTCGGCTCTGAAAGGACACGGAATGGTTCGAGTGTGTTGGTGTGTGTGCGTGCATGCGTGGGCCTGTCTGTGCAAGGCAAGGAAGACGCGGCGCTGCTTCGCGCGGCTCGGCGCGCCATGATGGCTCCTAAAAGGGGCACTCTGGGCGTGCCGGGCCGGGCGGGCTGGGCGGGCCGCCGGGCGTGCCGGCTGTTATCACAGTTATCAAACGGCGCCATGGAAAAGCGTTAAGGCGACTCGTTGTTCCCTCGCGACATGTCTGTTAACGGCTCTATCTCTGTCCGTGTGTGCGGGCCGGGGGTGCGTTTTATCATCCCTCACCATGAGCTGGCGGTGATAGGTCCTCGGTTCACGCGGAGCGATAAGCAGGAAAAAGAGTGCCGACGGGGTTTCGAACCCGAGAACCCCTTCTCCGGTGACTCGGTCGGTGCCGCCGCTCTAACCGCCCTCTTTCTCGTGTTGCAGGTCGGAGCTACGGTCGAGGATGCGGGCGGCATGAGACGTTCGCCCCCGCAGCCTCGCCAGCAACAGCAGCCCCAGTCGACGCCGCCGCCGCCAGCCCATGCTACGACCCCCTCCTCCTCAGCACCATGCCGACCCCCCTCTCTCCCCCCGCGGCCCGCTCCTGGGCCCTGTCCTGGAGCCGCCGAGGTGCGCTACCCGTTTGGCGTGCAGAACGACCTCGGCCAGGTCATCCTCCATGGCGCGGCCTGCATGGCGAAGGTAGGCCTCGACAGCAAATTGGAGCTCGTTTGGAATGGGCCGGGGCCCAGCGGTGCCGTATCGGACCGGTCCGCGGCCCGGTCGCATTACCGCACCCCCTACGCGGTCCCTGATGACGATTCGCAAGAGAAGTCCGGCAGCCTCGTCTCGAATTACTCGGCGCCATTCTCGCATCATCTGCCGCCCCGCCCCGCCCCGCCGTAATAACTGGCGCCGAGCGACTGGCGGCCCTGGCGAGCTCCCCGGCGCTCTTTGTCGGCCACGTCCTAAATGTCGAGCGGGAGGGGGTCAAGAAGGGTGACCAATTACAGAGAGCTTCCGTCAGGCTCAGCTGTGCGCGGCTGCGCCCGGCTGTGCCATGGCGGCATGCCTGTCGTGCCCCCGCCCCCCACCGCCGTGTCGTCGGTCCGCTGGCTCCCTCTCTGTCGTGCCCCCGCCCCCACCGCCGTGTCGTCGGTCCGCTGGCTCCTCTCTGTCGTGCCACCGCCCCCACCGCCGTGTCGTCGGTCCGCTGGCTCCCTCTCTGTCGTGCCACCGCCCCCCACCGCCGTGTCGTCGGTCCGCTGGCTCCCTCTCTGTCGTGCCACCGCCCCCCACCGCCGTGTCGTCGGTCCGCTGGCTCCCTCTCTGTCGTGCCACCGCCCCCCACCGCCGTGTCGTCGGTCCGCGGCTCCCTCTCTGTCGTGCCCCCGCCCCCCACCGCCGTGTCGTCGGTCGCTGGCTCCCTCTCTGTCGTGCCCCCGCCCCCACCGCCGTGTCGTCGGTCCGCTGGCTCCCTCTCTGTCGTGCCACCGCCCCCCACCGCCGTGTCGTCGGTCCGCTGGCTCCCTCTCTGTCGTGCCACCGCCCCCCACCGCCGTGTCGTCGGTCCGCTGGCTCCCTCTCGTCGTGCCACCGCCCCCCACCGCCGTGTCGTCGGTCCGCTGGCTCCCTCTCTGTCGTGCCACCGCCCCACCGCCGTGTCGTCGGTCCGCTGGCTCCCTCTTGTCGTGCCACCGCCCCCACCGCCGTGTCGTCGGTCCGCTGGCTCCCTCTCTGTCGTGCCACCGCCCCCCACCGCCGTGTCGTCGGTCCGCTGGCTCCCTCTCTGTCGCCGGAAGTGAGACAGAGACTCTAATGCTAAATGGTCACGACTGGCTATTGGGAGTAATGCCTTCATTTCTTACGCAGCATCCTGCCACGGCCCTGCCACGACCCCGCTCGGCTCGTTGTCTTCCCGTTCTTGTCTCTTTTTTTTTTGTGCTTTTTGTTTTATTTTTTTAGTCCAATCTTGCCCTTTTGTTTCGGATCCCGCCTTGATGTGCTTATTGTCTTCCTTCGAGCAAGGCACTGGCTCAATTTCCAGACAAGACGCGTCGGTGTCCTGCACTTATCAATATTTTTCACCCCAGCTCGCCCCCAGCCAACCTCGGAGAAATAATATTTTTCAGTGAAGGTCTGGTTGAGTTCGGTGCGGCCTAGTATTCACAACAATGCGCCTCCCCTCGCTAGACCGGCCAACTAATTGACAGCCCGACGAGCTGAGCCCCCGAAATCAACTCCAGGCCGGGCTGCTGGCGCTGCTGGCATGACCACCTGAGCTCTTCGCAGCCGGCGGTCCGCGGTTGGGTTCTGGACGGGGAGTCCGTGGAACTCGACGCACAGTGGGCCAGAAGACCGGCGCCAGCGGCCAAAACTCTACACGCGTTTTGAACCCTTGAGTCGCTAAATTGGTACTCGAAACGAACGTGTGACCCCACCAATGGATTTCTCGTTCGGAGAGCAATTCATTGGTGGGGTCACACGGTCGGTTCGAGGACAAAGCACCATGACAACTTCCTTGCTTTTTGCTATTTGCCCTAGCTGTCCCGCCTGCCCACCGCCAAGACGGTGGTCGTGTCGACAATGGTGAAAGTGAAAGTGAAAACCGGTCCCCCGGGACCCGGGATGGCCCACGTCGCGTGGACGCCCCTGGGGGGGAAGGCAAGGCCGGAGAGGTGATCCCCTATCGCCACCGCCTCGGGCAGCCCAGGGGTAACCGCCAACCGGGCAGCGCAGGGGCGGCCTTAGGCGAGTCTAAACGCGTCGATCCACTGGAACGTTGTCGGTTTGCGCCGCACACCAACGCCGTGGCCGCGTTCCCTGCTGTAGCGCATGAGATGCAGATGCACACCCGTCCGAACAAGTTTGTTCGAGGACCTGGGTTCGAGGGCTTGCTCGAGGACTTGCTCGAGGACTCGTCCCGTGCGCTTCTGCTGCCGCTTTCGAAATAAAATACAATTTAAATGACTCGGGTGAGGAAGCACGGAGGGGGCCTCCGCAGGACGAACCTGAGGGCCAATTTAGATGGCCTGCCTTATCGCAGAGGCTCTTCACAAAAAAAAGCAGCTGAAATAAAACTAAATAAAATTGGATCTTTTGGTCCGATTTTGCCTTTGACCGCCAGAGCCACGGCGTGGCCACGGCCATCGCGCTGCTCTGCGAGCCGCCACGGCCGCCACGGACGGCACGGAGGTTTAGCGAATCGACGGCCCCATTTTCTTAAAATGACCCGGAACTCGGTGGCGGGGGCGGCAGTGAGAGGGAGGGGAAATAAAAAGAATGAAAGAGACGTGTTTCTATCTGGAAGGAAAATATCGATTTTCTTTTTCTTCTAATTCCGGCCAATCGGATTAAGACAGCCGGCGAGGAGGAATACTGCTAGATTGACACAATCCATTGTGGCGGTTTTTTGTCTCGCGCCGAGTCGCCCTTGTCCGACCCTCGAGCCGTGCCTTGCAGCGCAAAACCGGCAAAACCGGTGCCGCGGCTCCGTCACGGCCCGTCACGCCGCGCCTCGTCACACCTTCGTCGCGCCCGCTCACGCCCAAGGTCCCCGCCACCCCGCCACGCACTTTTTGCTGGACCTGAACGGAAACTTTTTCCGCGTGTTAGCAAAACTCAGACTCGGCCCCGCCCGGCCGTCTCAACCGTGTTCGTTATCCATGCGATTTGTTATCTCTCTTTTCACTCTCTCTCTCTCTCTCTCTCTCTGCTCCCCTTCATACCGCCTCTCTTTCTCTCCCTCTCTCTCGCTCCATGCCGTAATAGCCTGCCACCGCCCTCACCCGCCTTATTCTACGGTATTGCCAAGTATTCATCATTCCCATCCGTTCTCTCTTTCTCTCCCTCTCCACCTCTCTCACTCTCTTCGCCCGCCTGTGGCTTCGCGCCGCGCCCTTCCTCCGCCCTTGGTAATATTCAACGGGTGCACTCACCTCCCCTGATGCATGCTGGATGCGTGTCGGCTGTCCCTTTCTTTCATCATGACGCTTCTCTTTCTCCTCATCGCCCCCTTGATGCTGGTGGGACGTCCGAGCCCCCTCCCCCCCCGCGAGCACGGCGAGCAACAGCAGGGGGCTACACTGTGGGAAAAAAATCACAGTAAATCCTGTATAGTGATTAGTACAGCTGTCACTGTAGTTCAGAGTACAGGATTTACTGTACTTTTATAACAGGATCTACTGTACTTTGTACGGGATTTACTGTACCACAGGAGTGGAGTACGGAATATCCTGTACCAGGTACAGTAGATACTGTAGCCAGCACGGTAAATCCTGTGTTCTGAACTACAGTAAATCCCGGCAAAAAAAATTAACGGGATTCACTGTGGTTTTTTCGCACAGTGTAGCCGAGTGCATTCGTTCCGGCCGTCCCGGCTCCGGCGTCGATTTCCGCCTTGACTCGCCGAGCCGTTTTCCGATAGCAGTCGGTTCACGTAATAAGTGAGAGCCATCCGGCGAGGAAATGAAGGGTAGCGGGTGCTCGTTATATTTATATTTTGAAAAATAGAAAAGGACTTTGCAAAAAAAAGTATTTCATTGACCAAGAAAAATAATTTAAACAGAAAGTTGCTCTCTAGAGTTCCTCTGGACGCCTTCGTCCGTAGTACAAAGAATTTCATCCCTGCCTTACAAACTGTTTAGCGCAATTCTAATGCGGATAACTATGTTTGTGGTATACAGACAACCTTATCCAGAACAGGTACTTTGTATTTACGGCTAAAGCCAGCAATCAACGGATAGACTCATTAACTCATTAGCTGCCGTAGTTCTACAAATTCAATAGCGAGCTCAGTGGGGATCATTAGTCTCGAACACGGACACATCTGTCTGCAATTAAAGAGGATCAATATTCTCCACACCTTTATGGATATGACTCATACATAAGAACTCCAGGGTGTGAATAAAAAGTAAATGACACTTCAAACATCGGTGGCTAGATGCAGACCTGCCTGCTGCCTGCCTGCCTGCCTGTCTGCCTGTCTGCCTGTCTGCCTGTCTGCCTGTCTGCCTGCTGCCTGTCTGCCTGTCTGCCTGTCTGCCTGTCTGTCTGTCTGTCTGCCTGTCTGCCTGCCTGCCTGTCTGCCTGCCCGTCTGCCTCACGGCCTGCCGCCACCTGATTGGCCTTCGTTTATTTAACCGGCGAGGCCCTGCCGCTTCGCCGAGGCCGCGTTGCCTGCCGCGTTGGCTAATTAGTGCGGCATAGACTATGGTGCCGACAGGCCGTCTCTGTCGCACTCACACCTTGGCGGGGGCGTGTGCGAGAGAGACAGAGCGGCGAAGCGACGCCTCGGACGGGCTCGGCTGACTGGACTAACTGCGCGATTCGCAGCGCGTCGGGGCGACACAAGTCTCGAGGAGACAAAATAAGCAGCAGGGCTTTTGCACCGCCGCGCACCTCGGTGCTCTCGAAAAGAGGGGAAAGGATGAGGGCGGGACTGCCGCCCGCTGCCGCCTGGGTGCGTCCGTCGTGGCGGCACGGTAGAGTCTGCCTGCTCCGCTCAGCTCCGCTGCGTCCGTGCGCGCCGCGTCTGCTGGAGCGCCGTGGCGGCAGGCAACACGGGCGCAGGCCAGCGGCCGGGTTGCCTATCCCTCGATCCGCAGGCGCCCAGTGTCATCTCGGCATGGCGCACAGTGGGCTAGAAGACCGGTGGAGGCGGTCTAAATCCTGGAAGCCTTTTGAGCTCCAGAGTCGCTAAATGGGACTCGAACCCAACGTGTGACCCCACCAATGGATTGCTCTCCGAACGAGGAATCCATTGGCGGGGTCACACGATCGGTTCGAGTCCCATTTAGCGACTCTGGAGCTCAAAACGCCTCCACCAGCCTTCTGGCCCACTGTGCAGCGCGACGCCAGGCCACTCATTGCGCTCCTACTTTCGCGGTGTACCTGTGGCCAACCAACCCGGACTCGCTACAGCGCAGATGCTATCTCGGCCGGTCGTTTTTGTCCCACCATGGCGCGCCAGGTGGGGGGGGGGGGGGGGGAGGGTCGGCTCGCATTGTGTTCTTGCGAGCGGGACTAGTTTGGCGTACAAGACGCTAAGGACGGGGATGGCCTGCTCCTAGTTGGCCAGCTTTTACTAGATCACACTGTCAAAAACGTTTTAACTAATAGAGTCCCACTGTGCAAGCCCAATAGGGACAAAAATCTCTCTTTGTACATACCCCGCACCACAAGGCGAAGATGATCAATCTCTCGTTTGATGGGACCTCTTTAGCAGTACACCTCGAAAACCTCACGATCTATCTGAGCCTTCCGAAGTAGCTTCATACAACAAAGTATTTTGAGCACCCTTAAAGCTAACAAAGAAAACTGTTCGAAATTTACGAACTGCAATGCGTTGAAGGACCCGCCGTACCGCCGCCAATTCCTGGCGAATTACGGGTCGGAAACGGGTCGGCATCGGGTCGGCCGCCAACGGGTCTGCAACGGATCTGCAACGGGTCGGCGCCCCGTGCACGTTGACAGCGCGTTCGTGCCGGCGCCCCGTTACTCTTTGCGCTAAATTATTATCCCAGCGCAATAGATTCCCAGACGAATTGCGCGAGATGCGACTAGGGAGGGGGGAGGGGTGGAATCCTCATCCCCCCGCCCCCTCCTCCTCCTTCTCGTGCACGTCAGCGTTATGTACAAGTCGATTCTTGTTGTTATCCTCGCCGCGTTAAAATTGATGTCCCTCGCGTGCGTTCCGTCTCCGTCTGCCGCCATGCCGGGCCGTGCTGGCGCGGGCCGCGGCGCCGGCGGTGCGAGCAGGACGCCAACAAGTGCGTCTGCTCTCACGCAGCCGAGCCGCCGCCGTGCCGCCGCCGTGCCGCCGCCGTGGCCATCGACCAGCGTCGCGTGCCCATCGCGTGCTGCACGCGTGCATTGCGTGCGACACTGCCCGCAGCACCGCCGTGTTTTACGCTATTGGATCAATTTGGGGCTCCATTGTGCCAAAGAAATGACCTGCTGTCAGAGCCGCAGCGCTCCAGAGCGGCTCAGAGCGGCTCCAGAGCCCCCGGACAAAGGCATCAGGCGGGTGTTGAAAGTCACTCGGGTTAATCAGGCAGGTGTTTGGCGCGTCCTTGACATTCGCTGTCGTGCTGCCACACTGGCGGCGCGCGGGGATTCGATGGGCCGCACTGCACAGGGGGCCAGAAGGCCGGTGGAAGCGGCCGAAACTCTAGACGCGTTTTGAGCTCCAGAGCCGCTAAACAGGACTCGAACGGAACTTATGTGACCCCACCAATGGATTCCTCGTCCGAAGAGGAATTCGTTGGTGGGGCCACACGTTTGATTCGAGTCCCATTTAGCGACTCTAGTGCTCAAAACGCGTCCGGGATTTTAACCGCTTCCACCGATCTTCCGGCCCACTGGGCACTGCGTTCATTGTTTTCCCGTCCCTCCACTGTATTATTGAGCTTCCGAAACAGATGGGGAAATCTCAGTCTGTCTATTTACGCGGCTGCAGTAGTAAAAGTTATGTTGCCGCCAGTGAGAGGGCTCTCGCACTCCTGCGAGGCAGAGAGGGGGGGGGGGAGCCATCGGCCTGAAAAATGCCGGGCTTAGGCGTTCCGTTCGAGTAACGCTGGGAGAGTGCGCCGAGCCGAGCCTGGCCGGGCTGCTTGCCCCGGGGAAATTAATATTATCGCGATCCGGTGCGGGCGGGGCGGGGCGGGGCGGGGCGGGCCGCCAAAATGTAGACTCTCATGCACCGCAGTGACACACGGCCGCTTAGCGAGACAAATCGCACGAATGCCTTGCGCTGATACAAGCAAATGGCTTCCTAAGTTGGGGGCGGGACAAAAAAAAATCAAAACATATTTTAATTAATTTTTTTTCCGTCCAGAACTTTTGGATTCTCTCTTCTTTTTTGCGCGATTCGCGTGATTCTTCGCAGCGGGTGCTGACCAGGCATTATTCGTCCTCGTTGCCTCGCGATTCGTGCAAGGGAACCCCGCGGAACCCCGCGGAACCCCGCGGAACCCCGCGGAACCCCGCGGAACCCCGCGGAACCCCGCGGAACCCCGCGGAACCCCGCGGAACCCCGCGGAACCCCGCGGAACCCCGAGGGAAGCGAAGTGACGAAAGGAGTTGGGGGACTCGGGGGACATCTGTCTGCATCCGAAAGCCGCCGCCATCGCCGCCGCCAACGGTTGACCTCTTAATCCTCAAATGAAGAAACTTGGAACGGTGTTCTGTTTAAGGCAACTTGGCCCCCTTCACTCCGATTTCATTAAGGCGACCGTCCTCCGCCCTCGGCGTGGCGGCACGGCACGGCACGGCACGGCGGCAAGTTTGTCCCGCAACTTCTTTTCGCTGATCGGGCCGGAATGGAGTAGTGACCGAAAACGCGGCCGCAGAGAGGGAGTTGTTGCACTGGGAAAAGGGGGAGAGGGCGCAGGGCGCTGCAGTCCCGCGGGAAGGGCCGAAGGACCAAGGACCGGGGGCCGGCCGGCTCCTACATCACGAGGATCCCGTTTCGGAAAGTTTTCACCCCGAACGCGTTTTCACTGGAATGTCTCTCTCTCTCTCTCTCTCTCTCTCTCTCTCTCTCTCTCTCTCTCTCTCTCTCTCTCTCTCTCCACGATGTTCCATATGCGTGGCGCAGACCAGCAGGCTGGTGTCAGCCAAACTGTTTGCGAAGGGGAAGAATTCGGCCGGCCTTGGCGGCGGGGCTGGGGCTGGCAGGAGGCGCCCTTGGTGGCCGTGCGGTGTGTCTCCTGTGGAGTGGGGGGGAGAGGTAGTGCCATAAGAGACACGGCATTGCCGGCCAGTGAATAAAGCTGCACCAAGATATAATAGTGGAGAAAAACAAATTCGGTACGTTTAATTTTCAGAGGTTAGTTACAATGCACCGCGTGTAGGGAGAATCTTCACCACAAGGCTTTTGAGAGTGTGGTCCGATGCCCCCTCGGCCCTCCACCTTTTCCCTCGCCGCGTGACGTCCCGATTGGCTTCGGGCCGGGCCAGGCCGGGCCAGGCGCACCTGGACGCTCTGTCTCTCTCGCACCCACGGAACGCCGAGAGTCGCGCCACAGAGACAGGGCGGCGAAATCGCCGGCAGCGGGAGGGAGTGCTATGCCGGGCACAGTGGGGTGGGGACGGCGGCGCGACGTCAACCCTTCAAAGTCGCTGCGTCTCACTCTTTTTGTGTTGTCTGTTTGCAGGAGGACTCGAGGCCTGCGTGGACTGTGGACCCGCCGCCGCGCTCTGTGCTGGGCCCCCACAGCCCCACTCACGGACACCCGCCGGGACACCCGCCGGGACACCCGCCGGGACACCCGCTGGCGCCGGGCAGAGGGTCCCCGCCCTTCACCCGGCTCCACCCGCGCCACGCCAGCCCCTCCAGGCAGTCGCTGCAGTCCGGCAGCCTGCAGTGCAGGTACGACCAAATCCCTTTTAACAGACATTTTTCAGGTACTGAGGGAGGGAGCAGCGTGTAATCGTGATTACGCGTTCCAGAGAAAAAGAAAGGAGTTTGCTGTGTTTCACCTCAGTCAACGTAAAAAAAAAATTGGCACGAAATTTTCTAGCTTTAAGTTGTTGCTTTCGCTGCCTTTGCTGGAACGAAAGCAAAACACACTCAAACGGATCCGCATTCATCGCCTCGAATTAAAAAGGGGGGAAATCCTTGACTGCGGTTGTATTCGAACCCGCGCCCTGAAAGGCCTGAAAGGCGCTGGTTGGCGGGGTCGGCGCTTGCATCCCTGCAGGTGCTGGGCCGGCATCGGAAGGGCGTCTGCATCAACACGTGGCTCGGCTAATTTTCCGGAAGTCTTCCTCGCGCGTTGCGATGCTACCAACTTTCCCCCATAAAACTGTCCATTTTCACCAAGTTTGGCGCTGAGTTATCCCTTACCGCGCTGGAGGCGCTGGGGCCCTCGGCTCCTGGGCCCGGGACCCCCCGCAGTGGCAGCGCGACTGGGGCCAACAGCTTTCGGTTTCAGCGCTGGCGGGCCAGTCAGCAACGATTTCGCTCTCTTGATGATGCACATTATGGCCGCCGAGCCGCCGGGCCGCCGCGATGGACTTTGCACAAGTTTGCGCCTCAGTTCGCACCTAGGAAAGGGCACAGGCCGAACACGTTGGAACACTTGTGTACGCGCGCGTGTTTTCGAATGTTTGTGTGTGTGTGTGTGTGTATATATGTGTGTGTGTGTGTGTGGAGGGGGGGGATTTGTGTGTGTGTGTCTGGGCGCATGCGCACTGGACGTGCATGCGGAATGCGAGCACTTTAATTACCCGCGAAGAGTGTTTTTGTACTCACAAATGTACGCGAGTTAAGAGATTGGCTTGGCGCCGCTTGGCGCGCACCGTGGCGGCGGCCTGGCCCGGCGCGCGTTTCGAAATAAACGATTCCGCAGACGGCGGGGAGGAAGGGGGGGGGGGGCGCAGCGCCAGGTTTCCTTCCACCCGAGTTTGCAGCCATGTTTTGCCTGGCACAACGCTCCTGACAAAACAGCCTGACCCCGCAGACGGG
The DNA here is from genome assembly GCF_012932325.1 of Thrips palmi. NCBI lineage: Eukaryota > Metazoa > Arthropoda > Insecta > Thysanoptera > Thripidae > Thrips > Thrips palmi. The sequence continues at coordinate 3,143,816 of NW_023144624.1, read as the reverse complement.
CGTGTCGGTCGAGGCGTGCTGGTGGAGGGGCGGGGCGGGGCGGGGCGGGGGCGGGGCGGGGGCGGGGCGGTTCCCTGCTGTCACTTGTCGTCCTGCGTCGCTTCACACCGCCAGGAATATTGCATTCCCCTTCGCCCGCGCGCGGCATGCTCCATTGTGCGCCGGGCGTGTTAAAAATGTCGGCGAACGGCGCGAGAAAAAGCGAGGGAAACCGAGGGAAGACCGCTTCCGCGCAAATGGCGCGTGCCTCCCCCCCGTAATAGATGGCATAACTCGCTCGCAAGCGTTGTTGCTTTGAGGAGTGCTCTGCCTGACCGCCGGGCCGGGCCGGCTCGGCTTCGCAGAAGGAAGGGAAGGGTTATCGGGCCGCGACGGCTTAAGTGCTCGGGCCAGTGCGTTGTTACCGCCAGTGCTTGCGAGTAGCGGCAGTACTGTACGGCTCGCGACGTCCGGCCAACAGCCATGGCACTGCGCCGAGCACTGCGCAGCTCAGCGCAGCCTCGATATGGAAATGAGAACACGGCAGCGTACATGAGCCCCCGCCTACCTTGCGCACCGCCTTGCACACCACTGCCTTGTGCCACCACCACCTTGCGCCACCGCCTTGCGCCACCACCGCCTTGCGCCACCACCTTGCGCCACCGCCTTGCGCACTACCGGCCAGGCCGAGCGGCCAGCAGCGGCGCCGCGACTGGAGCTCAGTTGCTGCTTAAAATGCAGGGGCTGTCGCGCGACCCCGTGTCCCAGGCCCAGGCCCAGGCTCCCAGGCCCAGGCCCAGCTGGCACGGCCAAGCCTGGCCTGCCCGGCCGAGGTCTAGGCTGCCTGTCTCATCAGCCAATTAGCGTGACGCGCGCAAACGGCCGAACGGGAAACGCAACGCAATCAGAAGGCCTGGCCATTTCGGCAGAAAGCCTCCCGCAGGACGACCAAGGCGGCAGGATGCAGACAGGAAAGTAGCTTCCCCTCAAGGTCGTGGCCGGGCTTCTCCGGGCAGCGAGTCGGGCAATGCTGCGCCTGGTCAAGATTGGCGGGCGAAACGAGCCTGCCAGGACCACCACCCACCACGCACCAGGACCGCCGGGACGACGGGGCTCTTGCGGCCCTCCACGGCGCGGGGGTGCAGGGAGGCGCGCGGGTCGCGCGTTGTCGCGACACGTGTCTGCGAAAGGGAGGGGGTAGAACGAGGCAACTTTGCAGACGCCTGCGGCCTGGACCCGTTGACAGTCCATGATGCCGTTTACCAGTGCTGGGTGCAGCAGGCTCGTATTTCACGACCCCAGGCTTGGCAGTGGGGCACCCACCAGTGGGCCAGCAGCGCCAGCAGGCACGCCGAGGCACGCCACCCACCCACAGCCGTCATCCCCCGCCCCCACCTCGTCCAGACCACGACTACTGAATCGGCAAGGGGTTCAGTATCATCAAGCTCCGCCATTTCAGGCGGCTGATCTGGCCGAGCCGTTTAAGATTCCGTCGGCGGTGCTCCGAGCCGCTTCCCCTCCGGCCCCGCCCCTTCACCCCTCCGCCCCGCCCAAGTCCGCCTTGCCCTGAATCGGTACTACCGACTGCGTGCCAGTCCCATTCACGCCTGCATCTAAAGGTTCATTCCCCTACCTCACTTTTATTACCATGACCTAGTGCAGCGGTTCTCAACCTTTTGCCGATTCGAGACCCAAAACCGCAGCTGAGAATTATTTTTCGTGTCGCGGTGGTGTCGCAAGAAGATCATACCAGTATTAATGGTGGAATAAAATCATGCCGCCATACATTTAAATAAACATTCTTATGTGCTTTCACGTTAGCGTTAGCTTTAACGGTTTTTTTTTTCGCATTGTTTTTCATATTTTTCATTGAACTTTTTATGTTTTAAGGAAGTTGCTTTCCTCAATTCAGCATCTTCGCCAAAAAATATTAAGATTTTATGGTTTTCGGCTGTACTATAATGCCGTCTGGATTCCGTTCCCGCGTGAATTTGTCGGACGCTTGCTTTGGCGGGTGTGGAGATGCGGCATCTGTGGCAGCCATCCATGACAGGCTGGCTGTGCTACGCCGCGCCACGCCCTGTCACGCTACGCCACGCCACCGAGACGGCCCATCAGTGAGGGATCAGCCCAGTGACTGCGAATAAGCGTTCAGCCCCGCGCTGTTCTGCGAATAGCGGCCCGTCGTGCTTCACCACCTGTCCTGATGGGGCGTTGTTCCTCTTTGTTCCTCCCGCCGTGGATTCTTTCCAATCACGGAGAGGCCACACAAGGGAGTCATTACTCTCCGAGCATGGCGGCGTGCGGCGGGCCGGCCTTCCCGAACTATGCTATCCCTCTCTCTCTCTCTCTCTCTCTCTCTCTCTCTCTCTCTCTCTCTCTCTCTCTCTCTCTCTCACGAGACATCGCGTAGGGGTGCGAGAGAAACGGAGGCAGCCCCCCTCGGCCACGCGGACGAGGAAGAGAGGCACTAATTAGTCCCTGATTACTGGTTGCGTACAAAAGGGACGTCCCAGCTGTCAAAGCGCGCCTGTCCTTGCCAAGGATGAGCAGGATACACCCCCTCAGGTTTTCACGGTGGAAAAATACGCCCCGAAAGCCGCACCAGTTTAGCAGCAACAGCAGGAGGAGGGAAAAAAGTCGTCTTTCTCTGCAATTTTTTTTTCGACACTGATAATGCGCGGGCTATTGCCGCGGGGCTGAGCTTGTCGCGGATCCTTTGGAGGAGGAGCGTGGCGTCGGGGCGCGCCCTCAGTTTCTCGGGCCGTATATCTACCGCTCCGATGTGTGTGTGTGTGAGAGAGAGAGAGAGAGAGAGAGAGAGAGAGAGAGAGAGAGAGAGAGAGAGAGAGAGAGAGAGTGCGCGCGCGCACCCTCGCGTGGGAGGATGTACTGCTGTGTTAGTGTGTGCCTCCACGTGTTGAAAAGAGCCAGGCATTTCGCCTCCGCCCTTCACATAAAAATGTCGCTCCTCTCACTCACACACACACACAGACACACACACACACACACACACACACTCACACACACGAGCACGCGCGCGCTCAGCTGCACGCCAAAGCGTGCGCCGTAACAGCTGCAGTAGCTATTTTCCCGGTATTTGAAGCCGAGTGTGCTACTTGCAATTCCCGGCGGGCGCGGAGGGACGGCTGCTTTGTCTCGCCGCGACACTTCGACCCCTGGTTCGACTCCCGCTATCATCTACGCGTTTTGTTTGTGTGTTCTTTTAAATTTTGTCTTTTATTTGCCATGAAAGAAACACAACAATGACGGTGTACTTGTCATGATCACAATAACGCTGCCAGAAGGGCGAAGGGACCCGCAGGGACCCAAAGGGACTCAAAGGGACCGGGGTGGCGTCGCATTCAAAGTTGTGTCAATACAGAGATTAATCCTATTGTAGTATCGTGATGGGGAAATATTGCTCTCGCTCGCACACCCCCACACGCACACTCAGACCCCTCCCCCCTTTTCCTCTCACACACACACACTCACACTCACACACAGCGATAAGCCTTTGGCTACATGAACTTGCCCCACTCGTGGGCACACATTCTTTTCACCCCCTCTATAGCAGACGCTTTTCACGGAATCTGATTGGATCCGAAATATGCAGCTTAGCGTGTGCGGGGGCGGTCCAGATAAAAAAACAAAAACAAGCATAACAGCAGCTTTTCACTTCCTTTCTCTGGCGGGGCGAGTGCCTCATATCCTGGCAGGCTTATCCTGGCAGGCATATCCTGGCAGGCATATCCTGGCAGGCATATCCTGGCAGGCATATCCTGGCAGGCATATCCTGGCAGGCATATCCTGGCAGGCATATCCTGGCAGGCATATCCTGGCAGGCATATCCTGGCAGGCATATCCTGGCCGGCATATCTTAGGCATGTCCTGGTAGGCATGTCCTGGCAGGCATATCTTAAAGGCATGTCCTGGTGGGCATGTCCTGGCAGGCATGTCCTAGTATGCATGTCCTGGCAGGCATGTCCTGACAGGCTCATCCTGGCAGGCATCCTGGCAGGCATACCCTCGCGAGATTTGAGGACGCCTCAGCTCGCCCCCAGCGCTCAGCCGGCCCGCCCGGGGGCTTGCCTGGTCTTGCCCGGGGGTTGATCCAGTTAGGGCGGCGTGTAGATATGGCCCTGTTAGGCTGGCAATCGAATTTCCCGCCACAACGAGAGGAACAAAAGGGGGCGTGGTGGCGGAACCAGGAAGCAGAGAAGCAAGCCGAGCGGACAGTGGCCGTGCTCTCTGGCGGCGCCAAAAAAACGCTATCAGCCTCGTTTGGTTGCAGTTGGGCGACTAAGCAAAGTTTTGATTCTCTTTTTGTTTTTGTTTGTTTGTTGTTTTTGAAACAAGTTTCAAGGCCGCGGTGCTGGATGCGCTCCGTGGGCTGCCGAATGGTGTGCACGGTGTGGCACGGCGTGGCACGGTGTGCTCGGTTGTCCCGCCGCAGACCCGGGCCGGAGTGCCGGTCCCCGAGGAGGGACCGTGGAGGGAACGCATTGTAACCTCTCCTTTCGTTCTTGTTTGTTCCAGCCTGGCGTCCTCGACTGCCGACCTGACTGCCGATGCCCTGCAACTAGAGAAAGCCATACGCGACAACGACACCGCCAAAGTAAAGAGGTTCTTGGATCTCCACCACGACAAGTTCCAGGTGAGTTTGGGGAGGTCTCCGCCGGGCGGCGTGCGCCATAAGTCCCCGCGAGTCCCCGCTAGCAGTGCCGCCGGTGGCCGATGCAGAGATTCAATCACCTTTAGCCGAACTTTCCGAGGCTACTGCTCCAAAACTAGCTGCGTTCGAAACGCATTCCCACATTTTTTGACGCGAGGTCGGCAACAAATAATCGCCAAAAATCCTTTACTAAAACGTCATCGTTTAAAATTTGCCCTAGGTCACCACCCCTAGGCTGGGCACCGCGAGCGCCTTGGGGTGCGCGACACGTGCAGTAGGAACAAGAACCCCCTCCACCGCGGGGACTCGCTTTTGTCGCACTTGCTTTATTGATTTTCCCGCCGTTTTCTTCGCCGCCTCCACGGCCTGCGCGGCCCGCTCGCACGCGTGATGCAGGCGCTGCAGGCGCTGCGGGCGTTTACAGTGGCGCGTGCGTGCGCCGCGTTGGCACGACTGGGTCAAGGTCACCAAGGGCGGCAGCGCGGCGGCAGCGCGGCGGCAGAGAGGCCCTTAAAAGCCCATTGTCGCAGCGAGCGCGGCCGACGCGGCTCGGAGTCGGAGATACTCCCTGCCTCACCGTAAAGTGCATTGTGGCGCGGGGTACGTCCCCCACCTTGCGCCGGCCGCGGCCACGCCGGCCACGCCTCGCACTAATACGAATCTGACTTTATAATGCGGCCGGCGCTTCCTTCCCGGACGCCGCATGGACGCAGCAGTGAGCGTGGCGGCGAGCGTGACGGCGAGCGTGGCGGCGAGCGTGCGGCGAGCGTGACGGCGAGCGTGGCGGCGAGCGTGGCGGCGAGCGTGACGGCGAGCGTGCGGCGAGCGTGCGGCGAGCGTGACGCGAGCGTGGCGGCGAGCGTGCGGCGACGTGACGGCGAGCGTCGGCGAGCTGCGGAGCGTGGCGGCGACGCGCGTGGACGCCGTTTTCTGGCGTGGGCAATACGGTGAGCCGGCCGACCCTTCCCTTCCCGGACTTCCCCCACAGGCCCTCCAGTCAGGCCTCGCCGTCCTCGTCGTCCTCGCCGTCCTCGTCGTCCCCGTCGTCCCCCGCACAGCAGCCAAATTGCATCTCGTTTCCAGGAAAGGCGGTCGCCGGCCCTGAGGTCGCCCGGTTGCCGCCCCCGCCCCGCCCCGCCCCGCCCCGCGCCGCCCCGCCGACGGATCGGCGCGACCGCTGCGCTGCGCGTTGCACTTATCGCCGCGGGCAAGCCGCGCCGCGGGGCGCTAAAAAAGAGAAGCCAACAATTATCCGACTGTGGCCCATGATCGTCATTAAAACTAAACGCCTGTGTAAGTGGGTCATTACCGGGAGTGGGCCGTGGGGCCGCCGGGCGCCGCGGCTGCAGTGGCGGCCGAAACAAGGCGGCCTCCGAAAGTGGGGCGTTGCGAAGCGAAAGTGGGTCACCCCGTCAAATCGGCAATTCGGCCGCCACACCCTCACTCTCACACACACGCGCACACACACACGCACACGCACACACACACACATACACACTCGCACACGCACACACACACAGGCACGGCGGCCGTGGGGTCAGCGGTCGGCGCGGGCAACGAATGGCTCTAAGGACGTGCCCAAGTGCATGCGCGAGGACCGGAGAGGACCGGCGAGGACGGGGTGGCGCGAGGGGCCCAAGTGGCGCAGTAGGCCCGAGTGTAGGGGCGCCTACTGACGGCCTGCCTGCCTGCCTGACGGTCCACTGCCTCCCCAATGATGGGACTCGTTAAAAAATTGCGCCAGGGAGAGGGGCGGGCGTGCTTCAGTTCCCTATCACCTGGAGTGGCGGGCTGGGGCGGGGCGGGGCGCGGCGGGGCGGGGCGGGCTTGGCCAACCCCAACGGGGCGCCCGCCGGGGACTCCGCGACCGCCAAGCCCATCTCAGTGTTGCCAACCGGAACCGGGAAAGAAAACAGAAAACATTTTGCTGCAGGATGCGAAATTCGTCTCACGCGTCGAGGAAGAAATCAAGACATTTTCTCATACTGCATTTTCGTAGAATTTTCTCATTAAAGTGGACTTGTTTGGAAGTGGCGTGGCGTGAGGGATTCTTTTCCCCCGTGGGGGTTTGCGCACTACTCTGTATATTTTCGTCACGGCTGTCCCTCGCATTTCTCCTCCTCTCTTTCCACGGGCACACTCCAACCGAGGTTTTATACCTCGAGTGGCTTGCCTGGTTACCTTTATACACTGCACCCCCTCCCTCCCTTCCCTACCTCTCTCTCTCTCCTCCCCGGCTCACATACGCTCACATACAGGGGCACGCGGGCGGGCATACACACATAAACACAGGCGCGGCTTACACACACACACACACAGACACTCACGTGCCCAGTAATGTTATTAGACACACTTCTGGCGCGTAAAAAGCCGGGCGTAATGCTCTGCCTGTAAATATTTCAAGGCGTGCCGCGCGTGCTGCGGCGTGCCGAGCCGCGCGATCTCCGCCCCGCGACGCCGCGACGCGCCCTATCCCAATCACCACGCCCCGCCTGGAGAGTGCCGTGGCATGGCGTGGCATGGCGTGGCGTGGCGGGAACCGAGCCTCTCGGCTGCTCTCGGCACGCATCAGCGCACCGGAAACCGGAAGAATGGCTCGGCGCCGTGCTCGACCAACCGAAATGCGCGGCTCCACAAAGTTCGGCCCTCGGCGCTGCCACCTGCGGGCTGGCCGCGCCGGCAGTGTGCCGGCAGTGCGGCGCGCCAGAGCGACTGACTGGCCGGCCAGTCCGCGCCGCGCCGCCGCGCTCCCAATGAGTGAGAGAGAGAGGGACGGTCTGTTTACTCAAAGTGGCGGAGTACACGAGCCGTCGTGTTCAGCAGACACCCCCAATGGGGCTGCCGAACGGCCGGGTAGCGACTCTATATCCCCGCCCCCTCCCCGCCCCCACCCCCGTCCCCGGCCCGCCCCCGGATCCACCGCACACAGGCCGACACAGGCCCGGCGTCTCTTTGGGTCAGCACTGCAGGGGGAGCGGAGCATAAATATTGAACAGCAGGGGCGGCGTGCGTAGTACACCACACACACACACACACACACACACACACACACACACACACACACACACACACACACACACACACACACCAACACCGGCTCGCGCGTGGAGTCACTTACATGCCAACACATATCACGCGTACATGCACATTGGCATTGCACATGCCGCCCCCGTGCTCCTGCACTGCCTGCACTGCCTGCACTCTGGATCGAGAGATTGCCGAACTAACTCCCCCACCCGGCCGCCGCCTCATTACTGCAATGCGCGCCACTGCCGACCGATTCCGCAGATTCATTTCGTCGCTCTGTCTCTGTCGCACTCCTTCGGGTGGGGGAGGGGGGAGACCCCGTGAGTGCGAGAGAGACAGTGTGTCGGAACGAGACACTGTGCAGTCTGCTGCGTCGTCGTCCGCGGCACTGCGGAGCGCCCGACGGAGCGAGGGTAGGCACTCCCGCCACGCAGCCGCGCGTCGAGGGCAGCCTACGCTGGCACCTGCAGGCGCGCCGAGGCTCAGCGCGCCTTTTTCCCCCCTCCCCTCCCCCTCCCCTCCCCCTCCCCTCTCCCTCTCCCTCCCCCACCCTGCAGCACAATTCCACGCCAACGAGTGACGCGCTGGTCCGCTCGCTGCCCCCGTGCGACGTGCGCCCCCTCCGCGTGTTTGGCAAACACGGTCGCCCCACGCCCGCCGGCCAACTCCCCGATGTTGCTTGTTGTTGTTGTTATCGTTGTTTTTTTTTGTCGTCGTCGTCGTCATGTCTGATCGTGTGACCGCCTCTTTTCCTCCGGCGCAGGTGAACCTCCATGGCAGCCTGCTGGACAAGTCGTCCTCCGACTCGCAGAGCCAAGATGTGGAGATCCTGCTGCGCAAGTCCAAGACCCTCCTGGACCGGTAAGTGATAAGTGCGGGCGCAGTGGGAAGGTTTCGTTGAAACACGCGGATTTTTAATCCTTCGAGTAAGAGAGTTCAGGTACTTATCAAGTGTCAAGGGCCTTTTGAAGGGCATAGTAGAGAGTTTAGGTGCGTACCTTTTTGAGGGTGTGAAAATAGAGGTGATCTGATAGACGTCTCTGGCGGCAGTCCACCACCACCATTCCCCCTTTTTTGTTGCCTTCCTGAGACTCTCGGAATGCAGTTGCCCCGAGAATCTGGTCATGCAGGGCGTGTTCGGCTCGCCGCTTCACTGTTTTCGGGGAATGCCACCTGTAGGCGAGGGCGCTACTTAGGCTGCAGTGGCGGCGCTCGGCGGTGCACGGCTCCAAGTTCGGGCAGATTCACCGCGAGGACCCGGCAGGGCGAGGCGGGGTCCTGGTTAATGGGCTGGACGGGGCAATGAGGCACGAAATGCTGCCGTGTTGGCAAGGCGTCGCAAGCATCGCGAGCCCTGCGTGCGAGGCGCGCCACAGTGGGCCAGAAGACCGGCGGAGGCGGCCGAAACTCCGGACGCGTTTTGAGCTTCCAGACTTGAACCGAACGTGTGACCCCACCAATGGATTCCTCGTTCGGAGAGTAATCCATTGGTGGGGTCACACGTTCGGTTCGAGTCGCTTTTAGCGACTCTGGAGCTCCGTCCGGGGTTTTGTCCGCCTCCACCGGTCTTCTGGCCCACTGCGCGAGTCATGCGAGGATCGAGGAGAGCAATGGCGGAGCGACACCGCCTCCTGCCGCTCCTCTCGTTTCCATTTTTAGGCACGAAGTAGCCTTATAGTATACCCAGGACTCAGCCGGCTCGAGATTTGATTTGTGTGGCCCTTTATGCATTTCGGAAGTTTTCTATACGATTTTAATGAGATTTTGCAGACTAGTAGAACTTTGAACGCTGATTCTGATGTTGAAATCTGGTCAAAAATTTGGTGGCCAATTTTGAGAAATTTGCTGTCAAAATCGCCGTTTCCATGGCAAAACTCGACTCGTCAAAGGAAAAAAAAGGGAGTGGGGGGAGCCGAGCCGGGGCGGACCAATAGCGGAGCTTCTTTTTGGGTCTGTACAGCTTACTCCAAAAGCTGAAAAAGCAACGTTCGAAATGAAAAATTTCTTTGACTGCAGGTAGACAAGATGCAACAATAGAATTGGTGCCGGTTCGAACGCAGTTTTTCGGGTAGAACTATCCAATAATACTTCTTGATTGGAGTGTTTTTGGACGCACTAGGACCACTTCGCTCCACCTCGCGACTTGCAGTGCTCATGTTCCTCGAACAAGACTCACCCGCGTTTCGAAACCATCCCTCCCGAGTTTATGAAGTTTGTCAAACCAACCGTCGTGGTGTTGATACGTTGTAAGGGAGAACTATTACACAGAATTGAAGAAAACATGACTAGAGAACCATAGCCTTTTGAAACAAGCCAAACAATTCAACGTCCACAACAATGGAGGGGCAGTTTTAATGCGCGACTGCTGGCGCTTTCAGCTTCGCGATTTTCGCAAGGGCGCAGACGCCGAGAAAGAAGTTGCCAACCCGAGAAAATTAATTTACTGCCTTCTTTCTGCTAAGAACATTTTAATCATGATGGACTTCAAAGATGTTCCATTGTCAGAACACTGCGGAATACATTAGCATTGGAATTTTTTGAATTTACCAGCATTTTGATTTCTATTTATTGTCAAGTTTAAATTTCGACGGATGGCACATCGACCACATTGGTACCACTGCCATTGGTAGTCCCCTGAGCCACAACTTCACAACACCACTTCTTTTACTTCTCCACACTCTTACAAAATAATCAAATTGACTTCGTGACTCCTAGGATTTCTTGAAATCGTATTTTTTTTTTCATTTTTTTTCTTCTTTCGCCTCCCGTGGAGGGCCGGCAATTAATATTCATAGACTCGAAGTAGATGCGATGTTGATTCGAAGCGGCAACTCGGCAGGCGGCAGCGCTCCCATTTGAATAAACCAGCGAAACTACGCGTACAAAATGGCGCCAACTTTGGATTAACAACGACGCGGTACCGGCGGCGCGACGGCCGAGACAGCAGCGCAGCGTCGCGTCCGGCCAATCGAAACTCGTCGCACGCAGCGGGGCAGCCAGGGCCAGCCGAGCCAGGGCCAGCCAGACGCGTCTGGTCGCGCCGCGCCGTGCCGTGCCGTGCCGCGCCGCCCTCAGGGAACGACTCGGGCCCGGCCGTCCTGCAGGGCCCAGGGCCCAGGGCAGACCGGAGCGGCCCAGGGCAGCGCGGGCCCGGCCCTACGCGCCCTTCCGCACCACAGACTCCGCTGCCCCGCTGACTGGACTGGGCCTAGTGATTTTATTTTCAGACACCACCACGCTCGCGAGCCGGGCCTCGAGCCTCCCACCGGCATTGGAAGTTTGTTGGCCTTTGTTGGCCCCGCTGTCGGGCTGTCCGCGTTCTCCCCACGACGGCCGGGCCGTCTCGGCTCGGGACGGAAACGCCCGGCACGCCCGAAACGCCTCATCGGTTCGCGCTGCATCGCGCTGCTTCGCGCTGCTTCGCGCTGCTTCGCGTTGCTTCGATTATTTTGCTGGAAACAAAAGATGGAGTCACGCGGACGCTGGGGAACGAGGCATTGCCGCGCCTCGGCCGCGCCTCGGCCGCACCGATCGCGGCGCCAACTTTCACCCCATTCAAAATAGCCCGGCAGCTCCACCCCGAGCGCCTTTCCCACACACACGAGCGGACCACCGCACCGTATTATTTTTATTATTTTCTCCCGTGCGCCGCCACACTGCCACGATGAGATATTGAATCCGTGACACGATGAGTCTGGCCTCCGCTCGCGCGGTCCCTGGCCGTCGTCGCCCGGGCCGGTGGGGCACATATTGGATATCGGGCCTTCGGTACCGTGCCACGCCTAGGTGGTCATATCTCCGTCCAGGAAGGGCCCGAAAGGGGATGTAGGGCCGCGGAGGCGGAGGATCTGGAGGTGGGGGCCATGGGAGCACGGCAGAGGACCTGGAGGTGGAGGCCATGGAGGTGGAGGCCGTGGAGGTGGAGGCCGTGGAGGTGGAGGCCGTGGAGGTGGAGGCCGTGGAGGTGGAGGCCGTGGAGGTAGACGCCGTGGAGGTGGAGGCTGTGGAGGTGGAGGCCGTGGAGGCGGAGGCCGTGGAGGTGGAGCCGTGGAGGTGGAGGCCGTGGGGGCGGAGGCCGTGGGGGCGGAGGCCGTGGAGGCGGAGGCCGTGGAGGCGGAGCGGGAGCGCCCTTGGCGGCCCTCCACGGCCAGGTGGAAGCCTTCCACTGGAAGGTCGCGGTCGGAATCCGGGCCTCAGAAGTCCAATCGAGCGGACCATTCCATCCAGCTCCGCAGTAAAAACGCACTGGTCCGGGCGCAACGCGGCGCAACGACCCACTAGGGCGAAACCAGCCAAACCCCATACGCCCCGAAAAGCATTTTGCAGAGTAGTATGCCGAAACGCGCGCCGCAGCCCGAGTAAGACACTAGAGCAGGCAGAGCGGGCTGGACCACTTCAAAAGGCATTTATTCATATTTTATATCGTCCATCAGCAGAGTGAAAAAAATTGGGGGGGGGGTCGGTGATGCCTCGTGACCCGGCGCGCCGTGGCGTGTGTGCCGTGGCGATGTAACGGGAACGGACCGCTGTAACGGAGTAGTGGGGAGCAGCGGGGCCCGGCCTCGACCGTGCGACAAATAGAGAACCGCTCCCTCAGGACAACAGACAAATCCCACTTATAAATCAGCCCTGCTCCCTTCCCGTCCCCCCTCTCCCGCAGCCAGTGAAGGCACTGGGAGGCACCAGCTCCGTTAGGGTTCGAGGCAGTTCGAGGTTTCAATCTTGAGCGAGGCCAAAACGGCTGTTTCTTTCCGGGACACTGCGGTTTGCCAGTGACGTCTCCTCGTCCTCCTTCCCCTCCTCTTTTCCTCTTCGTTCCGAATCCATATCGAGCGTGTGGTTGCCACATGACACTAAATAATCCAGGGACACCACGTACGTGTGTGTGTGTTCGCCGCGTTGCGACTTTTGCTACATGCAAGCCCTTTCAGCTCTCCCCCGTGGGAACGCTCTCACACAGGCACAGCTACCCTCTCTCTCTCTCTCTCTCTCTCTCTCTCTCTCTCTCTCTCTCTCTCTCTCTCTCTCTCTCTCTCTCTCTCTCTCTCTCTCACTCACTCACCCACTCACACACACACACACGCCGGCCAGTGACAGGCACGCACCTGGCGTCGGGGACCGCGAGGAAAGTGATGTTAGTCCTGCCCGGTGAAACGGGGCGTAATGTGAGCGGAAATGCGGCCTGGCGGCGGGGCTGCGGGGCTGGCGGGGCTGGCGGGCTGGGGCTGGCGGGGCGGTGGCGGGCTGGCGGGGCTGGCGGGCTGGCGGGCTGGCGGGCTGGCGGGGCTGGCGGGGCTGGCGGGGCTGGCGGGGCTGGCCGAGCTGGCGACGGATCGACTGATCCGCCGCGGTGACTCCGGAAACAGAAAGGTGTGAATCCGGGCCGTGAATAATGCAAAGGCCCAGAAGAAAAAACAACATAAAAACTTGAAAAGAGGAAAAAAATGACAAACAAAAGGCGCGGAATTTTAATAAATAAATTCGACAGCGCGGCGCCGCGGCGCGCGTTCTTCCTCTTTTTGCCGAGCGGGGCTGCCTCCAACGAGAGCTGCCTGAAGTCGCGCGCGCGACGTGCTGATTGTTGATTGGAGTGTACCTCTGGGGGTAAAAAATGCAGGGCAGTGGCGTAAGTGGAGCAGGAAGTCGGTCACACACAAAAAAAATAGAAATCGATTGACGGACCCGGAGTGACGAGTGAGGCACCAGGATAAAAACTCTGGCAGCGCTGGAAAACCGTGGCAACCTTTGAGGACCCGCTTTCAGTTGGTCATGCTTTAACAACTGCATTTGTTTAAATAGTCCGCCCCTTTCCCCCGGCGGGCGTGCCAAGGCGTGCCAAGGCGTGCTGCGGTCGGAGCCAGCCTTGCCGCCCTGCAGTCTTCTCTCTGCGTCCTTGCGTCCTTGTTTGGCGGTGTCGCCTCAAAGAAAGCAACGAGTTGAATCCCGCATGCCCCCGGGGCGTGGCAGGGCGAGGCAGGCCGAGGCAAAAAGACTGACTACTTGTCTTCGTCGAAGCTCTCTTCGTGTACGTGCCGCTCGTTCGCTTGCCTAGCCGTCTGTCCGTCCGTCTTCGTTCGTGTCAACACGCGCCTTCCCCTTATTTTTTCCCTCTGAAGCCGCAAATTTGCAAAGCTTGGTGTCTGAGACACAGCAATCACAAGACCACTCCCTAAGCCCCCCCAGAATCCCCCCGCTGTCCTGCGGCTCTGTCCCCTCAGCCGGTCCCTGCCCCACCCATTTTTTGGGAACGAGGCGGGAGTCTGAGCAGACAGGCGGGTCCCAAATTCCATACTAGAGTGGAGTGGCCAACTCCCTTTGGCCCTTATATAATTGGTAGGAATGAAGGTAGAAGGACGAGTGCGTCCGTTACAGCCTGCGGGCGGTGCGAAGCTCTAACGCCGGCACCGGGCCGGCACAGGTATGCGTCTCCCAACTTAAATGGGATGCGGGTTCCATGCGGGGCGGCAGCGCGAAGGCGGGCGAAGGCAGCAGTGGGGAAGGGGGGGGGGCGGCGAAAACACTGCGAGAGGCTGAAAGTTGCGGCCCGGAGCGTAGCGGCGTAGCGGCGTAGCGTGAGTTTGTTGAAAAGCGGCGGCGGCCTCGCGGGCTCGGACCCGCCACCGCCACCACCGCCCGGCGCGGACGCGGACGTCTCGAGACGGTGGTGGGGGAAGAATTCCTCTTCGTCTGTCTGTCCTCGTCTGGATCGGATTCCACAAACTGTGTTATCTCGGGGGCCCAGCCCAGCCGTCCCGCTGCGGCGCGGCCTGCCTCAACCCTCGCCGCCCCGCCAGCAGCACCGCGCATATGCGGTCGGGGCCGTAGAGATACACCCGCCCCTCCGCCCCGCCCTCCGCCCCGCCGCCCCACGGCTGGCGATAATCACCACCCAAGCCGCGCCCGGCCCGTGACGTCACGACGGCCCCAAGTCGTCGACGGCTTCCTTGTTTTGAGCGTGAATGTCGCTCCGAAGTCGCGGATCACCTTTATCGCCCGACTGCACTCTGCTCGCAGGCTGGAGCCCTCCTCGCCGTCCACGCCGTCGCCGCTGTCCCCGACGGCGCCGCTCATCTTCAGCAACGCGCTGCACGTGGCCGTGGACCAGGGCGCCGTGGACGTGACACGCCTCCTCCTCAAGTACGGCCTGGAGCCGAACCAGGGCGGCAGGCCGTCGTCGGCGTGCCCCAGGCTGTCGAGCCACTCGGACCAAGGCTTCTTCGTGGACCTGCCCTCTGCCTCCGTCTCAGGTCAGTCCCCTTGTCGGTTCGCACCCACGGCGGGAGCGTTTGACTGCGAGCGCCCTGTTTACCTTGCACTCGTCTTGGCTTGCCTCGCGCGCCTCGCGCCACCAGGTGGCAGCGGGCCGGACGCGAGCCGCTCGCCGTCGACAGGGACCACGAAGCTGGCGGCGGCCACACAGCCGCCCCCGCCGCCCACGCCCCACCCCCCGCGACGAGTATCGTGGGTGGCCACCCCGACCCCGCCCCTTGCCCCGCCCCTTGCCCCGCCCGCCCCCGGCAGCGGAGGCGGCGCCGCCCCCCTGCCGAGCCGGACGACGGCGCTGCGGCACGTGACCCGGCAGCGGTCGCTGTCCCTGGAGCATGACGCCGTGGACGGGGCGCGGCAGGGCGCGGTGGCGGGCGTCGTGGACCGGCGCTCCGTGTCGCTCAAGTCATCGCCTCTGCTGCGCGCCAAGCAGGGCGACAACGGCAGCGCCGTGGACCTGCACCCATGGACGTCGCCGCCCTCGCCGCCCGGCCGCAAGCCCAGCGTCGACGGCAAGGCGCTGGACGGCAAGGCGCTGGCCGCGGCCGGCACGGGCAGCAAGGTGCATCCCGAGAGGGGCATCTTCGCCGAGCTGCGCCGCAGCAGCGAGATCTTCAAGAGCATCCTGCTGAACCTGTCCATGAAGGACGCCGAGGCCGGCGCGGCGGGCGTCGACTCGCCCAGCAACGCCACGCCGCCGGAGACGCCTCAGGTACGCAGTGCTGCTCAGGGCAGAAAGGCCCACAAAATCTGCAACAAAACGCTGTCTTTTCATGATTAAATGACGAACTTCCGCAGGTGGACCTGGCCGGCCTCCTGGCGGCGCACGAGCGGCGTCGCCTCGCCTCGTATCGCCACGTGGACGAGTCCTCGGCCTCGTCCTCGATGTCCTCGTCGTCCTCCTCGCTGAGCTGCCGCTCGTCCTCGGACGACGAGTGCGAGGGCCTGGTCGGCCACCACCCGGGCCTGACGGGCCTGGGGCTGGGCATCGGCGCGCACGGCCACCCCGACGACGTGGTGCTGCACGCCAACCCCGCCATCGCCGTGGAGAAGCTGGGCGCGCTGGCGCACTACACCCGCCAGCACTTGTTCTCCTTGCCGGCGCTCTTCCTGGCCGTGGCGAGGGGCCACGCCGCGCTCGTGTACCTGCTGCTCAAGTACGGCGCCAACGTCGACTTCCAGGTGAGTCACCCGCGACCTGCCCTGTGTTGTTTTGTCGAGTGTTGAGGGGGCAGGGGGCCGAGGCGGTAGTCTGGACGGATGCTGACCTGTGAGTACTGTCAAGACCCAAGCTTACCGGCTACTCTTGAATAAGCAGTGCGTTTGTATGCAACCCTACACCATGGGCACATTGCCCTCACTCCAGGCGTCCCGTAGGTCTCGGCGGTTGCAGATTGACTTAAGGTTAGGTTAGGTTCGTTGTTGGTTCAGTTCGTTCGAAGCTTACCTGTCATCTAGCGTGACAACCCCCCTCCCCTTCTCCTCCATCTCCCTCAAACCGTAGGTCGGAGAAAAAAATGGCGATGCAAGAGAGGTAAGGTCGGATAAAAAGAGGTCGTACACATGATGTACCCCGCGCTACCCGTCTCGCTAATGTGTCGGTGCGCCGACCGAGGCGGCAGAGGGTCTTAACGAAATCATTCCCGCCGTGGCCAGGCCGTTGCGCACGGCGTTGCTAGCCATTCTCTCGCGTACGGCTCTCTCTGGTGCGGATCCGATGCAAAGTCTTACCGCCAAACAATGCCCTCCCCCCTCTCCCTCTCCGCTTATATCCCACCCTTTTCTGCTTCTCTTGCAAGTTGATCGAGTAAAGGGTAAGAGGTCCTTGGCTCGCGAGTAAACTCTCCTTGTTATTCAAATTCGTCTCTCGTCATCCATCACAACCTAGATTCCCCCCGCCCCCTGCCCCCACCCCTTTCTTTTCTCGGTCTTTGCCCCGGCCGTTTTACATACAGTGTGATCCGCGAGCCCCGCGCCGCGCCGCGCCGTCCTCAGCTCCACTTCATTTGCGACGGCGCGTCGCCGGCGCCTAAGTGCAGGGCACTCTGCGGAAAATGGGGCCGGAACGAATATTTGCAGGGGAAAAAAGCCGGGAGCTGCTGGGGGCGCGTATATACACGCAGACGTCATCCGCAAATGAAATAAGGAGAATGTCCGCGGCGCCTCGCCGAAGGTGCTCCGGCAGTGCGTAATAGCTGTTGATGAGGTTTTTAATCAGGATGGCTATGAATAAAACAGTGGCGCCTTTTCGGCTAGTTTCTTTTCGTTTATTCCCGCGCTGTGGAATTGAGGGGATTGTCGGCAGCGTGAGCAGCGTGCATGGCAGCTCGGCTCGGCCAGGCACGGCCGCGTGGCGCAACCCCGCGGGGGAAACCTCTCTGCTGCTGCATTTTTCAGAGGCACGACCTGGTCCTGGGCCCCTACCAGCTCGCCAAAGTGCAGGCCGGTGCGTGCCGACGCCGGCCTCGGCCGCCTCGGCCACGACGACAGTCAGACTGGCACTGGCGCCAGAAAGTCAAGAAATTTTTAAAGCTCGCGCCACTCTTGGCGGAACACACAAAGGGCCTTAAAAGTTGCAGCCTTAATTTGTAATGTTCCCGGGCCGCCTGCCTGTGCCTGTCCGGCTGTCTGTCTCCCTGCCTGTCTGCCTGCCAGCCCGCGTCCGCCAAACTTTGACGAATTAGCCCACGTTGAGGGCCGCGACGGCGACGGCCGGGAAGGCCGGGGACGGGGTTGGGTGGGGCGGGCGCACCGCACCGCGCCGCACGGCGCGCGGGCTCTTGCAAAATTTACGGGACTTGGCGGAGGTTATTCGCACCGTGCTGGGCTGGCTGGGCTGCGCTGCGCGGTGGCGGTGTCGGCCAGTGTGGGCGCGCTGCTTGCTAGCTGGTGCAAAGCGGGAGGGTGGCGGGGCGTTGGGTGCATTCGGTGACTACGAGTTCGACGCGGTGCTGCTCTTGCCGCAGGACGCGCACGGCAACACGCCGCTGCACCTGGCCGTGTGCCAGGCCGCCGTGCCCTGGGAGGTGGTGCTGGACCTGGTGGAGCGCGGCGCCCGCATCGCGCAGCCCAACAAGGAGGGCATCTCGCCGGCCGACCTGGCGCCCGCCGGCCTGCTGGCGCGCCTGCAGGACCAGATGCTGGCCGAGTGCTGGCTGGGCTTCCACAGCCACCACCACCAGGGCCACCACGGCCACCCGGGCCACCCGGGCGCGCCGTCGTCAGCCACCCCGCAGCCGCAGCCCCTGCAGCCGCAGGCCATCGGCGCCGACCCGCCCAGCACTGGCGCTTCGTCCATCTGCAGAGGCGACGGCCGCAGCGAACGAGAGTAAGTATGCACCAAATAACATTTCTCGAGGAGATTCAAAATCGCAACGATACTTTGCGTTACCCTGCATTGGCGCCAGTGCGGCGCAGCAAGGCCGAGCAAGGCCCTTCACAGGCTTGGCTGGCAAGGCAGCCAAATACGATTTGAGCCAGGCCCGAGGCCAGGGCAAAGGCGCCGTAAGCCAAAGGCGCCGTAGGCCAAAGGTGAGGAAAAGGGCTGCATTCTTGGCACGCATCCTGCAGCGCTGCCTTTGCCGTTTGTGCCTGGAGTCACCTTTCACAACGCTCTTTGCCCTGGAACCTGTTCACCACTACATTTCCCCAAAAAAAGAATGTTTTTTTTTCGAATGCCAAACTGCAGTTCTTTGCCCAAGCCCACACCGTAAGTGCGGCGCGTGACTGACTCCTTCCAGGTCTTCCAGTGCCAGGGGCTCGGGCACCAACACGGCGCGCATCCTGCGCAAGCTGCGGCCCGCCGCCTCCATCGCGGGCGAGAAGGAGAGGGAGCGCGAGCGCGAACGGGAGCGGGAGCGCGCCCACCGCGCCGAGTCCACGGAGGAGGCCTCGTCCGCCTCCGTGGAGCTCATGGCGCGCTCGTCCACCGGCTCCGTCCACAGCAGGGCCTCCATGGTGCAGCCCAGGACCAACAGCCCCGAGACCGCGCTGCCGCTGCGGGTGAGTGAGTGAGCGCGAGCGGACTTCAAGACCGCCCGGCGTGCAGGCAGGCCCGCCGCCGCGCCGTGCGGGCGTGTTGCCTGCCCGCCCCGCCGCAGGGGCGCGGGCAATGCAGGCGATGGCGCAGGGCGCAGGCGAGGGCGAATGCATGCTTGAACCTCCTTGACTCCCCGGAGAAGGTGGAGAAGGTCACCCCGCTGGATATGAGGCTTTCTGTACACATCCCCCACCTCCAGCGCCTCCAGTGCCTCCGGCCTTATCGACCTGCGACCTACTCATCCGCCGCGTAGTGCCACGTAGGACGAGGCGGGCATCCGGGTAAAAGTCACATAAAAAATACAAAAAATAATATTTTCCTAAAAAAACGTATCCTCTTGGCAGCGTGCAAACGATGTAGTCTTAATGAATGGGTTGACGCCGTGGCTGGCCGGGCTGGCTGGCGCAGCAGCGGCTCGCTGTAGCTTTGTGCGACGGCGCTGAGCAAAAAGACCGCGTAAATGCAATCCCCCCCCCTCCTACTTCCGGCCCAAACGGAGCTAGAAAGGAGGAAGGGGGCGGGGGGATTGCCGCGGCGCCTTCAGTGCGAATTACCTGCAAACACAGCACTTCCGGTCTACGTGTTGGCCCCGTCCTGCCTCCCTTGCACACACGCGGTGGGCAGGCGGACACACACACACACACACACCAATCTCCGCGTCCTTGTCCTCGCCTCGACCTGTGTAACCCCAATAGCCTCACGCTGCCCCTCGGCCCTCCCCCTCTTCGCCCCCGGGGGGTTCCTTCCTCGCGCCGTATAATGCCCCCTCCCAGACATGCCCCCGGACACGTCCCTGGCCACAGGGCCACAGGGCCACAGGGCCACAGGGCCACAGGGCCACAGGGCCACAGGGCCACGGCGCCACGGAGCCCGCAGCCGTGCGAGTACCTTTCTTTCCCCACCCCTTTGCCTTTATACGGCCCGTGCCGTCCATCGCGTCCTCAAAGGCGCGTGGCCGTGCCATCGTGCCGCCGTGCCGTCGTGCCGAGCAGCGCGTCGTGGCGAGCGCGTCGTTTTATGGTCGCCACGCGGCCTGTCCCCGCCTGCCGCGGCCACCTCGCCCCCGCACTGTGATTTCCCCTCCCACTCTCCCTCCGGTCCATTTAACCGGGTTTATTCGCCGGAATGGTATTAATTGGCGCTGCAAGGGGCGAGGCCTGGCCGCGGGCCTGGCCGGCCTGTCCGTGCGGTGTCGCTGGTGCCCCCGGTGTTCCTCTGCGGCGGCGCCACTCTGGCTTGTCCCGCGCCGTCCCGCGCCGTCCCGCTCAACTCGGCACTCACAGTCGACTCTCGATTCGATTCGATACTCCGAGTCACAGCGAGTCGCAGCCCCGCCGTCCCACGCCACTTTGTCGGCCGTGATTGAGTTAGTGTGTCCCCGCCCAGCGTGTGACACGCCACGCAGCGCCACGCAGCGCCACGCCTCTGTTTTCACCCCCCGCCCCGCCGCGCCCCGCCCCGCCGCGCCCCGCCCCGCCGCGCCCCGCCCGCCGCGCGCCCCGCCCCGCCCCGCCCCGCCGCGCCCCGCCCCGCCTCGCTCCCGGAGGCCCCGCAGTGGCGCCTTGGGCCATGAGGCCTGCCACGTGGTCCGCAGGGTGGCGGTGGCGGGGGTGCTGCCGTGCCATGCCGAGCCGTGCGGTGTGGTGCCTTGCGGTGCGGTTCGGTTCGGCCCTCTCGCCGCGGGGGGCAAGTTCCATCTGTGCCAGGCCGCCGGGCTGACGACATTACAGCCTGGAAACGCCGCGTGAAGCGTTTGGCTTGGCAGGGTGGCCAGGTGTGGGCACGGCACGGCACGGCACGGCACGGCACGGCACGGCGGCGCTGGGATTGGCTGGCCGGGCGGAGCCACGGCATCACAGCACCTTCCCTGCTCTGTTGCTTATTTGGGCTTGGCCGGGCTTGGCGCTGCTTTCGCGTTAAAAAAAATATGCACATCTCAGTTGGGATCCCCCGGGGCTGCCTGGCCTTGCTGGCCTTGCTGGGCTGCGCGGGGCGCAAGGCGGGGCGCAAGGCGGGGCGCAAGGCGGGGCGCCGCGCCGAGCGGAACAGGGGCTTAGCGCGGCGGAATGACTGCCGTCTCGACAATTTTCTCGCGTTTCCTCGGGCAAAACAATGTAAACAACCGTGGAAAAAACAAGAAAGAGATCCTCCCCGGAGACTGCATCGGAAGCCGGGACGCCGGGACGCCGGGGCGCCGGGAGCGACGTGGGCGCTAAGTGAGGCGGGCGTGGCGCACCTGGGGCACCCGGGGCAAGTGGAACGTTTTGCGGCCCGTTATCGCACGGGCCGGCACGGCCTCACAGCCTCGCTGGCGGCCGCGCCAGGATTTGGAACATTTTGGAACGGCGCAGCCGGGGGCAGCAGCAGTGCCGGCGTGTCGCCCCTTGCTCGGCCGTGGGTCCGCCCCCCCCCCCCCCCCCCCCCGTGGCACGGCGTGCCGTCACCCCGTCGCCGCCGTGTTCGCTCTGGCTGACTGCCCCTCCGTAGGCACGGAACGCTGGCGCGGTGATAACCAAATGCCCCAGGGAGGCCAGGGAGAGGGGCCGGACGGACAGGCGGACGGACAGACGGACGGGGGGCGCTTCTAGCTTGCCGCCCCCCCCCCCCCTGGCCCCGCCACGGTTCGGGAAAGGCGGTTGTGCAAGATTGCCTATTGTCCGCAGCAGATGCTGTACGTCCTAATGTTGCCTCACACAAAGCGTGCCGTGTGCACGCGTACAAACAGACTCACGCGCACACACACGCTCTCTCTCTCTCTCTCTCTCTCTCTCTCTCTCTCTCTCTCTCTCTCTCTCTCTCTCTCTCTCACACACACACACACACACAGCGAACAATAGCAGGAATAAATTATCTGTGCCGCGAGAATCAAGCGCAGCGCATCGGCAACGGGGCCGCAAGTTTGCCTAGTCGGCCCTCCGCGCGGTGCCGCAACGCCAACAACCAAATCTGTTTTCACGAAACTACGTTTTTTTCCAACCCAATAAGTTTGCACGGGAACGGGGAGCGGGGCGTGTCAAGGTGGCGGACGTGCCTTTGCCTATCCGGCGCACCAGAAATTATTGTGTCCCCCCCCCCCCCCCCCCCCGGCGATCCACCGCGATTCCGACGCCCCCGCGGAATGAAGCGCCGAACCCTTTTTGTTTCTTTTACACTCTTCTCATTTTTGTTGGTGTTGGGAAGGCAGATTTTTGTGGGCATCGTCCGGCCAGACATGCCGCCCGGCGACGCGCTCTCTTTATAACGAGAGGGGGTGGGGGAATCTGGGGGCAGCTTGAGCGGCTTGAGCTATGTCCGGGACAGGGGGGAGTCGCGGGGAATGCGATGGGGAGGGGGGGAGGGGAACGGACTGGCATTGCTGGAGAACCCTCTCCGGAAGATTGTCGGCCCGATCAAAATACGCCACGCATTGTGTATTACCGCCGGGACAGAGCGGGCGAGGCAAAACGCGGGATGGAAACGAAAACGAAACACAGACTCTCGGGTCCGCCTTGCGGGAGAGACTCGGAGAGACTTGAGACCCGCCCTGAGAGGCTCGATCCTCTCCTCATCCCGGCCGTCGGGCACCGTCGGGCCGTCAGGAGAAACAGCATTATTCCGTGCCCGTTCGCTTTGACCGCCCCGCCCCGCCCGCTCGACGGGCTGGCTGGCTGAGAGGCTGGCTGGCGGGTGGCTGGCTGGCTGGCTGGCTGGCTGGCTGGCTGGCTGGCTGGCCGCCGCTGCGCTGAGTGCAGTCGGGAAGTATTCCAAGGAATATGGTACTGGGGCGTTTGGCGGCGGTTTCGGCCTTCGGGTCGGACGACGGCGCCCGGCGCCAAACAACAAGCTGGGGGTCACGACGGCGTGGAAGCTCGCGGTCGCGTCGCCGTCCCGGTCGCTGCGCTCGGCTGCGCCGCCGCCGCCTCGCTGTCGCTCCCGCACTCATGGCAGGGGTGCGGGAGCGACAGAGCGACGACATCATCCTGCCCGCAGGCTTCTTGTTCCACCGCCACCGTGCGCGGGCGCGACCGGCGCGACCGGCGGGACGCCTTTCACGCGTGCGAACGCCGAACACGGCCGCGATGGAAAACATGTCTCTCTTTCTCTCTCTCTGTTTCGTAAAGCATGATTGATCGGCCGCTGAGTACACCGGGCCCGCTTTATGCGTTTTCTGGGGCCTGATTGATAACCTCGCAAAGGGGGGGGGGGGGGGGGGGTAGACTCAATCCCCACATTATCCCAAAGAAAGTTAGGTTAGGTTGCCAAGTTGGAGGCGAACGCGTCCGCGCCGCCGCGCCGTCCCCGCAGCGTCCTACAAAGGAGGGCCCTCAAAGAGTGTGCCTGAGACTTAGCGAGCGGATCAAGGCAAAGGAGAAAGAGGGACTTTAAACAGTGTTCCATTCCCTAATCGATTATTCATAAGCCGTTCTTTCTTTGTTTTTGTTGTTTGTTTGTGTGTTTTCTTTTTTTTTCGGCGGGGGAGGGGGAACTTTTTTCGGGCGGCATGCGGGGTTGGTCCGGAGCGGGGCGGGTGCATGCTGGTGTCGGCCAGGGCGGCCAGGAGCACGGCCTTGATGACAGCGCGTTGGTTTTTGTTCGGCAGGACGGCGACCAGGCCCTGGGGGGCGCGGCCAGAGCGGAGTCCCGGCGCAAGCTCAAGAAGAGGATGTGGCGAAGCTCGAAGCCCGCAGTGTGCGTCGCAGGTACGGCACTTTGTCTCCAGGTCGCCTTCGTGCACTGTAAGAAGCTCCCTGTGACTGTGTTGCTTCTCGTTCCGCAGAGCGCACGCCCACCATCGACGCCGAGCGTAGCTTCCAGGTCCTGCTGCAGATGGCGCGCAACCCGGAGTGCATCGGCTACCTGCTGCGCGGGCTGCTCGCCAACATCCCCGCCCTGCTGCGCCTGCTGCAGACCCTCAACGACCCACCGCTCCACCGAAACATGGCGGGGCTTCTGCACACCGTCCTTAAGGTGCGTAGTGCGCTCACGGTCATGGCATGGCTGCCGCCTGCCCGCCCAGTGGCCTGCACGGTGAAAGTGCCACCTTGAAATCCAGCCAAGGGGCTTGAACGAATTTTCAAAGTTGTTCAATGCGGAAAATCGACTTGAACGAACCCCTTGGAGGGAACAAAGGCACCCGAGGCGGCACTCTCATCGCGGGTCGCGGGTTTCAAATCTCTTTCAATTGATGAGTGCTGTTGTCGCGCAGACTGCCCTGGACACGTACGGCACGGCCAGGGGGGAGCGGGCCGGGTCGCCCACCAGCGCGCACGCGCACGCACACACGACGCCGGGCCAGGCAGGCCAGGGTCCGGAGGGGCAGGTCCCCACCCTGGGCCTGCTGCCGGAGCAGCGGGAGCTGAGCGCCGCGCTGTGCCTGCTGCTGCGCGTGTGCCTCAGCCTGATCCACGGCGTGCACGACCTGCAGTACACCGCCATGGTGACCATCAACAAGGTGATCGACGCGTGCGTCGTGCACCGCCTCACGCACGTCAAGGTGCGCACCGGCACCGCGCTGCAGCACCCCTGCAACCAGCGGTGAGTGCCAGTCATCTTTACTCGGAGAAGCGGGGGAGGCACGGCGGGCCAGAAGACCGGTGGAGGCGGTTGAAATCCCGGACGCGTTTTGAGCTCCAGAGTCGCTCAATGGGACTCGAACCGAACGTGTGACCCCACCAATGTGCTTTGTGAAAGAGGAATCCATTGGGGGGTCACACGCGCGGCTTGAGTCCCATTTAGCGGATTCTGGAGCTCGAAACGTGTCCGAGATTTCGACCGCCTCCACCGGCCTTCTGGCCCGCTGTGGCAGGGGAAATTTCTTTTCACGTGTACTGCTACTGAGCTACTGCTCCGGCCTGCTCTGCGACCTTGCTAGCCTAGTCTTGCCGGCAGCCTCCACGGCCATGGCACGGCCATGGCCCCTCTGCGGTTCCTCTCCTCGGTTCCTCCCAATCCCGCCAGTGGCGCCACCTGCCACCCCGAGCGTGAGAGCGTGAGCCGCGTGAGCATTGTTGGCCATTTTGGCGCGCGAATCTGGGTCACGTTTCGGAGGGCAACAGGCTGGCCGATGCGATTGCTTGTTGGCGCCGCTGCCTGGCCTGGCCTCGCCACCAGCCTAGGCCTGGAGGGGCCGGCCCCAGTTTGGCTTTTGCCCCCAGGGGGACGGGGCGGGGCCAGGACAGGGCCAAGGAGCATGGTGCCGTCCCCCCGGAATACTTTTTTTCTTGTCTCCGATAAACGCGGAGCCATGAAACTTTATTTACTTTCCATATCCATAACCCGATCCCGCTGAGGCACATGGTCTATCTTGTGTAGCCTCTGTGCTCCCAGGGGATCTCCCGGCGGGAGACTCCGCGGCGGCGCGGCCCGGCGCAGCTAGGCGCAGCCCAACACGGCGTCGTTGCACGCCCCGCCCCGCCCCGCCCCGCCCCGCCCCGCCCCACGGGAACGCCTCTCGCTCGCACCCCTATACTCATCTTGCCGATTGAAAATATCCGCCGGACAACTCGGGACGGGCCTGCGGCTCGTGGGCTGGGGCCTGTGGGCTGGGGCCTGTGGGCTGGGGCCGACCTGCAGCACAGCCCGAGGAGGAACCTGGGGGAACCGCCTTGCACCGAGTGTGTGTGTGTGTGGGTGGGGGGGGGGGGGGAGCCAGGCCCAGCAGCGCCAGGCCTGCCGTGCCGGAAATCGGATTAGGGTCTGTAACAGGCGTTATTGTCACGATTGCTGCCAGTGCCTGGTGGGCCTGCTGGGCCTGCTGGCTTGGTGGCCTGGGGCCTGGAGGGCCTCCGCTACGTGATGCCTGCGGGGCCGGGCTTATTGGCAGACAGCGGGCAGCACACGGCACGGCCACGCCAGGCCACGCCCACGGCACGCCACGGCCAGGAGCACACGGAGTGCAGCAGCTAGGTGCCTCGCCCGGAGCGCCCGGAGCCAAGCCGCCGTGCGGTTGTCTGTCTGCCGACCGACCAAGGCCAAGGCCTAGCTGAGGCCGCCTCTATCGCACCCTAGTCCAGCCCCACACCCCGCTTTGGGGCTCGACCACCGCCACGGCCACCGCCACGACGGCCCCCCGCATTCCCGCTCTGGGTCGTATCGGCCCGCCAAAAATTCGAACTCTGGCGAGCGCCGTCTCTGTGCTGGGCGTGCTGGGCGTGCTGGGCGTGCTGGCAGTGCTGGGCGTGCTGGCCGTGCTGGCCGTGCTGGCAGTGCGACACGTTTCCCGGCCCAGACTGCCCAGACTGCCCAGACTGGAGCGGGCAGCGCCCCCAGGAATGCGAGTCGGACTGCGGAAAAGGCGGGCGGGGCTGCGGGGGTCCCTTGAGGGACTCGAGATCCGGCGGGGGTTTCGAAATTAGAAGCGGCGGGATAGGTAAGTGAGTCGGGTGCGCTTCGGAATTGGAAACGGGGTCGAATGGGGCGGCCGGGGCGTTCTAATGGCGCGGTGCCCTGGCGGTGCCCCGGTGCGCCTCGGCCCGCCTCGGCCGATACCCACGTCGCGGCGCAAGGCGCGCTGGGGGTGGGGGCTCGGGACCTCATAAAGGCTTCGGCCGGGACAATAGAAACAAATCCGAAGGGAGGGGCACCACTGCCGCTATCTCCCGGCAAGACAGCCCGCCGTCTCTGTCCAACCCACATTCTGGACAGGGCGGCGGCGCGCGGACGGGGTTGACCCCTGCGGAGCCTTCTTTGCCTCCCCGGCAGCCTCCCTTGTCCGCCTCAGCTCTGTCCGGAGCACATCTTCCTTCTCTTTGTGCCAAGGAGCGCCCCCCGCCCCCTCCCCTCCTGCACAGGCGCGCTCCCGTAATCCCCCCTTCTCCTCCCCCGGCCCCGGGGAACGTGGGTTATCAATGTTGAAGGGAGCTGTCTGCCTTCATTAGGCAGCCCTCCCAACCTGCTACAACCAGCCCCCTCGCCCGCCTCGGCCCGCCCCTTCCCCTTTCCCTGGGCGCGTTTAGTACTGCTGCCCGCCTTCCAGCGAGCCTTGACGATTATCAAACTTTTAAGCGTCCCCATCTCGTGGCCTGGCCACCGCGTGCCCCGTGCCGCGCTCCCCGCTCCCCGCGGCAGGCCCAGGGCAGCCCGGGGTCGGGGCCAGAGGCCAGAGGGCAGCACTGTCGCTGCTGGTTCCCTCAAATTAAAACACCGCGCGGAGTGCGCCGCCGAGCGCCGAGCGGCCACGGCGGCAACGACGGCCGAGGGGCAGGCTTGCGGGTTTGCGGGTTCGCCTCGGCTTCCCCGAGATGCTCCCGCCTGCTTACCTGGCCTCGTCCTGGCGTGCTGCCGAACTCGCTGGAGCCGCGGCACCCTCCTCAGCCCTCCCCCCGGCCGCGTTATCCTCAAGTTTGTCCTTCTTTTTGTCTTGGCCTCCCCCTTCCCTTTGACCACCATTGCTCTTGAACTCGTTATTGCAAAGTTGTGTCCCCGCCACCCCTCCGCCCCTCGCCTTCATTCACGTGACGAAGGAGGAGCGAGAGAGGGAGGAAGCATCAAAACAAACTTCCTCAGGCATCTTGTTTTGACGTGTGTCCTCGCCTGACAGAGCAAAGGCAGCAAGGTATTGCCTCGGAGACACACAGACAGACAGGCGGACAGTCGCACAGACGGGCCTGCCGAAGGTACACAAGGGGGTGAGGGAGTAGAGGTCTCTCTCTCTCTCTCTCTCTCTCTCTCTCTCTCTCTCTCTCTCTCTCTCTCTCTCTCTCTCTCTCTCTCTCTCTCTCTCTCTGTCGCGTGCGAGTGTGCGCACGCAAGTGTGTACGTCTGTGTGTTTGTGTGCATGTGTGTGTGAGTGAGTGAGTGTGTTTTAGTGAAGTAGAAAAAAGGAGCGGGAGCAAGATTCGCCCTAAGCCCCCTTCCAGCCCCGACTCGTATGAGGGTGCAGCCAAGCCCATTTTCTTTACTTTTCATCCCCGACGCGCCGTGGCGGAGGCCGTGGCTTGCAGTGCAGTGGCGGTGGCCGCGCCGCGTCGAGCCGCTGGCAGCGCAGCAGTCCACTGGATTCAGAGAGCGCGACAGAGTCGACAGCGCCTGCAAGCCGAAAGCGGCTGAAAGCTGAGAGCGGCCGAATGAGCTGAGCGGGTCAGAATGACATGAATTAGAAAAGGTTTTAAACGTGTAAAGGGCGTGGCGCGGCGGCGGCGGTGGTGGATTAAAATTTGAATGGATGGCGTCGACAACGGCCGCCTCGCGCTGCCCCCACTGCCCCCCTTTCACTCGCCGCCCCCACGTGACGCCGAGGCTCACGGCACACGTGCTACATTGTCTGCAGCCCGCGGGGCGCGGGGCGCGCGGCGCTCGGGTGAGTCGGGCCGGGACTGGCGCGGGGCGGCTTAGGTAGAGCAGGCGGGCGCGAAGCGGGCGGAGCGGGCGAAGTAAGAAAGGAAGTGATGGAAAGGGCCGGCACTGCCAGCACGGGGAAAGTGGCAGAATTAAACATCATGTTTTCCTTCTCCTTCTCCCCCGACGGCGTGCGCGGCGTGCGCGCCGGCCGTGTTCGATATGCCGCGGGAATTTCGACTGCGGCGGAAAATTCTCGCTCGCTCACACGAACTTTATTGTTCGTGTATCCGTGTAGAATCAGAATTGGAGGGAAGGAAACACGGCCGGGGGATAGACGGAGGGGGGGGGGCAGGTTGAAGGTGTTGCTGCTGCCGTCTATTGCTTGGTCCATACAGACAAGCCAAGCCCCGTGTATGCAAAGTGCTGGGAAGGAGGGGGAGGGGGGAACAAGTGCCACCCGCCTCGCTAAACACGTGGTGCAGTTGTTGCAGCGCGGATCGAATCGAAGCGACACAGCCTTGACGGGCGTGCCGGGCGTGCCGGGCGTGCTCGCCTTGCCGGGCTGAGTGCTCCTGACGACAGTATAAAAGCCCCGACCGCCCCGACCGCCCACGGCGTCGTCGCCACTAACCTGTTTTCTGAGATAAAGCGTGTGCACCCGGAAACTTGGCGGAGTGGAGCGAAGAGATTCAAAGCCACGCGAAGGTCTGTCGCGGCCTGTTAACGCCGTGACGGTGGTGACGCTGACGTTGTTCTATGTTGCTTGCAGGGTGGACAAGGAGGACGCCGCGGGGGACGCCGCCGCCTCGTCGCACGCCGCCACGTCCGCGTCGACGGCGACCCACGCCGCCAAGGACGCGGCGTCGCACCCCGCGGCCTCGGCCTCCATCTCGGCGTCGGCGTGCAGGGGCGCCAACCGGCTGCACAAGTCGGGCGCCAAGCGCCTGGGCTCGGTGTGGCGCACCGTGGCCGGCGAGCAGCTGGAGCAGGCGCGGCGGACCGTCGCCGACGAGGCCGCCAAGGAGGAGTCCACACCCGGTAAGGCTTGTAGCCGCTTGTAGCGCACGCCGCGCGCAGACTCTTGGAGGCAACTCTGACGGCGACTGCGGGTCTATCAAACACAGTTGGCCGGCGTAACGGCCTTCCCTTCCTTCCCCTTCTCGCCCCGCTGTAGAGGTGGAGGGCGACTCTGTGGGCCGACACGGCCCCTGCGCGCCGCACCGTGCCAGGTGTGGCCGCGCCGCCGCGCCGCCGCGCAGAGGGGATTAACTGCGCCCCGGACACCGGCTGCGCGTGCGTTTTAAACTGGAGGCAGAATGGGGGTCAGGGCGTCTCTCTCGCACGCCCGCGCACGCCGGCCTGCGTGCACACAAAGTCCAGGCGCGGGTCGGGGCGTGCCGAGCCGTGCCGTGCCCGGCCGCGCCGTCAGGGCTGCTGCCTGCCTTTGAATGCTCACGAAATTCGCCTAAAGTTTCTAGACTGGTAAACAGGAATCTGTTGAAGTTGTTCCTCTGTCTCGGCGGGCCCCTGCCGCCCGCGCCGCCCGCTCCGCCCGTTCGGTCTGCGCGCCGCAGCGTCGTCGAGGACGCCGTGGTCCTCGTCTTTGACTCGGTCCGAAAAGAGGCACGGAGCTGCAGTGCCTGCAATGAGTTTAGGCGCACGTCATCCAACAGCGAGCGATTCCGAAAGAGGCGACGTTTCATTGCTCTCTCTCTCTTCTTCTCTCTCTCTCTCTCTCTCTCTCTCTCTCCTCTCTCTCTCTCCTCTCTCTCTCTCTCTCTCTTTCCGTCCGCACCCCCTGCGAGGCGCCCACGGACGCCTCGGATTCGGTCTGCAGCAGCAGCGTCAGCGTACCGCGGCTGCCGCGCGCCTCCTTTTATGGTGCACCCACATGGGTCTCCAGCCCTGCCAGTCACGACCAACGTTGAGCTGGGCCGGGCCGGGCCGAGTCTAGCCGGGGACGCAAAATGGGGTAAAATACCGGGAGAGAAAAATGCAAGTGCAGAGGCGTAGCGCTCTGCCGAGATGAGGACGGAGTAGGGGAAAAGGGGGGGCTTTCTGGTTAGTCCCCCCACCTCATTTCTCCCGGCGGGGGCTGCTGGTTCCCTGCCGCTCGCTGCGCGGTGGAGAAGGAGAATAACTCCCCGGCATCTTTGCAACAACGGCCGGGGAAAATGGGACTGTCATATTCCATTTGGACCGCGGGCCGCAGGATGCAGTTGGAGCGGCGCGCCGTGCCGCGCCGTGCCGCGCCGTGCCACAGCGCAGTCGAGTGCGTGATGCGGGGCCGCGCTGGGCGCGCCGGGCTGTGCAGCGGACCCTGTCAAAGAGGGACTAATGTAGCTTGAAGTAGCGGGGCGGGGCGGGCGGCGCCGGAGGAAGACTTTTGTCTGCTGGACTGGCTACTTGTTCAGAAAGTGTTCTTATTTTTACTCAGCACCGACACCCCCTTTCCGCCATTTCACACGTGTCCGTATTGCAGCGACGCTTCGACAGCGAGTTCCTTCGCGCGCTTTCAGCAGTGTCAACATCATTTAACCGTGCTGTGTGTTTCTCTCTCGCTGCGCAGTCTGCGTGTCAGACGTCCTGTCTTCCGTCCACGCCCTGTCCGTCCTCAACATCCTGCACAACGCGCTCACACTGTACAAGCGCGTGGTGGGCAGCAAGCAGCAGTGCTCGCCCAGTCAGAGGTAAGGTTGACGCCGTGCCGTTCCGAACGCGCACAGTTTCCTGCAGTGACGCGGCGCCGCGGCGGCACGGTTTTCGAGTCCGGCTCTCCGTCGAGGAGGTGCAGCTCGTTAGCGTGCAGGCCGAACCCGAGAGTCGTTGTCGCCGCTCTGTCTCTCTCGCTCCCGCCCGCGGGACGCCATGCGTGCGAGAGAGACAGAGCGACGGGACAGCCCTTGGGACGGCCGCCCCGCCGCGGCAGGCCTGGGGACCCAGCTGGAGACCCAGCCCAGCACCGCGACACGGCGGCCTGGAGGCCTGGAGGCCTGCAGGCACAGCGCTGACTGCGAACGACGTTGCCACGTTGCCACAGGTGGCGCCACTGCAGCTACCACTGCCTGCAGCTGCTGGCGGCGCGGGCACTGCTCTTCATGGTGGAGGGCGCGGCCGTGCAGCAGCAGCTCGCGCAGGAGCCGCAGCTCCGCATCCTGGCCGCGGCCCTCGACTCGACCCACGACCCCGTGAGTTTTAATAAAAGTTGGGAGGCCGAGAAGGGGGAGTGACGGCACGGCGAGGGGCAGGAATAGCTCCGGCCGTCGCCCTGTCCCTCGCACCTCTATGGACCCCGTTGGTGCGACGGAGACAGCGGTAACGGCTCTCCAGCCTGCATCCCTTCTCGCCCATCGCTGCGATAAGTGCTCGTCTCGCCGACATCGTCTCTACGGGGGCGGGCCGCTCTTACCGATTTCCTCGGATTTTCTTGTCGAAATCGCGGAGAGGCGACTTACTTTCAAAAGTGGACTTTGCCGCGCTTCGGTCTGACCCCCTTGTCTCTGTCGGCAGCAACTGCTGGTGCTGGTGCTGCAAATCGTGGCCACGCTGGCGCTGGAGCCGGCCAACCACCGCGCCCTGGTGGAGCAGGGCCTGCCGGACGTGCTGTCGCAGCTGCTGCTGCCCTCGGACGAGTGGTACTACACCAACCACTCCACCAAGTACGCGCGCTTCGTCAAGCACCACGCGGCGCGCGCCCTCGTCTACCTCGGCCTGCAGCACCGCGTCAACCTCCGCTTCTCCGTCTACGACATCATCACGGGTCAGTCCACTGGCAGCAGCCGTGCCGCGAGCCGCGCGCCGCCACGGTCGCCGACTCCGTGGAGCGCCCGCGCGTCGCGGGGTAGGCCACCCGTTGAGCACCGGGACGTTGCGTGGCCTACCTTGCCGGGCGCTCTGTCTGTCTGTTTGCCTGTCTGTTTCTTGGGTACTTACCCCCAGGACTGGGACTCCGGGCACCACGACTGTGACCCGCCTGCCCTTCCCCCTCCCACGCCCCCCCCCCCGCGGCCACCCTTGCCGATTTTAATTTGCAATAACGCCCCGGTGGCCCAGCGGCAACGAGATGACGAGGCGCACCGCGTCTTCCGTTCACCAGAAAGAAAGGCCGACCAGGGCAGCCGGCAGCTAAGGGCACCAAGGGCTCCCCCCCTCCCCTATCTCATCAGCGCAGGAATCAGTCTGTGGCTTCGGCTGCTTCGGCGCCGCGCTGCGCCCCCGCTCTACGCCCCCCGCGCCCCCGCGCCCCCCGCGCTCTCGGCCCTCAGCCTTGCAGGCCTTGCGGGTGTTTCATTACAGCGAGTAAGTGGCGGTCATAAATAACTTCTTCAGCAGCGGTCGCCATCTGCAGATGCGCCCTTTTGAGCCCAGGAGTGGGCGGGCGGGGCCGTTCTCAAATAGATTAATTCATTTTTTTCATGTTGTTGTTTTTGTTTTTAAAGCTTTCTCTCTCTTTTTCTCTTCAGCCGAGGAGGCGCCGCCGCCCACGCCGCTGACAGAGTCGCTGGAGGACACGTACATCACGCAGACGTCCGCGCCGCCCAACATCGTCGTGGACAAGGACACGGGCAAGATCCTGGGGCTGTCTGTGGAGGGCGCGGTGCTGTACATGCTCAAGGCCTTCGAGGTGGGTCCTCCCTCGGGTCCTCCCTCGGGTCCCCCCGCCTGTCCGTCGTCCGTCTCGCCGTCCTTGTTTGTCACCCTCCGCGGTCTGTCCGTCTCTGTCTAATTGCTGACTTTGAGCCGGAAGCGGTTTTGCGAAGAAGTCATTATCCGAAAGTTTTGAGGGGGAGCACAGCAGCGAGCAGCGAGGCGGGCCGTGGCTTCGCTGTTGTTCCGACAGAAATCGTGATGGAGCCGGGCCCGTGGCGGACCGCCCCGCCCCGCCCCGCCCCGCCCCGCCTTGCGCCGCGCTCGTCTTGTCCAATCTCGGGCTGCTCCCGCTCGGCTGACTCGCCGTGCCGCTCTTGTTGCTCCTTTATCATTGCCCTCCACTTTCACCGTGCCCTAGTTACCCCCTTTCACCTGTCTGTCTGTCTGTCTGTCTGTCTGTCTGTCTGTCTGTCTGTCTGTCTGTCTGTCTGTCTGTCTGTCTGTCTGTCTGTCTGTCTCTGTCTGTCTGTCTGTCTGTCTGTCTGTCTGTCTGTCTGTCTGTCTGTCTGGCTGTCTGTCTGTCTGTCTGTTTGTCTGGCAGTCTGTCTGTCTCTGTCTATCTGTCCGACCGTCCTCTGTCTCACACTCACACACACTCACACGCCCCATTTGGTGTTGCAGGCGTCCCTCACGCAGACCGCGGCCACCACCAACACGGCCACGACCTCCATGGCCAACTCGACGGAGATGTCGACGTTGCAGTGGGTCGTCAGCGGCACCAGCTACCACCGCAGTGAGTGTCCGGACGAGGGTTGTTCGGCTGGAATTAAACGCGGCGGCTCTCCGAGGGGAGAGGGGGGGATTTGAACCACAAAATGTGGGTTCCGCGGCGCTCGCGCTAACCCACGCGGCCGTGACGTTGCAGACCTCGCCGGCGCGGCGGCGCTCCGCGGCCGAGGCGCGGACACCAAGGGCGACCCCTGCTCGCCGCTGTTCGTGCAGACGCTGCTGGCGTGCTTCCCCTCCGTCGTGTCCCCCGTCGTGCTGGTGCGCATGCTGCTGCACCGCCTGCTCACCACGGCCGCGCCGCTGCAGCGCTGGAAGTCGTGCGCGTCCAGGTCGTCGTTCGCGTCGGCCTCGGTGCACGACGCGCCGCGGTCGCCGCGGAGCAGGGCGTCGTCCACCGACACCGAGCCGTCCTCGCTGCGGAAAAGGAGGAAGGTGGGCACTGCGCCGCACTACGCCACACTGCGCACAGTGGGCCAGAAGACCGGAGGGAGCGACTCTGGAGCTAAAAACGCGCGAAGAGCTTCGGCCGCCGGCGCCGGTCTTCTGGCCCACTGTACGGCGGGACGGCGCTGAGGCTCTCGCCGGCGACTGCGTTTCTCACACTCGTCCTCGCAGGTGAACCTGACGGTGGACTGCTCCGGCCTGGCCAACGACCCGGCGCCGCTGGCCATGACGGCCATGACGGCCATGACGGCCATGCCCGCGCCGGGGGACGACGTCCACTGCCCCGTGCAGCCCGCCACCCTGGCCGCCGCGCTGCGCTCCAGGCAGCTCCAGCAGCAGCAGCAGCCGCAGCAGCAGCAGGTACGGTCCGGAAGGGCGCGTGACGGCGGCGGAGACCCCGCCCGTCGTCTCACTTCCGATCGTCGGCGACGAGGTCGTCGCGTCGCGATGCCCCCTCCCCCCGCCAGAGCGAGCCTTGGAGCAAGAGCGCGTGAGCCGTACGAGTACACACGTCACCAGCAGCCTCCGGTGTGAAGCCACCCACTGTAGTCGCCTGCCTTGCTTTCGGTTGAGTCCTCACGGCGATCTCGCTCCCTGGCTCCCTCTGGCGCGGGGCAGGCCCGCCGCCCCGACCTCGACGACGACACCGCACAATGAGAACCTAGAGTGGACTTGATGCTCTAGCCGCACTTACTATCCCCTAGTTGAGTCCAGGTATCGTGTATCGTGCCCCGCATGAGTGTCCAGCGCACCGTATCACCAGGTATCACGTATCTCAACACTGCTCGTTGCACGGATCGTCCAACTCGTTATGCCCGCCCCACAGTGGGTCAGAAGACCGGTGGAGGCGGCCAAAACTCTAGACGCGTTTTGAGCTCCAGGGTCGTTAAAATAGACCCGAAATGAACGTGTGACCCTACCTATGGATTGCTTCTCGAGTGAGGAATCCATTGGTGGGGTCACACGTTCGGTTCGAGTCCCATTTAACGACTCGAGTTTCGTCCGCCTGCGCCGGTCTTCTGGCCCCTCAGTGGGCCCCTCCTCTCCCCCTCGCATGCACAGCCCTCCCCCTCCCGGACGGCCTCATCGTCGCGGTGGTCCGCGGCCTAACTGCCCCGACCGCCGCCACGGCGCGGCACGTTAGCGCCATTCTTCATCCCACGTCGCTCCCGGAAATGGTTTCGTAATTCCCGGCGCACTAATCTGGACTGCTTTAAAAGGGCGGCACATTAACTTGTTGCACCGCACGATGGCGATGGTGCCGCCCCGCGGCGCAGCGCGCAGCGCAGCCAAACGAGTCGACCAAAACAGCAAACGGGGGAACGGCCGCCGCCGGGCCGCCAGGCCGCCATGGTCACGGTAGCTGCACTTGTTTTGCACGCCGCAATCCGGGCGCTTCGATTTGAATTGAGGTGCAGCACGGGCAAGCGTAAGCCAGGCGGTGAGTGTGTGTGTGTGTGTGTGTGTGCGTGCCGCCTGGCGGGCATTACTGGGATTACACTAACGCGCTGCACCGGGGCGAGGCGGCGAGGCAGCGAGGCCGGGCGAGGCATTGGGGTTGGGGGCGGGCGGCCCGGCCCTGAGCACTCGGTGGACTCGGCGCCGGTGAAGGGAGTGGGGTGGGGTCCGTAACCTCCAGGAATGCTGCCGCCGCCGCGCACTGCCGCCCGCCCGGCCACCGCGGCCCACCCGAAACTTGCTGAAAGAGATCCTGTCGGGGAAGACACAAAGTCCCACGCCCAAGTCCGAGGCGGGGCGGGGCGGGGCGGGGCCCTCCCCTGCCCCAGCCGGCCGTCCGGTCCCGGCGAAGTACCGCCACCCTCACAAGGACCGGGGAGTTTGTTGGCAGGGCGTCGCGTCGCTACGCGTCGCCACGCCACTGCCAGTCCCTTTGTGGGTCGCTTCACTCTGCTTCACTCTGCAGTGCGGCCGTCGGGGCCGTCCTCGCCACGCCGTCACTCGATCGGAGCGGTGCGGAGCGCGGAGCAGTGGCCGGCTCGCTGTTCGCCCCCGCGAACCTGATTGCCAGTTTTTCTCGACCCCGTCCCCCCCCGGCCTCCGGTCCCCTCCTCGCCGGCCTCTTGGGAGTCACTGCTGGCGGCTGGCGGTCCTTCGGCCACGGCACTAGCCGGAGTCGAGCCGAGCGGGAGTCCTCCGGCGAGCTAGTTAGCTGTTTAGAGTGGCGAGGCAACTCAGAGTGGCAACTCCTGATGAAGATCCTTCTTCTCTTCGATCCTTTTGCTGCGCAGCCCAGGACGTCCTACTCCCTCCTCTCCGCTCCCCCGCCACCCCCGCCGCAACCCCGCGCCGCGGACCGCGCGGACCACCCGCAACCCCGCACCGCGGACCCCAGCTTGCTGGGCCACGGCGCGGGCCTCGCGGGGCTCGCGGGGTACACGGGCCACGCAGGCCACTCGAGCCACGCGGCGGCGCACAGCGTGGGGCTGGCCATGGAGCCCGCCCTGGCCATGCAGTCGACCTTGTTCGCCTTCTCACACCTTCTGGTATAAAGCACTGTTTAAAAACAAACCCGTTTTCTCGCTTTTTTGTGTGAAAAAGAAACCAAGGCACTTTTTTTGCAAAATGTTTTAACAGTGCTCTTCTCTCCTTCTTGCTCTATTCGCTTTCCTTTCCTTCCTGACTTCACTAACATTTCTCCAGTTTTCCTTTTCTTTCTGACATGCGATGTTGCCTAGTGCATTTTCCTAGTACTTTCAATCCTTTGGTTCCTTAGATGAGCTGTTTTGCGTAGATTTTTACGTGTAGTTTTGTGCCTGTGTTTGTGTAGTGATCGTGTACCGTTAGTTCAATGTTCATTCGGGTCAGCATTTCGTTCAATTTTTGTTCTATTTAACATTTTCTCAGTCAAACCTCTTTCGCATCCGAGTACAACTCATTTAATTCACCAAGTTGTCTGGCTTCAAAATGACGTCTCGTGGACAACTTAGTGACTCAGTGTTGCACTTTACGATCCGCTATCTGTGCGCATGGTCGGCGCGGTCGGCGCCGCCAAGTTGTGTGCTGGTGACGGCGCGTCTCTGCCCGCAGGCTGCGCAGACGCAGGCGCCGGACAGCAGGCTGGGGTCGCTGGTGCCGCGGGACTCCGGCAGCTCGGCCGCGGGGCTGGGCATCGAGCCCGCCATGCAGAGCACGCTGTACGCCTTCTCGCACCTGCTGCGCAACGCGGCCTCCAGGGAGAGCCTCGCCTCCGCGCCGTCGTCCGTGTCCCCGCCCCCGGGCTCGCCCGGCCTGGGGGCGGGGGGTCTGGGGGCCGGGCTGGGGGCGGGCCTGCTGCTGCCCAACTTCACCCTCCACCTGCACCACAAGCCGAGGGCGTCCTTCAGGTAGGTGCCGCGTGGGCCGGCGTGCCGGCGAGGGTCGTGCTCGCCGCACTGGCGATCATGATGACGATCAAGTCGACGACGGGGTCCTCCGAGTGCGCGCGCGCGTTCTGCCAGCGTTCCGGCCGGCCGTTGCAGTGGCGCTGCCTGGCCGCTGCAGTGGCGCTGCCTGGACCTAACCTAACCTGCGTGGGTTGTGCAGTTTGTCCGCGTGCCGCCTCACTGCGCCGCTGCAGCACTGGAAGCCCCGATCCAAGTCTCAGGCCAACATTGCCTGCAACGTGGACACTGACAGCTTGGTGGTACCCGACAATTTGTACGTCCAGGGTCAGAGCTAACTCCCTTACACTCTATGTCACCCGAGCCCCCTGGCACTCGCCCCGCGGCACCCCGTCGTGTCGGCACAGTACTCCACCTGCAGCCTGCAGGGTGGCCCGCGGCCCGGGGGCACGCTGTCGAGGGCGTCGTCGAGGGCCGTCGAGGACGCCGTCGAGGACGCCGTCGAGGACGCCGTCACCATGCTGTCCCGCCGGCATGGCTGTACACCGGGCTTGCCTACCACCACGGCGTCACAGCTTGGCGCGGCAGCCCCGCGTGACGCTTTGTCAGAGCAGCCTGATTCTGAAGTCGTTTCGTCCCTTTGTCCCTCTTGCCCTCGCGGGGCGTTAGGGCGCGAGAGAGACAGAGCGACCAAGCGACTCTTCGGAATGGCTCGGCAGGACGGCATGACTGCCGTGTACTCCCGGTTCCGTGGGCACCCTGTGTTGTCTGGCTCACACTTTAGGGCAAGAAGGGGTCGAGAAATGGAAACAGCCTGTTCATTTTCTCACACCCAGAAAAATAAACGAATTTCACAAGACACCTTGTCTGTAGAGGGCTCCGCGGTGCAGATTGAGCAAGAACTGGACTTGTCTCTAATCTCCACCCGGCTGTACCCGAAGTCCGGAGCTGGACCCAAATTGTTTTTTCTGGGCGAACCGTACCCTTTCTTCTTGCACCGGATTTGCCTTACTGTATTAGGTAGTCGGACGCGGTCTGTGCCTCGGCCACTCTCCACGTCTCTGAGTAGATCTGTGTATTGAACGCTAAGTGTTGTGACGTAAGGGAGGCTGCCAGTTCTCCTTAGCCTAGTCGGCACACCGTGACTAGTTCTAGACAGGCATGCTGGGAGTCGGGCATGCTCTGCTAACAAGCTCGTCTTGCCAACCAAGTCACAAAATGCACTGTCGGTGTCGTGTCCCCCTTGCACGCAGACTAATGTGGCTCAGTTCAAATGTGACAGCTATTGTTCGCCGGAGAGCAGTTTCGGCGCCCTGCACACGGGACCTCAGAGAGATCCCTCACGCCCAACTGTTAAAAACTGAGCCAGCTAAACAATGTAGCAGTGTCGTATTAAAGACTCGTGCCACTCTCCGGCCGTTTCTCTGCAGAGCGTCTTCGCTTGGAAATGAACGCTCACATTAAAGCAACAGCACAAACATTAGGGAAGTTGAGTACTTAAATGTGTCACTTGCCGCCTGTGTGTTCCGTCACCGCCTGGGGCAGCCCTGGCAGCCCTTGCCGTCGCGAGAAGTCAAAGTCCCGATGAAAACAAACAACTGAGCTCTAGTTTGGTAGTCGTCGAGACTTTGCCTGATCCCACCTGAAGGCTGAAGGTCTGCCTCCACTCACGTCGTGTGCCTCACGAGGTTCCAAACAGACTCACTGCACCTGTTGGGGCTCCCTGCTGGGCCTGCTGAGCCTGCTGCATGAGGGATGTCGATGTGTAGGGCCACCGTGCGTCGAGTACCCTGTAACGTCAACAGTTCCTTGAGAATGCCGTCACCAATACTGCTGCTTCACGAGATCAGCGTCGGCTTCTCGTGGCCGCTGAAGCCCACGATGACCTCGATGTGACCTTGGCCGACCTTGACCCAGTTTGTGACCTTGACCCACTTCCAGGTTCTCTACGCTGCGGCAGTCCAACAAGCGGCGCTCCAAGTCCCACGCCAACATCGCCAAGGCCGTCCACAAGGACACTCCCGAGCAGGAGATCCTCGCCTTTCAGAAGCAACTGCAAAACCTACCCGATTTCGACTCCCCCGAGCACCCGACTGGAGGGACGGTAAGCACAATCGGAATCTGGGGGAACAAAAAATGAGTTTCCGTTTTCACCAATTTATGAATGGCCAACATCAGCAAGCACTTATGAGAGGCTCTCGCCGCGACTGTCGGTCGCAGGCTTCCTCCGACCCGGTGACGGCGGCGGCCGAGTTCCTGGCCAACAGGCCGTACCTGCGGCCGCGGTCGCGGTCCATGCCGCGGGTCACCTACGAGTCGTCGCGCTACCTGACGCTGCCCGAGGCCGCGCCCTGGCCGTCGTCGGGGGGCTCGCTCCGCCTGCCCCGCGGCCGGTCCGCGGGTGCCCTGGGCGGCGCGGGCATCTTCGGCGGGGGCGCGTTCGGGCTGGCCGGCAGCATGGCGCCCGGCGGCGCCCTGGCCGGCGTCGTCCACGCCACCAGCTCGCCCGCCACCACGCCCATGGAGGAGAACAAGGGCACCGGCGTGGTGGCGGCCGGCCCGCCGCCCCCGACCACCGCCACGCCCGCCGTGCTGTCCTGCGCGCCCAACTCCAGGAGGTCCTCGCTGTCGCCGTCGGACCGGGGCCGCCGCAGGGACTCCCCCGCCTGCCTGCTGGTGGAGGTGCCGCCATGGCAGCGCTCCGTGCTCACCCTGCTCGAGGTAGGTGCCGCCGTCTTGACGGTCTTGTCGCCGGCGCCATGGCCGCCAAGAACGCCGCAGTCCGACACGTTCTCCTTGTCCTCCAGGAGTGGATGCGCGAGTCGCGCGTGGAGCTGGAGCGCAACGCCCCGCTGTGCAGGGAGGTGCGCGACTTCCAGGCCAAGGTGCAGGCGTGCGGCCCGCCCTACCAGCAGTGGTGCGCCGAGCTGCGGGCAGAGTTCCCGGCACTGGTGAGTCACTCCCCCCTCCCCTTTCCCCCGCCCCATTCTCCGAAAATTCTGTTTGACTTTGACACCCGCTGTGTTCCTCGCAGGCGAAGGACCCCGACCACGAGGACGAGGAGGACAAGGAGAGCACCAACCGGCAGTACTGCCACGTAAGTGGAGGCTTCATTTTTTACCCTTATTGGTGCCGCCTTTTCAGACGGGGTGCCCCCTCGCCTGCTCTCGTTCTCTCCGGCACCGCCTTTCAGACGGGCTTTCAGGCGTGCATTCAACGGGGCTTTCGGCATTCAGCCGTCTTTCGGATGGGCTTTTACGGGGGGTTTCGGATAGATTCCGTATGGGAATTTATCCGAGCTTCCGGAGCTAGC
Source organism: Thrips palmi (assembly GCF_012932325.1). Lineage (NCBI taxonomy): Eukaryota > Metazoa > Arthropoda > Insecta > Thysanoptera > Thripidae > Thrips > Thrips palmi. The sequence continues at coordinate 3,103,095 of NW_023144624.1, read as the reverse complement.
GCTGCTTGCCAGCACTGTTTACAGTGCCCTTGGTTGTAGCCCTAATTGAGTCCGAGCGATGAAGAATTGCAGTTGAATTTAAAGCCGCTCGGCCGGGCCGATCCGAGGCCGCGGCTGTGCAGATGTTCGGTTATGTCTGTGTGTCTGCGAGATGAGCTGCTTGGCCCTGCCGGCACCGCGCTCCACCACGCCGATTACTCTGCTGAGGTAAATATTTGATCCCGGCTAGCTGCCTCTGTATTTGTCGGCCAGAGGTTCCCTCCCCGCTAATTCCTTGCTCCCCTTACCGGGCCCCGCCTCGCCCAGCCCTGCCGCGCTCATCCGCAAATTAGACTTAATGATTTGCTCTTTCTTGGGGGCCGTAAGAGGATTAATGACCATCGGCCTCGCCGCGCATCGCCGCGTGCAGCGGCGCGGAAAGTATTGGTTTTCAATTTTCCTCCGCCTCTAATTTCGTCCCGGGATTTATTTCCTTTTCCGCGGCGTACCACCGCGCCTCCGGCCGGCATTGGCTTCGCCCTGCTCCGCCCTGCCTCGGCCTCTCGCGCTTTTCCGCTTTTCCCCGGGGGCGAAACCGAGAAAATATTGTTGGAGCGACTTGGCGCTTGACAATGCGAGCCACGGGGACAGCGCACAGTGGGCCAGAAGGCCGGCGGAGGCGGCCAAAACTCTAGACGCGTTTTGAGCTCCAGAGTCGCTAAACAGGCCTCGAACCGAACGTGTGACCCCACTAATGGAATGCTCTCCGGACGAGGAATCCATTGGTGGGGTCACACGTTCGGTTCGAGGCCTCTTTAGCGACTCTGGAGCTCAAAACGCGTCTATAGTTTTGGCCGCCTCCGCCGGCCTTCTGGCCCACTGTGCGGCGGGACGGCGGCAGCGCAGAGGCGGCAGCGGCGCGGCAGCGCGACCCCATCCCGATGTTGCTAAAAGGGCAGCTTGAGTCCGCATTGAGACGCCCGGGGTAGCGGGGGAGTGGGGGCGGGGAGCGGGAGGGGGACCTGGTGCTGCATGCGAAGAACAAATATTTGCGGAAAGCTGGTGTGCCCGGGCGGCCGGGATGGAGAATGGAGGGAGAGGGAGAGAGAGAGAGAGAGAGGAGACGCGCTGCGCTAGCGCTGCGCCGAGCCGAGCGTGGGCGGGCTGGGCCGGGCCAGACGCGGCGCAGCGCGGCGAGCCGAGCAGACGACGCACCGATTCCGCTTTGGCGCCGATGCGACCTGCGAGGCGCTGCGCGAGGCGATGCCGTCGCGGCATCATCATCGCGTCCTCTATGACGGCGGTGAGGCGGTGGCGCTGCGCCGTGGCGTTGCGGGAGGAAGGCCGGGGCTTCTAATGAAAGGCCCACTGCCTGCCGCCGTCGTTAGCTCGGCGCTCTCCGCCCGCTCCGCCTCTCTCTCACTGTCCCGCTCTCGCAGTCAGCTCCAATCAAAAGGGCTGTTGCGTCTCCGCTGCGGAGGGCTGACGGCCAGACTAACTGTCTCTCTCCGGCCGGCGCGCGGGCCCCGCTCAGAGCAGCCCTGTTCTGCACCCGGGCGCCTGGTCGCCGCCAACGACTCCAGGACCGAGGCCCGGGGGCGTTACTTTGATCCTATTTTATAGGCAGGGCACTGGAGCAGCAGGGCGGGCGGCGTCGAGTGCCTCGACAGGGGAAGGAAGAGGGGAGAGAGAGAGAGAGAGGGCAAACACGTGTGCAGATTGCCTGCCAAGGACCGGCACCGGGAGGGAAGATATATTTTGCAAAACAAACTCTCTGCAAAACAAACCCGCGGGACTACTTCAAATCGAGGCGACAAAACGCGGCGCATTTTTCAGCTGCCGTGTCGCCTTTATCTGGGTCTAGCGACGTTTAAAACCTGGCAAGACTTCCTCATCCTTTTTTGGCGGCGGAGCGAGGCGTTTAGCAAGTGCCCATCTTTTCTTGGCTGGGTTTTTCTGCCCACGCGCCCGGCTGTCGCTCTTCGACCCCGGCGGCACTTAAATGTCATGCGCGTACCTTTTTTCCTGTTGCCGCCTTATTTCGAGACTTTGTCGCTTTCCTGGAAAGATGTGGTCACCGCCAGAGGTGCCCCGTGGCCCAGCCCGGCACAGCCCACCTGAGGCCCTGGTGGCGGCCGGTGGGGCCAGAGGCAGCCAGAGGCCGGGAAGCGGGGCGCCGCGGATCTGGAGGTGCGCTTGGCTTCGCTTGGCTTCGCTTGGCCGCGTCGTGGATGCTGTGTTGTTGTTTACACCTCGCTGTAAACGCGAGTAAACACGGCCCGCCGTGCCGCGTGCGCCGCGTGCGCCGCGTGCGCTCAGTGAGGTGCGTTTGAATGAATACACGGCCATCAACTCAATCCCGTTTTCTGCCCGCGGCGCCGCTGGTTCGACTCCCGGCGTCGGCGCCGCTATTTCCCGCGCAGAGCCCCCGCCGCCCCTCGAAGGGCCCCACCGCCGCAGCCGACCGAGGGAATTTGGTTAGCCCTGGTTGGCTGTGCCTTGCCTTGCTGTACGGTGGCCGGCCCATTGACTTGGGTAATTACTTCATCAGGCTTTACTCCAGCCAGGCATCGCCTTATTCAATTTCCCGCCGCCGGGCCGGGCCGGGCCGGGAAGGAGCGAGGCGGGGCGGGAAGGAGCGGGGCGCGGCGAGGCAGGGCGGGGCGTCCTCTATCGACTGCCGGCTAACAAGAAGATCGAGCCAGACTGTCCCGGACTGTCCTTAGGTATGCATGGGGAGCGCGCCGCGGGCTGTCCGGGGGCGGCTGTCCGGGCTTTCCGGGTGCCTCGTTACCGCTCGGGGCTGGGACATGCTAATCAGGCCCAGGCCGGGTGGGCGCGGCGTGCCAGGGCGTGCCGGAGTGCCGGGGTGCGTTCAGTGAGTTCAGTCAGTCGCCGCGGGCCGCAGGAATCGGCCGGATTGGTCCGAGGATGACTACCAGGGCCCTGATGGGCCTTCGGCAAGCCTGGCGGCAAGCCTGACGGTGCGGCGGGGCTGCGGAAACTCTGACGAGTGGAGTGAGTGGTCGCCGGCCGCCCGGCCGGGCCGGGCAGGACCGCGGTTCGAGTCAAAGTCCGAGCCGGTCCGAGCACAACGCGCTCTTGCTCAACGTAGATGGGCCGTTTGCCTGGCCTCATTTCCGACACGCGCTGGTATCGTCGCGAAAATCGACTGACACTTACGTTTTTGGACATGCCTGGATTTCGGTCTCTAAATACTCGCCCTCGTGGCGTCCTGAAGGTGTTTGCATGTGTGTTTGTGTTTGTGAGTGTGTGTGTGTGTGTGTGTGTGTGTGTGTGTGTGTGTGTGTGTGTGTGTGTGTGTGTGTGGCACTATCGATGTGGATCGCAGCCCTGCTAGCAGCGTGCCATGCTTTTAAGGTAAACCCCCCCGCGATGTATGCCCGGCCATGCCCGGCCAGGCCCGGCCAGGCCCGGCAGACGCTGGCCGTATAAGTCTGAGGCGCGTGTTTGTCCGTCCGTGCCTGCTGCTAAAACACCAGAGAGAGACGGACGGACAGACAGACGGACAGAGTGCCGCGCACGCCAAGCAGATCGCTGACACGTCCCGTCGGAGCGACAAGACAGCAGCCGGCTGGGGGGAGGGGGACGGGGGTTTGGGTTCACGCCCCCGACACCCCACATCCCCACCCCCTGTCCCTTGCTGCGCCACACGCTTGATCATCGTCCCTAAGGCTGGCCATGGAAAGCCGAGGTGTCTTCCTCGGATTGAACGTGGGGGGGGGGGGGAGAAGGGGGGCGCAGGGACCAGGGAGGGGGAGGGGCCGGCGGCTGCCCTGCCGGCCGGCCGGTGTGCCGCGGCACCGCGGTGTGGCGTGGCGGCGTGGCGGCGGCGTGGCCGGTCAGTTGGCTTGCTACTCGCGGACGGCTCGGACCCACGGACCCGCCAGACCGGCGTCGCGCAGCTTGGCGTCGCGAGTCCCACGACGACGAGAAACCGCGAGCCGGACGGACGGACAGACGGACCGCGCGCGTCGCGTCGCTCTTGAACGTCAAGCGGAGTGTGTGCACAAGGAGGATCGGCTTGCAGTGCAGTGGTTGTGTGTGGCGTGCATGATGTCCCCGCGGGCCCGGTCCGCCCCGCGCCCCGCGTAGTGTCGTGATAGTGAACCCCCTTCGGCGGCCTCGGCCCCGCTTTTCGGCAGTGTAAGTCCCGCCGCGCCAGCGCGCCACGCCGCATCATCGGAGGCCTCGGCTCGGCACCTCTGTCTGCTCTCCGTATCCTCGCAATGAAGACCTCGTTGATAGCGGCAGCTTTAGCGTGCTGCCGACAGCGCGCCGGCCGGCCTGGCAGTGCACTGGGCCTGGCCAGCGACGGGCTCCATGCCCGGCCAGGCCATGCCGGCCAGGCCTGCGACTTGCCGCGTTACTTGCCTCTAGAAATAGCTCCTGGCGGTGCAGGCCTAAGGCCTAAGGCGGCCTAAAGCGGCCTCAGCGAGTTAGCGGTGACCTCTCAAATATTGGAACCGGAACCCGCAGAACCCACACTCGTATCCCCGTATTGTCGGAGCGAGGACGTCATCGCCGTCATCGCGAAAGCATGACGCGATCCGCCAAATTTGAAGTCCGATGCCAAAGTGTTCTCGGAAAGGACTGTTGCACATTTGGGAAGGCGCGCCCGCTCGGCACACACGCCCGAAGACACACAGGCGCACGCACGCACAGGCTCACGCACGTACACACGCACACACACACACACACACACACCCCCTAAGATACACTCACTGCTGTAGCTCAAACACGCTCATCCTAGAGGGCCTCCGTCGCGCCTGAAGGAATGCCGAAAAAAAGGCTCATCTTTTTCAAACACACACACACACACACACTCCTCTGGCCGGCGGTGCGGCGCCTGTTGCCTCGCCGTCTCGGTTTCACTCAGCCTGGAAAATGGTTTATTGGGCAGTGACTTTTCTGCTGAGCCTCCCTCCCTGCTTATCGGGCTAGATATGCTATCGCCTCCCTGGGACCTGGCGCCCTGGCGCTTGCCCTGTCGCTTGCCCTGGCGCCCCGGGCGCACAGCCCCCGACACCCCGGCCGTCTGCAGCGCAGGGCCGCTGAAGTGACCCCCCCCCCCCCCCGGCAACCCGCCGTGGCAATGGACAGTGCCGACTGGAAATCCGTGGCGTAGCGCGGACCGAACACCGAACGACCGAAGGGGGCGGTGGTCGCTTTATGCACCGACCGACAATGTCATGTTTACCCCGCGGTATCCTCTGTCCACTCTCCCTTATCAATTTGCCGATAACGGTACTTTATCATCATAGCCAGGCTGGAAGCTAGCTTGCCCCACTTTTTCTTTTTTAACTCCGTGATAACCCTCCTCCTCGTGTTTCAGGTAAAACAGAGCCCCTCTTTTCGTGTTTGATGTCAATCGCCTCTGGCCCGTTTTCGCTCGCCTTTTCTGCCGTACATAACACAACACTCACAAACACCCGCTGCTCAAACACTCGTGCGCACACACCAACACACACATGCGCGCGCACACTCACACACACATCAGTTATTTTTCGCCGGGACTGCTCCTTTATGCCCGCATCAGTTCTGAACCTGGCGAACGTTTCGAGTGCGGTGCACGGTTAACGCCCTTTTACGCGGTGTGAGGGTGTGTGTGTGTGTGCGTGTGTGTGTGTTTGCGAGGTGGGAGGGGGGAGTGTGTGTTGGTGTGTGGGTGCGCGGCCACGTGACGTGTGTTGGCAGTGTTGGGCGGGGCCCAAGGCGGGCCCCAGGGCGGGCCCCAGGGCGGGGCCCAAGCCCGGCATTGTGCTAGCTACGGCGTGTTGCCTGCTGCCCTATATTTACCCCTGCAGTCGGGATGCACGCACCTGCACCACGGATCAAAGGCTCCCCCTCCCCTTCATGGACTCGCAGTGCCGAACGACCGCGAAAGGCCGAGGCAAAGCCCGCGCCACCGCCAGGATGCGATTGTCCCTCGTAAACAGTTGCGAGCAGCGAGGCTGTGCGCGCACAAGTCACGTGGCCGTCGAGCGTGTCACGTGGTTTGTGCACGCCCTGTAGCCGCTGGTGTCCAGGTGGTCCAGGTGGTCCAGGGGGGCCGTTTGGTCCTAGTGGCGCCATGGCAGTGGCCTGGCGGCCGTGATGGCCCCATGGCGGCCCGGGATGGCGCCCGGAAAAGCAGCACGCTGTCCTCGCGCGTCTCCGAGGTGACCAAGTGCGCCCTCAACATCTTCCGCTCGTCCATCGCCGCCCACGCCCCGGTCGCCGACGACGGCGAGGCGCCGAGGCCGCAGGACGACGGCGGCGGTGGCGTCCGGGAGGACGCGGACGACGTGCCGGGCGCCGTGGAGCAGCAGCAAGATGGGGACGACGAGGAGGACGAGGACACGCTGGTGGAGGACGCCCCCACCCCGCCGCCGGCCGTCGTCGTGCCGCGCCACGGCCTCTGGAAGATGTTCTCCGAGGACGACGAAGAGGCCGCCGAGGCCAGGCGCGTGCGTCGCCGCCGCCGCCTGTCCGACCCCAAGAACATCTGCATCTTGTACACCCGGCGCATTCGCCTCGAGTCGTTCTCCCACCTCGTTGAGGACAAAGTGAGTAGAAGCCGCGCCAAACTTCCGACGTTCGGGCGCACTTCGTGGCCGAGGACAAGCCAGGCCTGGCCAGGCGCGCGCCTGCCCGTGTCCTTGGCGACTCTGCGAAAATAAGGTCCAGGCGGCCGAAGGATGCAAGGGATGGGGGCCGTACTCGGGGCCGTACTCGGGGCCGTGTCAAGGTATCAAACCGTCCGAGGCGCCCCTGAGGACTGCAAATATTTGCCTGGGCCATCGCTGGCCCCTGCTTGGAGCTGCTCGGGGCTGCTCGGGGCACCACCTGTGTGAAAGTCTCGGCCGCCCTTCCCCTTTATCTTCCTCTGTGTGTGCGAGCATGTGTGTGTGCGTGCGCGCGCTCTTGTGTGTGTTTTAGTTCTTTGTGTACGCACATGTGTATGTGTGTGTGTGTGTGTGCCTGATTTGGCACCGGCTGAAAATTAGCCGGGAGTTGAGCCCCGAGGAATTCCCCCGCCCCCGGCTGCCCCCGGCCCCTCTCTTTTCCGCCACTCTCTGGCTGGTTGGCGCGGCTGACGGCGACGGGGAAGGGGGGGGGGGGGGCTGAGTTATGATCGGGTTGAACACGGTGAAACCAAAGCCGCGCTCAATGGCATGGGTGCGCGCCGTGCTCGGCGAGGCGCGCCCTGGCCGCGGCCAAGCAGGCCCGCTCGCAGGCCGCGCGCTGGACCACGCCGCGCGATGACACGCTGACGGACAGACAGACGGCTTGGCTGGCTGCGGGTAAATGAGACACACAATAACACAACCCCAGCCGACTCGACAACGCGCGGGACTCGGGCACTTTGGTGCGGCAGAGGGGCGTAGGCCTTCGGCTCATGCCTTCGGCCAGGCAGGCCTCGCCCGTCCCGCGGCGAGTCGCGGGCGGCGTCGCGCTGCCCGTCGCTTGGCCGTTTGGCGGTCGCCCTTCCCCCTCCCCTCCCCCACCCTCCATCTTTGTCGTTGCTGGCACCGCTCCGAGTCGGCTGCCGTGCATCTTCCAAAGGGTCGCCATTCCGCGACACATGACGCGCTAATCTGCCGTGTTTTCTCCTCGTTTTCATGCTATCGTGGCTTGTACAGGCGGGGCGGGGCGGGGCGGGGCGGGGCGGGCGGGGTGGATGAGGTTAGAGGGTCGCGACCTCGGCCTTAGTTTGCGGGGCGCTGCGCTGTGGGTGTGGGGGTGTTGACTCGCCGGGACCTCGCCGAGAAGTTTGACATGGCGTCTTAAGGCCCTGGCCGCCCAGGCCGCGCCCTGCTGCCCGCCCCGCCCCGCCCCGCCCCGCCCCGCCCCGCCTCTCTCTCTGTGATAAAACGGGCGACAACCGGCGGGAGAAACGACAAAGTTCCGTTTTGCATCTCAACTGCTGGTAGCTCGGCGGCCCGGCACGGCGCTACGGGGCGAGACGCGTTGCGGCAGGCCGGGCTGGGCCCAGTGGGGCGGTCTGGGGACGGGCGGGAACTACTTGTCGGCGTGCTGGCCTGGTGTGTTTGGGTTTTGCTGAAGGCATCGTTAAGCCCGGTTAGGTATGATTAGGTTAGTCCAGGCCTCGTCCAGGCCGGGGTGAGGTGGGCCGAGTGGTCGCCACCCGGCCTCCCACCCTACTGCACCCCGCCGGGCCCCACCCCGCCCCACCCCGCCCCGCGTCGCGCTGGTCGTGGTCCAAGGGCTGGCCTGGGCAGACGAGAACCTATTTATAATTTTTGACGGCGTCGGGATTGGACTCGTCCTAGCCGGCCGAGCCGGCCTAGCGGGCAGTGCCGAGGGCAGTGCGAACCGGGTGAAGAACCTCCGCGACGACGGCCATCATCGCCGCGGCCGCGCGCGGCGGTCTTTCGCCACCGACATGCACCGCGATGCTCGTTGCGTAACGACAGACCGCGAGAACCGCCGAGCCAAGCAACGCCAAAGCAACGCCAAGCAACGCGACTCCTGAAAGAGCCCGGACGGGCGCGCGTCCAGGGGCGGCAAGAATACCAGCTAACGAGTTGTCAAACGAAATTAGGCAGTTCTGTCCTTCAAACCTTTTTTTCTCGCGAAATTTTAAACAATTATTCTGAATACTCTTTAAAAAAATTTAATCAAAATAGGGAAATTATATTTAAATTTTCCCTTGTCGCCGAAAGATTTATTATGTGTTCTTCGTTTCTTTCCGTTTTCCCGCTTTTTCCTGTTCTTACGTGTTTCTTTTTGGCGCCTCCCTACACAGAACAACACTTCTCTCTCTCACGCCAGTTCTTCACCAGTGTCCCACTCCTTGTCCCACTCCTTGTCGACCCTGGGGCACTCCTGGGGCGGCCGGGGCCATGGCCGGGGCTCCCCCAATGGCTGGCCCGAGACGCCCGAGACGGCCGAGACGACGACGGCGGCGCGGAGGCCTTGGCTTAAAAGCGTCCTTAAGGCAACAACCGTCCCCTTTGGACCCAAGCCGTTTCCGAATCAGCGCGGAAGCACGTTGCAATTGCGATTGCGATTCGAGTCCTTGCGGGTCCTTGCTCTGCCAGGGTCGTCGGGCAGGGCGGCCGTGCCCGTGGCCCTGCTGGCCCTGCTGGCATGGTGCCCTGCACGCCGTTGTCGCCGTTTCGGAGACTTCACCAAAATATTGGCCGCTCTTTAGCTGATTCTCTTTTGTCCAAGAAGTTTCAACTGATTGGTTGGGGATGACTGCATCCTCTACCTGTGCAGACACAGCGGAGCGCGTTGGCGCGCCGCCACGCGTGTTCCACTCTGTCTCTCTCCCTCCCTTTCGCGCTGTCTCTGTCTCTCTCTCTCCTCCCCCTCCTCTCCCCCTTCCTCATTAGGAGCTCAGCCAATGCGGCACGCGACAGGGAGGCGACTCATTGGCTGCGCCTCGGGCAGAGACGTTCTCTCGCGAAAACGGCGAACTGTTATTGTTAGACTCGATTGAATGAGGCGGATCTAGCGAGCCGGGGCCGCAAGGCCGGCAGGGTCGCAGGGCCAGCGCACAGTGGGCCAGAAGACCGGTGGAGGCGGTCAAAATCTTGGACGCGTTCTGAGCTCCAGAGTCGCTAAATGGAACTCGAACCGAAGTTCTGACCCCTCCAATGGATTGCTCTGCGAACGAGGAATCAATTGGTGGGGTCACACGTTTGGTTCGAGTCCTGTTTAGCTACTCTGGAGCTCTGGAGTTTTGGCCGCCTCCTCTGGTCTTCTGGCCCACTGTGTGTGGCCTGACTGCGCCTTGCCTCACTGAGTGGCAGGGCGGCCTGGCCAGCAGGGCCGGCGGGCTGTGGCTTCCACTGCCTGCCCTGAGGCGTCGGGGCGTGCCTTGGGCGTTCCTGGGGTGCGTGTTCTGCGTTGCCTGTCCCGCCGTGCTTACAGCTTCACCGTTTGAGAGTGCAGCGGTGCAGCTCTGCCCAAGGGCTCTGCTGCACAGCGGGTTTGTTTGACCAGAGGCCACTTTTCCCACTTCAAAAGAATGAGGACAGTTCGTGACTCGTGCGAGGAAACCAGGAAGGAAACTTGGGGGCACTGTTTGGTTTTCCAAAGCCACGTGGTTTACGAGAGGCAAAGGGGCAGCATGGGTGTGCGGCAGCGGGGTTTGCTCTTGCTCCGAAGGACGCGCGAGCGCTTATCAGTGGCGCTACTCCCTGCTGGACGGGGGCGGCGAATGCAAGCGAAAGGGTGTAGCGCCGCGTCGCTACCCCGCGCCTGCCGGCCGCGGAGACTCCAGGCCTTCCCCTTGAGTGAACCGCGCAGATACTCCGCGCGCGCCGGCGTCAAGGCGCGTCAAAGGGGCCAGAAGACTGATTCCGAGAGTCATTTTCGCCGCTCTGCCTCTCTTGCACTCATGGGGCGTGCCTTGTGGGTGAGAGAGAGACGGAGCGGCGAAAACGACTCTCGGAAACAGTGAGCAGCAGGGGGCCGAAGCCGAAGGGCCATTCAGTGGCGCTTTCTTCGCCCCGCCTCGCCCCGTCTGACTCACTGTGAAAGCGCGCTGCCAGGGTCGCTCTGTCTCTCTCGCACCACTCGCACCCTCACGGGGCGCCCCGCGAGTGCGAGAGAGAGGCCTCGGAAGCCGGTCCGGCAAAGGGTGCCGTAAAGCCGACATCGACGCCGAGATGAGCTCACCGCGGCGTGGTGCCCGGCAAGCTGGCCGTGCTGCGGCACTGCGGCACCTCGCCGACGGACACACGGGGTCGCCGTCAGCCCCGCCAGCCCCGCCAGCGAGCGGCCGAATGGCCTACTTCACCGCGCGTCGGGCCCGGCCCGGCCCGGGGCTCCGGGAACACGATCCTCTTGTCCTCCATGCTGGACACGCCCTTTGCAACATATGTCGCGCGGCCTGCACGGCCTGCACGGCCTGGACGGGGAGGAAGGGGGAGAAGAAGACAAATGGCGGCGGGCGAGGGCGACGAGAGCGGCGAGAGGGAGATGACGAGGATGGGGTGGACGGGGCGAGAAGGACTCCCGGTGGCTCACTGGTTGCTGCTGTGTTTCCGAGCAGGCTGCTCGCGGAAAAAAAAATCAATCGCACTCCCAGAAATGAGAGTCGCCGAGTTCGCCGCGCCGTCCAACGTGAAGGAGACTGCGTCTGCCTCGAGTGAAATCAACATCAACATGCCTCGGCTCAAAGTCAGCCTCCTATGTCCATTCTGAGGAATCCAACGGACTCTAACTGTTGAGGACATCCTGTACAGTGGTACTTTCTTCGGGCTGGTTCGAAGTTTGTGACGGGTTGCGCTGTGCACACAAACAGCCGAGGTGATGAGGTGCGGGCTGCGTCCGCAGCTCCTGGGGCTGCTGCTCAGTGGGCTAGAAGACCGGCGGAGGCGGTCAAAATCCCGGACGCGTTTTGAGCTCCGGAGTCGCTAAACAGGAGTCGAATCGGACTGTGATCCCACCAATGGATTGCTCTCCGCACGAGGAATCCATTGGTGGGGTCACACGCTCGGTTCGAGTCCTGTTTATCGACTCTGGAGCTCAAACCGCGTGTAGAGTTTTGACCGCCGGCGTCGGTCTTCTGGCCCACTGTGTGCTGGGGGGCTGCTGGGGCCACGAGGCTGGCGACGCGAGACGACGCAGTCCGGCCTGGACGGGCTTCCGTCACCCACCAGTAAAAAAGCTGCTCTGCAGCGCTGGCCAAATTCCTGGCCCACCCCTCTGCAGTCCGACTCGCCTAGCGTCGTCAAACTTGCCCTGGACGCCGCGCCCCGCCGCGTCCCGCCCCGCCCCGCCCCGCCCCGCCCCGCCCCGCCCCGCCCCGCCCCCCCGCCCCGCCCCGCCCCGCCGCGTCGCGACGACGACTGTCTTTGTCAAGATTTACGAGGTTGGCAGCCATTTTGCCACCGGAAAAAACAAGCGCGACTGTTATGAACACAGCGACGTCGCGCGGCACGAAGGGGACAGCGGACAGTTTCAGTCTAACCAGGGTAGGCCAAGGGGTAGGCTGACTACACAGTGTGCCGCCACTCACTCACTGCTATCCCGTGTCTAAATTGTTCGTACCATCGAGGGTCGGCTTTTTTCGACCAGGCCGTGCGTCCTTTTGTTCTTCCCCCTGATTTAACATTCGGCAATTTTTCGGTTGATTTTGCCGATTGAGTTTCTTGAAGGAAAAATCTGGAAACGTAATGTCTGCCTTGCAGTGTAGAGGCGGTTTACGCGCTGATGCATGGCTGAGGGGCTGAGGGCCACTAATACTAATGTGCTAATGCATCGATGCGCCTTACCGCGCCTTGCCCCGCCTTGCTCGCATGCCGCGGCGCCCTGCCTGCCTGCCCGTCTGGGCGGCTCAAATCGCGTTAGTCATTTCACACGGAAACGAGCAGCCTGGCTTCGCGCTTCGCGTGGAGCGGCTCGGCGGCGGCAGCACGGCGATGGCAGGACACGGGGCGAGCGAGGCGACGCCGAGTGACGCCGAGCAAGACGAGCCGCAGACAGTTCACTCTTAGCACTGACCTTTTGCTCATTTTGTCAGTGCTTATGCAAGTAATTTGTGCAACCATAATACGTACTTTTCCTTTTTTAAAGAACTACTTAGGAAATATTCAATAATGTACTGAGCATTTTGTTTCGTGCGTAATTTTTCAAAGGAAATTAGTCATACTTACTAAGAAAATACTAAGTATTATTGCTGTTTATACGAATACGTAATTAATGAGGAAAAAGTCAGTAACGTGCTGAGAGTGTTTGCAACCCGCTCCCTGCCAGTCACGCACGCCGTGGCGCGCCGTGGCGCCGTACCGGGTAGGCCTGCCTGCCTGCCTGCCTGCCTGCCTGCCTGCCTGGCCACTGCCAACTCACGGGGGTTCCAATCAACACACGCCGTCACGTCACACACGCACCACATCCGCAGCCACTGTTTGTGTTTTCGTCGCCGTTGGCAAACGCACTTCCGAAAAGATTCGCGCCGCCATTCGTTTCAAATAAAATGCAAAAAAATTTCGGAGCATCGAGTCACACCTAGCACATCGAGCATTTTGGTGGAACCCTTCTAACGCCCTCTCTGCTGTTCTCTGGACATGTGACACATTTATGACGTTTATTAATATGCTCAGTTTGTTAATTCCAAATAGATGTTCTTTTTTTAAACCTTTTCAAAAGGGAGTTTCCAAGCGATCGCGCTCCGCGCCGCTCGATGAAGAGGATGCCGAGGCAGCGTGGCGTGTCCCCTCTGTTTTTACCAGCCGCGTGCTGACCACACACACACACACACACTCGCTAACACACTCTCTCACACACTGACTAGATTTAGCGGAAGGGCTTGTCGCGCTTGCCTGCTCCAGTGGGCAGAGAGACGCGGGGTGCGCCGCGGGGCGGGGCGGGGCGTGGCGGGGCGGGGCGGGGCGTGGCGTGGCGGGGTGGGGTGCGGCGGCCTGAACCTCAAAGCGGACCCACGGCACGGCCAGGCACGGCTTTGCTCAGTTCACACACCTCAACTCACCTACCCTCACACGGACTTTCACGGGCCAGTAGGGCCCGCGGCGGGCCCAGGGCCTGGGGCGGCCTGGGGGCTCATGGGGCCACGAGGGCCAAGGCGCCAAGGCAACGGACCGTCTCCAGCCAAGGGCCTGGGGGCTCGGCTGGAGGCTCGGGGCGGGCACGGGGCGGGCGCGGGGCGGGCACACACTGGGAGGGCAGGCGGGCGCTTGCTCCCGTTGCCCATCTGCACAGTGCCCCAGTGCCCTACGTTCCATGCATAGCGCTGCATAGCGGGTCCGTCATGCCGTGGTGATGACTTCAAGCTTCGAGCCGAGTGGCATTGTGGCGGGCGAGTGCCACGCCAGGTTCCACTATACGTCCGCATCTGTTACTTCCGCGTCGGTTCGCGGCCTGGCGGCCAGGCGCTCTCGCTCGCCGCCCGGCCCGGCCCAGCCCGGCCCCCGGCCCGTGTGCACTTCATTTTCTGTGTGGCCCGTTTTGGGGTTCAGGCCGCGAGGCCCGGCGAGGTGGTTTTAACGCGATCACTGATCAGAGGCGCGCGCCCCGCCCCGCCCCGCCCCGGCCTGGACATGTAACTGCGCGGCCGCCCCTGCCGAGCTACGGCGATTCGGCCGCCGGGTCCGTGGATGGGTCCGCGCCGAATGAATGGGTCTGGGCGGGCTGGCGGCTCGGGCTGGCGGCACGGCCACAGCCAGGTGAGCAACATAAAAGAGAGCCGCGACTCACCGCGCGGGGCGCTTTGGCGCGAGGAGGGGCCGGAGGGACTGGGGAAGGGGGAAGGGGGATGTCGGAGCGAAAATAGATGTGGGACCCGTTGGAAGGGAAGCGCGGCACCGCGCGAAGGGCCCCATACCTGCGTAGTACCCGTCTCATGTTGTTGTTTTTGTTGTTGCAGCTGGTGCAGCTGGTGGTGGGGGGAGACCTGCCATGCTCCAAGGAGGACGCCGCCGCCCTGGCGGGCATCCAGCTGCGCCTGGAGGAGTCCTGGGGCCGCACCACCACCAAGGACACGGGGCCCATGTCGCCCGTCGAGGCCAGCGCGCTCAGGACCATCTCCGAGGACAAGGTGAGGGAGCGGCGCGGCAGCGCGGCGGCGGAGGTCAAGCTGGGCGTGAGGCAGACGGCTTGTACCTAGGAGGCCAACCCAGAGTCCGTCGCCACAATGCGTCTTCGTGCTCCAGACGGGTCCAGAATGGTCCGGAATGGCCCCAGAATGATCCACTCCGCTTCCCCGAGTGCAGGGCCGTCACAGGTCCGTCAAGGCGGTGCAGAGCTCGCTGCGGAGCGCAGCAGAATGATTCCGAGCGGGAGGTCTTCTTCTCCCCCCCCCCCCTGCCTCTCTCTGGCTCTCGCTGGGCGTCCTGTATGGGTGCGAGAGAGACAGGCCGACGGACCGACGTCCCCTCTCGAAATCAGGACTCGCCCGAGGCATGGGGCGGCCCTCGGGGCGGCCCGCGTAGCGCTTGGCGCCTGGCCAGCAGTCCGATCCCGAACAGTGCTTCGTCCTTCCGTCTGCCTCGCACTCCCGCGGGACGCCCCATGCGTGCGAGGAGGAGGGAGCGCGACGAACGCGCGGCTCGGAAGCAGCCCCGGGCAGGAAGGGTTGCCTACCGAACGGGCTGCTGCGTGAGAAGGACGCCCCGCTCCCCGGCCGCCGTTTACTGGTCCGCTGGTTTACTTGTTTGCTGGTTTAATGGTTTACTGGTTTACGAGCTTGCCACCCACAGACATCAAGTCGTGTTGATTCGCCAGAGATATCGAGTGGATGCGCGGACGGCACAGCCGCCTTTTTATAACTAACTGCCTTTTCCCCTTTTTCCGAGTGGGGATGGGAATGAAGCAGTCAGGCGGGCCGAAACCTGACCCACACTGTGAGGGGGAGAACGATGGCAAGTGAGAGGCTTCCCCTCTAGTTTCAAGGGACCTCCCCCCCCCTCTCCACCCCTCCCCTATCGGAAACGGGAGCGGAGACTGAAGTGGTTCTCCCGCCTCGCAGCCCCCCCCCCCTCCCGCAGGCTTGCCAACATTCCAATTATTGACTGGTCCGTATGAAGAAATTATCGCACCGGCCGCAGCAGCGCCAGACAGGCTGCCTCTGCCTCGCCCTTTTGCAACGATTTCGGATTCGGATGGCCAGCCGAGCCGCCCGGCCGCACTTCCCCTTCCGCTTCCCTTTGAGGGCCGTCGGGCCGTCGGGACCGTCCGGACGCCAAATGCGTAATCAGAAGAGTTTCCGAGAGGCCGACTCGTCGGCGCACGACGCTCCAAAACATTTCCTAGCGGCAAAGCGCCGGCCTAAATTTACAGAAAATAAAAATCGTTCAATAACCATCGAGTGCTCCTGCAACCGAAAAATACGTAGCACGGACATGAGCAAAGGAAATGTTTGTTTATGATTAAAGTATTTAATATGGAGCCGAACTGGCGGTGATTGGAAACGCGGCGCGGCTTTTCGGCCTCGTGTTTAGTGGGTGCTAACTAGGGGGGGGGGGCTCGGCAGCAGGAGGGCCGGTGCACTGGGCACGCCGACGTGGCACGCCGACGTGGCACGCGGATGGGCAGACGACGCGCCGTCGCACGGCCAAAATAGCAAAACAAGCGGTCCTTTCATTGTGTCATTCTGCCGATATTGAGATTGAGAAAACTGTGCGCCCCGGACACCCTCTGCCGCTCTGCCCCATCATCCCTCCGAACATCCAATATGCCCCCACCCACCCTCGTGATGTGCCGCCGACACACACACACCCTCACAGGCACTCACACAGACGCGTACTGTACTTCAATTTGTGGACGACGCGATGCAAAAGGCCGCCACGTCACTGCCGTGTCACCGCGTCACACTCGTTAACGTGTTGGCAGTCCGGTGCCGGCCGGGCACGCCAGGGCACGCCAGCCCAGCCCCAGTCAGTCACGGCCCCGCCTCGCCTGGGCGCACAGCGACGCACAGCGACGCGTACGCGAGCACCGCGTCAGGGCCTCCGACCCGCGACGCACCTGTCTTAGATCGCGATCCTGGACCCGCCGGGGCGGTCCTCGTGACCGCCACGCTGCGCGTTGTGGCAAGTCATGCCGCGAGAGTGAGTGTGTGAGTGAGTGCGAAGAGCGAGAAGGAGCAAGATGGATGACGCGGTGGTCGTGCGGCCCGGCCGGCCCGGCGTACGCGCGCTCCCCGACGGCGCGCTCCACGGCACGTTCGGCATGCGTGTCATCGTGGTGGACTGCCGCCGCCACGCCGTCCTCGTCGCCGAGGTGACCGCCAGGCCGAGGCCCAGGCCCATCCTGTGCGAGAAGGCGAAGCCTGCCCCGCCGCCACCCACGGTTGGTTCCATCGTCCACGACTTTTGTCACAAGAATATCCTTTGGCGACTTGCGTTTTCACGAGGTTCTTTTGTCTAACCTGGCCAAATTTCACCTGCCCGTGAATCGACCTATTATTGTTTCCATCTTGTTTTGGACCACGCGTGGGCTGACCTCCCTGTCGGCCGACTCCTTTACACCCAGCTTCTGGGAAAAGTGGCAGCCTGGCCTACTATGAGAGGACTCCTCCACACCACAAATGACGTGACCGATGGCGAGGCGAGGCCACTGCGGTTTAACTCTGAGGTTGCTCCTGCGGCGAGATGGGGGAACTGTACAGGATGTGGAGGACCACTTTTGAAGGGAAGAGGGTCGGTCCACCCGAGTGCCGTCTGCCCTCTCTCGCAGGAATTTTCTTTATCGTGTTGATTTTGTTTCGGATTCGAGGTTCACGGTGCAAAGCTTTGGTTTTCCGACGTTACACTGTAGGCCGCATCTTTACAAAACCTTGTGCGTTTGCGGGGTAACTGAGGTACGCTCCATGGCCACTCGTTAACCTCTGCCCCGTTGTGTTCCAGGAGAGCTTCCTGCTGCCGGTGCCCGCCTTCTCCGGGGGAGCGCTGGCGCGCCCCGTCAGCCCGCTGGCCGAGGAGGCGGAGGGCGGCAGCGAGGAGGGCGAGACGGAGGCGGCTGGCCCCACGACGGGCACGGCCACCAGCGGCGGCGGCGGCGTGGGCTCGTGCGGCTCGTGGCGGCGGTTCGGCTCGCAGCCCGCCGGCGGCACGGCGTCGTCGTCCTCGTCGTCCGGGCTGCGCGGCAACACCTCCGCGTCGGGCGGCGCCTCCTCGTCCGCCACCACGTCGGCCGCCGCCACCGGCTCCACGACGCCCAACCCCAAGACCCCCTCCAGCCTGCTGCGCAAGTGCTACCCGTCCAGCTCGGCGCAGACGCCCTTCCTGCCGTCCAGCCGCCTGGAGGACTGCCTGCCGCCCTGCTACCACGGCGCCAAGAACATGCCCAAGCTCATAAGGGTGAGTGCACAGTGTAGGCAAGCGGTGCGCGGTGCGCGGTCCGCCGGGAGCAGCCCGTCGTCGCGTCGTCCGGGTTGTACTGCTGCCATGCGCCGCCGGGATGTCCGCTCCGCGCTCACTGCATGCTTCGTCGCGCGGGCAAAGCAGGCTATGTTCTTTTAATGACCGCCATTTCAGCGGACTGTGCAGCCGCGCCGAACCCACCCCCGCCCGACCCCGCGGCGCCGCGCGGCGCCCGCGGCCCGCAAGTCAGGTGGAGCGTGTTATGTTGTTTATGCGGGGGGCTGCGCGGGGCTGCGCGGGGAGGGCCGGCCGTTGTCCACTTGGCTGTGTGTTTTGCGGTCGCGCCCGGCCTCCCCGCGGCCTGTTCCCACCCCACCCCCACCCCGCGCCCCGGCAGCCCTCCCCTCTGAGGTGCTCCACCAGGATTCCGCTCCAGTGACTGCCTCCGAAAAGGTTTAACTGCTGGTCGGGCAATGTGTACGAAGCTGGCTGGAGAGGAGAGGCGACTCAGAGCCGCACGCCGCCCCGCGCCCCGCGCCCCGGCCGCGCGCTGACACGCTGACACGCCTGAGTAAGCCGACACGGCGCCGCGGCAACCCGTGGACACGCCGTGGATACGCCGCGGACAGGCCGTGGCAGGCCCTGCGCACGCGGCGGCCAGGGCGCCACTGTCCCACGCGGTTTCGGAGAAGGACTCCTGGTGATTGGTGTAGAGGAGTCTGCCGAGTGATAACGCTCTCTCTTTCGCTCGCGGGGACCGTCCGGCAAAGGTGCGAGAGAGCCGGACGGAGCCGGAGCAGCAAACCGCTCTGCGCAATCAGTCTGCTGATGAAGTGCGGCTGCGGCGGGCTGCGGCGGGGTAGCTGCATGGCCGGGGCCTCGAATGCCTCAATGCGCGCGCGCCATGGTGGGGCCGGCGGGGCGGGGCACTCCACCGCTCCACTCCACCACTCCACTCCACCACTCCACTCCACCACTCCACTCCACCACTCCACTCCACCACTCCACTCCAACACTCCGCTCCAACACTCCGCTCCAACACTCCACTCCAACACTCCACCACTACACCCCACTCCCCCACTACACTACACTCCCCCACTACACTCCACTCCCCCACTCCACTCCACTCCACCACTCCACTCCACCACTCCATTACACCACTCCATGGCGGCACCTGCACTGCGATGCCCTGCCGTTTAAATTTAGCGCGCTGCGGCGCGCCGGGGCGGAAAGGGAGTGAGGGGCGGGCAGCAGCCTTTATCCAGCTTTGCTGGCTGCGCGGGCCGCGCGCGACGCAATGCATGATGCTCCATACCCACCCGATCCCCTTCGCACTTGGGCTGCGGGATGGGTTTGATGTGTCTTTTCAACATACGCGGAAGTCGGGAGGGTTTGCTCGTGCAACCGACGGTAGGGTGGGTGAGACCCGTTCGAACGGCTGCCTAGTGGTGGGGTGGGTGAGGGGTGAGGCGGACTAGGCTGAGTGTCACCGAGTGTAATGAGGATCTAATGTCCCTCTCCGTCTCCCGGCCACTTGGGGACTGCGCGAGAAGTGTCTCCCCCTCCCCCTCCCTCCCTCCGACTACCGCCGTGGCTCCACCCGGCTCCACCCGGCGCCGCCACTGCAGCGTCCAGCGTCGCCACTCACTGGTACACTGGTACCGCCGGCCTCGTTAGTCCTCAGGGAAAGCAAAGTCCGCGGGCCGCCCCGCCCCGCTCCTTCTTTCGCTTTCAAAAATGTGTGCGCCCCGCCCCACCCCGCCCCGCCCCGCCCGGCTCCGCCCCACCCTGCTACCTTGCCTCCCCTTCCTTTGACGCTCATCCCTCCCCTATGGCGATTATGCACGCCTCGCTGCCCCCTGTGCCGCCGTGCCGCCGTGCCGCCCCTCCCAGGCAGGCATCCCCGCCGGACCAGCCCGGACGCCCCGGACGCCCCGGGGCCCCCATCCCCAGCGCCGAGCCTATAAATGGCGGTGCGGCCCCTGCTCAAAGGTTAGTCGACATTTGGGCCCGGCCGGGCAGCACGGGGCAGCACGGGGCAGCACGGGCCGCACGCCGCCAAGGTGCTCCAGCCTCCACGCGCGGCGCGGCGGTTCGGCATGGCCGCGGCGAGCCAGGACGCCGCCGACGCCGCCGCCGCCGCCCTCTGAAGAAGCGGCCGTCCAGTAGTCAGCGCCACCGGGAGCCAGGGTTCGTATGCGCGCGGCCCGGCCCCGCGGCCGCCACCGCGACCCTCGCCGCCGTCATGTGTCGCCGCACCTCTAGCGACGCCGAGGCGGACGACGACGCCGAAGCGACGACGCCCGGCGCCGCGCCGCCCCCGCCACCCCCGCAGCAGCAGACTGGCTCCGGCTCTGGCGGCAGCACCACGCCCGCGACTTTGGCCCCCCTCGGCCCGCTGGGCCCGCTGGGCGCGCTGGGCCCCTTGGCTCGCAACTGGTGGTCCCTCAGTCGGCGCGTGGGGCTGAGCAGGAGCGGCCGCGCGCACCGCCTCGGCAACAACGGCCTCAACGGCCTCAACGGCCTCGCCAGCGGGCTGCGCACGCCGTCCTCGACCAGCTGCGCCAGCTACCCCAGCTGCAGCAGCTGCAACCACCTGGAAGCCGATCCGTCCTCCGTCGCCACGGCCACGTCCATTGCCACGTCCATCGGCACGTCGGCGACCAGGAGGGGCACGCAGCGCGGCCAGCAGCGGCACGTCCACATCATCGTGGACGTGCTCAAGATATGACTTCACCGCGGTATGTAGCGTAGCGTGCTGGGAGCGGGGTTGAGAACGCGTTGGAGGACGTCGCGCCGGCCGACCAAGTGGCGCTCGGCGGCCTTATGGGCGCCAGCAGTGCCAGCATTCCTCGCAGGCTGCCGGGCTTCTCGCTCAAAGGCCGAGGGCCGGGCGTTCGACTCGAGTCTTTGATGTTTTGAATCAATAATGCAGCGCGCTGGCGTGCTTAATTGGTGGTCGTGGACCCGGAGAGGCCCCCGCTGCCCCCGAGTCACCCCGTTTAGCCGCCGTGGCGACGTGGCGACGTGGCGCTGGCCTGGGCGGGGCGGCCTGGGCGGCCTGGGCGGCCTGGCCCGGACGGCCTGTCGCGCGCCCGCGCCCCCCAGATTCCCCTTTTTGGCCCCGCCGCTCCGCTTCACTCAGTGTCCCTGCCCGAAACTGCCAGTGACATTTTTCCTTGGCGGACGCGGTGCGCGGGGCGGGACGCGGGTAGGACGAGACGCGACCAGGCGGCCGCTGGCAGGCAGCTGACGACTCTGGCCGCCCGTAGGCCGTAGCACGTCGGCGACGATGGCCGAGGGGCGCGCAGGGTGCGCCCCGGCCCCGCGGGGCAACGTCCCCCCTCCCCCACCCCCGCTCCTTTCCTCCGCGATTTGACGCAAAACTCTGTGCCAGCGGCGCTTGGCTCTTTGCGCTTGGCGCTTGGAAAGGTCAACGGCCGCGCGCCGCCAGCCCCGCCAGCACCGCCAGCCCAGGCGGATCGCGCCGTCCGGGACGTCCCAGAGGGCTCCATGAGAAAGCCGAGAACCAAATTATGGTCAGCCTGGCTGGCGTGGCGCAGCGCGCGCAGGCCGCCGCCCGTCAGGCCGGGCCGAGCCGGGCCGGGGTCGCTGGTACTCGAACCCCTGACCTTGCGCTAGGCGCGCTGGCGCTCAGGCGCTGAGGGTGGAAGAAGTGGGAATTGTGGCATTGGGCTTTGCGGGCCTTTAGGGGCTCAGGGGTTCGCGCGGCGCAGTGCGACGGGGCGGGGCGGGGCGGGGCGGGGCGGGGGCACCGCACTGGAGTCGAGCAGTCTGTGCCCCGCCAATGGTAAGTGGTAGATGGTGCGCGCGACTGACTTTAGCGAGGGGTTGAAGCACGCCGTATTTCTGTTATTCGAGATTTTGGCACTCGCTGTTTTATACCAAGGGCATATCGCAGATTGCAAATATTGTGAAAAAGGCCAGCGACGCCAAAAGGCCGAGAGGGGACGGGGCTGGTGCCATTTTCCATTTTCCATCGTACTCATCGACTAAGTTGGTTTGGCGGCGGCGCTAGTCCGGCGATGGGGAGGGCGGCCCGCCTGGGCCCGCCCCGCCTCGAAGATTGTTCATTATCCATGATTACGAGGCGATGAGCCAGCGAGCCAGCCGGGCACCGTGTTGGTGATTACTATGGGCCAGACAGCCTGAACCAGCAGGCACCCCGCGCCACGCCGCCGGCACGTCGTCGCCCGGTGCGTCCGCGAAGCGGTTCGGCGCCGCTCGCACCCCTCGACGGCAAGCCTCGGCAAGCCTCGAGGAGGGGCGTCGGCGTCGTCACCTGTCCGTAATTGCGTCAGGCCGTTGCCGAGATCGCCGAGATCGCCGACAGTGTGGCATTGTCCCGCGACGGCATTGGCGCGTTCGGAATCTCGTTTGCCGCCGTCCCGGCGGCCTGGCTGCCTGCCTGGCTGCCTGCCTGGCTGCCTGCCTGGCTGCCTGCCTGGCTGCCTGCTGTGCTGCCTGGCTGCTGCGGTCCTGCCGCTGCTGCTGGCTCGCCTGGTCGGGCCGCCGGCTGCCGCCTGGCTGCCTGCCTATGCCTGCCTGGCTGCCTGCCCGCTGCCCCTGGCGCCTGCTGCGCCTGCCTGGCTGATGAGCTGCTGCCCGCTGCCGGTCTGCTGGCTGGCGGCCTCCTCGCCTCTGCCGGCGATGCCCACTTAAGACACTGCTTCTCTGGCTCCGCCCTGCTCTCCTCGCTCTGTCTGGCGCCCCTGCTCCTCTGCTGCAGAACACACACACACACACACACGCCGCGCCACGCCCAAGCCTGGCTACGGGACACTCATGCATATTGCATTTCCCGACGACACCCTCCTTCCCCCCGCCCGGTGGCGCGGCTCGGCGCGGCTCGGCGCGGCGCGGGGATACAGGAAGATGGCAGCGACCTTCCCCACGTGGTAATGACTACACTGCGGAAAAAGGGAAAGGGGCGGAGGCGCGGCGGACGGCGGCGGGTGGGGCCAGGAGGGCCTCCAGCACGATGGAGATTTGATTTGAATTTTTACGACACTGAATACGTTTGCCCCATTTCGATTTTCGAGGCCCGGGCGCTGCGACACTGCGAGACCGCCGGGCCTCGGCCGGGCCAGCGACGCAGCGACACTGCGCCGACGGTTTGTTTCGCTTTCGAGGAGTATATTCTCCCCGCCCTGCACCCCGCCTTTGCCTTTCCTTTATCGGCGGGGATTTGTTTGAGCCAGGCGGCCCTGGCCGAGGCCCTGGCGAGCTGGCAGCCAGGCCGTTGGCGCCTCTTTGGGGAAGAATCGCACAGCTCCACCCCCACCCCCTCCCCCTCCCCCGGGACTTGTTTGCTCCGGGAAAATGCATTGCAAATGTGGTGATTGAAATGCCGGTCCGGTCCGCCCCTTACAGAGGCGAGTCCGTCGAGTCGGTCCACCTGCAGTGGGGCGGGGCGGGGCGCGGCGGGGCTCGGTGTAGCGCGCTCTCATCCCCGCCGTCATCATCGTCGTCATGGTCGCGGCCCCTTCGTTACCGCCGCCCCCTGCGCCCGGCGAGGTCCTGCAGACTCTGGCGCCCTGACGGCGAGGCTGCTGTATTGGAGTCTGGCCTGGGCCTGGCCCGGCCTGGGCCCGGCCGGCGCCATGCCGATATCGTACCTGATGCCTTCCGATGCCTCCCCCTCCCCCTTCCCTCTGATGCACACGGGGCGCGCTCAGAATGGGAACGGCGGCCAGCCGTTTTGTCATATTGCGGGCGCATGCCCTGGGTCCCGATCGTCCCGATGGTCCCGATGCAGCACGTTGCCCATCCAGCCCCCTCCCTCGCTCTGCGCTCCGCCTGGCTCTGCCCCCCGCGACGCACTGACGACGACGCAGACCGCAGAGCGCAGTGCCGCCAGTGTGCAGCAGACTGATTCCGAGAGTCGTTGTCGTCGCTCTGTCTCTCTCGCACTCGTGGCGCCTCCCGCAAGCAGTCTGCCGGGCTTGCAGGGCGGGCGCGGGCCTTCCGCACGAGATACGTTCCCTGGCCAATCCGCCACGCCGCTTCCGCCCTGTGCCCCGCCGCCGCGCCCTTCGCCCTCGTGGCCTCCTTGTCGACTCCGCGCCCTCCGCGCCCTCGCCCTACTTAATCCCCTCGGCCCCTCGGCCCTGGGGCGGTGCCGCGGTGCCGCGGGGCTGCCCAGCCTGGGGCAGCGGGCAGCCTCCCTCCTCGCGATCTCGCCGCCAGGCCCGCCAAGCCGCCGTGGAGGTAGGCAGCCCGACGGCGGGGCGGCTGGCGGGTTGCCTACCCTCCGCTTGGCAGGCGCGCAGGCGGCCGAGGCTCAGGCCAGTCAAGGGCGAAGGGGGCCTCCCCTCTGCCCTCCGGACACGCAAGAAGGAACCGCCGGGAAAGGGAATGGGAAAGGGAGGGCCTCCGCGAGCTCCGCGTGGACGCCGCCGCTGAGAGCGACTTTTCCGAATGATTAATTCGTTATTGCCGTTCCGGCCGTTCCCTCCGCTGGCCGGCCGCGTCGTCGTCGCCGCGCCGTCTTCGCGGCCTCAACCCTCGTCCCCACCGGGCCGGCGGGCCTCAGTCCCGATGAACCACTTGTGGGGGCGAAGGCTCGGCCGGAGGGGCGCCGGGACGGGGCTTCTTGACACGGCCGTTGGTCACGGCGATATATTCGAAGTTGTCAACGCGTGAGATCAATATAAAATGCGATCCATCACCCAATGATGCATGGCGAGGGCGGAGAGGAAGGCGTGGCTGGGCGTGGCGTGGGTGGCTTTGGCAGCCCGGCCGGCCCCCTGCCCGCCCCGGCCCCGGGCCCTGCAAGACGCCCGGGGCGGCGGCTCGAGCGGGGGACTGTTTTATTTGGCCGCCAACCCGCCGCCCCCGTCGCCCCCGGGAAACGCTCCGAAAAGTGCTTTCTCCGGGCGAGCAGCGCGTTTTGGGGCGACAAGTGTTGTTTCATAGTCCGGAATGGCGCTGCGCGGGGCTGCAGGCTGATGTGTTTGTTGGCGACGAAGGGGAGCTGCTGAGAGCAACCAGCCGGGCGGGGTGGAGTGGCGGGGCGCGCCTCCCCGGCTTTCGGGCCGAGCAGGAGTGCCTCTGACGGACGGCACCGCAGTTCCTTTCTGTTTCAATTTCATTTCTGCCGTCATAGCCGGCCGCCGTCGGCCGCTCCCCTTGCCTTGCCGGCCCTCTCCCTGCACGGCCCTCTCCCTGCACGGCCCTGCCCGGGTCAGATTCGGGGCTGCGGTCGGTGAGTGGCTATTGCGACACGTGTCCCTTGACGGCCTGCTTCCTGCTCGCCTGCTCGTCGGGTGGACCCTCTTGTCGTGAGGGCAGGGCGTGCCGGGCCCGATGGGCCGTGCCGTGGCAAGGCCGTGGCCTGCCTGACGGTGCCGTGCGACCCTTCGCCGCGCCGCGCTCTCCCCGATGGGGTGACGCTAATCCTGCTTGGCGGTCCCCTGGCGGTGCCCTGGCGGTGCCTCGGCGGTGCCTTGGCCGGAAAAGTGGCGGCGGGGGAAGGGAGGGAAGGGAGGGCAGGGCGCCCTCCAGCGCTACCGCGCTGCCGCGGCCCGTCCTATACCTGCTGCTTCCCTTCATGTCCACCCCGGGCCCCGGGCCGGGGACAGGCGCCGTCGTCGCGCTGGCAGCCGGTGGCGGCCTGCGGTGCTTTTAGTGTCATCAAATGAAAGAGATGGCGGCTGGTGCACCTCGCTGGGTGCGGACTGCGGACTGCGGGCTGCGGGCAGACGCAGGGGAGTGCGGCAGGCCCTCACTCACTACCCGCCGACGGCAGCGGCACTGCGGCCCCGGCCAGCCCCCTGACTGGCGCCTCGCCCCGCCCCGCCTCACCCCGCCCCGCTCCACCCCGCCCCACCCGGGCCCCCGCCGCGCCGCTGGGCACTCATCAAGGACAAGGCGACTATGCGCCGGCCTGACATTTCCATACCGGAGAGGGGAGGGGGTTATTCGGGGGCTCCGGGGTGCTCTGCTCCTGCTCTACCCGTTGTCTCCGCGATGCGACGCGGGGCGACGCGGCACGCCAGGGGTCTGCAATCTTTGCCCGCTCCGCTCTGTCGCCGGGAATCAGGAATCAGGCTTCGATTTACTGCGGCCCAGCGGCCCGCCTGCAGGGTAGGCAAGCCCGGCGGCGCCGCTGTGCGCGTGGTGCCTACCCGGCGGCGGGCAGGCGCCGACTCCCCACCGCCACGCCGCCCCGCGGGGCCCGCCCACCCCCCGCGTCCGCATTGTCCCAAGGAAGAGAATACGCGCTGCGGTTTGATTTGTGCTGCGATCGCGGGGCTGGGGGAGGGGCGGCGAGGGTGGGGTGGGGACGTTTCGGGGAAAGACGATGCGACGATGCGCAGAGTGTGAAAGAGAAGGCAACAGTGGCGCGGACGGGACGAGCAACGGAGACGGGAAGAGCCACCACACTGCCCCGGCCTCGTCGCAGTGCGAAGCATGGGGAAGCTTGGCGGAGCACGGCGGAGCACGGCGAAGCACGACGTAGCAGCAGCCTAGTAAATTGAACACTAAATCTCACGCAGAAGTGCAGTCGGGAGGGTGGCCGCCCTGGAGGCCTCGGCGCCGAGGCCGGGTCCCGGACAGGCCCTGCAGCGAGGCTGCGCACCACGCCGCCAAAAGTGCACCGGCCGCAGCTTAAATTTGCCGGGGACAGGCAAGCCTTGTCTCGATCTCCGTCCCCGGAGAGAAAGAACGCCGCCCGCCTCGCCGTCGCCCGTCGTTCCAAAACCTCGGCGACTAATCGATTAATCGGCCCGGATTAGATCAAAGTGGGTACGAGGGCTTTGCGCCGCCCCCGCCCGTCGTGTCGCGTCGCCCAGCTTGTGGTGCCCGCCGTCTCTCCCTGCCATGGTCCTGCAACGCGCAGTAATTGCTGAGCCGCAATTTATCGCCGGGCAGTTAGAGGCGATCGTGTCGTCGAAGGGCGGCCGAGAAATGCGTGCTCTCTCTCTCTCTCTCTCTCTCTCTCTCTCTCTCTCTCTCTCTCTCTCTCTCTCTCTCTCTCTCTCTCTCTCTCTCTCTCTCTCTCCCCCCCCCGCCTGTGTGTGTCAGTGTGTGTGAGATAGAGAGGGGGGGCAGAGAGAGTGAGTGAGTGTGACACCGTAGTGTACATGCGGTTCGTTTGGGGTGCCTGCACTCTGTCCTCTCTCTCTCCCCCCTCCCAGGGCCGTTACAGCCGTTTCGTCCGCGCTGCGGAACTAACCGCCGTACAGTCGGCCACTCTCTCGCCGGCAGGCCAAAGATTCTCCTCCCGTCGTCTCTTCTGTCCGGATGGCGGCGTGCTTTTTTCACCCCCCGCCCCTTCCCCCCTCCCTTTTGCGTTCCGCTCTGGTTCCGGCCGCGGAACGCAGTGGCCCTGCCGGAACTAAACGGCTGCCTTCCTGGAAGGGTGTTCCGCGTGCCGCGGCCGAGCGGCTGGAACGGAAGGAAGCGTCCCGCGAAGCTGCGAGGCGCCGTGAGGAACGTTGTTGCGCTTGTTGTTGTTGTTGTTTGGAGTCCGAGTGATGCGAGTTTGCCGCATCAGCATGCAGGCATGCAGGCGCCTGCTTCCGGAGAGACTCGTTGCGCGACTTTGCTGTGCTAAGGGACGCGCGCTCTGTGTGTTGCAGGACCAAAAGAGGAAGCTGTTCCACAGCTCGGTGTACGACTACGAGGTCCAGCTGAAGAAGCTCTACATACAGACGTGTCATCGCCTGCCCGCCCACGGCTGCCGAGTCTACCCCGTCAAGGAGCTCCAGCGCGGAGGCAAGACCAAGAAGAAGGTAAGGCACTGCCTGTCTGTCTGTCCGTCCTGTCCGTCCGTCCGTCCGTCCGTCCGACCGTGCGCCGCGCTCCTTTCGATTCCCTCATAATCTGCTTACCTCGCTTCCCACCTCCCCATCTCTCTGGGGCTTAGCAGCTCCGTATAGAAGCCGGGCCATTTTGACTGGTCAGCTCTGCGTGGCGTGCGGGGTTGGGAGCGGGGGAGTGGGAGTGCGTGAGGGCCGGGGAGCGGGCGAATGGGTGGGTGCGTTGATAAGCTGGCGTTCACCCGGCTAGAGCCACCAACCCGAACCAGGATCCCGTCAAACGAGTAGTAGTCCAAGTGCGGCGCGGCAAATGTGTTTCGCCGCTTCCCTCTCGTCTTTCTTTTCGGGGAACTGGGCGATTAAACCGGGAGCCCACGTGGTCGGAGTAATCCCCCTGGTATTGGCCCTGATCCTGCCGGCCGGCCCGGCGGCCTGCCAGTCGTCCGGGCTGTATTCTGTATTGGAGGCTTCTCCGCTCCGACTCCGATATACGTCGACTGTCCGCTGCGTCACGCTCGTCTCGCTTCTCTGTCCTTCCCACACCCACGCGGCCTCTCGGGACTGGCTGGCTGCCTGGCTGCCTGCCTGGCTGCGGCCGCCTCGAAGGTAGGCCGAGCGCCGCCACCGCCGCGCTGCGTGCTGCCTACCCGCCGCTCGGCAGGCGGCCTTCCCCGGCCGCTCCCCCCTCCCCTCCGCCGCTCCCCGCACTGCGCTGCTGCTGCGCAATAACACAGCGGCATAAGCGTGTCGCGGTAATTGCGTTTCAAAAGCCTGGCGAGTAAATTTGTCCCACAATGCGGCGGGCCGCCTTCGCTGGCTTCTGCCCCTGGCTTCTGCCCCTGGCTTCTCTCAGCCCGGCGGCCCCGGCCGAGGCCCCGCCGCAGCCCGGGTCCAGGGCGGCTGGGGTCCGGGCGGTAATGCATGCGCGGCAAGGCGCAGGGCGCATGGCCTCGGCTTTGATCCCCGCCCCGCCGGAATGTAAATTTACGATAATGGCGTCGCTGAACCGATCCGTCACGGTCATTCTGGTCGGCCTGGTCCTGGCCGCGCAGCCCGAGTGCCGGGCATTTGTCACACTCTGAAAGGCTCGTCGAGGACAGAGTCAATCGGGCACCTGCAGAGCCTGCCGCCCTGTCCGGCCGTGCTGAAGCGGTTCTGCTTTCCTTGCTTCCAGACCGCCAGACTGCTGGGGCTTGGTCCGCAGAAGATCGTGTTGCTGGACAACAAGACCAAGATCCTCGCCAAGTCGCAGGAGACGACCGACCTCGTGCAGTGGCGTACCTGTGGGGGCCGCTCCCATGACCGCCTCCACCTGGAGTTCCGCGCCACGCGCTGGTCCCTGGTCGTGCCCACGCCGACGGACATGCGCGACGTGAGCAAGGCGCTCTGGGAGATTCTGCAAGAGCTCGACAGCCACTTCCTGGAGGACCACTCCTTCCTGTGTCCGTCGGGCCCGTCGGGCATCGAGAAGCGGCCGCTGTTGCCTCCCCAAGTCGAAGAGCTGGAGACCCTGCTCAAGCTCCTGCACTTCCCCGAGGAGGTGGCCCTGCGCCTCGCCGAGACCGAGTACCACCTGTTCTACCAGGTGCAGCCCATCGACTACCTGCGCCACGTCACCCTCGACCTCGGCGTCGGCGGCGGTGGGGCCGGCGGGGGCGGTTCCGGGGGCGGTGCAGGAGGGGGTGCGGGGGCGGCGCAGGCCAGCCACGACGACAGCAAGCCGTCCGTGCGGACGCTCATCAACAGATTCATTCAGGTGGGACTTTTGCTCGGCTGAACCGCTCTTTGAGTCTCTTTTCTTGACGTGCTCCGATGTAACCCACTGGCCTCTCCGCGCAGGTGTCATCATGGGTGACCAACCTGATCATCTCCCAGCCCACCCACGAGGAGCGCAAGGCCTTCTTGTCGTGCATTCTGCGCGTGGGGCTGTCCTGCTGGAACATCGGCAACTTCAACGGCGCCATGGAGATCGTGGCGGGACTAAAGTGAGTGGCGATGGAGGGAGGCAGAGTGAAGGGTCAGCGTCGTTTCTTTGCCAGGGTCGCCTCTTGCCGTCCCGGCAGGAAGGCCACGCCGCGCCACGCCGCGCCACGCCGACTCCAGACTGACGGCTCGGGGGAAGGGGTTTCTTTCGGCCTTCAGCTATTTGAGAGCCTGTAGGCCGGCGGAAACTACTTGCCCCCGGGCCGCGTGCTGCACCAGGCTGCACCGCGAGGGGCATCACGACGACGAGGAGCCAGCCGACCACCCGTCCCAGCGCGCCGTCCTAAACATTGCCCGGCTTTGTCCTTCTGCCAAAACTGTTGAATGTTGATAATGTTTGTGTTCTGACCGACTTGCAGTGCCCCGACCAGTCCCTTGTGCCTTCGGCGTCCTCACCCTGCCCGCGTCTGCCGCAGGTCCGAGAAGCTCAAGCCGTTCTGGCTCTCCATCACGGAGAAGGAGTCCCTGCCCGTGCTGGACTTCCTGTCCGCGGCGCTGCTGTCCGCCGAGTACGAGCGCGCCCTGCACCGCGCGCTCGCCATGCCCGAGTGCCGGGTGGTGCCGTTCTTCGGCGCCTTCCTGCGCGAGCTGCGCGACATCGTCCAGGACACGCCCAGCCTGGTGGTGCTCGCGCCATCGTCGACCTCGCCCTCCCCGACCGGCGGCCCCGCGGCCGCAGGCCTGGGGGCGGCGGGGGGCGGTGACGCGATCATGGGCGGCCGACTCGAGGTGAGCGAGCAGCGTGAGCAGCACGGCATCCGGGCCGCCAACACGGCCTCCACGTCCACCTCCACCTCCACCTCGCGACACGGCCCCGGCCACCTGCAGGGCCTCCAGGGCCTCCAGGGCCACGGGCACGGCGCCGCGGCCCTGGGCCCGCGCGGCCACAAGCAGAAAGAGCGGCCAGTGGTACTTACCTCTACTACTGCACGGTGTTCTCGTAGTGCTCGCAGAGGCCCTCGCCGTAGTCTAGCCCCCCTCCCCCTCCCCCGCCCCGCAGCTGCCCCCATGTGGTGCACCGGCTGTGGGAAAAGGCAAGCAGGCAGAGCCACTCGGGGCGTGACCGGGGTTCGCGAACTGCCCTGCAGGTTCCAACCCTCGAGGAACTGATCCACTCGCCCCGGATTTTAACCCAGCCCCTGAGAGATGTCTAAAAACAGCATGCCCTGCACGATACCTAAAGCTCGATTTTCTTTCATTTTCTTTCTTAACCCACTTTACCGAAGGCTTGTTCCGACTCGGACACCCGCGGGGTTCCAGCGAGAAACTGACATTTTCCTTACGGGGAGGGGGAGGGGGTGCATCTGGGGCTGGGCTGCCCGCAGCGGGCCAGCCAGTTTGGCGGCGACATTTTGCGGCGACGGGTTGGCATTTTGAACGCCGTTAACAGTGGCATAGGCGTGGCTATGGAATGGTGGGAAGGCGCCTTGCCGCGCCTTGCCGAGCCACACCGAGCCACACCCCCTTTACGGCGCGATCATCACATGGTCGTCGCTTTACCACACCTTCTCTCCCCTCAATTTTTATTTGTTCATCATCGTATTTTTTTAGTGTTTCCTGTCTTGGTGTTTTGGTGTTCTTTGGTTGAAATCAGCATGGTACAGTTTTTTCGATGTGTGTAGTTTTTTTGTGGGTGTTTTCGGAATGTCTTTAGCGGTCTGTGGAATGCATTGTGAGGACATGTTATGTTCGTGAGTAGACTTTACAATGCATGCTGACTGAGGCTGTGGAGTCGGTCTGGCCGACTTCTTCTCCATGTGGGCGTGTTTCTTTGTTAGACGTTTTTCCTTCAAATGCTTAGATTCTCTACGTAGATTGCGTTTTTTCTCGTTTCTTCATCGGTGTATGGGTCTGGAAGGATAGGGCCTAACGCGGACACCTATTAATTTCCACGCAAAGAGAAATTACCCTGAAATTTCTCCAGAAGCTTCAAAATGACAGCTCTTGACTCGATTGCGTCCTGCCCCGCAGTTCATCTCGGACTACAACGGCGAGGACCACTTCTTCACGCGGATCGGTCACGGCGGCCTCATCAACCTGGACAAGGTGTACCGCACGCAGGCCGTGATGGACCGCATCGCCTGCTTCCACCAGCACTACCACGCGCGCCACCGCGACCCCGCGCCGCACCGCGACCCGCACCGCGACCACCTCAGCATCCACACGGCCTCCATCGAGCGCGGCTACCTGGTGGACGACACGGAGGACCGGCACTACGCGCTGGAGCTGGACACGTACCGGCCCGTGCAGCCGCTGGCCCACGACCACGGCGTGTCCTTCTTCCCCATCTCCAGCTCCGGCATCGACCACCACGTGCTGCAGGTGCTGCACCACGGCACCACGTCGGTGCACTGGGAGCCCGACTACAACTCGCGCACGGCGCTGGTGTACGTGCGGCTGGAGCGGTCCTGCGGCACGCTCACGTGGGGGCGGCCCGCCTGGTCGGGGCTCAGCAAGGCCAGCGGCTCCGGCAGTGGCTCCTCCGGGGCCGACTACTGCCTGTCCGCCAACCCGGAGGAGACGGTGGCGCCCGGCCTCAACGCCAAGCTCATAGCGCCCGCGGGAGAGATGGCCAGCGTGTCCCTGGAGGAGGGTTACCTGGACCTCATGGCCGTCAAGGAGATCGCCCTGGGCGTGCGCGACAAGGACAAGGAGCCCGACCTGGCCAACGTGCTGAAGCGCTACAACATGGAGCGGCTGCACCCCCAGGACTGCTGCCTGGCCCTCGTCTTCGGCACCAACCTGTCCGACAACCGCGTGCTGTACCTGCTGTGCCCGCCGCAGGTCTGCCAGATGTGGTACCAGGGCCTGAGCCTCGTGGTGCGCGGCATCAAGCGCCAGATGCAGCTCACGGACCGCCGCATGCTGTGGCTCAAGGAGCAGTACCTGCAGCTCTACTTCGACGAAGTCTGCGCCGGGCCCATGGTCGCCGACGCCATCCGCGTGTTCGGCGGCCGCGACTGGACGCTGGCCGGGACCGTGAGCCGCATGTCGCCGCCGGACAACGGCACGCTGCGGCGCGGGGCGTCCATCAAGTTCAAGAAGAAGAAGTCCATAAGCAACATCCCGGTGCTCAAGGACCTGACGCTGAAGCAGGCGGACGCGGACGGCGCCGCTTCCTGCCACTTGCGGCGCCCCGGCGTCGGCTCTGGCGGGCCGTCGCCCACCCCCGGCACGTCCCCCGCCATGGCCATCAACACGCCCAGCCGCTCCAGGTCCATCTCGAGCGACATGGAGGTGCGGCCGCACCCCGCCGTGGCCAGCCCGCAGGGCTCCTCCGACAACCTGGACAAGATCTCGTCGTGCAGCCCCACGCACCACAGCCTGCACCGCGCGGCCGGCAAGGGCGGCGCCAGCGAGCCGCTCTGGAGGCACTTCCGCCTCGGCTCCATCACGCAGGAGACGCAGCTCGACTTCGCCGACTACGTGTCCCTGTTCCGGTCCTTCAGGTGCGCCACCCCTCCCTCTCCCATGGAAGTGTCCGTGGTATTCGGTCTAATGCTTCTGTGCCCTTGTCCCAACAGCCTGCGCGCCCGCAAGGACCTGCGCGACCTCTTCGACAAGCACGCCGTCACCTGCAGGTCCATGTCGGACTCTTCCCTCAACGACGCCAGCGCCAAGAGCAGCCCGGAGCACGCGCCCAAGCCGCCGCAGCGAATAGGTAAGCCCAGCAGGGCAAGCAGGCCAAGCACCCCGAAGCACCCTCTCGATCGGTGCAGTCTTAATCCTCGATCGCCTTGTCTTCCCGCGCAGGCCTCCTCACGAGGAACAGCTCGCTCGACATGACGGAGCTGAAGAGCTGCACGACCAACCTCCAGAAGAAGAAGATCTACGACGCCATCGCGGCCGCCTCCATCGTCAACAACTGCGCCGGCGTGGACACATCCAAGAGCCAGGTCGTGACGCTCTCCAACTTCATCAAGTTCCTGGAGACGGAGCAGCTGGACCAGCGCACCGAGGACGAGGTGAGTGGGTGGGACAGACGGACGGGTTTCGACATTGGTTCGCGGCCACGCGCTTGACGGCTGTCCGCACCGTGCCGCAGGTCCGCGAGCTGGTGCAGCGCCACGAGCCCGACCCCATGCTGCGGGCGCAGTGCTGCCTCTCGTTCGAGGGCTTCGCGCGATTCCTCATGGACAAGGACAACTACGCCTTCGTGAGCGAGCGCATGTCGCCGGACGACGCCGACATGGAGCAGCCCATGTCGCACTACTACATCGCCTCCAGCCACAACACCTACCTCACGGGCCACCAGCTCAAGGGGGAGTCCTCGGTGGAGCTGTACAGCCAGGTGTGTGCCGTGCCGCAGACACCGCGTCCCACATTGGGCCAGAAGACCGGTGGGGGCGGCCGAAACTCTAGACGCCTTTTGAGCTCCAGAGTCGCTAAATGGGACTCGAACCGAACGTGTGACCCCACGAATGAATTGCTCTCCGAACGAGGAATCAGTTGTTGGTGTCACACGTTCGGTTCGAGTCCGATTTAGCAACTCTAAAGCTCAAAACGCGTCTAGACTCTTGGCCACCTCCACCAGTCATCTGGCCCACTGTGCGTCCGTCTCCGGTTGTTAGAGCGTGACAGTTGTTGACGGTTGTTGTTGCCTGTTGCGGCAGGTGCTGCTGACGGGCTGCCGCTGTGTGGAGCTGGACTGCTGGGACGGCGACGACGGCACCCCCCTCATCTACCACGGCCACACGTTCACCACTAAGATCCCGTTCCGCTCCGTGGTGGAGGCCATCAACAAGTCGGCCTTCGTCACGTCGCCCTACCCCGTCATCCTGTCCATCGAGAACCACTGCTCGCTGCCGCAGCAGGCGCGCATGGCGCACATCTTCCAGGCAAGTCCGAAAAATAGACTAGCGCGTTTTAGGAAAATTGGATTCTAGATAGGAGGAACGACACTTGAAAACATTGAGGTTTAATCTTTACCGCGGGTTTTTCAGTCGGTGTTCGGAGACAAACTGGTCTCCAAGTACATGTTCGACACGGACTTCACGGACGAGCCGCAACTGCCGTCACCCTCACAGCTGCGCAACAAGATCCTCATCAAGAACAAGAAGCTGATGGTGGACGTCCCGCCGTCGCTGGGGCTTCCCCGCGGCCACGCGCCCGCCCCCTCGACGCAGCACGGCCTGGCCGGCCAGGGCCCTGGGGGCGCGGGGGCGCACGCGCGCGGCGCGTCCACCAAGCAGCCCAGGGCCTCGTCCATCATCTCCAACACCTCGGGCGGCTCCGTCAACGACTTCTCCGACGATGACGACGACGACGACGATGATGACGATGACGAGAACATCGAGGGCCCGGCGCGCACCGACTCCGTCTCCAGCCACGACAGCACGCTGCAGACGCTGCAGACGCTGCACAAGACCGACGTGGTGGTGGTGCCCGGCCCCAGCGGCCGCATCGACTGGGGCATCCCCACGGAAGACGAGTTCGGGCCGCAGAAGCTCAAGAAGCAGTCCTCGCAGATCGCAAAGGAGCTGTCGGACCTCGTCATCTACATCCAGGCGATCAAGTTCCGGGGGCTCAACACCATCTCGCCCAACAGCTCGATCAAGAACAAGTCCAAGCCGCTGGCCACGGCAGGCATGGCGGCCACCAAGATGATGCACAAGGCGGCGGCCGGCCTGGCCACGCAGCCCGCGCTCGTGCTGGCCTCCAGCGCCTCCAGCGCGCCGGGGACGCCGCCGTCGACGGGGCAGGCGCCGGCGCCCGCGGGCATCGCGGCCGCGACTGCCGTGGCCGCGGTGGAGCCCACGCGGACGGGCCGCGTCAGCCCCTACCACCCCTGCTACCAGTGCAGCTCGCTCAACGAGAACAGCGCCAAGAAGCTGTGCCGCAAGCAGCCCATCGCCGTGCTGGCCCACACCGAGACCCAGCTCATGCGCACCTACCCGGCCGGCATGCGCATCGACTCGTCCAACTTCAACCCCATCGTGTACTGGTGCTTCGGCATCCAGATGGTGGCGCTCAACTACCAGACCGAGGACCTGCACGTGCACCTGAACCACGCCATGTTCGAGTCCAACGGGCGGTGCGGCTTCGTGATGAAGCCGTCCCTCATGTGGGACCGGTCGCACATGATGTACCGCCGCTTCAACCCGTACGACAAGGAGTTCGACGGGCTGCACTCGTCGCACGTCTCGCTGCACGTCATCTCGGGCCAGTGGGTGTGCCCCAACGCGCTGCTCACCAGCGTGCTGGTCGAGGTGGAGGTGGTCGGCATCCAGGCGGACTACGCCAAGCAGCGCACCAAGGTAAGCAGTGCTCACGCACACTATAAAAACTTGTCGGTTTCGAAGCAAATGTGAAATGATAATGTTTGTGTTTCGTTTGCAGATCGTGCAGCGGAACGCACTGAACCCCATCTGGAACAACGAGTTCACGTTCCACATCATGTTCCGGGAGCTGGCGTTCCTGCGCTTCACGGTGCAGGAGGCCGCCACGAGCCACATCCTGGCGCAGCGCGTGGTGCCCCTGCGCTGCCTGCGGCCGGGCTACCGGCACCTGCGCCTGCGCAGCATGCAGAACCAGCCGCTGCCGCTGTCCACGCTCTTCATCTACTCGCGCATGGAGGAGGAGAGCGTGGACTACAACGGCGCCACCATGGAGGACGGCGACGCGGCCGCCGCTGCCGCCGCCGCCGTCGCCGCTGCCAAGGGCGGGGGCGCGAGCGCTCTGGCGGCGGCGGGGGCGGGCACGCTGGCCATGCTGCCGCGTAGGGAGGCGGCCGAGGAGAGCAAGAAGGCCGTGTCGCTGGTGCCGCTCAAGAGGCGCATGTTCTTCCTGATGGTGCACGGCGTGGTGCCGGAGGAGCCGACCATCCTCAAGATCACGCAGGTAGGAATCGCAGCAGTGCGCAGCTGGCACTCGGGCCGAAGTAAAGCTCTGCTGGGGCCACCCGATTTCTAATTTCTCTTTGGCCCGGCTTCCCCTGCAGGAGTCCACGACGCACGAGGTGTTGCTGCAGGCGCTGCAGAAGGCGGGCCTGGGCGCGGACAAGGTGCACGACTACATCCTGGTGGAGGAGGTGGCGCGGTCCTGGGAGAAGAAGGGCAAGGATGAGCCCGCGGCGCAGCGCGTCCTGGACGTGGCGGAGCGGCCGCTGCAGGCGCAGGCCGCGTGGCAGGGCGAGGGCCGCTTCCTGCTCAAGCGCATCGGCGACGACCCGTCGAGCCGCGCCTGGCTGTCCTCCATCCGCAGCACGGCGTCGGCGCGGCGCGCGGGCCAGCAGGGCAACCCGGCGGAGAGCAAGACGGAGAACAAGACCTGGGACGAAGAGGACAACTTCATGGTGTGCGTGTACAACGTGTCGCCGGAGATCCCGTACGCCATCCTGAAGGCGCCGCGGTCCGCGTGCGCGCAGGACGTGCTGGCGCAGGCGCTAGTCAAGGCGCGTCGGCTCGAGGACCCCGCGCGCTTCGTGCTCATGGAGGAGCTGGAGTGGGGCGTGGCGGGCGCGGCGGGCGGCACGGCCACCAAGCAGAACCGCGTGCTGGCCGACGAGGAGAACGTGTACCGCACGCAGGCGCACTGGGAGACCATGGGCCGCTTCATCTTGCGCGAGCGCGACGAGGTGACGCCCCAGGCGTCGCGGCGGCACCGCGTGGGCTACAACCTCCGCACCGCCACGCAGAACATGGTGCGCAAGGTGCTGGACGAGGCGCGCTCCACCGCGGCCGGCGTGAGCGCGGCCAAGGAGAAGACCCCCGTGCAGGAGGCGCTGTCCGACCCGCTGGCGCGGCAAAGTGGGTCCCACACGTCCCACACGCGCGGGGCGCGGGGCGGCAGCGCGGGCGGCGCGGGCAGTGCGGGGGTGTCCAGGGCGTCCAGCCTCGCTCAGCGCGGCCGCGAGGTGCACTCGGAAGGCGAGACCCTGAGTGACGACGACGGCCGCGACGGTGACCTGCGCTCCGCCGTGTCCAACCTGAAAAAGATGTCGCTGAAGAAGCTTCGGGTGTGGAAGTCATAGCCCGGGCCTGCCTCCGGGGACGTCCCAACCCCCAGCACCCCCTCCATGTCGAGGCCGCGGCCGCGGGCGTCGCTGCCCGCTCAGCCCGTACTCAGGAGGCTGTCCTGGCTCTGGAAGTGAGCACCCCCTTGGGGCACCCCCTTGGGGCACCCCCTTGGGGCCCCACCTGGTCATCCCTTTCCAATGCCCGCCGCCCCGGAGGCAAAAGTGTGGCCCTGAGCAACTGTGAGTTCGACACACAGTGGCGTATCTCAAGCTTGGGTCCGAAAAAAATTAACTTTCGTGAACAGTAGAAACGTGAATTCAGCAAGACTAAGACACGATGAGGACACTTGATTTGAGTGGACTTTTCCTCGTCTTTCTTTTATTGAATCTCTCCCATTCCTCTTACTTTACCCCTCTTTCTCATTAATTTATGTGAACCAGAAAGATGTAATTTTTGTTACGGTTGTTGTTAATGTTGTTGTTGCCCATTCTAGTCATAACAAAACCTTCTGTGATACTTTTTTATCAACACGTTTAAGTACTATATAATTTAATAACACTTTCCTCTGTGTGTCAGATTTTTTACCTATTTCCATTAAAGCACTTTAATTTATTCTTCACCTTATGATAAGCCCCTACTCCCTGGTGGAGTAGTCTTTTTTTTAAATCGCTACTTGCATCTATGTCAGTCTCACTTTCTTGTTTCAGCATTGGTGACTGCAAACTCAAAGAACCATGGATTTTAAATGTAAATATTAATTGTTATTAATTTATTCCTGACATTGAATTTTTCCTTCATCTTTGTTGAAACAGGAACACTGTGATTGAGCTTATAGTTTACATATCTCTTCTTGTCCTTTATGTACATTACCTAACAAATTCAATTGTGAATTTTCCATTTTTCAACCTGTAGATTTAAATGTAATTGTCATGTTTAAGTGTGTTGCAATCTTTTAAGCCTTTTATATTACATATGAAATAAATTCTTGATAATATTATATAAATTACTCTATAAGTATATATATATTTCGTTGCCATGTGTGCTGCAGAACCACCAAACATTCGTTGTTATTAAACTGAATAATTTTCTCAATGAAGTGTTGTATTGTGACTCATTGTATTCTCATTATCATTGGTTGGAGAACACATGCCACAGCCTTGCCGCGCCTGACCCAACACACTGTCCAGCATCACGGTTTGGATGGTAGTAAGCATGAAAGGACAACCCGAAATGTCTCTGTGTGCCACGCCCGGGATTGTTGCGGCGCCCTTCTGTGGCACAGCGCCGGGGAAGGTAGAGCATCGCTTTAACACGTTGCAGGGAAGACGTGCAAAAGCATGGCATCGGCGTGCGGCCACGCCTGGGAACTGAACCCAAGTCTTCTATCGGGGCGGCCGCTACTTTTTCACTCTCGGCCAGTCGGGGGCCTCGGGGGACCGTCGGGGGACCTGCGTGAGCTAGTTTTTAACCAAATTCTGCGGTCGTTTGTACTCGTTCTAGATTGCCTCCCGCAGCACGTAAGATTAGTAGGGTTCAGGAAAGACTAAGAAAGAGACAAGAAAACTGGTTGCTGTATGATAAATAAAGTGTATTGAGCTGAAAATGGACAAAATATAACATTGAAATAAGTTATTGAAGAAATGATCGTATGGCGTTGTTGACGGCCAGGGGTTCACCCTGGTTGACGAAATGGTTTCCTTCGTTCAAGACCAAAGTTTTGAGGTTCTCGGTTGAAAATTGGAGCATGACCACGCACTTGCTGTCGACCGCAATGTCTTGGGCGCCGTGTAAATACAGGCCTTGTGGCCTTGGTCCGCTGGTTGTCGGGGCGCCCACGAAGTCCGGGAACAGGCCTTGCCGTACAATTGTCTGGTAAGTTGCTTTGTAGTAGCGCAGTGGAGGCGACAGATAGCCTAGTGAAATTAGAATCGAAATTATTTTATTTAGTATTATGTCGTTGGTCATTTTAGTTTTCATCTAACAAGAGGTGTTCCCTTACCACGCTGAGAAAAGTTATATTTATACGCCTCAATATCGTCTTCTGTAATGTAGGGACTGCTTGTTTTGTGGCCCAACAGGGTTTCTCGCAACATTCCAAAGTCGTTGAAACTCACGAATAATTCCGCAAGGTACGGTATTTGGAATAAAAATGTATACCTGTTGGCAGGAAATTATATTATTATAGATAATTTTATAAAGTAGGTAGGCACAGTGCAAATGCTATAGAGGAAAATACCATGATTTGGAAGATTGGTCGGAAGAAAACGATATCAGAAGTTGCGTAAACACCTTCAAAGAGGGTCCGTTCATCAATATGTACTTGTCGATCATTTCTGGGTACCGATCTAAAAAAGACCACGATAGGACAGCGCCCCAGTCATGGCCAACAAGGATGAATTTCTTCCTTCCTGCACAATAAACAAAAATAAATATATTTTATCTATCTATAGAAAAGCTCATGATGCACATTCCTCTCGAGGATTAAGTTTCACAAATGAACTGGTCGCACATACCAAGCGCCGTTACGACCCCTTTGATGTCGTCCACTAAATCAGTCACGGAATAATCAAATACGCCAGTCGGCTTGTCCGAGTCGCCGTACCCTCGCATATCCAAAGCTACCGTCCTGAAACCAAGTCAGAGGTTCATTTTATGTCCGA
This sequence comes from Thrips palmi, assembly GCF_012932325.1. NCBI lineage: Eukaryota > Metazoa > Arthropoda > Insecta > Thysanoptera > Thripidae > Thrips > Thrips palmi. Next base: position 3,062,926 of record NW_023144624.1, on the reverse strand, counting down.
TGGGACACCAAATCATATTGAAAAATTCGTTTGCAATCGACCGACCAGTAGTCTTTGCTGAACTCTCTCATTTGATGTCTCCATGAATACCAGAAATCGGGGAAGCCGTGCAAAAATAACATCAACGGCTTAGATCGGTCTCCTTTCTCAACGAAGTGGAACTTCAAGCCCTGCAATGCAGCCAACACGAACACCATCGATAGTTGTATTATGTTTTTTTTTTCTTCGAGCGCCTGCGACAAACAGGATAGGCAAGCCCGCCAGGCGCGCTTGTCTTTGTCGCTCGTGGTTGCCTACCCGCCGATCCGCAGGCGCGCGGCCCTACCTTCGGCTGTCCTCTACCTTGACCGTGACGTAGCCGTGCTGGCCCAGGTCCGGGTCCTGCAGGCTCTTGGGCGGCACGAGCCGCCGCTTGTACGTGAAGAGCCACCGCGGCGTGGTCATCTGCTTGAACACCATGAACCCCACCGCGTAGCACCCGGTGATGAGGCACTTGATGCCGATGTACAGGACAGCCGCCACAACCCAGATGGCGCTGGCGGTCCACTTGGGCTCCATGCCGGCAGCGAGACGGCGGCTGCGGAGTCCTCGTCGCACTTCTTGTCCTGAACCGAGGCACTGGGCACCTCCACGATGGGAGCGACACCCCTGGGACTCCACCAGGACTCCACCACACCAGCACTGCTCAAGTCTGCCCAAGTCGACTCGATGACTGCCGCCGCTTGCCGCTGGCTGCCCTGACAGGCGACGTGGTCCTCCTGTCCCGAGGGTCGAGGAGGGGGGCCGGGGCCCCCGAGGGGCACGCAGCACGCGCAGCACTGGCGGCACGCCGTCCGAGACAGCTCTAGCAAAAACGGCACGCGTGGCCACCCGATAAGGAAGATCGGCATATCGCTATGAGTTGGAGGGGGGGGCGTTTGTCAAAATTTCACAAAACCTATTTTAGTTGGGCTTGCTGGCATTTTCCTTTGTCTTTCGGAAGACACACTCGAGGAAACGGTACTCCTTCCTGGTCAGCGGCAGGTATTCGGTACGGAAGCAGGCGACCAGTTTTTGGACCGCTCACCTTGAAAGGCATCGGGACTCGGAAGAGGGGCAACGCTCGTGCGTCCGGGCCGCCGCGGCCCTGCCTGGCCCGCGCGATCTGGCATGCAGGAAAAAGGAGAACTAGCTGTTTTTACACGAGTTAGAACTGTGCACGAGAAGAGGCGGGTAAAGGGCTTTTGAGCTCCGAGTTTATTTTGGTTCATTTGATACATGTGTGGCGTGGCGGCTATATGCTCTCTCCCTCTCTCTTTCTTTCGATGTAAGCATAACTGCCGCCCATTTTTATCGGGAGGAGTTGCTACTACTTGTTTTATGGACTACTAGACTGAACATTTAATCGGCGGGGCTAGTCGTCGCCGTACTTGAAACCGGTCTTTGCCTCGAGCCGCGCGCCCGCCATCCGTCCGGCCCGGGCCGACGCACGCCACACGTGACACCGGGCAACGTCCCCAATCGCGGTGTCGTAGTGTTTCGTTTTTAAAAAAAAAAAAACATTGCGTGTGGCCGGCAAGGCGACATCGAGGGATTAAGGGGTGATGGCATGACAGAATAATTGTTCGGGCTAGTAACTACGTCCAGGCAAAGGCCTTCTTTCGCTCATGGGAACGGTCTTCGATTCATGCATTTACAAAGTAATACGGGAGGATGGGCATTCGTCTTAGGATCGGAGCGCAGGAGCGGATCCTGCATTTTTCTAAGGAGAGAGGGAGAGCACTGCCTTTTGCCTGCATACAGGGGCACCGTGGTGCGTGTTGCCTACCATCCGGGCGGTCTATCTAGTACCCAAGGAGGGGGAATGGCCCCCATAAGCCCAGCCGTAAATCTCAATCCGCGCTTGTCGGAGCGGCGGGTGGAAGTCAATCATGCTAGTTTCACGCCAATCGGAGTTCAAAATTGGTGTCAAATATATTTCACAATTTTATTTGAATCTGTTCTGTAGGTCTAAAATGGGTAGGTCAGGATTCTAATGTCTACTCTCCCAGCGGAACTTTTTCTTTGGTGGCACACTTCAACCTCCAGATTTAAATAAAACTATCACTATTTATCAAAATATTGTTTATTATTTGGCATGCGTTACTAAAGTCTTTAGTAGTAGGTAAGTACATCTATCAGTGATCTCTTTCTTCTGGTGGGCGATAGGCCAAACCCAAAGCTTCAAATATAGATTTCTCATCTGGTGTGGGTATAATATAGCCTCCATTCAAGACTTTCAGCCCCTACGGTTAATGGATAAAAATATTATGATATTATCACATACTTTTCAACATACAAGATGAGAGCATGAAATGGTTCATTGGGTTCATTACCTCTCGTACAATGCCTCCATGAAGACTGTGTTCAGATAAACTCATCCCCTTTTTAGCAGCCAGAAGTCGAATTGAGCGATTGAATAGAGCAGAACCAGTGTAGTGCATCAAGGCAGGACCCAATTCGGACTTCTGTACCAAAAATATGTCCAATCTTCTATGCTGAGGTAAAAGATAAATAAAATAAAATTTATATAAAATAAAATAAACTCTTGCACAGAAAAGTTTTCTTCATTTTTAATGCATACTTTCTTATTTTCTCCTGGAAGCTGACAAACCCCAAGATACTTGCGTTCATTTCCATCCTTCTCTATGCTAACCAGGTCGTCTGTAATCAAACCTGGACAACAAAACTTTCAGATAAGTATATTTAAACATGAACCAAAAAGTATCTCCATCATCAAAAGTATCCAATGAGAAGTCACCTGAATTCTTTAAGGATTCCAATAGCTGCGAAAGAATGTTCTTAGAGTCAAGATGATCTGGCTTGCATATCATCACATCAATATCCCCACAAGATTCTTTGCCTCTTCGATATGACCCAACAAGTGTTGCTGTCAACTGGGGTTGAATTGATTTCGCCATCACAGAGACCTAAAAAAATTGAGGCGCAATAAACTTAACAAAAATGTTTTGAACTCAGTAAAAGAAAACTACAGTGCACAATCTGAAGACACTCACAAGCTCTCCTATTTCTTCAACTTCAATTCTAGGAATTCTTTCCAAAAAATCTTGATAATATTTTAAGCCGATTTGTTGTTGTTTAGTGAGAGTCCCCTTTTCTTTCAGATCATCTAAAGTACAAAAGCCCTACGAAAAGAAAAGTGAAAGAAACAAAGTGTTGTACTGTATCTTGCTTTGTTTAAAATTAAGATTTTAAATACCTGCAGATACCATGCCTCAGCAGTTGATGGGCCCACACCCCAGATGTTTGTAAAAAGTTGCAATACTTTAGTTTTGCTGTCTTCACAGACCTCTGAGACTTTTCTAAGGCGGCCAGTTTCTAAAATTTCCCAAACCTTTGAAGCTATTTTATCACCTACACCAGGTAAACTAACAGCATCCTTTTAGAGAAAAAGAAAAATTATTACATTACTATAGTATAAAGTACTAAAACTCATTGAAAAATGACAACTAACTTCATAACTAGAGAGAACTTTCCCACATCTCTTAATAGCACTGATGGCTTTAGTGTATCCATGGGATCGCCATGTGTCCCCTTTTATACGGAAAGCATCAGCTAGTTTTTGTAGCTCTTGAATTACAATCTTATTTTCTTCTAAACTGGTGTTTACAGAGGAACTTTGTGAGCAGGCAAACTTCTGTAAAATAAAAAGGATGAACCAGTCAATTTATTTGTCTTTAAACAAAAAGAGTAGGCACAAAGCAATGAGAAGTGCTTACTTCTACTTCAATTGTCTCCTTGGAGCATGACGGTTCTGATAGAGCAAAATTATTACTTAAGTTTTCTCGACCTTGCTCAGATAGCTTTTGTTTCTTCGGTGGCAAACAGTCCTCATCATAAGATGGCTGATTATGAGGCTTGTAATTTTCAAAACTCATGCATTTGTGGAATTTTATAGAGTCACTCAGCCATTTAGTACCAACAACAGTACATGATCCCATGTTTTTGTACGCTTTCAAATGCTGCTCCAAAATTTTGGAGTTTTGTAAAAGAGAATCTTCTACAACAATAAGTGTAGGATTTGCTTCACCACTCTTCACTTGACTAAGTGAGCAAACCTTACCACCTCCTTTCAAAATTTGAGATTCAAAGAGTGATAAGCGTTTCTTCCCAATAAGAATCGGCAAGACAAAAATGGACAGGTTTTTGGAGAAGAGGGATGCCTTGGTTGGCTCTTTGGCAGTTACTTGTTTATTCATAATTAGGGAAAGGGAACAAAAAGAGGCAACCTAGATATTTCTGTAACAACCAACGTGTTGATACAATCTGTATTAGTTTTTTAAAATTTTACAAGAACCCTTAATCAGAATCGGCATCAGCCTTTTCAACAACAAGATCTGCGTCAAGAGGTACTGAGGGTTCTGGAACCCATGTTGACTCCCACTCAGCCTGCAAACGACTGACAAGTTGCACTATAAGAGTTGCATCCACATCAATATCTGGAGTTCTGCGTTCAAATTTTCTTTCCATGAACTGATTTAACCAATCAAGAAAACCACATTTAATGTCCTGTAATAAAAACGCCTTGTAGCCAAACCAGATTTAAAACTCTTCTAGCAAATAAATGCAAAAATGATACATACATGATCCGTTTCAAAGGAAACCACTTGAGATAATCCTGAGTCAACAATTGATACCAAGGAATACAATTCCCAAGATTCCAATTTTAAGAAAGTGTCGAAATTCCCCAAAAGAATATTCATCAAGAGCAAGGGCTGCAATTAAAGAGGATAATTTAGAATATTTAAGTCACCTGCTTTGAAAATGTTGCAAATATTGTACTTTTATCTCTGCTTACATCAGAGTCAGCAACAAAGGTCTGTTGCAGTGAGAATACTTGTTGACAATGAGCCACACAAAGGCACCAACGCATACATTCAGGAACTACACATTCTGACAGGAATGCAACTTCAGCATGATGTGATACTGTTTGAAGTAATGACTCACAATACTCCGCGATCTGTCAACAAGAATGAAAAACTGGCTATGGTTCGAACATTTGAAAAACTTAATAAACACATATCAATAATACTTTGCTTTTCTTACCCAGGGTGAGGTTTGTGAGTTGGCCAAGTGTTCTAAACAAGCATGAACAGATGACAGACAGGAATAATAGTTCTTATCAAGCACTAGAAGAGTTAGTAAAATGAAGATGGACTTTTTGCAGCTTTGGCTTCCTTCTAAATTGTTGCACGACAGTTGATAGGATAAAACTTGTAAAACCTGCAAGGAAATCGTTAATAATAGTAACACTTAAAGAATGACTGATTGAGTTATTTTAAAATTAAGAAATAAATGCACACGGAACATAAGGTATGAGAACAAAACTACAAATAGAAAACAAAAGGTTAAGAATCATGTTAGCAAACCTTTTGAACATTGACTACTTTAACAGGGACAAGTGTATTTTCACTCACTTTCTCAACATTTACAGGAGAAATCAAAATACTGCAGTCCAAATTGGAAATTATAGACTCAATGTCATGTTCTGAAACAAAGTCACTTGGAGAAGCCCCTGTGTGAGAGAAACACTCAAGTTAATGACAGTAGCTGGTAGGAAGCTGATATTTCAGAAATAACTAAGACACAAGGATTTACCCCAATTGTAAAATACTAGGACAACTTCTTCAAAAGTTAGTTTCCAGCACGAATTGTACTCTATTAATAAATCATAACAATTCTGAACAATAAATTCGTTTGGGTGGCACGACATCAACAACCACAAATATTGGAGATATTGTCGTTGAAGGTCATCATCAGAAGTCTGGAACAATGCATAAATTGCAGATTTTCCTCAGATTTGAAAGTACATTGATGATACTGGGTTATAATCATTTGCGCATAAACTGCGTACACTGTAACTAACCTTGAATTTAGACCTGACCCAAGAAAAGAATTCGTCTGCATTTTCTGATGAGCATTTAAAAAATTTGGAGGGCCCCAGCTTTTCAGTTGTGAGGGAATCTGAAAATCATCATAAAAAGTCAAGAAAAGTCAACACAGTCAATCATAAGGTTGAAGTGTGATCTCTTACCACAGTTAAAAGTTCTCAAGCTCCTATCGGGGTGAAAAAATTGTCTTGAAGGAGGAAAGGCACAAATTGTTGGTTTGGGTAAATCTGGTATGTTGATTTGATCTGAATAGAAAAAGCAAAAGGTTTCAACATGCACAAACACTAACCAATAATTTTTAATTCTTAATACAAAAAAAAAAAAACTTTACGAAAATTGAAGAGGGATCAAAAACTCACCTTCAGTTTGGTCATCAAATACCAATTGATGTTCTTCGATCTGTCTTTTCAGCTCTTTTCTTGCACGGTTCTGAGCTATTTCAGCATCTACATTAATTCTGGTGACAGCATAAGGCTGAAACACAGAATGAATACATAAAAGTAAATAATTAATTTCCTTATTTCATCCCAATAATTTGATGCTTGACATGACGCTTCACACATTTCCGGAGGCAGAAGACCGTTCCCACAAATTTACTGTCCCTGTGTGCAAGCAGTTGCATCCACTGGTTTGGAATGGTACTGCCCACCATCAGATCAAAGAGATGGACCTTTTAGAGAAATTTGGTCTGCAATAGTAGTTGTTACCGGCATAAAACCGCAAAAGCAAGTTGTCAAGATCAATTTTCTTAAAAAACAGAAGACCAGTATTTGTGTATTGCCTAGCAGAGTACAATTTCTAGATAGAAGAAAGACAACCCATTGGACCAAGGGTTCTTCATGTTGAAAAAATTAAGAAACAGCTACATTATCTTTATTACTCTAATTGTTTAAAAAGAAATTGCAAAGAATTAAATCGACAACTACAATGACATACTTTCTTACTAATAAACTGAGACCCAATCTCCAAATCCGGGAAATCATCACCTGAGTCACTCATTGTTCACCTGTTAAAATAGAAAATTATAATTACCATGATAATTACAAAACAACACTGCGCAAAGCTGCAGCAGGAAGCAGGAAGCAAGGTTATAAACACGGTTTAAGGTTTGATTTAAAGAGGAAGATATGTCAGCTGAAAGACATCACCAATTGCACAACAAAATCAAACAAAATAAATTTGAATTACAATAAAAGCAGCGTCAGTCCGCTGAACCCAAAGTAGTAAATACGGAGCGCGGAGCCGAGTCGTCAGGGCAACGCGACGGTAAGCGAAGCGACGGTGGAGAGTGGAGGCGGGAAACCGGGAAACTGACCGACTGACCCGCCGAGCCGAGCCTGAGCCCTAAGCCGAGAGGGAGGGGAAGGGGGGAAGGGGGGAAGGGAGGAAGAAAGAAGGGGGCGGCCGGGGGCGGCCGGCGGGAGAAAGAACTTGACAACCTGCGGCGTTTGGAGCCGAACCGAAAATAAACGAAACACGAGACTTTTGGGAATCAAGACGGAAATTAAGATCTAACTGTGAAACGCAATGCATGCAGTTTGACATTGCTGTTACGCTCTACAAGACAGATTGTAAACAAACCACCTGCCGAGAAAGCTAAGAAAACAATAACAAGCCTCCCCTTCGCCCCCGCCCCTTTCCGCGTAGCCAACCCCTTTGTGCTACATGCCTGGACTTGAAGTTTTGATGTGTACGTACCCTGCTTTTGGACATGAAAGAAAGGTATGTCTTTGTCACTTGAGAAGTGCGATATGTCATATAGCACGGAAAACGCCATGAGATTTGCAACTTTTTTTTACCCATGCCAGCTTTGTTTCTTTATCCAACCGGCGTGTCAAGTGTCGCCGTCTGGGTGGGAGTGCGAAGCGTGTGGAGCACGGAGCACAGCACTTCGTCCACATTTATTGATAGCGCTTAGGAGTTGTCATTCCGTCTTGACGTAAATTACCAGCTTTATGGTCCTGCAACTCTTTGAAGAAGCAGGTATCATCCCTCGCCTCTCGTATCTGTGCAACTGCGAAAGAGAAGTGTACGCCTTGACAGTGTCTTCGCCAACATCCACGTACGATCTGCCATGGGCTTTACCACTTGCACGGTTTGGTTCGGTGTTAAACATTGTTGCCTCTTTCAGATGTCTCGTAATAAATTAAGAGAAGCATGGCCCCTTGAATATGCGGTTGAACATCATGAAATTTTCAGAGAGAAAGAACTTACCAGAAGGAACTTCACCTTCGCTAGTCCTCAGGTACAGTTCATGTCCTTTGTCATTCCAATGTTTACATTCGTTCATAATTTTTCGTTTTTCTCTCTCTCTCTCACTCTTTCTTTCAAGATTCAACACCGGGCATATTTGGTAAGCTGGATCCGAGTTCGAGCTGAAAAATTCAACTTGGGCACATGCACAGTTCACCTGTCAATTTACCTCTTAGACATATTTATGGATAACTACAACATTGAATTGGAGAAGCTCCACCTTGTCGCTCTGATCTGTCTTCAAATTGCTTGTGAGTAGCAGATGTTACCTTATTTTCCAATGCCTCATTAATCTTTTGAAAATGTTGGATGCGTATTCATTGAGACAAGCAATGGTTCTTTTGACTTCCAGCTAAATTTGAAGAATATGACATTAGAACTCCAAAAATCAGTCAACTGAACAGCGTTGCCAACAATAGGTATTCAACATCAGACTTTCATGATTTGGAAGTGATGATGCTGACTTTCTTTGATTGGAATTTGAATATACCAACAGCAGCACACTTTGCCGAATACTATTCATTGTTTACTGTAACTCGGACAGACTGGGATCCAACAGAGTATGTTTCTTATGAAACATTTTGGCAAGAAGCCCAAAGAGCTGTGAAAGATTATTTAGAGCTATCTCTACTAGGTGAGTTTTTTTGCTCCTAGTTATGGTATCCTCATGAAGGGGAACAGATTTTCATCCATAGTATATTGTTTCAGATATGTGTATGATTCAATTCATGCCCTCTGTAGTGGCATGTGCATGTATTCTTCTAGCAAGGCAGCAATTACGCCTTGCCTACAGATGGACCAAAGAGCTGACTGCCATTACTAAATATGTTTGTGATGATCTCGTATTATGTGCCAATGCAATTCTCAGGTAAGTTTTGACAGAGAAATATTGTGATATATGGCATTCATAATGCATTCACATGTTAATACTTTTCCCTTTAATTCAACAGTAGAAACCCCAATCGTGGCAGCGATTGTAAACGGAAGGTTGTAGATTCTCCTGATATGGGTTATGCAACTGGAGGCAGCAACATCAGTACACCAGAAGGAACCTCTAGAAAACGGCGGGCCATTAGAGAAGATGGTCATGCTACTATTAACTATTGATTTTTTAAAAAATGATTTTTTTGTTTCGGTTTTGTTGAGTATGAATCAATTGATTGATTTATCATTAATGCAGTGAACATTGTTACATATTCATTTTGGGCCTGAAGAAGGCTAATACTAGTCAGAGGCATTTACCTTAATTTTGATTTATAGATCTGTTAAATTTCAACCTTTTATCAATGTTTCAACAACATATCTTTTTAAGGTAATATTATTTTCAGAGTTAAACTGTACAATCAAGGAAGTCCTCAATCATCAACCATCTCCTGCTGAGATCTTCTGTGAATTTTGTTAGAAACTTGATTATTATTGATATTGATCAACTTGTGGTAGTGGTCCTTTTTTGTTAAAAAGTAAGCAAATTTGTAGTTGAGTCTTTCTTTTCCTGTAAAAACCTATAATACCGTGAGGGAAGATAAAAATGAAATAAATCAAGCTGTGCTCTACCCAATGTCATAATTAATATAAACAACACATACAGGTCTGCAATAAAAAAATATCAGTCACATTATGTACACATGAAAGATAATAACAAATGTATATCAAAGATCTTTTGCTAGTATGTACGTGTGCAAAGAGCACGCAAACTAAAAAAAAATCACAACTGTTTCATCAAATGCGTTCACCTCACCTCATATACTGTAAAATAGGCTGGTAAAAATATGCTTAACAAATATATAAAGTGCATAAGACAAGCAACCATCATCAGACTTGTTGCTCTTACAGTCCGGCGTGGTATATCAAATTGAATTATAACGAGTTAAAGGTGTAACAAGGGCTTGGAACATTCCCAAAGGAAAAAAACAACAAGAATAATAATAATGTTATTACACTCGGTGCATTCTAATCAAACCTGCTAGGTTCAAAATTATAAAACCGATGACTCAATCTTTCAAGATGAAAGCTAAGATCAAATAAAAGATTTCTTTCCTTGCAGCAGGTGATATCCAATAAAAATCGGTGGGTTTAACTTACATGGTTAGTCCCAGTGAGAACCAAAATTTGTGGCGACGTTGAATAAACATGGATTGACGTCCTCAAATTTGACCTAAGTTTTGACGGAACTTTGGCCTTTAGTGCTGACTTGACATCTATTTGATGTTGATCCAATTTTCGTTTCTCACTGACTGTGTCCCTACAAAATCATAACCACTTGTGGTCTTCTAACAAATATAATTAGACAAATGGTCCCACCATAGGTAATTTTCAGATGCACACCAAGAGAAGCCAAACTGGATAGCATACATACCAGATATGCTATAAACCCCCATCAGAGGCTGTTAAAATAAACAATTTCCACAGGAAACAAAGAACCTTAGCAAACCCAAATGATTTCAGTATGCACACTGCCCAATAGAATACGAGCAAAACTTAGATGATAAAACTACAGACTTTTACAGTAATTTTTGGAAAAGGTTGTGATGAATTTTTTTTCAAGACACGTGGGATTTGTTCTTAAAAACTTCAATTGATTTGCAATGTTTTGCTTGCAAGATAAAACTGAGGCTACAAGTGATGGCACAAAATTTACAAACATACATCTGAACTATTTTTAAGTCATTCATTTCCCATTCATACATAAAAGATACTTTATCAAGAGCACTATCAAAAACTTTCTATCTTTACAAATAAAAGATATCATAAAAGTTTGGAACAGCATTATAGGACATTTAGACATTTACAGCTGTCCAACCAATCAGAACAATAATAAATTTGTATCTTATATGCAACATTGACATTTAAAAATGTACACAACACATAAAAACAGAAATAACAATTTGATTCATGCGTAAAAGGAATCTCTCTCTGAAATATCAGACAATTTATAGACACCGTACATAGAATTTAGCATGGGGAAGCTCAAATTATTCCAATTCATTGCAAAATAATTTTATCCCTATCAACATGGATGGGTGGACCTTATTTCACACTGAACACAAGAGCATTTTGTCTTCAAAACTGTGACAGTGAAAAATCAATTGAAACTTGAGTGTATTCCTAATTTTAAAAAAGTACAAATCTTCAGTCAAATGTGGATCTTTGAGCAGCCAAATACCATTGTGATTGCTTTAACAAGCCCATAAAAATTTTGTAACTAGGCATATTATCAGCAATCCCATCTGCACAATGATTTAAAGCATAATAGATTATGCTTCAGCAACTCCAGAAGTGCAAGAGCCCAATCTCTTCGCACAAAAATTAACTGAGTTAAAAGATAAGGAAAAATCACATGGTACAAAAAATTACTGATTTGTGATGTAAATATTTTACAATCATATTAATTTTTCTATAATTCTTTGATATAGATTGAAGTTAAACTTAATAAAAACTTTGGTTTGAATTAAAGCTTTGCCATAATCTCACGTGATTTTGAGGCGAATTATTCTGAGGTAAAATTGAAAGTGCTTAGTATTATGGCATTTTGAAATAATAACGATACTAATAATAATGGTTGTGCGTTAAAACCAATAAACATACAATGCAACATTGCTTCAAGGCTGCTTAGTTGAAAATAGAAATGCAGTAACAGTCTCTGTCTACATTGGGCTTCTGAATTTGTGCTTTTGGCATTGTTTTAGTTCCTTCATGGACAAAGAGGGGGGCGAGTGGTCACAAGGGATTGGGGAAACCCAAACCAGATACGTAGTGGTACTTAAATTTGGGATAGACATAATGTCAGAAACATAAGAAGCAAAGTAAATTCCAAACTAGCTAATAAAATGATGATATTTTAATCATAAATAGACTCCAGGTCACTTCTGCCCACTCTGGGTTATTGAACTATCATGAAAAAGATCTTATTATTAAAATAATTATGAGCTGTGTTTCAGCAACTTTCCACACTAGAGGCTCAAGCATCCACCATAAACAGTCTGATACAACTGGATACGGGTGCAAGTATTACATAATAATTTGAGGCTCAGGAACTGAACTGGCAATTGACTTGTGAGGAAGAACTTGGCCCCCATTAATATAAACCTCATCTTTTACAATGACATCTTCTCCAAGAACAGTAGTATTTTCCATTCTTACCCATTGCCCCACAACACTTCTCCAGCCAACAATGCAGCCATCCAACCACGAATGTGATCTGTAAAACCAAAAATGTTCATGAAAGTGTATGTTACTAAAACGAGGAAAAGTTGTGCGATTTCATATAACTCACTTAATTACAGCATCTCTCAAAATGGTACTGCGTTTGATGCAGACTCCATCTTCAATTATAACTCCAGGTCCTACAGTAACGTTGGGACCAATACGACATCCATGTCCAATTTTTGCAGAAGGATGAACAAGAACGTTTCCAACTGTAGTGGGACCATTATGAAGAACAGATGCATTCTTTTGCCTCACAGCAGTAAGATACATGCACATTCCTTTAAAAAAGAGAAAGAAAGAAATATTAGGAACATAATGTGCACAAACTGGAAATTACTTCAGACAAAATAAGAGCCAGATAGGAAAATGTTTGCCCTACCACGAAGAAAATCTTTTGGCTGTCCGACATCCATCCAGAAACCTTGCAACTCCATTGCGTAAAGTTGTCCTTCAGAAGCCATATGAGGAAACACTTCTTTTTCAATGCTTGTGGGCTGGAGTTTAATCCTCTTCAGCACAGTTGGATTGAAAATGTACATGCCAGCATTGATCTTATTTGACACAAATTCTTGTGGTTTTTCAATGAAGCTCTGAATTTTTCCTTGCTCTCCATATACAACAACTCCATACTTGGATGGTTCTTCTACTTTAGTCACAACAATAGTCCCTTCTTTACCATGGTTGCGATGGAATGTGACAAGATCCTTAAAGGGAAACTCACAGATGATGTCAGAGTTTAACACAAAGAAGGGTTCATCAGTTTCACTGAGAATGTCTTTAGCTAATGCTAGTGGGCCTGCAGTGCCCAATGGCTCTGTCTCATGAGAAAAGACCAGCTTGACACCCAGTTTGCTTGCTTCTTCTTTCAACTCCTGCTCCATTTGTTCTGCACGGTATGAAACTGCCAAAACAACTTCATGAACACCAACTTCCACTAAAGCTTCCATTTGATGAAGCAGCATAGGTTTATTGGCGAATTCCACAAGAGGTTTTGGTCGGCTGAGGGTAAGAGGACGAAGCCTTGTGCCATATCCACCAACAAGGATCAGGGCCTTCATTCCTCCTAGTTTGGCGTCGGTGCCGCACATGGTGGGATTTATCCGGTAACTGCAACAAAACAACAGATAAATCAAATGCAACACCTCCAAATTTGGGTTGTTTTTTTTTAATAAAGGGGTGGCTGTAAATTGAGGTGCAAAGTCTACATTTCCATCACTAACTAACTGCCACATCACAGACACACACCATGCCATGAGCTCAAGTAGGTTTGTGAGACTGACGCAAAAAAAAATATATTTGCACAGAGGGTCGGTGATTTGGCATGACTCATGACAGGTGTCCAAAAGATCGACAGCCAATCGAGTACCACAAACATGTCAAGTTGATCATAACCACAACCATACAAATAAACCCGGCCAAAATGGAGCAAATTAAAATTCAGTAGGATGAAATCAATTACGTTTGATTTTCTCTCAGATTAAGGAGCGAATTCACCCCCTCTTGGTCGGTTAAAATTAAAACTAAAACTTACCGGATTTGTGTTTAGTTGGGTGTCAGACGCCACGTAGACCCGACCGCAGTTCCAACTCGGAACGATCGCCGAGCTCCTCCGAGGGTAATCTCATAGGGAAATTCGGCAGCCTCAGCAACTGACAAGACCATAGTCTTATCGAAACGCTAGCCTGGCAGAACCGCTCACTGTCATTTTGAATTTTTTAAGATTATCAGATCTGCTTGACGTGTATATTTACATTTAGCAGTAGGCACAGCCCAAACCGCCGGACTGCAGGCATTTGTTTGTTTGTGATTCGGCTCCGTACCACACTTCGTCCGATGCCTTGTACGAGGCTTCGCAAGTGTGTATGACAAACTGCTCGCTACAATCAGAGCAGGATGCCGCCCGGACAGCAGGCAACCCATTCGACACGCCGACTGTGGTTGAAGCAGAGAAAGTGGCTTAAATACTGGTCTGTTCGAATCATTTTATTGGGTTTCACGTTAACAGTCACACAAACATAGAATTTTCAAAGACAATATTTTGTTTGTATTGCAAACAGGGTTTTTCTCTGTGGCGTGGCAACTCATTTGGCACAGCGCGGCCGGCTGGGCTGGCTACTCGCTCGCCGAGGCAGGCGACGGCAAGCAGAGGGGAACGGAGCGGTAGGGGGCTTTGGACCCTTTGGACACGTCGGTGGCCTTCTTGAGCTTGGGGTGGCTTCGTAACATGTTGACGGGGAGGATGTCAGGGATGATCATGCCTCTCAGGGACAGCCGATGTGGCAACTCGGGCTTCTCTCCGTTCTGGGGCTTATTGACACCTATGGGCAGCCTGGACTGACTTAGAAGGTTCGTTTTGGACTCTCCCTCGGGGCCGAGATCTGCTTTGGTACTGCCCTTCCCCTTCTCCTTCGTGCTGGAGTCGATTGTAGGGCTGGGGCTCGTGTAGGGACTGTTCCTAGCCTCGACCTCGAGACTCTGGTCTACTTCGGGGCAGGGGTTTGTTTCAGGACTATGCCCTGCCTCGAGACTTTGGTCCACCATGGGACTGGGGTTCGTTTTCAGAGTACTGGCCTGGGGAACATCCTCTGCGACAGCACCAGGAACTCGTCGACCCGACACCCCCCCGTCTGCGAAGCGGACTTGGTGCAGCGAGTCATCATGAGGGGCAACGTCGGGACTGTCATCGTTGTCGTCGTCCGCCTGCAAGGGGATCTCCAGCACCAGGTCACTGAAAGATACTTGCTTCCGAAGAACCGCGTGTGGCTTGCGAGTGCCGTTGACAGCACTCTTGACGGCGCTCTTGACGGTGAAGTTCGCGTTGACAGCGCTCTCGACGGGGCTCTCGACGGGGCTGGCGGGGCTCTCAACGGGGCTCTCGACGGGGCTGGCGGGGCTCTCGACGGGGCTCTCGACAGCGTTCTCGAAGGAACTCTCGACAGAACTCCCAACGTCGCCGTCGACTGCACTCTTGACGGAACCGTTGACGGCACTCTCAACGACGCTCTCGACGGTGTCGTCGGCGCAGCTTGTGAGCGTCGCGGACGCCGGCTGCTTGAGGCGGAGGCGGGGAGGCGCAGGGTCTCGCGCGCTCGCCGGCAAGGCCGTCGTCGGGCCGTCAGGGCGGGCCACAGCCTCGAGGCGCTGGACAGCGTCGGCGACGGACACGGCCTGGAACTGGGCGTCCGCCACGGGAGGCGGCGTGCCGGGCGTGCCTTGCGCCCCGGACGACACGGGCCGCATTGGGGGCCACCGCGGGGGGGCGTCGCGCCTCGCGAACACCGCCACAGGGGCAGACCAGCTTCCCCACACGATGCGACACGAGTCCTCGGAGGGCGACGTGGGCACACTCTCGGTGGCGGTCGAGGTGGGCGGCGTGGAGGACACCGGTGAGGTTTGTAAAGGCACGGAGGAGGTCGCCAACGTCAGCGGGGGTGAGGGTAAAACCGTGGGGGCGGGTGCCGGGGGCGTTGTGCGAGGCGATTGGGGTGACTTCGGGATCGCGCTGGATGTTGGTGATCGGTTGGAGCTGGCCTGCAGCACGGCACGCGCGCGGGGTGCTGGCAGAGGTGTCGCAGCGCTGGTTGGGTCAGGCGGCGTCTCCACCGATGTGGCCGACGCGGTTGCTCGCGGCCTGGCTGCCGGTGTCGGGGACGAAGTCGGTGAGGCGGGGGGAGAGGGGTCCGTCGACACGGCGATGCTCAGCTTGTTGGCCCGCGCGAGGCGCGGCGTGGTCTGCACCGCGGCGTCCGTTCTCGCCCCGTCGTCGCCGTGCTTCCCGCGGAGTTTGCCGCCGTCCTGCCGCGAGGGCCGCGGGCTGGCGAGGCCGCCGACGCGCAGCACGATGGGCGAGTTGCAGCGCGCCTCGCTGCGGCAAAGGAGACAGGGATTTAAACTCTGAGGCATCGACTAGGCGACGGCCTGCTGGCCTGCTCGTCGAAGGCGGCGTGCGCGGCGTACCTGGTGCGGAGCAGCAGCTCGGCGGTCCGCGCCATCTCCAGGAGCTGGTCCGACGGGACGCCCTTGTCGTTGCAGTCGCTCCACGACGTCACCTGCCACCGCACCTGCGACAGGTACCCCGGAAGTTCCTGTCCAACGAAAATGAAATAAAAATCGGGTACGAGAACCACTTTGCGCACCGCCGCACCGCGTCGTCCAACTTGCCCGGTCGTGGTCGGTGCTCCAGTAGAAGGCGTCGACGGGGACGTGCTCCAGCAGGCCCTCCAGCACGTCGCGGACGCCTGAGTCCTCCAGCACCACCTCCCTGGGGCCGGACATGGGCCATGGCGAGTGGCCCCAGAGGCGGCGCGGCAGCCGGGGGAAGCCCTCACCCACCACGGCTGCGAACAGGGAGGAAATTGAACCACGATAAATAAAGCACGAGTGACACCGCGCGCGTGTGAGAGAGAGTGTGTGTGTGAGTGTGAGCTCGTCGGGTAATTGAATGACGATGCAGACCGCGGTTTGCCCGAGTTAGAGCGAGCTCACCTTTCCCCGAAGGCTTCAAACGTATTAACATTGATTAGCATCGTTATTATGCATCTTTAGTGCACGGTTCGGTTTCGGAAGCAGATAACAAGGCGGGAGGGGCACCGGCCGCCACGACGACGAGCTGCTATTCAATCAGAGCATCGAACGCATCGCCTGGGACTCGAACGCGTTCCGTGACAGGGACAGGCCATTGACTGGCGGCGCTGGCGGCGCTGGCGGCCACGTCGTGCAGTCCAGTCTGGCAGTCTGGCACTCATCTCCACCAGAAAGCGCGCACCTTGCCTCGGCCTGCCCCGGCCCATCCTCCTCCGACGTCTCCGCCGCGTCCGCCGTCGCCGTGGCCGACGAGTGCTTCCCCCTTCAACTCTCACTTGCACTTTCGGCGTGGACCGATTCCCGGAACACATCAGGGCGAGTACCACGGCACCGACGGCAGCGCCGAGGTGCATCGTCGTGGCTGCGGCTCGGCCTCGGCCACGCCGCCACGCCCAGTGCCCATGCCTGGCCGAGGCCGCGAGGCCAGTGAGGAGGTCTTGGGCCTCCGCGCTCGGTTCGACTCGGTTCCCAGGCCCGCCGGCTTGAACCTGAACCGAACGCCAGGGTCTGATTGTTTGCTCATCGACGGGGGGCCATGGTGAAGTGGTTAGAGTGCTTAGCCGTTGGCGGTTTTCGTTTTCCGCGGTGGTCCACTCCACTTGAGCTCAACGCCGTTGTCCCGCGTGCCGTGCCGTGCCGTGCCGTGCCGTGCCGTGCCGTGCCGTCCCGCGGGCCCTCGAGTGCCTCCCGGAGGACCGTCCTCGTCCTCGCAGGGCCTGCCCTTCGCTGCGCCTGCACCGCCTTCCAGGAAAAGTGACGGGCGAATGTTCCCCCATTTTCCGCCGCCGCCGGCTAGGATGTCCTGGACAGGTAATTATATTTGTCAGGACCTTCCCCCTCCCCCTGCAGGACCTCAGCCTGGAATGGTCCTCGTTAACCAACTGCCACGCCGCGCCGTACCGAGCCTCTGTCGGCCTGTCGGCATGGGAACCCCGGTGCCCCTTGACTGTAGGCCACCCATCGGACTCACCTGTTTAAAACGCGTACCCTCTGTACCCCGCTGGCTCGCGGTGCGTGTGTGTGCGTGTGGTTATTAAAAGTGGCCCTCGTGCGTGAGAGTGTGTCATGCAAGTGCTATCGAGCGTGGCCTGGCGTGGCCGCCCGGTCAAAGGTGAGCCTCGGCCCGATCGAGTGCATCGAGCGCATCGAGTGCGTCCCGGACGTCAGTCACGGGCGAGGCCCGCGGCGGGCAGCCTCGCCGCCTGCGCCGCGTCTCGCGTCTGAAGCGTGGAAACGCGGTGGCAGGGCGGACTGGGCGGACTCCACTCGGCAGCGCGGCGCTTTCCCGGCCAGGCTTTCGCGGCAGGGCTGGCAAGGCAGGGCTGGCAGGGCAGGGAAGGGAAGGGAAGGGAGCAGGGCGGCCAGGAGAATGCACGCCAAGTTTGTTGTTGGTTCCGAATATAGCCCTCGCGATTAGCGCGCGCGGCCCAAGGGCGCGGCGGCGTGGCGTGGCGGCGCGCGGCCGGACTGCCGGACTGCGGTGCCACGCCGTTCTCGGCCTTGGCGGCGAGGCGTGTCCTTGGCGGCGGGCTTGACTCCCTGTCCGTCAGCGGCGCCCTGTCGCTGCCGTGTCGCGGCCGGCGATCGCGTTTCGCCGTAGGAATTAGAGCGTTCATTGGCAGCACTACGAGAGGGGCGCCGCGGACCCTCCGCCCTGCCCTGCCCTGCCCCACCGCCCCGCTCCCCACGCAGCGTCCCCACCGCGGCACCGCAAACCAAACCGATGTCGCGGCACCGCGGCACCGCGGCCGGCCCTCGGTGCGAGAGGCGTGCCCGCGTGTGCCGCGCCGCGTGTCCGTCGGGCGTCGCGTGTCAGTCCGACCCGTGCGCTGGCCGTGCGCTGACGCTGCTGGCCGTGCCGACGCGCCGCTGACACGCCACTGACACGCCGTGCCGTTCCGTGCCGCGCTCTGCCGGCGCCAGAGACA
This sequence comes from Thrips palmi, assembly GCF_012932325.1. Classification (NCBI taxonomy): domain Eukaryota; kingdom Metazoa; phylum Arthropoda; class Insecta; order Thysanoptera; family Thripidae; genus Thrips; species Thrips palmi. The sequence continues at coordinate 3,044,025 of NW_023144624.1, read as the reverse complement.
ACGTCGAGATAATCACCGGGACAGTGCCGACGGTGCCGATGTGGTAGCGCGGTGTAGTTCGTGTTCCTTCGCAAGGTCGCCGTCTCCGCCGCCTCCGCCGCCGGCGCGGTGGCCCCCCTTGCGCCCTGCTACTGCCTCGCCCGCGGCCACGACTATCGCCGGTCGAAGGCCCCCTCCGGCCTCTCCGCCCGCCCCTCCCCGCCCCTCCCCGCCGTCGGCGTCGGTTGCCGCGAGTTTTGAAGCAGCGAGCGGCGCGTCTAGCGAGGCGCGCGGACCTAACCTCAAAAGTATCCCGGACCTCCGCGCCGCCGCCACGGGAGCCGTCGCCGTGCCCACCGTCGTGCGGACCAGGACCAGCTTGCCCGGCAGCGCGCCGCTAGCCGCCCACTCGCCCCGCCGCGCCGCGCCACGCCGTGCGTCATCTGCACGTAGGAGGCCGCGACCAGGACCTGGCGGCGGAGCAGCGTAGCAGCGTAGCAGCGCGTAGCAACGCAGCCCGAGTGAGTTTCCCCGACAGCCTCAAAAGGAAGGCGATGTGCGCGACACGACCATTCCACTCCTCTTCTGATTCTCGTCGCTCGGCAGTCCGACGTGCGCGTCGACCGCCCTCGGCCTCGGCCTCAGCCTCAGCCCCGCCCTACACCTGCAGTGTCTGCAGGGGTCTGCAGCGACGGCGGGTCGAAGCGCTGGCCGCTAGCGCCCGCCGAGTCGGGGGTAGGCAGTCCCGCCGCGCACGCACGTCCCGCGGGGCTGCCATCCTCTGGTCGGCGGGCGTTACTGGGCCAGCAGGGCCGGCAGGGCCAGCAGGGCCTAGCAGTAGTACTCTAGTAGGGCCCCGTCACCGTCATCACCGCCCGTCACCTTCGGCGCCTCGGCCCGCCTTTACTTGGAACGCCACTATCGGTGCTGTGTGCGATTTATTGACATGGTCTCGGCACCCGGGCTATCTCTCCTGGGCTTCTCGGCGAGCGATCGCTCTTGTGTGTGTGTGTGTGCACGCGCAAGTGTGGGAGAGAGACGGAGAGGCGCCTCACGACTGTGCCATTGGTCGGTCTGGAGACAAATGGTGTGAGTGGCTCCAGCGGCAGGCTGCAGACATGTGCCGCACAAAGGCCCCAAACAATGAGCTATTTACGAACACGGACGCGGCAACCCGGTCTCGTAAGTGAGGGGGGAGGGGGAGGGGCAGGGGGAAAATTACTAGGGCGGACACGGGACCCAGGTTTACGTGTGCGGGTCCGGGCGAGGAGGCTTTGGAACGTTCCGGGCTGTCGTGGCGGAACGTCGTCGGGGGCGTCCCGAGTGATAGGGCCTCGCAACTCGCAGGCCCAGCCTGGCGTCGGCGTCGGCTTCTAGTGCCTCCCGGGGTGGGACTTCCCTCCCCCGCCTCCCCTTCGGCCCTCCCCTCCCCCTCCCGCTATCGATCTCTTCGGGCCTTCGGGCCCTCGGGCCTTCTAGGCGCCGGGGTGTCCCGACGGCCGTCTGGCCGCCCATGCACCGCGGTGGAACTGGCGGGACGGGGGCCGCCCGTAAAAGGGGAAGGACGACGTCAAGTGTCGCAAGCAGCCCGAGCAGCCCAGGCAGCAAACACGATGAGTCTGGAGTGACGCCTGCTCCAGTGGCCGGCCTGTTAAGTCTTGGGGCTGGGGGAAGTCCAGTGGAGTGGAGGTAGGCAGCCGGGCGAGCGCAGACCACCGTGCGGTCAGCCTGCCAGTGCTACCGATACTGCCAACGCGGTGCCTACGACCTGCGCGCCTCTGCCCCTGTCGATGCTCCGCGCTCCAGAGACTCTGCCATTCTGAGGCGCGGGGTAGAGCTGCGGTGGCGCCCGAGGGGCCCCCGGCACGCCGTTTTCGAAAAGCCGCGCGCTGCCCGAGAGAGCTGCCTCGCCGAGCGGTGCTGCCCCCTCGCGGCGGCCGGGCCAACGACGGAGCTTGAGCCCCGCGCCGCCAGAGGGCGTCGGCGTCGGCGGCTGGCTCGGGTCGGGGGACGCGCGGGACGCGAGAGGGACGCACCGCCAAAGCGTTCATTTCGTGACGGCGTCGCCGCGGCGTCGCTGTGATGCAAGGCGTTTCGCGGTACGCCGCGTGACGTCATGGCCAGCCAATGACTCCGCCCGGCACGTCCAGCTGGTCCGTGACGCCGGTCAGACAGAGACGGAGCACGCTGTTGCCCGCCGGCCGGAGGGCGTCCAGGGCGTCCCGGCGCCCCTTGCTGGGCGTCGGCGCGGCGTCGGCGCGGCGTCGGCGCGGCGTCCAGGCGATGAGTAACCCGAGTCTGGACGTCGCGACGCCCACGTGTTTTACTATCCCGGCCACTACACTCTCCAGGAAGCAAGTCGCAACAACTCGACCAAGCCACCGCGGCACGCATCGCAAAGCCAGCGAAGCCAGTGCCCCAGCGGACTCCCCCGGAGGCGTTTCACGCCTTAGCATCAGGCCCTCGGTGAGGTCGTCGATGCTCCCGGTCCCGGACGCGGCGCGCTGCCGGCCGGCCCGCGCAGGACGTGCAGGAGGCGGAGCAGTTGGCGGCGGGCCGGGCCTTCCCCAGCGCGACCGCCACTTCAGCAGTCGAGTCGCGCTTTTCTTGCTTTCCTCCGAAATGCCGGACGGTGCGGACGTCCGCATGACGGTGCGATCCTGGGTCCGGCGCGGCGCGGCGCCTTGCCTCGCCTGGCGGACGGACGGGACGGGACGCCGCGGTGACGCCGACGGGACGGAAGTGTGGCGGGACGGCGTGCTGGACGCGCGCGCCCACGCGTTCCAACGCGTTCACGCCGCCGGCGACACTTACCTGGCACGCCAGTCGAACGCATCTCATATCAAGTTTGCTCAGCTGACCCCTCCCCCCCCCCTGCCCGCCCCGCCCCTCCAGCGTCCGCCTCTCTTTGACGTCACTGTCCATTCATTCGCAAGCCGGCCGCCCCGCCCCGGCAAGTACTCGGAACCGACCGGCCGGCCGGGGTGCAGCTCACGCCGCGAATATGTTCACGGCAGCCGAGTGTTTGGAGAGAGCGTGAGTGGGGGAGGGAGAGAGATGGTGTGAATGGTGTGTCATGACGGAGACGGCGAGTGGCCAGCCGGCCCAGCGTGGCACTACTCTATCGGGGGCATTTCGTCGCCTTATATGGCATGGCGTTGGCGCGCGGCAGACGCCACCGCCAGGTACTGGGTCAGCCTGCGAAGCCTGCGACACCAAACGGCACCAAACGGCACCAAACTCCGCCAAGCAACACCAGACCAGACTGCACCAAACTACACCAAACCGGCCGAAACAGCTCCAAGGGTGACGCGTTGGCGCTCGTCAGGCAAACTCGAAAGCGACGTTTGACGTTTCTCACTGGCCGGACAAGCGGCGTGCAAATTTGCCCGCGTTAAACAATTTCTCTGCACAGCTTTCCGAATGGCCCGATGGCCGGCCGTGGCCGCGGCGGGCCATATCGGATTTGAGAACAAGGCGGCGCACTGTGCTGCTCCGTGCGCCGGGCCCGGCCGGGCCGTGGCGCCGTCCCTTCCAGCGCCGCTCTGTCTGTCCGTCGCTGACGCGCTGACGCGTCAATGACGTCATCTCATGACGCGCCAAACTTTGTCCCCGCGGACACGAGCTTTGGCGCTGCGCACCGAGGACCGCGGCCGACTAAAAATAGTGTCCGGCCGGAGAGTCTCCACTCCAGCCGGATAGGAGTAATTGCACTGCGGTTCAAAGGACCCTTGTCCTCTGCGGTCTCCGTGACGTCATCACTATCAAGTACCGGCGCGTCACTCGCGGCTCGCGGTCTGGAGGCATGGCGGGGCATGGCGGCAGGGAGGACCACGCGGACACGCGACGCGACTCATCTTAGCCTGATTGTTTCTCGACCATTCGGACGGCGAGTCGCACCAGAATACACACTTACACTGTGTAGAGTGTGTGTGTGTGTGTGTGTGTGAGAGAGAGAGAGAGAGAGAGAGAGAGAGAGAGAGAGAGAGAGAGAGAGAGAGAGAGAGAGAGAGCGCTACGTTTCGCCTACCTGAGAAGGCTGCGAGTCGCTGTCTCTCTCGCACGCATACGGGGCGCCCCGGGAGTGCGAGAGAGACACCGCGACGAAAGTACTGTTCGGAACCGGCCTGCCGAGTGACTGACGGCGCGATGTCTCGACTGGTGCAACCATAATGTCATCGCGATGGGCGATAAATTTCTCATACACTCCGCGGCCTGGACTTGGCGCGGGAGCAATGGCTGGAAAGCAGTCGGCCTTGGCCTTGGCACCGGGCCGCCGGCCCCTCTCTGCCTCTCTCTCCCACTCCCCCGCGGCCCGCGCCGAGCAGCGGCCCGGCCCGCGCGACGGCCGGCCCAATCCGCCAGCCGGGGGCTCGGCCGGCCGCCGTTTGCATCAAACATGCACATAACTGGGCCTGGCGTCGGCCTGCCGCTGCCGTTCGGCGGTTCGGCCGTTCCTGCCGCCATTTCGGCGAAGTGCCGCCTCGTCGGGGGCCGGCGGCCGGCGCGCGCCTTGCAGCTTGCAGGTGTGACTAAGGCCGTGGCCACGCGCCTTGCCGCCTTGCCGCGGCCAAAGATCGGGCGACAAACGGCTATTCTTAGCACCTCGCCGGCCAACGCCGCCACCGCCGCCACGCCGGGCCCATCCTGGAGACGCACCCACGCCGACGCACGGACGCACGTCACAGTTCCGCAGTCCGTGCCAATGAGTGACTGACGACGGCCGTCCCGGGGTGGAGCACTTGGGCCGGGCGTACTTGGAGCACTTCCGACACGGCCGGCAGCCGCGGCGGCGCGACGAATCGGCGTCGGGCCGCGTAGACGCCGCACTGCTGCTTGTGCTCGCGGAGCGCCGCGGCGCGTCGCGCGATGACGCGGTCCTGGAGATCCCCGTCCGCGGGCCGCGAGGGGGGCCGCGAGGGGGGCCATGACATTGCCAATCACGGTGCGCGCACATTGTGGTTAAGGACGCCGAGGCTCTCCGCGACGACGCTCTGGCGGCGCTAGTTTCACCGGTGCCATTTCCTCCGTGAATTGAATACACTCCTCGGCCGGTGACGTACATCCTGGCGGAGGGACGCCGCCGTGGCGTCCCGGACCGCGGCGCCGCGGTCTCTGTCCACCCCGAGGCGACGCCATGGCGACGCCGCGCAACGCGCCGCCCGCCGGAGCGAGGCAGCGCCGGCAGCGCCCGGCGCCTCGAACGCCTCCCCCAGCGTCAACACCGCGGCCGCTCGCAGGCGTCACCGTGCACGTGTGTGTGTGTGTGTGTGTGTGTGTGTGTGTGTGTGTGTGTGTGTGCATCTCTGTGAGTGTGTGCACAGGGTTTATGACCGCAGCCCTAGTGTCAACACGTAGGTGCCGCGCGGCTCGGTACAAAACGCAGTAAAACGGTTCCTTGAGGGAAAAGGACAACACGGTCCATTTGACATTGGAAAGCTGGCGACAAATTTTTGAGCTGTTGGAAGATGAACCTTCGATAGGACAAAAGGGAATGCCGCGTGAAGAGCTTGGCGCTTCTTCGTATTGCGCGCGAAAACGAGACGTGTACTATCGACAAGCGCGAGCGGCAATTTTGAGGTTGGTGGGGGTAGAATGTGAGGGGGGCAGCGAGATTGTGCCAGGGACTTAGATCGGCGAGGAGGTGGCTCGACGGGCTGCCGGCCGCGAGTGCAGCGGTGGGGCGCGGTGGGGCGCGGTGGGGCGCGGTGGCGGGTGGCGCGCCGGCGGGTGGGGCCTAGATGGTGGGGCGCAGGGCCTGACCGGGCGGGCCCGGGTGGCAGGGGCAGGCAGGGGGCGGCTGTTGACGCCACGCCATGGCTGCAGCCTCCAACCCACTGACCTACCTCGGCTTGGCCATGGCTTGGCCATGGCTTGGCCGGCGCAGGGCAGGGCCAGCGCATGAGGCATGCCCTCGTCGCCCTCGGGATCCGTCGTGTCGTGGGTCCGTCATCTGAAGGCCTGACTCACGCCGCGGGCCGCGGCCCTCCGTATGGATCCGGGGATGCCCTGGGCCTGGGCCTCGCCCTGGGCCAAGCCCTTGGCCAAGCCCTGGGCCCTCCGGGTTCGATCCGCCGGCAGGCCGCGGACGCCGTGCCGGCGGCGTGCTGCTCCTCGCGGTGCAGCGCCTGCCGCGTCCGTGTCGCCATAATGTGCTTCCCCGAAAGGCAGGCCGACGGGCCGATGCCGACGGGCGAGCGCGGAGCAAGGCACGCCCAGCCGGTGCGAGCCGCACGCCGCACGCCGCGGGCCGACACTCACGGGTATTACCACGAGGGACGAGCCGCGGGGACAGCGCGCACGGGGAGGGTGGGCGGCAGGGGGCAGGCCCCGGGGCACGCCGGGGTGTGGACAGGGGAGGACGCGACAAGTGAAGCGGAACAAGACGCTGACCTACTGCCGGAGGGGGTGGCGCCGCACGGCCGCACGGCCGCTTGGGGTGGGACAATGACCTTGCCTAGGCCGTGGGCCGGCCGGGGGGTGGCTGCGGACTAGGCCTGGTGCTGGCGTAGGCAAGGCGTAGGCAAGGCGCGGGCCTGCCATAGCGTTTCGCGGAAGCGGCCATGAGAGTCACGCAACGGCCAACCCCTTCATCAAGGCAATTGAACAAAGGGCCGACGGGCCGACGACGGGCCGCCCCACCCCTTTCCAGGAAACGCATTGCCGCGCGGGGACAGGCAGGCCAGGGCACGGCACGGCGCCCACATCGGCCCTCGCGGCCTCGCGGCCCACCTCAAGGCACGACAAGCAGGACAACTACCGCCACGAGCAGACGGGCGCCACCCCTCCCCCTGCCCTCGCCTCGCACATGTCCGAGACTTATGCCCGCGAAGTGCGAAGCTGGCGGGGCGAGGCCGCGAGGCCGCGAGGCTGGCGAAGACGGGAGCGCCAAGTGGGCGTCATTCACGGAAGGCAATGGAAAGGGGTTCTACAGTACTACGGGGGCGCAGGGCGGCGGGCAGCGCGCGGGGCGCGGCACGGCGGCGGTTCTCAGAAGGGCTCACCCCCGCACCTTGGCCGCGCCCGGCCGCGCCCCCACAGCACATCGCCTGCACGCACACCCTGGCCGACCCCGGCCCCGTCATGAATGGCAATGCCTCCCCCCAACTAACTTATTCGCTTTTCGCGTGAATGGCGCGGCGAGTACTACCTCGTGCATTCTGCCACCCGCACCGCCTCGCCCGCCAGCCTGGCCCAAACGGTGTTTGATCGCTCTATCTCTGTCCCACCTTTGTGGGGTGCCCCATGAGTGCGGGAGAGATAGGGCGACCAAGAAACGTATCGGAATAGACTTGCCGCTGAGCGGGCCGCCCGGGCAGTAGGCAACACGGCGGACGGGCGTGCGGGCGGGTGGCCTACCCGGCTGTCTTCGTGACCGCCGCCCCGCCCCACCCCGCCGCCACGCACTGCCGCGTGCAGCGTGCAACAAGTGAAAGCACGGCGCCGAGGGATGACTGGATGAGTCATGGGGAACGGCATCGGCGTCGATCGACTGCTGTCTTTGCACGCGTTGCGGTCGGTGGCGCAGGCGACGATTTGGGCGGCCAGATATTGGGCGGCCTGGATCACATGATGCCGGCCCCGCGCCCCGCGCGGCCCCTCTCGAGTCACGGGACTGTCGTGCGACAGGCGATGTGCGGTCCCCGTACAGCTGGGCGCGGAGGCGCGGGTGCACCCGTACCATGGTACGGCATGGCACCCACCGCGTGGCGACCACCAGGCCTATCTTAGCCGCGCTGAGCAGCGTGACCTTGCCAGGCCTTGCAGTCGTCTTGTCGCAGGGGAAGCCCCGCCGACCCCCGCACGGCGCGCGGCGGACACGGGGGCAGCGGCGGCCGCCAGGAGTCGGAAGTGCCCCGCCGACTCAAACCTCCTTCCGAGCGGCCTGCTCGGAGCGGACCCCCGACAGCGCATGTTGTTGTTCCCGGGAGCATCCGCCGCCCCCGCGCCGGCACTGCTTTCGCGGCTTTCTCGGCGTTCGCGGCGTTCGCGCGCGGGCCGTCCCATTGGCATCCGTTTGACGTCCGCACTTGAGATTAAGTTCCACCGAAATCCCTCTCCCTTTTTTCTTCCTTCCTTCCGGCCTTGCCGCGCTCTGACGCACTGCTGCGAGCATTTCCGGCGCGAATGCCGGCCCTCGCGCCAAGCACCGCCAAGCACCGCCAGATCCAAAGGGCCCGGCCGGGCCGGCCGGGAGCCACGGCGGTGGCGGCCGCCGAATCACTGCTCCCGACGACGGTCCCGACGGCCGGCGCGCCTTCCCTTCCCACGCCACACGTGCGAACCTTATCGGAGCGGCGTCGCCACGGACCGGGCCACGGCCTCGGCCACGGCGGGGACCTCCCCGACGGGGCTCCCCGGCGGGTCTCCTTTATAGTGATGCATACGGGGAACACGGCGGGCGGCGCCGCGGGTTCGAATACCGGATTCACAACTTGATTTTCAGACGATTTTTCTTTTATGACAGAGGCGACACACACACACACACACACACACACCACACACACACACACACACACACACGCGCGCACGTGCGCGATGTGTGCTGTGCAGGCGCGCTCGACATGACCGTGTCCGTGTGTGTCTACGTGCGCCTCCGCGTCGTGCCGCCGGCGCTTGGACGAGGCGCGAGGCATGCCGCGGGGCGGGCAAGGCAGGCATGCAGGGGGCGCTGCGGTTGCTACGGAATGTCCGGATTTCCGGCGCCGCGCCGCGACGCCTTCCTCTACCCATCTCGCTCGCACTCCCCCTCGCTCGCCCTCCGTCTCGCTCGCACTGGAGCAACTGTACGGCGGCGCGTAACGTCTGCAAAGACCTTGCACGCGCGAACCAAAAGTCGCGCGAAATGCGGCGCCAGTCCGAAATGCGGCGAGATGGACTTTGTTTTGGAGAGGGTTGCCGGCAAGGCGCGCCAAGGCGTTGCGTAACGGCGAGTCCTCCGCCGTGCCTCCGCCGTGCCTCCGCCGTGCCTCCGCCGTGCCTCCGCCCACGACGCGCCCGGCCCGAGGCCCCCAGGCTCGAGCCCCGCGGCGGTACGGGGTAGCCGGAATGTCCGGGCGGGTCCGGGCAGCGCAGCGAGCTGCAGCAAGCTGTGCACTTGCGCGCTGGAAGGCTGCAGGGCGTGGGAAAACCGCTCTGCATACTCCACAAAACAACATCAACAAAAATACACTTTACTTTTGTTGGGCCAATTTCTGTCTCAATCCGACTGCAGCGACGGCGAACACACGCAAAGGAGGAGCGCGCTGCAGCGTACAGTACAACACGGCCGAAGCGATTCCACACAGCAGCGGCGCGTCGTCGCCCCGTCTCTCTCCCGCCGCGGCGGGGAGCGCCACGAGTGCGAGAGAGAAGGGGCGAGGCGTAATCAGGGTGTGTAGCCGGTGAAGCGGATTGTAATTTGCTCTGACCGGCCATCGGCTTGGCCATCGGCTTGGCCGTCGGCGCACCGCCTCTCGCCCCCCGCCGCATTCTTGGCGCGCTCGCGCCCTTAGTCGGCCCAGATCGTATCGCGGTCCAGATCTAGATCCGTGAGGCGAGGCGAGGCGATGGGCTGGATATGGGAGTGCTGCACCTCGGGGGCGGCTGGCCCTCGGACTGCCCCTCGGACTGGCCCGGGGCGGTACCCATGGGTGCCCATGCAGCGACACCGCACACCGCACCGGCAGTTGGACTCCGAAGTGGTTCGTCGCTCCGTCTCTCTCGCACCCCAGCGGGAAGGCCCGGGAGAGCGAGAGGGACAGCGCGACGACGGGCAAGGCGGCCCGGCGGCGAGGCCCCGGGGCGCCGCGAGGTGCCGCGAGCGTGGCTGCGCGGTGGCGTCCCCGGATCAATGAGTCATGACGCCTGATCGATAAGTGGCTGGTTCTGGTTCCGGCGCGCGCGCGTCCGCCACCTCGGCCTTCTTGTTCAAGTTCACAGAACAGGCGTTGTCCCCGAGGGCGAAATCGAAATCGGCGCGGAAAATCCCGAGACGCGCCACGCCGCGCCTTGCCGCGCGTGGAGGCAGAGGAGGCACGCGACGGCCGTCACGGTGGCGGTGTACGTCGGCACGGCGGTACGGCACGGCGGTACGGCACGCAGGGCACGCCGTCGTCGCCGTGACGCACGCGGGGGGGCCGCCCAGAGACGCGCTCGGCGTCGCGGCCGCCGCGGCCAGCATCACAATGCTGCTGCTCTTCGGCTCGGCGGCGTCCTGGATGTGGCTGCCGCCGCTGCGGGGCACGATAAGCTAGCGGCGCAGCTGCGCGGCTGCGCGTCACCGCGGCGGCGGCGGTCCGCTAGCCGGGCCTAGGACAAGGACGGCCCGTATCGCACGCGCATTCAGCACACCGAGCGAAATACGAAATTTCCCCCATTTTCCTGGTCGCCGCGTGGCCGCCCCGCTCTGGCCGACGTCCAACGCGGCGCCGGCGGCCGCGCTGCCTCGCGCGGCCCGCTAGCGCCCCGTGCTAGAGCCCTCGCGTCGACGTGCGTGAGTCGGTGAGTCACACGGCGCGCCGGACGCCAACGGCCGATACATCGCGATTGAAAGGTGGCAGCGGCAGCGTGAAAGAGTGCGAGAGAGTGCTTGTGTGTGTGTGTGTGTGTGTGTGTGTGGAGGGGGGGAGGCGATGATCGACGTGATGGTCCCTGAGGAGCAGATTGTTTGCCACCCAGGAGAGCGATCCCGTCCGGAAACATCTCTTTTTACACCGATGCTGCCGCTGCCAGAGTCGAACCGGACTTCTCTCTCCAAAAGGTTCTCACGGTGACACGGCGTCTGCGGGGGGCGCCCCTGCGCATTTGTGTGTGTGTGTGTGTGTGTGTGTGAAGAGAGATGTGTGTGTATATGTTGGGGTGGGGGTCGGGGGGGGGGAGAAGAAGAGTTTTTTCCTTCGGCAGGCATTTTTCTGAGTATTCAAAGTCTTAAAATCGCAATAAGTGGAACAAAGTCACTAAAAATGAAAGAAACTGCTCCAAATGTATCATCCGGTTCACTGACGACACCCGTCTTTCTGTCTGTACGACGCTCACCGACGAGGAGCACACGCGCGCTAGTCTCGCTATACCTCCGCGCGACGACGTCTGAATTAATCCTCTCTGATCCGAGCCGCTCGTTGTCCGGACAGCGCCCGCGCGGCGCCTTAATTTGTGGCGCAACAGACACACACACACACACACACACACACAACGATCTAATCCCCGCATACCGAGCGACCGCGATGTTTCCGTTGTCTTTGACGCTGTCCGCCCGGCAGGCGGGCCGTGCTGGTGCTGCCTTGCTGTGCTGCCCGGTGCTTGCCTGGTGGGCCCCGGGCCCCTATCGGTAGTAACAAGGTGTCCCGGGCATCCCGGAGGACCGGAGAGCAAGAGGGGCCGGCCGGCCCGGGGCCCGGGGCCCGCGCCAAGCGTGAGAAAAAGACGAATACGAGGAGAGGGAGCGAGACGGGAGTTGTGTAAGGCGCAGTCGTGCTGGCCGGCCGGTCAATTTAGGGCCTAACAAGGCTGGTGGCACACACACACACACACACACTCACACACACTCACACACACACACACACAGCGCCGACCACCCAAAACAGAGTGGCGGCCCGATAACAGGCATGATATGTGTGACCACTCGCACGGGCGCTCGCGGGTGTCCCCAAGGGTGTCCCGCACGCCGGTCCCGGACGACTCCCCGGATTATTAAGCGGTCCTTGATGGCGAGCCGGATAGGGCTTCATTAAAGGACTGGCGGCGATGATGGCGATGACGATGGAGACGCGCCTTGGTGCGCCTGTGCGCCTCGCATCCGGCTGCACTTTTGTGTGTCGAGACAATGACACTAAGGCGACCAAGCAACCACAGGGCTGTGTGTGAATGAATGAGCACTCGATAGGGGCCTCTCGACCTTTCCGGATGTCGGACGGTCAATGAAGTGACGTGGGTCCTGGACGGCCTGGACGTCCTGGAGGAGGCCCTGGAGGTGGCGGTGGCCGAGGCCGGCCGAGGCAGGCCGAGGCAGCGCGCGCCGCCAAAAGGCTTCGGCCGGCCCATCATGCAGGATGTGTCGAAGGACCCAAAGGGACCGCCGCCGGCCGGGCCGCCTGTGGCCGCCTGGACCTCCAGGCTCCAGGACCTCCTGTGACTTCCCTCGCTCACCCTCGCAGGCTCGTGTTCCAGGAAGCCCGCCTCGAATTTCGCACACACACAAACCGTGCCCCGCCGTGCCCCGCCGTGCCCGGGGGCGCAGTCGTTGATTCATTCAAAAAGACGCGCCACCCGTGCTCGAGTTTTGGGAACGAGGTGCTTCTTTTTCGAAATGCCCCTTCCGTCACCGAGGTCCGTGGACTCCGTGGTGGTGGTGGTGGTGGGTGGTGGTTTCCCCCGCGGCAGCCTTGGAACACTTTCCCAAATCACTCCGGCCGGCGGGCAGCCATGGGGCATCGGGCAGGCCGTCGGCCCGGACGCGCCGCGCCGCCCGGAGAGGGCCGTGGTGCGCAACTTCTGCAACCGCGCGGCAATATGGCATTGGCCGCAGCGCTTGGCCGCAGCGTGCCGCCGCCACGTCAGGGACCTGGAATGCCAGTGATTTCGGCGGAGCGCCTGGCCCAATGGCCTGGCCCAATGGCCTGGCCGCTCCAGGCGCTCCAGGCTTTGGACTCAGGCGCGCCTGGAGACACCGCGAGGCTGCCGGGCCGGAGGCACTGACCGGAAACCGAGGGCGCCCCAACGGGGTGCCCAAGCAGTCCAGCCCAAATGGCACAAATGCCGCTCTCAATGAATCCTTCCTCATAGGCAATCGTCAGGGAACAGGCACGCCGTCCGGGCCATGCAAAGGACTCTAACTGTCGGCCCTCCGCGAGCCGGAGATCCTTACCGAACAGCCAGCCGTTGTCGAGAATAGTGTCCCGGACTCTCCAACGTACGCGGCACGCGCGGCGCGGTGGAGGCGCGGTGGAGGTGGAGGGGCGCGGTTCCTGCTTCTGACGCGCTGACGCCACTCCGCGCACGCCCGCTGTCATCCTGCGGTCCCGTTCGGCCCGTTCCGTTTAGTTCATTCACTCACTCTCAATTTCTCCGATCCGGTCGGCCGGCCGGCCGGCAGGCAGGCCCGTGTCCACGCCGTCCACGGCCCATCGTGCCCCGCCCAAAGGCCCCGCGCCGCGCCGTGCCACGCCGCGCCACGCGAGGAGGCCCGACGCAACATCACGCCACGCCGGTGCAACCAACCCGCGTCCCCCGCGTCAACGAGAAAGGGCACCGCTAGCACACTACGCACCTGACCAGCTCGTCGCCCCGCCCCGCCCCTGCCGGATGATGACGGAGGTGCGACTGACCTAGATCCCACGACGCAGGCCGAGACGCAGCCCGTCCGCGCGTGTCGATCCGATCCGGATTTCGGTTCTGTGTCCGCATTCATTCATCCGGCGTTGTTTGCTCTCGAGAAAGTGCATCGCCGATTTCGATATCATTATTTTTTTGCTGCCGCCGCTACTACACTCTACCACTCCGGCCGTTTCGGCGAAACCGAGAGTGCGCGTTGTCGGGCCATGGATCGTGCCCCGCGGTGAATGAAGCCAAAGCGGCTCATGACTTCGGCAGGGGTCACTGGCCCGGAGGCGTGACGTCCCCTCCCCCCCCCTCCCCTCTCCGCACGTACACCGGCTCATAGAACACATGGAGTTCAAATATTGGACAGGCCGCCTTCGGCGCGTCCCTGCCGCCGCACAGTGGGCCAGAAGACCGGCGCAGGTGGCCCAAACTCTAGACGCGTTTTGAGCTCCAGAGTCGCTAAATGGGACTCGAACCGAACGTGTGACCCTGGACAAAGTACTTTGTCCAGGCGTGTGACCCCACCAATGGATTACTCTCCGAACAAGGAATCAATTGGTGGGGGTCATACGTTCGGTTTGAGTCCTGTTTAGCGACTCTGGAGCTCAAAACGCGTCTAGAGTTTCGTCCGCCTGCGCCGGCACGCCGGCTTTCTGGCCCACTGCGCGGAGGCCTAACAGTATTCGATTTACGACGCTCGGTTGCGCAAGTTGATGGAGACGACGCGCGAGTGTGTTGTACAGTGTCGCGTGCAGTATCAACGGGATAAGGGAAGTCCCGACTCCAACGCGAAAAGCTGCAGCTCTGCTCTCTGCGGCTAGGGGAAGGGAAAGGGGGGAGGGGAGGTGAAGGGGCCGCGCGGAAGGCCGCCGACGCCGGGCCGGGCCGAATCACAACAATTGTTCCGCTGCGAACGAAACACGGCCTGCCGCTCGTGAGTCATTGCGGAGCTCGGCCGGGCCGTGGCCGCCGTGGCATGGCGCTTCGCCTGCTTCGCCTGCTCCGCCTGCTCCGCCACCGCCGCGCGCCTCGGTGCACATGAAGGTGTAGTACGTGCGTGCGCCGGCCGCGGACTATCGCGGCCACCCCCTCCACCGCTGTGTCATATTGAATGGCATTTCCGGCGCTGTCTCCGGAGCGGGCCGCGCGCCGCCGGCCGGAGGAGCCGAGACGGACGCGTCGCGACGCGGCCACGCGGCCTCCACGGACAGCCTCAGGGCCTCGGTGACCACGACGAGCGCCACTTTGCGTTGCGCGTCCGTCACTGGATCAAGCGGGGGCTTTTGAAACGCCGGGAACGCCTCGAACAGACCGATTCCAACCCATTACTTTAAAATGAAAGCGTGCCCTGAATTTGCCATGAGATGAAATGCATGCTAGTGCCAGTGGCCGAGCGTCCCCTCGGCGTGCTGTGGGGGCCCCGCTGACTCACGGCGTGGCGGTCCAGAGCGTTTACGCCGCGGGAAAGTCGCTTATCGAGCAGGGCGGGAACCGCGGGCACCACGGGAACCCCGCGCAGGAGAAGGCAGCCCTCATCCTCATCTCCCTCGCATCATCATCTCGCGCGTCGCGGCGAATCCGTTCCTTTCGCAGCTTCCTGCAGGAACCAACCTGCTGTGCTCTCCCTGCTCCCGCATAACGAAACCCAACGCCCGGCCGCCCGAGCCGAGCCGAGCCGAGCCGAGGGGGGCCGAGCGCAGCCGAGCCGGGCAGAGCCGAGCCGGGCGGAGTACAGCCGACCGGGTCACGGCCAAGCGCGCCAAGCGCGGAACGCGCGCGAACCTGTTCCAACTCATACGCGGCGAGTACTGTACTGTACACTGTACACACCGCACTGTCTGGAAGCTGGCGGGCCGCCGGCCTGGCCAGGGCCCGGCTAGACGCGACCGCCGACCGCCGCTCTCAAAAACTAAAAAGTCTTCGGCCATTTGAATGCCGGTCGGTCCGTCCGTTCGCGCCCACCTCGGCCTTCTACCTCCTCCTTATTATGGTCATCATTGGCATACACAAGTTTTATTGTGGCCCCTTTGTCGGCGAGGTGGGCCGTACCGGCCGGGCCGGGCCGTGGTCTTGGTGGCATGGCACTGCATGGCATGGCACGGCTCGGCGCGCTCGGCGTGGCGCGCACACTCGTCAATCCGGGCCGGACAGCAGAAGTCAAACAGCACGGCGGCTCGCTCTGTCTCTCTCGCACCCTGATGGGGCGCTCCGTCAGAGTGAGAGAGACAGAGCGATGATGAAAGCGCGGTTCGGAAGCGTCGGCCAAACACACACAGCGCGTTCGCGCGACTCGCTCTGGAAGGGCAATATTACGCCGGGCTGGGAGCAGGACGAGCAGGACGAGAAGTCTGGAGCTGCCGGAGAGGGAGACCATCTTTACTACCTGTCTCTGTCTGTCTCTGTCGCTGGGGCGCCTGCGGGGCCTCGCCGCGTCCCTCGCTCTGTCTCACTCTCTGTCTCACTCTTTCTCACCGCCGCCACGGCCGAGCCGCGGCCCGGGCCCGTCTTTTACGGCCGGTTTAGCGGTCCCTTATGGCACCGTGTGCGGTCATCGGAACAGGATCACTGGCGGCGGGCCACACACACACTCTCCCGCACGCACACACGCACACACGCACCCAGAGCAGCGACTACAACTTCATCGGCGTCGCGGCCCCTTGTTGAGGCGATTCGGTATCAGAACGAATGTGTCGCGGGATGGTTCCCACGCGACACGAAGTGGTCCAGGCCGTCAGGCCGTCAGGACGTCCCCATGATGTCATATGCACGAGTCACTTTGTGTGTTATATGTTCCTTGGAAAGCGCAGTGTGGCCGGCCACACTGCGGCCGGCACGTTTGCTTATTGTTTCGTCTCAAAAAACGAAAACAACAACATCAACAAAAATACAAAAAACGCATTCGTTATAGGTTTCGGGAAGGCCCCAAGCCCGCGCGCAAGCTTTGACATTTATTTTTCGCAACAAGCGTGAGTAAACGCCTCGGTTATTTCCGCCGGATTTTGGTCGTGAACCGGACCGGTCAAAGTCCGCGCGGGTGGCTGCGCGCTGCAGCACACCGCCGCCAAGCGGAGGGTCTTGGTGGCGGCCGGAGCGAACGCCGGAATGGAGCCAGTGCCGCCGACAGGAATCTGGAGACTGATTCAGAGGATCGTTTTCGTCGCTCTGTCTCCCTCGCACCCGTACGGGACGCCCCGTGAGTGCGAGAGGGACGGCGCGGGCCTGCCGGTGGCGGTTGGCGGGTCCATGCTCGCCGCGCTGGGGGCGTGGGAGGGTTAGCGCCACGGCGGCGCGCTCGGCCCGCCGGCACCACGGCCAGGTAAGGCGCCTTGTTTGTATTTCCACCGCCCCTGTAATTACCCGGGCGGCCGAGGCGGCGCGGCGGGCAGCAAGGCGGTGCCGCAAGGCGCAAGGCCCCGGAGGGCCGGCCGGCCGGCCGGCCGGACGGGCTCAATGCTTACTAACAAGTGCTAACCGCTGTCGATACCATTATAAAACACATCTGCCGTCCGTCCGCCTGTCTGTCTGTCTGTCTGTCAGTCTGTCTGTCCGTCCTCCGGTCCGCCCGTCCGTCCGTCTGTAACGAAACGCCCTGGCCCCTCGTTAGGCCTTTTGGAGGGCGCTGCTGCCAAGGCGCTGCCTTCCTCCGCGGTGGAAGGATGCGGAAATGACAATACTGCAGGTGCTTTCAGAGTGCGGCGAGCACGGCTGTCTATTTCCGAACGGCGTCTCGGTCGCCCTGCCGTCTCCCTCGCGCCCCCACGGAGCGGCTCGTGAGAGCGAGAGGGAGAGGCAGAGCCTGGGCAGAGCCGGCAGGGAGGAGAGCGGGGCGGCCCTCCCAGACAGCGTGGCGGCGCTAATGAAGCGCGCCGTGATAGTGTTTTGACGTGGCGGGCGTGGCGGGGCGGGCCAGCCCCTTGCGGAACCAGCGCGCCTCTCACCCACGCACACCACAAACAGTGGCAATCCGGCCGAATCCGGCAATCCCACTTGCAGTGCACGCGGCGCACAGTCTGCCGTGCCTGCCTCAGATAGCACGGCCTGTTTTGTTGACGGGGCGAGGAAAGCGAAGGAAAGTGTCAACTTCTCGACTCGCTCGCGTGGGCGTCACTGGTAAAATCAGCGGGTGCGAACGTCATTATTTGACAGTGCGCTCGACGACCTGCAAATCGCAATAGTATGTGAAGAGCATTGCGAGCAATACTATAAAAGTAGTACCAAGCAGCAAATTTCGACGATTCTTGAGGGTTGCACAAATTTGCCGGAAGGACGGCGCGCCCCAGTGTCTGTCCGCGGCTCGAGAGCCTCGCAATGCCTGGTCGTTTTCGAGGAGGGTAACGCCGTCGCCAAGCAGTCTGGTAACTAGGAAGGAAATCCCAATTGAATTACCGGCGTGCTGCCAGTCATGCTACGCGTGAACACGGCTGCTTTCACGGCCCGCGCCGCGCCGCGCCGCGCCGCGCCGCGCAGGCCGACTCCGGGGAGGCGTTTCGTCGCGCCGTCTCTGTCTGGCTCACGGCGCGTCCAGGCGCGTCCCGTCGCGGTGCGAGAGAGACAGAGCGACGGGCGGCGGGGCCTCTGCACGGCCTGTGAAGGGGTGAACCAATTAGACGGCACGCGGGGGCATCGAGGGATCGACCCCCCGCAAGGCCACAACGACCTACGCCTCGAAATGAAAAATTGTTCTACCTATAATCTGTCTCTCTTTCTCTCTCTTCGACCGCCGCAGACTGCCTGACGCCGCCACCTCGCCCCGACCTCCCTCCGCCACCCCTCTTTCAAAAGTTGCAACTACTCCCCGGCCTACCCGGCCCCAGCCGTTTAGGGCTAGTGGCCAGAGCTAGACTAAGACTACAGTGCGCCGCGCTTCGAACTTTGGCGCGCTGCGCACAGTGGCAGCTAGCTCGGCCGACAGCGCTACCTGAGGTCGCGTTTTGTCACCACGTCGCTTCGCGGCTTCAGCATCCCTCCGTCAGAGGGCTCCGGCGTCGCCTCGTCGCCTCCGGTGCACGCACCTTCACACGCTGCTTGGTAGAGCTTTGCTTTGAGCGTCGGTGCTGTTTCTACGTATGTTTCCTGCTCAGAAGAGAGGAGGAAACAAATGCCAGTGCCTTGTAATGCTGCTGTGCTGTTTATGCACAGTGTAAGTACTAATTTATTTGGACGATGTTGACAAAATTACTAGCCTCTTTTGGAAAGGCACATTATACAAAAATATGTATACCCAACTAGCACTAAAAAGGCGTATCATAGTCACTCTCATGACGAACCAAGTTCAAGTTATGGAAAGAGGTACCCAGAAACCAAGCCCGGAACGCAACAAGGGAACATTTTTCTCACATTTCGGTTGGGCCAAATAAAGTTGCTGAGTCCCATTCGCAGCCCCCACGGGCCCCTTGCAGCCCCCCGCGGGGCGCGATGAAGAGGGCAAGGCGGCGACAATGATGGCAGTTTGGTGATGTAGACATCAGTGCAACGTGCAACGAGGGCGCGCAGAGACAATGCTCCGACAGTGCCCCGACAAAGCCCTGATGGCCGTGAAAGTTTTTACAAACGCACTCGGGTCGGGACGCACTCAAAGGTGTGCTCGCGGGGGTCCAGCCGCGTCCTGCCGCGTCCCGCCGTCCAGGGCCGAGCCCGGGACACTCTGCGCGTGCTGGGAGGTCCTGGGAGGTCTTGGGAAGCACCTGGGCGATGCCTTTGACACTGCGCAGCGCGCAGTGCAGAATGGGCAAGAGAGAGACAGAAAAAAGCCGACTTTTGTCGGTGTTGCATCTGCCTTGGCGTCTCCGTTGCATCTGGAGCGGAAATGCAGTGAATGGACTGGCCGGTCCACCCTGGCGCCCTTCCTTCGGCCAGTGCGGGTGTCCACGCCCCAGCGCACAGTTTCACTAATAACGCATTCACAGTGTCTTCTCATCTTTGTTACAGATAGCCACCTCGTCCTCCGTGGACAGCCCCAACCAGTAAGGTAAGGAAAACTTTTTGCTAGCGATCTTGTCGTTCTATCAGCAGGAAAACGCACCCAACTCCCCCAACAGTTGAAAGTTTGCGGTGGTCGAAATGTTATGCGCCGCCGTGGCCATAGCCATAGGAATGGCGGAATGGCAGGTGTGTTTGCCTATCTGCGACAACACGCGATAAGAGGCGAGGATGGCGAGCCCGTCTGGGTCGCGACTGGCACGGCCGGGGGCACGCCCAGATCGGCGGCCACGAAAGGCGGTCCCTGCGGCCACGGCCGCGGCCACGGCGGCGTCCTCGCCGTACTCACCCACGAGGTGGCCCTCCTGCAGGTGCGCCAGCCCGGCGAGCACGTCCGCGGTGAGCAGCGGCGAGATGCCCCTGAGCTGCATGGCGACGGTGTCGTCGGCGCGCGCCTCCGACGGCGTCCTGGTGGCGCCTGGCGCGCGGACCGCCGCCGCCGCCGCGGAAGATAGGACCCCGCCGCCCCATCTTGGTCGTCGATAAGGAGGCGCTGATAAAGGCAGATAAGCGGGCTGCATGTAAAACACACCAACAGCCGGACCGACCCATATTAGCCGTGTCTCCGCTCCCAGCGGCTGGCGGTGGCGGCTTGCTGGGCGCGCGCGGCCGCTCGGCTCCACCTGCCCAGCTGGTCCAGCTGGTCCAGCTTGCCCAGCACGTGTGCGCAGGTGCGGACGGCACCGCGAGCCCCGCGGAGATGGGCAGAGACTAGTTCAAGGACGCCAGCAGGCAGCGCGGACCGCAGAAGCGGCCAACCGTGTGGCGGGGCCCCGGCCAAGGCCCCCGCCCCCGGGCCGCGGGGTGGCCGGTGGTCGGGTTGGCGAGGGGTGGCGGCAGACAGCCTGGCGACCGACGGCGACCTCGCCAGGGCCGTGCCTGGCTGTGGGCACACTGTAGGCCTGGCTGGGCCGAGCGACCGATCAAAGCACCGTGTTTTGCGGCCGGAATCCGGTAGGGTCCGGCCGGGGTGGTGCGTGCGCGTGTTTTGAACCGATCGGAAAGTTCCGGGGGCATTTTCATAACGGTTAATCCTAAGCCTTACACAACGAGCTTACCAATCCCCGCCGGTGTTTTGCTTCTGCTCGTCCCTCCAAGGCTCCTTGACCCAGGGCGGAAGGGTTGCCTACCCCGCGGCGGCTCCCACGCCGGGGTGAAATTACTCCGCGCCCGGGGCGGCGCTATTCCGGGACTCCGGGGCGCTATTTCTCTGTTTGGCTATTTCGGCTTCGGCGCGGCCCGCGCCCCGCGGCTCGACCTAATCCTTGCCTTCCGGCCTCCAGCCGCGTCGCCGTGAATGGCCGCTGCTTGAATGGGGCTATTCGCGGTCGCGCAATTTATCATACTCGATTTGACGTCAGGCGGGGGTTCCGTTTTAATCGGCGACATCGAGTAGACGCGGCCACGCCGCCACGCGGCCCGGCCGGCCGGCCGACTCGCGCGAAGCGGAGCACGCCGATAGTGTAGGGGCGGCTGGCTGCCGCGGGCTGCCGACCCCTGGGGCTCTGCGGCTCTGGGGCAGCCCATCTGCGGCGGCGCGGCCTAGAGGGCTAGAGTGCACGGCCACGGCCCGGACCACCACGTCGATGTGGTTCGAGGGGAGCAGGAAGGCCTTTAAATTTGGCTTAGCGGCAAATTTGCCGTCTTCACACCGCACGTGCGCGGCCCGCGGCCAGTGTGGCGGCCGATGCGTATCGCCTCGGCGCAGCTGCGCGCGGCTGGCCGCCCGGTCCCGCAAACAGCACCGACTTTTATCGGTGCCCCGCTCATTTTTCGAGCAAACTGCGCGGGTCCGCTGGAGGAGGAGGAGGAGGAAGATGCTGCCGTGTTTGCGCGAGAGCCGCCAAAATTCGGCCGCAACCGCGGACCGCGCCGACGACCACGCGCACCCGGGAGATGGTGGTCGCCGCCGTCACGGCGGTCGCGTGGCAACACAGAGCCTGCCCGCCACTGCCCGCCACTGCCCGACGCAAGCACAATAAAAGATTAAGTGTTGATGGGCAGCTGGGCGCGCCACAAAAACGTTACTTAATATTTCAATTTTGCCGCCGCAACGGGGCCGTGTGGGTAGGGTGGGTAGGCCCTGGCTGGCCGTGGCATGCCCTGGCACCAACAATCAGTCGGGTGGTAACAATGATCGCTCGCGCCCCGGTCGGCCTGTCCGCCTGACATGCCGTCACGGTCCTGGACCGCCCCTGCCGCCGCCGACATGACCGCCCCCACGCCCCCGACGCCGCCGCCAGCGCCGCCCCCAGCAGACCCCGCGGAAGCGTCGCCTCACCGGCCCGCAAAACAGGTCAGCCAAACGGCGGCACTTTTCAGCGCGCGGATTTCCATCGCGGAGGCTTCCTTCTGTTATTGTTTACGTTTGTGTTGTTGCTGCGGAAGTTTCCCGCCTGATCCGAAAAGTTAGTCATTGCGCCGGGGCGAGTCCGCAGCCCCGGACGCCCCGGAGGCCGCGCGCCGGGGAACCCGGGGAACCCACGACCGCCGCGCGCCGCCCAGGGCCGCCACCTTTGCGCGACCAATAACCCGTCCCCGGAGAAAGGGAAAGGGGGCGGGGTGAGGCGGGGCGGTGCGGCGCAGGCTTTCTCATGAGTCACTCACCGCGCGGGGTGCAGCCCGCCCACACCCACCCCCGAGCCGGCCGCCCCCGCCGCCCCCGCCGCCCCCCGCCACGCAGCATGCCAGCCGAATCAAGTTGTTGGGCCGCAGTCATTCGGATTTGGCAGACAGGCTTGGCTTTGTCATTGCCCTGCTTGGCTTGCTCGGCTTGCTTGGCAGCCACCCTGCCGCCCCCGTCTGGACTGTAGTCTGGACGCCCACGCCGCTCACCCACAACCCCCGCCACCCCCGCAACCCCGGCGTGGCTTGGGCTGCGTGCACCCAATGGCCCGCCATCGCCCGCCATTCATCCTCCTGTGACCGCGGCAGGCCCGGGCAGGCGCATGATTTCTCGCGCAGTCCCGCGCAGTCCAAACAAAAAATGTTTCAGGACCAAAACTTCATCACATGAGCACATAAGCAGCAGTGCACGAGCATTTACATGAGCAAAGTCGAGGCAAAGCCATCATAAGAGTACTTTTGGACTGCACTTCTTGCCGTGGCGCCCCTTCCCTTTCAGTGTCGAGCCTCCGCGAGTCTGGCCCGAATAATCAAAGCCTCTGCGTGCCCAGCGGACTGATTCCGAGGGTCGCGTTCGTCGCTCTGTCTCTCTCGCACCATCGCGGGACGCCCCGCGAGAGAGACAGAGTGACTCTCGGAATCAGTCCGCAGGCTTGTCACCGTCTGGCCGTGTGACGCCCGTCGCGTTCGGGACTTGGGGAACGGAACCAGGCGTTCTGAGAAAACTACGCTCGCAGCCTCGCGGCCTAGTCGCGCGCCTTACCGGCCTGGTGTAGCAATGCACGTTACGCGGCCGGGTGGGCGAGCCGCGGCAGCGAGTATGAATGGGCGCGCGCGCACACACACACACACACACACACACACACACGGCAGCGCTGGGCCTCACACGGACACACACGGACGCACGCACACGCCGGCACGGCCGCGCGCCGCGAGGTTACGCTCGCAGCATGAATGAAACCCCCACCACCGCGCTGCTCTGGCGCCTAGGCCGACGGGCAGCCTGGCGTAGCCTGGCGTAGCCTGGCGTAGCCTGGCGCGGCTGCCATTGGTCGAGGCGTCGACCCCCGCCACGCCCCGCCCCGCCCCACCCCGCCTCGCCCCTCCACTCCCCGCGCGGCCCGGGGAAGCCCTGCCGAGTCACTCGCCACCTCCTCCCCCTCCTCCTCCTCCACCCCTCCCTCCACCCCCACGAAGGGCCCGGGGCCCGGGGGAGGCGGTGTGGAAGGAGGGCACCACCGGTGCGAGAGAGACCGACGAAGGCCGCAAAGTCGAACCGCGGGAAATTCCGTCTAGAGAATCGGTACGAAGGGCGCACAGCGAATTGCGTGCATCACACAGACAGACAAGACAGGCAGGGAGAACAGGCAGCCAGAGAATGCAGCCGCTCAAGACCTTATCCTGAAAGCACCTTCTTCCGAGACATTTCTTTTGCGGGTCGGCTTGATGGACCTGCGGCTGCTTGGCAGCACACTGGTAAGACTGGTGCGCAGATGCTCCTGGACCTACTCCACCACGCGTGTCTGTCCGTCTGCCTGCCATGTGAGCGTCTGCGCGCAGGCCGCGGGGCCGCGCCTCATCAGCTGATTGGCTACGCGGCCACGCGGCCGGCCTCAGAGACCGGCATGGGTCGGCGTGGGCGGCCAGCGCAGCTACGCCGTTGTTGACCCTCGCCGCTCGCGCTGCTCGCGCTGCTCTCGTTGCTCGTTGCTCGTTCCGCGGGCCGACGCCGACGCCGACGTCACCGACCCGGACGCGCGGCAGGACATGACGCCCTGCGTTGCGCTGCGCGTCAGGGCCTAGCCCGGGCCTAGCCCGGCCTGCCGCAAATTCCATGAATGTAAGGCAAGGGACTCGCCGGGGGCGAGGGGGGCGGGCAGGGCGGCGGCCTGGGCCCCCCCGCGACGCCTGGGACCCCGGGACGCGCGAGGCGAGGGGGAGGGGGGCGTCGGTGGGCGTCGACGGTGCGCCGTCCTTGTGGTGGGGGAGTGCGGCGCGGCTCAGCCTGGCTGACTCAACTCGCCGTCATATATACTTCTCCTGCCGAGCCGGCCGGCTTCAGAGTCACGCCAAACGCCGCGGGCACCGCCACGCCAGAGCCACGCCAGAGCCGCGCCACGCACGCCGCGCCGTGGCCTAGTCAAAACCGCGGACCACTACGTCCAGCTACGTCCAGCCCGCGCAGCGCGCAGCCCCACGCGTGCTTGCCGACCGCAGTGGTGGCGGTGACGTGCTGTCCAGGGTGCCGTCGTCGCACCGCAGCGCACCGTGCCGGCTCGCCCGGCCCTGCCTCCCCGCCGGTCGCCCCGCCGGCCCGCTCCGCCCGCCCCGCCCCGCCCGGCCCGGCCGTCCCCCCCGTCCAGGCGCAGGCCGATACCGGCCGGAGCTGCTGGCCAGGCAGTTGTCGCCTGGCCCTCGACCGAGGAGCACCCCTACCTGAGTCAGTCCGCTGCTCGCTGCCTCCGAGCAAGTCGCGCCGACCTGGAGTACCGTGGATTAGTACAGTGTGACAGTGCAGTGCAGCGCAGTGTATGTGTGGCCATGGAGCAGAGCGAACGGCCTGTGTGTCTGGAGGACGCTGTGGACCTTCACCAAGTGCTTCACCGTGACCAGAGAACAGTCAGAGTGAGGGTGGCCGTCGACGCCCCGCGGACCGCGACGCCCCGCCGTCTGCGCCGCGTGGCCCGACCCCCCTCGGAGTGCGAACAGTGTCAGCTCGCGCAGCTAGCGCGCCGCGGAGTGCAACCCGTCTGTGATCTTAGTGTTCCTCAATTCCGGATATGCCACCGACACACATCGTCGTCCTTAAGATCAAGATCGTCCTCATCCTGGTTCCCCGTCGGCTCCGTCATAAGATGTAAGCATCCTTTAAGCGTTGTCATGCCAACCTCTGGGTTGACACTGGGTTGGCACTGCTGTCAGTGCGCGCGTGCTCGCGTGGACACCTGTCTTTGACACCTTCCTTTGACACCTTCTCCTCCTCTGTTGCGTAAACGAATGGGGCCTAACCCGACCGCGAGACATCCGGCCGCCACCGCAGCGCTAGCAGTGGAAGCGCGGCCCGGCCCAGCGATACACCTCTATTAATACGCTTCTTAGAACCGCTGCAAATGTCGCCGGCGTTTGTCGACCGCGTTCAACTAGTGCCCCGTGTTCATGACGGGGGCTTACTTGCGCTGGCCCCGCCCTACCGACCTCCTGCGTTCGCGACGCCGCGACAGAAGAGACTGAGCCTGCATGGCATTATGCTCGCAGCATCGCGGGCCCCGGGGCCGACCCTCGGCCGGCGCAACCAGCCCCGGGGAAGCCCGCCAGGTGTTTGCGCGCCGGCCCAGCGTAAGCCCTTGCAAACGCCAAAACACGGCGTTGTTGTCGTCGTCCAGGTACGCGCGGCCCTGGGCCCTGGGCCCCCACTGCAGGGAAACCGCAGGGAAACACCCCGCGTGCGCTGTGCGCGGAGTGGAGCGGCCGAGGGCAGCGCCGCGCCGCGCCGCCCCTGGAGGCCGTTATCGCCTTACTTCCGCCGGCCCCGTGTGTGACGGTGTGTGTGACGGTGACGCGCGACGCGCAGGCAGAGCTGCCGGCCACCATTTCCGTGGCCGTGCAGCCGTGCACGCGTCTGCCCAAGTTTTCGAGACGCGTCCCGCCGCGCCGCCGGCCGCCCCGACGACCCCCGCGTGCTCCCCGCCGAGGCCCCCGCCGGTCTACCGGATCGAGATAGAATCAGTTTCCCAGGAACGAGCGCGCGCGGCCGGCTCGCCCCGCCCCGCCCCGCCCCGCCACGCCCCGGCCCCTGCAGGAAGCCATGGATTTTGATAGTCGCCCTATGGCGACGTGATGAGTGCACAGATCGCGCCTAGCGCTGCCGTGGTGCGGCCCGAGTCACTTTTCGTCCTCGGCGGGGGTGCCGTGCAGCTGGCCACCGCGACGAGGCTGCCGCCGTGCTCCCGGAAGGAGGTCGCCGTTTTGGCGGGCCGGTTTGGCGCGGGCCGTCGCGTGGCGGGGGTGGCGGGGGCGGTCCCGCTCTCGGACAGCCCTAGGCTCTCCTTCGTCTCCATTCAGTTCGCGTGGCGCTCGCTGCCTCCAGGGCCGCCTCCACGGCCGCCTCGCTGCGGGGCGGCGAGATAATTTATACGAGGGACAAGTCGGGACAGGTGCATGCGCTATGCTGCGCTATGCGCTCACGTGCCACATCCGCCCTAGAGCGTCCCCCGGGCGGACCATCTCGAGTAGGGTCAGTGTTATAGGGATTCAGGAAAAAGAGAGGACGCTTCCGAGCGGACGCGAACCCGGGCCAGATGACGCGGAGACAGAGAAACGCGGCCGCCGCGGCCAGGGTGCCCGTCAAGGTACCGTACCGCACTGGGCAGTGGCGTATTCTGTTCTGCCGCTCGTTTCAGTCGATTTGCCATTTGTTTTTGATCCCCGCGCGCGTGTGTGAGTGTGTGGATGTTTCCATCCAAGGCGGGCGGCGCTGTGCTTTAGAACTGTCCTGGGCGCGTCCTCGAGACGGCCAGACACTGCCAGGCGCTGCCAGACGGCGCACGGATTCCTTTCTGGCGGCAGCATTGTGCGCGAGAACGCGATCAAAAGCTGCCTGCGAATAGTTGGCGGATGCATCCTTTGGCTGCCAATAGGCAATAGGTGTGGATCTGCGGCGCGGCCGCGCGGCACGTGAACCTTTTGTGTGCGCTGCGCTGCGCGCCCCGAGTCCCGGAGTCTATCGGCGCGCCACTCGGGGGTGAGGCGCAGCCAGGCCAGGCGAGGGTCACCCCGCCAAGAGAATAAAAATGTGTCAAACTGAATTGGGGTGAATGGGTCGCAGAGGAGGCTGGCTGGGCTGCTGCAGGCCCTCGCTGACCATCCGTCCTGCCTCCGCCTCCTCCTCCTCGCCGTGGTTAGTCACTTTCGTTCGCACTGCGCGACGCGCTTTCCACGGAAAAGCCGGGAGGGCATAATTGCTTGGCGGGGAAACGGGGGTCCCTGGCGTGGTGCGTGGTGGCCCACTGGTGGCGCGGCGGGGCGGGGTTTCCCCGCGCAAACAGGTGGCCGCTGTCTCTCTCGCTCCCCTCCGGCCAGGCCCGGGAGTGCGAGAGAGACGGAGCACCGCCGGGGACCTGAACGCACGAACGACCCACCGCCGGACCGCCGGGCTGACCTGCAGCTGTCCTGCAGTGTCGCTGCGCTTCCCGGACCCGTATCTCGCTTATCGCGAAAGCACGGCCGTACGCTGAAAAAAAAGTAAGAAAAAGAGGAGCCACTCAGTGTCATTTTGGCGTCCGGACTTTTCCAACTGACGAAACAATCGGCCAGGTAATGAATGCGCGCATTCAGAGCCGCCGCCGAAGTCGCCGAACGCGCGCCGATATTTCGAAAAGCGCGATGAGCGCCGCGACACCGATTTCGAAAAAAAAAAGGAGAGCAGAGCATTCCGACACAAAAGTGTCAATTATAGAGATCGCCCTGTAACAATCGGCGCAAACAAGGGTCGCCCATTTGTTGGCGTAGGTCAGGCCGCGTCGGGCCGGCTTGGGGCAGGGTAGTGCGGGCCGGGGTGCCGGCGCGGCGGCGCGGCCATCACAATGAGCACCTAATAGAAACACACGTGGCGGCGGGGCGGCGCGACTCGCACGGAGGTGACAATTTATGGGAGGTCCTCGCCGTCCCCGCCGGCCGGGGGGAAAGGAGGGGGGGGGGGGTGACGGCGGCGCTTCCAGTGCGCTTCCAGTCAATCTAGTGTAAGTAGTGCTCGGGGGGAATGCGTGGCGCGGACCGGCACGGCACTGGCACGGCACTGGCACGGCCCGCGCGGTATGGCTGCCGTAAGGGGCATTGCGGGACAATTAACGCGATAATTGGCATCAGTCATTACCGAGTGTGTGTGTGTGTGTGCGTGTGCCGCAGCCTAATTGCGCGGCGTTTGAATGAAGACGGCGCTAATCTTTTTGCCGTGATGATGTTGATGGCCTCCTTGGGCTCGGACTGGCCGTGCTCGGAGTGGGGGCCGCCGCGGCCACGCCCCCCGCTCCACCATGTTGGCCGCCACCACCACCGTAGCACCACCGCCAGCGCCGCGGCGGCGTGCGTGTGTGCGTGCGTGTGTGTGTGCGTGTGTGCGTGCGTGTGTGCGTGCGGGGGCCGATCGCGGTGGATTCCTCCCTCCAGCGGGTCGTCCAGGCCGCGGCCGTCGCCGTCCTGGCCGCGCTGCGTGTGGCCCGGCGACGCCGCAGCAGCCGCAGCCCCGCCACTGTAATTGCCAACGTGTCTGACCGTCTTCTTGTCCTCCCGCAGGGCTCCTCGCCGCGCTGTGCGTCCTGGCCCTGCTGCCGCCGCGCGCCATG
The DNA here is from genome assembly GCF_012932325.1 of Thrips palmi. NCBI lineage: Eukaryota > Metazoa > Arthropoda > Insecta > Thysanoptera > Thripidae > Thrips > Thrips palmi. The sequence continues at coordinate 3,015,802 of NW_023144624.1, read as the reverse complement.
GCCGCCCCCACGCCCACCCGGTCGCAGCCCAAGTGGATCAACCCGTGCGGCCTCAACAAGCAGGACGTGGAGCAGGAGCTGGAGTACCAGAACGAGTCCGCCGCCAGCGTCACCGACCTGCTGCAGCGCATCGTCACCCTGTCCAAGAACGCGCTGGACCACGCCGTGCAGTTCAGAGTAGCCTATGTAAGTATCTCGGTTAGCCTCATCGCCTCCGGACACACACGAGGACACTCGCATGCGACTCGCAGACACGCGGACATTCCGCGCATAAAAATGGAGAGGCCGCATTCCCTCGCGGGCCAGCCGGGTCGCCGTGCGTATAGCCGTGCGCAGCCCGTCAAGGGTTCCCCGCCGTTGTTTGAGCTGCACCCACGGAGTGTTTGCGGCTCTCACGTGCATCGCGGCCAGCCGGCCACACAGCCCGGGCGCCCTGGCGCGGCCCCGGCGCGGCCCTGGGCCTGGAGGAGGCGAAGGAGGACGTCTTCCTGTCCGCGCGGATCGGCCGGACCCGGCAAAAAGCGCGCTCAGGCCGCGGGGGCACCAGGACCACCGCCGCGAGTGTCTCGGCCGCCGCCGCGGTGCCAGACTGCCAGACAGAGACAGGGTGTGCGTGTTTTTTTCCCTCTTCGCCACGGGTCAAGGGGAAAGGAGGGGGGGGGGGACGCGGTCGCGGGGCCGTCGGATGGATCCCAGGAATGTGGGACGCTTTTCGTGGAAGCCCCGGCCATTTCCATACAGTCTCTCTCTCTGTCGCTCTCGCGCGCTCTCTCGTTATGACCGCCTTTACGGTGCCACTAAATTTGGCTCTGCTAGGCGAGACGCGACGAGGCGAGAAAGAGGAAAACCGTGTGCTTGCTTATGTCACACACGCACGGACGGACTCGGGGACTCGGCGCGAGGAGTCAACGACTGGAGAAGTAGTGTCACCCACACCCTGGATAAACAGGCGCGCCGCCGCGCGCCGCGCAGACCATCTTTTTAGTTTTTACCTTTCCCAGCCCAACCACCACACCTTCACACACACACACACACACACACACACACACACACACACACACACACACACACACACACACACGCACACACACAGACGCGCACCGCGCTGCAATTGGCGTATCGCCAGCCGGCCGATACTTTGTGCTTGTTGCCGCTCGTAAAGGCACCGTGACACAGGCTTAGCCTCACACGCAAACGGGCACAAATCGGAGCGGTAAAAAATGAAGACGGCGGGCGAAACATAAAATTATAAAAAAGAGAAATGAAAGATGTCCCCGGCCGCGCCTTGCCGCGCCTTTGGCTCCTCGTTACGGCGGCCGCCGTGCTCCTTTTTCGTATCAATTTCCTGCGAGCCCGGCGGGGAGACAACGGGTTGGCCTCGGCCGGGGATCGAACCCGCGTGACTCGGGGTTAATTTGAACCCTGACCGAGGGCTGCAGTGGGCTGCAGCCGATTAAACGGCCTTTCCCTTCCGCCCGCGCGGCGAAGGGCGAAACGAGGGACGAAAATGAAACAGAAAAAAAAAGGAAAGACAAAAACACGGATCCAAATAATAAGTAGGTTGGCGACGCGATGCGCCGGACCCTGTAATGCCGCCTCGCCGGCCAAACCAATTATTATTTTCCCGTAAAAGTGTAAAACCGAAATCACTGTTGGTGATAGAAGGACGCGGCGGCGAGGCTGATGGGACAATTTCGCAAGGGGCAAAACGGCCGGCCACAAATTGGCTTTGCTTTTCCTGGCGCTGGGCGGCCGAGGCGCCGAGGCTTGGCCGGCCGTTGCTCGAGTTCGGCGTGCTTTGCGCTTTGCGCTTTGCGCTCAGCCTTTGCGCAAGCTGCACTTTAATTTCGCCTGGATTTGGATCACGCGGTGCCGAGGCGGGCCTTGGGCGAGGCTAGCTGCGAGGCTAGCTGCGAGGCTAGCTGCGAGGCTAGCTGCGAGGCTATGCGGCTCCGGGGTGGCCGGCCGTTCCATTCCGCGGGACACTCCGTCTCCGACGAACGAAGGCGACTTCGTTTCGCGTAAAAAACAGACGACAGTTATAAAAACAAATGCAAAACCAACAACGCCGCGGAATGGCGCTGCTTTTTCCGCGCTGATGGGCCACAGGAATGGGACCATTTTGCAGCCTTTGCTTACCTTTCGCTTTTTGTTCCAGGTGGAGGAGACGTTCCAGAAGGACTACGAGGACCACCACCGCAGCTGGCAGATCCACCACTACGACTGGCTGCCCAACATCCCCAAGCAGCTGGGCGAGAAGGTCCAGGAGGAGCACCTGCGCGCACAATCGGTAAGCGAGAAAGGAAAAAGATGCAGGGCGGAGCGAAACAAAACCCAAAAGTAATCGTGAAGTCTGTTAAAATCTTGGATCTGTCCTAACGGGTGCTTTCTTTGTCTCCGCAGTTGGAAGTGGCGCTCAAGGACATCTACAAGTACCTGCAGCAGTACGCCGTCGGCCTGGAGCAGGTCGTCATCGACCAAAAAGCCAGCGGCAGCTCCTACAAGGACAAGTTCGACTACGACGAGAGCCTGCTGAGAAACGTAAGCGCCAATTCCATTGATCTTATGCAAATCGATCTCGCAGGCAGAAGGGGATGGCTGCCCAGTGTTTGAACCCAGGACTAACGTAGCTGTCTTTTTGCTCCCCAGGTTCTGTGCGAAGTGCAGGTAGCCATGCAGGAGCAGGGCGTGGTCCAGCACCCCGACGTCTCACCCGACATCATGGGCCCCGCGTTCCGCGACCCCACCATGAACTCCACGTTCAGGAACGTCCGGGACTGGATCATCCTCAGGGACTACATGAACGGCCTGGAGTACATTATCCAGACGCTCGAGTACTTCAGCAAGCCCCAGCACTAGGCCGCTCGCACCCACCCAAAGTCTCCGTCCTGCCTGAGCCGTTTCGGACCCACAAATCATGCCGCAGTGGTGTGGCGGCGATTCGAAGGTCGCGCGTTCGAATCCTATCAGAAACCTTTTATTGTTGTTGTTGTTGTCATTTGCGCTGGTGCACTTTGTAGTTTCCTTCACGAAACGGATCTCTCACTATCCCAGCGCCTTAATTTATCAACTTAATTTATTTTATTTATGTGTCGCGGCGCTTTTTTTATACCAACTGACTATTTCAGCAAAATTACTGTTTTGAATGTGCTATGCGAAGTGACTAAGATTTTCGTTTAATTTGTTGTTGAAATTAAATGTTGAAAATTGTTGATGTGTGTTTTGGCACGCGAACAACTTAACACTGTGAGACTGCCTTTCTTCTTGTCCAAATGCTTCCTAGCCACTTAGTGTTATGTTAGTCTTTTTTATGTTTTGAACTTGTTTTTTTTTTTACCACCTTGGCCATTGTACAAGTATTTGATAGTTGTGTCACAAGTGTATGTCAAATTATTCGTCTGACAAGGCCCAGTGCCGCGCTGACCTGCACTTTGCACGTAGAAGCAATGCATCGAACAAATAATCTGTTGTCTCAGATTGGGCTAAAATTTTAATGGTAGTCGTTTTGAATTGTTAATTAACGAATTTACCTGAAGTTAATGTAATTGACATGTCTTGTTGAAAGAGAAAACTGTATTTGCCTAATTTATACAAATTTGATCACTGTTTTATGTCAAAACATGAGTTACAATGCTTAAAAATTAATTTATTTAAAGCACATTTTTGTGTTGATTCTTATTTTCTATTTATATTATTATTACTAATCTGTCTGTGATATTTATGTAGCTGTTCCTTTGTATACTAACGACGTTACTCAGTAATGGAGGTGTATTATCAATGAGGCAAGTTACAGACAAAACCCGTGTTTATGTGATATGCCACCATATGATCATCCTAAATTACTACTTCCTAAAATATTGTATTATTGTCACTGTTAAAAACTCATTCTTTGGTTGCTGTCGTCATTTGTTCATTAAATCCTATTTAAACATTCGATGTTGAGAATAAATATTGTTACAAATATGCACAAACTTTTGACGTTTCCTTCTTTTGAGACCGGCCCTGATCGAGACATGAATCGCAAGAGAAACAAAACGGATAAAAACACTGACCTAACCTAACCTCACCGCGCTCAGCGCGATTACGCCTTCTGAAAGTCGGCGCAGCTCTTGGCGCTCTCGACTCGCAAGCGCGCCAGCAGTGAGGCATTGCAGGGAACACAACACGGGGCGTCGCTGACGACAGAGACACGATTCGATAATCGACGTTCCGGCCGGAGCGTGTCCTCAAACAAGTGTCGCCCATTTACATACACGGCCGGCGGCCCGGCTAGTCTGCCCGGAAACCGGAGGCTTCTAATTAGTGCGGCCACCTGTCAACAAGGAAAGGGCTGTCCCTTGGCCTGTCCCTTGGCCTGTTTGTTCCGTGAACACAGCCGGCGTGTGGGAAGGGCCCCAAAGGGCCGTGGAGTGTGTTCGCGATTCGCGTACGAAGCGGCCTGATTCCGGGCAGTGCTTTCGTCGCTCTGTCTCTCTCGCACCCACAGGGGCACCCCCGTGAGTGCGACAGAGACAGAGCGACGAGTGATCAGTCTGCTGGCGTGGCCCGGTGGCCGCGCGTCGCGGTGACTTGAATGCTGGAGCGGGTCGCGCCACCAGTGGCGCGCTGGCAGCCCAGCCTCCTCGTCGGCTTGCTCCTCGGCCTGCTCGGCCGCCTCCACCGCGGCGCGCACCAGAGAGGACGGCGCGCACCCCCAACAGCAGCACGGCGTGGGCGGGACGCGGCGTGACGCGCAGATAAGCCCCGCAGTGCTGTCACCACTACGACGGCTCGGCCAGGCTCGGCCAGGCTCGGCCCTGCCGTGCTGCGCGGAACGGCGTGGCCACGGCCTTTTGTTGACTCCGTACGCTTGCTTATTCCGAGTCTTGTTCGTCGCTGTCTCTCTCGCGCCTATACGGGACGCGCCATGAGTGCGAGAGAGATGACTCGGAATCAGTCTGCCGGCCGCCGCCAGAGACACTGCAGAGACAGCCACAGCGCGTTGATCGGATCAGGGACGATTTAGCGAGCGGCGGCAGCAGTTTGGCAGCAAGCGACTTTCCCCCGTCTTCTTCAAACAAACACAGTGGCTTGACGGCCGCGTGACGAGGAGCCGCGGGGAAATACTTGTTATTTGTCGTGTTGCCGCGCGACGCACAGCACCGCAAGGTGCGCACAAAGGCATCAAAAAACAAAACGAGGAAATCCCTGACCGCTGTTGTCATGCTGAATTCCATTGCAAAAACAGACATTTTTGAAAGTTTATATTTGGTAATTTGCCACTACTGCATTGCCACGACTAAAAAGGTGATCTCAATCTGAAGAAAAATGCGTCCCAAAAACTTTCAATAAAGTCAACGCATTCAAAAACGAAATGACTCAGCGATGGAATGCACGTGTGTGACAGTGGGACGCCACCCCACCGTCTGTCTGGCCGTCCGTCTGCCTCTGTCTGTCTGTCTGTCTGTCTGTCTGTCTGTCTGTCTGTCTGTCTGTCTGTCTGTCTGTCTGTCTGTCTGTCTGTCTGTCTGTCTGTCCGCCCGTCTGTCCGTCCGCTCGCCCTGCATTAAAAGCATTAAGCGTGTTCAGTTGTTTAGCGCAGAGGATTACGGCTGCAGCTAATTGCGTAGCATTGTCGCGCGGGGCTGCTGCTGCGTGCTGCTGCGTGCTGCTGCGTGCTGATTCCGAACAGGGCTTTCGTCGCTCTGTCTCTCTCGCACTCATGGGGTGCCCCGAGGGAGTGCAAGAGAGACAGAGGGCTGTTCGTCCCGCAGCGGGCCGTGCCTCGCCGTGCCTAGAGCCCCGCCACCGAGGACGCGACGTGGACGCGACCAGCATGACCAGGACCTCCAAGACCACGGGACCCTCGCTGCATCGCGCCTGCACTGCATCCGCATACACTCTCGCTGACCCATAGTGGGCCAGGTGATCGGAGGAGGCGGTCAAAATCCCGGACGCGTTTTGAGCTCCAGAGTCGCTAAATGGGACTCGAACCGAAAGTCTGACCCCACCAATGGATTGCTCTCCGAGCGAGGAATCCATTGGTGGGGTCATACGTGCGGCTCGAGTCCCATTTAGCGGAGCTCAAAACACGGGCAGAGTTTCGGCCGCCGGCGCCAGTCCGGCCCACGGGCCCACTGAGCGGCAGCGAGGTCGCCGACGACAAGGGTGGCCCGCGCACCCAGAGTCCACGCGCGCCGTGCGCCCAGCGCGTGCAGCCCGCTCACAGTGTACTAGGGCTCCAGAAAACAGCGCCGTCACGCCGTTTTTGCGGTCAACTCATTCCGCGTTTTCTGATTACCTTCGAGGAGCAGCTGACGTACAAGCCGACGCGCTGACGCGCTGACGCGCTGACCCGGCCGGCCCGACGGACCCTTGGAGTCGGCCAGCACGGCCAGCACTGCCAGGCAAGTGCGCGTCGCACTTTCACCCGCGCGGCTCGATGCCGAAACAGTGCTCTCCTCGCTCTGTCCCTCTCGCACCCGTGGCGCGTGAGCATTGCGAGAGAGACGGAGCGCGACGAGGACACTGTCCGGAATGAGCCTGCTGGGCTAGGCCAGCTGGGCCTGCCGGGCAGGCCTGGGCATTCCTGGGCAGGGGGTGGTAGTGTATCAGGACGCATGACTTATTGTTTGCCCGGCCTAAGCCATGCGGACTGCTGACACGGATTAAAAAAGCAGCATGGCTCCCCACCTACGCAGCCCAGGCGGGCCACGCAGGCCGCGCAGGCAGGCCGTCGCACTGCTTCGACTTGCTGCGGAACGCGCAAGCCTCTGCCAACACTGCCAACGCGCAGCGCCGAGTATTTCCAAAACACGTCACGGCACAAGGGATGCATTAGCAGATGTTTATGCAACATGTCGTCCTGCAGCGGGCCAGCCATACGGGCCGGCCGCGGCGCGGAGGCCAAAACGGAGGGGAAAAAAAACTGCTTATAGATCGAGGATGAGGCTGATGCGATTCGTAAATGTTCGCAATCGAAATCGAAAAGAGTTACGTGCAAAGTGCAAAGGGTGAATCGATAGTTTGGTCACAGGAAAGATGTGTAGCATGGCGTGGCGCGGCACTCGCGGTCACAAATAGGCAAACGGCGCGTACGGGCGCGTACTTTGTCAGTGAGGCTTTTGAAGCGCTTTGAAGGCATCGCGCGGCAAGTCCGCCGTCTCCCACCCCTTTCCTCTTCGTCCGTATCAAGTGCGGTCGAGGAGGAGCGACACTTGTCGTGGCACACGAGCAGACAATAAAAAATTGTTGTGTGACAGTGCGGTGGCTGACGAAGGGTGACGCACGGTAGCCTGACACGTCAGCGACGCCGCGCGCGCCGAATTTCTCATCGCGTCTCGTCAAACCGAGGGAGGTGTCGATGTTCCGGGAACGTGGCCGCTTCCTGCCGCCGTGGGAAGGCGCGGCCTCGAGCGCGGCGGTCAAAGTGGGTGGCGAGGTCGGTGCCGGCCTCGGTGCCGGCCTCGGTGCCGGCCTCGTTGGCGGTCTATCGGCGCGGTGTCCTCGGTGGCGGCCTCGGAGGGCAGCTTTTGGCGCGAATCCGACGTCCACTCCAAGTCTCCGGCTGCTGATTACCTCTGAAGACGCCGCGCCGCATCAGCCTACGGCGCAGCCCCGCTGGCGCTGCGGCGACGTCGGACACTTTTGAATCGGCGGGGGCCCGTCCCGGCCCGGGGCCGACGCGCCACGCCCTGCCCCTCAAGAAGTGCGACAGAGAGCCTTTCCGCGCGCGCTGCCGCCGCCCTGGCCGCCCTGCACCTGGAAGCTGGCCACCAGGACCGAGCCCAAGGACCACCTGCCCCCGGCGCTCCCGCCCACCCCCTCCGGGCCCTCGCGGGGGGTCGCCGCCGAGGGCATGACTCTCGAAGCGCTTTCGTCGCTCTGTCTCTCACGCACTCTTGAGGCCGCCACGCGGGTGCGAGGGAGACAGAGAGACGCAGCACCGTTCGGAATCATCCTGCAGGGCAGCTGCCGCCAACCGCGCGTGCGTGTCTCCGTGTGTCCGCCGGAGTGGAGGAATCCAAGTGCCCCCCCCCCCGCCCCTCAAAAAAAGGGGTGTGTAGTGTCAATCTTATGATCGAACTGGTTGGCCCGTCAAGGAGAGTAACTACTACTACCGGATCACCAACGGGGGCGGGGCGGAGGCAGACTTTTCTTGGACGTTTTGATCGGATGCATTTAGAAACGCAGCATCTTGGAGACAACAAAATAAAGAAATGAAGCACGTCGTCGAAGAGGAAAGTGCAACCAGAAGCAGACACGCAAGGAAAGTTGTGGATCGACACAACGACACCTTGCTCATTTCGCATGCCGGTGGTGCGAGCGGAGCGAGGCGGGGGCAATTGAGCGGTAGATCGCGGCAGATCGCACCAGCAGGGGGGGGGGGGGGGGGGTCCAACCTATCGTGGGGGGGCCTTCTGTGCCGCGCCGTAGACCCCCAGCGAGCACTCCGACGCTCGCACACTAGCACACACACACACACACACACACACACACACACACACACACACACACACACACACACACACACACACACAGACGCGCACAATAATACAATAACGCCAAATTTCCTCCGGGTCGGCCATTAATTTTGTGCCGTGTTTGGTATTGCACAAGGAGGCGGTTCCCTGTGTGTGTGCCGACACAGACACAGCTGCAAGCGCTGCAAACAGGGGCCAGGAGGCAGCAGGGTCCGCAGGGCCGCAGGGCCGCAGGGCCCCGTCCGAGCTGCCATTGGCGCCGAAGGTGGTGGTGGTCGCTATAAAGGAGCTCGCTATGAATAGCGATCAGCACACACACACACAGACACACAGAGAGATGCATCTTGGAAGCATCATTGGCGCGGGTCGTGCCCTGCCAGTGTCCTGGCAGTGTCCTGGCAGTGTCCTGCCGCGCGCAGCATGCTCCCTGCAGGGCCTGCAGCCGACCAAACGCCGCCAAAGGAGCATTCAGACACTATTCACCACGCGATGATCGCGATTGCAGCCTCGGTGGTGACGCCCGCATAATCACCATGGCGATGGTGATAATCTACCCGACCTTGGCCGCCCCACCGGCCCACCGGCGCGACCACGGCGATCAAGGCCATTATGGTGGTGGCGACCAGCCCTTTTGTTGGTGCATCCCTTTTCGGGGCCGAGGGCCTTGGGGCGCCTGGGGCGCCTTGGGGCACAGCGCCGCTAAATCATGCCTGGGTTAAACAAACAAGCGCCATGCACCAAACCGAGTCATTCCGAAAGGGTCGTTCCCGCCCGCACCCCTACGGGGACACCTCAGGAGAGCGACAGAGGCGGCGACGAAGCGGACGACACTTCGGGATCAGTCTGTTGGCCACACGGTCGCACGGCTAGGCAACACACACACGCGCGCACACGCACACACACACACACACCACACACACGCACACACGCGCGCGCGCGCGCTCTCACACACAAAAGGTGAGAAAAGGCCGGTCCGGTCCAAAAAGAGCCGCTTTTGGCTGCCCTATGCCGCGCAGGGCGCAGGGCACAGGTAAAGGGACACAACAGGACATGCCATGGAGTGAGATGTTTGCAGGATGTGAGGTGTGAGAGGCAGGACTCGGCAGGACTCGGCCGCAGGGGGTGCCAACCTGGAACCCTCGCAGCGGGCGGTGCAGCCCCCTCAGGCCCCCTCAGGGCAGGGCCCCCTCAGTGCGGACGGTGCGGACGGCGCAGACGCGGGGGTGAAGCGGATGCCAGCCCATTACGGAGGCCCCCGAACACGGCGCTCAACACCCTGCTGCGCCACCAGCCCGTCGGGGCCGCCGTCGGGGACGTCGGGGACGTGGGGGCCTTGGGAGCTGCTGGGGAAGTCGACGGGAGCGGCACGGCGGAGCGGCTGCCGTCATACTGCTGTGAAAATGCTGCTGGAGGATGCTGGCTCTGGGGAATGCCGCGTGGCCGCAGTCACGGCAGTCACGGCCTGCATTGCAGGTCAAAACGCGTCTAGAATTTTGGCCATCGGCCTTCTGGCCCACTGTGCGGCGTGCCTTGGTGGCACGGGGACGGGGGAGTGACCTAGTGTTGCCAAGTAGCGACACGTCGGGGACGTGCTTCGGCGACGTGTTGGTGACGAGTCGCAGCGATTCATATTGGCTTTACTTGTTTTACCACGAAGGAATTAGTGACTTAGTCGAGATGAAAGGCACCTGCGCCGCCCGCTGCTCCCCGCTGCCGAGCAGCGAATCCGAAGAGCCGTTTCGTCGCTCCGTCTTTGTCGCACTCATGGGGCGTCCCGTAGGGGTGCGAGAGAGACAGAGCGACGAGAGGACTCTTGGGAATGGCTCGGCAGGCGGCCGCAGCCAGCGCTGCCAGAAGGGTGAACGACCTGCTGGACATGATGCAAAGGCCGGACTAGGGCTGATTGGGAGTTAGTCGCTTTGGCGGCATGGCTCACACACCCACACACACAGAAGGCACTCTGTGTGGGTGGGATTGGTCGGGCCAGGCCTAGGCCAGGCCCGGCGTCCCGGCTCAGCCTATTGTCCGTCGGTTTGACTCCGGTTAGCATAGCTGTCAGCTGTCAACCCCCAGTGCAGTGCAGTCACTTCTTGACGTCTGACAGTCCATCCACCAGGCCAACCAGGCCAACCAGGCGAACGCTGCAAAGCACACAGACGCGCAGACCGCATAAGCTAGCCTCGTCTCGGCCGAGTAGTCTCAGCGCGTCACAACTTGTTGCGCGGGGAGATTCAAACGGTCAACCTGGGGGAGCACAGTGGGCCAGAAGAGCGGCGGAGGCGCCCGATGCTCTAGACGCGTTTTGAACGAGGAGTGCATTGGTAGGGTCACACGTTCGGTTGGCTACTTTGGCTACTCTGGAGCTGCGTCCAGAATTTTGGCCGTCTGCGCTGGTCTTCTGGCGCACTGTAAGGAGGGCGGAGCACTGACCCTCTGCCTGCGCAGCGCGACGCAGCGCGCGAGAAGGCGAGAATGTAGGTGAGGAACAAGGGCGGCAGCAACAAAAACAGCAACAACAGCCAGGTGACAATGTGGTCCGAGGGAAAGTCAAGGTGTTCACATCATCATTCAAAGAGGGTGGCGGTGCGCGATTCGGCACGCCGCAGCGCGCCGCAGCGCAGCGCCGGACCGCCACGACCGGGCCAAGGATGACGATGGCAATGGCCCCTGCCCTGCTCGGAGTGCGTCCGAGGCGACTTTCCTTGGCGGTCGCCGGTCGGAGGGCGGCCGCCGCCGGGGTCGCTGAGCACGCTCTGAGCACGCTCTGAGCACCCTCCGCGGGGGGCGCGTACGTCCCGCGCCCTGCGCACCGATTCCGAGAGTCGTTTCCGTCGCTCTGTCTCTGTCACACTTATTCCGGACGCCCCGTGAGTGCGAGAGAGACAGGGCGACGACAAGGAAGCCTGCTGCGTCCTCTGCGCCCTGCGGCGAGCAAGTGTGCCACAGTGCCAAAGTCGCTCGGCCACTCCGCGACCAGCGACGCTTCCCGCCGCCAAGAACGCGCCAAATTAGATTTATCGTCAAAACTTTTGCCGATGAAGCCGCGCCGAGCGCGACCCACTAAAAGAACGTCCTCTACTCACCTTGAAGTCAAGTGCTGCTCCCAAAAGTGTAACAGGACTGCTACGCCGGCACCCAAGCCAGACAGCGAGCCTTGCGGCAAGGCCGCGGCAAGGCCGTCCAAGTCGATTTACTCCGCGCACCCCGCGACACCAAAAACAAGGAAAACCTCAGTCATTTTCCTCCCCAAATCGGATTTTTCGCGCCTGTTCTGGCGTGATGTATTTGTTTTCCCTGCGCCCCGCCACACGAGCCTCTCGCCCCTATTATACCCATTTTACCCATTTTCACGCGCTTTCAATGAAACCTTTTCTCCCCATTCAAACCGGCCGGGCCCCACCCTCGAGAGGTTTGCCCATCCGATTCTGCATGGTTTTATGCTTCGCCGAGAGAATGCCTTGCTGGGGGTGCTCCATTTGCGCCATTGTCCCGCACCCATTGCCGGACACAGACTGGACGGACTGGACCGTCAGCGCTCTCGAATCGGACCGAGCCTTGCGCAAGTTTTTACCGCCGTAAAAACAACAACAAAACACAAATCTCCAAGTGCGTCCAAGTGGGGCGGCGATGGGAGCAGAGAATTCTCGAACGACATCTTGATCACGATGACCCGTGTCACACAAATGACACACAAAATTAGCGAAAATGAATGAATGGCGTCCGTCACAAAACTGCTTCTTTATTTTTTGTTTTCCCCAAACAGCCGAAACACATAATTCCACAAACATTTAGCTCATAACGTCTCCATCGGGCCGCCCCGCACGACGACTGAGAGGATTCCGGCGCGTTTTCCAGAGAAAATGGTCGGTGTTTCCGTCCCACCAGTGAGTCCCACCCTGCGTCGCACCAGTGGAGTCGCTCTGCGTGGCTCTGCGTCGCTCTGCGTGCTGCTGGGGGTGGCGGTGGCGGCCCGCAGTGGCGGCCCAGTGGCCCCACGCCGACGCCCCCCCCCCCCCCCCCCAGATTCCACAGGTAAGGCGAGGCGGGCGGCCCGTCCACACGCTGCGTTGTCCTCCTCGCTTGTAAATCAACCTGTCCCGACCGAAGGTTACAAGAATTAACTTATCACCAAATAATGGCCGCATTAGAAAAAAAAAACGTTTGCTAACAAAAGGCATATACGCGCACACACCCTGAGTCACCACCTTGAATGACTCTCGCACGTTGCGGGCTGCGCTGCGCACTTCAACGCGCACATTTTTCGCGTTCGTACCTTGAATTTCGTTCTGGCACGGCGTCAAGATGGCCGGCGGGGTCACGGGTGATGATGAGAGTCTGCGAGTGCCGTGGACTTGGGCCTGTCCAAAAAGAGGCATGTTGAAAAATGTCAATGTCGATCGGGCTGCCGTTAGCAACCGCCAATGAGCTCAGACCGACAAATACCCACCCACACAACACACACACACACACACACACACACACACACACACACACACACACACACACACACACACACACAACACTCTCTTTCACACAACCGAAGCTATTAGCGCGGACACGCGCGGAGCGGTTGCGAGTCCAAGGGAAGCCAAATCGAAAGGCAATGGAACAACGAGTGAGTGAGCGACCGGACGACGGCATCATGGGGAGTTGTAAATACGTCCGTGCGACATCGCCACCCACCGCGGCGCGGCCGGCCTCCGTGGCCCCGCTGGCCCCGCTGGCCCGGCCGGCCCGGCGCAGCAAGGGGTGGCCCGGTACGCCGTCCACGCCGTCGTCACGCCGGCCAAATCACCGGCCAGCGTGTGGCCGTGGGTTCGGGTTCGACACCCGACCAGGTGCGGGGACTGTTATTTTTTGCTCGACACCGAACGGCCAGCCTCCGTCGGCAGTCCTCGGCAACAGCAGTGGGGCGGCGCGCTGGCGTAAATAGCAGTTCGAGTGGCGCGGAATAGAGCCCCTGGCGCGTAGGCTTCCCGCCGTGCAGGACAGCGGCCGCGTTGCCTAGCCTGCTTCTCCTTCTTCCTCTCCTCCCCCCCCCCTCCCACCCGACGTGACGCACCTTTCCCAGAAGGGTGGGTCCGCAGTCCGCAGTGCTGCGCAAAGGGGTAGTCAGTCATTCCTTCCTGAAAAGGCCTCGGAATCTGCAAGAACTCCCACCCACGGTCCTCGAACCTCCACCGCCGCGCCACGCCGCGCCACGCCTCGAACCAAGCGGGCCGTGGTGCGCGGTAGGCCCCCGAAAGGCCCGAAAGACCCAAAAGGCGACCGTATGCAAATGAGGGCTGCTGTCTGGGCGGTCCCCGGCGGTCCGCGGCAAGGACACTCATCGAGACACTCATTAACACGCGACAGTGGCGCCTCCAGGCTGGTTCCGGAGAGCCGTCGTCGTCGCTGCCGTCTCCGTCACACTCGTGGGGCGTCCCGTGCGTCCCGTGCGTCCCGTGCGGGTGCGAGGGAGACGTCCGCCCGTCCGGAATCGCTCGGATGCTGGTGCCGGCCGGTTAACGATCCGGTTTTACGGCGACGAAACACCTGTAATCGTCACCTGCCTCGCCGCGTCGCGCCGCGTCCGGCCGCGTCGCGCCCCGTAGACCAGGAGGTCCAGGACGGCGTGGGAGGAAGGCGCTGGGACGGCCCGGATGCATTTTGGGGATTTCGCAGGGCGGGGCGGGGCGGGACGGGGCCGGGCGGCCATAAAAGGATTTGCACAGCAATAACAAGGCTGGTTAGGCAGGCTGTTGACTTGGTGACCGCAGCGGACCGCAGTGTAGTGGGTCGCTTGCCAATGATGGCCAGGCATTAGCGCCAACAGTTTTATTGCCGGGCCGTCCTGGCCTAGGCCACTGCCTAGGCCGGCCCCCTCACGCTGTCTCTCTCGCACCCGCAGGCCAGCCGAGGCCAGCGCAGGCCGGTCCCATCGCGCTGTCTCTCTCGCACCCGCAGGCCGGCCGGCGTCCTGCCGATGGGTGGGCCGTGTTTTTCCGCTCCGTCTCGCTCGCACTCGTTCGCACGCCGGCGAGGTCCGGCGAGTGGCGGTGCACCCGTGCAGACTATACCCTTGTAGAATGTGGTGGAATGCACCGGCCGGCACCGCCCTTTGACTGTTCAATGAACCTGGCAGTGGCGACCCGCACCTGCGTGACACCACCACACTGCACCACTCCTCGGGCCGGGCGAGTCCGGGCGTGCACGCGTGCTGCTGTGCGCGTCGCCGCGTCGCCGCGTCGCCGCGTCGCGTGGGACAGTGCCACACTGCCACACTGCCACACTGCCTCACTGCGCGACTGGGACTACCCCCGTCCGATTCGGCGAAGGGCCCTTCGGGGCGGGGCGTGGCGCGGCGGGACGCGGCGCGCAGGTAGGGCCTGCGGCAAGGCCTGCGGGGGCCGCTGGCCGCTGGTCACCGAGGTCCCCTCGGCTCTCGGCGAGTCCCGACACGTCGCAGCTTCCAGGACCACGGCGCAGGCCGCACGATGCAGGTGCCCGTCGACACGTGGCCGATGACGGCGTGCGGAAATTGTCTGGAACTCTGGAGGCGGCGGCCGCAACGCGCGAAAAGGGCAGTAAATAGCCTGGAGCGAGCCACCACGCCCCGCCCCGCCCCGCCCAGCACGGCGTCCTTTCCCTGCACCTCGCGACCGTCGGGCTGTGGGGCTCTCGAAAAGCGCAGTCGGCGTGCCCCATGCGTCCCCGGGCCCCGGGCGGGGTTGGCGCGGCAAGTGTCGCGGCGCGAGGCGGCGGTTACGCGGTTCTCGACGTGGCCGTCGCCGCGGCACCGTCCGTGCCCCCGCATAAGCAAGGGCAATCCACAGCCATGAGCCCGGCGGCCTGCCCGGCGGCCTGGCCGCGGCGCGTGCGAGGTGCTCGCCGAGGAGGCCGTCGGGCAGCCCGTGGGGGCGGCGGAGAGACGGAGACGGCGCGGGGCACGCACCCGCCTCCCGGACGTCCCGGACGCGCCCCCGACACCCGTGCTGAATCGCGGCGGCCGGCGCGGAACATTCTGCAGTCATTGCGCTGGGCTGGGGCCGTCCGTGAGCGGCCTGCGTTCCGTCGGGTTCCGCGCCGTCCCCCGAGTGAGGGTGCTCGCGGTGCGCTTTTTGCAGGGTAGTGCGGCGGCGGCTCGGCATTATTGAGGATTACGTCTTGCAGAGACGTGTGCTAGTCGGATGATGTGTTCATCGCCAGCCGCACGGCGACGCGGCGACGCGGCTGTGCCGGCAAAGTGGCTCAGCACTCACAAAGTGGCATGTCCTCCCCCGCCGGGCTGATCCATGCCGCCAAGGAGCACCCTGTTGCGAAAGCTTCTGTGTGCGAATGCGAGTCCGCGTGTGTGTGAGTGCGATGGTGTTGGTGTGTGTGTGTAGGTGTGCGAGCGCCCCGCAGCGTCCCTCCAGCGCGTTATGCGACAGGATGCCGACTGCAGACTCCCTTTCTTGCACACGTTCCTGGACGCTGGACGCCCATCCCGCGGGTGGCACCGACCATTCCCGTCGCCATCACGGTCCCCATCATGGTCCCCAGGCCCCCGGTCCGGAGCGCCGCCGCCGCCGCCGACCCCCCGGGCGGGAGGACGGGAACGAGGACCGGGCAGCAGCGCGCGGGGCGGCGACGGCGTGTTTATTGACTTTTGACTTATACCGCCCTGTTTCCTGGGAATCCTCTTCATTCCACGCCATTTCGTCCTCCACGTCATCCGCATCCTCCACGTCCTCGACGTTTTCGTCCTCCACGACGAGACCTCGCCGTCGATTGATTCGGAGCGGGAGTACGGCCGTGCCGATGGCCGTGCCGCGCCACCGGCAGACTGGGGCGCTCGGCGCACCGCGCCCCGCGGCGCCACCTGCAGCCCGCGCTCTGATTGGCGGGCCGCGACACGCGATCCCGCGCCGCAGCCAATGCCGTTGCACCTGCCGGCCGAGTGCCGATACCCCCGCCGGCCGTCTGCTGCGCCGCGCACCGACGATACCCCGCGTTCGCTGCTTCGCTGCGGGCCCATCCCATCCCTGACATGAGCGCCTGCGTTGTGTTGTTGGGAATCCCGGTAAAGACTGGCAGCGTTTCGAGTGTCGTCCCTGGCGCCCGGAGCAGCTCTGCCGGACAGCCAGTTAGCAAGCAGCAAGGCTCGGCCCCGGCGATACGCCGCGCTGGCGTGAGCTCGAACGGCGCTACCCCGCGCCCGCGCCAACTTTTTGCACTGCAGCCCGGCGCCGCGGGTTTGCCTGCCGGCCGGGCGGACTCCGCGCTGCACTGCAACGCCGCCGGCGCAGAGCGCGCTGTGGGTCCGATTGGCCTTTCCGACCTTTTCGGCATCGCACAAGCTCGGCGGGGAATCGAACCCGAGGCGGCGGGGTCCGGTGGTCCATTCCCCATCATCGGCACCCCCGGAGGACGTCGTCGCCGAGCTGCACTACTTTGCCGCCCCCCGCCGGGCCTCGCTGCCTCGCTGTGTCGTCAATGCCGGTCGCCAAGGCTGCTGCCAACGCTGCCAACGCTGCCAACGCTCTCAATGGCAGCAGCACCGCCAACCTGCCAACCGACCGGACGCGGACGGATAATAATCACGCCAGGTTGGCTGCCCTGTTTGCTGCCGGAGTAAAACGCACCGCCCCGTGCCGTGCCGTGCCGTGCCGCACTGGCCGATGAATGGGGCCGCTGATTCCCGGTACGTCCCGGTACGGCGTGGTTAAGTGGCGCCCCCTACAGACTCCGCGCAGTGGCTCTGCCGGCTCCGCAGCCCGGCCGGCCGGCCGCGCGGTGGGTGGCGACGGGTCCAGGACGGGGTCCAGGAGGACGGGGTCCGGGGCCGTGCGAAAGTCCTCGCCGTCGGGGAGCCGCTGGGGGGCTCTCGGGAGGCGTTCCCTCCGCCACACAAAGACGCGAATAATAAAACAGAGATAAATAACTGAGCGGGAGACATGTGTCATAGCGGTAACAAGGCAGGATGGACTGCCGAGCTGTCTGGGCTGGCGGCGGGCCGAGGCGCCGCTCGGGGGCGGGGCTGGCCGGCGGGCCTGGCGGGGCCGGCGGGGCTGAAAATTGAATTTGGGGCTAGTTAGTCACCCAGACGCGCATTCTCATGGAGATGCCGACGCCGCCAGGATGGGATTTCCATTTTGTGTGCGTCTGTGAACGCCGCCAGGCAGGAAAGCAGCGCAGAGTGAAATCGAATTGAGCAGCAATTGAGCGCGAACATGGGAATAAGCGTCCCTCATCGAGCATCCAGCATCGGGCATGGCAGTGGCGTGGCGCTTAGCTTTTCTTTGTGGCGAGGTGGCGAGGCGTCGTGGCGTGGCGTGGCGGCTTTCCTCGTCCCTCCCCGGTTTCCGCGTCGCCCGTCCGCCATTCTTCGCTGCAGCGCGTTGCGGCGTGGCGGCGTGGCGGCTCTTCCTTGCAGCGCTCGCAGCCCTAGCGGCGCTCACGGCCGGCCGGCGTCTTTGTCGCGTGTCCGAACTGCAACGCCACGCCGATGCGAATGTGAATGTCGATGTGAATGGCGCGTTTGACGAAGAGCGGCCTAATTACTCGGAAGATGTCGAAGACGTCCTCCCCGGCGAGGGCCTGGAGGGACTCGGCGTGCAGATTAGTCCTTTTCAACGCGCAGGCTGCGGCCGATCCGTATCGCCGGGCGACACCAAGCACTGCACCAGGCACTGCACCGCCGCGTGCGCCGCGCATGCACAGCCTGGTGGGTAATTTTGCTTGTTTGAATGCGTGCATGAATGGCGCCCGAGAACGCAGCACGCTGCTGCAGCAGCAGCAACAACAACAACAACAGCGGGAACAAGGACAACAAGAAGCTAAGAAGACAAGTGCGGTGCCTGCGGGGACGTGCCCGTCGTCCGGGGGCTCCATCATGGGGGTGTCCGATTCGCACAGGTTTACGCGACGGCGAACCCCGGCCCGCCCCGGCCCGCCCCGCATCGGCGTGAAGCGTCCGTAGCACACAAAGCTCGGGCACTTTAGGCCGGCTTCAAGAAGGCCGCCGTGCCGATCGGCATAGACGGATTAGCCTGACACGTAACCCGCCATCCGGGCCTGCCACGCCGTCCCGCCGTCCCGCCCCCGCGCGGATCAGCTCTGACATGCACTTCCAGCCGCAGGCAGATGTTCCCACCTTGTGCCAAATCATTGCCAGAAAATCAAATACCTCAACGGATTTACCACATTCTTGATTCCATATTTTTGGAGGCCTAAAACTGTTTTATTTTACCATTTTATCACACGCAGCGCACCCGCTGCAGACAAAAGCGGTTCTAAGTTGTTGTGGTCGTTAAACTTATGTTAGGTTAGGTTAGGTTAGGTTAGACTCGCATCCTTGCCTAGCCTGCTGGCCTTGCCGAGGGTCGCAGTTTCAATGATGCTGAATAGTGGGTCCAGCCCGGCAGCACGCCAAGGGGCGGGGCTCCACTGCAAATTCCTTCTGCCTTTACTAGGGCTGTCAAGAAATATTAAAAACTAAAAAAACTAAAAAACATAAATAGCCGAAATAACACTGAGAGACCTTGTTTCAAATCAGGAATGAAAACTTCGGTCTGCGGGATCAAAATGTGTTTCATCCGTCCAGCCTTAACACAGGTACTAAAGTTTCGGTTCTAGGAATCAAAACTTTTAACTCTGAAACGAAATTTTTTGATGCGTAGAATCGAAACTTTAGTACCTGTGTCAAGGTTGGACGGATGAAATACATTTTGATTCCGGAGACCAAAGTTTTCGTTCTTCATGTGAAACAAATCTCTCTGTGAAGGAAATGACTATCCGGCCCTGTTCATTTGTCAGCAGAAATGTTTCATTCCTTGAACCACGGGGCCAATACAGTAACTACAAGAACTAGTTCGTGTAATGAGATCAGGCTTTATTAAAATTAAAATGCGTGTTCGTCCAACGACAATACGAACAGAACACACCGCAGTCCTCACATTGTTGCATAGCATGAGCACAGAAACTCTATTGGCGGCGGTCGAAAACCGCCTAAAAAGCGGTCCATTCACACGGCTGGAATTTGAATGGAATGCCCTGGACAGCCCTAGTCGGGCTGACGCCAGCCTGTCGCGGCACGCCGTGGCTCCAATGGGACTACCGCCGGGACTACCAATATCGGCAAACATCACAAGACGGATAAATATACAAAGGAACACATGATAAAGAAATATAGTTTAACCTAAAGGTGTGAGTCCGAGGGGGGGAGGGTCCGCCTGCTATCCGCCTGCTATCTGAGTGTGTCTTTTGTCAGCCGGACGGAGCGAAGCATTGGGGATTCGAATCACGGAACGGCATTTGTTTGTTGTTGTTTCTCTTTGTGGACCTTTCGCCTCAAGTGCGACTTCACCTGGGGCCCCGCCACGCCCCACCACGCCCCGCCACGCCCCGCCACGCCCCGCCACGCCCCTCGGGCACCCTGCAGCCGCCGGGGGCCGACACCAGGACGCGGCGGGCGGGCTGCGGCCGACCGGTGAAATTCCAATTTGGACTATACGAACCGTAAAATTCGCCCTTGAAATTTGGACACGCTTCGAACAGGAGCGCCTTGAGTGTCTTCAGAAGTCTGGCCATGCTGTGCAATGATGGGGTAGAATGAGTCAAACTTTGGGATGCATTCTGCCAATCGAGATTTACCTGGGGACTCGCAGGATGGGAGGTGAAACAAGGAGGGAGAAGAAGGAAGGAAAAGTGGCGAGGAGGAGGAGGAGAGAGAGAGACGGAGGAGGGACGGGGAGGAGACGAAGACGGACCGGCGGCGGCAGGCGCGGCAGGGCGGCAGGCACGGCAGGCACCACACATACGGTGCCGATGCCATTCATCGAAACCCATTTATTCGCCGAGAAGGCTGAGAAGGCTGAGGTGTGAAGATGAGAGCCGGCCGGGAGGAAGGAGGCGCTGCCCCCGCTGCCCCCGCTGCCCCCGCTGCCCCGCTGCCCCCGCTGCCCCCGCTGCCCCCGCTGCCCCCGCTGCCCCCGCTGCCCCCGCTGCCCCCGCTGCCCCCGCCGCCCGCGGCCCGATGCGCCTCGGGGGAGAGAGTCCACACGCACTCGCACGCACGCACACGCACGGTGGGCATCGAGCACCACTCGAGTCATAATTCGAGGACTGTTTGTTCGAAAGGGGCTGCTGCCGCTGTAATTGTCAAATTACGCGCAAGGATTACAGGATTACAGTGGCTGGTGAGCCGCCGGGCCACAGGCCGCGACTTCTTGTTTTATTTCGATGCATTTCAGATCCATCGGTCCAAGTTACAGCGAATATTTCTTTGAGGGTGCAGCAGCAGCGGGCAGCAGTGGGCCAACCACCTATTCAGGAGGCGACACCAGGTCACACTCTCAAGTAGGGGGGCTGCCTGCATCTCCGGAATGGTGCGTGAAATATTGGTTTTTCTGCAATAAATAGTGATTTATCTCGGGGCTTGTGCTACCACCGCTACCTCCTCTACCGCACGGCATCAGATCGGGTCCCTTGGCCCTTTGGGGGAACACCGGCGCATCTCACCGTCCTCGTCCTCGGGGTGTCCGCGTCGCGGCCAGCAGACCGATTCCGAGAGTCGTTTTGTCACTCTGTCTCTCTCGCACCAATGCGGGACGCTCCATGAGTGCGAGAGAGACAGAGCGACGAAAAAGACTCTCGAAATCAGTCAGCAGTGGAGCGGCTTGGCGTGCCGCCCCACAAGGCGGCAAGGCGGCAAGGCAATGCGCGTTCGAGGGAATCATTTTGATGTCCTCTGCAGCCACACTCGTTTTAACAAGCCAGGAATGACAAAGGCGCAGCGTGCATCCAGGAGAAAGCCACTTTCAAAAACAAAACACAAAATATAAAAATATATCAATTTAAAAAAATTAGTTCGTTTTATAAAAACATGGAATTTTAGTTAGTGACATGCAACCTCGACCTTCGTTTCTGAAAAAATTCATAGAAGATGGATGTGCTTGTTCCGTTTTTTCCAAAGACCTGGTTGGTTTTTGCCGATCCACCGCGAATTTCAGCGCGGGATCCGCGGGTATGCAATGGGAGAGTCCCGGGCAGGGGCAGGCAGGGCAGGGGTGGCGACGGAACGCTAACTTGCCAGCAAGTGCTGCCACCTACAGAGCGCGTCTGAAACCGGCCGCCGGGCCGGGCCGCCGTAGAGGCCGTCGGGGGCAGCGCAGTGAGCCAAGTCAGCGCAGGGCAGCGAGCCAAGCCCTGTGGCGTCCTCTGGTGGCGTCCCGGCGAACTGAGCAGCACCACACACACTAACACACACTGACGCCACACCACCACACCAGGCGCCCATTCACAACTACCGTATCAGCGTGGGCCTAGGGGGCCACTCTAGGGTGTGAGTCAGGACTTCCCTCGCCCGAGCTGAATCATATGGCTCTTGACACAGTTTTGGCGACCGCCGCCCGGGATCTACGGCGGGGATCGCCATGAGTGAGTGGCGAGGCTGGCGCCGCGACCACAGGCTTGGCAAGACTTGACAAGGCGCGCCCGCGACCTTGCCCTGCCTTGCCCTGCCTTGCCCTGCCTTGCCCTGCCTTGCCCTGCCTTGCCCTGCCTTGCCCTGCCT
Source organism: Thrips palmi (assembly GCF_012932325.1). NCBI lineage: Eukaryota > Metazoa > Arthropoda > Insecta > Thysanoptera > Thripidae > Thrips > Thrips palmi. The sequence goes on along the minus strand of NW_023144624.1, from coordinate 2,993,803 downwards.
TGCCCTGCCTTGCCCTGCCTTGCCCTGCCTTGCCCTGCCTTGCCCTGCCTTGCCCTGCCTTGCCCTGCCTTGCCCTGCCTTGCCCTGCCTTGCCCTGCCTTGCCCTGCCTTGCCCTGCCTTGCCCTGCCTTGCCCTGCCTTGCCCTGCCTTGCCCTGCCTTGCCCTGCCTTGCCCTGCCTTGCCTGCCCTTGCCCTGCCTTGCCCTGCCTTGCCCTTGCCTTGCCCTGCCTTGGCCCCTGCCTTGCCCTGCCTTGCCCTGCCTTGCCCTGCCTTGCCCTGCCTTGCCCTGCCTTGCCCTGCCTTGCCCTGCCTTGCCCTGCCTTGCCCTGCCTTGCCCTGCCTTGCCCTGCCTTGCCCGGGGTCTTTGTCCTCGGGCATCCTGATTCCAGATAATTTTGATTCCGAGACTACTCGGCATCCGGGTCGGTCTATCTTATCGGGTCTCCGTCGTGTCCTAGTATGTTGAATCCCTTTCTGAGCCGATTGAAGAGTCCATTAATTTCTAATCCTGATTAAAAGCTCTAGGTTTCAAGAAAAGTTTTGACAAGCTTTTAAATTTAAACACATCATTTAGAGTAATTGATGTTCATTATACAATTTTGAGCCTGGAGGTGTGAGTTTGAGGCCAGGGAAATGGCAAGGTGTGGTAAAGACGAGATGGGCCAGGGGAATGATGATTGCGTCACATTCAAACCGACCCAGTTATGATGCGGCACTTTGACGAGGGCAGATCGCCTACAGGCGCTCACAGAGATTGGACGCGGTAAGGCCGACGGCCGCTTCCGCCCACGACGACGACCACGACGACCACCACGACAGAGCCAAAAGCAGCCGCCGGAACCGGTCACCGGCCAGGACCGCAGCGACCGGCAGCAGCGGTCCGTCCACATGACCAATTTAGCGTCCGGACGGATGGACGGATACAGGGCCGCGCGAGATCCGGCCGTCCGGCCGGCAAAGGGAGACGCCGCCGTGGGGACGCCGCCGTGGGGACGCCGCCGTGGGGACGCCGCCGTGGGGACGCCGTCGTGGGGACGCCGCCGTGGGGACGCCGCCGTGGGGATGCCGCCGTGGGGATGCCGCCGTGGGGACGCCGTCGTGGGGACGCGCCGTGGGGACGCCGCGCCGCCGTGGGGACGCCGCCGTGGGGACGCCGCCGTGGGGACGCCGCCGTCGGGGGACGCCGCCGTGGGGACGCCGCCGTGGGACGCCGCCGTGGGGACGCCGTCGTGGGGACGCCGCCGTGGGACCGCCGCCGGTCGACTGATGCCGCGCGGAGCGGCCATTGGGCCATCTCTCTCGCACCGGTACGGAGCGCCCCGTGAGTGCGAGAGAGAGACCTCCCACTTGGAATCAGTCTGCAGGCCGACGCCGGCGGCGTGACGTCACCGCGTCAAGGCGCCGCCACGTCACGCCGCCGTGGGGTAGGGCCGTGTCCGGCCGGCCTGGCGTCGCCTGGCGTCGCTTGGCGTCGGCGCGGGAGTGGGGATTCCCTGCTGCAGCGTCGCGACGCCCCCCTCCCCTGCCCCCGCCCCGCCACCCCGCGCCGCGCCGAGCTCGTGCTCAAGAAGGGGGAGACGGCGATAGGCGGGCGGCAAGCGGGCGGGCACGACGCCGGCCGGTGCATTGTACTGTACGCTGTGACGCCGTCAGGGAGACCTTGTGTCCGTACAGGATCCTTGCCGTGTGTGTGGTCAAAGTAATGAAAGCCAGCTCCTCGGTCGCGAATTTACAGAAGACCAGCTTCCTTCCCCGATTGGGTACTCCTGTTGCGTTGGTTGGACTGGTTGCACCGATTGCACTGGATGGGCGACGTCACTGGTTCCGTCGACTGCACTGGTTGCTCGATTGCAAACGCCCTTCGAGGCCCTCGCAAGGCGCACCCTGTAATCTGCCGCGCGCGGCGCCCAGCGTCCTGTCCAAACCAAACGCAGCGTCCGGACGGGACACCGTCAAAAAATACGTGACGGGCTTCGCTAGACAACAATGCAAACACTCGAAAAACGGGCCCGGGGCACGAAAAATTGAAAACAATATAAAGCGTGTGGCGCGTGCCTTACGAGGAAGTGCGTGTTCGCGCCTGTTGCATGAGCGACAGTAAAAATAAAACAAGCAAGGGCGTTACAATAATGCTGGTGTAGGTGCCGCGCCAGCCGCGCTGGGTGCGGTTCGCCAGGTTTTACAGTGCAGTGCGGAGGGCAGCGCGGCGCCGGGGCTTTATGCCTCTCTGTTGCACTTTCACACCGAGCAACAATATCTATTCCGCGAAGCGCGCCTCGCCCCAATAAAGCATTTATCTGGTGCGCAACGCCGTCGCCGCGCCGCCCGAGATTTGCTCGGCGTCCGCGCAGCGCCGCGCCGACGGCGAGGTCCAGGTCTCCCGGTCCGCCAGGACTGCCAGGACCAGGGTCCGGAGTCCAGGTGCGGCAGCGCAGCGGCAGCGCAGCGGCAGCGCCAACCCCCTTTGTTCTGCAGCTTGTCAACGAGTACATGAATGGGTAGCCGATGGGCCAAAGCCCTCGCCTGCTGCTGCTGCCTGTTGCTCTGACGCCACCGCGCCGTGCAGCGCCGCCGCTCGGACGGTATGGCCCGATACAATACCCCCTTTAAGACATTCCAAATCCTTGTCCGGCCTGCCTCCGCCCCGCCTGCCCTGGAGGCCCCGGAGGCCGCACTGCACCGCGCCCCGCACTGGGTTCAAACGCGCGTCGCGCCGCGCGACTGCCCGGCCCAGGACAATGATGGGGAATCGCCGTGGAAGTTCCCCGGCGGATTCCCATTCCACACTGGGAAATATCGTCCAAGCCGAGGACGCGTCGCGCCGTCGCCCCGTCGCCCGCAGAGCGTCTCTCCTTTATTTTTTTGCGAGCTTGTTTCTGGTCCTGACGTCCCGCGCCGCGCCGCGCCGCGGCCCTTCCTGACAATGCGTGCGAGAGAGACAGTACCAGCACACGACGCCGGTAGGGTCTCGGGCCTCGGACGCTGCGCGGCGCGGCACGGCCTCGGGGCACGGCCACAGGGCACGGCCACGGCGCGGAAGGGCATGGACTCGGCCCCACCACGGCACGGCGGCACGGCCACGGCCTCCACTCCACGGCCCGGGCGGCGGGCGGCGGTCGCCGGTCGCAAAGAGGGTCCGGCATGGCCCCGGCAGGGCGGCGGGACTCACTGCTTACCATATTTCGCGCATGTTCGTTCTGCGACCCTCAGTCCTTTGGCCTCTGACCCGGCCTGCCGAGAGAGAGGGGGAATCAAGTCGGTGAGAGCGACAAGGACCGGCGTCACTGCAAGTGCCGAACGGGAATCAGAGGACACCGACAATGGCTTTTTGCAGGGCGGCCCGGCCCGGCCCGGCCCCACCCGGCCCCCGCCCCACGGCATGCCAGATTATTAAAAACCACAACGCGGTTTTCTTTTCGACAAGTGAGAGCGCTTCGCTGCCTTCGCTGGCTTCGCTGGCTTCGCCGACCGGCTCCAAAACACGCTGGCCTTCCCTATGCTCGGCGGCCCTGCTCGCCCGGCCCTGCCCTCTCGGCCCTCGCCCGGCGCGGGCAACATGGCCAACATAGCAGCAGCCATCTCATTCCATTTGGAATTCAAATTGGTAGACATCTCTTTCCAGTATCGCATCTGTGCAGGGGGCAGGGCCATTGCAGGACCACAAGGAGCGCGGGCCAGGACATGCAGCGTTCGCACGGGTGTCCTGGCAGCCCTGCACTGCAAAGACACACACACATGCACGCTCACACACGGTCGTCTCGTTAAAGCAAAAGGGCTATCGAACTGATCTACAAAAATGCTACTTTTTCTCGGCGGCGCTTCAAGACAAGGAGGGACTCGTGTATATCCGCTGCTAGGACACGACAGACCAGGTGGGCCAGACCTTCGGCCAGGCCTTAAGCTGTGATCACACTAGCGGGTCTCCGAGCGGTTGGCGGGCGCGGGTGGGGGTGCGGTTGGCGGGTGCTCCAATCACACTGGGCGGCGCGGTTGAAGGCCCCGCTCCTCTCCACCGCCGGGAAACATAACCTCCACAACTGTCGCGCTTGGCGGTAAAAATGTCAACAAAAGGGTTTGGAATGAATGACAAAGGTTTAAATTCGTATTCTTTTACTCACTTGTGAATTGCGGCCCCATGATTTGTTCTACTTCTTCCCAAACCTACCGCTTCATATCAGTCCTCTTATAGCACTCAGCTGTGGACTCCCACAGCATGGGCGCATTTCCACTAATTCTACGAAGAGAAATTCTTTCTCTATCGAGAAAAGTTCTTTGTCCTTCGGTCCCATTATTGTTCAAGTTCAGTGTTCTTAAATCTATATCAATTAAATTCACAACTACAAACAACTGTGTTGCGCAACACCGATCACCGTTCGCGCCTTCTGGAGAGCAGACGACAGGCCAGAGCTGGTCACATGACAAATCCAGCTGCTCTCGTTGGCTGCGGGTGCGGTTAGCGGTTAAAAAAATAGACGGTCGGCTATTCCCAGGCCCGCACCCGCACCCGCCGGGCGCTGCGCTCCTATTGGTCGAGCCAATACCCGCAACCGCCCCCGCGCCCGCCAACCGCTCGGAGACCCGCTAGTGTGATTAAGGCTTCAAGCTGTGATCACACTAGCGGGTCTCCGAGCGGTTGGCGGGCGCGGGTGGGGGTGCGGTTGGCGGGTGCTCCAATCACACTGGGCGGCGCGGTTGAAGGCCCCGCTCCTCTCCACCGCCGGGAAACATAACCTCCACAACTGTCGCGCTTGGCGGTAAAAATGTCAACAAAAGGGTTTGGAATGAATGACAAAGGTTTAAATTCGTATTCTTTTACTCACTTGTGAATTGCGGCCCCATGATTTGTTCTACTTCTTCCCAAACCTACCGCTTCATATCAGTCCTCTTATAGCACTCAGCTGTGGACTCCCACAGCATGGGCGCATTTCCACTAATTCTACGAAGAGAAATTCTTTCTCTATCGAGAAAAGTTCTTTGTCCTTCGGTCCCATTATTGTTCAAGTTCAGTGTTCTTAAATCTATATCAATTAAATTCACAACTACAAACAACTGTGTTGCGCAACACCGATCACCGTTCGCGCCTTCTGGAGAGCAGACGACAGGCCAGAGCTGGTCACATGACAAATCCAGCTGCTCTCGTTGGCTGCGGGTGCGGTTAGCGGGTAAAAAAATAGACGGTCGGCTATTCCCAGGCCCGCACCCGCACCCGCCGGGCGCTGCGCTCCTATTGGTCGAGCCAATACCCGCAACCGCACCCGCGCCCGCCAACCGCTCGGAGACCCGCTAGTGTGATTAAGGCTTTAGGCCAGGCGGGCCGTGCGAGGCGAGGCATCCGGGCCGCGGAGCGCGGGGCCCGCAGAGCGCCGCGCGGTGCACTATGGGTGGCCGCCGGGCCGCGGCAGACTGGGACCGAATACCGAATCCTTGGCATACCTGCGGTGCCTGCGGCCTGCTCGCGATACCTCAACAGCCTGAACGAGGTACCCGGGCACCGACGGCACCGACGGCACCGACCAGGTCCCCGGCAGGCCGGCAGGCCAGGCCGCCAGGCCGCCAGGTACACGCAGACACGCCAAAAATGCCCGAGGACGTCTCGGAGGACGTCGTGGCGCATGTCGCCATCCGTCTGCAGCCGGCCGGGCCCCGCCGGGTTGTGCCGCGTTGTGCCACCGCCATGAGGCATGATGAGTCTTTCAGGGCAAGTATGGGCGGGAACGGGGTCTCTTTGTTCAAATTCGCCATTTCCCTTCACTCTCCTGACTCGCTTTCTCGCGCGCTCTCTCTCTCTATTTCATTTTACACCGGACATGGCTACCCCCAAGTCCGTCCAGGTTCCAGGTCACCTTAGGTCAGCAGTCACAATCGTTCGGCGCCCGGTGACCGGGCGGTCGGCGCTCCGGGAGAAACACGAAACCTCTTTATAGTAGTTGGGGGGCCGATGGCCGGTGGCGGCCGGTGGCGGCCGGTGGCGGCCGGTGGCCGATGGGTGCGAGAGAGAGGGTGGGCGTGTCCCGGGCCGGGCCGGTCGGGCGGTGCGAACTCAAAGGGTGTCAAATCACATCATCCCGTCGGGCTGCGTGACCTTGCGGACTTCCGGCCGCGCACCCTTCCTTTGCCTTTGGGCCTACGGGCCTTTAGGTCACTCATTGGGAGTCATTGGGATCAACAGGTTGTTAGCAGCCCGACCGGGGCCAGGCGTGGCGCGGCCAGGTATAGACGCTGGCTCCTTATGGTCCCGGGCGCTCTCCACTCGGCCCCATTGAGTCATCATCTGTAGAGTCTGTTCCACGATAGCGCGTGTACCCGCTAACACATGCACGCAAACACAATCAACCACGCGCGCAAAACCACACACGCGTACACATGCACACACCGCGCGCAGAGCAGCGAATCGCCGAATCGCGCACGTGCGGTCCAGGTAAAACCGCGATGTTCATCTCCATTCGATTCGCGGCTGGTCGCCGCGTCCGGGCGGTCCGGGCGGCCCGCGCACCGCCACCGCGTCGTCACCGTTTGGCGGCGACCTGCCCGTGACGTGTCCGTGACGTGCCCATGACGTGCCCGTGACGCGTCGGTGACGCACGCGTGCGACGGCCCACGCCGCGGCCGACGTCCGTGCCGCGGCGCACGCCCACGCCTCCAAGGACGCCGGCGTCCAGGAGGCACGACCGCCACAGCCGGGCGTGCGGACCGCGCGGCTGCGCGGCTGCTCAGGCCGCAGCGCGTGCGACGAACCTTATTCGTCCTGCGGATAGTAGCCCGACTCGGGCGATACGCCGATAGGTACTGCGAATAGTGGCTCGGTCAGGCCAAAGGAAGCCGAGGACCGGGCCGGCACGTCCGGCGGAGCGTGAGAAAGGCTGCAGGGCGCGCCAAGCCGTTCAAATAGTGGGCCTAGGGCCGCCTTGCCCTGCCTGCCTGGCTGCCAGGCTGCCGGCCGGACCGACATTTTTTAGTCCGATGAAACTGGTCCCCGTGGCGGGGCGGCGGGGCCCTGTGACTTACACTGCCGTCCGGAGGGGGCGTGGCGAGTGCGAGTGCCCCGGCTGCCCCGGCTGCCCCGGCGGCGAGTACCCCGGTACCGGCGAGTGCGGCGCCAGCTCTGGATCGATCCAATTCGCCCATCGTTCCGCTCCGATCTCCTCCGCCTCCAAGAGTCAAAGTCCCCGCCGGCGGCCGTCCAGGAAGGATTAGGGGGCGGCGAGGGGGGCGGTGACGCGGCCCGGCGGCCCGGCGGCCAAGGCGGCCAGGCCCGCGAGTCGAGTCATCGCCGCGACATGCAAGCCCCAAGCCTCCGCGCCGCGCGGTGATCGCCCGCGCCTCGCGGTGCGTGTCGGCTGTGTCGCCAGCAGCCGGCCTGATAGCCGCCGGCTGGGCCAGGCCGGCCAGGGCCAGGGGCGCCGACCAGCGGGACAAGCGGGGCCGGCGCGGCAGGGAGTGAATGAATGAATGAATGAATGAATGAATGAATGAATGAATGAATGAACTGGCGGCGGCCGGGCGCCGCGCCGCGCCCCGCCAAGTGACTCAGAGTGTGAGTAAGTCCACGCGTCCTGGTGGGGCATATAGCGGCGAAACGGTGAAGCGGCAAAGCCTGGCGGCGAGGCGGCAGGGCGACGACGTGGTGGTGCCGGCGATTGAGGCGGATTGGAGCGCGGGCCCACGCGGGCCTGCTTCGCCTGCTTACGCAACGCGGCCTGCCGCGGCACCGCGGCACCGCGGCCCACCCGCTGCAGCTTCCGCGCCGCATCCGGCCAGTTCCGGTCGCCACCGCCTCGGCCGGCCATGCCTCGGCTGGCGTGCTGCCGCACCGGCCGCCTGGCTGCACCTGTGGGGCACGGCCTGCGGGGAAGAACGACCGCGACGGCCGCGACGCGGACCAGAGGCAGATGGCCCCGCCCCGCCCCGCCGCGCCGCGAACCCAGTTTGGAATGGGTTCGCGATAAGACGGCCAGCGCTATAATTAGCCTTTGGCCGCGCTGGCCGCGCTGGCCGCACAACCCCATCGGCCACCACCGGACGGCCGCGCCAGGCCGCGCCTTGCCGGGGAAACGACGCGGCAGACGATTCCATACCGCCGGTGCCGCCGCACTGCGCCGCACTGCGCCGCACGCGCGCTAAGACGCGAGCACACACACGTGCGGGCGACGCACGCACACTCGCACGCGCAGGATGTGACTGATAAGCGGCGACCTATCTCCGGCCACCACGTCACGGCGAGGCGCGTGACGTCATGGACGCAGGGGGAGGCGTAACCCTTTATTTGCGCCGCCGATACCGTGCGATATTTCCTCTTCCAGGTAAAGCACTGCGTGAAGCACTACGACGAGAATGAACGGCCTCGTATTTGGCAACTAAATTACCCCCCCCCCTTTCCCCTGCCACCCGCGCCCGTCGCGGCCGGTGAGGCTGAGCCAGTGGGAACAAAAACAAAACGGGAGAAATCGGAATAAATAAAATAAGTAAACAAATAAAAACAAACAACAACAAAAAAGGCTAACCGAGGAAACCGTCTGATGGCGCACGAGCATCGGGCGCGGCTATTTTATTCGCTCGGAATTCCATCGATCACGGACACAGTGGACAATACCGCCCCGCCCCGCCCCGCCGCCAGCCCGGCCCAGGCTAAGGCCCAGGCCGGTAGCCCGCCGGGTCGGCTCGGCTCAGGTTGACCCCGGCGGGGACCAGGGCTGGGGGCTGAGGGGACCAGGGCCTCGGGGGCCTGGAAGGCGGCCTGGAGGCAGGAGGCCAGCCCAGCACCGCTGGAAATTCAACGGCGAAGGACGGCCGAGGGCTGCCGAAGGACTGCCGGAGGCTCGGCCAAAAGGCTCGGCCAAAGGGCCGCCCGACTGCAGGGCCTGCATGGGCTGCATGGGCTGCATGCCGGGCGCTTCATTAAGTATGCGGCCATGTACGCCCCGCGCCGTGCCCTGTGCCGCACCCTGTGCCGTGGCGGCCGTGGCAGCCGTGGCCTGTGACTCTGCCTGCACGGCGCGGCGGCAAGGCGGCAGCAAGGCGGCAGCAAGGCGGCAGCAAGGCGGCAGCACCCGCAACGACGACGACCACGAGAAAAACCCAAGTTCCGAGACCCCAGAGACCACCGTCCGGCGGGACCCCGGCCTGGGTAGGCAAGCCCGGCGCACGCAGCCGCACGCCGCGCGGCGTGGCAGACAGAACTTGCAGCCCGCCCCACCTGTCGCCTGGCCCCGTCTGCGGAAGAATTGTTGTTGTTGTTGTTGTTGTTGTTGTTGGTGGTGGTGGTGGTGGTGGTGGTGGTGGTGGTGGTGGTGGTGGTGACAATTTAGCAAAGGCGCGAGTCGCTGCTGCTCGGGTCACGGGTATCCGCCGCAAGTTGTGTCGGTGCACTACGGCGCACCGACCACGGCGCAGCGCCGAGCTGGAGGGCGAGGAGGAGCAAGAAACGGAATACATTACGAAAGATGTGCGACTCCCAGCGCCGGCCCAACAGACACCAACACAGAGCAGGCGGAGCAGGCGGACCGAGCACACTGCAAGGCGGCGGCGGGGAAGCGTGTGTGTTTTACACCCAGACGCCAATGTCATCGCGCGGGGGGTCTACGACGCCGGCTTGACGACGACGATGGCCACGGCGATGATGATGATGATGATGATGATGGGGTGTCGTGCGAATCGAGCCCGAAGGCAGCCCGAAGGCAGCCCGAAGGCAGCCCGAAGGCAGCCCGAAGGCAGCCCGAAGGCAGCCCGAAGGCAGCCCGAAGGCAGCCCGAAGGCAGCCCGAAGGCAGCCCGAAGGCAGCCCGAAGGCAGCCCGAAGGCAGCCCGAAGGCAGCCCGAAGGCAGCCCGAAGGCAGCCCGAAGGCAGCCCGAAGGCAGCCCGAAGGCCAGGATCGACCACACTTCTCTTAATTACCACGGGGGCCGCCGCTCCGCCGCTCTGCACTGCCGTGGCCCCGGCCGATCGGGGTGGCGGCTTGAGACAGTGGCGGGCAGGGGCAGGGGCAGGGGCCGAGGGAATGTCTCGGAGAATGTCGCCCGTATGTAAACAAGAAAACGACAAGGCAGGAACACGCCGCCCTAATAACATGGCCAACCCCGTCCGCGCCGTCCAGGCCGTCCACCATTCATTCGGCATTCGGCCCCTCAAGGAGTACCCGGTGCTGCCCGGTGCTGCCCGGTGGTGGCGACCGTTCAGTTTTCGGACCAAAGCGCCACATTGTTCCCCTGCAGGACGGGCGGCCCGGGCGGGCGGCCGGGAGGGGCGGAGAGGCGGGGGCATTTGGTGGCCCCGGTGCGCGGCTGCGCGGCGGGAAGAGGCAAAGACCAGCCTTAATGAACAATCTGATGAGACCAAATCGGCATCAAACTGGTTCACTGCCTCTCCAGGCTCGGCCAGCCTGGCTCCTGTGGGAGATATGCGCTCCTGTGCGGCGGGGAGAGGGGGAGGGGGGCGGAGAGGCACCGTCGTGTGCAGTACCGGGCCAGCGCCAGTGTTGCCAACTGGCAGACTAAAACAAGGGGTACCTCGGCGACGAATCGCTACACCGGAAACGGAGGCGTTTTTCTCGTCCAAAAGGAAGGCAAAAGTCCGGCGAGACATGATCGTCGTCGCGGCGGCCCCTCTGGGCCCGAAGCATGCCGAACCACACCGAACGGCGGCAGTAAAAGGAGGAGGCAAGATAACGAGAAAAGTGCAACACTGCTGAGCAGCGCCTCGGGCGGCAGCGCCCGCAGCGCCGATGCACATCAAGCAACTTATTGAGTTACACAGTAGTGCCAGCGACTGTCTGGCCTTTTCTTGTTTTCCTTTCGCGCCAAAACTAAACATCGACAAGTCGACTCGTCGATTCGCCAGTGTCGCGACCGACCGCTGGAATGCTTCCGGCCATCTGTGGCACTGGAAGTGCTGCCTCGGCGGCTGCCCGCCGCTGCCCGCCGCTGCCCGCCGCTTCGGCAGTGTTGCACAGTGTGCCTATGTACGGCGGTCATGCAACTTGGCCGGCCAGCCCGGCCGTCCCGGTTTCAGGTTCCCTGCGACTTGCGCCTTGCGACGCACACAGTGTATGTCATTCAACGCGTCAGCAGCGCGCATCTTCTCACGCCGAAACGGATTGAACAGCACGGCCGCGTGTTGGGTGTTGGTGTCCATTCATCCGGGCGGCCCGCGTGGCCCGCGCGCGTCACGACGCGGCAGCGCGCGGCAGCGCCACTGTGACGGATTCCTGGATCCGGGCTGAGAAGCATGCCGCGGAGGCGGACTGGGCCGATACGCGATACAATACTGCAGGATGTCCACTTGCGTCATGAATCGCATCCTTCTCCTCCTCATATTCCAGGAAACACCGATGGGCGCGAAATCGGGAGCTTATCCAGGATTCGCCGATTGAAGTTTCAAGAGCCTCGACTGTTGAGCAGGTTTGGTTGTTCTTTTTTCGTGAGAGAAAATAATAGTGTTGGCGGTGGTGCTACTTTTGCTTGAACCAAAAATACTGTTTCTATCGACGTCAATTTGGCTCTACACTCCAGATTGCGAACACACGGTTCCCCGAGATAGGTTCGGAGACGGAACCACTACCGCTCCGCGCGCGTTGTTCCGGTTCGGCCAGCCGTGCCAGGCCATGCCCAAATTTGCCGGCGGTTGATCCCGGTTTACCTCGGCCCGCCACGCCGACCGCAGTCCGTGCAGGTCGGTGCCGGTCCGTCCACGGCACGGCCACGCCCACGCACTTGTTGGCGTGGTGCGCGTGCCGTTGGGCTACGGCCCGGGCCTCCCGGGCCCAGCGATCGCTGCACAGGCCGGGCGACGCGCCGCAGCGGGGCGGGGCGGGGCGGTGGTGGGGCGTCGATGCGGTGCGGCGGTGCGGCCGGGCCCAGCGCGCCGCCACGGCCCCGGGCCCCAAGCGGCAAGGCGGCAAGGCCCGCGCCACCTCCTCGCCCGCCTGGCTGCCGCGTCACTGTGGGTGCACTTGGGCCCCAAAGTGTCGCGCCCCGCGAAAAAAATTGACGAGTTTGACAGGCGGTTCGGGCAACAACGAGGCCCCAGAGGGGGCTCCGTCAAGTCCCTTTGCCCCTCCCCCTTTCTCTCTCTCTCCGTCCCTCTCCCGCGCCCCGCCTCCCCCGAGAGCGACGAAGTGGCGCCAAATCTGAATGTGGACGTTGCGGTGTCGGTCTGTCGGTCCTGGGAGCACGGCTGGTGACGCGCTCGCAGTCTTGTCTGTTTCAATGATTCGCTTCTATCGGTTTTTCAAATATATCGTATTGTACTGCTTTATAGCATTGCATAATAATAATTCTGATATTAGCCACGCAAATGAGGACAACTGATTTCCCGTGAGTATGAACTGACAATATAGGCGCCGGCGCCACTGTTCCTTGCGGCCACGAAGGACATTCGCAGGACAAGCTTGTTTAAAAGTCCAGCCCTATTTATACTAAATTTTTCGCAAGCCGGGTTGCACTTGGAAACGTGTGTCGAAACACAATGGACATCCTTTCTCCCTCGCTTCCCCAATCCAGGGACACAGCGTTTCAAATTTGAGAGGGCGCGCGACACGCCGTGCGAGACGAGAGCGGGGAAAGAGGAAGCGGTTAGGATAGGCTAGGTTAGGTTAGGTTAGGTTCGTTTGTGTCATAGAAGCGATTACACTCTAAATATGGGGTGCCCAGAAACTGGGCGCCTTTGTCGCCTGCCCCACTTTTTAGGGTGCCAAATGTCGCCCAGTTTCTGGGCACCTTTGTCGCCCAGTCTCGGGGTGGACTAATCATGCAGTAACCGGCCCTCTCCCATGGTAGAGCATGCACAGATGTCTAGTTCCTGGGCGACTAAGGTGCCCAGACTCTGGGTACCTTTGGCACCTTAGTCGCTGCTGAGCCATGGGTGAAGGCAGGTTCCCTAATGGTTTGCCCACCCCGAGACTAGGCGACAAAGGTGCCCAGAAACTGGGTGACATTTGGCACCCTAAAAAGTGGAGCAGGCGACAAAGGCGCCCAGTTTCTGGACACCCTACATTTAGAGTGTAGGCGTGCGAGTTTCCTGCACCAGCAGTGCCACGGCGCCTACGTTCCGGCGCGGATCGAGCTTGGACATCACAGAGCAAGGCGCCAAGTGGCGGCGGGTGGCGCTTCACTGCCGGTTCGGCAGAGCGTTCGGAAGGGACCGGCGTCCCGACGGCGTCCCGACGGCGTCCCGAGGCGACGGCACGGAGAGATTCGGCGAAAACGTGCGTGGCCGCCGTCAGCCGCACGCAGCCGCACGGCCACGCCACGATCGGCAGGCGCTTCCACGGCACTGCAGTCGCTCGCAGTCGCTGCAGGCGCGTATAGTGTCGTATAGTATTACAATTGGTGTCCACAAAGGGGACCAGCTTAATCTCAACAAGGTGGGAAGGGTCAGGACCGGCGGGACCGGCGGGACCGTCAGCAGGATGTGCTTTGTCTTTCTTCATTCAAACTTTGGCACCTTGTCCAGCAGGCGCCTGCGCTGGGGGAGCAAAATGTATAAAAAAGAGGAGAGGAAAAAGGGCTCGGAGGAACATCAACGGGGCTTTGTTGGAGCTGGCGGACGGACACTCGGACGGACGGACGGACAGACAGACGGACGGACGGACAGAAGGACGGGCTGGCGGCTGCGAACAGACAGCGCAGAGGATGCCATACCATTCCGCACAACATTCACGTCCGTGCAGTTTTCAAACGGGCCGGGCCGTCTGGAAAATAACTGCCCTGCCCAGTGCCCAGGCCCAGGCCCGGCGCGGGACCCGGCCTGGCGCTTTTGGCTGCCTTTGGCTTGAACCGCGAAGATCGACCTTAATTTCTTTTTTCTTCTTTCTCCTTTCCCCCCTCATGCGCTCCATTTTTATTTAGTTTTATTTTTGTTGCAGAGGAAGGGCCGAGCAAGGGAACGAAGCAGCAGATAGCGCCAAGTACGGCGCCATGCGAAGCTGATCAAGTTTCGGGTTTGCAGGGGAAAAGTCAACTACGTCCGGTTAGAAGAGTTTCCACATAGCACAGGACATGAACAAATTTTCTGCCACCCTCCACTAAAGTAAAAGTATACGTAGAGGATAGTGGCGTGTGAAAAAAAGGGGGTGTCATGACATCCAGGCACTAGAAAGCCACCTGCGAGGTTGGCAAATTGCAACACATTCCGCCTGAAAGTAGGCAAAAGGCATGGCTTGACCCCCTCCCTTTCAAAGTTGCTGCGCACGCCACTGATAAGAGGAGGAAAAGTAAGTATACAGCCAGACAAGCGGCGAGCACGGTGTGTGACAGCGGCGAGCGGCGCCCCCTTGAAAGTCAATGAATGAATGAAGAAATGAATTGACTCGGAGTCGGGGGTGTGGGGTGGCGAGTGGTGGCGAGCTGGACCCAGCCGGCCGGCCGTCGTTGCGACGGAGCGCCGCACAGAGGGCGCCTGCGGCGGCAGCGGCGGCCAGGTGCATGGTGCACCGTCGGGACGGTCGGGACGTGGACGGCGGGCACGTTCGCCTTGGCCAAACGACTTGGGGTCCTCCAGGTCCTCCGGGCCCTCCTTCCCCATGAATGGCAGGGCAGGGGATGGCGCTGCAGCCAGCCTGCAGCCAGCCATGGGCAGTCTTTGTCCCGCCGCGCCGCGCCCTGCAAAAGTGTTCCCTGGGCGGTCGGCCGAGGCCGCGCCGTGCCCTGCCATGCCGTGCCTGCTGTGCGGGCCGGGCGAGGTTGCCGTCGGCCTCCGCGGAAGGCCCTGGAAAACGGCCAGCTGCAGTTGCGGTGCTGCGGTGCGGGGCCAAAGCTGGCAGGCCCAGTTACGCTAGGCTGCAGCCCCCCGACACTCTTCGGAGCTTCCAGCCGTTCCAGCGGCCGCGGAACTCGCTGCCCCGCGGACCCGCTCCAGTAACCTTCCAGCGGCGGCGTCCATAGCTATTCCAGCGGCCTTTCCAGCTCTAAGGGTTGCTCCGAGGCAGGTTGCGGACCTCCCAGGTCCTTTTTGCGTGGTACGTGCCCGGGGCAATCAGGCCAACAATCCCCGGTGGGAATGCTGCGGCGGAGGCCCTGGAGGCCCTGGAACTGGAGCTGGAATCCAGCCGGGCAGCCGCAGGCCGAGCCGCAGGCCGAGCCGCAGGCCGAGCCGCAGGCCGAGCCGCAGGCTGCACAGCGACCGGTACGCCACGGCACGCCACGGCACGCCACGGCACGCCACGCCACGGCGCGGCACGCCTGTTGCACAGTGCAGAGCGATGCCCCAACGGCCCCGCGCGGCGCCCGGTAAGGCCCCTCCTCGCCCCCTCCCCGCCCCCTCCCCCCACGCCCGAGGCCCCGCCCCTCTGGGCCCCTGGGCCCCGGCCTCGCCGTCCCCACCAGAGGAAGAGGCGCGTCCCTGCCGGTGGCGGCCAGCCAATGGAGGCGGTCTCAGAGGCCCCCGCAGCCCCCGCAGCCCCGCGGCCCCCCGCGGCCCCGCACCCCCCGCCGGCCCGCCCGCCCCGAAGATGCGGACCGCCGTCAACGACTGGCCAGCCTGCCTGCTGTGGCATGCTCAGCCCAGCCAGCCCCAGCCTGCTACATTCAGTCGCTCGCCGGCCGCCTTGGGAGAGAGAAGTGCCGGGTCGTGCGCTGCGTTCGTGCGTGCGTGCGTGCGTGTGGTGCGAGCGTGGTCGTGCGTGTGCGAGCGTGATGTGAGGCTCACGCCATGAGGCTGAGCGTGTGCAGTGGGTGGCAGTGCGTGCCCCCGAACGTCCCCGACCATGAGGACTACCTAGCGAACCCTTCGGACCCTTCGGACCCTGTGGACCCTGTGGACTCTGCGGACCCTTCGCTCGTGACCCCTTTCAACCCTTCGCTCCGCAGGACTATCGCTGACAGGAGACTCTGCCGGACCGCCCCGCGGACGCATATTGCAGGTAGGAGCCACAGTCTTCCTTCCGGGGGAAAGGCAGGCCCAGCCGCCTCCGCCTTCATCTTCCTCTTCCTCCACCACGACGGCCACGGCCACTGCGACTGATAAAGCCGTGGCAAGCCGCGTCCTGTCATCCTGCCCCGATTCCCAAACGACTCTGCCTCCTTATCAGTGCATTTTTGCAGAGCTACTCATCTCATTGCCCCTGTAACCGAGTGTACTACGCACACGGCAGAAAGGGTGTGTGCGTGTGTGTGTGTGTGTGTGCGCGCGCTTGCATGTGAGTAGTAGTGCCTGCCTGTGTGAGTGAGAGAGAGAGAGGGGGGAGGGGGCGTGAGGGAGTCCGCGCACATGCGCCGGAGTGTCCCCGCGTGGGCGACAACGCGCAGCACCGCGCCACCGGTCCTCCCCGTTCCGGCCGCCGCCGCCGCCGCCGACGCCGCCGTGCAAGACTGTTGCGACGTGTTGCGATCCCTTAATGTCTCTCTCTCACACTCTCTTTCCCTCTGTCCGTCTAATACGGCGCAACGCCCCGCCGTGCCCGCCGTCCCCGCCGCCTTTCGCGTCATTCATCGGCATCGCCAATCGGATTTCGTCGTGCACGTGTTTCACGTGTTTTGTGGACGTTTCGGGGCCCGGCAGCCCGGCGCGACGTTTACGCCGTGACAGGTTATAAACTCAACGAGCGGGCAACGACATAAACAATAACAACCACCACCACCACAACAACAACAAGTGGTCGACGACGACGACAACAACCGCCAAAGGTCTGCGGGCGACACGCATTGCACGAAAACCGTTTCTTGTTGCGTGACATCGTAAGGCTCACCGTCACGAGCACTGCACTAGAAATCCCGCTGGCGGACATAACTCGATATCCCTTTTTTCTGATCCGTTTTTGGCGCCTTGATTTACAATCAAAAGTAACCTCGTTCCTTGGCGGAGCAGGCGGAGCCGTCCGGAGCAACAGGAGACGTCAATGTTGTGTCATTCCTCTCTGATGACACACGAAATCGGACTCAACTGTTTTTTCCACCCCATCACTCTCCGCGCGCCTCGACAACGGCGGCGTGCTGCGCGCAGCACCCTTCTCCACTGTCCCTTTTTAATTTTTTTCGGAACGCTCTGATTTTGGTCGCGTCAACCCGCCATAAATATCCCCATAAATGACGCAATGGGCCGATGGCAGCCGATGGCAGCCGATGGCAGCCGATGGAGATGGCGCGGGTGGAAAGGCGAGCAGGCGGGCGTCACGCCGGCCAGCGACCGGGCCATCGGGCACATCGCTCCATTTGGGGGCGGACCGCCTTCGGCAGGCACTCGGCCGCCCGAAGTCGCCCGAAGCGCGGAGCGCAGTGTGGTGTTGACTTCCGGGTCCGCGGGGCGAAGCGCGCCGAAGTACTATCAAGTCTCACGGTGAAGCCTCACGGTGAAGCACGGCGCTGCGATGCAGGCCGCCAAGGGGTTGTCGCGTCACGACAAATGGAAGGAAAGCCGATCCGAAAAACACGAAAGCTGATTAAACAAACTCGCACCGCTGCACACAATAAACAAACCGAACCCTTTTGTTGGACCAACGAATTACAACGGAGAAACACCGTGTCCGACCGCGTCCGGCCGCGCGCACGTGCGCGGGGAGAGTGTGACAGTGTCACAGAGTCACTCTGTCACAGTGTCACACTATCACGGTGTCTCTCGGTGTCACACACGCAGCGAGTGAGACGGGCCGGAACGCCTCGGAGTGTCCCACGGGTGCGATCGAGGTAAAAATTGGAGAGGCCGGCCCTGCGTGGCCCTGCGTGGCCCTGTGCGTCCGTCCCTGCGTGGCCTGCCGGCCTGCCTGCCCCAGCGCTGCAGCGAGGTGAGGTGACACCTGAAGGTGTCTGGTCCCGGCACCCCGGCCTGGCGAGCCTGGCCCACTCCATTCAAGGCGTGTAGTCAAAAACCTCGCCTTGTTGTAGCGGCCGGGCATTGTTTGGCCCATTTGGCCATCGGCTGGGCTGCGCGGGGCTGCGTGGCTTCACAGGCTTCACAGTGTGCAGGCCGGCCCCGGGCCCGGCCATCGCCAGGACTGCCTCTTCTTTCTCCAGCTAATACTCGGAGGAGCAACAGACACATCCTGGGACACGTCACCCTGCCGCGCCGTCTCGCTCGCACGCACTGCGACTGGAGAGAGAAAGAGAAACCGCACTCACGCCGTGTCGCTGTGCGTCGATGTGCGTGTTGTTGTCTCACTTGCACTTACAACAAAAGCGTAAGGGACTGAAAAAAAAAGAATTTGAGTTAGAATTATGCCTAAAAAGTCGAAGCATGTCATTTTAAAACCAAGATTGCGAAAACGATCAAGTCAGGATTAAGGTCTTAGTCTGCACATTTTTTTTTTCGCGAATTCCATTCTATTCTGAAGCAAGTTGCAGATTCCTCACGCGGTGGGAAAAAGGTGCGGTGTCACATTTGGGCGCCCCCGCGCCGCACACTGCAAAAAAATAAATTCATCATGAAGAAAAAGGATGACCGAAAAACAGGGATGAAAAAGTCCCGAGATGGCATGCAGCCACCCATGCCGCTGTCTGCGAGTGAAGGGGTTTGAAGGCTCGCCCCCTCCGGGACTCCGGGCATCACCTCCAGGCGGGCCACTCTGGCGGGCCGGCGCGCGGCAAGGCCAGGCGAGGCTCGGCCATAAACATGTTTTGTGGATCCAACCCGAACACCTTTGGTGCTTTGCACCGTGTATTGGAATCGGTAATATATCATTCATTCCGAGGCGACTTGCCTGGTGGCCCGCGCGACCAGCGCGACCACGCCGCAGTGTAGCGGCGCAGCGGCCGACCGCACAGCGAGCGCCGCGCTGTCTCTTTTCAATTTGCTTGTCGAAGCCTGGACGGCCAAGCGCCGAGTCCAGCGCCGCCGCGGCCGTCACCGCGTCGAAATCGCCTCAGTTCGGCTCGCGACAAGACTTAGACGCGGTGGAGTCGTTGCCATTCCCTGGCGGTGGCGGCCGGTGGCGGTGGCCGGCGGGCCGACCTCGCCGTGACCCACATCGCGGGTCGCGGGCCGAGCGATGAACCGAGCAACCTCTAGGGCAACCCGACGCCCGCCACGTGGCGCGTGATGCGTGGCTGCGTGTGCGTGCGTGTGCGTGCGTGTGCCGCCGCCGAGGCACGGCCCGGCACGGCCCGGCACGCCACGACAAGGCATCGCCCGGCCGATATCAGGGTGCCCTTGCCGCCGGCAGAGGACGCGCGAGCGGACCGCCGCCGCCGTCATTGGACCAGGACGACCAGGACGCCGCCGAGGAGAAGAAAATAGTTTGTCCCGGTGACGCGGTGCGGGGGCACGGCCGGGCACGGCGCCGGCTCCGGAGTCCGGGGATGCCGAGCACGCCGCCGGCCGACGAGTAGGGACGCCGTCGAACCGACCCTCCGCGGCGTGAATCCTTCTGATAGTCCTTTCCCGGAGCCGGTTCCACCCCAACCCCAATCTGAATTCCGCCGCCCGTTCGCGCCCCGATCCGAATCCCGATCCCGAACCCGCGTAATTGGCGCGTAATTTCCAACAATCACGTGATTGCGTGTCGCTAGCGTCCAAGGAGGGCGTCGGCTGCACAGCGGCGCTCCCGCATTCAAGTCGCTCTTGTCGTTGTTGCTGCCGCCCGCCCAGCGCCCGCTTAATCCCATTCCGATTCCTCGCCAAAAGGCTGGCCAATCAAGGCTTGTCACTGCGGTGGCGCGGTGCCGCGGTGCCGCGCCGCCCGCGAGGTGCCCGTCACGTCATGCATCACTCTCTTCTGGTCGTGGCGCGCTGGTGCGGCGAGGCGAGGCTCGTAACCAGGATGGACGCGGCTGCGCGGCCCTAGTCAAATGGCCCTCGCCTTCCGAGAAGCGCGGCCCCCTCCCCCCCCCCTCCAGGGCCGAAACAAGGGCCGTGGGGCACTGCGCGTCCGTCCGGGCCTGCCTCGGAAATTAGCCGCGATTCAACGACAGCCGCCGAATCGGATGCAGGTCGAAAATGGGAACCGCGGGGCGAGGAGGCCGCGCAGCGCCCCGCGGGCCGCGGGCCACGTGGGCCCAGCGTGCTGCCCTGCAGTGTGCGCGCACGCACAGACACAACAACCTGCGCACGCCTCGGCTCGCCCCGGCC
Organism: Thrips palmi; assembly: GCF_012932325.1. Taxonomy (NCBI): domain Eukaryota; kingdom Metazoa; phylum Arthropoda; class Insecta; order Thysanoptera; family Thripidae; genus Thrips; species Thrips palmi. The sequence continues at coordinate 2,973,813 of NW_023144624.1, read as the reverse complement.
CGGCGCGGCCCAGCCGCGGCCTTCAACATGACACTTGTTGATATTTGCGTTGAGCCCTGTGCTGCCCTGTGCTGCCTGCGCCTCGTGTACTGTGCCGCCATAGGCCGACGCCTCTCTCTCGCCCGGCTCCGCTTACACGCTATCATCGCCATCCTCTCCACCTCCTTCGCCTTCGCCTCCGCCGTCCGCCCCGCCGGCCGGCCGGCCGCGCGACCGCGTAGACCGCGCGGCTGCAAGCCGCAGGGAGCGCCGTGAGCGCAGGCAGCCCGCTCCGCGCGCGTCCGCGCCGCTTGCCTATCGGCAGGCGGTTCGCCGTGCCGCCGCCGGCCGCGGTCCGCGCCACCGCCATGCCACCGCCACCGCCGGCCGCGCTGGAAAGACAAAGACGCCACGTCACGCTGTTCCAAGGTGTTGCTCCAGTCCCACTCGGCGTAATGCAACGAGTGGCGGAGGCTTTCACTGCGTGTGTGTGAGAGTGGTGAGTGTGTATGACCACTGAGATCATGCAGTCCGTCGGTTAGTCACTCTTTGGCGACAAACAGCGCGGCCGCGAGGCGGAGTTCGGGGTTCCCGTTTCTCGGCTTCCTCGGCTTCCCCGACTTGACGAGAGCGCCGCCCATGAGTCACGGCCCCGGTCGCGGCGCGTCGCGGCCCAGCTGGTCATGAGGCTCGCGCGCCAGTTTCGCGCCAAAAACTTGCACGTCTCGTTCCCTTTCCGACACGGTTTTCGCGTGCTCCGCGCCGGCGTCGCGTCGTGCTCGCGTGCTCTCCGCGCGTCGCCGCATTGCTGATACACTGCAAGCGGGCGCAGTGGCACCGCCATGGCACCGCCGAGTCAGCTGCGCCGTCCCGCAGACTGCCGCAGACCTGCAGATAGCGGCGCGTAGAAAAAGGTGAGGGGAGGGGGGAGGCAGATCGGCCAACGCACCGCGCCACCGTCTGCGCTGCAGTGGCTCCGCGACGCCACGCGTCGCGCCGTGTCTCGCGGCTCGCGGCGCCAGCAGGACTCGAAAATAAAATGTGACTCATTACCAAGTGAGTCGCGCTGAGGCGGCAGGCGGCTGGCGAGAGGGGAGTGGGGAAGGAGCTGCTTCTTCATCAGGAAATTTGGTGCGAGGTAAATAGAGAGTGAGAGGGGGGAGAGAGAGGGAGAGAGAGAGAGAGAGAGAGAGAGAGAGAGAGAGAGAGAGGGGGAGGAGAGGGGAGGAGAGAGAGAGAGAGAGAGGAGGGCGGGAGGGAAGGGGGCAGGAGAGAGAGAGCGGACCGAGCGTGTCGGCGGCACGACGCCCGCCCTGTTTTCTAGGAAGCGCGTAACAGGAGAGCCGACAGCTCAATAATCTAATAAAACTTGTGGCCATTGGCATCGGAATTATTTTTCGTGACGATTTGGTGCGGCGTGGAAGCGGGAGGAGGAAGTGGCGGGTAATGGGGGCTCTTTCCGCGGGGAGGGGATGGGGGGGGGGGGGGAGTTCCGCTAGCCCGGACCTTCCCGGACAGCTCGGACGGCGCGGACTGCAGTGCAGAAGCGGCAGGGCGGGGCAGGGCGGGGCAGGGCGGGGCAGAGTGACTCCGGACAACGCTTCCGTCGCTCTGCTTCGCACTCTTGGGTATGGGGCGTTCCCCATCAGGTGCGAGGTGAGGGGGACAGAAGCTAGAAGTTATGGGAAGTTGGCGTTGGCGGAGATCGAGGGCTTGATCCGCTGCCCCGCTATCGCTCACCCCCGCAAAGGAGCGCCGCGTCGGCAGGGGGGGGGGGGGGGGGGGGGTCGCAGTCTCCGCGTCGCTGCAGCGACCACCTCGGTGGTGCCTCGGTGCGACAGGGTCAAGACTTCAATCACGGTTGGACACCCCCCACCTCCACCCACCTCCCCTCGTCCTCGTCCGCGTGTGCACCTGGGTATAGTAGTAATAACAAGTGGCTCAAAAGTAATAAGGAATCTGTCCCGGTGCTCCATTAGAGGCACGGTCGCCCCGCCACCGCCCCGCCACCGCCCCCCACCACGGCCCCTCCTCGGTGCGCCCGTGGGCCCCGTGGGGCTGCAGCGCGATTCCTAGAACGGCTAGCAGCAGCATCGGACGGGCTGCCTCCGGCTCGGCGCGATGCACTCTCTCACGACGCCGCGCCGCGCTCCGCGTCGCCCGCCCCGCCCGCCCCGCCCCGCCCCGCCCCGCGTCGCCCGGCCGGCCACGCAACCCGAGAGGTACGCCGCGCGTGTCGCGGGATCATAACGCGGAAAAGGACCCAGGTCGCGAGATCACACACACACACACACACACACACACACGCACGCACGCACCACACACACACACACACACACACACACACACACACACACACACACACACAGGGACCGCGTCAATGAAAGACCGCGGGGAAAGCACTGGTGGTGCCGGCGACTGGCGGACCGGGCCAAGACGCGTGCCAATTTGAGGGGCCCTTGGTGGCGTCGCTGCGGTTGGGGGCCACCGGGCACCGGGCCGACACTCCGCGACAACTCAGGGTCTGGCATCGCGCGGGATGAGGCATTGCTGATACACTGCAAGCAGGCGCAGCAGGCCGGCCGGGCTGGGATGCCGCCGATGCTGGATGCTACGCACTCGCCGAGACGCCGCGGCGCGCCCTGACGGACGGCTGCCTCTCCCAATCAAGCAGTGGCGGCCGCCAGTGTTCGGACTTTGATTTTGGCTTGGCTTGGCTTGCACCAGCATTCCGCGCACCGCGTGTCTCCCAATCAGAACGGGCCGTCGTGACCTGCCTGGCACTGCCCGCCACTGCTCGGCACTGCCACGCCGCGAGCTGTGATTGGCTCAGCTGCCCCGCGCCCGCACTATTAGTCCAGATGGATCGCCAAGTCGGATCTCAAATCACGCGCCCTACTCTGGAAATAAAAACGTGGACGTTATATTGATATCCAAGTTGAAAATTTGATTTCATTTGGATTGATTTTTTGTTTGTTTTGGGAGGCTAGCCTCCGCTAGGTAGTACTTCCTGTTTCCTTGAACCGCGAAACTCGTAGCTACGCCCAGTGATTGTCTCCGTTATTCGTACCCGTTTCTCACGCGCTATTCCCCCCCGTCCGTCCTCCGTCCGTCTGTCCGTCCGCCTGTCTGCTTGTCCGAGAGTCCATCCGTCCGTCCACGGGGCGGGGCGGGGCGGGGCGGCTGGCCGCGTGATTAGACATGCCCGATTACAGGCTGGCCGGGATGGACGGACTCGTGCTGGTTGTCATCTGATCGGGCCTCATTAATGCCCCCTTCTTCGCCTCGCCCTGCGGTCCTGCCCCTTCCTTTCCGCCTCCCTCCTTTCCCACTGCACTGCAACCTGGGCAAGCTGCAAGGTGCGTGCGTCAGTGCGTCGCCGCGGTGCCACCGGCGTGATTTCGAGTTTTCGATTTTTCGGTGTCGGTGCGATTGGTAAGTCCGTCCGAGTCCTCCCTCTGAGTCTGGGCTCTGGGCGAGTCTGCCCTAACCGCGACAGACGGGCAATAATCGGGCAGGCCGCGCCGCCGCGCCGCGCTTGCGTGTCAGTAAACGCAGCGTAATGACTGAGAGGACTGAGACTGAGAGGGCCTCGCCCGGGACTCCGGGACGGACTCGCCCGGGACGGACTCGGTCGGGACGCCGCAGATGCAGCGGCAGATGCAACGGCAGATGCAGCAATTGCAGCGAGAATGTCTCCGGAGCGCCGAGGAGGCCGAGAAGCCGGCCGGCAGCGCCACGGCTGCGTTCGGCCGCCACCAGGCCGCCACCACGCGTGCTGCACGTGATGGCCGTGATGGCGTACGAAGTACGAAAGGCTACCGGTTCGGCGAGGCACGGCGTGTCGTGGCACGGCGCGCCACGCCACGGCAAGGCAGACGGGGTGAATTCCAACCGAGATGTCAATTACCGAGGAATCGGCCCCAAACTTTGGAAAGCCACCCAATTGCCCCGCCGTCCCGCAGTCCGCCAGAGGCCTGTGTGGCGCTGTGTGGCGGCCCCCCCACCGCCCGCCGCCCTGCGCGCCCTGCGCCCTGCACCAGGCACCAAAGGGCGAGCGTTTCGAACTTTGGCGCGGCGCTTCGCTTTCTTTTTCGGCCAGGAGGCTGGGGGCGCGGCCGCAGCATCAGGGCGTCGTGTGTGACGTCCGCGGCCGCGCGTCACTCATTCATGACCTCACGGCTCACGGCGGCCGAGGCGCGTCCTGTCCCGCTTCGTCAATATTTGCACGCGGGCGGCGCGGCCACCGCCACACCATGCACCTCCCAGTGGTGGCCGCGCCTGCCGTGATGCAGTCCGTGATGCGGGCCGTGATGCAGACCGTGATGCAGGCCGTGATGCAGGCCGTGATGCAGGCCGTGACGAGAGCCTTGATGCAGACCGTGATGCAGGCCGTGATGCAGGCCGTGATGCAGGCCGTGATGCAGGCCGTGATGCAGGCCGTGATGCAGGCCGTGATGCAGGCCGTGATGCAGGCCGTGACGCGAGCCGTGATGCAGACCGTGATGCAGGCCGTGATGCAGGCCGTGATGCAGGCCGTGATGCAGGCCGTGACGCGAGCCGTGATGCAGACCGTGATGCAGGCCGTGATGCAGGCCGTGATGCAGGCCGTGATGCAGGCCGTGATGCAGGCCGTGATGCAGGCCGTGATGCAGACCGTGATGCGGGCCGTGATGAGGCCGTGCTGGCGGGGCCGGCTCAGCTCCCTGCGGCTCATTTGCCGATGCCGGCGAGCCAATCCGCTGCACCGCGGCGAACCCGCTCCAATGGCTTGCGTGCAGCGTCCGTGCGAGAGAGACGGCCGACTTGTCAGACAGGCCGAGAAGGCCGAGCCGCCGAGCGGCCGAGCCCTGTAGCCTTGTGGCAGGGCGGGCGTTACTCCGTCCTGCGGGCACCGCCCCGCCTCGCCCCGCCCCGCCCCACCCCGCCCCGCCTCGCAGCGTCAGCCAATTGCATGCTGAAACCCTACTCCGCGGGCACACTGCAACAAACACTTACGGGGCGCGGCGCGCTGAAAAGCGCAAGCTAATTGAGCTGTCAGACGGGCGGCCTGGGCAGGTAAGCGCTGCGCGGCTTGCGTTAGTACGCTAGCGTTAGCAAAGGTTAACAGGGTCACCGCGCACCGGTAAGGTGATCGGCCACTCCGCGGGGGGCAGCGCCATGGCAGCGCCGTCAGTGCACCGTCAGTGCGCCGTCAGAGCGCCGTCCTGCAGTGCAGACTGAACGGTGCTTCGTCACCACTGACTCTCGTGCACCCCACCGCCACACGAGTGCGAGAGAGACAGAGAAACGTAGCGCTGTTTAGGAATCGTCCTGCTGGGCCAGGGCGTGGCGCAGGCGTGGCGCAGGCGTGGCGCAGGCCGCAGGTAGGCAGCCCCGCCCGCCCGGCCCGGCCACACCGCGATGCGCGACGACACCGTCGAGCGATCCGTCGCGACGCGCAGCTGCAGCTCTCGGGGCGTGCCCATGTGCTGCACATCGCACTGCTTCCCGTGCTGGCATCGCTAGCATCGGCAGACCGCGCACGCCGCGCGCCAACGAGTCGGATCAACAACAACATCAAACAATAAGACAGGACAGGACTCAAATTTTCATCCCACCGCGCAAGCGAGCGCGCCTGACGGTCATGACACGTCTCTGTGTATGTCTAGTGTTTGTGTGTGTGTGTGTGTGAGTGCGTGCGCGCAAGTGTGTGTGTGTGTGTGTGTGTGCGTGCGTCTGTCTGTGAATACGCGTGTGTGTGTGTGTGAGTTATTCGTGTGCGTGCAAGTGCGTGCGCAGCGGGCGTCTAGTTACTGCAGCTGTGCGCGAAGCTTGGTCGCAGCGATCTACCCGCTGAAGCAATCCTCCGGCTACAGCGTGTTTCCTTTTTGTTGCAGCTGCCCTGGGGCTGGCCATGCTCCTGGCGTGCTCCTTGGCGTCGCGGCCCACGCAGGCGCACCCCGCGGCGGGCGCTGCCGGCGTGGCGGGCCGTGGCGGCGCGCGCTGGCCCGCCAGCCGCGCCGTCGGCCCGCCCTGGGCGTCCCTGCGGTCCCTGCCCCGACACGCGGCCCGCCACGCCCGCCACGCCGCGGCACGCGTGCCGCCCCGCGTGCAGGCGCGGCAGCCGCACTGGCCGCGACAGCCGTGGCAGAACCCGTGCGGCACCTCCGTCGCCCTGGCCCCCATGGCCTCCCCCGCGCGGCAGCCCCGCCCCAACCGGACGAACAACGCGGCCAACGCGGCCAGGACGCAGGTGAGTCTGGCCGACAATGGGCACATGGGCGCCGAGCGCCGTCACGGGGTGCAGCAGCAGCAGCGGCGCGGCCCGGCCAGCGTGCGCGGGGTTGCCTGCGTCTGACGGCGAACCCGTGACACCACCTGGCCTGGCGCAGCCTGGCGCAGCCTGGCGGCGACCTGTCTGTCTGCCAGTCCGTCTGCCAGTCCGTCTGCCCGCCGGGCTGTTCGTGCGTTGCGCCGCCAGTGCTACTCAACTCTTTCGTTTAATAACGTCCGCTGGTCCGCTGGTCCGCTGGTCCGCTGGTCCGCGGATCGGTCGTCCGCTCCCTAACGAGCTCACTCTCACGGTCCCCCCGTAACGTCTTCGCCTTTTCCAGGATTTCGACTGGACCTCGCCCTCCATGGACGGCGGCAAGAGCTGGAGCCTGCGCAACGTGCGGAAGCTGATCCGCATCGCCAAGGACCACCTGCGGCACCGCAAGAAGCACATCCACCAGGTGTACGCGTCCGTCAAGGTACTCACCAACAAGTACTCCTTCGACTGGCTGCCGCAGGAGCAGATCCCGTGGTACCGATCCGAGATCACCTGCCTGGACCGCGACACGCAGGTAGGCACGGCACTGCGAATAGTGGGGCCTCGCCCTGCCTCGCCCTGCCCGACATGCGGACGCGCGATGCATCCATGGACGCTCACCCGGTCACCGTCTTGTTGTGCAGGCCGCCCTGGTGCTGCCCGTGCTGCGCTCCGCGCTGCAGAACTTCTCGGCCACGTTCGTGGAGCTGCAGAAGGCCAGGCGGTGGACCATCGACAGCCAGGGGAACCGCTCCCTCATCATCGGCGAGCTGGCCAACCACGTCGAGAGGGTGAGTTCCAATTTCCGCCAACTTCTCGCCAAAGATGCAAAACTGACGATCCCGTTGTGTCCACAGATGCTGTGCGAGGTGGAGACCGCCATGCAGGACAGGTCGCTGACGCTGCCCGTGACCGGGCTGCCCCCGGACGGGCTGGCGGGCGTGGAGCCGTCGCGGCTGAACCCCGACCCGGACGAGACGAGCGCGCTCATCCAGGACTGGGGCGTGGTGTCCGCCTACACCAACGCGCTGCACGGCTGGGCGCTCATCCTGCGCGAGCTGGGCCACGCCCCCAAGGTGCGCCGCGGGGACCCGCCACCCGCGCCCCCCGGCCCCGGAGGCTGCCCGGCGCAGGCCAGGCCCCACCGCCTGCACGGCACCCGCCCCGGCCGCCACCCCGGCCGCCACCGCAACCCCCTGCGGCGGAAGCAGCGCCGCCACCCAGGCGGGGGAGGGGGCGGGCCGGGCGGGCCCCTCGGCCAGCCCAAAGTGGGCGGCGGCTCGGGCGGCGGCAAGGGCCTGGACGCGCGGCGTCGCCGTCGACGGCGGAGGAAGCAGCGCGAGCGGCGGCGGCGGCGGCGCAGGCTCATGGAGGAGATGGCTAAGAGGAACGGGGGACGGCCGTGGCCGACGAAACCCTCGGCGAAGGCCTCCGCGAAGCCCTCGGCGAAGCTGTCGATGAAGCCCCCGGCCAAGCCGACCAGACACGGCCAAAGCAGGAGTCCTGCCCGGCCGCTGAAGCATCCCCATCATCATCCCCAGCATCCCCACCCCCACACGCCGCGGCTCTCCAGGACGAATGACTAGTAGGACTAGGTTCATGGTTCTCGGTTAGACTTTACAACGGCTCCGTCAAGCCTCCCACTATTTATTTTCTAGTGAGGTTGGAGCGACCTGGCAGGGACGACCAGGCACCTGGCGACGGTTTGGCTTCAGTGCCCCTTTCGGAGGAAAGGCTACTGCAAAGCCCTTCGTCCCCTTCCAACCTTGTTAGTACTGCGGAAACTTTTTCGACTGACTCCCCAACCCAACGCACATTCGTTGCTTTCGGGATCGTTCATATGGAGTTCAAGTCTTCCGATTCGTTGTGCAGATTTTCGTAGCACTGTCGACTGATATTTTTACGTGATCCCTCAACGCGTGCCCTTCCTAGTGTGATGTGTCTTATTAGAACCCACATCAAAACAATTTAAATCGTACTTTAAGACATTGCACTAGTCTGATGCTTTGTGTACATGCTAAACATGCCACATGAGCTTGTACATTGTTAAAGTTCCTTAGCTGTAGTCCTTTTATATATATGACTTGTACACTTGTTATTTATTTATATTTATGTTGAAGTTTGCCGCATGTTTAAAAAATCTGTAATGGCAACACTTCTGTAATAATATTTAATTTTACGATCCTGTACATTCTTTCTCAATTTATGTGTACAGGAATCTTTTTTTTGTGTGTTTTTTTACTCGTTTTGTACAAATTGTATAATTTATTGATATTTTTTTTGCATTTGGACGTAATGGCATGTTTGTATATATATTTATTTTCCAATATTTCTACTTTATGGACTCTAATATCTCTATATCTGATTAATGGTTGCAAGCCTGAATTCTAAAGCACTCCTTCCTATTTTGTGTTAAAATGTGTTTGTTACACTATCTCTCTTTCGGTTTAGATTGAGTATTGGTGTAGAATTCTTACCTCAGCTGATTTTATGTCGTTGTCAACTGAGCAATGTCAAAACTGTGATTTCTAGGCAAGAATGCTGGCCATTTAAAGTGCATCCTAAGCACTAGGGCCACATTTGTGCGTAATTTCTGTGATAAATCATTTAGTGTAAGATTTAGATGAGTGTACTTAATGTAGGAGATCTGTGTTAGCAGTATTATTGTGAACAAAATATGACAAAAACGAACTGAAATAGAATTACAGTATGTATATCCGTGACTGCAATGTTTTGATGTTTGTGAAATTATTGGTCTCGAGGTTTTATTTTGACATCATTAGAAACAGATCTAAATTCGCAGAGTAGCAGTACATAGCTGCTGTAACTAGATACCTTTTGTACATTAAGCTCTATTTCTGTGAGAAGTTCAAACTGTTTTTTTTTCTCTCTCTCTCTTCACTTAGTGCAAATATTAAGTAGAGTAGTAGTGTGATGTATGCTGTACCTGTTTAAAGTTTAAAGGGACCAAATTTTGATGTTGATGTTCTTTCGTTGAATTCAGTCCTGCCACCGTCAGTGTCTTCCCATGTTTTAGGTGTCCTGCGTAGAATGTAGTTTCAATTTCAATGTTACTCAATATCCACCATTGTTCAATGTAGACCAATATCGGTTGTAAGACCCAGTGGGACCCACAAGTACGGAAGATACTTCAAATCACATTTGGCGAGACTGCATTACAATAAATTTAATTATTTCTCCAGTTACCGGACCCGCTATACTGATTTCATTTTCCTCAACCCAATCGATTACTACAAGATATTCCAGTCAGACGCCCTCAGCTAAGAGAGTGGAGGGGGTTGCCTTGCCTCCGGGAGGCTTCGGATCCGAAGAAAAAAAGGGGGTGCTTCTATGCTACACGCCTGCCTCTGAAGGGTAGAAGCGCGTTCGTGACGCGACAGGACTGAGTCGCAAAGACCGGCTCAGACATAAAATGTTAAAAACTAAACGAGAATCGATCGAACGACCCCAGCAACGCCTTTACAACCCAGACAGACCACCACGGCACTTGATCTAATCGGGGTGATGCGACGGTTTTGAACCGCACTCGAAGAGTCAGTGAAAAAGCATTGAATAGGTGTTGGGGGTTGAACGCCGATCTCGAGAGTCCAGTCTAGACGCCTCTGCGAGCAGCCACGGCTCGCATGCGTAGACGCGTCGGGCCCCAAAGTGGAATCCGGGAATCGACTCCCCATATTTCACATCCTTTTCCGACTGGCAAACCTGAAGGAAAGAGAGGGGGGGCAGTACCCGACAGGGCAGAGGCGTCTGAACCTGACCATTGTGTTGCGATGATGGAATTCGCTAGGATGATGACTAGCTCGTGCAAATCTAAGGGACAACGACGTTGGCAGCAGCAGAGGACAGTAAGGCCTCATATCGCGCGAACACACGCAGACCGAAACCTCCGTCTCTCGAACCAACAACAAAGCAATGGAGATCTAAACGTGCCGCTGGGGATCTAAATTGGGTGATTGCTGCTGCGTCCGATCAGGTGTGCCCGAGTGGAATCCTAGAAAGCAGGCTTTAGTGGCATCACGCATGAGTCGGTAAGAGGGGGTGGAGGTAGGGAAAGGGGGAGAGGGGAGGTGCCAATTGGTGATCAAGCCCCACGCCGAGCCCACCGCGCCGCAGCGCGCCGCAGCGCGCCATGACGTCAGGGAAGTACTTCCGTTCCGGAACAGGCTCGGGTAAATATTGCTCAGCCACGCGTGTGCTAAATCTATCGCGAGACGAGATGGCAGTGTCCGAGGAAGACTGAGACGGTGCCAAACAATCCTTTAAAATACAATACAAGGCTCCACTGTGAGAAAAAAGTACGGAAAAAGTACGGAACATGTCTGGTCAATAATTTGCCTGGGACGTCCGTACTTGCCAACTACGGAACGTTCCGTACTTTTTTTCCGTACCCATACATGAGTTCATATGGAGTAAGTACGGAACGTTCCGTACTTTTCTCCGTACCTCCGTACTATATTTTTCTGTACCATTTCCGTACAAAAGTACGGAACCTTTTACAGTGTCCGGCTCCCACAGCATCCAGCATGACTGTGTACATTACATTCTAAAACGGACGTGAAGAGCTACAGAAGTTCTCAAACAGCTCTTCGCATGTTGCGGAAAGAAGGGCCGGCTGCCACGAGTTGCGCGAATGCGGTTTGAGACGGTTTGGGGGCTTCCCTCGTTCTTCGTGCTTCCGCATACCGTCACAGCGGAATACCGGAATACTACCTAATTGTCCAGGATCAATTCATAACAACCTAGACAAAGGCTGGAGAAACTTCCTCGTACACGCACACTTTTGCACGGTTCACACACACACTTTGGACGGACGGACGGACGGACGGACGGACTCAGCCCCGTCTCTCACACAAACCAAAACAAATGCTCACGTGAAAGTGATGGGTCGGCAGCATTGAGCACAATGGCCCTATCGTGACAAGAGCGCCTGGCTGGCCTGGGCCTGGCACGGCCTGGCGGGCTGCGGCGCGCGGCCACGGCGGCGGCGAGGGCCTGAATGACAACGCCCGAGGGGCTGAATGACCGAATGACTACGTGGAGGCAAGGGGTGACAGACTGTGGCAGCAAAGGGCTGCGACGCCGCGATGCGCCGTGGAAGAATCAGACATTTCCAGCCAGTTGCAGGTGTCTTGGCGGGCGAGTAGGCAACAAACCAACTTGCACGTAAATGAAACAATGATGAGTTAAAAACTAAAGGAAAGTGAGGGGTTGATGCCGTTGGCCTCGGCTTGCCATTGCGGCACCACACTGGAGTTCGGCAGGGCCGAGGCGCCACGGCCGGCCAGGGCCCACGGACCGGGCGGCGGCGCTTACCGCGAGCACTGCGTGGCACTGCGTGGCACTGCGTGGCACTGCGTGGCACTGCGCACTCCTTACGGCATGCTCGCCTATCCCATGTGACGCGCGGCCGTGCGGGCGCCCAACATAGCCTACACATCCTTGAGGGCTATTTCCGCGGATTAGTTCTTTGTTCCCGCTTCTCGGCCGTGCCGCGCCGTGCCGCGCCGTGCCGCGCTGTGCATGCTTTTGGCGACGTCGCGGGCCGCCCCGAACGCCCCGAACGCCGCCCTGCGCGACGAGGCGTGCCCCGGGGAGCCCCGGGCGTGCCCGCCACGCTATGTGTGTCACGTGGGCGCCAAGTAGAGCACGCCGAGCGGGCGGGCAGGCACGCAGCACGCCGCGGGGCGCTCGGCCCGGCTCGGCCCGGCCGGGGTGCCGGCCGGGGTGGTTAAAATAAATTGGCCGTTATTGTTTGGACTCCGTTTCCCAGCCGGCGTCGCGGTGCGTCGCGGTGCGTCGCGCGAGCCACGCGCCCCGTGGACAAAGGATAAGTTTCTGCCGCGGCCGCCGCGGCGTGACGTCCGTATCGAAAATACTCCGATTGCGCGCTAGGCCGTATTTCGGTCCCACAAAGGGAGGGTGCGGCCCGACGGCCGGCTGGGACCTGGCTGGGACGAGCAGACGGTGGAGCTGCCCTGTGACACAAGTGACACATAAGCCGTCTGATAGAAACGCCTACGCCCGGCGGTGGGAAGCCCTCGGGTAAAACAAAAACAAAACAATGCTTCGTTTTGTCAAGTCTTTTGAGCGTCTGACGGCGGCTCCGGCTTTTCCGCGCGCAGACTCCGCGGGCCGCCGCGACGACCACCACCTGGCCCAGCCCGGCGCAGCCCAGCCCGTGACGTCGCGGACGTGACGCGTGACGCGTGACTGACGTCACAGTGACATCAGCAGGTAAGTCCATCCTGGTTTAATTAGCACCTCGCCACCATGGTGCCTTCGCTCCCTCGCTCCTTCCTGCGGCGCTGTCCTGCCTGCCTGACATAGTCGCCGAGCAGCGACACCGTTTGCTCCGCGTGCTCCGTGATGCAGCGAAACGCGCGAGCGGCGTTGTGCAAACCGAGGCGCCGCCTGGCGCCGCCGAGACAGGGCCTTACTAAGGCCAGCAGTGTGAGGAGCAGGGCGTTGGTGACGACCGAGCGCGCGCCGCGTCCGTGCCGCGTCCGTGCCGCCCGCGCGACCTGGGAATTCCCTCCCCGGCCGACGGCCGTGCTGGAGCCTACTGGAGCCGCCGCCAGGCTGACTGCCTTTTCTCTCTCTCTCTTTCTCTCTCTCTCTCTAAGGGGTGCGAGAGAGACAGAACGGTGCAATCAGCCAGCAGGGGACCGAAGCACGCCCACGCCCCGCGCCGACCGGTCAGGACGAGGTCCAGGCGGACAGGCAGATACACGAAGGGAACGGCAGGGGTTGCAACGCGTGGCCCAGTTCGCTGGCCGTCACGTGTAAGGGCGAAAGTGCGAAAGTCAGGCAACCCATAGTGTGTAGCATATGCCGTTATGTCCAACGGCCGGTGGGTTGCCACTTGAGAAGTAGTAATCGCGATGCGCGACTTGTGTCACAGCGTCACGCCGGGCCGGCGGTGCCGCCTTGAGGTGCCGCGGTGCACGACCGGCGCCGGCGGCGGTGGGGATTGAAGGATGGAGCGGATGGAGCGGCCCCCGTTGCCCAGGTCTAGTTTCCCCGAGTTTCCCCCACCCCGTGGCAATAGCGCCGCCGGCCGAGATGGCGCGCGCACCCCCGCTCCGCGCACCCCCGCCCCGCACCCCCGCTCCGCGGCCCCACGGCCCCGCGGCCCCGCGCCACCTCGCCGCGCGGCCCGGTAATGACTAGGGTAAACACATGGCGCTTCTCATAAGCAGAATCCCCACGGCGCGGTGGTCACTGCCGCACGGCGATCCTGGCCGTCGCGACGCACCGCGACGCACGCACCCGGCGCACCTGCGGCAGCGACCCCGCGAGCGACGCCGACGACGACGACGACGACGGCGAGCACGGCGATAAGCGCGCAGCACTCCCAGCGCACTCCGAGCGCACCGATCACAGGGATGTCACTGTCACTCGGCAGGGCGGTCCGACGAGTTCGGCAACACCAGGACCTCGCCGGCATGGCGGCCTCCACGACCAGCACCAGCGCGCCGCGCACCGCGTCCCGCTGCGGCCCGCCCGGCACCTCCAGCTGCTGCAGCTGCTGCGCGCCGCGTCGGGCGGCCAGAGTGCGGGGTGAGTACGCCGACTGGCAAGCAGTCTGGAATAGTGTGGGCCTGCGAGGGTCGCGGACTGCGGCCGCCGCCAGGCTCGAAGGGAGGGAAACTCGAGAAACTCGTGCGTCCAGCCAACCGGGACGGCCTTCCATCTTCGCGAACCGCCAGCGCGCGCCAGCGCCGTCACGTGCCAGACCCTTCCAATTTCGAAACCATTAGGCCCTGAGGTTCTTAGGCGTCCTGAGGTCCTAGGGTCCTGAGGTCCCGAGGTCCTGAGGTCCGAAAGCGCTGAGGTCCTAAAGCGCTGAGGTCCTAAAGCTGAGGTCCTAAAGCGCTGAGGTCAAGTCCTAAGGGCCTGAAGTCCTGGGGTCCTGAGCAGTCCTGAGTTTCTGAGGTCACTGCAAGTGGTCTGCCCTCGGGTCTGCCACTTCTTGCACTCATTGAACGCGTCCAGCTGAAACTCACCATCACTCACTTAGATTTTCGCCAAAAAACGCCTGTGTAGACAATTTGTGAGACTGTCGCACTCAATGTATAATTTAAGTCAGTGGCAGATCTCTTGGGTCACAGCAAAGCCGTTGGCAAGTTCGCTTGCCACAAAATTGGCAATATCCGTTTTGAATGCCAAATATTGGCAAGCCTTGTTCTGAAGTGCTACTTCCTAGCTTGTCAAAATTTTGCATTCTAGGCGGCCGCCGGAGCGCCATATATTGGCATGGTAATCAAGATTCCGGGTCAAGGCTTGCCAATTTTGCGGCATCAAATTGCCAACGCGTTTTCTGATGGCCAATAGGTCATAGGCTTAGTTCTTGAGGTCCTGATAGCCTGCTTGCACAATTTTGCAAGGCGGCACCAACTGGTAAATTTTGTCAGTTATTCAAGATTCAGGGTCACAGGCTTGCAATTTTGCCAGTCAACTTGCAACGTTTTTACTGTTCCTTGAGTATAGTCTTAGTTCTTGAGTCTATTTCCAGCGTGTAAATTCTGTGATTCCAGGAGAAGCGCACCAAATTGCAAGTTTGGTTTCCACACTCGGCGTCAAGGCGTTCCATTTGTCGAAAGTAGAAGTGCAAATTTGTCCGAGGCAGCGTGGTCCCAGCCTTGTGGCTGCGCACAGAGCAAGGGGCACACAACTTCGGTAAATTTTGTACACCGTTATTTCAAATTCAAGTTGTTTCACGTTATTTCTCGTTACTTCAACGTTATTTTACGTTACTTCGACGTCTACGACGTTATTTCAGCGTTATTCCTCGTGATTCCACGGAAAACGCGCACCAAAATTCAAGTTTGTTTCCCCTCGGCGCAGAGGTATCCATTTGTACGAAAACGATAGAAGTGAAAAGCCGACGGCCGCGTGGCCCATGCCTTGTCGGCGTGCCCGACGCACTCGACTTACGGTGACGTCGCCAATCGGCAACAACAGAGCTTGCAGTGGGCGAGTGGGTGAGTGGATCCAAACTAGGCGACTCACTGCTGCGGCCCAGTCATCTTGCATTTAATCTCGTGCAGGATATAACACCTGAACGGTTAACGGCACTCGTCGATCCGGCCGCCCTAGTTGCAAATGCACAAACACTTTTCGGAAATGAACGTCTTCACGCGCTTCAGCAGTGAGTGGACTGACACCGTTCCAGATACAAGTGCCCGCGAAAAATGTCCACTCATTAAGTACCATTCTCGAGTGTTCGGTGGAGGGCCAGGGCCCACGCGCTGCCCACTGTCTTTCAGAGGCCCTAAACCGAGGGGCAACCACTTATGACTTATCTTCAAAGGAAGGGAGATTTCGCAAGAATTCGCGTCAGATTTCGTCCACTCAAAGTGTACTCAGCATTTCGCGAGTGGTTTGCTTTCTCGCCCTTAAACGCCTAGTCATGTGGCGCCCAGCCCCCAGCTCTCGGGCAGCTATGGCGCAAACCAACCCCCTAGGCGAACGGCCGCCGCACCCCCACTGTGACCCCGCCCCTCCTCGCACCCCCAACTGCAGCCCCGCGACACCCCCCGCGCTGCGTCGCCAAAGACCCTCTCAGCAGTGCAGGCCCAGGGCGGCCCAGGGCGGCCGTGCAACTCGGCTCCCCTCGGTCTTGGTACAATCCCGAGCACCTGTTCCCGCTGTCCCGCTATTTCGGGCGTCCGGTTTGCAGGCTGATTGGCCTAATGCGAACGTAATGAACGCAACGTTCCTTATCGCCGTAATCTACAATATCGCGCCTCGCCCCGCCCCGCCCCGCCTCGCCCCGCCCCCGCGGACCGGCGTCATCCAAACACTTCTTATCCAGGAAGAATTGCAACACGGTTTTGGAGCAGCAACGATGACTTCAAAACAGGCGCGGGTCCTGGATTTTCGGCAGGAGGGAGTAAAGCAGTGCGTGTTGCCTACTTGAGTGGTGATTGCTGCCTACCTTACATTACCGTTACCATTACCATTAAGGGCTAGACCACACATGATCGTATGCCATGGCGGCCTTCCTAGTACAGAAGGGTACCCGCAATACCCCTCCCCTTAATCCGCGCCTGCAACAAAAAGACCGGAAAGTTTGTGGTCGCAAATGATTTGCTGGACCAGAAGGCGGTCTTTGGGTCGAACGAATACAAACGAAAGAATATTTCATCGATTTGAAAGATTTCCGGCGTATCATCAGCGTAAAATTTAAAAAGAAACGGTTGAAAAGAATTGGTATGGGGGTCACGCGTTCGGTTCGAGTCCTGTTTAGCGACTCTGGAGCTCAAAACGCGTCTAGGATTATGGCCGCCTCCACCGGTCTTCTGGCCCGCTGTGTTTTGGTGTGAGGTAATGGCACGGCGCGCCCCGCCCCGCCACGGTAAATGACCTAACCGGCATAGCCGAGGGCATAGCGGACGCATAGCGGCGGCTATGTATAGTGCGGTAGGTTTCTGGCGGCCGGGGCCGCGGGCAGCCGGGGGATGACGGCCAGGCCAATCCGCGGAGACACCGCCCCTCGCTCTGTCTCTCTCGCACCCCCACGCGACGCTCCGTGAGTGCGAGAGAGGGCCAGGAAGACGAAGGCACTGTTCGAGCTGCAGTTGCACGGTTGCACTCGGTACCGCGACGCTCATCCCGGTCCCTGTTGTCATTTCCAGATAAGCCACGAGTGCTGCTGCTGGTGGCGCTGGGGCTGCTGTCCCAGGTCACCGCCGGCGTGGCCTTCCTGTCCGAGATGGAGACGCTGTACCACCTCGGCGTCCACGGCGGCCCCGCCGGCTCCAACTCGCTGCGCGTGCACCGCGGTGGCGGCGCCTGGCGGCGGAGGGGCGACGCGCCGCTCCGGATCATCGGCGACCTGGACCTGGCCAACGTAAGCCAAAGGGGCGATGGGCCGCGCAGGGGCCGCAGGTCGGCCGCAGGGGCCAAAAGACAAAGCGGACAAGTCTATATCCGGCCCATTACGGCCCCGACTATTACGTCGTTATTTCTGGACGCGTAATAATATTACGCGGGAGGCGCGCAAGAATAGGAGCGGTCGCTGTCATGGGGACACCGCGGACGCTCTCCACTCGGCCCGCCGGCCTCGTCGGCCCCCGGGGCCAGCGTGCATGCAGAGACGCGCCCACCGCCCGCGCCCCTGCTCCTTCCCCAACACCATGTACGGTGTGACTTTTACAGTGATCATATCGAATCACCCCAAAAAAAGTTTATCAGAAAATGGCGCCAAAATTTGTTTTCATTTTCTGGGCAAGGGCTCAATGTGCGCGAGTTAGTCGGGGGCCTCGTCTTCTCTAGGCTTTCTAGGGCATGGGCCTTGCCACCAGCAGTGTGTGCGCCGCCCGCCGCCCTGCCTGCGCCAGACTACGCCCCTGCCAGTGTACTGCCAGGCACTGCCAGGCACTGCCAGGCCACACAAAGCACGCACGTCTTGGAGTGGTCCAGCTAGCGGAGCTCCGCGCTCCTCCCGCCGACTGTGTGTAACAATGAACGCCTTATTTTCTCGCTGCCCCGCTTTCCATGTTCTTCGCAGTTCTTCGCGTCGATTGCGTAACCCTTGCCACGGCCTGGCCGATGCACACCCCGCCGGAGGGGGAATGACCCCGCCCTGCCCCGCCCTGCCCCGCCGCGACGACCAGTGCCGACACCGCCGACACTCCTGCGCCCCACAGTGGGCCAGAAGACCGGTGGAGGCGACCAAAATTCTTCGACGCGTTTTGAGCCCCAGAGTAGCTGAACAGGACTCGAGGCGAGGCGAACGTGTGACCCCACCAACGCGTTGCTCCCCGAGCGGAGAATCTATTGGTGGGGTCACACGTTCGATTCGGTTAGCGACTTTGGAGGTCAAAACGCTTCGAGAATTTTGTCCGCCTCCACCGGCTTTCTGGCCCACTGTGAGCCCTGCGGCCAACTCCTTAGCATTAGGCGGAATTTCGGAGTTTTTGACGGGTGTTGTTGTCCTTCCGCAGCTGCCCGTGCGTCTCCTCGGCCCAACGGGCCCCAGCGTCGTCACCACCGTGGAAACCCTCGAACGGTTCAACGAGGAGCCGGCCGTCGAAGACCGGCCCCAGGACCGTGCCGAGGAGCACACCGATGACGAGCACCGGGACGCGGCCGAGCCCGCGGGCGACAGCAACCAACTGGAGTTCGAGCAGCGCATCAAGAAGAATTACGCCGGTGAGGGGGACGCCGAGTATGAAGATGACGACGACGAGGAGTACGAGGACGGCGTCCTGGTGCCCGGCTCGCTGTCCCAGGGCAAGGCGACGGCACCCTTCTGGCACTGGCCCTGCGGACGCAGCGTGGACCTGGTGGTGGCGCCGGCGGGCAGGTCGCGCGCCAGGGGCCCGCCGGGCCACCGCAGGCCCAAGAGCGTGGGCAGGAGGATCAACGACGCCCTGGAGAAGGTCTGGAGGCAGCTCAACATGACCGTGCTGCACTACCGGCTGCAGCGCTTCGACAAGCTGTACTACCAGGTGAGGCGACATGACATGTAGTGGAGTAGTAGTTATAGTTTCACTTGGACCAGATGGAAGCGCGCATCCGGCGAGGCTGGCCTTCCAAGGCCGTGTTCTGCCGCCTGCCTTCTCGATGCGTTCGAGGACTCGTTCGAGTACTAGTGTACCGGATCGAATCCTGGCGGCCGGTATCTTCTTTATGAAAAGATGCCATTTTATCTGTATTTATCTATCCGTACATTGTCCACCGTCAGCGCCCCGCAGTCGCCCCACCTCGACAGGCTGGACAGGCGCGTTGCGCGCGTTGCGTCAGTTTGGCGAAACCGGCGCCAACGGTGGTTTTAGTTTTATCAGGGGCTCTCCACATTTGACGCCAGTCTCGTCACCGGGCTCACCGCCGCTTGCTTTGTAATGCCCACAGGTGGTGATCGGGGTCAACGAGGACCACTACATCCCCAGCTGGGTGCCGGACAAGGGGGACCTCCCCAAGCTCAGGCTGGACGACATCCGGTCGAGCCAGAAGGTGCGTACGGACGACGGCAACAACAAACTTACATACTACTGTAAAAACTTGCTCGAAACTAATCTGAAACGTGTCGATGCAGCTGGCCCACGAGTTGACCCGCATGCACACTCAGCTGCAGAAGTTTTCCGTCGCCCTGGAGCAGATGTCGGAGGACAACCGCAGGGACGACCCGCTGCGGCACGGCGCCCTGTCCAAGACCAAGAACTATGTCAAGATGGTTAGTAGGCGAGGAGAGTGGTGGGCCACGCGGCCGCGCCACACTTGAGCTTCACTCGTAGAGGTTAAGCCCCTACTTGGTACATTCTTCAATAGCCTAACAGTGATGGGGTAATGACGGTATTTGAACCCTGGACCTTGAACCTGCCGCAGCTGCTCTGCGAGGTGGAGTGGGCGCTGCTCTCGCTGGCCATCCCGCTGCCCACCGCCGTGCCCCGCGACATCATGTCTTCGGCGGAGCGCAACATCACGGACAACACGAACCGCGCGATCCGCGACTGGGGCGTGCTCATCAAGTACCGCGACTTCCTGCACGGCTGGGCCGACATCGTGGCGCAGGCGGGCCGCGAACGCGCGCAAGCCGAGGCCGCCGAGGCCTCCGACGCGGAGGGGCGCGCCGGCCACGTCGGCAGTCCCGGCAGCCCTGCGGCCGCGTCCGCGGCGGACGATGCTGGGTCGCAGGGGGGCGTCGGCGGGAGGGAGCGCCGCGGCGTCGGCGGGCGGGAGGCCACCGTCCACGATGTCCGGGTCTCTTAGCGCGGCGCCGCGGTAGTCGAGTGTAGCGCTCTATCTCTGTCGCACTCTAGCGGTGAGTGGCGAGCATTGACCTTCATGTAAAGGAAGACCAAGCAAGCTATTGCAATATCGCGTCTCGTTGCCCTCGCAGCGGGTGCCGTTCTCTTTGCCGCACTACTTGACCACCGCGGCAAAGTAGAACTGCACCCGTCAAAAGTCCTACGGCGAATGCGGTTGTATAGTGAGCGTACTTTGCAACAAAATTTTCCCATAATACGAATTGTTTTCAAATTTTCGCTTGAGAAACATTGGTGCTTCACGGAAAGCAATGCCGTTTTCACCATCCCAAAGAACACGAAACAGTCACGGTGACATCAAAAGGACATCATTTTGATGGTTTTTTCGTCAAGGTGTGACTCGAATGACTGCGTGTGACTTCTTAGTGACTTCAAGAATCAGCCTTGACCGACGCGTGACATGATTGTGACATAGACGTTTAAGTACTGAGAAAAACATTTGCAACTAGATAGGAGTCCATATAGAGTTAGAAAGTAGATCTTCAGTACCATTCTCGCATAAAGACGATAGTGTGTCGCATGTCAGCGAGTCAAACGTTCGGGCCAACGTGCCGCTACCTGCCGGCTCAGGTGGCGGCGGATCATAAGGCTGGCTCGCAGAAGCTTTTGCAGGAAGTTTTGAGCCCCCGCGGCGTCTAGAATGCTAAGGCGGTTGTGCCAAGTAGGCAGAATGCCGTCTCATATGCGCGGCATGCCAGACGATAGTCGGAAGTATTCTTTCTCTCGTGCGTCACACTCTAGCTGAGGTGAGTGCGCGACGCATGTGCTTCATGCTCCAAAGAGGAATTGAACCAGCAATGTTTGCAATGATGCGTCCTCGTAGTGACTCGAATCGTGCCTTACTCTTTGCCGCCATGGAGCCTCCGCGGAAATGTTGAATCAGTAAAAGTCAAGGCAATGCGTTTGATAGTGGCACTTTGCCAAAATTTCAGCATAATACAATTGTCTTTGAATTTTCGCTGTGAGCTAACATTGGTGCTCACCGTGAGCACGTGACTTTTCGTTTTGCGATAGTACGATCAATTCTTATGCATTTTGATTGTAAGACGTTCTGAGTGCGGACTGATTCGAGTCCTGTGGACTCCTGACCAATGCACTCAATGCCCAACGCGCTCATCATGGCTGCGCGCTGCGCCAAAGTCAGTGGGGTGTCCAGCTCTGTGGAGCACGCAAGTCAAGGATCCGTTTTTGATGGCCTACTAATCTGTCTGCGCAAAGGCATGCACACTAATTCTCAACGCCACGTTGACTTCTGTGCTCCACATGAGACGTGTGCCGCACCTGGGAACATATCTAGTCATTATTGGAAGTAGTGCAATTTTACTTGTATTTTTATTTAATTGTAATGAGTCTCATTTCATCGAGAGTTTTATCCTGTAGTATTCCTTGCATGCTGTAGTAAATTACGCTTTCAATTTTTTAGTGATGGAAAACAAAGGAAAGGACGGCCCCAGCTAGGAATGGCCAACTGACTATTTTGACCCCAAAGCCAAAATTTTACATAGAACCATCTCGATGTCAATTTGATCAACCAAAGTCTGGCTAGGGCAGCCATCCACGGGGCATGGCAAAAGTTTTTCATGACAGATCTCCTGAATGCGTGGGTGTGGTTATAGTGTAAGTCAATATCATCTGTTGTTCACCATGATCATCGTTTTGTCGCACATTATTTATTCCATTTATTTTATGTCGATTTAAAAGAAAATTTACGTGTGTGTATTTATTTCCAGATTAATTTATATATTTATTTTAAGTTACTTCTAGAAAGGCAGTCAGTTTAGTTTCGTACTTTAGTTTCCGTACTTAATTCTATGGCGGAGTCTGCCCCTTTTCAAAATTATCAAACATTGAGAACGTTGTGAATGTTACAGTAAAACACATCCAGAATTTAATTTGTTCGTATCGATTCAATTCCGAGATGCTAGAGTTTTCAGTTCGCCTGACGAATGGGTGGCCTACCCGCAAGGCGCTCGGTCTCCCGCCTCCCGTACGCCACCGCCTGCCCCGACTCGCATAGGCAACTCATTCAACACTAAGTTCTCCGGGTCCAACGTCTACTATTTATTTTTCAATAAGAACATTGTTTTAATTGTTATTTATGTAAATTTGTGTAAAATTGGTTGCTAAAGGATGGCTGCAGGAGAGGAACCTGCTGCGTATTAGATGGCAGTTATTGTGTGAGAGATTTGCCAACACAAGCTTGATTGCTGTACGCTTTGCAGCTAGAGAAACTTGAGGAGTCGTGGAAATGGAGAGTAAATAAAGGCCTGAGGGCAAATTGGAATATTGTGGTTTATTGTAAAATAGCTTTGTCCTTCTCACACCTGGACAATAACAACAACTATATTAAAAACCCAACACATGGGATAACAAAGTTTTTTTTCCAATGCAATATACAGCACAAGATAAAAGAAGGAAAGTAGCTTTTCCTTTAACCCATATCAGGGTTAGACATGAATAATCACATAAGTATTGCACTTAATGTTTACCTCATAAAAATTAGGTATGTAGGCAACTGCTTGATCTTAGGCTTAAGCTTTACAAAACAATAAATAAATACAACTTCAAAAAGCCATTGATGCAATAATCAGTTACACACCAGACTTACAGCACCAATCAAAAAACTGTACTCTTTTCCAAATGGTATATTGACTGGTAAAAGATGAGAAGGCCAGAATAAAATACCAGCCAAATTCTGATCCTTGCCAGGGCCAGGTTTGATCTCAGTTATGGCAAATGGATTGTATATGAGCAATGAAAGTAACAACAGTGAGAATGCTCTGATAAAATTAATATTTCCTAAGAAATGCAACTCTATCTAGTAGCCACTTGAATCAGACAGTACTAATAATTACAAAAAAAAAATCCCGGTCAATTACAAGGTCCCATTGAGAATGAAACAAAAATATGAAATAATAAAAATATTTTATAGCACTTTCTACAGTCTCATGAATAACAGACAAAATTGGAATAAACAAAAAGGTCGGCAACATCAACTGGGCACTCCAATACAGAGCTCAAGAATCACAGCTTAAAACATGACAAACATTTTCGATATGTTTTAGGGTTCAACAGACTCCTGTGTAAATAAAATTAGGCTAAGATGATAAGGTCTGACCATGATGAAGTTTCTAAGCACATTTCTAACTTTCTAACAATATACACATCATTATAATAACTACATTGTGCACATGCACAGGGTCCTTTGTTCTTCTCATCAAGTAAATTCAACAGCTACATGGCACTCAAGACAGTGGAATCAATCAAAGTTACATTGTTTGACAAAGAAATCTAGAAATAGATGGGTAGCCATGATTTGGTCTCGGTGACAAGAAAATTCAACATCCTCCACTTCACAACATATAGTTTCCTATATAGAAATATTCACTAAAGTAAAGCATATTCCAAACACCATCTGGCCAGCAATATGACCTTTGATAGAGAACTTTGGTACAGAGCCTGCAAAAGAATACAAGCTGCAATGAACATTTGAAACCACATTCATAATATTAACAATATTACGACCCATTTTGTTTAGAAGTATATAACATAAGACACATTCAATAATGTCACATTTAAAAGACAACCGATTTCAACCTGCATGTCTGAACATTCTTCCCTTACTATGAGATAAACAAGTTATTATATTTTGAGGCAAAACTATTGGACGATTTGGGAATGAAAGATCACTTGAATTGGTAATCATCTTAATCCTTTCTTTTTTAGTTTAATCACACAATTTCAACTATCAACTTTAAAGAGCATCTCTCCTATTTTACCTATAAAATTATAGTCAGTCTTTCAGCTTTCAAGTCATAAATTAAACCTCTTGCCAGCAAGAAGTAAAAAAATCTTTTGAGCTGAAATAAAAACCCTAACCTTTGACTCAAGAGTGGCAAAATATTGTGCAGAGAAGAAACATTCTAAGAAGACTTCTGGAGGGAAAGAAAGGTTTTCAAGATGACCACACAAGCAAACCGTGTTTGATGATGTCCAGAACTGTAATCTACTCTGCCCTATGTACCTGATCAAAGTAAGTACAAAGGGAACAAATACACATGTTACTGACTTTTAACAAACACTTAAAAATGCTCTATTTTGTGCCAAACAAGATTAAAATACTGGTACTGATCACAATCAAAGTTACACACATTGCAATGCTTTTGGCTGAAGGGGTAGCTTCAGAACTACTCACATCCAGTCAGAATTAAATCAACTTTTAACATTGTAGGAGAGAGGAAACATAGTCATAATTAAAATTTGTAACAGGTAACAGCTTTAAAGAAACTTATACATAAGTTCATCTATTTGTTAAGTCCTCAGAAATTACAAACTCTTTCAATCCAAACTCCTTACAAGACATAAACGAACTGTACCAAATTTACACTTTATACAATTTAATTTACAGTGATAATATCCACACATGTGACATGGCAAACCAACCAAAAACAAGCAAAAATAAAAGAAACTTAGAGCAATGTAATGGCACAGAGTCCATTTGCACTAACATAAAATTACCTCACTTAAGAACGAAATTATTTGCTTTTCTCCCAATGAATAAATCAAAACTGACATTTTTACAAGAAGTGCTCAAAAACAATGACAAAAGGACTATTATAAATAAGGTCGAGGGGCAGAAAAAAAATGGAGGAGTTGACAAGAATGCAGGGCAGTTGAGAGATCTATAATGGAAATTCATCTAGTTCCTGGTGGAATCGCTGATCAGGACAACTACAATCGAGGGAGTGGAGAACATTGACATATATTCTCTTTAATTCGAAGGTGCAAATGTGAAGAACCACGCTATGTATTCTCATCCGGTTTAAATTTGTTTTGATACCAATCAGTTGAAAGATAAGAAAATGAAAGAAACTGAAAATGTAACCAAATTTGTGCCCAACCTTAATTTGTAAAACACACAAAGCACTTCTTTTAATAATAATAATGAAATAATTTAATTATCAACTGCATTGCAGAAGAGAGATATCCCTGTCTCCTGCTTCATGACAAAAGCAATACAACCCATGCTTCCCTGTTCTCAAGAGAGGACAAGAGGAACTCGAATTCACTTTCTTGAAATCCACAGAAGGCAGGTACACAAAATGAGGAATGTGCTTAGGTATGAAGCCAGGGAACACTTGGGCAACTTCAGCTGAGGAAGCCATTGAAGCCAAGTAAACATCCAACTGCACCAAAGTAGCCCTACGTGCCAAAGAAAGAAAAAAAAAAGAAAATTAATTTGTTGACATTGGTAATTAATTAAAAGCAGCAAAATTACGGCACTTACCTCATGTTCAAGGAACAGGGCTTTTAGGGTTCCATTGGACCAGTACTCCATTGCATGAGCCAAGAGCTTTAGGGAGATAGGGTTTACTCGTAAAAAGTTACCGACAAAGACCACCTGGAAGCCAATCAGGAGGTAGATAAGACCATAGAGAGACCACAAACAATGATATTGGATATCTCTTTGCCATTCCACTTACATTGTGAATCTTTTCATTGGACGCACACATTCTTGCTATTGAACCAATGTTGTTGGTGATGGTGACTAGAGTCGCCCTGGCGAGGTCCTCTCGAGATACATTGGCACGTCTTTCCTTGGTATTCATCTGGCCAAAGCTGCACATACCCATAAAACTTCAATTCGACTATAAGTATTTGTTCGCAACTTAATATGGCATTACGACAAGCATACAGGCAAGGAAACAAAAGTACACAAATGGCTTGGTAACCTGCAGATGGGAATTAGCATTTTTTTTTCTATAAAGGGTCTAATAGAGGCCAGTAAGGGCGAGGGTCAGAAAAGTTGTCTCACCTGCTTGCAACAAGATCTCCAGGCAAACCCATTTTTCCGTAGTCGCCTCCATAAATATCTCGCACAAGTTTGTCCACTTTTGTGTTATCACCTCCAGTAGCTAACTCAATGGCTTCCTCAAAAGTATTGCATCCAGTAAGAAGGCAGCATAAACCAAGGAAGGTACCACCGCCAAGGCTAAAATTGAATTTTAAAAATTAAAACTAAGGGACTGGAAAAATTAGATGCAAAGTAAAACCAATTGATATAATGTCTTTTACTGTCAATACCTTGTTCCAGTTATTCTTTTGTATTTATTTGGTCCGTGCACAGCCAACACACTTACGCCAGATCCAATGTTGACAAGCTAAGAAAGTCAAAACAATAAATATTACAAACAAATCAATTCAGAGTACAGTAAGTAAGTTTCAGCTAGAACTTACCAAGAAAGGATAAGGGTTCGATAGATCATAGGGAACTTTTTGACAGTGGTCATCTGATGTCGGATCAGCAAAATAGTAGCACTCGGTGGGGTTATTTGTTTCAATGTACAGTATACCTCTTATAAGGGAATCCAATTCATCAAATTTCATGAGTTTCATGTTGACTTCCTGCAACATTTTTTGCATTTAGAACATAGGAAAAAGTTGAAGACTAAACAAACATAGTTAAATTTAAAGCATATGTACCCTCTGAAATGAGTCTTCAAACTTGAACGCGCCACCTCCAGTAGCACACACTGTAGTTACGAGAGTAGCCATGCCCTTTGATTTGGCAAGTTCCAAGAAATTACCCATTTCACTTGTTGGGAAACGTATAAAATGAAGTGTGCCTTTCCTTCCTCTCACCTCAACATTGTCCATCTGTAACAAAATGTCTATTATTATGATTACAGGGGGGAGGGTGGGACGACTTTAATTGCTGTTCATGATAAATCTGCTTCATCTCACCTGCAAGTGCATGTCTCTGTGACCTGTTTTGCCATAGGCGGAGTTTTTAGTTAAGTACCTTCTAATGTTTTTTAGAGTTTCAATTTCTGAGTTTGCTTCATCAGGTGTGATGTCTTTGGGTTCAAAGTAGACCAACTTTGCTAGGGTGCCACCAATATCCATTCCAAACCATGGCATAGCTGTGAATGGGGAAAAAGAATTAATAAAATATTTGAGGATTCCTTCACCAAACCTTTTAAAATGTGTCATGACACGAATTTGATAGTATTCCAACATAAATTACTTTTGCCAGAGGTAATGGAAAGACATAAGTAAATACACATGTGCACAAGGCATGCTCATAAGGTCAACTTTTATAATACACTTAAAAACACATGGCATTGGACAGTCTCCACAAGACGAGTACAAAATATTTTTCTCACACAAACAAAATATGATTAAGCATAAGCTGAAGAACTGTCACCGCAACCAAGTAGCCTCTCAGCAAATGTTCTTGCTTTTTAATGTTGACATCATTACACTCATCAGATGAGCCAAACACAACAACAAAAACATCATGTCAGTGCAACTTGTTAATCCCTGAAAGAGGCGATCAAGCTATGAATGGCACAGCACTAGATGTCAGCAGCTCACCAATTGGATTAGACCCAGACTTTGGGACACTGAAGAAACTGAATGGCAAGCAGAACCAGGCCTGGTCGACTTTACAATCCACCTCACCGCATGCTTCCGCACCGCACACAGCCTGACAGCACCACTCAACCCCATTTGCATTCATGAATGACACATTTCCTGCGATGGAAAAATAGACAGACGGGAGGCAGCACACACAGATATGATCCACTGACTTGTCTCTGTAAGAATCTCAACAACAAAAGCATCGTTTCTCACATTACAGTGATGACACAAAATGAAGAGGGGAAAACTGCAAAGGAATGAAACAATTTCAGATCAGACAAGCGTTTCAATGAATTAAAATTTAATCCCTTTATTTGCATTGAAATTTGTTGTTTTAAACTGTGGGAAAAAATCTTGCTAACTGCAAAACGCTGCTAACTTTTGAGTACATGTGATTACAAAAGGATGATTCTGACTGTATCATCTGTTAAGAAAAGGAGCTTCTGCTCTCTGTATGGTTCCGAAAGTGGTACAACTCTTTCAAAACACCCCAAGATATTGAAAGTGTGCAGCCTTTCTAAAAGGGGAAGACACTGCCTGCCCCTCGCAGCCTCGCAGGCGCACTGCATGCTGCCAACCTGGCGCCAAACTTAGGGGCTGCCTAGCACTGGCGCCACTGGCACCAATCGTATCAGACATGCGAGACAAAACGGGAAAGCCGCTCGGGGAGTAGGCATGCACTCGCTCCGGCCCTGCGCCACCCTGTGCCCTGCACAACAAGCCCCTCTCCAGCGTCCTCTCCTCTCCTCTCCTCTCACGGCGGGACTCACACATGACTTGTCGCTCGCGGTCGAGGGCTGCGTTCCTAGAGACAGACGAGGGCCTTTCGTACGGCTTGCAGCGCTTGGCACGCTTGACTGCAAACACCACAGAATCCATCAACAACATGACGCGTCGCTCCGCTGGAAGGAAACAGGGGAACACCGGCACGGCGAGCGCGGAGCGCGGCCCAGACCAATCCACACTGGACCCACACTGGACGCCGCCCTGTCACGGCCGTCGTCGCCCGTCGTACTTACAGGGGACTTCCCTGCCCGGGCCGCTCGGGCCGCCGCCGCCGGGCGCCTGGGGGCCGTCGGGGCCGCCGTTGTGCAGCTGGGCCATGTCGGCCATGTCGTCGCCGAAGCCGGGGAAGCCGGAGCTGGACGAGGAGCGGCCTGCCTGCCCGCCGGACATGATGCGCCCGCTGAGGCAGTCCTTACAACGGTGCGTGGCGTGCGGGCCCATGGCCCAGACCTGCCAAAGCACAAAAGCACGCGCCAGGTTACAACAGTGCACAGTGTAGGCGCATGTGGGCGCAGGCGGCAAGGCCGTGTATCGGGTACCCGCTGCCGCCCGCTGCAATCTCATCACCATTCAATGGCAGTCGAAAAAGAGGGGGGAGGGGATTCCGACCAACATCCGATCCGCAGATAGTAGTGTGGCATAGAAAAACGACAGTGCTAGCGACAGCGACGACACTCCGAGCTCCTCGCCGGGCGACTCTGATGAGTCGTTTGGCCGCTCTGTCGCTAGTCTGCTGACTCTAGTCTCTGCGGGCGATGCTCGGCGATGCTCGGCGATGCCGGGCAAGGCCGGGTCAGCCCGCCAGGCCGAGGGTAGGCAGCCCGCAACACGCCGCCGCGCACGGGTTGCGTCGGGACGCGTTGGGGGGCTCGGGGCATCCATTCCATCCATTCAGATTGGGTGCCCACATCTCGCAAACGTAAAAATAGCTGCACATGACGACTTAAACTCAAAATTAAATTTAGAATTTTAGTTACGATATGCACAACTTTTCGATCTCGAGCGGCTAGTGAAAAATCCAAACCGCGGAAAAGTGTCGAGGTCTTACGCCCTGCATACGGAAACTGCGGCGGGCGGCCGGGCGGCGTTTCTGGAGAAAAGGGAAAACTGAGGCGACGACGCAACGCAAACACAGGGCGGGTGACGTGTGACGTGACGCTTGGGTGCAACATTCCAGACGGGCGGGCCGCGGGCCGCGGGCCGGGCTTGGGTCGGCCAGGCAGAGCCAGGGCGGCGAGAGGTGTCAACATGCGGCGTGGCGTGGCGGCGGCGTGGCGGCACAGCGAGAAAAACACGGATCAACGACGCGGCCTGGAATGCCAGTTACGGAGGCTGCGATTGCTCGTCGGGGCAGGAAAAAAAAAAGAAATAAAAATAGCCGCCAAACCACTGCACTGTACTGTACCTCGCCGCGGCAATCCATTATCGCGCCAATTTCGCCCACAACGCCACGCCACCTCTGACCCGCCCCCGCCGCGGCCCGCCAGCCCGCCGGCGTGACCGGTGGATGCCTCCGCGCCGCCCCGCGCCTCAGCCAGCGACCGGGCGCGTGGCGAGCCATCGCGGCGCGCATCGCGGCCAGTGGCGGGGCGGCCGAGCGTCACGCCGATAATGCGACTGACTGTACAGAGTACAGGCCGTACAGGCGATACTGCACCGGTGCGGTTCGGCATTAGAATAGGGAGGCCGGGTCAGCGGTGCGTCGTCTGCCAAGCGTCGTCTGCCAAGCGTCGTCTGCCATGCGTCGTCTGCCATGCGTCGTCTGCCATGCGTCGTCTGCCAAGCGTCGTCTGCCAAGCGTCGTCTGCCATGCGTCGTCTGCCAAGCGTCGTCTGCCATGCGTCGTCTGCCAAGCGTCGTCTGCCAAGCGTCGTCTGCCAAGCGTCGTCTGCCAAGCGTCGTCTGCCAAGCGTCGTCTGCCAAGCGTCGTCTGCCATGCGTCGTCTGCCAAGAGTCGTCTGCCAAGCGTCGTCTGCCATGCGTCGTCTGTCAAGCGTCGTCTGCCAAGCGTCGTCTGCCATGCGTCGTCTGCCAAGCGTCGTCTGTCAAGCGTCGTCTGCCAAGCGTCGTCTGCCATGCGTCGTCTGCCAAGCGTCGTCTACCTAGCTCACAGTAAAGCCAAAACAGGCGAAAATTTCTCAAGATGCACCATTGTTGAAAGGGTTGCGAACCTCAGCCTGCGTACGCAACTCTTCGAGAGCAAAGCCCAGTTTTTTGCTGGTGGACAGGCTGAGCTTGGCAGCCCTTTCTGCACAGGTGCATCGTTAGGATCGCGGCAATTTTCGCCTCCTTGTGTGGCAACACTGACCTAGGACCTTGCGTCGTCTGCTGGAGAGCGATTACCGCGCGGAGGAGCGAAACCACGACCACAAGGGCGAAGGCTGGCGACGCCAAAGAACGGAAGCAAAGCGCAGCAAAGCGTGTCAAGGCACGGCGGCGACTTATCGAAAGCGGCCGGGCCGCAAACACCAGGAATCGGGCAGACGAGCACCAGAATATGAGAAATTATGCTGCAGAGCTTCAGAGGGCCTTTAGGACCCTACAGAGCGTGAGCAATCCGTTCAAACTTTTTAATTCTTTCATATTTTGCTGCTCGTTTGTTCGTAGGCAGACACTCGCGGCGATCGAGCCCGGCGGCTCGACAGGGGCTGCGGGCACTGCGACGCGCCAGCAGCCGAGCCATTCAGAAGAGTCACTCTGTCTCTGATGGCTGGACGGACCGGGACGGGACGGACGCCCAAAGATGGAGGAGAACAAATAGGTGCGAGATACGCGTGGCGTTCTATAGCAGGGTCACGTCGTTTAGCCTTGCCAGCCTTGCCCAGAGGCAGCCGAGCGGCCGAGGAGGCCTCGGAGGGGGCCCACACGTGGGGACGCAGCGAACGCAGCGCGGGAACCTGAAGCGTCCACGAGGGGGCCGAGGTCCGCGACGACATGTCGTTGCAAGGAGGAGGGGGAGGCGAGGGAGGCACGCCGTCGCACCTATCGCGTCACATCGCATGAAAATTCATCGCCCCTTCCGCGCCGCGCGCCGCGTCGCCAGTTGGATCGAAAACGGTTCGGGAAACCGACCAAACGCCAAACGCCAAACGCGCGAACTCCGCTCCGCGCCACTGTGGGCACGGCATGCCCCTCCGCACTCCACGACTCCACCTAGGGACCCCGCCGCGGCACAGTGGGCCAGAAGACCGGAGGAGGCGGCCAAAACTCCACACGCGTTTTGAGCTCCAGAGTCGCTAAATGGGACTCAAAAAGCTCGTGTGACCCGACCAATGGATTCCTCGTTCGGAGAGCAATCCATTGGTGGGGTCACACGTTCGGTTCGAGTCCCATTTAGCGACTCTGGAGCTCAAAACGCGTCTAGAGTTTTGTCCACTGGTCTTCTGGCCCACTGTGCGCGGTGCCGCAGTCGTCCAAAAGGAAGGCATCCTTTTAGCGCGGCGGTTCGCGGTTCGCGCGCACGACACGATGGCAGAGGACGTCTGCTGAGCCTGCTAGGCCCGTCGGCCCGTCCGTCCAGAACAGCGCGTGCGCGTGTTTATCTTCCGCAGAGTCGAGCCGAAAGAACCAGCAGAGTCGTTTTCGTGTCTCTGTCTCTCTCGCACCTATAGGGACGCCCCATGAGTGCGAGAGAGACAGAACGAATAAAACGACTCTCAGTCGGCAGACTTATTGCTGCCACTCCGGAGGATCGTTCCGTCGCTCTGCCTTCGTCGCACTCAAGGGGCGTCCCAAAGGGGTGCGAGAGAGACAGCGACAGAATCCGGCGGCACGTCACTGCTAAATGGCCGCTTTTTACACCCGCTTCCTTCCTTACTCTGTAATTGCTGACCATTAAGTCATCGAGGTGGACGGTTGAAACGCACACGAGGTCAAGACACCACGAGGACCGCGCCGCGACCGCGCCACGCCAAGACCATGCTCACGGCCTCACAGCTCTGATAAGAAGATGCAATCGAGACTCGTCAAGGTCAAGGCGAAAAATTTGGAGGAACGGTACGCTACATATGATTGGCATCGTTTCCTTCCTAGTGATTCGAGTTTGTTTATAAATCGAACAATCTGCGGGGGAACGACCAACTGAAGGCGACGCTCGAGTCTTCCGAGCGATGTGCGAACTGCAGTGAGTCGACAACTGTTAAAACAGCGCGTGAATACAACATTCTATTCTACAAACATCTTCATCATCGATCAATCTATTCGAATGACAATATTGTAACAGAGCGTCGTTGGCCATGCCCTCAAGCGCCAGACACATGAGAAAATGACACGAAAACTGTGTTGTTGATTCACAGCATTTATTCGAACCAGTTCCGAGGACGAGGGTGCCACAACGGTGCATCACTTCCCGGGGCGGGGAATGCATGCATCAGAGAGCGACACTCGCGACAAGCAGCGGCCAGGACGCCAGGACGCCGACCAGGGGCAATGCCCGGTGAGTGGCCCAGGAGCCCTGGACGCGCGCGGCCGGCAAAAACGAAAGCGCTTGCCGCGAAACGCGAGCGCGACCCGAACCGGCAGCTCTTGCGTCGCTCTGTCTCTCTCGCACCACCATGGGTGCGAGAGTGACAGAGACACGAGCGCCGCGCCAAGTCTGTCTGCTGTCAAGCCGTCCGGAGTGACAGCCGCCCACGTCGCAACGCCGGACTGCTGGACACACTGCTGCCGAGCAGGAGAAGCTGGAGGCACACGTACCGGCAGGCAGAGAGGGCCTGGACTAAAAGTCGTCCGGGACGAGATTCGAACCACCGAACGCCACGGAGTCAAGGAGTCGCGGGGCGGGACGCGCGAGTTACTGACTCTGGCAAGGCGAAGAGAAAGACGCGCGCTCACTGACTGACTCGGACTGACAGCCGGACTGACCTCTGTTCCCCAGAACGCCATGCCCGGCGCGCCACCACCCGGCCGCGCCCCGCCCCACCGCGCCCCGCCCCACCGCGCCAGGCCTCTGCTGGCCGCGCCCGGCCGAGGAAAAGGATTTTAGCCGTCTCTGTCTGGCATTACGCAAGTGCGGACGGCACGGCGGACGGGAGGGACGGGGCTCCAACCACGAGGGAATCAGCTGTTCCAACCTGCCGCCGCGGCGGAGGGGCCAGCAGGTCCTGCACGGCCGAGGGGGAGAGGAGGGACCAAATTGAGAGAAATCGCGGATCATAAGAGGCGAGCACGTACACCGCTTCGCGTCGCGCAGGCCTGCGCAAGCCGTGCAGGAGGCAGTTTCTGGGTCCTGGCGGTCCTGGTGTCCTGACCCGGCTGGACCATGGCTGGACGCTGGAATCCCCCCAATCGCACGACCGATGAACCAGGCGAACCAGGCCGGCCGTCTGATGATGACCCAATCGGTTCCCGACTCCGGACGGACGGAAGACCTGCCGGCAGCCTGACCCCAACACCGGCGTCACAGAGGTCAGAGGCTCCGTGACTTCCCCGGCAACCAATTGACCAAGTGAGGATAGGAGCGTCCTTACCTTGCCTTGGCCCCCGCGGCCCCCGCGGCCCCCGCGGCCCCCGCGGCCCCCGCGCGTCATCGCCAGTCATCACATCAGTGACGGCGGCGGTCTTGGCGCTCTTGGCGGACTTTGCGCGACCGTGACGGGGCGCAGGCTTGGACGCAGGCCGCGGGGCACATAGATACCTACGCCCGCAACGCTTGCTCCAGTGGCCGGTCCGCGAGCCGGTCAGAGGCAGGGCGTGGACGGCGTGGACTGCGACCAGGCCAACGCAGGGCGCCCAGCCCGCCAGCGACTTGCTGGATCGACATGGACGGTTCGACTTGGACCGGCAAAGCGGCAAAGGCGCGAAGATGGCGAGCTACAACACTACCACTGCCACGGCGCCTCGCCTCGCCTGTTCTAAGGCCCGCCAAGACCACGACGACGTAAACGCCTCCACATTGGAGGCCGGCATGGGGCACGGCCCGCGCCCTGGGCGGACACCTCAGCCGTTATCTTTGTGAGCGAAGGACAAACACATTTAAGATGAGCTACTTGATACTGCATCAAGTTGATACAGCTGATAACAAACTACTTAAGGACAATGCTCTTGAGAGCCAAAACGCAAGAGATGTTTTAATTCCTCTGACTTGTGCAAGTTGTTAAGCCCTCAGAGAATATTAAATCTATGTGGCTTTCAACAGAACACGAAACAACATAGGTGATGCAACTTAGGCAGCTATGGTGCAGTCCTTCAAAGCAAACTATATGTTATCATATAAAATTTATGAAAGAAATATTAACGATGGAACATGAAGCTATAAGCTAGCTGCCCATAAAACAGAAAATCCCTTCTATTTTCTACAAAATAACAATAGCTGAGGTGGAGGTGTCAATGGCAACATGGCAATTTGGTAGTTTCTTAACACCTTTATCAAACTTACAGAAGGAAAAAAAGATTCAAAGCAATAAAGTGAGAGAGGCTTCAAGGCATTAAAAATAAAAGAGCAAAGCAAACATAAACATAACCTCTGGCCAATGGTTTAAATCAGAGTAGTGAGGCCCTACAAAACGAACAAAAAGGAAACAAGAGCAATTTCCTCTTACAAATCTACCTTCTTCCATTACACAGAAACTAAATAAAAAATAATGTAATTGAATTGATACTTACCAGAAAAACAGGTGAAATTCATGATGAAGTGGTAACCTATATAATTCTTAACTAATTTCAACAGGCGAAGTGACGCAGAGAGATGAAGTGGCTGCTTGTAACACGGTTACAAAATTTTCCGAACACGTAGAGAAAATTGAACAAATTTGATCAAAATGTAGGTTTTTGATCAAAAACAGAGCTTCATGAGAGAGACACTCTCCGCCACTTTCTATCGACGACTACTACCTCTCTTGCAACCGCAATCAGCACTTGTATGTTGCCACTACACCGAAAACAAAATCTTAACATTAAAGATTGGAGCTAGAGCTTCGTTTGACAGAAGAGATCAGATTGAAAGTTAGTAAAGGGCGTTTTTAAACAAGATGCAATCGGTAAACTGCTCCAATATAACTCAAATCATTTGTTAAAAGTTACGATACGTCACGCCACTTTAACTATAATTCTCATACCTCCTCAACTGAGACTAATCTCGCTCAAAGTGTCGGAGATAAAAGTCGAATGTCGCAAACTGGCGAATCGTCGTGTGATGATGGAAGATCGGCAACATTCCGAGCATTCCTTTGTTTATGCGTTCATGTTCACAATATTTCAATAATGTTAAGTACCTATTAGTGCTGCCCCCCTTTTGGAAGAAGACTTGTAATTGTAGTGTGTATCTATCGGGGCCGGAAAGTGTATGAATGGCTTTCATGAGGATTTGTCTGTGTTGTGCTGTGCGTGAAAGACTGGCAGGCTATTAGCTAATGTCAGAGGCAACGGGAAGACAGGTTGAGGTTGTGAACGCGTTACAGTGGAACAAATTACCTGTCTAATTATCAGACGCCGCACCAGTGAGTGAAGCATTCGGTGAAGCGGTCAGAGAAGAAACCAAAGCAATCCAGTGGCAAGCGAAAAAGGAAATAGTGAATGAGGGCACCACAGAGGCTAGGCCGACCCTGCAAAATAAACAATTGCCCTATGACTCACTATGGTTAGTGTTGTCATCGTCCTCAGCCCTATACAAAAGGAAGATTCGCACTGATAATACTTGAAGCTTCTACCGGCCAAAATGGAGTCCTTTGTTCATCAGATGAGTGGTCTGCAACTGAAGGATGATGGTGGAACTGTTTGTCCAACGTCAAATCTTCATCTGCCAGAATCTGGGTATGGGTGCATTATTCAACGCACTGTTGACCAGCAAGGCCGATCTCTGTCCAGCAGTTCTGTACCAACTTCTGATTCTGGAATTGGATTAGTAAATCATCTTACGTCTTCTCGGTCACTTCCCGCTGGGACACCGGTTAGTTCTCTGTCTGGTGAAGCTTATCGCAAGCATGATGCACGTAAGCATGTTGGAGCCATTGAAAGCTTTGCAATAGAAAATTGCTCTCATGCTCCTCAACCCCAGACTGATTACAAATTATATGAACGTGGAAATATAATTGCCGCTTCAAAATATGCCAAACCCACCCCAAAAATGATGGAATCAGCACCATTATCCAATAAAATGACTGATAAGCTTCCCTTAGGTCAACCACCTTACAGACCTGGAAGTTTGTCTGACTCAAGCAAATATTATGTGGGCACAGGAGGTAGTCCTACGCACAGCATTAGCTTGAGTGTTTCAAGTAAAGATTCTGTCCAGTCGAATAGTCCAAGAGCTAGCATAGCTGGTGGAGTTTACGAGAGTGTTAGTGGAAAAGGAAGTATGAGCATTGCTTGCCCTGTGTATGAAAATCTGGATCTCTACACCAACAAATCTTCTTCCTCGCACTACTATCAGCATCAGACAAGTGACAGCAACAGCGGAGGCTTGCCAACTTATGAGTCAGGTTACCATAAAGCACAGCCACAAGTTCCTGCTGGGGTCAAGTACAACCCACCGAACAAGTACCCTCCTTATGAAGCCCCACCTGTTTACGAAAACATCCAAAACTTCCATCATCATCCTCAAGGTTCAACGGCTCAATCGACCAATTATTCTCCCAGCAGAGCTGCACCTCAAGTTGCTTCACCACCACATTTTGAAGGAAGACAGGTAGCATTGCCCCTTGTATCTCCAAGTGCACAATCGCACCATTCTGGGTACTATCCCTCTTCAGTTTCGTCTAAGACTGTATCCTCACAACCTCCAATAAACTATGCTAACAATAACAGCAATTCTGGAGTTTTACCACCTCCACCTCCATACAACAATGGAGCGGCTCAATCTTATTTGAATTCGTCAATGTCAAATGGATATGGATCTCCTCGGCATCAGAATCACATGTATTCACCAGTTTCATCTCGTTTGGTACCTGGTTCTGTTGGTGCTACTGGAACAGTTTCCACCCTGAGTGGTAGTGGTGATTATGTTGTCATGTCGGGTGTAGCTAATGCAATTAGTTATCAAAGAGCTGCAACGTCTGGAGTGGCCAGTGTCCCCAGTCTGAATGATCCTCCACAAAGAGTGAGTACTGATGATCCTGCAGGTTGTAAAACTGTTTATTCTTAACTCAAGCACCTTGTTAATTGTGATATGTTTTGTGCATTTCAGGGTGAAGGTAGCAGTAGCACTGGCAGCAGTCCATGCCCCAGCCCACTTGCACTCCAATCACAGCCACCTCCCCTGCCGTCACAGCCACCACCACCCCACCATAACTTGCCTCCATCACATGCACAATCGCTAAGTAAAGTGAAACCGATTGCAGGTTGTGGAAAAAATCTCCTCCCATACAATGTGACTCCACCCCGACCCATGGTGAGCAACCTTTAACATTCTTTTCTTTTAAAGTCTACGCTATTGGAACAGTCTTTTCTTACTGTTCTTTTATGTGCAGGGCCCCACAGAAGCTGAGCGTAAAATTGAAGAATTGACAAGGCAACTGGAGGAAGAAATGGAGAAGCAGGAAGAAGAAGGGGAGTACTTTGGTGAGTAATTTTTTTTTATTGGAAAGTATCTGCTACTTTCATAAGGTCTTCTACTTATCTTTTGATAAAACATTGTACTTTGGGTTCATTTCAGGCATATGCCACACTTGTGGAGAGAAAGTGACTGGTGCAGGACAAGCATGTCAAGCCATGGGAAACTTATACCATACCAACTGCTTCATTTGTTGCTCTTGTGGTCGAGCACTCCGTGGAAAAGCATTTTACAATGTTCATGGACGTGTATATTGTGAGGAGGACTATATGTACTCTGGATTCCAACAAACAGCTGAGAAATGTGCAATTTGTGGTCATCTTATCATGGAAATGATCCTGCAAGCCATGGGTAAATCCTACCACCCAGGATGCTTTCGTTGTTGCATTTGCAATGAATGTTTGGATGGAGTTCCCTTTACAGTTGATGTCGACAACAAAATATACTGTGTCAATGACT
Source organism: Thrips palmi (assembly GCF_012932325.1). Classification (NCBI taxonomy): domain Eukaryota; kingdom Metazoa; phylum Arthropoda; class Insecta; order Thysanoptera; family Thripidae; genus Thrips; species Thrips palmi. Next base: position 2,935,592 of record NW_023144624.1, on the reverse strand, counting down.
ATCACAGGTAACTTATTATATTATTTTATCTCACTTATGAACTTACACAGTAAAAGTCTTATTTGAATTTCATCCCAACAGAATGTTTGCACCAAAGTGTGCGTCATGTGGCAAAGGAATAACTCCTGTAGAGGTAAATTATCACTGTGCTTTATTAGTCCTTCTTTTTGAAGGACTTTCTTTTGTTACAATTGATTCATTTGCTTCATTCATTAACTCAACAGGGCACTGAAGAGACTGTTCGTGTGGTATCCATGGATAAGGACTTCCATGTTGATTGTTACATTTGTGAGGTCAGTTTCAAATTTCATTTTATATTGTGGTTTTCTTGTTTCCATCGAATTAACTTATGAGTTTCTTTTGCAGGATTGTGGTCTCCAGTTAACTGATGAACCAGATCAGCGGTGCTATCCGCTTGACGGGCGTTTAATGTGTCGGTCTTGTCACATTCAGCGTCTTAATCACCTTCCTCGCCAGTTCCAAGTGACTGTAAGAGCTGTGAAAAGTTGTTACATGTTATTGTGATGTAATGTAAGTTCAATTATGGAATAACTCTATCTTTACTTTCTTTTCAGGGTGCGCCTGCCAGTTATCAATACCTAGGTTGAAGAAAAGTACTTGAAGTGGAGAAAACAATGCCTGGTGCCTAGCAAAAGCTTTACCTATGTTTAATCTATAGTGCAATTGGATAGGATTGCGGCCATTCAATTCAAATGCATTCTTTAAACCAGTTGTGATAATTTTACTTTGATTTTAACAGATACTTTTTCATATGCTTTTACTACTTTCCTTTTTTTTCTCCTCTTTTATTCTTGGGACCTGAGTTGTTTGTTTTGCTATGCAATAGCAGAGCAACCACCATTTTAAACATTGTGATGGGCTAGTAGACGTCCTTTTAATTAGGTATGGATTCCCTACTTGTTTCTTTCATGTTTTAAAAAAAAATATGTGTCTTTGAGCTTGAGCTGTTATTTACTTCTTACTTTGCATGTTATGCCCTGTTAAGTTATAAGTTAACTTCACATGGCTTCTGTCTTAAATTATGTTATGTTATACTGAGGGAGTTAGATGTCTATTATTTATGAATAATATTCATGAAATGGGCTGTTTCTGCATTTGTATTCTTTTAAAGCAGGAAAGTTCTTTACTTTAGGTAGGTAATACCTACTGATAGCACAATTTTAAGAGTCATTCTTATATGTAGAAAAAATACTTTGGTGCTTAAATATAGTGCCAACTTGTTTTAACCCCCTGTTATTGTTTTTTTTTTTTTTTAACCTTTACCTCATTGACTTGCGCCTAAGATTATTCTCATTGTGATTTATAACTCAGGTTAAATCTCTTGTAATAACTAGCTAGCTTCATGGCATATCTAACCTGATGGATCTTTAATAAATTTGAAACATTCAATGCACTGTTTAACTTTTGTTCAAAAAGTTACTGTAACTCTCTATTGACTTTTCTATCAGGTCTGTGATCTGTACACCCTTTTTTGTTTTATTATTATAAGTGAAAAAACATGGTCAATCGTTTTTCTGGATGAACTTAGTAAATTATGGAACAGCCTCTAGAGCCTGAGGTGATTATACTGGGATTTTTGTGGTTGCTTCACCTTTCTGGTATAAAATATCTGTATTGCTGTCTGTCTATAATATTTGTATGTTAGGTAAGTTAAATTATTTACTTCTATTTGATACTTCTTTATCTCAATGTTCCTTGTAAATTTTAAAAAAATTTCCTTCTGACATGGAAAAAAAAAGAATTTCAGGATCAGTTGCTTTACTGCACAGTTTTAAGTGGCTTGTTGCATATTATGCGGTTGCTCATGATGTGCTCAATTGGTGAATGTTCGAATGTATGTTTGTTCTCGTCATTTACCTTCTGCAGGAAATGTAATTTAAGCGTTTATTGTGGCATTTTGAAGTCATAAAGCTACTATTCCTGTATGTGAATGAATTTATAATAATTGACTGTCTGCTTCTTTCTTGATGAGTATGTCTGATTTGTGCTCACCATGACGAGAGGTGTTCTTATAATTGGCTGCTAATAAGGTGTCCAGCAGAATCCTGTAACCGTGGTAAAAATGAACTAATGAAATCCTTAAAAAGCATCTGCGCATACCTAGAAGTGGTCTGAATGAAAAGCCAGGTGGAGGGGTAATGCAATGACTGTTTTAGGACTTGTTTTGTTCTTTTTTACTTCAACTTCAGGATTCAGTGGAATATCTTATCTTGTTCCTGCATGTAGCTGGTTCTGCATTTATGTTTTAACAACGAAGATGTATGAATGTGGAATCTACAATGACGTTCAAGAAAATTCATTCAACGCCATTAAGCTGGCCATGTATGTTAACATCAATTTTCAGATTTGTTTACCAATTACGATTAACTTAGTATTCCCCTCCATCTAGGGTTCACACATTACAAGCATTTAGGCTCTTTATGATGCTTGACCATGCTCGATAGCTATATGTACTCTGTAACTTTCATTTGTTGAAGACTATCCAAACCCTCCCAATAGTGTTTCTGATGATTAACAATTGCAGTTATCCCCTCAAATAATGATAACTTTTTTTTTTCTTAATATCTGGATATGCTGTTTTGTATCAGTGAAAAGATCACCTTTGTTCCTATCATTCTGTGAATACTTTTCAGCCTATCATTTGTGGAAGACTGATCTCAATCCAAGCAAGCAAGATAACACACCCAATGGCTTTCTTGTTTAGGGAAGCTGCATAATGTATCTTTACATTCCTTTTATATGTGCATTTGTAATTTTATACTATTTATACATACAATTTACAGTCACTCCATTGTTATATATTACTTTGTGATAAGGTTGCTTTCTGAACCACAAGTCAAACTACTTGTCCATTCAGATGTATTTATCTATGTGGTGCAGGAAGCAGGATTATCCTAACAGCTTTAAGTAGGATTCTGTTCACAATCTTAGTGAATTCAATGTCTGTACCCGGTATTATGTGTCATAATTGGGCTCAAACATTAAATGTTACAAACTATGCAATTAAAGCAGTTCTTCACCTCATCTATTCCTCTGTGACTTCTGGTTGAGGTTAAAGAGATGAATGCCATGTTCATGCAATAGAAAACAATTTATTTCACATAGATTTGTGACACTTGACATGCTTCATTTAACATACTTAGAAATTAAAACTGATAAAAAAACTGGCTAACAAGTATTAAAATATTTTAGATTAAACAGATGCATAAAATGACCTACACCAAACCATTACAGTCAAATAATTGAAGCATGTGCTTTGACAATGTTAGAAGTGAAAATGCAAAAATCAGTCTTTGAGAAGAATAAAAGACAAGAAAATCAAGCAATAACTTCAAACGTGACCCCATGTTTGTTCAAGTCAGAGATGAGGGAGGTCTTGGCAAAGGCAGCACCTGGAGGGTAGACTCCACCTTGGGCAGGCATCTTGTCGGACTCCTTGAGAATAGCAAAGGCTGCCAGCACAAGGCATGTGCAAGTTGCACCATAACCTGGATTCCTTCCCTTGACCTAAAGAAATAAAATTCAATGAATTCCCTGATTTGGAAAAGAAAATGTCAAATAGCGTTGAATTGATCATGACTTACAATAACTTTCATACGTTTCGATGGGGGCCCATCATGAGCATCAGTAGCTTCTGCAACATGCTCTTCCCAGCCCTCTCCTACCAAAGTCACAGAGAACAGAGTTTTCTTCATTGTTTCCTCAGAAGGGCCTTCATGGCTTGCACAGCCAGCAGAGAAAAATTTGGGATACTGCAACAGAATATATTTTATTTAGCCATGCAATTACTGACTTGATAAAGCTGATTAAAATAAGTAAAAGTTTAAGCCTACTTTGAGAAGCAGTGAGCGTCCGCAAGAAAATTGGCACATTACAGCAAAAATGGCACCGAAGAACAGAGCACCAATGGCAGTCAACAGCGATGGGAAACCAATGTATGTCTGAATCTGAACAGGCCGCTTTTTCTCAGATTCATAAAAGAAGCGTTGAGATCGCTGCATTACTGATTTGTCACTACCCAAGAAGGGCATACACCATTTGTTCAAAACTTCACTCTTGAACAGAAGTCCACTGTAAAAATGAAAGCCATAACTATAAATGCTACACACAATTCTTCTGAGCTAACATATGAAAAGTATTTTACCGTGGCTTAAGTGGCGGCATCATTTGTGGGAGTCTTGTTGGAAAGAGTTTGCGCCGTAAGGCACCTAACTCATGCTTGTGTGCAATTCCATAAACAGCCGATTCATAGGTTCCATAGTGAAGAAGAGCACCCTAAAATATGAGTACCGAAGTTAAAACTTTTTCTCAAACGTTCATTGACTGATGATCATACAAACACTTACCGAAGGAGTGTGAGGCTTCTCAATTTCTCCATCAATGTAGCTTTCAACAGAGTTTAGATCCCCTGAAAGAAAAGGAGAAGCACTTTATTTGCACACCATCAGTATATCACTGCTTTAAATAGGATACATTTTGAAGGATTTATACCTTTAAACTGCTTCTGGAGGAACACCAATCCTAAGTCATCAGGAATGCTGTCGAAACCACATGCGCTGACAATGTAGACACCCTTCTGAAGAGCAGCATCGTGATGTTCCAGTTGCATACGGTCCATATACTGGAAAAAAATTGTAGTTGTGACGCATGATGCAATCAACAAACACTAGTTCTGCTAATGAGGAAACCTTGCTCGCACACTAACACACCTGTGGTTCTCCACTGACATCCACATGGTGTGCCCCACTAGCAATACAGGCCTTCACAACTTGCTCCCCCCAGTGGCGGTATGGACCACAACAGTTGATGACCACTTTGGCCCGAGCAGCCATTGCTTCCAAAGCCTTTGCATCATCCACATCAGCAACAATGACTTCAATTGATGATAAATCTTTTCCTAGAAATTCAAATGAATCAATAATTAATGTTTGAATAAAGTCAAAATAACTAAAAGACCAAAATTTTCAGACAGATTACTAACCAAGTTTTGTGCCAATCTTCTTTAATAAGTCATCCAACTTAGATTTGTTCCGTCCAGCCACTCCCCATGTGGCAGGCTTCTCTTCCGACAAATGAATCAATTCTTCAACTGTATACTGCCCAGTGAAACCAGTGGCACCAAAAATAATGAAGTCCAAGCGGTTGGCCATTTTCTGCAAAAAAGATAAAATTGGATTTACCATTTCAAAGCAACAACTCCAGTCTCACATAATACGCTGGAAGATGATGCCCTTTGGACATAGCCTAGGGTTTCTGTACTTCGATTTTTCTTCACGGACTTCGTTCGCTATTGCAGTACTCTGGCAAAACTTCAATTAGGAGAGACTCGCTCAACCAAAAAGGAAGGATGATCGGAAGTGGTGGGAAAAGGTACAACGGTGCAACCTGATCTGGAACTGCGCCACGCCGACCAGGCACCAGGCCCAACCAGCCCGCCACGCCCACGTGCCCACCCACCATCGCCCGGCCGGCTCGGCTGCCAAGCGAAGGACTTGGGACCCAACCACGCAACCTACGTGAGAACAAGATCCGAAGGACACGTACGTATTGACTCTCAAAAGCGACGCGACAAACCCAGGCTTCTCCGGCCGGACAGGACAGAGGAGGATTCGGCCCCGTTTGACGTTCAACGCGCAATAGTTACCTCTCAAGATGTTTCCTTCCTTGGACGATGAAGTGAGAAGTTCGGAGGATGAGCTCGGACTGGGTCGGGCGCGGAGGACCGATCAGATTAAATGGGCGGAGGCGACGTAACTCAACTCGAGCTGTATCGCACTCGGCTCAATCACCCTCTCTCTCTCTCCTCTCTCTCTCTCTCTCTCTCTCTCTCTCTCTCTCGTAACTCTCGTTTTGTTTGGTTTTGTGCTTACTTTTGTTTTTCTTTGTGCAAGCGTTTCCTTTGCCAACTGACATCGGCAACAGTAATAATCTTGTTTTATTTGATATGTTTTTTCATGTGAGATATTTTTGGAAATTTTATTTAATTCTTTAATAATTCTGTTTGATGAACTATTATGTATAATTTTTATAGTTTCTTCGATTAAAGGCACAAGTAAGCAGATTTCTTTTTCGGCGCTGCAGTTGGCATTAGTCCACCCTTCCCACCCCTCCCTTCTAATTTACGGATGCCCCCTACCACCCCTACGCTGGCTCAGCTGTGAGCCACAACAACGACACCAAAAATACACATAGGTATTGTGCGTGTTAACGAGGCTGATCTATGGCAGGTATTTGCATTTTATCTTCAGAAAATTTACGCCATCTTGATTCTTCTCGCGATCATCCTTTACTTTCATGTATTCAGACTTAACCTCCATCAAAAACTATCATGAATGAAATGTCACCAAACACCACCAAACACTTTCCTTCATTCATTTGATTGATTTGCCTCTGTGTTTACAGGATAAACCCGTGCTTCTGCAATGTTTTGGCACTCTGACAGAAATAGTTCAAGTTCTCACCAGACATCGTCAAGCAAAATGGACGATAAAGGCCCGCCTTTGTACGAAGAGGGAAACAAGTTTAACACTGCAGAAATAGAGGTTTCACTTTGTTAATGTTACACATGTGTACTTATTAAAAAGGCTGCTGATTAACCTTCTTTTTTTTCCACCTCATAGATTGACAACTCTAGAGCTGTTTTAAATAATATATCATTGTTGCACACTGACAGAGTTTTGTCTGATGTTTGCCTCATTGTTGGTGGTAAAGAGTATCCTGCTCACCGTCTCATACTTTGCGCCTCTAGTGAAGTATTTAGAGTAAGTATATGGGGGGATTGTGTTCCTGCTCATTTTATCTGCCTTGCTGATGTATAATTTGACTGCAGGTAATGTTAACGAGTCCCCAGTGGAGTGAATGTAAAGAATCGCGGGTTAACCTAGGAGAGACTCCAGCTTGTGCCGAGGTTTTTGATCGCTTCCTGCAGTATTTTTATACTGGCCATATATGTGTTGATGCTCAAATAGTCATGCCTATTCTCACTCTTGCTGACAAATATAACTTAAAGGTATAAAACACTTCATCTGAGCATTTTAAAAAAATGTATCATTTGTACTTTTTTTAGAATTACGCTGTATGAAATTTGTGATCTTAACAAACATGTTTGTTCTTTTCAAAGGATCTAACTGTAGTGTGCCAGAAATATATGTATCAACATGTTCAATATGCAGCTACAACAAACCAGTTAGTTGCATGGCACCAATATACTCAAACCTGCGGACACACTGAAGTAGCTAAGGTACCCACTGTATTCATGTTATCAATTAATTTTCTTATGACGTGTCTCATGAGGTGTGCTTAATGTGATGCCTCTTTTTTTTCTCTCTCTTTCTCTGTGTGCTAGAAATGTAAAGACTTCATCAAGTGGAACCTACAGCTCATTGCACAGACACCAGATTTTGGGAATTTTGAGCCAGACATTCTGATTGATATTCTTCAACAGGATGATATTGTTGTAGTTGATGAAATGACATTGCTGCAGTATGTCTATTTGTTTTCTTCTTCCTTATAGTAGTACGCCATTCATAAATTCAGTAATTCATTTTTTTTTCTGATTTTGTTATTGTTTAGGTACGTAGTGCGATGGGTTAATTACCAAAGATATGCACTCTTTGCTGAAGCCGGTTATATTCTAGATGAAGAAGATGGAGAGATTTGGGATATTGACCCTAAAACTCTGACTGATGTCAATAATCAAATAAAAGATCTTGTTTGTCGTGTTATTACTCATATTCGTTTTCCAATGATGTCACCAACTCAGCTAGCCAGCTTACTGATTGAACCCTTAGTTCAAGAATTTAAAGAGTTCTTTGTTCAACGCATGGCTATTGGCATGTCTTATCATGCAGGTAAAAAAAAAACAACATATTTTTCTTTGCTCCTTTCACGTTATTTTTCAAAATAAAAATATTAACCATGTAATAATGAACTTCACTTACTAACTCTTCTTTTCAGATCAAAGAGAACGAATAGAAGATGTTTGCATCAATGATGAAGCTGGATGTTCCCTTTTTACCCCAAGATTATATACATCCGAGTGTTGGTCTATGTTACTTCCAGTTGAAAACTATTTACATTTACCTCCCTATCAGTTAAGAAGTCATGTTTTCTCATCTCATACGGCACTTGCTGATCACAAAGGACACAGAACATGTGAATGGGCTGTTGATATATATCCCAAAGGCGTTTGGTTTCAAAAGTTTTATTCCATTGTGTGGCAAGGAATGGTAAGTTTACAAAAGTTAAGCTTTGGACTTTCTCTGAACAGGTGAAATAATTTTCCATTTTACTAACAGGAAGAAGTTCCAGAAGTTGTTCTACGAACTGTGAGAGTCTCCATAACATGCAAGGAGCCGCCTCCAGAAGGCGATATGAGAGTAAAAGTTGGAATACTTGTTCATGGTATGAGGAATGACGTTGAACATATTATGCAAACAGTCGTTTGCATTCATCGTTTTGATAATGACAACAAGGTAGTCATTTCCCCATCCTTCTTCTCATATTTTGAGGGCTACTTTGAGATAAAAAGTTAGTGCTCCCAGAGATTAGCTTGTACAACTTAATCTTTGTTTCAGGTTTTAAACTTAGATGATGTGGTTTCATTTGACAAACTCAATCGAGACTTAGCTTCCGGAGACTTTTCACCAAACCATCCTTCAACTTCCAAATCTTTTACACAAACTGGTAACTGCCACAGTCAGCATCCATCTCCATATCTTGTGGGTCCAAATCGTGATGTACTGAAAATACATGTTGTAATAGCTCCAATGGAACAGGTCTGTAACCCCTCCCTTCTTTTACGTCGAAATAAGGTAAAATCTAGCTAAGTTGTCTGCCCAAAGTTTTTGAATAAATTCATGAGTAAAGCTCAATGATCTCCCTTCTCCTGGATAGATGATATTTTACTCTGTATGCATTCTTTCTTGAAGGGAGCCACCCTCTTTCCACAAGGTTATATTGAGGCATTGTTAACATGTCAACTTCCTACTCTTTTAGTGTTAAATTTGGTTGTGTGCCAAATATCTTGCTAAATTCTATATTTTTAAGCATTCATTCATTTTACAGGCTGTTGTTATTTATCTTAAATCATTTCCAGATAAGGATTGAAGATAATGTAATTTATTTCGTACTGTAATTGTGAGTAATCTGTGATCTTTTAACTGTCTCAAATATATGTGTGTTGGAAAATTAGTATAAATCAAGAAAATTCTGGTTAACATTTATTTATGGCTAGTCTGTTTAACATGGGCAGGACAGAACACACAGACACACACAAACACACATTTTTCTATAGGCTCACTGAGTTCCTTATATGAAAAATGGTTTTCTAATACTTCTTATTTGGTTCAAGGCTAGGAACTAACAATAATTATCAATCACTTCGGATTGAGAAAAAAATCATCACATGATTAGTCAACAACTAACATCTCCAATCAACAGGTGACAATGAAGCAAATCACACAAATGCCCCTGACATTACTCAATACGGTAGAATAATGAGTAACTTACTGTCATTGACTAGTCAAACATCAACTCCCCGCAAAAATGACAAGAATTCAAGAATTTGGTAAATGCGAAACAATCATGGAAGGTCTCTATCAACCGAGAGCAAACCAAGAACCGAGGTTAAATGCATCACAATGAATGAAGAAGACTCAACATAAATTAGACCAGCTAATTTGCTACGAAACAAATTTTGGCACATCTACAGTTAACACAACTGAAAGGACACTTCATGTGCAGATACATAAAACATGTATGCAACACTAGACTTTTGTAGGATGGAATCGTCCCTTTCTATGAAAGTCTACAAAGCCAACAAAATACAACTGAACAACACCTGAGGTACCACTTAAGTTAAGACTTAAGTATGGAATATTAGATGAATTGATTTGAATATCAAATCAATAAGGCAGGGCTGCTAAACTCCTCTGCAGGGGTCTGGAAAGTGAAACCTGTTCCAGATTTTTTTGTCAAATCCACGAAAGAATTGCCCGTGGTTCCAATCCCGCTGGAACAAGCACGGAACACTCGGAACATGCCCTACGTTTCGGCCTGTTCCAGGTAAGTTCCCGACCCCTGCTCTTCTGCCTTTCTCACACATGAGTGGCCTAGCTTTTAACAGTAAACAAATTGAGAATGTAGAAGAAAAAAAAGTACATGGTCTTTCTGCTTTCATGCCAGTTAAAAAAATTGAAAATCAAGTTGTCAAATCATGGCATCTTGTCAGTCTATATCACTCACACCACACCCATATCACATACAAAATTCTACCAAAAGAAAAATCTTTCCAACAAATAAATGTAAAACTGTGCAAAAGTGCAATGGAGGGTTAATCATTTAAAAATGACTTGGACTTCAAGAAGAAGCCAAGACAACAGGAATGTAAAATAATGGCTACAAACTGACTTAAACAAAGGATGAACATTTCAAAACCAACCCTTGTCCCCTTGTCTCAATGGCTCAAAGATTATAATCTTGGAATCAAAGAAGGTGTGACATAAAAATCCCATTAATGAATAACCTTAAATGGTGTGCTCCGACAACTAGCAAAGTTGTCAGGTCATACCACATGGCAAACAATTATTCAACTGTAAAGTTTATCAAGAATAATATAAGAGAAGGAAGACACACCAAGGAAATCTATAGAAAAACAAACAGTCTCCTATAAATATGACAACACAAACAGAATAAAATGGGTACTGCAAAAGAACTTGCATGTATAACATTAGCAAGGTCAGTCTCAAGGGGAATGAATACGTAAATTGGGCCCAAACACCAAAATGTTGGAAAATGTGCACAATCAGAATGAAAAGTTAATAACCAAAATTTGAAGTCTCAGTTTACAAAAGGCAATCTTTAGGAAAAACAGACTCTTTAAGGGTTTTTTTTTTCTAATAAAAATAGGTCAATGTCTGAAATTGGTAGTACACAAGCTTCAATTTCAAAAACAAAACAAAAATTGGAGAAAATAATGTTGCTATACCTTAGAGCATAGGGAATCCTACCTAATAAAAATCATGTAAGTACAATTGGTACATATCACAAAAGTTTCTTTCTAACAAAGGTAAAAAGAAAATGAGACATTTAAAAAAAAAGTGCAACAATAAAAGGTAAAAAATGCATAAAATATTGGAATCTTGCATTCTTTTTCAAGGTGAAAATTTGTACAAGTACAGAAATTACTGCTCACAGATGTTACCGTGATCTTTTAAAAAACTAGGTATAAACATTAAATTATAATCAAAACAAGGAATGCAAACACACTGACTTGTGGAAGGAAATACATATATGTAAAATAAAGAGATTGGTGGTAACAACAAATTTGATTATCAGCTCAACACAGGTGACCAGATACTGGAAACTTATCCAGCACTCTGCACACTTGGTGTGGCATTTATGCAGAAATTAGGTAACGAGGAAACAAGTTCATATCTGCATAGTCAAGGACAATCTGCAAATGGTCAAAACATTTGAATCAAGTCATTCCACATGTATACTCATAGGATTGTTATACCTAGACCTATAAACCTTACCTCCATCAATTTTTGAATGTTCGGTGAGGGAACATCACAAGTGAATCCCAATTTCTTCAAGCGTGAGCCATCCAGATACAAGTTTTTATTGTAGAGCAGCTCTTGGTCCATAAATGGAGTTAAAGGGGTGTTTTCTACCCCACCTGCAGAACAGGCTTCTGCCCACGGACCCATGTGCTTGTCATTACCTTCCTCAACAACACTGCCCATATCAACCTGTATTTTTGTTTTTAAAGGTAGATAAAGCATTTTTAGTGTTAGATACATCAGTATTCATATAAATGTGAAAAAAAATCGAACTCAACTGAAAAGAGCTTTACCTTACACATCATAGACAGAGCATGTCCATAATAGTCATGGTTGATACCAAAGATTTCAGAGATCAAATTACTTATTAAACCTTGAGTTGTATCTCCATCATCAACAACATTAAAGGTTTTTCCCTTTGTGTCATCTCTTGTGGCAACCATCCAAATAGCACGACATAAATCCTTCACATGAATTGTATTTAAGTGTAAGTCAGCAGTCCACAGAAGCTTCATTACTTCATCAAGATGTTTGTACACAGCTCCAATAACAAGGCGGGGTGCTATCAACAGATCAATACACATTAAAAATACATAGCTCATTTTTAGGGTATACAAAATTTTGAACAGAAAAGTCACAAACCAATTCCTTGTCGATCTCCTATCCCATACACAATAGCAGGTCTTAAAACACAATAGTTAAGACCGCAAATTTGCTCCAGCTCCTTCTCAGCAATCAATTTGTAGTGAGCGACAGATGTCCATGGATCTGAAATGTCTTCTTCGTTGTGCATTCCCTACAGTGGAACACATGATTCAGTTTCATGTCAATGGCAAAAATAAAATACAGTGAGACATGAAACAAGACACTACAGGAGTAAATACCTTATCATTTGAAGCCATATGGCCAGTAGACAGCTCTACAAACATCTTTACTTTGTGTGCTGCAGCTTCAGTGGCACAGTTCACAGAGAGCTTGACGATTCCTTCTTTATAAACTGGATCTGTCTGCCCAGATTTCATCTCACATGCACAGTTGATCACATAATCCCAATTCATTCCTTCAGTGACAAATGCTGCTTGACAAGATGCTAAAAAGAGAGCAAAGTGTAATTCATAAGTCAAAAACAAAAAGTAAAAGTTGCTTTGATAATAACTTACACGGAATTATCAAGTTGGCACTGCGGAACTCAACACGTGCATCTTCAAATATCTTCTTATGGTGAGAATTGAGCCATGCAGTTTGTGGTGGAACTTTATCGACAATTCTCACATGGGAGACCAAATCATTCTCAATTAAATGAGCCACTAAATTTCGTCCAATGAAACCACAGCCTGCATCACAACAATAACAAGTGGTGTTAGATGAATAAATGAACAGCTGAAGGTGTAAAGTTTGCTGCCTTTAATTTGAAAAGAAGGAAATTAAAAGACATGAAAAGAAACAAATGGTTAAAATTGACAAATCTACAGTAAGCAAATTTACTTCAGAGGGTATGTTCAAATAGATCTCTTAGAAATAGCAGCGATGTATAAATGAAACAAAGTCGTTTCAGATGATAGAAAGGAGCTAAGGTGTCTTCAGAGAAGAAAATAAACACGTCAAACAGCGAGCTGTCAAGTCTTCTGATTATTCAAGCAGAAAACAGGGGTCGCGCCATGCCATGAGAGGTGGCATCTGACACACCAGGCTCTAGCCTACAAGGGCTCTCAAATAAAACTGTTGTTTTACTGGCTGCGTAGGGTGCTCAAATATTAACTCACCCCCTAAAATGATGACACAGGGCTTGGCACTGTTACCATTAGCTGTAGCCATAGTGGTTGATGAATTTGACAAGTCTTCGCTTCGTGTGGTCGTCTGTCGTCTCCTGTGTTTAACTGCAAATCAACTATTGACACTTCGACCGTTCTGCTAATAGTGCCGCTGTGTGTGTGTGTGTTGTGCTCATGATGTTTTGAAGTTTGTTTTCATTTTTGGAACTTTGTAAAGAAGACAATGATTGAATCAGTTGACAGTGATATTGTCTTTCTGAATTCCATTAACTTGACTGCGGACGTTCTACCTAGCTCATGGGTATCACTAGGTAAAGTCATCAAGGCATCGTTGCTTCCTGAACAAACCTACGGTGAAGACAGACCTGCAGAGGAGGCTGATTTTGAATCACATAGGAAAGACGTCGTAAATAAACTTAAATCAGTGTTGAATTTTATCCGAAAATTTGTGTCTATCGTACCAAGCCAAGTTTTTGACCGCGACTTATTGGCAAGTACCATTTAGTCATAGTTGTCGTTAACGACTGACAATTTTAATCTGATTTTCACCCTTTCCTCAGGTATGGTTATTAATCCTCTGCGGAGAGCACCATTTTCCAGACTTGTGGACGACAGATGAAACACGTGAAGTGGCAGTTTTATGCGTCCAGGAACTCTGTTCGTTCTATGATTGTTCATCAGTTTCACAGCTGGTGCTGGGTCAATCTCAGAAATCAAGCCCCTGCTTCAAGCAAGCTTTAGTAATTTTACGACCAAAGCTATTACGAAATTCCTGGCGCAAGAACCCAGGAGCTATTGCTTCCTACAAATGGCTGTTAGTTCAACTTTGTGCACCACATCTTTCAGAGTACCTGGATATTGTTTCACCTACAACCCTCTTAATCTTAGATGATCATGATGAGGGACGAAGACTCCTGGGATTGCAGTGTATGTTACATATAATTGACAATGTGGTAAGAAGAAAGTAATTTAGAATGATTGTTTTAATTCCTGCCAATGGCTCTTATTACAGACTTAAATTTTTCTTGTTTAGGCCCGCACAGAGTTGTGTCAACGTGGTCTTCATCAGGTGTTTTATAAAACTCTTGAACCTATGATGTGGCAACGTACACCCAGCCAAATTGAGCTAGTATTCACATGCATAACTCATCTTTTGAGCCTAACCGAACGTGGATACACTAGGAGTAGTGAACCAGGAATGGTAACATGTTTGTAATAAGCCTTTCAAGATAGGCTGCTGAAGTGTATCCAGTGCCACAGGTTAGGTAGGGCGATAGCCGTGTTGCCTTCGCCTTTGCTCACCATTGGTTGCACAGAAGTGCCGCATGTCTTATGATAAGCGGCAATCTAAAGCACACCGTGTGGTGACCAAAGCTGTGCTGACACTGCCGTTGCCTTACCTACCACACCCCATGTGACTGCCATTGAATGATTGTATGATGTTTTTTTTCTCAGTGGGACATGTTTGATGATACCCTCAGTACTCTACTTGATACGATGGTATTTGAGGATCAAATACCTCTCCGCCTGGCATACATCAAGTCTCTTGGACCTCTATTATCTGCTATGGGTCCCCAAGTCATTCGTTGGAGTAAACCACTTGTAGCTGTATTTGATGAGTACCTGCACAAGGACTCATTTGACACTAGGAAATATGCCTTGGAGGTGGGTATAAGTTCGGTTCAATTTGTTGGAGCAGGATTGCATGGTACTAAGTGAGCTTTTCTTTCAAGGCTATGAGAACGTACATTTGCTTGTCAAGCCCAAGAATGAGCCAGAATGGAGATAATATACTGTTCTTGCTTCTAAGAACTTGTCAAGACATTTCAGAAGATAATACAACATCTGATGAACTTCATTTAGTCAAAAACTGTGTTAGTATGATGAGATTGTCTGCCCCTAAAGACTTTCAGAATGTCCTTCTAGAATTGCAAAATCTTTCTTGCACTGAAAAAATGCATGAACAAATTATGAATGTATTTGGCCTTTGAAATAAATTGTAAGATGTCTCTCTTTAAGCTTGTTACCCTTCCCTAACCAAAAGAATAAATTAAAACACATGATGTAAACAGAGTTTATTAAGAATAAGTTTAACGCTTCCTGCGGAGAGACAGAGTGTTCCTCCTGACCCAGGCAGCACGGCGGGAACCTCCCTTGGTTTGTGAGTATCTGTGACCCTTGCCCAGACCACGGGACTTGCGGCCAGCAGAGGTTAAACCACGGAGTTCCCGGTGCTTCATGACAGGTGCACAGATCCAGTTGGCTTTGGCATCTCTCCTGATGGCCTGCAAATTTAACAGTTAGAAAAACAGTCTGAAACAGCTAACTCTATTTTATACGCGTCCAAGTATTTACCTTGTGGAAGGGATCCACACAGATGACTTCAAAATATTTGTAGGTGGAGTCTTCTGCAATCCAGTAGGAGTTAAGAACCCTCAGGCCACCAACTCGCCTACCAACACGCTCCTGAGAACAAAAATTTCAAGATAAGCAGAGTTACGGGAAGAAACTGTATAAAATCTCTTGAGCCATAGCATATGCGCATTTCTTCATAACCACAATCAGATAGCCTGTGTGCAAATAGGTGCCAAAGAAATGAGCGAGAATTGTCTAGATCAAGTTGGGACTATAAATAAAATAAAAAACATAGAAACACTAAATTGTGAAATGATGAAGCCATCATCAGACATCCAAGGAAGTGTTGCATATGACAGTCCCATCAAAGAAATATGGAAGTGTCATCCGGAGAAGGCTCAGTACACTAAAATTTGAAAGCTAAAGGAAATACTTCTGAAACTATTGAACCTTTGTCAGATATCCAAGGTCATGCCAATCACAGTCATGTCAAAGCATAGTGAAAATATCATCAGGAAAAGGCTCAGTACACTAAAACTTTAAGAGATAAAGGAACCATTGTCAGACATCCAAGGAAGTGTTGCCAATCACAGACAGATCAAAGCAATGTGGAAGTGTCATCAGGAAACGGCTCAGTATACTAAAACTTTAAAACTAAAAGAAACATTCCTTTAACTGTTGAACCATTATCAGACATCCAAGGAAGTGTTGCCGATCATAGTCGCATCAAAGCAATATGGAAGTATCATCAACAAACGGCTCAGTATACTAACACTTGGGAACTACACAAAACTTTCTTTAAACTGTTGAACCTTTATCAGATATCCAAGGTCATGCCAATCACAGTTGCATCAAGGCAATAAGGAAGTATCATCACGAGACGGCTCTACATACTTTAGCTTGACATCTGAAAGAAACATTACTATAACTGTTGAACCAATATCAGACATCCAAGGAAGTGTTGCCAATCACAGACACATCAAAGCAATATGGAAGGGTCATCAGGAAAAGGTTCAAAATACCATCAAGAGACACCTGACAATACAGCACTAACAACACAGCATCATATGTTTACATTATCAAGTTTGAACGTTTGAGAAGGGGGAGCAAAGCAGTGCTGGTCACAGCCTTCAATGTTGACAAATGAGTTCCTCAACCAATTAACAAACCAAGAGCATCTAACATGACATACTTAAGAAGAAACTAACTTACCTCAGCAAGAGACTGGAGGTTGCGGGTGGGCTTCAGCTGGTTCACACCCTGACTCTTGGGTTTACCGTAGGTGGCACCCTTGGGCACGGGCTTCTTACGACCACCCCTGCGGACGCGAATACGGAACACAGCGTACCCTAAAAATCAGAAGCAGAATTTCAAACCGGTTCAGAGAAACCTAACCTCCCAACACACGTAACCTGACGTAGCCTCAGGCACCGAGTCGGTTGCGTGACCGTTCTCCCGTGGCCGCCAGAACAAGAAATGTAACTTAGAAAGAAGAACCCGAACGGTTCAAACAAATACTCACCGTGCTTAGCTCTGTATCCCATGCGACGTGCCTTGTCGGGTCTGGAGGGCCTGGGAGACCTGTGCATCTTTGTGAGCTGGCGGAATTGCCAAACTCTAATACGGAGCAGGAAGCGAAGCACATCGCTCTGTTTCTTACGGTACAGCTCCTGAATATACTTGTAGGCTCCCATGGTGAGGCCTCTGCAAACAGAAACACAACCAGAAAGTTACCCACGAGTCCTCAAAGATTGTGTACGACGGTGCTGGAAGGGCCGGACGGCTTCCCACTAAACCGAGAGAAAAGCACACAAGATCGCAATCGATCCCCCGCAATGCTTCCAAAATAATTTTCTGCGGCCAAAACGAAAATTTTGACAGGAGGAAATGCAGAAATTGGAAGTTCTACCTTAAGGATTAAAATAGATAAATTTTGAAACAACGCGACATAAACATGTACCTTGCTTACTACAAGCCCGGAAAAGGAAATGGACAGGACCAGTGGCGTGGGAGATGTTGGGGAGGAGGGGGTCATGACCAACATGACGGAGATGGAGAAGTTTTTCAAGACTATACTTAGAAAACTAATAGGTGCGTTAACAGCCAAATGATTTATTTTCATTAATTTAAACCCAAAATATTCAACACAAAGTTCGTCTCCTTAATATGCGTTTGGTATGTTGTTTTTATTTTTGTGGGTGCAGTGTCAGGCCCGAAAGTGCGTTATCAAGTGCAAAATCCATTTCAACAAGGCACAGACTTGAATGTCGTGTTGTTGTTGTTGCGAAGGATTTGTGACTAGTGAATGAAGATGTACATACATATCAGCTGATGTCATTTATTTCGAGCTTAAGAACGCAGTAATCTTGTTGGTGTTGCTGTATATGTGTTTGAAACAACTGTTCCCATATCGTCATCGTCAATGAATTATACATCACCGCCTGGTTACGATGACAAGCTTAACGATTCCGACTCCGTGTATCAGTTGGACGAAGGGTTCGACAAGCTGTCAGTGGAAGATTATGTGGGCGAGGTCGTCGTGGAGGATGAGGTACTCTATGTCACGCCTCAAGGAAGCATCGTCACCGAAGATTTCTGTGGCGTGTTCGAAACAACCAATCCGTTGGGAGAAGAGACGCCCGAATGGCCATTTCCGAGTTCTGCTTCACCATCAGACCCAGGCTTATGCCCAGGACTAGACCAGCCTATCAGAGAGTTGACTGCTGAGCAAGTGCGCTGGCTCTACAAGAGTGACGCAGATAAGCAGTGGGTTCCTTTTAGTGGATTTGATTCTCTTCGCATAGAGGAGCGGTACCGACAACAGCGGCATCATCATCATGCAGACCTCCCTACGCCTAACCAATCCTCAGCTTCTCGTTCAGAAAGCTCAAACAGTGCCTCTACTAGCTCTATGGATGATAGTGTGTACTATGACGCATGCAGTTCGGGGTACACAGATGGTGATTCACCCTCTGCTTCTTTGCCAAGGGACCATATTGTGGTTAGAGGCGGAATGTATGAAGTCAATATTGAAAAACGCAAATGTGTTTCTATCTTCTGGCCTGGTATGAACATATATTATTAAGTTGCTGCTCTGATTGTCAATTCATGTCAAACTACTCTGTATCAATGTAATTGCTTTCTTATTGCCTTTGATTACTTTTGCAGGTGAACAATGTGCGATCATGAGAGGCACATGGTTTTATGATGGCTCATGGCAACCACTGGATGGGGATCGTTGTGAGCAAGTTGAAAGTGTTCATCTTGCATTGTTTGCTAACCATTGCATCTCTGACTACATATCTGCTAGTAATCCGAAACAACCAAAGCAAGGTCTCTTGTTCTGTTCAATCCTTTATCTGGTGCTATGCTTCATTGTAGAGAATCTTTTCATTACTTTATATCCATTTTCAGTTGTCAAATCAGAAAGCTTTTCTGAGTTCCGAATTGACTGGTACTCTCCTATTGAAGTTTATTTGTATAGTGAAGCTGCTCCATCAAAGTTGGTTCGAAGTTTCACTCAAAAACTGGGATATTTTCAGAAATGTAAGTTTTGTTCTTGACCCATTCCACTTGCTTTGATGCCACTCATTGTACTCACTTGATTACTCCAAACTCTCTGATTACAGCAACTGGCTACAGACTTTGTAGAGGCTACAAGACCCTGGCTTCTCTTGATGACCGTCCAGTTGATGTCACTCATCTAGTCTTTGTGATACATGGTATTGGTCAGAAGATGGATAAGGACCGCATTATAAGAAACACATGCACGTCAGTGTTTTAGATCATGTGTCTATTCATTTGTCTATCTTGTCTATTCTTGCACAACTGCTTATTCAAAAACCACAATTTTTGGTATTTCAGTTTTCGTGATTGCACTTCCTGGCTGCAGACTAAGTATTTTCCTTCATCCCAGCATCGAGCTGAGTTTTTTCCTGTGGAATGGCGCTCATCTCTTAAGTTAGATGGAGGTATGTGCTATTTTCTGGTAGATAAATTATTTTTTGCTGTGAAATAAATTTATTGATGATAACTGTTAATTTTTTTAGGGATTGTGGAAGCTATAACTCCTAATAAAGTTCAAGGTATTAGGTCACGCTTGAATGCAACAGCCATGGACATTATGTACTACACAAGTCCTTTGTACAGTCGGGAGATTCAAAAAGGCCTTACTTGTGAACTGAACCGTCTTTATTCCACATTTACTCAGCGCAATCCAGATTTTGCATCTCGAGGCGGCAAAGTCTCCATCATAGCTCACTCTTTAGGCTGCGTAATTGTATATGATATCATCACTGGCTGGAGTATCACTCACACTTTGGAGCAAAGAAAGGTCTCTATCCATTAAGAACACCATTGCTTTAATCACACTTATGTATTTGAATCATTTCAAATTGTAACTTCTTTTTACCTAGGCTCAAGAGTCATCAAATAACAATCTAAATGGAGCTGATGTTGAAGAGGGAAGCAGTCAAGCCTCTGGTGGATCAAATTCCCCAATATCTTCTCAGGGCACAACACCCACACCAACACCCACACACCGTCCTGCAAAATTGCTTTTTGAGGTGTGTTTGGTGACACAGAAGTTGGTGCAGTGCATAAATAAAAACCTTCATTAAATTTAAAAAAAATAAAAAAAATCTGCTGTTTATTTTTTAGTTGGACAATCTTTTCTGCTTGGGATCACCTTTGGCTGTTTTCTTGGCCCTACGTGTAAGAGATCCACAGGCAGAGAGTTGCCACAAAGATCTGCTCCCTCCTACTCTCTGCCATCGATTCTTCAATGTATTTCATCCCTCTGATCCAGTTGCTTACAGGTTAGATGGATTGTATGATTTTTGCTTTAGTCCTTCAAATCTCAGTGTCATTTATGTGGTTGTAATGTAATGGAGCTGTGAATGTTTCTAAACAGTCATGCCTAATGTGTTTCAGGATGGAGCCTCTATTGGTGCGGGATTATGCTAAACTTGCACCCATACAAATTCAAGCCTATAATGCAGCCACCCACGTCCTCTATTCAGATGTCCCTTTGGAACTTATTCCTTCAGATGCTACTGCATCAACTAGTCAAGCAACTGCAATGAGACAGGCAGGCGATGAAGGAGACTCCCCCAAGTCTCCTGGTGGAACACCAAGTCGAGGCAAGTGTTTATATCTTTACTGACTTATTGTATGTTTCATACTACTAGTGATTATAAAGCTCCTCATGTGTTTAGAACGGGGATGGAGTATTTGGAGTATTGTTCGAGGGGGCTGGAAGGCTCCCGGTGAAAAGATTTTGGATTCGCCAACTCAAGGTATTCCATATATTATAATAATGAGGTTGTGGATCCCTTGTTGCTCATTTTGTAATGATGTTTCTTTCTGTTTAGGCCTTGAGCATCGTATGGACTATGTCTTGAGAGACAGTAATCTTGGTGGACCCTACATATCAGCAATCACATCTCATACTGATTACTGGCGCAATTATGATGTTGCGTACTTTGTTCTAACTAGGCTTTTCCCAGAACTTGAGCAAATGGCAAATATTCCTGTTGGTCAGGTTGATTCAACTCATCAGTCGCCTCAACAGCAATCCCCTCAGCAGGCTGTGCCCCGAGTTGTGTCCCCTCCACTTTTGCAACAAATGTTATCTCAGGTGTCTGATCAGATAAAGTCATAATTTTTTAAAAAAAATTTAGACTTTATCTTCCTTTTTTTTTTCTACTTTATTGAAGATGGCCATTCCTAAATGTCACTCTGTTCAACAGGTGCAATCTCAGGCCCAGTCAGTTCTGCAAATTCAACCTCCATCACTACCATTACTAATATCTTCCCCTTCTATACTGCAACGCAAAGGAAGCAATGAAGCAGCCAGTAGATAAGCTGCTACTAATAATTTTAATTACTTTAATTTTCCCCGCTTTCAAGAAATTATAATTTAGTTTGCTTCTTTATTGTGATATTTGTTACTTCAGATTGTTTAGTGTAATTGTAAATCTTTGAGAAGTGGCAGATTAGTGCTACCTGAGGTTCTGAGAACAGAGTGGTTATGTATTATTATTTATTTGTCATATAGTATTTATTGATGCCAAATACTTCATTACATTGCTGTGTTCTGTTGAGATGATTTGTCCAAGACTGGAGATCCTATTTTATATTATTTCACTTTTGGATTGTCTGTTCTGAACTTTCATAACATATTCATCAGAAAAGCTTGTAACTACTTGTAAAATACTAACTGTTGATCATGGAGTAATTTGTTTAAAGAGAGCTATACTCTATGACCACCAGATAATAATAATGGTGAGATTCTTTTGGGGGTTATTTTTATATAGTACATCTAACATATAATTACTAGTTTGTTTGTACAGCCGGCTTGATTGGAGACCCATTCATTTCGTACTATTCAATGTCTTTCTGCCTCTATGGCTTTCTCTTTGTGGTGATGGTCTGTGTGTTCAGTCAAATCATTAGTTCAATGTTACCTGGTCTCTACTTTGTACGTCTTATTTTCCTAAGGTGATGATACCTCCTTTTATGAACGACAATAAGCACTGTCCCATAACCTGATTTTCTGGTACAGACAATAATATATTGGTTACAGCACAAAGCGTCAATGAGGACGAGGTTTTTCCCGTTATTAAGATAAATGAGTGAAACTTTTTTGGTCTTGTATCTCGAAAAGGCTTTTGTATTGTATTTGGCAATTTTTTATTCAAAATTATTGTACATTTTGGGCATTTATTAATTTATCTGGAGACATTGCTTTCTGATAGCTCTGAAAGCTGAACTGAAATATTTGGTGCTGCCAGAATGTAATAACTGATAAGCCATGTCCATGTAGAAAAAAGTATTTTCTACATTGTGGTTCCACTTCTGTTCTTTCTTCTTGTTTCTCCCCTTTAGCCACTATCCAGTAGTAGACCTCTTACTTCAGTTGTTGTTTATTTTGATGCATGTAATTTTGTTATTGTTATTGCTGACATTGTTTTAAGGTTAATCTTTCTTCAAAGAAGCAGAGTTTAAAGTTTAGTTGTGAAGTATTTAAAGAGTTTTGTGGAAACTGTGCATGTTCAGAATGTACCGTTATATCTACTCATCCAATCACAATCAGCTTATTATCCCGGTATTATTTACAAGGTGTTAATTTGACTTTGTTTTATAGATGATAAAGGCCATCTGCCTAGTTGCACACCATGTTAGTGTGAGCAAGGTCAATATTCTTATGTGTTCAGTCCTAAAACTAAACAAAGGTTGTAGTACAATTTACAGATTTTGAAATCAGCTCACTGATGATGAGAATCTATTATCATATCTGGATGAAACATGTCTACATTATAGGAAAATTCTGTATTATTGGGTTCCTGTTTTAAAGAGCAAACCACCAAAGAGTCATAGATGGCAAACTTAATCTATCCACTGCAGGTCTTCCATTTCATTTAAAGTTAACAAATCATGGCAGGAGGTTTTGTATTTATTTTGTAGAAATCAATTTGTGTCTGTGATTAATCTGTGTTAGTGCACACTACTCCTTAGAAAATTTCTGTAATGTGATGATTTAATTAACCCTGTAATGATTTATATTGGACTCTTCCTGTATCATACAATGCTGGCAGAAGAGAACCCTGCTTTCAGTTGAGGCTGATCAAAGGTAAACTCCTTTACTTCCCATCCCATATATATGGAAAATCCTATTGAAGTCAAGTCATTTATATACGCTCCCAGAATGATTGTCTTCTTCTGCTGCAATCTTCGGGTTAATTTATTGATTACTTACCTTTTCTTTGGGCCAATGTGTGTCTAAACAAAATAGCCAAAGACTTGTTTTTATCAGTGTTTTTAGTATGATGATTTCAAGTGCTGTAAAATCCATTTCCCCGTTTATGTTGTTATCATAAGTAGATATATGCCTGATTTGGAATTTGAACATTCTTAAGCTGGTTTGTTTGTCTTACCAAATTATGATTTGTAACTTACTTGCTCAAAGCAATTGTGATTTTCATACTGAGCAATTTATAGTTCTTCTCTCTTGTTTTCAGTTTTTTTTTGTTTTCCTCTTATTGCAGTGATGATTAATCTAAGGTAGCACAGTGTAGATGTTGATTTACCAAGCGTGGCTAGTTTCTAGAAATTCAAATTTTTGGAAAGTGTGTGTTTCTTGAGGATAGTAGTGATTCCACGTAACCCTGTCATGGGGAAAGAAGGCTAGTAAAAGACTTTTGACCGTGAATTTGAAGACTATTTAGTGTGTGGCGTACACTTTCAACCGACTGACTTAAATTAAGACTTTATGAAAATTTGCCTTCTTGCAATATATTTGACATGTATTGCATCCATCTGCAATGGCTAGATCTCTTAGAAAAAATACATATTTAACCATGAATTTTATCTGCACATTGTATCCTTCAAGATTTGGTTAAAACATGTACGATGATTTTTCTCTTTCCAGCCCTTTCCCTTTTTCTCTCTAACTTCACCTTATCCCAATTTCTATCTCTCTATCTCATGATACTTGATATAAGTGAGGGTCAGCAATCCGGTTTTAGTTTGTCTTTTCATCCTATGAGGTTTTCTATTTTATTATTATGTATCACTTGAAAATAATTCAAAGCCAAAACATCTTCGAATGCATAGAAGTACTAGTATCGTTTATCTAAAATCATGTACATCTGCATATCCATAAGCTGTCTCAGAGGTTTATAAAGGTTTGTTTTAAATGGTTACCTCAGTCCAAATTACTGTCTGATTGAATTTGTTTTAAGGCAGTTAGGTTTTTTTACGTGTATTTTTAGGTATTGTAAATGAAGCCTTACGTTGTGTCTTTTGTAAACCAATAAGTTTTTTGAAAGGAAAACATACATGTCATGTTTTCAATTTCTAGAACATTGATGACTGTTTTTACCATTTGATGCTGTAGATGTCCAGTATTAAAAAGCAATTGTATCCAAAGAGCCCAGTCCAATTAATTTGACTCTCACCTCCACCACCGCCCTTTTTCCTCCGCCTTGAGGTGATGTTAAGTAAATTCCAGAAAATGTTCAACTGCTCATGAAACCGCTCAATAATGACCATTTATTTCCATTATTCGTCAGGCAGGGAATGTGTTAAGTCCTTTTATTTCTTAAGTCAATATGTCAGAATTGACATGAACCTTGAAACGATGAAAAGTTAGAAGATCTCAGCTGATGACGTGAACTTAGTAGACAGTCTGCAGGAAGGAGTTGCTCTTGAAGCAGTCTTCCTTGATCTGCTTGGCGAGAGCAGCTGCTTGCTCACCGAGTGCCAATGCGGCCTTGCGGATGTCTTCGGAGTTCTCCCATGAGTCGCGGATGGCCTGCAGGCCGCAGTTGAGCTTGGGGAGGAGGGGCTGGTTGCCGCAGGCCTTGACGTTGCTGACGAGGGTGTTGAGGGCCGCCTCCACGAGTGGGAGATCCTCCTTGCCGCTCTTGACGACTTCCTGGACCTGCAGCGGCAGCGACGTCGATATCAAACAACGCTAGGTAGGCATTCAGGGCAGACGGGGCTTGTCGAAAATGCTACTGACCTTGCCGAGGTATTTGATCAGGCACATCACGTTGTCGCCGAGGTGGGCACCCAAGAGCTCGGCCTGCTCAGGGAGCACAGCCAGGGCCTCAGCGACAGGGTCGCTGCCAGGGAAGCCCTGTTAGGAAAAAAACATCGTCGCTGATTTTCTTTTTTTGCAGGATAGCCGATACAAGTGACAACAGTTCTAATTGCTTATCAAGAGATAAGCCCGTGATTGACAGTAGGCATGAATGTCCAATCGATAGTGTCTTAAACTTCATGATTGCGGAGAGACAAAGCGAGGACTTATTCTAAACAGTGATTCTCCGTTTTGAAAATGCAACACAGGCGCGTGCACCTGCGCACCATCCTGGTTCCATTTTGTGGCTAAGCAGTCCCTTCAGAAACAGCAAGGACAGTGTTCGGGACTGCCTCCCGACTAGACAAGGCACAATGGGGAAGGCTGAAGGCTGCCCCTCCCCTAGCGGGTAGGGCCTCGCCGCCGCTGGAGCCTGGAGGGAAGCCGGTCGGCGAGGTCGGTGGGGGTGCGTGCCAGTGCGTGCGTGGACTGCAGGACTTCCCCCTCGGCCTGCAGCGGGTGGCGGGGCGGGGTGCGTGGACCATGGACAGGCCCCCTCGGCTAGGTAGCGGCCTGCAGCCAGACTGTGGACTTCCCCGGCCACCCCCTTGCGACCGCAGGCATGTCATCAGCGTAAACAGTACCTGGACCTGGGCGCCGGCCGCCAGAGCGATGAAAACCAATGCAGCGATCATGTTGCTTATCGGGAATCGAGAGCACACTGAAGCTTTGCTCGCCTGGCGACCGGCCTTATAATGCCTTACAGGTGCTAGCCCATGCGCAGCGATGCGCAGCGCGTCTCGGCTCCACCTTCGAGTGGTGATAATTGAGATAAGATCCGGAAGGGCCGGCCGTCTCCTACGTCAAAGCGAGATGCGCGAACGTGATTGGAGGGATTGCTTCCGAGAAACACTCAAATACTAAATAAATCCATGACTAAACTTTTGTGGTGAAGTAGCACGCCTACTCTGAGACTCGCACCCGTTGACACGGCCCAGGAAGGATGGAAGAGACAAAGCAGTGTCATGATGGGAAAACATCGTGAGTTGTAATATTGTACTGGGACCAAGCAACATGGGTGACAGGACAGGAGCATACTAGAAGATCCAACATCCCCATCCAAATCCCATCAGGGTAGGAAACAAACAAACAACAAATCAGTTAGACAGCACTTCAAAAATTACTAAATAAATCTTTAATTGGATAAAATAAAGGTAATCAACATTTTAGGAATGAAAATCGTCAGAAAATATATAGCAGTGCTAGTGCATGTATACAGCGTTGTTTGTACACGAAAAATTCGGTACTGATACAAAAAATATAGTTTTTACGCTGTTTAAATTTTTTCTTTGTATGATTATTTACACATAACTGTCTGATACATGAAAAATTGCCATACTTATGTCTCAAGCACATCAAAATAATAAAAACTAACAATATACTTAAATGTTGAAACAGACAATAAACTAATAAATCAAACAAAAAGGCAATAAAATTGAGAAAATTCACATAACTTACGGCCCACAAGGATCATGGAAGCCTATACCTCTCAGTGATGCAAGGGCTCTATCACAACAATCCTGCCCAATCTGTTAAACGGGTTCCTCTTCACAATTTCAAAACACTTCAAAGGAAGTATGATGTGGTAGGAACAATGCTAAAAAATACACATAAATGTATCTAAGAGCACAATGAAGGACAGCTCACTTCAAAATATGAAGAAAACACAAACAGCAGTATAAGTTTGAAACATGATAACACTATCCATTAGTTTTTACTAGTGGAAAGTCAGGTCACTTTAACAGGTAAAGAGCTGCAAACTATCATAACATAAATGGTTCTCTCAACATACGAGATTCTATATCAATATACAGAACAAAAGTAAATAATAACAAAACACAAACAAAATATAAATATTTATGCTATACAATATTGGCAACAAGGAGGAATAATGGGGAGAACACCATCCTTACACAAGAATAACTAACATGAAATATAAAACTATAACAATACTCCTGGACTGTCCACTTGATGGCAGGTTTCTCACAGGAAGTAATACAATCATAAGAATGAAAGTTACCAGGTGGGGTAGATCAGCCATGCACTGCCTTCCTCACCTGGTATGATTCACTCCAGAGACCATCCTTGTAACCGAAAATGCACATTCACTTGTGATGCCAGGTTCACCTTGCTTCTGAAAAACACTTCTGAAACCTTCTCTCATGAAGATTTTCATTAATCTACTAACATTCAGTGACAATCAAAAAGTGTTTTTATCCTAATAAGTGAGAGATGAAGATTGTACAATGAGCCTTTAATAACTTGGGTTGTAGTTCCTTTAGTCTGGATTATATGTCAGTTTTAAAATGAATGATACTGAATAAATTTTTTCAAAATCTACTTTGGTCGTTATTCATCACAGCAGGTAAACTTACAAGGCACAAATATCCAGGTCTCTTCAGTAAGGTGTTGGAAGTTCTAAAATAATCATTTCTTAACTAATTAACTAAAACAATTTTGGCAATGGAAAATGGCCTTACTGAGAAATGAAATCACTGGCATTAATTTTCTCTTGTATTTGCTTTTTGAAAGAGGAAACAAGTGTGCTCCCTACAGTGGTTTTGAACATGTTGAACTGACAGTAGTCACTCCCAGATTGGCGACGAGGACGAGAACGAGTACTATGAACTGAACTGGTGTTGCTGTACGTCTTTGTGTGGCCATTCTGGAAAGGGTACAAATAACCGATTACAGAAAATCAATTTAAAAAGTCTGAATAAGGCACTGAAACAGGTCAGAAGTGCAGATACTTACAGTGTGATGTACGATCGCCTCCAATTCTGGATTACTCTGCTGCAAACTTGGATCCATTCCAGAACCAGAAGTAGATTGACTTGTAGAATCTATCTGTTCAATACTTTGAGAGCCAAAGAATGGTGACACAAACTCAATGTTTTCTACAGTATCTGACCCCAGTGCATCTACTGTTTCTTCTTTTACGAGGATTACATTCGAGGGATTTTCAATTGGGGATTCATCATCTTTCAATTCTGAAGTCTCTGAACCATGACTCAAAATAATATCAAGAATTTGCTTTAATTCTGCCAAGCCCATGCGAATGTACATTTCTAAAACAACACTGTGGGTAACTTTAGCAGGATTTAGAGCCAGACTAAATGTGGGCTCTGGGAGGTGAAACAATGAAATAGGAGGCTTATGGTCAGATATAGAAATATCTCGTAATGACTGAAGAGTCTTAATCAATGAATTAAAAAGTTTCCCTAGTTCTGTCCTACTCACATCCACCCATTTCTCCAAACTGTCTAACTGACTTTCAAGTTTTTGTGAGGAAACAAGTTCATTGAAGATATCCCGAAAACCATCAACAGCATCAGTTAAACAGTCTTTCACAATTTTTTTACAGAATGTGTCAGACTCATCATGCGACTTCAGTGGTTTGTTGTATTCTTTCAATTGGGATATCAAGATAGAAAATGCACGCTTTAAAAGGATAGACCCCTTGGAAAGGGAATCATCAAGAAAAGGTGATTCATGTTCCTTCAATTGTTCATCACCTAATAATACAGATGACAAATCTTGCTTTGTCATTTCCCAACCCCGCAAAGGGTGTTTGATAGCCCTATAGCACTGTCTTGGGACATCAACATTTGTCCGACTAGAGGATTTAGTGCTCAAAAACACACCTGCATGTACAATTTTGTTCTTGACTTCAGACGCAACATTACTCAAGTCCACGGTATTGCTCTCACTATTTTGAATTATATTTAGCTGGTCATCAGTAACGCCCAAATGATCCTGCAATGGTAAAAATTAACACATGTTAATAATGGTGTAGAGACAAACAAGGTAGTATTACCACCGCGAGTTCTACTAAAGTTGGCTGGCTCTTTGGAGGGCATTATAATAACCACTTACTGATAAAATTAAAATTAATTTACCTTAAGAAAAGATGTCATAGACTTAAGAGCTTGATCCATAGCTAAATTGTCGTTCTTGACCAGGTCCAGTTCCTCAGATGTAATGCTGTTGATATTATCCATGTCACTAGTATGATCCTAAAGAAAGAGGGTGCAAGTAAAGATTTTATAAACAATTTGTTGCAAGCATTTAGATAAAAATAGCCAAATAGTATGTATTTTGAACCACAATAGACCATCATGTTTCAGTAAATACCTCATTTGCACTGTCCTGCCTTCTAAACTCATGAGGAGATCGCTTCCTGAAATGAACAGACCATAAGCACAACACAAATTTAAAATGTTAATGTCACAATGTAGCATGCAAGCCCAAAAATGCACGTACCGAGAATATGTCCTTATATTAGTCTTCTGTTTCTTTATCTCAAAAGTACCTCTGTCCATTTGAAGTTTTCTTTTTCCAATGTCCTGATTCTGTGATGAGGATGGAGTGCTATCTTCAGGTACAAAACTGGGTGAATCGTTAATTTGATTTGGTTGATGCCGTGTTGCTGATCTGGTTTTGACAGTTTTGACTCCAGAATCCCCATATATTCTTAATAAGAGAGGCTTCCTATCAGGCCGACGCACACATCTTATCTTTTTTTCCTGGGGAAAAAAAATAAGCAAGTTGATTCAGCTGTTAGTTATATTTTTTCTACTAACTAGTTAAACCTACCCTAGTGTAACTTAATCATCAAAACTTAATACTAACCTGCGCTCTTTTTGAATACTCAGGATGAGTCAGTGTGTGATTGTCCATGAAGAAAAGTACCTCATGAAGTTTATAAAATTCTTGCTGCTTATCTCCTTTAGGTCTGAAAAATAAAATGATTCCATTGACAACATTTGCAAAGATGGAAAATACATTGGGCTATAAATGATCAACAGTTCTCTGAAGAGTACCACACTAGGTACAATTAAATCTTAGAATGAAGATAGCAGGAAAATGTAGCTAGAGTATATTGGTTTTACTAGGGATTGCAGGGAGTGTCAATTAATGACTGATGACAGTGACAACTAATGCTCACACTGTTTAAAATATAGAATGAAATGAAAACCGGGTACGAACTTAACCTCAATTATGACAGAAACCAAGAAACAAAGTACTTACAGATGAATTGGAAAAGTGGTATCGACGCTTTTCGGAAAATGTCGCTCACCGAGACAGATTTTCCCATTAACTTCTTTAATTTGACGTTTGTTTTCAACACAATCCCGCAAAATGTCTAGAAGATCTTCTGCCATGTTTCGGCAATATTTTCCTAAAAAACAGGAACGTAAAAAGGAATAGAATTAAAAAGAGATTTACAACGCTGTAACAAATACAAAGTTAAGAATTAAACGATACAATTTACTGAACCTTAATTGAAGTTAATGGTGTGTGAAACGGTTTGGTAAACCTGAAAATTATCTACTATCTTTTGTTTGTTTTGTTGTGTGTGTTGGTTTGTTTTATATGCCAGTTGTACCAACGTAGTGAGGTCATCTGTTTTGTTTGAATGAGCTTTGTGGCATTCCTTACGGAGTCAGTATTGAAAACGGAATAAGTTTATTAGTTATTTTATTCCCTTCTAGTGGAGAAGACTTACTATCGTGCCTCAGGTTTGGTTTCACTGCACACATCATAAGTCAGTTTTGTACAAGTGCTTACAGTCAGTCAGCTGTTAGTTGTTATTGTTTGACCACCTTGTCCCCAAAGTCAACATGACCTTTCTTAGAGTTTAGAATATAGCATCTATTATTTTGGTACCTCCGGTATAGGAGGTAGTCCTAAAGGTCTGTTATTCATTTATTTTTTATTGTAACGTCTGTCACTTTGTAAAACTCTGCTAAGTTCTTACTTCGTTAAAGGAGTGGAGGTTAGACGTACATTTTTATTGGGGATTAGTCTTTTATCTTTTATTCTGTTTTGTAACTGCCTGCAAAGCTGCCTCTCGAATTATTTTTGTCGCGCAGAATTCAAGCAGCCTGTAAATTTGCTCTATTGTGTGCTTCAATCCTAACGTTTTTCATGACTTCAAATTATTTTGAAAATTAATGTGCGCTCATTTTTCGACCTGTTTTCTTGTACAAATTATCTTCACGCATTGTACAATAGTTTTTATGTTGCAGGGTGTTGGGATGTACATAGTTGTGGCAGAATTGTGTGCTTGATTTAGAATTTGTTTTTCTCCTTTTTTCCTTAAATATTCTGGTTGTGTTATTTTGTAGTGGATGCTTTTGCAGACGACTTTGATGGGTAGTTCGACTTTTTCTTAACTCCATATTTTCATCTCTTCAACAAAAATGATTTCAAAGAGGTATTGCCACCCTTTAATTTTACATCAATTTTTGTGTTTGATCATTTTTTTAAAAATTCACTTTTTTTGGTCATGGCTTTTGCTTTGTCTTTTTTACTGTTTTGCCCAGTGAAATGTCTTCTTCTTTCTATTTGTTTTGTCTCGATTTCGCACCACCTTGGTCCTTCTAACTGTTTTCGGAGTTTGCTCTTTCCTTTTTTGTGCTGTTATGTGTATGTCTATCAATGTGCTTTAAATGACTTTGGCTTCTGCCTCAGTTTTCTAATTTGGGAAAGCATGTTTATGTTGGGGAGTTTCCTTTATTACTTTGTTCATAGCTAAACTTATGAACATGTATGTAAAAAGGTATCTGTATTTTACAGATTAATCCAGCAACGCCCCAGTATTGGCGAGCTGGACATTGATATGAAATTAAAGATGTCTAATTATGAAGAAACAGTTCGTCAACTAGACATATATTATGGAATAGGTACATTTTTCTTTTGGTTCATTTGTTTTTTACATTTGCATTAGATACTTAATTGACAAATTCACTTTTCTTTCAAGTCAAGAGGCAGCTACTACGGTACCAAAGTTCAATAACAGGTCTCTTCCCAGTTGTCTCCACTGAAAAAGAGGTAGCAAGTGTTCGGGAGAGTATATATTGTGCCGCTGCTATTTGGAGCCTTTATCAGGCCTACAGGTATTTATTTTCAGAGAAAAATGATTAAATCTATTTGATGACGATCTGACAAAGTCAAATATGTTTTTAGGAGAATAGATGATGACCGTGGAAAATCATATGAGTTAGGCCAATCTTCTGTAAAATGCATGAGGGGGATTTTGGAGTGTTGGATTAAACAAGCGTCAAGAATTGAGCTTTTCAAAAAAAACCAATGCAACAAACATGCTCTGCATTGCAAGTTTCACCTCATCACTGGAGATATCATTTATACTGATGATGAATATACCCATCTTCAAGTGAGAACATGTCACCATGTTTGTAGAGCATATAATATACATCTTTGATTATTTACCCTAGCAAATACCTGCCTTTTTGTTTCCTCGCTTTAGATTGATGTTGTGTCCCTGTACCTGATTTTTTTGGTACAAATGATTACATCTGGACTTCAGATAATTTACACTCAAGATGAAGTAGCATTTGTTCAAAATTTGGTGTACTATGTAGAGCGTGCTTACCGCACGCCCGATTATGGGATGTGGGAGCGTGGAAGTAAATACAATGATGGCACACCTGAGATTCATGCAAGGTTGGTGTCAAATAAAATTTGAACTCTAAGTAATCTCTTATCTCATTGTTCTACCAGTTTCTAATTCCAACTTTGGACTGCTTGCTTTGAACTGATTAGCTCCATTGGAATGGCAAAGAGTGCCCTAGAAGCTATTAATGGGTGTAATCTTTTTGGGGAAAAAGGAGCATCTTGGTCTGTTATTTATGTTGATATTGATGCTCACAACCGAAACAGAAGTATTTTTGAAACAATGCTGCCCAGGGAGTCAAGTTCCAAGGTAACAATTTCAAGAGTATTTTACTGTCAATAAAATTTTTATAATTTCTTAATAAATTTTGCAATTTTGCAATTCTTATGTAGGCAGTGGACGCCTCCCTTATCCCTACAATATCATTCCCAGCATTTGCAACTCATGAAGAACTCTTGAGTACAGAAACAAAGGCTAATGTTGTCCGTAAGTTAAAGGGCCAATATGGTTTCAAGCGTTTTGGACGAGATGGCTACAAGAGTGTGTTGGAAGATACTTCTCGGCGATTTTACAAGGACGGAGAAACAAAGGTGACATGACTTCTCATAATTAATCATTATCTTAATATTAATTGAGTTACTTATTTTGGGTATGGCCATTCTGCTTGCAGGAGTTTGAGGGAATTGAAAATGAATGGCCACTCTTCTACATTTTTATGATAATAGATGGTGTATTTAAATCTCAACCTGAGCAGGTAGAAGAGTATCAAAATCTTTTGAAGCCTCGCATTAAGAAAGACACCAATGGGGGTAAATGATTCTCCAGCAAAACCACCTTCTTGTGTTTTTATTTTGTTTGTTTTTTGCCCCATTGTACTAAACAATTTTTGTTGCAGATCCAGTAATACCTATGTATTTCTATGTCCCTGAGGAAAATATTGAAATCGAAAAGCAGGACCCTGGAACATCAGTGAGACTGGCCAGTGAGGAGGGCAGAGGGGGTGATGGCGGCTTGTGCCTTTGGAATCAATCAATGCTTATTATTGCCCAGCTTCTTACGGCCGGTCTGCTTCACATCAATGAGCTCGACCCCATTCGTCGGTACTTACCTTCGTTCAACCGGCCCCGAAAGGGTGGTCGCTATTCAGCTTTCCAGGTTGGTTTCAGCCTTTACTAGTTGATTTAGCATCTGTCAGCATCAGGTGTGTGTTTTAACATTTATTAGTAAGAAAGTTATAAAATAAAAGTATGGTGTGTCACTTGCACTCATGGTTGGGATCAGGCCAAGCCATCTACTGTAAGTAAATACATAGCATTTGAGTGATACATTACCTCAAATAATCAAGCTAATATGCCTGATTAAAATTTGACAGTCCTTGCTAAATCGATCCTTGCAAATGTATTAAAACTAAATGACTTATTGCAGGGTACTGCTACAGATTTAGTGGTACAAATTGTGCTTATTGCTGAGTCTATGCGACTTCAAGCTATGATGGCTACTTATGGAATCCAAACGCAGACTCCTCATGAAGTGGAGCCTGTCCAAATATGGTCATCCCGGAAATTGGAGGAAGTTTATCAAAACTTGGGAGTAAACCGTAAAATTGGTTTAAAGGGTAGACCAATGCGTCCTGTTGGAGCGCTAGGCACTAGCAAGGTATTTGTTGTCAAGTGAATATAGATCTATAATATAGTCTCATTCCTAGTCTGAATGGCATAACTGTTCTATTTAGGTTTATCGAGTTTGTGGAATGACTGTTTTGTGCTATCCACTCATTTTTGAAGTGTCAGAGTTCTATCTCTACAGTGATATGGCCTTGTTAATTGATG
Organism: Thrips palmi; assembly: GCF_012932325.1. Classification (NCBI taxonomy): domain Eukaryota; kingdom Metazoa; phylum Arthropoda; class Insecta; order Thysanoptera; family Thripidae; genus Thrips; species Thrips palmi. The sequence continues at coordinate 2,900,985 of NW_023144624.1, read as the reverse complement.
ACATAAAAACAGAGCTTCAATTTGTTGGTCGGTATTGGCGTTTGTCTGGTCGTCCTACTGTTTGTCTACTCATTCGTGAGGAGCATATGCGGTGGGTCAGACAGCTGTAAAGTTAATTGTCAATCATCTGATGGAATAATTCTAATTTTAATAATTTGTTTTATTTTAGGGACCCACAGTTTAAAGAAATGTTGGATCTAATGGCTATGTTGAAGAAAGGTTACTGCGACAGTGTTAAAGTTCGTATTGGGCGTTTGCAAAACTTAATTGCCTCTTCCTGCATAGGTATGTTTGTTTATTATATCGTAAATTTGAGTCCTGAGTGAGAGATTGGTAAGGAAAGTCATAGTGGCGGCAAAGTCTTTGACTGTTTTACTTGTACTCTGCTGCAGAACATCTTGATTTCATGAACACTGTTGACACATCTGAGATGGTGTTTGAGCAGTTCAAACAGCTGGAGCATGAATACATTGGTTACCAGAGCCTGACTGATGTACCTCGGTCATTGAATTATTCAGAAGACAGCATGAGCTATCTGGTAAGCTAAGATAAAGGCAAAGCTAGCGGGAATTTCCTTTACCGTTTGTGACTTATGCTGTGGTTGGTGGTGAAATTTGTTCCAGCATCTTGAAACAAAACCTATTTGGGAAGTAATTGATGCAATCAGAGGCTCATCAGGCCTGCATGCCAAATGTCAATTATTTGGCATTCTTCTGAAAAGGGAGGGCCCCAACTATGATGTGAATGGCCTTACTGGTGAGATTACATTTCGTTGTTCCACAGGGCTTTTTATAGTATGTTTCACCTGTTTCAACTTGTTTTTGTTTCCTTGCACATTCAGTGGCAGAGCACTTGAGGAGTCTCTATCAACAGGCCTGCGGCCTCCATTACTGGATAGCTGTTCGCTACTGCAGCAGCCTACTCCATCACACCGTCGACAGTATTAGTCCATTTATTACAACAGTCCTTGTTAATGGAAAGCAGGTTTGTTTTCTTACAATCTGCGGTGTTAGTTTGTCCTCAATTTGGATTCTGTTCAGTTCTAATACATTTATTTCCTGCTTTTAGCTTACAGTAGGAGCAATAGGACACCAAGAGACTGTTTTTGACAAGCCACTGACTCCTGCAGAAATTCAGTCTATCATGTATAACCGGATACAACCCTATGATGTGATCCAGGCTGTCTTGCAACAGGAGGTTGTTTTATATTGTGGCCGCCTTATTGCTACAAATCCTGAAATGTTCAAAGGCATTCTCAAGATCAGAGTAGGGTAAGAGTACTGTCTCATAATCATTGTTTTCTTTGTGTCGATTCTTCTGCACAGTTTGATACTTTCATTACGTACTCTGCTCTAGGTGGGTGCTGGAAGCAATGAAGCTATACTTGCAAATGCTGGGGCAAGATGCCATGTCTTTAGAGAACCACAGTCCATACCAAGTTCGACAGCTCCTTCACAAAGTTCTCTCTGTAAAGGATTGGGCCTCCAATGAAAAGTAAGACAACTTGTTCAGTATTTTTGCTTATGGAATCTTATTATTTTCTGGCTAATCCAACTTTTCTTTTTCTTTCAAGCCTAACACCTTTGCAGAGGAGACAGCTGGAAGGGTGTCTATGTCGGGTCCCATCTCATTTTTATAACCGCGTGTGGGATGTTATGACTAGAACCCCTGGTGGACTCCAAGTGCAAGGCCACAACTTGCCAGCTCAGCCAACACTCTCCAATATGACTAGATCAGAATTGAACTTTGCATTGCTAGTTGAAGAAATGTTGAACCACATACAAGCACCAGCATATAGGCAAATGGTGGTCGAGGTATGCATTTATTATACTTTCATATCATCTCTTCATTTAAAGTCAGAATATTATTTCCTTTTTTCTGCTTCCAAAGCTGCTGTGCATCATCTCTACAATTTTGTTGAGGAATCCAGAGTTAACGTTCCAAAACCATCTGGACTTGGACGAGCTCGTAATGGAGGCTTTCCATATGTATTGCAAGGTGAGATTGAAATAGATCTTCTCTCAGGAAATACATGCTAAGTGGTTCTACGCTCTTTAATGTGATAATCTTACTTCCAGGACAATAAGCTCCCAGTGACCAAAGACCAGACCAAGTTCTTCTCAGCTCCGCATTCAATCACAACAGGCTACCTTGCTCGGGCAGTAGTGAACAATGTTCTACAGGGTGGCCAGCTTGCTACAGGTTCTGACAATGATAATGATACACAGTATGACGATATGTGCAAGGTGTCATAATTTGGGAACTTGTTGTCTTCCCACCAAAATGCTTTTAATTATCACCTATTAGTGTTAAGAAGTGAGAACTTGTTGAAATGAAATAATAGTTCCTTCTATTGACAGTGCCATACGTAACTTGTTTAGACTTATGATATTGGTCTAGTAAGCTTCTCTTTATCAATACTTCATCTCTAAAATATTTTTTAGATTTAACTCAGCAGAATATTAAAAAAAAATATGAAAGACATTCTGTGATCTTTTCAGTGCCAAAATATGTGTCCCTTTTACTACATGTGCCATTTATCTTGTCTGTATCTTACTGTTTTTATTCTGTTAAGATTTTATGCCTGTTATTGCATATGCATAATCAAACATCATGTGATCTGTTTTCAAATCATATTTATAATCTGGTCCAGAAGCACTAAAATTCAGAATAAAATATAAAACCAGAAACTTCTTAGTGTGGTTGGCAGAGATTTTGTCACTGTTTGCCATTCCCGGTACAATACTTTGCGCCCAGGGGCGTCGAAGACGCGTTCCAATTCCAGGGCGGAGCAGGCCAAGGTGGCCCACGGCGTTTATGTAGCAGTATTCGCTACACGTGAACACACATGACAGCAAAGTTAAATACTCAGGCCCTCCTAGCTCAAAGCGAGGCCTTTTGGGTCGAGCCTGTAAGGAGAAGTGTCTTGCGCCCTGTGCGTGCACCTGAACGGTGCACACCTCGGAGGAAGGCCACCCATATCTTGAAAATGAAAGCCATATCTGAGTGGAGTCGTTTTGACGTCATTTTATGAGACAAAGCGATGTCGATTTATCTTAGCTTTGGCTGGGCGGTCGGGAAGGGCGCTTTGCTTGCGCCCCTCTGCGATGGGTGGATGGGCGGAGCAAGCGAGCGACTCACCAGTCAAGCGTTGCACCCACCGTAGCGCCCGCGAAGTCGAGGGTAGGCCGTCCCGCAAGGCACGCGCGTGTGGCAGGCTGGCCTACTCTCGAGGAAGGCAGGCGCCATGCCTTCGAGGCTTCGGGACGACGACCAGCCCGGGCAGCGGTAGCTAGAGCTAGCCCCAGGCTGCCCCAGGCCGACTGCTGGCAACAGGTCCGCAAGGCCTTCAACAAAGGCACCCCACACCGCGCCAACATGTAGCGACCAAGAACATTTCCTATTTCAAACAAAAAAAAAATAAAAAAAACACAAAAAAAGAGAAAAATTTGTAGTAAACTTGATGATAAATGGATCGCGTAGAAGACGCGGAAGAGGCGCTGGAGGGGGAGGCTGCGGCGGCCAGTGCTGCGGGCGGCCAGGCTGAGGGTCTGGAAGGTGGAGCCGATGGGCCGGAGCGGCTTGGGGAGGAACCAGCTCCAGCATTGGAGGACGACGCCTTTGACGGGGACGCCGGCGCCGTGGGGGTGGCAGAGCTCCGGGAGGAAGAGCAAGAGGATGCGGAGCCCGAGGAACCGGAGGAGACGTACGAGTACACTGAACAACAGGTACTACCTCACCAGTCACGTACTATCGCACCGAACGCCGCCACGCCCCCGAAAATGGTTTTGGCCCTCGCGTTTTTCCCAAGGTCCGGGACATCCGCGCGGCCTTCGGCGCGTACGACGAGGTGCTCAACGACACCATCCCCATCGGGCGCCTGGGCTGCGTGCTGCGGTCCCTGGCGCTCTACCCCACCGAGGCGGAACTGCGCGCCGCGGCCAAGTGGCTGGACGCCGACCCCATCAGGGGCGTCGTGCGCTTCAAGGTGTGTCAACGACGTCAACGACCACACCTCGTTTTGCCTCGACTCATTGTTGTTTGAAGAATCATCCTCGCTCATTTGTGTGTCCGAACCCCGCCCAAGGAGTTCCTCATCATCATGGGCCGCGCCCTCAAGGACCCCATCACAGAGCAGAAAGTGCTGGAGGTGAGGTGCCCTGCGCGCCCTTCGTCCTGGGCCGTCCCACAGTGGGCCAGAAGACCGGTGGAGGCGGCCAAAACTCTAGACGCGTTTTGAGCTCCAGAGACCTAAACAGGACTCGAACCAAACGTGTGACCCCACCAATGGATTCCTCGTTCGAAGAGCTATCCATTGGTGGGGTCACGCGTTCAGTTCGAGTCCCATTTAGGGACTCTGGAGCACGAAACGCGACCAGAGTTTCGGCCACCTCCACCGGTCTTCTGGCCCACTGTGCGTCCTGGGCCGTCCTGGGCACGCTGCCACTCACGTCGTCCTCTTGCAGGGCTTCCGCAGCATGGACAGGCAGGGCACGGGGCTGGTGAGCCGGGCCGTGCTGCACGACGCGCTCACCACCACGGGCGAGAGGCTGTACCCGCTCGAGTTCGCCGCCTTCATCAAGTACGCCGACCCCAAGCGGAAGGGCGTCGTCAAGTACGAGGACTTCGTGAGCAAGATGAACAGCGGCAAGCTCGGCAAGAAGAAGAAGAGGAAGAAAAAGAAGAAGAAAAAGAAGAAGAAGAAAAAGAAGGGCAAGCCGAAGCGCGTCGGAGAAGACACGAGCAGCTCTGGCTCGTCTTGCGAGGAACTCAGCGTGTAAATCAGGGGCGTTCTTCGTTGTTCGAAAAGGCTTTATTTCCATTTTGTTTGCGGGCGACACGGCCGAGAGAAAAGTATAAAAAATATATTCTAAAACTACGCTATTGGCTTATCTTATTGAGTCATCTCACACCCCCTCTTTAATCTACCTGAGATCGATTCACGTGTTTCACGGACAGGGAATGACGTAATGAATTAGGACTAGATGCACTGCTCTACAGCGCCCACACATATAAGATCATTCTCACACCGAGAGCGGTTCCAAAAAACGCTCGTAAGTAAAACTAACATTGTAACCCCTTATTCCCCACGTCCCCACGCACCCTTACAAGTAACTAGTCGAGATCACGAGCGGGCAGAGAAATAAAAGTGGCACCGGCCTCGGGGCTCGAACCCGCGGCGCTGAGTCGTACTCGCAGCACTAGTAGCACTGGCCCTCGTGCTGGGTGCACCACTCGGGCTGCACCGACTCCGACGGCGTGCCGAGCCGCGCCATCCGGTCACGGTGCCTGACGAAGCGGATCCGCGCCGACGTCCACGTGGTGGCGCTCGGCCCCGACCACAGCCTCTCCGCCACCGCGGCGGCACGCGGCCAGGTCTGCGGGCAAGCCGAGGGGCGAGCCGAGGGGCAAGCAGCGACCATTAGCAGCGATCAGACGGGGAGGAACAGCAGAACAGGGACACGACTGGGTGTCCAGAGCAGGAAGCGAGCCGCTGCACAGTGGGCCAGAAAACCGGAGGAGGCGGCCAAAATTCTGGACGCGTTTTGAGCTCCAGAGTACGTAGCTAAATGGGACTCGAACCGAACGTGAGACCCCTCCGATAGATTCCTCGTTCGGAGAGCAATCCATTGGTGGGGTAACCCGTTCCGTTCGAGTTCCATTTGGCGACTCGGAGCTCTAAACTCGTCTTTTGGCCGCCTCCACCGATCTTCTGGCCCACTGTGCGCTGGGTACAAAGTGTTCTTGCCATGGCTGTACCCACCTTGGTGCTGGCGCCGCTCTGGTCGGCCTGCTCGCCCCACATGGCGGCCTCCCCGCCCAGCACTTGCCGCGACACGTCGCCGAGGCCGCCCAGCCCCGCCAGGGGGTCGTTGTCGTAAGCCACCTGCGTTTTCGGCAATGCAATTCAAAGTTACGGAATGATGATGCTGGAAGGCGAGGAGCGAGGAGATGCCGTTCAAGTTGAAACGTACCTGCCACGGGTGGTACAGGTAGCCCGCCGTCGAGTTGCCCTTCCAGTTGCCGAAGCCGTGGTCCAAGTACCAGGCGTCCTTGGTGGACACGATGACGCGGTACCCCTTGGACACCAAGTCCCTGGCGAGGGGGTCCCCCGCCCGCAGCCACAGCTGGATCACGTACCTGGAAGAGCGATAATGTGAGAGGCGCCACGGCGGAGCGCGCCAGAGCGGGACTGGAAGCCCCGCCGCCGCACGCCGCCCTGCAGAGCGATTCCGAGAGTCGTTTTCTTCGCTCTGTCTCTCTTGCACTCATGGAGCGTTCCGCACAGGTGCGAGAGAGACAGCGACGAAAACGACTCTGGAAATCAGTCTGCTGCATGGCCCTGCACGCACCTGTCCTTATCGAGGTACTTCTGGACCACGTCGGCGGCTGTCAGCTCCGACGTCCACAGGATGACAGGAATGCCGCTGCCGCTCTGACTGGGAGAGGCGCGGCCCTCCTGGAGGCCGTCGTCGATGTCCTCGGCGACCTCGGGCAGTTCCACCAGTTCCACCGGGCCGACGGCGGCCTGCGCGGCCAGAGGGCCGTCGTCGGGAGCCTGGCGGCGACGCAGCACAGAGTTGACCTCACCCTCGCGGACGTCGTTGACATCGGCGTCGACGTCGGGCAGCAGGGGGCCTTCGGTGGTGGGCAGGCTGGCGGCAACAACCAGGACGGTCAGGACCAGAAGCGTGACTCGCAATGTGAACCGTGAACCGCTGGCGGCCGGAAGACTGGTGGAGGCGGCCAAAATTCTAGACGCGCGTAAAGCTCTAGAGTTGCTAAATGGGATGGGACTCGAACCGAACGAGTGACCCCCACCAATGGATTGCTCTCCCTCCAAACGAGGAATCCATTGGTAGGGTCACACGTTCGGTTCGAGTCCCTTTTAGAGACTCTGGAGCTCAAACCGCGTCTAGAATTTGGACCACCTGCGCCGGCCATCTGGCTCACTCTCCGGCGACTTACTCGGGCTGCGGCGGCTGCATGTCGCGCTGCGCCTTGTCCAGGGCCTGCGTCGCCCTGGCCTGGAAGTGCCCCCACAGCGCCACGAAGTCCTCCTTGCGGCGTTTGGGCCGACCCAGGGACCGCGCCATGTAGTCCAGCACCTCCTTGGAGGAGTTCCAGCAGCCCATGTGCACCTCGTCGCCGCCCATGTGGAAGAACGGCACCGGCGACGACGGCGCGTCTGAGAGCAGTCAGAGCGAGGGAATAAAGAAAGGAACGGGATTCCGCCAACGGCTAATGGTAGAGGCCTAACCGTAGAAGTCCTTGAGCATGTCGTCGAAGAGGGCCGCCAGCACGCGGTACACGTTGGGGTTGGCCGGGTTGAGCTGGCCGCAGGGCGGCTCCACGCAGTAGCGGATCCAGGGCTGCTGCGCCTCGCACACCACCAGGTCGCCGAGCCCCGCGGCGCGCCCCCACCCCCAGCCCGCGGCCACGTGCGCGGGGGCGTCCAGCTCGGGCAGCAGCCGCACGCCGCGGGACAGCGCGAAGCGGCTCAGCTCGCGGACCGTGGCCGCCGGGTAGGTCTCCCTGCGGGAAGGGAACGCAGAACCGTCACTCGGAGGCTGCCACGGCCGTCACGGGGGTCACGGGGCGAACGGCACCGCATGCGGCACCGCAGTGGAGACCGACTTTCGCCTTGCCTGGGGGAGTAGGCGCCGAACGCCGACATCTGGGGGAGGCTGGTCGATTCGTAGGGGAAGCTCTGGGAGTCCGTGATGTGCCTGTGGGTCAGTCAAGCGTCATCAGGCCATGAGGAGCCGTTCCACAGTGGGCCAGAAGGCCGGTGGAGGCGGTTAATAACCCGGACGCGTTTTGAGCTCAGAGTCGCTAAAGGGTACTCGAACCGAACGTGTGACCCCACCAATGGATTGCTCTCCGAACGAGGAATCCATTGGTGGGGTCACCCGTTCGGCTTGAGTCCTGTTTAGCGACTCTGGAGCATAAAACGCGTCTAGAGTTTTGGCACTCTCTGCGTTCGTGGCGATGTTGGTGCTGCTAGCCAGGCGGCACGCACCAGTGCAGCACGTTGAGCTTGTTCTGCGCCATGGCGTTGATGGTGGCGCGGATGTAGGCGGGCGGGTAGTAGTTCCTAGACGTGTCCAGCAGAAGTCCTCGGTGGGGAAAGGCGGGGGCATCCGTCACGGTGAAGCGGTCCACGATGACGAGGAGACCGTCGGAGCTGCCGTCTGGCGGCGGCCCTGGAAAGCACGCCAAATGAATTAAACGCCAATCAAACTAGTGACTCGCCGCCTGGCCCTCACCGTACTGTACCGTACCTGTGTGCGCGATCAGCTGCGAGAGGCTCTCCAGCGCGTGGCGGGCGCCGAAGAAGGTGGCCGCGCGAATCCTGGCCACGACCACTCCCTGCCGTCCCTGCCCCGGCGGCGCGGCTGCGTCGCTGTCCAGTTTCTCCAGTCCCTCCAGCACGTAGCTTTCATCGGACGACCAGTCCAGCGACAGCGCGTCCGTCTCCACGCACACCTCCACGTCGAGCTGCGAGTAGAGTAACCAGTCAGACGCGTCAAATCTCTTGTCTGCTACCCGCGACGACTGTGTGGAGACGGGCCGCTGTTTGCCGACGGGATTGAATGGAACGAATCGGCTGGCTGCGTGTGCGGTGAGCAGGCGGCCGCGCCGCCGCAAGACGGCCTCGTCCAGCGAGACGCTCTCCGCGGCGGCCGGGCGCGGCGCGGCGGCCCTTCCTCAAGGCCGGCCCGCTCCACATCCAGCTGGAGCCCTGCACTGCCCTCGGGAGCGCATTGGTAGAGTCCTTAAGACACTTAAGGACTCTACGCATTGGCAGCAGCGGCATCCTGGTACTCACCCTGACGCCGGGCGCCATGCCGGGCGCTTGCCGCGGCCGAAGTCGGGGGCGGCTCTGCGCGCGGTCGGTCGGGGCGTCGGCGTCGGCGTCGACACCAGCTTGCCGGGGCAGCCGCAGCGCCCTGACGCGACCGCGGGCGTACTGCGCCCTGGAGGCGGCCTCCTCGGCCTGCAGGCGGCGCTGGAAGGTGCGGTGCGCGTGGCGAAGCAGGCGGTGCAGCCGCGGGGACGACGCGCAGCCCGGGGGCAGCACCAGCTCGCCCGCCCCCGCCGCCGCCGCCACCAGCCCCGCCCCCAGGCGCACCGTGCCCGTCGGCAGCGGCCACAGCGCGCCCGCACGGCCGCAGCGCACCTGGCACGCCTGCTGGGACCTGCGGGAACATCGGCGAGTCAACCAGCGGCAGATAACCTGGCTGGAAACTAGCAAGCCGCAGGGCGGAGGCGTGGAGAACGATCGCAGTGTCCAAAAAGTGCAGAGCAGGTGCGGTCTAAAATGAGCCCCGCGGTTTGGGAACGGCCGGAACGGCGCACGGCCTGCGACTTGCTAAATCGCAGAGCTCAAAATTTGCGTGAGTGACGGCTGGCGGCGTGGCAGACGGGGATGGGAACGTTTTTCAGACCCTTCGCTCCAGTTGCCGTTCAAAGGGAGCCATTTCCAAACGCGGGTGCGCAGGGCCTGTCCAACCAAACGGCGAGGGGGAGGCGGAGGGGGAGGAGAGGTCTTTTGTGAGGCGAGACCGAGGCTTCGTCTAAAAAGAGTCCGTTGCGACACGGCCTGGGGCGGCCCGGGGCAGCTAGCCCGGCGGCGGCCCACTGCGCCTGGAGGATGCAACATCAGTCGAATGCCGCCGCTGCTAACAGTCCCAATGAGCCCACGGCAGGGCACGGCCGGGTGAGGCGAGGCGAGGCGCTTCATTGGCGACACAGCTTCGAGATTTTATCGTGACCCCGCCGCTCGGGCCGTCGCGAGGGCCGTCGCGAGGGCCGTCGGACGCCGCGCCGGCGACGGGCAGGAGACTCCGGGGCGACGGACTCCGGGGCGGACGACTCGGGACGACTCCACTGACTCACCACGCGAACCTGTCCCAGTCGCTGGAGGCGGCGCTACTGGTGTTGCTGGCGCTGCTGGAGCCTCCAGACGCCTTCGTCTTCACGCACGCCCCGCGCGGCTCGTCACAGCGGTACACGAACGCCGGGCTCCTGCAATCAGAGGCACAAAGCGAACATAAAAAGGTCTTGATCCAAAGTCGCACGGCCAAAGCGATATTTCTCAGACTCGACAACTCGCAACTGCATTGTGGTGTGGAATCGACGGTTTTCATTTTTTTTTCGGAATCTTTTTCACGAGCAGTCTGAACACGCGCCATTTTATATCGCTGTGTGTGTGTGTGTCAATCACTCTTTCTCACTCTTTCTTTCTTTGTTTGATTGCCGCGTTCCATTTTCACACCGGTCGGCGTGGAGCGATACGCGCGGCCCGGTGCGAGAGAGACAGCGCGCGGTGTGGGGCTCGGTGTGGAAGGAAGTCGGCAGGTGAGCAATTGGACACAATGCAGCCCACATTGACGTGCCGTCCACTGGAGGCGCGAAAACAAAAATAAAGTGGGGGGCGCGTCGTTTCGATCGGAGCGCCCGCAGACGGGCGGGTAGGCAACACTGCAGCACATGGCGGTGCAACGGGCTGGCCGGGCTGGCCTACCCATTACCATTAAGGGCTAGACCACACATGATCGTATGCCATTTCGGGCCCGACACATGCCCGCCTGCACTGCAAAACGAGACATGGCCGTCATTACTAAGGTGACACCCTACCCGCCGGGCGCGCTCTGTCTCTCTCGCACCCCTGACGGGGCACGCCAAGCCATGAAGGCAGAGGCAGAGTAGCGACACGGACGTTTGTTGTCGCGCGGCTGCCAACCTAGCATCGCGCCGATCCCGCCCACACCGCCCACCTGGCTGGCAGGCTGGCCGACGACCGGGCCGCCCCGGGCCTCGGCGGCGTGCTGCCGCGTGCTGCCGTGCCTCCAAGGACACGCTCTGCATGGCGTGCGCACGGCCGCACGGCACAGGTGCTGTTTGTCCGAAACAAGACGACGCAGCAGCGGCAAGCCGAGACCGCGGCGACGGCGGCAACGCAACCGCGAGCGACGAGATAACGCTCTTTTATCGTCGCTCTCTGCAACCGAGAACGACTTGCCAGTTTCGACGTTCCAGATGTCACAGTTCGCCAGCGTGGTTTCATAGTTCAATTTGAGTTGGGCCCCTGCATCTTTGAGGGGACTGTGCGGCGTCGCGACGTCGCCGACGGGAACAGGTGGTTCATCAGCAGTCTGTGTTTGGCGAGGCGGGCCTGGCGGGCCGGTCCGCCGCGGCGGGCGGGCCGTGGGTACACGCGCCTCATTTCAGATAAGCAATTTGGCGTGGAACGGCGGAACCGCAGAACCTAGGCACCGGCACGGACGAACGCCATCGAAGCCGTCTCGCACACCTCACAGTGGGCCAGAAGACCGGTGGAGGTGACAACAACTCTAGACTCGTTTCGAGCTCTAGAGTCCCTAAACAGAACTCGAACCGGACGCGTGACCCCACCAACGGATTCCTCGTTCGGAGAGCAATCCATTGGTGGGGTCACACGTTCGGTTCGAGTCTTATTGAGCGACTCTGCGGTGGGCCGCTGCCGAGCTCGCAGCCCAGCCGGCCGGGATGGCGTGGATGCGCTGCGTCCTCGCCTCCAACGCTCTCGTCGTCGTGGAAACAATCATTCGGGGGCGAGCGAGGCAATGCGAGGCAAAGCGAGGCGAGGCGCGCGGACGCCGCGGACGCCGCGGACGCACATGCCGGCGTCACATTTCTCATTTCTCTCACCTGACCGAGGGGTACAGCGAAGGCTGGTCCAGCGAGGCCGCCGCGGCGCCAGGAGGTCCCCGCGCCAGCAGGGCCAGCAGGGCGGCCAGCGCCCAGGTCAGCACGGCGAGCTGGAAGCAGGGAAACGGGACGCTCCAGGGCTTGCAGGACGAACAAGTACACTCACAGAACATCTCGGCGGAGTGCGGCTGTCGGGTTTATAATGAGGACGAGGGGGTAACGACTTTGGTAATCCGGCCTTCACGGTTATTCAGTAATCAAGGTCAATTTTGGCGAATTTTCGGTTAAATTTATAGGCGATCCGAGGATAATCCAGGTAACTTACTGTCACGAAATCAAAGAGTCGTTACCCCCTCCAGTGAGGATGGCGGCGGTCATTCCCCGGCCGCCACAGTGCAGTGGATCGCAGCCACACTTCGCCGGCGGGCCGAGGCGGGCCGAGGTGAACGTTACCATGTCCGCTCGCGTTGCCTTCGGCTGCCTTGGTGTCCAATCATGCAGTCCTCGAGGGGGTTCGGATCTGTCCGGCTCTGTCCGACTCGGCGCGGCTCGGCGGTCCGTCTTGTCGTCGTCGCGGGAGTCCTGCGAGTCCCGCCCCTCCGGATGGCGGCACCGATTCGCTTTGCGGCGCTTTGCGGCGCTTTGCGCTCAGCCAAGAGCCAAGCCGGGCCGTGTCGCTCGGAGCCGTTCCAGCGACTGACTGGCTCACTGGCGACGGACTGGTCCGCGCTCGCCGGGCCGCCGGAATAAATAGGCGGCGCGGCCGCCAGCCCGGCTCGGCGGAGCGGGGCGGCGCGGCGGCGAGGATGCGTCGGACCAGTTCGAACGAGCGCCGCCAAAATGAACGACAAGGACTGTACCTCGGACCTTGTCAGGGGCAGGGACCGCCTCGGCGCTCGGGTATACAAGTTGCAATGACCAAAAAATTTAAATTTGGAAAACAGTTCTCTTTTTCATTAAGATAAAGTAAATTGACACGTTTTAACCTCGTTTATTGTAACTTTCTGGAGGGCTAAAGTAGACGGTGTCATTCGAACCAAAACACTGGTTCCACTGAAAACGGCCGGCGCGTGAGTGTGGTGGAGGGACTTCCCTGGCGGCAGGGCTCCGCCCTGGCTTCGCTGCGGAGTGCGGGGCCCTCCCCTGCCCGGCACCGCGAGGCACGCCGCGAAGCACCGCCTACGCCGCTGGAGGGATGGCAATGGATGGCAACAGGCAGGTGACGGCGCGCCGCGACGCGCAGCCCGACGCCGCCTGGTCGATGAGCCCGTTGATAAGGGCGCGGCGTGGAGGTACTCAGGTAGGTACCCGGGTGGGTACAGTCACGCAAAACACGCTCAACTCCGCACCGTCGCCATGACCGTCGCCCTGCGCATGTACGTCCGCGAGGCTTCCTCGCTGGGGCCTCGGTGCCGCGCTGCACGGTGCTCTCCTTTTCGGTTTCGGTGGGCAGGGCGGCAGAACGCCGTCTCTCCCTCTCTCTCGCACCCGGTACGGGGGCCGGGCCGGCCGCGGGCCCAGACCGTTAGGTGTCGCTGTCGCTGCGGGTGTAGCATGGCCTGGGTTGCCTGGGCTGGCCGGGCCGGGCGCAGTGTAGTGCATCGGGGCTAACTAGGTTCCGTTGCGCATTCCAGAATCGACACCGCGTCCCGCCGTCCCCACTGCACGGGGTGGCGCCGCAGCCTCAGTTCATTTTGCAAAACTGCAGCGGTGCAGCGCCACTCGGGATTTCTCTTGGATCTCTCTCCCCCGGCCAGTTTCTTCTTCTTGACGCTTCTCTGGCCGCTTGCTAGGAATAGAAGGACCCCCCCCCCTCCCCCCTTTCCAAGCCTCGGTGCCGCACCGTGCTGCACTCTCAACCAGCTGCGCCAGCTCTTGTCAACACATTGGAAACTCGTCCCGTGTCGCAATTTCTTTTTTTTCTTTCAAAGAATCCATCAAATTATCGAACTGCCTGCCACAGTAAATATTCCGGCCATGACTCCTTTTACGACCTCGGTCTCGGGGCGGCGATACAACGCGTGGGCACGGAGGAATTTTCCAAGACGGGCCCAGGGCGAATACGCGCATCCCCCTCCCCTTCCTCCTTTTGCTCGAGTAACAAGGTACACTGCATACGAATATTACGCCCCGCCATTATACTACTTTGTCGTACTCCGTTTTGCGTCTGTCCCAGTGCGTGCGCCGCCCGCACAGTGGCGCACAGTGCACGGCAGTGGGAGGGGGGCTTTAGGTGTGACAGGGTCATCGGCCCCTCCTTATGCAGTATGTACCGCCGCGGCCTCATCAGAGCGGCGCAAGTGATCTGGAAGGGAAGGGGTAGGCCGCCTCTGTGCACGCAGCGGGGCGGCGTGGCGGCATCAGGGGGAGGCCCTGCCAGCCCTGCCGAGCGATTCCGAAGAGACGCGCTGTCCCTCTCGCACCGCTCGCACCCCTGCGATGGGCCCGATGAGTGCGAGGGAGACAGAGCGACGGAACGACGCTCGGGAGCCCGCTGCCCCCTATGCCCACCCTACACCTACGCAAACCAAGTCAGCCATGCAGCCCGAGTGATGGTCTCCATCGTTTGGTGAATGTTACATTGAAAATCTACAACTTCAATTTCGAAACCAAACCATCTTCTTTTGACAGGCCTGGCTGAAAAGATCTCGGCATTGGTTTGTCCTGTCCTGAGCAATTTAACATCTTGGTATAACTCGTGATGGAATGGTATGACCTTATTTTGGGTGTCCAGGCGCAAAAATGGGACAAACAAGGAGTGGGTAAAAAACACAGGTAAACAAAAACATAAATTATAACAGCAAAGTTTATTGTTAGTATGAGTTTGTATCTAACATTTTGTAACAGACCAAAAATTTCATACAATATCACATACTGTTTCATCTAATAAAAGAGATAAAACAATGATTAAAATATAATTTATAGCATAATGGATACTTCATGTGGTTGCTCCATTGGCACTGCAATGCAGCACTTCAAACAATAAATTAAAACCATCAATGGCAGCATATGGTTTAAAAATACATTACAACAATAAAAGTACATAATAAGAATAGTAAGAATAAAGACTATATAATACAGGGAATACAATCAATACTAAATCATTAACTAGAAATGTGATTAAAATTAAAACTTGTATCCAAAAGACATAAAATTTGTCTACCAGCATCATGCAGACACTGTTTCAACTATTGACTTTTTAATAATTTCACCAAAGTTTTCATCACAGTCTTCTGGAGGATTTGTTGAAAGACCAGCCTCCCTTGTTGTACCATCACTAGATTGAGAGCCGTCTGTACCTGTTTCCATCAGTTCAGCCGGTCTGCTTTCACCCTCAGTGGGAGATGTTGCATACTGACATCTGCCCCCTAATAAGTTTGAATATGGCTCAAGCTGATTACTTAAAGTACAGACCGAATTTAAAGCTGTATATTGGCCCACATTGGAACTTTCTGATGAAGCAGAGTCATCCTCAGCAGCTTGAATTGGCAGCTCACATGGCTCATTTACATACAATCCAAGCTGCTGTTCTTGACATGACACACCATTAACAAAGTTTGCATCTCCTGGCCTACCAGGACACTGCTCCCTGTACATATTATTTCTATAATTTCCTGTTATGTTTGACATTGAGGGTAGAGAAGAACTTTGGTAAGATTGGAAATTGAATTGCTGCTGTTGATAATTGACATCTTGAGAACTTTGACTATTAGAATAGTTGAATGACCCAGAGGCAGAGTAACTCGCACCCTGGGCTGCATTGTAATTGCTCCCAGACTGTGAGTACTGAAAACTACCTTGGTTCATTACAAACATTGGCACTCTCCTCTGCTGTTCTGTTTGTTGCATTGGCTGTTGGGTGTACCCTTGCTGACCTCCCATAAAATATTGATCATCACTCGGTAAAGAGGTTTCAGCATTCTGCGAATTAGCAAAACCTACATCTGCACAAGAATCTACCTCTGCACTTGAAGAAGAACTGGCATCCGGAACATCACTTCCACCAGATGAGATTTGGTTTGTCCATTGTTGCTGCCTCCTAAGTTCATCATCTTCTTTCTGTTGTTTCTTTTCTAGCTCAAGACGCATTAAGGTGTGGATAAAATGAGTTCGAACTCGCATTGGGTTAAATTCAATGCGACCTGAGGTATTGCCACATCCTTCTCTAGTACAGCCGCAAGGGAAATTCAGACGGTCCACCTGAAGAAAGGGAAAAAAAAAACATTAGTCTAATTTTAGAACAGATGGTTCATGTCTACTGCTAGTACCTGAGGACTATCAGCATTATCATTTGCATGTAACCTTCAAATTACTTACTTGACATTTGATCCCCGCCTGAGAACAAGAACAGGTTTCTGGGTCACAAAAGTTTTTACAGCCACAACCACAGAATTCCCGGGATGTGCGAATATCGCGGCACTCGTCCTTTTCATCAGAATCAATTTTCTGTACACCAGCTTGTCTCAATAACGCACGTCTCTGTCTTGTTGGCACAGGCTGTAAATAGGGTAAAACATTAAAACAAAATAATTACTAGCCACATAAATTTTCTAAAAATGGTCAACATACCTGAAGAAAATAAAATCCATCCATATCCATCTCCTCTTCTGAAATTTCACTCTGCTCCTCCTCTGAATCAGAATCATCAGTGGATTCATCTCCACCACCATTACCACTCTGCACAGAGCAAGCTGCACTTTCCTCTGGTCGAGTTGGATCGGGACTCTGACGTAGCTGGAGTAGCATGTTACGGTGAGCACGACGCTGCTCCACAGCATGCTCCACCATGGTAAACCGATGCATATGTGTGTGCTCTTGTGTCATTCCAAGAGTAGATCCACCCTGCAAACAAAAAAAAAAAGTGATACATTAACGGTCAGACAATGTCACTCATGTTAAAAATGGCCTGTTGCCTTATGCCAAAAATAATTACCTGTGAAGGGACACAAGTGAAGCCCTGTGTTCGAGGAAAGTAGAAGACAGAGACAGAGTCAAAGGTTATTGACTTCTTTTTCTTAGGTTGAGTTTCACCCTCACAAGAGGATGAAGCTGACCTTTTGAGCGTACTCCTTCTCTCTATGGTCCTTATCTCTTCTGTCATCTCTTGTTTGATTCCACTTGGACCAGCAATAGCTTCCACAGAGTTACTCTCAGATGACAAGGTCAGGGATTCAGTCTTCTGGTGTGAATCAGAAAAGCCAATATCAACACTGTCATCTCCCTGACAAATCATAGTTGAAACAGATTCGGGTCCTTTGGCCTTCATGCTGAAGTCTTCTGGTAAAATTGGTGTTAATATTACAGTTGGTGTTTGTAAAGGGACATCACTGTCCTCTTCATCCAGGGAAACTTTGATGTCAGTCTCTCCAGGAGGCGATTGTAAATCATCAAACGTAGGAATATTATCATCACATAAAGCTTCTGTTTCAGAAATACACTCAGTGGGCATTGCTTCTCCCACAGAGGGTGATCCAATACCACTTTCTTCTCTTGAAGTCTTGTCACAGCAAGATTTTAAGTCGAGATTATCACATGCAAAAGCATCTTGTGAAGATTGAAAGTTCACATCAACTCCTTTGCAGGTTTCAGTGAATTTCTTATTTTCTAAAACTAATTTTGAATCATGAGGTTCTATTGCATCCACTCCAATTAAGCTACCACAATCTTCTAGAGATAACTGGGGTTCTTCTGCCTCTTTGCGGGTTGAATTCTCTGCTTCATTCAAAGGTTCATGATCCGATTCTATAGTTATTTTCTTAATTTCTAATGGCTTCTCACACAACAGTGATTGATAGTCTACTTCTTGTGTGCTTGAGCTTGTAATATTATTATAAACATTCACTAAAGGGTTTTGTTCTTCACATACAGTCAACTTTTTGTCTTCAATTAGATTACTTCCTTTAGAAGAACCATTTACACAATTTGATACTTGTGCATTAAATTGCTCAGGATCAAGAGTGATAATGGCATTATTTTGGTCAAATAATTTACTTGAAGCAGAGAAAGACTCACCGATATGAATCTCATCACCTACAGTAGAAGAACAATTTTTTCCAGAATGAGTTCCCGCAAAGAATGATTCTGTATCACTTGCTGTTCCACTACAAAGTTCATCAGCCGAGTTGGAGGAAAGGGCTTCAGCAGATTCAGATCCTAGGCCTGAATCACTGCCATCAGATCGGTCATGAGATTCAATAAGTGCCTCTTGTTCATCAAGACCCTTAGAACTGTCTTCCAGCTTCTCTAACAAACCACTCGAAATCAAACTCCCTACACCTGTTATACTTGGTGAGGTGGAGTTCACATGACCATTTGCAAGCACTGTTCGCAATGAACCACAATGCAGTTCAGTAGCTTCAAAGATTACACTCTTTGCACTTTTCTCTGGAGAAGTTGTCTCAGATTTCACCAAAGACTGGACATTGGGGCTCGATGCGGTTTCTGCAGAAGCTTCACTTTCACACACGCCGTTGCCATTTATTGAGTGAGGATTTGCAGCAGCTGTTAGGTCATGCGTATTAACAGCTTCACTGTCACACCATCTGTCAGTTCCAGAAATTTGCACCTCTTGGTCTGGCACATCTGATTGATCTCTTGATTTGTCTTGCCTTACCAAATTTATTTCTTCCAGTGCTGAATCATCAACATCCCCGGGCCAAGTACTGGTTTCTTCTTGACCCTGCGCAGAGCTGAGGCTTATGTGCTCCACCTCCACCTTCCCATTTGTCTCTGAAACAATATCACCCAGCATGTCTACACATTTGGTTGGTACATTAACTTGGTCAGCCTCCAGCTTTGAGGAGAGGCTTGTGGTTGAGTTGGATGGCACCAGCGGTGCAGGTGCTGGGACGGGCGCAGGCGCAGGAACAGGCAGAGTGACCGGCAAGGAAGTCTCAGATTGAGAGGTTTCCCCCGCCCGGTCTCCTGTTGTTGCATCCATGGCCCGGCCGGTACCACCTAGACAAACAGCAACACAGCATAAGAAACTATGCTCTACTGCTGATGCCAAAAAAAGCACAAGTGCACACAAAGCTGGGACGCCACAAGCTCCATTATTCAAAAAACTTTGATTGCATAAATAATATTTATAATAAATAGGTTGAGTTTAAGAAAATGAGTGATTTGATTCCAACATTCAGCATGAATGTGTAGAATTTAACCTTAAGCGGAAGCAAGCAAAATAATAGCCGCATTTTCCACTCATCTATCACATGTGTACTTACTAGGGAAAATGTATGGTCCGGTGGTGCTTTCGTGTGGGCATGGCAGGTTATCTCAAATTCGACTTCAGTCTTCAATTTGGTCACTAAACAGAAAAAGAAAACAAAAGATAAGCCTCGCAAACAAGAACTCCTTTCAGACTAGGGGTATGTACAATGAGATTGGACATTTAAAAATAGTTTTGTATTGATATCAAAGGGAAAGTCCAATACAACTTAAAGGAAACCAATTTAAAAATTGCTCAAAATTATGCTTATAATATAAAATTACTAGGTCACAAATGCGGACTTAATGTTAGTCTCCGTCAGACAAGATGAATGTAATTTGCAAATATTCGAGACAGTATGCAAAACCATTCATTAAATCTCAAATTGTAGAGCACGACAGAAATCTAAATAAAAACTAAAACACAACAAGAACAAGAGCATTAAGGCCGCTAAATTAGTCTTACAGATAAATGTGTCTGACAGGTCTGGAAACATAACCTCACAGTGCGTTTAAAAGCAACCCCAAATAAACATATTACACACAGTGAATGTCCGCGGCGAGGCGCCAGGCGACAAACAAATCCAGTCAGAACGTAAATTTTGAACTCGACCCGAGGAAGCCGAAAAAGAGGAGGGCCAACCGCCCCTGTGAAACAAAAGCAACGGGGCGGCTGTGGCGCCAAGTAGCACACCAATCAAGTTTGACCGGGGACCGGGAAATGTGGCAACAGAGAACAGCAGACAGCAGACAGCGCGGCCTGCCTTCCTTCCGCGCAATTTTTCAACAAGGGCCGAACAAGGACCTGGCTCTGGGCCGAGGGGTACCGAGGGGGTTTCGGCCGCCCTTTCTCTGTTCACTCGTCTTGCACGGAGTTGAACCGTCTTGAAGGGTTTAGGACCGCCATTTGAACAGATTAAAAATACGAGCGGGCGGAGAAGAACAAGAGGAGACACGTACCGCGCCAGGGCCGTCCAGATGACAGCACCGAAGGGGTGGGGGAGGGGGAAGAGAGGGGGGGCAGCGGCGGTTAAGGCACTGGCCTTAAGGTCCAACTCGTTAACGGCCGGACTCAACTGGGCCGGCTTTCGGTTAATTGCTCTCCAAAATCCGGAATCAATAATTTGGGCGAAACCCGACCCCCCGAGCGACGGGACGGACGGGACGGCAGTAGGGTGGTGAAACGAGGCAGCGAGCGAGCCGCGCGGCGACGACCGGACCAGCAGCGCGGTCGGCGGCTCGCTGCGAACTGAACTGAACTCAACCCAAGCAAGGGACGGACGGGCCGGGACGGGCGTGCTACGCCACTGCCGCCGCCGCCGCTGCCGCCGCCGCAGCACAGCGCCGACCCCACCCCGCGGGGCCCTCCCCTCCCCGCCCCTCTCTTCCTGTAGTGTGGTGTACAGAGCAGAGCGTAGCACGGCGTAGCAGAGCGCCAGCCTAGCCTCTAGCTACATCGCCACTGTGCTAGAGCGCCGTTCGGAGGCAGCCTCGCGCTCGCCTCGTCGCTCCTCGTCGCTCCCACGGCGAAGGCCGCAAGGCCGCGCCGGCGCGACGGAGACGGACGCAGAGCCCTTTGGTCCCTTTTGCCGTTCCAAAGTTGCACCGAAGGGAGTGGGCCGGAGCGGCCCGTACCTCGTCGTTCCGAGATTGGCCACCTCTGAGCCGGACGCGTGCCGGCCCGGAAAGCCCCATTGGCGTGAATGAGCTTCAGGGCGGCGACGCACTCGCGGGACCTCAAGCGGTGTTTCGAGGTGCCTGGGGCACTGCCGGCGGGGCCGGCGATGGGGCGGTTAGGGCCTTGAGGACCGCCAAGAGGTCCTTCACGCTTCGGCAGTGCATCTCAAGCGGCCCGCGCGCGCGGTCAGCGGTCATATGCACGGATAAGATCATTAGAAGGCCCGGCCTGAGGGCCTCTGAGTGCGCGGCTCCTAAAACAAGTGCGGCAGTTCGCTGGTCGCGCTGCCACCGGTGTGCCGTCGGTGTGCCGTCGGCGTGCCGTCCAGTCCCGCCAGGCGCCAGGGCCGCAGTCCCGCCCGGCCCGGCAGGACTCATTCAGGAAACAATGTCCTTTGAGGAGTACAGCGCCGCGCCACGCCTCGCCACGCCAACGGGACCCCACGGGGGAGGAATCCTCCGGGACATCCGCTGTTACACTTAGTCCATGCAAATGTCAAACAGACACAAATTGAAAAACAAAACTGGCAAAAACAAAACTTGCATGGTTTTCCTTTCCTAGCGTAGTTACTTTAGGGGGCGGGTGTCAGACCGGTTCCCTCCAGGCGAAACAGGTGACGAGTTTTACCTCTACGGATAAGGACCGGGTTGGGTGGGGAGAAGGGGGCAACGGGGGAGGTCAGAGGAGCGTGACGTAACAGTATGTGGGTCTAATAACGCACCGCGGGCTTGAACCTTTGGCGGACAATGACCAAAGAAGAAGGAAAGAAGGAGGAGAAGAAGGAGAGGGGAGGAGAAGGGGGAGAAGGAAGAGAAAAAGGAGAAGAAGGAGAAGGAGAAGGAGGAGAATGAAGAGAAAGAGGAGAAGGAAGAGAAAGAAGAGAAGGAGGAGGAGAAGACGGAGAAGAAGGAGAAGGAGGAGAAGAAGAAGAAGGAGGAGAAGAAGAAGGAGAAGGAGGAGAAGGAGCAGTGCGATATGGAGGACGCGAAAGGGAACATGAGTTAAGAGGGACGAGGTGGAGGGCGGAGGGCTCGGCAGGGCAAGGCAGGGCAAGGCAGCAACTTTGGGTTGGGGCGCCCACTGGCCAGGGGAAGGTGGCGGCATGGGGGTGGTGGAGGGAGGGGGAGTGGAGGGGGAGGGGTGGCCCAGCCCAGTGAGCCAGGCCCTTGGCCAGGCCAGGCCCAGCCGGGCCAGGCTGCAGCCTGCCCAAGTCCAGTCGGCCCGAAGGGTTTCGGCAAGAAGATAGCTTGTTTCAACTCGCACACATAGTCACATCAGAGTGGCGTGGGACGAAGGCCGACCGCCACACCGCCAGCCCGACACTCTGGCGGACGGCCGGGCGGATGGCCGGGCGGACGGACGGGCGGACGAACGGACACAGACGGGCTGGCAAGCAGGCGGGCCGACAGACAGACGGACAGGCAGACAGACAGACGGACAGGCGAACAGGCGGACGGACAGGGAGAGCGGCGAGGCGACGCGCGCTTTGGCGGCCGCCTTGCGGGGCCGGCCAGGCAACCCGCAACGCGCGCCTGCACACGGGTTGCCTACCTGCCATTCCGCAGGGGCTCGGGCCGGCTGGGCTCGGCTCCACGCAGGCAGGCGGCAGGCAGCAGGCCGGCAGTCCTACGGCCCGAGCGGACCGGCCGGCCGGTGAGGAGGGGGAGGGGGAGGGGGGAGGGGGGAGCTGGCGCGCCGCCTGCTGCGCGCTGCGCCTGCTATGGGTCAGTACTGCGGCCTCAATACCCTGCAACAAATTCCCCGCTCCGAATCGAAATGAGCGTGATAGCTTTGCGGCCGTGCGGAGCGCGGAGCCGCGGAGCCGCGGAGCAGTGTCGGCAAGATTTATAGAGAGAGGAGGAACCGCGCGGCAGTCTGCGCGGCCGACGGGCAGGCAGACAGTCGGACGGACAGACAGACAGACAGACAGACAGACGACAGACGCATGGACGGGAAACATTTTGTGAAATAGTGAAAAGCAGGAGGGGCGGGACGAGTCGAACTGCGCGAACAAAACCAATAAATTGCATCCCCAAACGCGGCGTGGCGCTGCACGGCAACAGCGGGCGTGGCCGAGCTGGCGGGACCGGGCGTGAGCGGGCGAGCGTGGCGTGGCCGGGCGTGGCGTGGCCGGGCGTGGCGTGGCCGAGCGTGGCGTGGCCGGGCGTGGCGTGGCCGGGCGTGGCGTGGCCGAGCGTGGCGTGGCCGGCGTGGCGTGGCCGGGCGTGGCGTGGCCGAGCGTGGCGTGGCCGGGCGTGGCGGCCGGCGTGGCGTGGCCGAGCGTGGCGTGGCCGGCGTGGCGTGGCCGAGCGTGGCGTGGCCGGGCGTGGCGTGGCCGAGCGTGGCGTGGCCGAGCGTGGCGTGGCCGGGCGTGGCGTGGCCGAGCGTGGCGTGGCCGGGCGTGGCGTGGCCGAGCGTGGCGTGGCCGGGCGTGGCGTGGCCGAGCGTGGCGTGGCCGGGCGTGGCGTGGCCGAGCGTGGCGTGGCCGGGCGTGGCGTGGCCGAGCGTGGCGGCGCCGCGTCGCACAGTGAGTCGTGCGCACCTGCACCACGCCCGCCACGGAGTCGGAGCACGAAAAGGAAAAAAGGAAGGCGCAGGAGGAGAGGGCCGAAGGAATGCAATTAAGAGAAAACAAGCGGAGCTAAATATCAGGCAAATTTTAATTAATTTACCCATTTATCAGTTTCAAAGTCGCGAACGATACGCGTTATGCAGGCCGGCGCGCGGGGCCGTGCAAACGTGCAGGCGGCACGTGCACTGTACACAAGGAGGGAGGTGCCGCCGGCAGGACACACCAAACAAAACCCCTCGCGACAGTCAAATGGCGCCAAGCGCCAAATCGACACGAGTTCCTTGTTATGCCCAAAGGGGCAAGCGAAGCAGCCCGAGCCCCCTGTTGCAAGTGGAGCCCAAACCTCCACGCCCCCTTCCCAATTGCGCTAGTGAACCAGGTCCGACCAGGTCTGGCGCTGTGTGCGCGGGGTTGGGGTAACTGAGGTGTCCCCATAATACTTATGACCAGGGATCTACTGTACTCACCCCACCCCTAGTTCAATCAATTCCCCTCCCCCTCTCTCCCCCACTTGCCCTGTGTTTTTCTCTATCTTTCTACTTCCTCTCTTTTCCACGGGCGACCCCTCGCCCTTCGCCAATACGTTCGTCTCTTCCCCCTACCCGCCGCCACGCCGCCACGGGGTGGAGCGGGGCGCGCCGTCATGCGTCTTCTCTCTCTCTCTCTCTCTCTCTCTCTCTCTCTCTCTCTCTCTCTCTCTCTCTCTCCCCCCTCGCATGCTCCCTCTCCCTCCCGCTTCGCTCGCGTCTCTCCAAACGCAACCGCCAACCAACAGACCACCGCACGTTCCCACCTCATTCATGGGCCCTTGCTCCGCGCCACGCCGCGCCGCCCCGCTCTGTACATGTTATGCACACACATGTGCAGGAAGGGTCCGATATTTAACACGCTCAATATCCGAGTCCCATCCGAAGCGGCCGGGGGCTGGCCTAGCGTAGCCTTGCGTAGCGTGGCTGGCCGGTCGAAGCTAGTCGAAGCGAGCCGGCGAGTCACACTGCGTCCAGTCAGTCCCACTCTACTCGGCCACGCACGGCCTATTGCCTTCGTCTGCGCGTTCATGTTCGAACAGACAAAACCGAGAAATGCGTCTGAAGACATAAAAAAGACAAGAGCGCCCCGGTCCGTCCAAAATCAAAACAGTTTACGAACTGCGAGTTGCTTGACCCTGTAACGCGACGCACCGTTTATTTATTTTTTGAAAAGGACCGGGGTCGATGGCAAGAAAGCGTTTCTGATTGGCCAAATCGTTGTTTCCTGGATGCTCTCTTTTCTTTCCGGATTTTGTGTTTGTTTCTATTCCCTTTTTTTTCTGCTTTGCTGTCGGTGGGTGCTTTCAAAAACTTCCATCTTTCCCTCATTCATTCTGGACCCGCCCGGAGAGAGGGAAATCGCGGAGGGGGTCAGGGAGCGGAGAGAGAGGGGAGGGGAGGGGAGGGGAGGGGAGGGAGAGAGAGGCGGCTGTGCTTGGATGCTTGGCCCCACCTCGCCCCGCCCCATCCTGCTCCTTGGTTTCAGTTGGAGAGAGAGAGAGAGCGAGCTACAGCTCGCCTTCACCAACCTTCCTTCTTCCTTCGACTCGGGTCGACAGTAGGGAAAGGGGGGGGGGGAAGAGTACCGTACCACGAGCGGCTCGCAAGGCGATCGTGTGAAAATGTCAGATCTGGACGCAAGTAGAACAGGTGCGGACGCGGCGGGCCGGCGGGGCGTCCCTCCAGGGCCTCCAGGGCCTCCAGGGCCTCCAGGGCCTCCAGGGCCTCCAGGGCCTCCAGGGCCTCCAGGGCCTCCAGGGCCTCCAGGGCCTCCAGGGCCTCCAGGGCCTCCAGGGAAGCCCCGATGCGGAAGTCAAGTGTGCAGTGTGCGGTGCGGTGCGCATACTACGGGGCGCTACGGGGAGTGTGGCGAGGCGCGCCGAACCGTCGTCTTCTTCGTCGGTCGCCCTTTCAGCAGACTGATTCCGAGAGTCGTTTTCGTCGCTCTGTCTGTCTCTCTCGCGCCTATACAGGTCGTCACCCACGAGTGCGAGAGAGACAGAGTGAGGAAAACGACTCTCGGAATCAGTCTGCTGCGGGGGCCCTGTCAATACTCCTCGCGCTTGGAGTCCGTCCGCAAGGTTGGCACTCAGAGTCGCGCTCTCGCGCGCGGAGTACAGAAGCAGAACCGGTTGCATACTTTTTTCAAATTTTTATTGTGAATTGGTGGATCCATGATTGTTTTCAGACGATCTTGCAAACAGCGCACATGTTTCAAAGTCTTTGCACCCGAAAACGTTTACTAACGCAAAACTGGTGGGAAATTAGTGAATGCCAATAACCTTTGGCGGGCACCGCACCGCACCCACCAACCACGCACCGGCGACGCCAACCTCGCGGCACGAAAACGACACGCGAGTTGACACTGCCCGCGACACGTCGCCGCGTCGCCTCCCGGTCGCCGCGTCGCGTCGCGGTGCCCCCTTCCGGATGTCGGCGAGACGGTCGCGCCGCCGCGTCGCCGCGAGCGTCCAACAGTGTACATTAACACTTTACAGCATTAGGAGAGCGAAGGAGTTATCGGAAGTGGATTAAGAAAGAGGTGCGGGGGCGGGGAATGGAGGGGAAAGGAGGGGGGGGGGCAGCTCGCCGGTGCCGGCACGCAACGCTCTCTGGCGGACAGCGTCGGAACTGCCTATTTGAGTACATTAGTACTTTGCGGGCCGGCCTGCCGTGCGGCCGTTGGGCCGTGGGCCTGCCGCGCGCCGCCCCGCGGCCCGACGCTAGAGCGACACGGCCGCAACAGGGTCAGCACGCCGGGCACGCCGCATCGCGGAGGGGAGAGGGGCGGGGGAGGGGGGCGCCACGAAATGTCTCAGGAGCAACAACCGGTCAGCTGTGCAGTGCAGCGCGGCGGGGCGTGGCGGGGCGCGGCGGGGCGGGGCGGAAGCCATCCCGAAGCCACCAAATAGTGAAACGCGCTCGCCCCGTTCTTTCCCCGCCCCGCAGACGATAGCACGGCATGATGCGTCGTTTGAAGTTGCGCGCCTTCTTTCTTCTTTTTTTATCGTCCCACCCGATTCACATAGAGACTACTAGTTTTCGTTCTTTTTTTCTATACGCGCGTGCTGTGTGGACAAACAGGCTAAGAATAAAATCTGCTTGCCGGGCCGAGAAAAAGCAGGGACAAGTTGGAGGAGAGAGAGAGAGGGAGGAGAGAGAGAGAGAGAGAGAGAGAGAGAGAGAGAGAGAGAGAGAGAGAGAGAGAGAGAGAGAGAGAGAGAGAGAGAGAGAGAGGGAGGGAGAGAGAAGAAAGGCACACCGGCAGCGGAAGACAGAGGAAGAAAGAACATAAAAACACTAAGGAGTCGGAAATAAGAAAATAGAGAGGCTACGCGCAGTACGCCGTCGGGGGAAGGGGCCCCGCGCGGCCCGGCCCGGCCCGGCCCGGGTCAGAAGGGCTGTAAAACAAGGCGACGAGAAATAGGAGAAGGTGTACGTGGTGGCTGCCGGTGGCTGCCGGTGGCTGCGGGGCCAGAGCGCTGCAGCGCGGCGATCGAGGGCCTCCTGGAGGCCGGCCTGGCCTAGCCTGCACGTCGTGGATTAGCAGTGCGGCACACGGGGCGTTGCGGGGCGTAGCGCACGGTTAAGGGATTCAAGCATTCAAAGAGCCGGGCTCGGGCTGGCCCCCTGCGTGCCCCCGCGTGCCCCCGCGTGCCCCCTCCCCCTATGTCCCTAGGCAGCCCAACCGGCCCAACCCCATTTCGATTGGGGGAAACATACTCGGCATTCCGGGCTCACCCTGTACACAGTGCACAGTACACATGCCGCCAGAGGTGTGGGGTGGAGGGGCGGAGTGGCGGAGGGGAGGAGGGAGGAAGGGCTGGAGGATGGGGACGGGGATTTACGCACTCGCAAAAAAGAAATAAAAGACGGAAGAGAAGTTGATCTCCGGAAATTCGAGTAAATCTGAATCTGAGTTTGGATCACTCTCCCATGGAAACGAGACGCACTTTCCAGGCTTTCCAGGCAACTCGAGGTTGAACCGAACCACCTCACCGTTTTCGGGCCCACCTGGGGCTGACGGGGGCCTGAATGTTGGCGTGTTGGTGGGCCCCAATGTCAGCGCCTCTTGGCTGTCGAGGTTATTCGACCCCCGCGTCGAAACGGGAGACAAGTCCAAAATGAATCAGAGTCAGAGTCGTTTTCTGTATCAGCTAATAGCCCAGCCTCGCCTCGCCTCGCCTCGCGCCACTGCCAGCCAGCCCACTGCGTGGCGATGGCGGACTCTGCAGCCGAAATGAAAACTCCGCGGGATCCTTTGAACTGAATTTGTTTCCCGCCCGGAGAAGTAAGGGTGTGCCGAGGGCGAGCAAGCTGCCTGCAGGTTTGTTTCCCTCGTCATACGAAAGAGTGCGATGAATATTCAGGAAAAGGCAAAGGGAGGCTCCAAGGCGTGTTGCTGTGATCGCAGGGCAGTCAGCCCAGTCCTTTAGTCTTTCCCTTTGGTCCTCTTTCGTCGTCCTCTTTCGCGCCCTCTTTCTCGTTCTCCTTCGACTCCATATTCATTACCGTCCCTCTCTTTCCCTACTTTTTCCTTCGTATTTTAATTTCCTTCGAATTCTCGCTAGGCATTTTCATCCTCGACCTAACAAGTTATTACAATATTGCGGCCGTGAAACAAGTTTTACTCGTCCAAACTCCCCCCGCCAGTGCCGCCACCGCGGCTTTCCCGCCCGGCAAAGTAATGGCGCAAAAAAGGCGGGAACTAAACTGCGTCCCGTGAACAACCCTCTCTCTCTCTCTCTCTCCCTCTGAGGGTGGCCGGGTGGCTTTCCCCTATGATGGATGGCTTCCGATACGGGATGCTTCGCGTCGCTTCGCGTCCCCGCCGCCAGGTGGCGCCAGGTGCGACGACACTGCGAGCAGCCCCGCCGGCCCGCCGTTCCGAGAGGGAGGTCCCGTCGCTCTGTCTCTCTCGCACCCCTACGGGCCCTACGGGGCGACCCGCGAGTGCGAGAGAGAGGGAGAGAGAGAGATCTGCCACTGGGAATCGGTCTGCAGAGCCGGGCAGAGAGCTTTTTGACAAGGCGCTGATAATATTTGCCGCGCGATTCGCGTGGCAAGGTGAGTGAGTGTGTGTGAGTGTGCGTGTGTGCTAAGGGGACCACATCTCAACCTCTATCCGATCCGTCCGGGTCGTTGTGAGCGTGAAAGAGGGGGAGGGGAGCGCGCTTTGCAGGGGCAACAGCCCTCCACTCCACTCCACCCTCCCCTCCCCTCCCCTCGGGTGAAAGCTCAACACTTTACCAAAGCCCCGCGCGCCGCCCCGACCCGCCCTAGGCGCCACGGCGGCAGGGGGAAGGGGGGAGGGGGAGGGGTTAGGGGGAAAGGACGAATGGAGAAGGACGTCGCAGGAAGACGAGATGAGAGGGGGGGAGGAGGAAATTGGGGGAGGGGCAGGCGCGCAAATAGCTCGAACGTAAAGCGCAAAATGAACAAAAGAGGGAAAGGTTCCTTCACGTGAAGTTAAAGGGAACAATGAGGACAGGAGGAAAGCACCACGCGAGGCAGGGGACGCGAGAGGAGGGAGAGAAAACAGGATGGGCACACGGAAAAGGACAGAGGAGAAAAGGAGAGAGGAGAAAAGAAAGGAGAGAAATGGAAAGAAAAAGAAAGATTTTTCTTTCTTTCTTTCGAAGCAGCTGTCTCAAGCCTACTTCCTCTTCCACATGAGTTGTTATGAGAAATTCAAACAACGGGGATTGGTAGGACCAGGTAGAACACTGGCGGGGCGGCGGCAGGGTGGTTTGCCGGGGTAGTCTGCCCCTCCCCTCCCCCTCCCCCTTCCCCCAACCAAGACCTCTCATTCCCCATCGCAGAGCCATCTACTCTTTCGCGGCTCCCAGGGACACGACTGTACGTAAAGTCAAGGTTTGCCCCAGACAAACCAACTTAATTTTGTTCTCCTTGCTCATGCAATATTTTAGAGCGGCGCGGCGCCGCGCGCCATCGCCGTGCAGACGTCCCGCTCGCTCCAGCCCGGCTCCAGCCACATCCTGCTGGACCAAAGTCGCAGCTAGTCGCAGCGAGGCAGAGCTGCGCGAAGCGACGCCAAGCGAGATACTTGGCACCCCATAAAGCCCCGTACCGCGGTACGCGTAGGGCGCACCCGCGGGCAGTGCTGCCGAGCCGTGCTCTCGGGCAGCAGACTGATTCCGAGAGTCGTTTTCGTCGCTGCCTCTCTCGCACCGATACGGGACGCCCCATGAATGCAAGAGAGAAATGCGACGAAAACGGCTCTCGGAATCAGAGCGGCAGCCCCAAGCAAAGGGAGGGCGCGGTGCGGCGCGGCACGGCAGGGCTCGGCAGGTTCAGCCTTATTACACTGTCTCACAAACCCATGAGCCGGCCGGCCCGCGCCGCCCCGCGCGCCCCCGCGCCGCCCCCGCGCCGCCCCCCGCGCCCCGCGCCGCCCCTGGTCATGCTCTATCTCACTTTTCCTGATCTCCGCCCCTTCGGCCCCTCCCCACTGCGCACGCTGCCCCCTCCCTGCGGCGCGCCGCCCCCGCTACCGCCCCCGCAGCCGCCCTCGCTGCCGCCCCCGCTGCCGCCCCCGCTGCCGCCCCCGCTGCCGCCCCCGCTGCCGCCCCCGCTGCCGCCCCCGCTGCCTCCCCCGCTGCAGCCCCCGCTACCAGCCCCCTTACCTCCCCCAGCTGCCGCCCCCAACCGCTCCCATCCCCTCCAATCCCACCGGCCGGGCGCGAGTCAGTAACTTTCAGAATGAACAACAAACTTCTTGAGCGCCCCCTCCCCTCCCCCCAATTCCATCTCTCCTGCCACAAGACCCTCCCCCACCTACCCGGCGCCCCGTGTCCGCCATTTCCGTCGCCTTACAGCACTGTCCCGCTGTTGAACAGTGTGCCGGCCTCCGCCACCTTTGCCACGCTGCGGGCTGCGCCTTGCTGCGCCTTGCTGCGCCTTGCTGCGCCTTGCTGCGCCTTGCTGCGCCTTGCTGCGCCGGGCCGCTCGGGGCGCGGGGCTGTGTGGGGCTGCGCCGGCCGGAGCTACCCCGACTGGTAAAAGAGGGCAGTGGGGCGAACGGGGCGAACGGGTAGAAGGGCTACTGCAAGAAGACACCCCTCCCCCTTTCCCCCTCTTCGCCTCCCCGCGACGGGGTCCCCGCTCTGGAGGAGCAGCATTATACTCGTGGCAGAGACTATCCATCGCTGCCTCCGCTGCCCGTGCTGCCCGCGCTGCCTCCGGACCTCGGGTCGGGGGAGCCAGGCCGGCCCGACCCGGCGGAGCCTTGGGAAGCCTTGCGGAGCCTCGCGCAGCCGATGGACACTTTGCGGCGGCCACGCAACCCGAACGACAAAGACGACGACCCATCGACCAGACGGTGAACGCCGCGGCCACGCCGCCACGCCGCCACGCCGGGCAGGCCGAGGGTCGAGGCCGCGCTCAGCTCAAGGCGTCGCAGTGCGTTCCCTGAGTAAGGTGGAATGGTTTTCACTCAAGATTGATGAATAGCGCAAGGGGGGGGGGGCAGAAGGGGATGGGGAGGTTGAGCTTCTGGGTCGCCGGTCTGATTGAGATGACTAGGGTGCCAGCAGGGCGGGGCGGTAGGGCGGGGTGGCTAGGCGAGGTGAGGCACCCAGGCTGACCAGGCGAGCTGGCAGGCAAGCTGGCAGGCAAGCTGGCAGGCAAGCTGGCAGGCAAGCTGGCAGGCAAGCTGGCAGGCAAGCTGGCAGGCAAGCTGGCAGGCAAGCTGGCAGGCAAGCTGGCAGGCAAGCTGGCAGGCCGTGCTAACGCCGCCGTTTGGGTGCTGTTCGGCGTTTGCGGGTTGAACGACGAACAAAGTGGCGGTTGTCCTTCCTTTTCCCCGCACTGCCGGCACTGCCCCTCCCCGCTGGCCCGCTCCGCACTGACCCTCCCTGCCCCGCCAGTCCCTTCCTCACGGCATCGTTCGCGAACGTCCTTGGCCTGCGGGCCCCGGCCGCCCCCCGCACCCATGCCCCCTCCCCCCCGGAGTCGCGCCTTCCGCACCTCCTACCCCTCTCACCCCCTGGTTCCATGCCATCATTTCTCTTCCTCATCCCCCCCTCCCCCGCCACTTCCCCTGTCCTGTTGCTTTGCTCGTATGTTTCACCCTCCACAAAGCCACAGCCAGCTTTCCAAATGGAAATCCGCAATCCGCGAAGATTGGCCAATAGCAGCCCATCTACGGCATCTACGACACCATGCGACGCGCCTTCGTCCAGCTTCGCCTGAGTGCAGTGCAGACCGCGCGGGGAGGGCGGTGAGAGTGGGTGCGGGTGGTGCGGGCTTGGAGCCCCGCCGGCGGCAACCGCGCGCTCTCCCTCATTTTAAAATCACAAAAATATTCCCGCGCCTTAATGATTTTGCACGATGGTGGGGGTTGAACCTCCGCCCCACCAGCTCCTCATTGACCGTGTCTCACTTTCACCCTTGTCGATAACCAAACCTTCGTCCAGCCATCGCTGAGTTTCATCCTATTTTTTCCCTTTTCCATTTTTTTCCTGTTTTGCTCATGCCTTCCCTCCCCGCCCCCATTCCAGTGCGCCCCCTCCCCCTTCCCCGGGTCTACGCCCCACCCCTAAACACCCGAAACCCACCCCTCCCCTCCGCACCCCTCCCCGCCCCTTTGACAGCTCGGGCAGAGCGCTGTTCGTTGTACCCCACCGCCGCCCGCGCCGCCCGCGCCGCCGCCGCCCGCCCGGCCGTCTGTGTGTCTGTGCCCTTTGTGTCTGCCCGTCAGTTTATCTCTGTCCTCCCTGTGATGTTCTCTGTTCTCTCCCTCCAACTCCTCTCCAATACTGTTCCCTCTCTTCCCCCTCTGCCTGCCTGCGCCCCCTGGGGCTTTGCCTACTCCCGACGCATACCAGCCGCCACCCCGGAGCGCCCGGCGGGTTAGGCACCCCGCCCGGCGGAGGTGCATCGCCCGCGCGGTGGTTGCCTACCCGCCGGGCGGCGTCCAGCCTGCGAACCGCCGGGTAGGCAACCCGCCCGCCAGCAGTGCATCGCCGCGCGGTGGTTGCCTACCCGGCGGGCGTCCGGCCGGCCAGAGCAATCGGTAGACAAGCCGCGTCGCCTGCCTGCCGCTGCAGGCCGATTCCGAACATCGCTTTCGTCGCTCTGTCTCTCTCGCACTCATCAAGGGTTGCGTATCGGAGCGAGAGAGACGGACCGACGAAGAAACTGCCCTTCGGAAATGAGGCGACTGGGCCGGAGGGCTGAGAGCGAGTCGGGTTCCTTGCCGCCTAGCCGCTCGACGCGCTTTCCGGCGGTTTACCCGCGTGTGCAGTGTGCCCCGCACCTTGCGCGTTCGCACCGGCTTGCCTTCGTTCTTCGGGTCGGCGGCAGGCCGAGAGGCCGGGGCGGGCCGGGGCGGGCCGGGGCGGGCCGGGGCCATAAACGGATCAAGACTGAGGGAGACAGCACTAAGTTTTGTCGGCGCACGAAGAGGAAAAGAGGGACGTGGCAGCGACCAGCGCGGTCCCCGCAGAGCTCGTGGTGCATCACTCCAGCCGGCTGCCGCGACGCCGCGATGGCCGCGATACCGAGGAGGTAGCTCGAAGGTGGCGGGAGGTAGGAGCCGCCGGAAAGGGGTGGGGTTCAACGAGGTCCCAAAGCACGCGCCAATAGTGGGAGCGGACCCGGTGATGTGCGGTGCGGAGCGCGGAGTAGTCGGAACATGTTGGTACTTCCACCTGGCGGCCAAATCGCCGACCCGCGGCCCGGTGCAGCGCCTCCAGCCTGCAGCAAGGCTTCCATCATGCTTCCATCCTTCCAGTCTGGGTGTGCGTCACCCTAGGCCCTCCGTCACCCTGGCTGGCTCGCGTCCTGGTTGACCGGTGCCCGGCGTCTGGCCCGTGCCGTGCTCGAGGGCCGTTCGTCACCACGCTGGAGCCTGGAGCTGTGGCTGCGGCCTGCGGCCTACCCCGCCCGCCGCGGCGATTCGGACGCCGCCCCGCCCCGCCCCGCCCCGCCCGCCCCGCCCCGCCCTGCTCCGCGCTCCGCCCGGCGGCCCCGGCGGCACGCTTCAATGGCGTGGAGCAGGTCCGTGCAACTGACGTCTCCATTATTTGGTCCAGACGCGGGCACCGCGCCGCGCCGTGCCGCGCCCTGTCCAAAGGCCCCGGTTCAAATGCCTCCTCCTCGAAGCTCGAAGCGGCGGCACACTGTGACGGGGACGGCAAGCACGGCACGGCGCGCAGGGAATGGGTCACCGGCGCAGCGCCCGCCAGCCCGCCACGCGCACTGGACAAGTGGAAATCTCCAGTGTGTTTCTCCAGTGCGGAGGGTGCGGGGGCGGCTGCGGCGGGCCGGCTGCGGGGGCGGCAAGCCAAAGGGGACACGGCGGGGGCGGCGCGGCGGAGGCGCGGGGGCGCAGGGGCGCAGAGGCGGCGGGCTGCGGGGGCCGGCGGCGGGGGTGGCAGGGGGTGCAAGGGTGCGGGGGCAGGATGAAGGGACCAGGGACGCGCTACACCCGCGCACAAATCGATGGGGGCGTCAGCACCGGGTATCCATGGCGTTGCCATGGCAACGGGCCATCCCGATGCAACAATAACACGATGCTACACCGAACGCCACCGATTGGCAAGTCATTAAAAGTAAAAGTCGTTGGTGGATGCGCGGTTGTCCGCGGCGAACGAGTAGAAATGCCGGAGGCCCGGCGCCGGCCCCACGTGGAGGCCCCTGGAGAACCACTGCTGTCGCCATGGCGACCACGGGCTGTGCAACAATGGCATCGTCAGCGAGGCTAGCAAGGCAAGCAACGCTAGCAACGCGCCAATCGGAAATCACCCCCAGAAATATGGCGGAAATGTAACGTGCCCCACTCATTAGGGCACTACGGCATTGTGTATGCATTAGGTGTGGCCGCTAAAGCGTTGACTAGGCCGGGCCTGGCCTGGCCGGCCCCCCAGCATCCCCGCCCCTCCCCTATTGACTCCCCCTGGCCCCTGGCACTGCCTGGGCACTGCCTGGGCACTGCCGGCACCCAGCGCATGAGCATTCTACTCCCTTTTCCACCCTCGGCATGTCGTCTCCCCCTCCCCTCCCCCTCTCTCTTTCCCTCCCTCTCTCTCACTCCCCGACCGCCCGACTCGTTCATTTTTCTCTCCCTCAGTCTTTCGACCTTTTCGTACTTTTTGCCTTTCTCCCACCCGTTTCGACGTCCGCCCCTGGGCCTTCGCAGCCCGGCTATTTTCTCCTCGTTCGTTGGTTCTCCCCCTCCCCTGCCCCCGCCCCTGTCCCGGTCGGCCCGCGCGGTTCGGGAAGGCGGCGCGTCAGGAACCGTCACATCTCTGCGCACCGCACTCATTAAAGTCGAGGGCTTCTTTTCTCTCCCCTTCGTTGTCATCCTCGTCGTCCTCTCGTCGTCGTCTTAGTCGCTGTCGTCATCGTCAACATAGTTATCCATCACCACCGTCGTCGTTGTTGTCGTCGCCGCCGTCGTCGCCTCTTTCTTTCCTTTCTTCTCCTGCTTCTTGTGGGCCTCCACCATGTTGGTCACCGTGTCCATCACCACGACTGACAGGGGGCAAAGTGTCCCGCCCCGCCGCCCCGCCCGTAAAACCGACCAAATTCTGTCGCGGTCGTGCCGCTCTGATTGATTCATAAATAATAATAATCCGATATTCTGCGCGCGCGGCGGGCGAAGCAGGCCAAGTTGACGGCGGTGAAGGACGGCGCGGAGGTCCTTGCGGGCGGCCGGAGAGGGGGAGGGAAGGGGGGGGGGGGGCAGGCGGACGGACGGGCGGGTAAAGGGGTGGGTCTTGTCCTCCTGTACACCCGACTCATGCATATAAATGACGGTTGTTTGAATGTTTCAAAACTCGCGCCATTACGCGGCATGCGGCACGCGGCCCGTCCCGGGGAAGGACGTGTCACTAGTCAGTTTTGGCGGCAGGCCGATTTCGAACAGTGGTTTCGCTACTCCGTCTCCTCCGTCTCCGTCGCACTTGTGGGGCGCTACGGTACGGGTGAGAGAGAGAGAGAGAGAGAGAGAGAGAGAGAGAGAGAGAGAGAGAGAGAGAGAGAGAGAGAGAGAGAGAGAGAGAGAGAGAGAGAGAGAGAGAGCCAGCATGCACTGTGCGATGACGGCCGGCTCGCGTTGTCACCGTCACCCCGCACAGCGCAAACGCCTCTAGCGTCGTCGTAGGCAAAAGGCAAATCTGCAAACAACACCGAGCCGTGCCTGCAGGCCTGGCAACGTCACTCACCTCCTTTCGGATTTCGGAGTGCTCGGCCTCCTCCCGGCCGTCCCGGCCTCGGCCCTCGGCTCGGCAGCTGGCCCAGTTGGCGATAGGCGGCTTGGCGGTCGCGCTGCACCGCCGACTCGCGATGTTTGCTATTATTCCGACGGGGAAGCAGGGAAGTCCCAACGGCAGCGACTGCCTGCGTTGCGGCCGGCGGCCGCGGGCGCACCAGCAGGCCACTTCTGCAGCTGCCGATCTGTCAGCGAGCTAGTCTCTCTTCCTGCTGCATGCAGTGCAGTGCACCGTTACAGTTTCGTTTGACGGCGTTGTCGAGGGACAAGTCCGCAGTCCGCCGCTCGCCGCTGCCACGGACTCGCCAGCTGACGGCTTTCAGTACTTCAGTAATCCCAGGAGGTCGTGTTGTTGCACCTCGACTCGGCTGTTTGGTTTGCGCGTCGCTCGCGGTGCGCGGTACGCGGCGCCCCACTGCCACCACCACACCACGGCGTCGTCCTCCGCGTCGCAGGCCGACCTGCGCCGAACCGCTGCGGAACCGACGAGACGACGGACTCGACGACGGACTCAGAACTGTGCCAAGAGTCGGCGTGGCGGCGTGGCGCGGAGTACGGCGGCACCGCGGCGCAGCGAGCAGGCCAAGCAGGCCCAGCCCCAGGCCCCCGCGAGGGGAACGGTGCGGTGCGGTTGTGTGGCTAGCGCTGCGCTGCGGCGGGGCAAAACGGTCCCTCCCTAGTCCACTCGGACTCGGTGCCGAGCCGAGCGGAGCCGAGGGCAGACCGAGTCGAGCCGAGCCAGGCCTGGCCGGCCGAGCAGCTAGCGAGCTAGCGGCACCGTCGTGATGTTGTGCAGAACTCTGCGTTTCCCCCTGGCCCGACTTCCCCTCCCACCTGCCTCCACGCCAGCCCGCTCTCCCCCCTCCACTGCTGCTCTATTTTGCTTTGACAATTTTCTTTTACTCGCGGATTAGTCTGAAGTGTGTGCAGTACATGCAACAGTGTTACTAAAGAAGAGAAGGCAGTAATTTCAAATCTCTCGATAAAATGAAATTAATGAGTGCGTCTTGTACCACTTCACCAATACAACTAAGGGTCACAATAAGATACAACATTTTACTTTTTTGGGTTGGTTTTATTAATGAATTGGTAGATATAAATCCTTCTTAACAATGACACGTTCCATATATTGTTGTTATCACGAGTGTGTTCACTCTTCTCTACTCACTTTAAGCTTTGACTTACAAGGAAAAAAGAATCACTTAGTTGCTATTCTATCAGTCTGCAGTCTTGTTTTTCCTAAGAGGTAATAAAGAATGGTTGGGACCAAACCCAAATTCTCACGGCGAGAAGTAGAAGCAATGAAAAACACCTTGTCACATATGAACACAGAACTGACAGAAATGATTTAAGGCATCCATTAAATACAGAGGTTCCCTTACAGAAGTCAAACTGGGGAACAGTATTTTCAGGCCCAAAGTGTATCAATTCAATAATATCTTACAGGATACAGCATAAATAAACCGAATGTCGGTTAAAGAGAAATATATCCAAACAGATGACACACTACAAATAACATTTTACAAGTCAATCACCCAAAAAGCCATATACAGATTTTGAAATAAAAACAATAAATTTTTAAGCTGTTTTAGTGACTTGATTATCTTAAAAGAACCAACAAAACACACACATTTCCCCTCCTTAAACATTTAATTTTTAAAAGAAGTACCGAAAAAGTAAAGGAAAAGGAAACAAACTTTCCAAGGGAGTTAATGAATCAGATTTGTAAGCAATGAATGCTATGAATGAATATCACAACATCAAACTGAGCTTGTCAGAATGATTTTACAGAACCAAGTACAAATTTTGAAACCACAAAACACATTCAGCTGGCATATCTAATTAATTTACACCAATTTCTTTGCCTCAAAGAAGCTCTTCAAATGATGGGTCTGCCATGCTCCCATAACTAAAAGAATTGCAGTTTGAATGATAGACCACCACAGAACTCTTGAATTGGTACTTTCACTTGTCATACGGAACCTCTCCTCTCGATACTGTAACAAATATAAAAGGCATGACATTTACAACCCCAAAAAGAATCTGACATTTTAATATTGAAAGTGAAATAAATGGAATGCCCCAGGGCCATATAAAATAAGAGTACTAACCCGTTGGTAATTTTGTTCTTTGGAAATCTGGTCTACTTGATCCAACAGCTGACGAACTCTTAACTGAAGGTCTGACAGTTTTTCCTTCTGAGCAACGTTTGCATAGTCAATAGCATGTTCGCCTACTTGAATATCCAAATGCACCCTCTGAAAATAAACAAAAAATTGAAATTTAGTTTCTTATTCAGAGTAATTTGAAGATATTTTATCCAATTCATTACTGAAACAGCAAATTAGACAACATACCAGTTGTGTTCCACTGAACCACTTAGTACTGTTTGAATACAAACAAATGACATGTTCTCCATGGGTGTGAGAAGTGAAGGACAATCTACCCTCTGAGCTGTAAACCTAAAAACAGACCAAATACAAAATTAACCAAAGGTCAGTTAAAAACATTGTAAGTAAGAAAGGTAAAAAAAAATTACTTACTCGTGACAGCACTACTTTGTCGTCTGGGTCTTTGACTTCCACATGCATGCCAATTCCAGGACTGGATGGCATGAAACCTCCACTGCGTGGATCGTAAAGTTCAACTTTGTAGTTCACTGAAAATAATATCATATGGTTAAACCTTTGAACTTGGTCTTCTTCTTATCTAATAGTAAAACCTTGGCAAATAAAGTGAATTTACTACATTAACAGATGGATCTTTGAATGCAGCTGTTCATTCAACAACAGGTGAGTAGAAGTCCGTATGTTATAAAATTACAGTGAAGTAGATAAAACAATTGGTTTTCGAATATTTTAAACATCAGAGATCTACAGAAAAGCAAGTTACAGAGAAAGTTAAACCATTATATGGTCAAGAGCCAAATGTTAAGGGAGCTGTGTTCAGTGTCTGACAGTCAACAACAAATGAAAAGAACACAAATCAAACGAGAAAAACTAGAAATAAATCTTTAGCTTCGAAACGGTTTTGTTTAAAAATATTAGGGCAGCGATGGCAAAATATAAAAAAAACACCGGCGTGGTTATAGGACGTATGTCATCTGCTGTACTAACCAATAACTGTCGTCTCGTCAGGTATTTCTTCTATGAAGCATTTCCTCTCTGTTTCTCCTATATGAAAGTAAAGTGCAGAACATGATGAAAGGTATAAAATAACTAGAAGAAACGTAGAAATTCCATTGAACGGGGACATAATGAATTACTAAAAGTCGAACAACAAAGTTCGACGTTGACTTTTCACAACACGTCACCGCCAGCACAAGCAGAACGTTGTTGACAAGCTACAAGGCGGTGTGACCCACCACTGGCTACCAACCTATGCCTAGAAAACATGTAGAACTGTTTGTTCTAAAGGAGGACACGTGCTGCTCCTCAGGAAAATAAAATCAAGCTACGACTTTTCATTGCTTGTGTGTTTCCCACGACTCCAATTTTCACTCCTTCAACCGACTTGAACCGCCAATGATGCCCTCCAATGCAGTTGCAACAATCTGGGCTAGCGGTATTTTTGAACATGGTTTTGCACTGAGGGAACGGATTTGCCGTATTCAATCGGGTGTTTGAACCAGCAGGGTTTCCTAGAAGGTGTTTCCACTGCATGTTCGGATTTTACATTCCTTCTGTGGAATAGAACCGGGGCCCCTCGTCTTGTGCACAGAGGTTGCAGTTCTTTACCCAGAGAAAACACACTCCCAAAACTAATTTTGTTAGCTGTTTCTGTTGCTGGCTTGAGGGCGTTCATGATCATCAAAAATTCTGGAACACCTCTATTGCCTAATTAAGGAGGAAGGGGTGGGGGTGCATGTCTTTGAACACTGGATAACAAATAAAAAAATGATTTATTCCTTTTTGTGAAAGAAACAAAGGATTTTATCTTTGATAACACTCAAAACAGACTTTGATTATTACTTCATTGAAGTAAATTTATAAGGTCAACACACAAACATAATTAAAATTTGATATATATACTTGATTGGCCTTGAAAAATACAAGACAGTAATTCACTACTTCAATTGGACTAAACTAAAATTTCATATTAGAAATATTATGGCTTTATCTATAACAACTAAATGTACAATATAAATTTAAGGTAACAAAAATTGAATGCAGATCACAAACTACAATGTTATTAATACATCGAAACAAATTGTAACTTGACAATACAATATTAGTACAAAACTATTAGAACATACATAGTTGTATCTTTGTAAAACTACCTTAAGATATAAAAAAGCGCACAAAAAAATCTAATTTAATAATATTTCAGTCACTCTACACACACTCACAATGAACAAATTAAATAAAAGATTTGTTAAAATTAGCTGTTCCAGATGTCATCTTGCTGTTGCACTGCTAGCCTTCTTTTTTCTGAGGAAAACAAACAAAAATCAAGTGAGCAGTGCAGTCATAGGTAGGGTTTCATAAAGTACTGAGCAAACATCAAAGACCTACCTCGAGCCTCCCGTAAAACCCGTTTTTCCTCTTCTCTCTCGGCTCTCGCAGTAGGAAGCTTCACACCCAGTGCACCAGTGACAAGGCGCCTTGCCAGCGCTGCACACGTTTCGGGGCGTGGGCGGAAGGAATGAATGGATTCAGAGAGGCGTCGGGCTTTCAGGCGAGACTCTAAAGATGCCTCACAGAGGGGTCTCATCCGAACCATGGGATGCTGGTAAGCTAGCACTTGCTCAGCTGTGAACAAGATAAGGTAAATAATAAATTGAACTTTTCATGAATTAGGATCAAAACTATAAAACAAATTTGTATAGAGTACTGACCTACAAGGGCTCCAGCAAATACACCCAAAGCATGGGTATCATCCACCCATTTGATCTCAAAGCCACCAGCCGTGTTCTTGAAAGGTGAGAGTACAGCAACTAAATCGTGAGTCTTAAACTCAGGAGGAAAATTGAAAATTTCAACAACATGGCTGAAGTCATCATCTCCAGCTGATCTTCTTGTCTTCTGTTGATCAGCAGGAACCTGGCTCCTATAGTTGCGATAGTCAGATTTTGGGTGTGCTACTTGGACCTCTCCAACAGCACTTGTCAACTGAAAATTTTAGAATACGGAAAAGAATTAATCAACATCTATTCACTTCACAAATCAAATCTTAACAAAGTAATTTAAAAACAGCTTATTCAATTTCAATACTTAGCAAAAG
Source organism: Thrips palmi (assembly GCF_012932325.1). Taxonomy (NCBI): domain Eukaryota; kingdom Metazoa; phylum Arthropoda; class Insecta; order Thysanoptera; family Thripidae; genus Thrips; species Thrips palmi. The sequence continues at coordinate 2,860,342 of NW_023144624.1, read as the reverse complement.
CCGTACCTCTTTCATTAGGAAAGGGTCCAGAACATCCTCATCCAGCAAATCGTCCCAGTCACATTCATCAGGGTTAAAAACTCGTGCAGCTTTGGTTGGGGAAGCTTGTTTGTTCCCCTCTCCTTTAACAGGTTTCATAAGTTGCACAGGCGCCACATAATTGACAGAGTCACTGGATGAAAGACTTTCACTACTGCCTCCACTGCTTGTGTTTGTAAGTCTACCAGAAAGGTTGGCGTCCCGGAAATCATCATCACTTGATTCAGTGTCTCTTTGTGAAAGCTGTCTGTGATTATTACTTTCAACCATAACAGTTTGAGATGGCTCAGCTTCAATTGAGACATGCTTCGGTAGAATTTTATCACTTTGAGTCCCTTGATAAGGGCTACCGCCTACTTGAACAATATCACATTTTTCTTCCACTTCATTGACTGATCTGGTATTGGTAACTTTAAAATCTATCACAGGTGCAACTCCACTATCACTAATCACTGAACTGCTTCTACTTTTTGAGCGAGAATATTTGTTTTCCACATCAGTAAGAGTAGCAGGCTGCTCAGAGCCCACAGCACTATCTGATGTACGATTAAAGTCTTGATCTGCCTCTTCCTTTGTTTTCCATTGGAAGTCCTCTGTTGGGGAACTTGAATGACACAACATTTTTTTCTTTTCAACAAGAACCTCTGCCCGAGGTGGAAGGTTTTTGGGTTGTGAAGAACTCATGGTGGAGGATAGTCTTTCACTTCCAGAAGAAATACTGCCTCGAATTCCCTCTAAATCCAAGTCACTTGATGTTGACTGGCAGAGCTTCTTCTTAGTTTCCACTAATTGAGATGCTCGAGGAGGGAGACTAATTGTTGGACTCGAGGATCTAGGTTTAGAAGATATTTCATCTTCTATGATCAGAGTCGAGCCGGATGTGTGTCTGTCCTTTTCTGGGGGGCTACGCACAGGACTAGAGAGTCGAGTTGATGATCTATCCCCTGGTGGTGCAGGGGTGTCATCAAATTTTTCTGAGTCCTGGAACACTCGCTTTGCTCTAGGCACATATACTTGTTGATCTGGACGACGGACTCTGGGCCTGAAAAATTAATTTACAATGAACAATGTCAAATAGCAATAGTAAGAAAAAGAAGAAGATATTTAAACAGAAAATAAAAGTACCTTGCAGATTTAACTGCATTCTTGGCTGGAGGTTCATCTGAGTGGAGGTCTGGAGCTGGAGAAATGACCTTAGACGAATCGTCTGTTGATCTTCGAGCAGCTGGAGGTCTATAAATACCAATTGTTGGTAAAGAGGTTCTTGATTTGCGTTGCTGACTACTAGTCCTTTCAGTGTCACTAACAACCATCGTCAGGTCACTCGATAATGATGCTGTCCTTACGCTTCCTTGACGTTCATCATTTGATGCATCAACCCTACAAAAACGAATCAAAAAAAAAAAAAAAAAAAATTAGTTACAACAAATCAACATGGAAAGGAAAATAAATAACATGAGAACAGTTCATTTGTATACTTGATACTGCAACTGAAATTTAGATAGAAAAAAACAAGAAGGTTTCAACAAGTCACCATCTGGAAAATAGAAGCATGCAGCTAAGTCAACAAAATGGCTCACAAACATTGCACAGAATCAACATAGACTGAGCATAAAAACCACGTAAATCAATAAAAAAAAAATTTAAATCATAGAAATGTGGGCAAGATGTAAAAAAAAAAGAATGATAAGAATCTGATAATTGACAGCACAGTAGACTAATGAGGGCTCACAGCAAATGCTGGATTACCTGCTGCAATCAATCATAAGTTGATTGTTAATAGCTACAATAATACCTTTTTAACATTAGTTTTGCCAATGTCAGAATTAACTTGCCAGATTCTAGACTTTAGAGGTTGAATTATCACACAGAATGCCCAACAAATGGAAAATCTTGGACATTAATGAAAAGTTCAAGGACAGTCAGTGTCAGTGTTAAAAAACAAAGGAGGCAAAGCAATCTCATCTGTTACCTCAATTGGACAGATTTTGTGGTAAGACATAAAAAAGAGAATACAGAAGAAAATTTGAAGTTTGGTGTAATTGAATCAAAGTTGCACAATTTTTCACAGAACTATGTTATTGTTTTAACTTCCATACATTAATAAAATTTTGATATTGCCTTAGTTGTTTGGTTGCTAAATATTAAAGGAGGTGTTCAAAGAGAAGCAAGCCTATCAAAAGCATACATGGATAAAGCATCACAAAGTGATATCGATACAATAGACATTGCGGAAACATGACCTTCACAACTTTTTTTTATCCCAGCATATGGTGAACACCCCACACCACTCAAGACTAGATGCAAAATTTTAAAGAAAAAAGATTCAAGGGTTGTTAAAAAAAAAAAAAAATCTTACCTGGCGACAAGATCCTTAGTACACACCACAATCCTCCTGTCAGGATCCTCGCCAATTGAAAATGTCCTCAGCTGATCAAAACTGTCCTGAGCCAGCTGATGTATGAGAAATCTATAAAAACTGTTCACAGGTGGAAACACGAGAACGCTGTAAAATGGACAGAAAACCAAATGTAAAGCGTGCGCCCATGTGCCTCAGCGCGAGGGGCCGGCAATGTGACATAATGGTTATGCTGGAATTACTTTCACTCGTGAACTTGACAGAGCGGCCGAGCACCCTACTGGTCCCGTTCCCGTTCCCTGCGCGTCACACAAAGCAGCAGCACGCGCTAACTTGTCAAGCAGGCGTCAAAACACGGCTCGCGAACAACACAACGGGCCGCGTGACTTTGGCAGCCAAAGGAACCAACCCTGCTTAAAACTCGCCGAATTTGGGTCCTGGCTGAAAGGCCTGGCGCTGCCAAGCGAACGACGCAGGGTCAACCCAACCTCTGCGCGGACCAAAACAAGGGCCACGGGCGGCGTGCTGGCGCCTTATCTCGCAAAAAACTTGCGATAAACACAGCCTCGACTACTTGCCTGTGAGCTGACGACGTTTCCAGAAAGATATTTAAGTCAGACTTCACTTGATCAACAAAATCTGCTTCGCTCGCGGGACAGCTGAACGCCATGACACACTACCGATCTATTTTTCTTTGTTTTTGTTCTTTTTGCATCACTGACCCATGACGTCACGGTTACGAAATAACAAACGAAAGGAGGGCAGCCATTGTGGCGGTAACCCACTTGCGTTTCAAAACGGCACGCGTGAGCGACGCCGTGCGCGCGCCTCGTCTCGCGTGTGGAATCGGACAAGACTGTTTCGCTGAGGGGCACTCGAAACGATCTAGGACAGACTCTCGTTCGACGAGTGCACCCTTTCGATTGTTGGCCAGGCCTCGCTTGCTGATGCAAGTGTTTGGCGCTGCTTGGCGGTAGACAAGCGGGATCTTAGATTGGCGTTCTTCCGGCTTGCTCTGTTTTTGCAGTTGTTTTTAGCAAAGGTTTCCGTTAGGTTGAACCAGAGGAAAATAAATGTAAAGTAGTAACCGTTTGTCTATTAAATTGGTGAATTGACGCTGTAACTAAAATGTGAAATTGTCGTTTGTTCGTTACTGCTCGACCGCTCCAATCTCGTTCACAAGTGATCTTCCGTTAAATTTTTTTAATTGGGGGACTCTAGTTGATCAGACACCCGGGCGAGTTATCGGTCGAAGATATCCCACGCTAGGCAGGCCAGGCAGGCTGCGCGGGGTATCGGCGACCCGCGAACTCCCCCGAGGACGACCGGAACAATACTCTGCCATTAAAGTTCCGCCCCGAGTGTGTTGCACTTGTTGCACTTGTTGCGAGCGCGCGGTACTCGATGCACTTGTTGCGGCACTGTCAGTCCTCTCTTGGCTCTCGCAGCAGGCTGGCGGCAGGCTGGCGGCAGGCTTGCAGCAAGCGTCCAAGGGCCTCTTGACGCCGCTTGCACCGCCGAGTCCTCGCCGGGGCGCGTCTGCCGGTAATCCTTTAGCTCCCCGCCGCGCCGCCCCACAGGGATCCAAGGGATCCACACCCTTCGAAGGAGTCCCCCATCGCGGAGGGCACGGCACACACACACACACACAAACAAACACACTCGGATCGCACACTCCCGACGCACTCACACACGGAGTGGCACACACGCGGCGCCCAGTGCTCTACGCGACGACAACAACCACCGACTGCCGGCCATGGATGAGGCTGGCGCGCGCTGAGCTCGGCATGGCAGTGGCGTGGCGGCGTGGCCTTCCCTCCCCTCCCCTCCTTTCCTGCAGCCTGCTTGGCCTGCAGCCTGCAGCCTCCCTGGCTGGCCGCACTGCCAGGCTTCCTCCTCCCTTCTCTTCCGCCTTATGCAAGCCCATGCAACGAGTCCGGACGGCATTGCTGGTGCCGTGCCGCCGTGCCGGCAGGTAGCCCCCTCCACGAGGGCCCGTGAGGCCACCACGGCCCGTGATGCAACACACTGTAAGCCAAGCCGGTTGCCTGGCCTACATTTCGGCCCCGCGGCCCGCGTCGTGAGGTGGAGGTGGCGGAGGGGCGGGGGTATCGCCGGCCTGGATTGGCCTGGATCCGCTGCCTGCCGGACTGCCGTGCCGGCCTGCCGGAATGGAACAGGGAACGACTCGGCAGACGCGGACTCGCGGACGGAAGGCGCGGTCCGCGGTCTAGACTGGAAGGCGGGCCGGGGCAGGGCCCGGCCTGGAATGGCAGCGAGCTAGGCGCAGCGCGGCGCAGCGCGGCGCAGCTAGCCGCGGATTACGGCCGGAAACGGCCGGAGCAGCCAGACGGACGACGGGCGACGGATACGGCGGGCCCGTGTGCTTGTTGTGTTGGTTGTGTTGTCTTCGCCGGCTCCGCTTTGCTCTCAGCACAGTGGGCCCGAAGACCGGCGGAGGCGGCCAAAATTCTAGATGTGTTTTGAAAAGAACCAGAGCGGAAGTCAGGAATAATATGACAGCCTGTGACGGTTTCTAGGGGTGGCGGATTGGGACGGGACCTATGTCCATGGTGTGAGGAGCCAGGTAGCGTGTGAACTTCCACTTCGCGGCGCAAATTAATTGTCTCCAGTCACAGCAATGTGAAAATGGACACAAATACGTGCAGGCCAGTGTCGTGCGGGAAATAGTTGGAGTTCGCAGCGCAGCGGAGAGTAGGCAGCGGTTTCCGTTTTCGGATGGTTTGCGGAAAGAAAGAAATTGGATGAGGATGAAAGATGGTTCAAATATTTACGTCGCCACACTGCAAACTCGACTGTGTATGCCATTCGCTGACACTTTCAAAAGGCGCGCATGCCAAGTGCGCACCCCCGCAGCGACGACCATGCGTGTTCCTTCGCTGGTCCAGGAAGAGGCGCCACATGTCCCGGCCAAATCCTGCGACAGGACTCTCGACAACGTCGAGGCCGTTTTGCAGTGTGGTCCCCTGGTCCCGTGCCGATGCCGCCGCACGCCGCCGCTTCCGAGTGAGAGAGACGGCGCGACGACGGCGACGCATGCGCGCGGCCACGCTAGGCCACGGCAGCAGGGGCAGGCCGCAGGCCGCCGGACAGGAAGTGGGCTCCAAGAGGCACGAAGTGCCACCAAGTGGCTCGCTACCGTAACATACGCAAACACGTATAACATAGTGACATAACAACATAGCCGCATGGCGGGCATGGCGGGCATGGCGGGCATGGCCGGCGCTGCGGCATTCCAGCGCGACGTCGTTATCACGTTCGGCGAGGAGGCGAGGCAGTCCGGCCCGGCGAGGCCGCGAAGCCGCGAAGCCCGGCCAGTCCGTTCCCTTGGGATTCACGGCCGCGCGACTCCCACACTGCGAGGCTGCAAGCAGCTGCAAGGCCCGCAGACTCCCGCAGCCTCCCGGAGCGGCGAGCGGAGCGGAGCCTCCACTGGAGGGAAGTGCCTACACTGTAAAAACTTCCGTACTTTTGTACGGAAATGGTACAGAAAAATATAGTACGCAGGTACGGAGAAAAGTACGGAACGTTCCGTACTTGCTCCATATGAACCCATGTAAATGGGTACGGAAAAAAGGTACGGAACGTTCCGTAGTTGGCAAGTACAGACGGTCCAGGCAAATTATTGACCAGACATGTTCCGTACTTTTTCCGTACTTTTTTCTCACAGTGTAAACGGGGCGCGCGTTTGTTCCGCGATACCGCGATAACGTGCCGGGGAAGCAGCGACAGCATTACGACTGCCTTCTGCCGGAGTGTCCGCCCGTCCGCCCGCCCCACAGTGGGCCAGAAGACCGGCCGGCGGAGGCGGCAAAAACTCTAGACGCGTTTTGAGCTGCGAAGTAGCGAAATAGGACGCCAACCGAACGTATAACCCCACCAATGAATTCCTCATTCGGAGAGCAATCCATTGGCGGGGTCACACGTTCGGTTCGAGTCCCATTTAGCGACTCTGGAGCTCAAAACGCGTCCGGGATTTTGAGCGCCTCCACCGGTCTTCTGGCCCACTGTGCGTCTGCCTGCCTGCCTTCCTCTTCGCCAAGCTGCTTTTCTTCCCCATTTTCCAGCGTGCTTATCCACGATGAAAGTCCGCCCTGATACAGACGGGGCGGCGGCTCCCAAGCTCGTTACTTTCCTAACCTTGGATGTTTCGTGACACATTTAGGCGCGGGGCTACTGCCAAGGTTTTCTTCCTCTCCCTCTTGTTCGGGGGGGGGGGGGAAGAGCGTCAGATTGTCAACGCGGCCCAGAGTCGCGCGCAGGGCGCAGACACACCCCGCCTGGCTCACGTATTATTCAGCGTGCAGCATCGCAGCGGGCATGATGAGTGAGTGTATGCCTGGCCGTTATCCTGGTCGCCCTCGGTCCCAGTAGGTTCCAGTGGCGTGGCGGTGATCGACGAGGACGCATCGGCACGTTACTTTCGCTCCGACCAGGTGTCACGCGGTGTCACGAGGTGTCACGCGGTGTCACGAGGTGTCACGCATCGGCTCCATTACTTTCGACTGTGGTTATGCGGGGCGAAGTCTGGAGGTGCCCTTCAACCTTTCCAGTGCACGGCGCGGCACGGCGCTACCCGGCACAACAACATGTCGTGCCGGCCGTTGACACGCGGAGTTTTCCTGGAAAGGAAAACAGTGGGGAGAGCAGCACGTTCCTTGAAATACACGCACCCATCACAACTTTGTCACATTTCGTTGATGGCACGCCGAAAAAAATATCGGATACTGCCTCTACTCTACTGGAGCGCGCGCGCGGCAGAGCGCGGCGGAGCGTACATCAGCAAGTCAAGTCGGTGACGAAAATACTGGTCATGCAGATGGACGGGGGCTGCCGGGCGCTGCCCTTGAATTTCCCTCGGGTTTCCCCGGAACGTCGCGTCACGCTGGAGGGCAAGACGGCTGGAGGCAAGACGGCTGGACGCGGCGGCTGGCGGCGCTCCAGCTCCACGCCGCGCTGCGGGGCCGCGGGGCGTAAGTCTCGGCTCGGCCCGCTCGACTTGAGAGGCTTTTGTTGACTCGTCCAGCCCGGCGCTCGCGGCGGGGTGGGGCGGCCCTGGGTGGGTGCCCTCACTGCCGTCCGCGCGGGGCGGGGCGGGGCGGGCCCAAGGTCGCGGCGGCACGGCCGTACGGCCGGTACACAGGTCGACGTGCTCGCGGTGGAGCCATGCGCTGCCCGTGAACGCAGACACCACCACGAACCACCGAGAGGACAACCATTCGTCGAGTATGGCTTCCCAATTAACACTTGCGAAAGCGCCCTGAACGAGTCGATGACTTTTGTCTCCACGCTGTGCACCACTTCCATGAGTCGATTTCATTATCCAGTTTCACTTTCCAGAACAACTCCGGAGAAGTTCGTCGGTAAGCAGATGTAACTGGCGTCGGAGAGCGCAGCTGCGTCTTCCCCAGCGCCTCGCTCCGCCCCGCTCCCCCCCGCTCCGCCCCGCTCCGCCCCGCTCCGCCCCGCTCCGCCCCGCTCCGCCCCGCCCCGCCCCGCCCCGCCCCGCTCCGCCCCGCTCCGCCCCCTCCGCCCCGCTCCGCCCCGCTCCGCCCCGCTCCGCCCCGCTCCGCCCCGCTCCGCCCCGCTCCCCCCCGCTCCGCCCCGCTCCGCCCCGCTCCGCCCGCTCCGCCCCCCCCCCCGCTCCGCCCCGCTCCGCCCCGCTCCCCCCCGCTCCGCCCCCCCGCCCGCCCGCCCCGCTCCGCCCCGCTCCCCCCCGCTCCCCCCCGCCCCGCCCCGCCCCCCCCCCGCTCCGCCCCGCTCCGCCCCCCCCGCCCCGCTCCGCCCCGCTCCGCCCCGCCCCCCGCCCCGCTCCGCCCCGCTCCCCCCCGCCCCCCCCTCCGCCCCGCTCCGCCCCGCCCCCCGCCCCGCTCCGCCCCGCCCCGCCCGCTCCGCCCCGCTCCCCCCCGCTCCGCCCCGCTCCGCCCCGCCCCCCCCCGCCCCGCCCCGCCCCGCCCCGCTCCGCCCCGCTCCCCCCCCCGCCCCCCCCCCCGCTCCCCCCCGCTCCCCCCCGCTCCGCCCGCTCCGCCCCGCTCCGCCCCGTCCGCCCCCCCCGCCCCGCCCCCCCCCGCCCCGCCCCCCCCCCGCTCCCCCCCGCTCCGCCCCGCTCCGCCCCGCTCCCCCCCGCTCCGCCCCGCTCCCCCCCGCTCCGCCCCCCCCCTCCGCCCCGCTCCCCCCCCGCTCCCCCCCGCTCCCCCCCCGCTCCGCCCCGCTCCGCCCCGCTCCGCCCCGCTCCCCCCCGCTCCCCCCCGCTCCGCCCCGCTCCGCCCCGCTCCGCCCCGCTCCGCCCCGCTCCGCCCCGCCCGCCCCGCTCCGCCCCGCTCCGCCCCGCTCCGCCTCGCCCCCGTTCCCCGCAGCAGCAGCGTCTCAATTTCCTATTTCCCGGGGCGCGCTGCCGCGTCGGGGTGTCGCGGCGCCGCGGCGTGCAGCGTCAAGCGAGCAGTCAGGTCTCTGGGGGATGACAGGGACAGGTCGGGGACCGAGTCGGGACGGCGCGGCACCTCCGTGCGCCGACCTATTCGTCCGCCCTTTCACTGCAACCCGGGGCGAAAGGCCCCCCTCCGCCCCCCCCCCCGCCCCGCCCCGCCCCGCCCCCCCGCCCCACCCCGCCCCCCCCCCCCGCCCCGCCCCCCCCCCCGCCCCCCCCCCCGCCCCGCCCCACCCCCCCCCCCCCGCCCCGCCCCCCCCCGCCCCGCCCCGTTCCAGCCCGCCAGATCCACAAGCTTCAAACAACCCCGCGCAGCCACCCGAGATCCGAGAATTCCGCGCTAAAGCCCTCCAAAGAGGAAGACTTGCCAGGCCCGCTGGCTCACTACACTGGTTGGCTCGAGCTGGCTGATTGGCTGTTCCATCAAAGTGTGACGCCACAGTGCGCGCCACAGCGTGAACCGATTGGCGCTTCCAGGAAAACAGATTACCAGGCACTGCTCTTTGAATTCGGTTTGTAGAGGCGGGAATGTTCTTTGTATCAACAAGGCCGGGCCACACGCGCCCTCGCACCTTCGCGTCCCCCACTCTTGAAAAATAAACCAAGTTGCCAAAGTGATTGTAGTCCATTTTGTTCGTTTTCTGCGGGAGTGATGTCCACCGGGAAGCAGCATTTTCCGCAAAGCGTCTCAAGTTTGTACCCATTTTGTAGTGTATTGGGGCTGTGGAAACGCTCTTGGGCTGTCGTCCCCTTGGATCCCCGCTTTTGCCTGTCCATGCCCGTTCCGAAGCTAACCGTCGCTGGTTGCGTCTCCGTGCATCTTTCCCGGCTCGCGCAGTCAGTGTGGGAGTCGGACGCACAGACAGACGGACGGACGGACTGACCGCCAGACAGACGGATGACAGACAGACAGACAGACTGACGTGGGTGACGAGGGAGCCCCTGCGTTGGCGTTGGCCGGCCGGCCCGCCAGACCTCCGTGTGTTGCGGGACTGCCTATCCCAACTTCCACAGGCGCTCCGGTGCGCATTCGCATTTCGACCTCAGGATTCTCGGAAGCAGAAGAAAAGTCCGTCTCGTGTCCGTCCAGGCGCTTCCAGCCTCCAGCCTGGGCCTGGAATCCGCGGCTTTGAGTTGTTTCGCGCTCCAGCCGGCTCGGGCAGGCGGCACACAGTGGGCCAGAAGACCGGTGGAGGCGGCCAGAACTCCAGACGCGTTTTGAGCTCCAGAGTCGCCAAATGGAACTCGAACCGAACGTGTGACCCCACCAATGGATTCCTCGTCCGGAGAGCAATCCATTGGTGGGGTCACACGCTTGGTTCGAGTCCCATTAGGGACTCTGGAGCTCAAAACGCGTCTGGAATTTTGGCCACCTCCACCGGTCTTCTGACCCACTGTGCGGCAGGCAGGGGCCGGATTCCGTCAGTGTGGTGGTCCTCTCACCTCTCTCGCACTCACGGGGCGTTCCGTCGCGGTGCGAGAGAGACGGCCGCGAAACGAGCGCTGCTCGGCATCGGCCTGCAGCGCTGCGCGGTAGTTGGCCGTGACGCCGCAGTGTGGCGCCACCGGTCGTGAATTGTGCGCGGAGCAGCGCGGAGCAGCGGCGCAGTTCGGGGAAGTCCGCCGCGCTCCCCAGTTTCCGCTTCCCTCCCGCCTTGCCGTGCCGTGCCGTGCCGTGAACTGCCCTGCCCTGCACCGCCCTGCCGTGCCGCGCCTCTCAGGGCCGCCGGGCCGGCTGAAAGGGCTGACATATGAGTGCCAGGGCTCCGCAGGCAGTCTGCAGGGAGCAGGGACGGGGCGCGCCGCTCAGGGAAACCACTTCGAGAGGCGGTGCGGGATAAATCAGCGGCGCCAGACACTCCACGGCTGTCGGTATTTTCGCCCTATTTCGCGATCGGGGGCGGCGAGGGAGACGGATAGAAGCTGCCTTTGTCAAATCAACTGTGCGGAGAGGGAGTTGGCGTGCGTGCGTGCGTGTGTGTGTGTGTGTGTTTGTGTGTTTGTGTGTGTGTGTTTGTGTGTGTGCGCACACGTTAATAGAGTTAGCCAGCGGCTGGGTAATGTTTGCGTCTTGTCGTCGTAGGGCACGCGCTGGGCACGCACTGGGCACGGCCGCGCGACGGAGACAGGACGCAGAGTGGCTCAGTGGAGTGCCTCCAGGACTCCAGGATCGCTGGTGGCGCCAACATTCCTGCCTCCCCCCACCTCGTGCCGCCCGGTGCCCTTCCGCCACGCTAGGTGGATTTCATCGCTAAGCAAATTACGGCCCGAGACGAGCAATGGTTTGCCGGCAGTGCGACGCTGGCGCCAAGGCTGGCGCGACGCGAGGCGTGGATCCACGCCGTTTCAAGTTGGAGGGCCGCGACGTAGAAAGGAAGTAATCTCCTCAAACTTTTTCGTAAAGATCTCCACTTCTTTGTTTTTTTGCAAAGAAGGCGGGATTTCCACACTGCCCCTTTCCAAAAATAAAATAAATCGTTGTTTTTCTGCAGAAGCACGGCCTGGAAGGTTTTTAATTTAATCACTGGAGTAATACTTGAAGGGGCGGTTCGATTTTTTGAGGGGAACGGGGGGGGGGATGAATAATAAGACGTCGAAGGACATTGGGACTTTTGGATGGGTGCGAAACCCCTCTCGGCAGCGCACCGTCTCGCTCCGCGTTGCTTTGCGGTCACATTGAGGCAGGTCGGGCAGGTCGGCCAGGTCGGCCAGGCCGGGCGAGGCGCAACGAGGGCCACCGCGGAGGAAGACGAGCACCGAGAGCGCGGCAAGGCGAGGTCGCGGGGCCGGCCGGGCCGGGGCCCGCGGCAGGGGCCGTCCCTCAACGGGGAATGAAGGGGCCCGCGCGTTCTTCAGGGAGTCCTTTACGAAAAGTTACGACCTGGACCGGGGATGTTTCTCAGTGTAGCATCCGTTTTACAGACGAGGCCTCCAAGGCCGTCTGCGCCGTCCGCGTGGACACGCCGCTCTCCTGTCGCATCTGGCCGAATTCGGCGACGGGATGAAAGTAAGTGGAGCCGCGGGAAGCGGAGTGTCAGAGCCGTTCGAGCGCGGCGTCGCCACGGCCACCGGGCCGGCAAGGGCGGCCGTCAAGGGACTCGATTACAGCGTCCAGCAAACGGCCCCGACGAGCAGGTGGCGACGTGCCTCCAGGCACACACGCCCCTCCTGCCGCGCGCGGTCAGGCCCGCCCGGGCCCGCCCTGGGCCCCGCGGGTGCGATCCGAAATGCATTCCTTTGCCGCCCACGTACGCTACTCACAACAGGTAGGACGAGCCCTGACCCGAAGAATCCCGAAGGCCCCCGAAGGCGAGCCGAAGCCGACTCGGAGCGCCGACGAGGGACAGGAGAAAGTTGGTCGGTTACACGCGGTTACAGCATCGGTAAGGTGTGAGGCCGTGAGGCCGGCCTGGACGAGACCCGGCCGCCTGGCCCCATTCCACACGCCGGTGGCCCCCTTCGCTCCCTTCTACCTTCGCGAGGCCGGCTTCGACTACCGGTGCCGGCGGTCACTATCGTCCAGCCCACAGTGGGCCAGAAGACCGGTGCCGGCGGCCAAAACTCTAGACACGTTTAAAGCTCCAGAGTCGCTTAACAAGACTCGAACCGAGTGTGTGACCCCACCAACGGATTCCTCGTTCGGAGAGCAATTCATTGGTGGGGTCACACGGTTGGTTTGAGTCCCCTTTAGCAACTCTGGAGCTCAAAACGCGTCCTCCACCGGTCTTCTGGCCCACTGTGAAGCGGTGCGGCGGCGCCGATATGCCGCCGCCAGCACGCGTGATATTTAACTGCAGACGCCATTTGCCATGAGGACCCGTCAGGCCCGGCTTTGGCCGACGGACCGTCAACACGAACCCAAACCATCATTAATAACACACGTGACCTCGATTGCCATCAATAATTCGGGGGCTGCTATGCCACTGCGCACTATGTTCACACAGTACCTGCCAGTGTGCAAACTACCGGTGCCCTATATGCAGTAGCGTGGGTGGGGTGAGGTAACACAACCGGGATGAACGCATGTCAGGTAACAAGCGCCACAATATTCAACCGTCCCTTTCAGAAAAACGAAGACGAAAAACGTAATTGCATTACTGGAAAATGAAGCGCCAGGACGGGCCGACGCAGCGAGGGGTCGCTGGGCGCCAGCCGGCCGCAGGTAGCGTGGGGTACCCCGTGGAGCAGACCACCCAACGGGCATAGCCGAGCGGTTCCGATCTCTTTCATCTCTCTGTCTCCCTCGCACCCCGACGGCACGCCCCATGAGTGCGACAGAGACAGAGCGACGAAGCGCTCTTCCTTCGGAATCCATCTGCAGCCGGCGGCGGCCGGCGGCGCCTGGGTCGCACACCACCCATCGCACTCTGCGCCGCGGCGGTAGGCAACCCAACCAGCACGCCTCAACCCAGCCCGCGGTCAGCAGAGTGCCGGCGATTCTGCAGAGGTCACTCTGTCTCTCTCGCACCCGCACAGCTTGCCCCATGAGCGCAAGAGACAAAGAGAGCGACGAAGCGATTCTTGAGAGTTCTGAATCAGTCTCGGGACGGCGGACCGCGGCGGACCGCGGCGGCCGGGTCGTGGAAGACGTGCAGACGCGGTGCTGCACAGTAGTCGCGCGCACCAGTGAGGCTGGCCGACGAAGAACGAAGAACCTTCTCGCAAGGCGATGAACCAACTTCCAGGCTTCGCGGATCCACGACGCCGGAGTCCCGCCCCGCCCCACGCCCACGTTAAAGGGCTCCGCGAGCGTCGAAGTCGAACCCATCGGGCGGCGGCGGAGTTCCTGAAGTGAATCGTCTCCTCGTCGACAGAGTTCTACAGTGCACTGGCCGCAAGAGGCACGGCGCGGCGCACGCGCCCTAGGCGTGCTAGGGAAGCCCAACCAGTTTGTCGGCCTGTCCGCGGCGAGTCCGCGGGGAGTCCCCGTCCCGGTGTGTCAGCCGGCCGCACTCATCGGCCAGACCAGCGAACTGATTCCGAGAGAGGCCTTCGTCACTATGTCTCTCTCTCGCACCCTCAAGGACGCCACATGAGTGCGAGAGAGACAGAGCGACGAAAACGACTCTCGGAATCAGTCTGCAGCTGTCGAGTGTCGGCGCGCGGCTCCGGGTGGCCGCCGTCGTGCTGCCTGCTCTCCTTGTTTACCGTTCCACATCCCCAGCTCTTTCTCTCTCGCACAGTAATCCGGACGGATCTCTCACATGCACGCACGGCTAGTCGATCATACGTTTTATTTGCGTTCCGATCACCGCCGGGAACCCCTCCCCCAAGAAGACGAAGAAGGAGAAGAAGATGACGGAGAGGAAACGAAGCCGAGCAGAAACAAACAAGCAGTGCAGCAAGTACAGTGGCGGACGCGGCCAGCGCAGACGCGCCGTGCACGTGCATGAGCCGAGACGACACCAACAAACTGCGCCGCGGTAATGGATTCAGGATTCACGGAACTTGAACAAGACGCCCAACTCAAACAGGCGGCCCTCCGCGCCTCGCCCCGGCCCGGGCCTCGACGCCCGCCAAGTCGGGCAGGGGCCCGGGGCCCGGCCGCCCCTGGGACGCCAGCGCGCGGCGGGCCTGCCTGCCTCGGCCTGCCTCGGCCACCACAGGCGCACGGCGAGGCACGCTCATTCCGAGCACTGTTCTCGTCGCTCTGTCTCACTCGCACTCACGGGAGTTCTGCACTAGGTGCGACAGAGACAGAGCGAGGAGGGCAGTGCTCGGAATCAGCCCCACAAAAAGGCTTTTCTTGAATTGAGAAAATAAATCTGTAACAAGTTATGTAAATTGAATGTTTCAAGTGAATTCACTTACTGCGGGCAAATTATCGTGGTTCAAGAAACGGACTGTTTAGGGTGAGCTTGCTGGTGGACTGTAGAGGCTCCCCAGTGGACAGGCAACGCCACGGAAGTGTTTCTCCCTTCTCGGACCATTTCAAGCTTCGTGCTTGGCCCGGCTTGGCCAGGGCGACAAGACAGGTGTGCGTAGATGAAGATGATATCGATTTTGCTGCGGCCTCGACGGCGTCCTCCCGTGCCGTGGAGTTCGCCTCAAAGCGTCGCAAAGCCTCTCCGGCGGCGTCATTAAAAAGGGCCGCCGTAATCTGGCGCGCACGACACGCGCGGTTTTCCCCCGAAAATAGGATATGTCTTTCTGTGCGCGGCGCGGCGCGCGGCTCGCTGACAGATCCCTCTGCTAGAGCGCGTTCCTCGAAGCGCGGCGCGTGGAGCGGCCAACAACGAAACAACAAGTTTCATCCAAACATCCGAACACGACACCGCGACGCGCCGCGACGCGCCGCGACGGCTTGCGGCCCACCCCATCCCTCATCCTTTTTGGAATATCTTTTTCTCAAACAAAGTTCCTAATCATCCTGCCAAGTTCCGCGAACGGTCCGATTCGTCGCGCTGCTCTGCCAGTGTCCCGCCGGGACGGGCCGGTCGGTCGCGGCGCTCGCGGTCGCGGCCGTTCGCCCGGCCGGCCGGCCGTCTCACGGTTAAGGCCAGGGCGGGGGGCCGCGGAGCGGGGCGGGCGGGGCGGGGCGGGGTGGGGCGCGATACCCGGCCCAACCAACACTCTGCAGTCGGTTAGTCGGTCGCTCAAGGATGGCGGAGTCGGTTTGTCGCCCAGACGAGTGAACTCAGAGATTCGGACTCGCGGCGCGGACTCGCGGGCCCAGCAGGGCCGCCAACCAGTGCAGTGATTAGCGCGCGATTTCAAAGCCGAGACGATCGGACGGCCGCCTCGTCAACGTGACGCCGCCTTGTTTCTCCACCCGCGAGACGAGGAAGCGGAGAAGCGGAGCAACCTCGACGGGGACGTGCGTCTCGAGCCGCCGCACTTGCACTTGCATCGCATTGCAGCGCGCTGCATCGCCGCGGACCGGCCACCACACTGCATACACGTCGTGCCGCACGTCGTGCCGCACGTCGTCATCGGCCAGTCGGCCAGTCGATCTGGACCGCCCGGCACCGCCGCCGCCATGTTGCTGTGGCAACCGGTCATCGTGACACTGTGCCTCTTGGCGCGCGCCCAGGGCCAGGCTTCCAGCGCGTGTGAGTACACCGTCAACGAACACAGTTCACCGCGTTACCATTGTCGTGTCACGTCGCGGATGTCGCGACAGTGCGTTTCTTCGTCTTCTCCCCCTCCCCCTTCTCTCTCTGCTGGAAAGCATGGCTCTATTTTCGTGCATTTGGCATCGCGGGTTGTCCGACAGCTCGAGGGCCTCATGACGTCTCCGCCCTGACATCCCCCTCCCCCGTGGCAATTCACTTTTGGCGCGTTCATCCCGCGCACCCTTCCGCGAACACACCCCTCCCCCTCCCTTTTCCGCCCGTGACAGTCGCGACGGGGTTAGCGCGCACCGCGCGCCACCACAATTGGCTTGTTACTGGGCCTGGCAGAGTCCCACGCCTCCAACTGTGTGTGTGTGTGTGTGTGTGTGTCTGTGTGTGCGTGCAGTGGCAGACGGGCGGACTTTGTTTCGGCATGGCCAGGCATGGCCGCGCCACCCTTATTGGCCGCCAACCTCGGCGTCGTATTTTGGCAGACGCGGCAGGTGGTGGAGGTAACCGAGGTAACGGGGAGGGAGACCGATGATGGACTGGGGCGTCCGATGCCAATCCCACAGTGCCGTGGCGGGCCGTGGCGGGCCGGGACGCGCCTTGACGTATCGGGGTGCCGTCAACGCCGCCCCCCCTCTCTCCCTTTGCCCTCCACAACATGATCCTATCCCATACCGTGCTCGGCGCATTTAAATATTCCCCCGGCAGAGTTTATTTTATTCCGCGAGCCGAGCGCGCGAGTGGCGCTGCCGGCTGTCGCCCCTGCAATGTCAAGAGCACAGTCACTGACTGCTACACTGCTTTACGGGTGTCGCGAGGCGCGGACACGAACC
Source organism: Thrips palmi (assembly GCF_012932325.1). NCBI lineage: Eukaryota > Metazoa > Arthropoda > Insecta > Thysanoptera > Thripidae > Thrips > Thrips palmi. The sequence continues at coordinate 2,843,599 of NW_023144624.1, read as the reverse complement.
GCCAGCCCGCCAGACTGCGGGCTGCGCGCTGCATCGCTCAATCCGAACGAGGGCGTGCATGCAGCAGACTGATTCGCCACTCTGTCTCTCTCGCACTCATGGGGCGGCCCGTATAGGTGCGAGAGAGACAGAGCGACGAAAACGACTCTCGGAATCAGTCTGCAGCTCGGCGCTCACGTCGCTCCCTTGTTTTCAAACGGCCCGTTCCGGGAATCGAACCCAGGAAATACGCGGTGCAATGCTGTCAGCGTGTCTGAATCGAAGTCCTATTCGTGGTAATGTAGTGCCCAAAGCGCGACTGGAGTGATGTCCGCCCTCTGGCCCTCCTCAGCCCCGGCCGCCTGGCCCCGCAAGCCTAACGCTCTTTTTATGGAGCCGGAAAAAAGCGGAGCAAACGCGCAGAGATATTGTCGCCACTGCAGACAGCCCACTCAGGGGAATGAGACGACATCTAGGCAGATTTGCGTTTCTCGGAAATATACAACATGACGAGACGCGGCAGTCGGGGGCGAGGCCGGGCGAGGCCAAGCAGGGCGAGGCGGTGGAGGACGCAAACCACTCAGTTTGTGTGCCGACGCCAGCCAACCCAGCCACTGCCACGACCACTGGCACTACTAAGCGGACGGGGGCAGCCCAGCCGTCACATCGGTTGCCAAAGGTTTGCGGAGAGACAGTGCGTTCTCTGTCTTTTCAATAAGTGCGTGCCTTCGGGTCATGTTTTCCTTCCATTTCACACCTACGCGCGCACACACACACACACCAAAACACACCTACACCCTCGCAGGAACACGCGCGCCCTGGACACATAAATTCTAGTTTGGCGCGGCGGACAGCGAAAACGAAGGGCCGTGTGTCCTGCCGGCAATCTCGCCGTCGTGGGGGGCGGCGGGCCGAGCGGCGGGCCGAGCGGCGGGCCCTGCTGGCCGGACCGTCTCTCTCTCTCGCTCTCGCGGGACGCGCAACGAGTGCGAGAGAAACGCACCGACGGGACTCCCCCGGCCTGGAATCAGCCTGCAGCCCCCGGCCCCGCATAACTCCGTGTTTATCCGACTGCGCGGCGGGGCGGGGCGGGGCGGGGCGGGGCGGGGCGTCGCCGCTCATGATCAGCCGGCAATGAGGCCGTGATGCGGCTCGGGGCAGAAACAGGGAGGGTTTTCTCGCAGCGACAATGACAAAACGAGGCACGGCACGAGCCCCATCGCGTTCGAGCCTCGGTGGTTTCAACCCCCCAACCTGAGCCTCAAAACGTACCCAGCACGTCAACGTCAAACTGAGTTCGGGTGGGGTCTCGGTTGGTCCCCCAGCTCGGGCCTAAAGCCGTCGTGGCTGAAACGGAACATGTCCTGTACGGGCGAAAACAACGCGAAAAAAAAAAACAAGAGCTTGATCCAGCTGCACACAGGTGTGCTCCACCCAGCCCCGCCCAGTCGGCATTCGTTTCCGAGGCGCCTGGCCGGGTAATCCTCAAAGGCGGCAAAGACGCCGCGCCTACACCGCAAGGCGCCGCCGAGGCCGAGGCGTTGCCCCGCCAACCCCGCCACAGCGACGGGCCCACGGGCCCTGAAGCTGCCCTCGCTCAATAAGCACGCGGCACCGCGCGGCGCAAAGCCCTTTTTATCTATTTTGGCGCGGAAATGAGGAGACGTCCACCGAAGCGCGGGATACGGTTTACAGTGGCGAGCCGAACGACTCCGCCACACCTCCGTGACGTCATCGCGAGCGGCCAAGGCAAACAGAGGGAGGGCTCGGTGTTGGGTATTGGGTGTTGGCCTGCTCCGTCTCTCTCGCACTCAAGGAGTGTCCCCCAGGACCGCAGGGGTGCGAGAGAGAGAGAGAGAGAGAGAGAGAGAGAGAGAGAGAGAGAGAGAGAGAGAGAGAGACAGAGAGAGAGAGAGAGATGGAGCGACGAAGGGAAGGAATGAGACTGCCGCCGAGGGACGTAGAAGTGCTGGCGGACGGTGGAAAATCAGAAACGGAACGACAGTCCAATTTGACGATAGTCGGCCTGATCCTCACGAGCAGAGCGACCGAGCGGCCATTTGGCAACTTACTCCTTACACACATTAGTGACAAGGACGTAGGGGAACCGCCCTCCACTTGAAATGTCACTCTGCGCGACTGTAGTGCGGGTAAGTGTGTGGACCCAGGACCCTCGACGGGCGGCCTAGCGCGGTGGCCTGGAGCCTGGTGGGGCCTGGCAGGCGTTGGCAAGCATCTCCAAGGCGTACAGCAAGGCCTCCCCCCCTCTCCGCGGGTGATATTGAAAGTGGGTCTCGGTATCACGAGCACTCCGAAGGCCGCGGCGGTCAAACCGCCACACCGCACGCAGGCTCCATTTGGCTCCATTTAGAGACGACGTATATTGCGTTGGGAACACCGCGTGCTGGGATGACTGGCTGCCTTGCCTGGCGGTAAAAGAAAAATGATTTCACTGTGTTGTGATTTCTTTATTTTGTTTTGAGAGAGAACAAAACCGACTCTGACGATCAATGATACGGACATGAAAGAGCCCCCGAAAACGTTTCGACGGCAGCAGGGCTGCGGTCGGGGGCGTCGTGGAGCTCGAGGCGAGGGAACGCCGGCAGGTGTCGCCCGCCGTCTAGCTTCTGGTGTGCCGTGAAGCGGCGACGGCGGCGGCGACGCAAGCGAACGAGGAGGCCCGCGCGGGGGTGCTGTGCCACATGCCGCGACGCCGGGACAGACGGCCGGGAGCGCCGCGAGGCACAGGGCCGGGCCCTGGCCGGGCCGAACCGCAGGCCGCAGGCACGACGCGGGCCTTTATCGGTCCCGCCCTTGCACTAACAACCCCCGGCCCGGCCAGCGGGGCTCCGCCCCAGCCCCGGCCTCAGCCCCTCGGGGGCCGTTCCTCCACGCACACCGCCTTCTCCTGCTGCAGCAGCGCGCCCCCCTGGGAGTGCCCGCACCGGCGGCCCGCCGCGGTCCGCGCCCCGCGGTCCGCGTCCCGCCCGGCTAAACTCATTCCCCAACTACCTTTGGCCTTCGGCAAGTCGAAGCTCGAGGCCCCACGGTGTGGGCCCCACACGGCCGCGGCCAGCCCGCCGCGCAGACCACCCCGGCGCTACCGCCCGCGCTACCGCCCGCCCGCCCCAAATTGCTCATCCCTGGCGGCCGAACTCTATGATGTACGCCGCAGCCCCCTTTCGCAATTTCGCCGTCTATCACCTGCTGCTGGAGGTACCGCACCGCCGAGGTAAACCGGCCCTCTCCCTTTAACACCCATGGGGATCCCCCCAACAACCACCACCACCACACGCACACATACCCCGCATGTGTGTGTATGTGTGTGTGGCTGGATCGCGGTGCTGGCGCCGGTGTCGCTTGCCCGGCCGTGCCCGGCCGTGCCTTTTTCTACCTCGACGGGCCGGTGGCAACTTTATAGCGCGCGTAAAAACGTCATTCCTGGATGAACGAGACCGTCCGCGGGGACCTCACTCCGCCGGGCCGAGTGTTTGACGCGCCGCTAAGGGCGACGACCACCGCGACGACAACAACGACAATGGAGCGGGCGCACTGGGCGGTACTCGTTGTAAAATTGATGCGGGGCGGGATGAACGACCAACGGCCACCCCACCTGGGGACCTGGGGCCGGCAGCGCCAGCGTCATCAACAAACTCTTTCACTTTCAGGCTCCCGCCACGGCGATGACGACCAGCCAGCCACCGCGGACTCTAAAAGGACCGAGCATCGTCGCTCTGTCTCTCTCGCTCCCCTACGGAACGCCCCAAGAGTACGACAGAGACACAACGACGGGATGATCCTTCGGAATCCTTCGGCGGCGGCTCGACCGATCAGACGGAATCTTAAGGCGACTGTGTTTGTTTCCAGCGCTGTACGAGGGCTCGCCCTGCAAGATGGCGGACGGGTCGCGCGGCCAGTGCATCCCGATGACGCAGTGCCCGTCCGCGCTGGCCCTCTTCAAGAAGGACCGGCGCAACTTCCGGCCCAAGCGCTGCGGCTTCTCCGGCTTCGTGGAGATCATCTGCTGCGCCGACGTGCCGCTGCGCCGCGCGGAGGAAGGTAAAGGCAACAGCGTGGGGATCAGGGCTCGGGCCGTCTGGAGCCGCCGCCGGCAGAGTCGTTTTCGCCGCGCTGTCTCTCTCGCACTCGTGGGGCATCCCCTATAGGTGCGAGAGAGACAGAGCGACAAAAGCAACTCTCGGAATCCGTCTGCCGCCGCCAGCCGCGCAGATGCAAAAGTGGAGGAAACCGTCGAAAATGTCGTTTGGCGGCGCGGCGCGAAGGGCGGCGGGAACAGCGGCAGGCGGAAGCGCCGAGGCGAGGCCCCGGATGAACCTGGCGGTGAGGGTCCAGGGTTCAGGGTTTAGGGTGTAGGGTTTAGCGCGGCCTGCAGGCTCCGCGCTCCGCCGCTCCGCCCCGGGCCGTCCTGGGCGACGAGGGACGACGCAGCGCCTTGTCGCCGACGACGATCTCGCAAGTAATCAACTTTGTCGCTCCGTCCGGGGCCCCGGGGCGGGCTGTCCCACTGCTATACAAACCGTTTCGAGTTTTCCTTTTTGGTAACTTCTTGATTCGTTTCGCGCGCGCGCGCACACGGGACTGAGTACTAAAGAGTTTCATTTTGGGGTTCTTGTGAAGCGGCGGAAAATGCCCGCGAGGAAAAGTAATTGCGTGCATATGCGCTTTATAATCTGTTTCGGACGGCAGATGGATCCATCTCGCCCCGCCCCGCCCCGCCCCGCCCCGCCCCGCCCCGCCCCGCCCCGCCTCGCTCCACCGCCCCACGGTTAGTGACGGTCGGGTGACTCAAGGCACGTGCCCGGGGCGGCGGCTCTCCAGCGGCTCTTTCTAATTACAGAAGGCCAACACTGAGGCCCCAGCCAGGCCCCAGCAGACTGATTCCGGGAGTCATTTTCGTACCTAGAGGGGACGCCGCATGAGTGCGAGAGAGACGGAGCGACGAAAACGACTCTCGTCATCAGTCTACTGGCCCAGGCCCCGGGCCGGCCTGTCATTGCGAGAAGAGACGTCGCTCTGGGGCCGTGGCGCCGCTGCCGTGATTCCAGCTCATTCGGAAAAACCGCGCCGCCCTTTTTTCTTCTCTCTCTCTCTCTCTCTCGTGGGACGAACGCGCAGCGCTGACGCGCGATCGCGCGATGCGTGCGATCATGCGTGTGGGTTCCAGGTTCCAGGGTTAGGGTCCCAGCGCGCAGCCCGGGGCACAGCAGCACTCATTCCCGGAAGCCACTGGCCACGCGGACCGAACCGCTTTGAGGTGTGGCGGCAGGGCGGCAGGGCGTCCCCACAATGACCTGTGCATTCGGTGTTGCAGCGTGCCGCGACTTCACCAACGAGATTAACCCCAGCATCAACGTGTACATCTACGGCGGCTCGGTGGCCGAGAAGGGCGAGTTCCCCCACATGGTGGGTACCGACGACTTCGCCGAGCCCTTCGACGCGCCCAGCGACCTGCCCGTGTTCAGGTCCCTGTCGCGCGGCCCCCCGCTCTCCCGCGTGCCGCCCCCGGGGGCGCCGCCGCCGCGGCCACTGGCCCTGACCCTGGACGATGACGTCACCACCGACGGGACGCTGGACTCGACGACCGGCCCCGACGACTCAGTCCAGGCTGGCGAGGCTGGTGAGACTGGCGAGGCGGTCGGCGCCAGGTTCGGCATCCTGAAAGGCATCCGGGAAGGGATCAGGGAAGGGATCCGCGGTGCCGTCCACCGCCACCAGGAGCGGGTCGACCACCTGCACAGGCACTTGCAGAACCTGTTCCCCGGACACAGGGACGACACCCGCCCCCCACACGACGAGCGCCACCCCTCGCACGACAACCTGGGCAACCACGACCAGTACCACGCCAACCCCACACTGGACCGCTACCCTGACCACCCTCCACGCGAACGCGAACCCGAAAACCCCGCGTTCGTGAACCCCAATAACCGGCCCCCGTACGACCGCAACCCCGCCAACCCCAACCACCCCCCGCCCGTGGAGACCCACCCCCGGCCTCCCCGCGTCGACGCCCCGACGACCACCGCCTTCCCCGACGACTACGGCGCCCTGATCGACCCCCGCAGCGGCGACGGCGGCCGCGAGCGCGAGTCGTTCGGCCAGTTCGAAGAGGAGACGACGTCGCGGCCGCGGCTGGTGCGCGTCAACGCCTCCACGGGGTTCACGGGCAAGGAGGGCCGACCCGGCAACTGGCGGGTGCCGCCGGACAGCGTCTGGGCGCGGCCGCCCTCCACCGCGCGGCCGCACTCCACCACGCCCGTCCCGGACTCGGACGGCGCCGTGGACCCTAGCATCCCGCTGGGGTCACCGCCAGCCTCCTCCGAGGGCAAGGTGGGCGAGGACCTGGGAGGCATCTCGCTGTACGTGATCGGTGGCGATGAGGCCCTCAAAGAGGAGTTCAGGCACATGGTAGGTACGCCGCTGGCTTGGCCTGGGCCGCTGGAGGGCGCGGACGCACGCGCGGACGCACGGCTGGGGGTGCGGGCATGAGCCGCGGAATCACCGCCTAGCAGCAAGCATCGCGGCGGACGACAAGCATGGCCACATTGCGGGCCGGGAGCCTCCCCCCGCTTGCACACACAGAAAAGAAAGAGACGGGACGAGCGGCTTCCACTCCACCGGCGTACGATGGGTTGCCGCCGAGCCGGGCGCATGTGGGCCTCCGTCCAGTCCAAGGGCAGCACGTTCGGCTCGGGCCGCGGGCCGCCGTGTCCGGGCCGCCACCCCGCTACCCCGCCACTGTGGACCAGTCAGCCGCCAAATTGAAGAATTAATCTCCCGGAGTAGCGGAAAGGGTGCCAAGAGGGGCGGCCCTTGGGCGGCCCGGGCTGGCCGAGCCCCGAGGCCTCCCTGCCGCCCAGCGCCGCGGCAGTGCCACGGCAGCGCCTCGGCCTCGGTGCCAAGCCGAGACGGGAAGGCGCACAGCGCGGCACGCCGGGGCACGGGGCAGGTCGCACGCTGCTGCATGGCTACTGCTATTCTCTTCCATCCCACACCGAATTTGTTTCCGCAGAAACAAGGGAAACGTTGTAATGTAGTGACTTGCGCCTTTTGGTAGCGGGACGTGATGGTGTGCTTTTCTCGCGGGTCTCGCCGCGCTGCTCCTAATGAATATTCTTAATGAGTTGTGGCGGCGCGGCGTGCGCTTCGAGGAGTACGAGCAATGCGTTGTTGCAGGTGGCGCTGGGGTACCGGGACCGGGGCAGCTCGTCCATCAAGTGGGACTGCGGCGGCTCGCTCATCAGCAGGGAGCACGTCCTGACCGCGGCGCACTGCGTCACCAACAGCTTCAAGTACGTACACCCCTACGGGCCAGCGGGCCTGCGGGACGCACTGTGGGCCAGAAGGCTGGTGGAGGCGGTCAAAATCCCGGACGCGTTTTGAGCTCCAGAGTCGCTAAATGGACTCGAACAGAGCGTGTGACCCCACCAATCGATTGCTCTTCGAACGAGGAATCCATCGGTGGGGTCACATGTTCGGTTCGAGTCCTGTTTATTGTCCCTGGAACTCAAGTTTTGACCGCAAGCGCCGGTCCTCTGGCCCACTGTGGGACGCCCCGTTGGTGCAAGGGAGTCTCTCTGCACGAAATTACCCTCACAGTGGCTCTTCAGACATCAAAAATGCTACTAACCCGCAGACTTTTCCGAAGTCCGTCAATGCAGCACTCTGCAGGCGCGGCACGGGCGGACCTGTAGCGAACGCCGCGATCGTTTACCTCACTTTAAAGTAATCCGAATTTTATGGCGGCGAGGCGTTCGTTTTTCTTTCCCGGCGGCTGGAGGCGCCCAGCTTGCGGCCACCCGCGCCTTCAAGACTCCGGGCCTTCCGCGCACCGCGCCCTGCGCGCCATTACAGAGATTGTGTTAACGCCATTAGGGCGCGGGGCGGGGCGGGGCGGGGCGGGGCGAGGCACCAGGACGCGGAGCGCCAACGAGGTCCTCCTCCTCGAGGCAGTCATCGTGACCAAAAATGATTGGATTCCGGAGTAAGTTTGCGGAGGAGCCCCACGCGCGCCACCACATCGGCCACCATGGCGACCACCATGGCGGAGAGGCCAGGCGCCGGCCCTCGCCGGCCGTCGGCTGCCCTCGGCGAAGCAATCGGGGATTTTCGTCTCCGGTTCGGCACTTGGGCACACACTCGGACCTCTCGGGAAGGGAACGCCTTGCCGGAGCGCCCCGGCACGCCCCGGCACGCCTTGTTGGCACGCCCTACTGGCACGCTCTGCTGGCACACCCCCGGGCGGCGGACGTGTGGCCCGGAGAGAAACATCATTAGAATCGAGAAGGGACTTTTTCTCCGATACGCAGTCGCAACCGCGAGGCCCGTGGCTAACGGGGGCCGACTTTGGTCGGAATGCCGCATGGGGGGTGAGGGGGGGGGATTTGGGTCGCGTGAAGGTGGAGGATGGGGCAAGGGACGGTCCGGCCTGCCAAGAGAAAGAGAATAGGTGACGACGTCGCCCTGTCCGAGGTCCGAGGTCCGAGGTCCGAGGCCCGAGGTCCGAGGGCTGGGATGCTGGGATTGTGGCGGCCGTGGTCGAGGGAAGTGGGAGGGGGAGGGGGAGACTCCAAGGCTCGGGAAGCAGGGGTGGGACGGTCCAGTGGGGGGGGGGGGGTGAAAACGCGCCCATTCTCCCACGCCTCCCAACGGGGTATAATTGGATATCCCAGCTCGCCGTGCGTCGCCGTGTCATGCGAAGGGAGCGGGCCGCTTTCACGGCGGATTACTGCTTCACTTTTGAATGCGGGACCGGAAGAATGTGAAATCAGAAAGAAAAGAACGCGGGAGGCGCGTCCCTCGTAAGGCCGGGCGTCAATGCATTCAACTTGGAGGCCGAGAGCGCCTGTGGAAGTCGGGGTAGGCCAACCCGCAACGCACCGGGGGTCGGCGGGACTGCCTACCCCCACTTCCACAGGCGCTAAATGTAGACAGTCCCGCCAACCCCCGGTGCGTTGCGGGTTGGCCTACCCTTACGTTCACAGGCGCTCTTGTCCGCCACCCGTCGGTTGGCCCACACTGACTTCCACAGCTGAAACTACAGGCTGATTCCGAACGCCGCTTTCGTCGCTCCGTCTCTCTCGCACTCCTACGGTACGAGTGCGACAGAGACAGACAGCGCTGTCCGGAACCGCCCCGCCGGTAACAGCCACCAGCAACACGCCGCGGCGCCGCGGTGGAGGAGGCAGTGTGCTTCGCGTGCTTCGAAGCGGAAGACACGGGCCGCCAGGAGGAAGAGACGACCTCCGAAAAGCTTGTTAAAAGATGGAGATGACCCCCCTTCCCCTCCCCTCCACTCGAACCTTGTTTTGAATGGGGCGCGGGGCGGGCCCCTCCGCGGACCGCTAACGAAGTGGCGGACGGCCGCGGCACCGCGAGCAGCAGACGGATTATCGTCGCTCTATCTCTCTCGCACTCATGAGGCGTGCCGTACAGGTGCGAGAGAGACAGAGCGACGAGAGCGACTCTCGGAATCAGTCTGCTGGAGGGTCTGGAGGGAGCATCGCGCGGTAAAAGGAGCCGTGAAGCACGTCGAGAGGCCACCCCGCCACGCCACCCCGCCAAGCAAGGCGCCACCCAGCAGCCCAATACATACTACGGCTAGCCTCTAACGCCCAGCGAAGCACTCGCGCACTTGCATTTGCTTACAGAGTCGCGCGTCTCGAAAGGGACGGGTGTTCAAACTCGAGAAAAAAATCTCATTCAACGAACGTTAATGAAAGCAGATGATCCGTCGCGTTTCACAACTGCTGTGATAGCCGAGAGGTTAGAGACGTGGGATCGAGTTACCGCAGGCGGGCGTTCGAATACCAGCGTCACATACGTTTTTTCGACTTACTATCCTAAAGGGTGGTGGTTCGAGGCCATCCGAGCGGAGCCGTGTGCAACAGACCCACATGCCGGAGGTTCGACTCCTAACAAATATTTCCATTTAATTTTACTGCCTCGCCAGTGCGGTTGAAACCCGTGAACGTGAGCCCACTCCGTGCATGGGACGTGGTGGTCCAGGGAGTAGAGGCGTCGGTTCCCAATGCTAGGGTCGGCGGTTCGACTCCCCCAACTTCTTGCGAAATTTTGACCGGGTCGGTCGAGTCCTGTTGCGTCAAGAACCCACCTCACGCCGGTCCCCTCATCATGGGCCGTGGTGGCCGAGAGCGTAGAGTCGTGTGATCCCGGTGGCGGGGTCCGGGGATCGAATCTCATCATTTCGTTACATTTTTCGACTGCCTTCCTCCCACTGCAACTCAAACCCGTCGTCCAACACGCTGCCAGACGTACAAGCGTGATAGCGTAGTGGTCAGAGTCACATTCACCTGGCCACTCCGCTGTGGGTGTCTAAAAAGCAATCCGCTTCGGCGGGTTGGCCTCGGCACTGGAGCGATGGCGTATTTGATCCATCAATCCAGACCACCCGGTGTGTGGTTGCGGGTGGTGCCTCCTCGATTCGTCGGGGAGGCGATGATAAGTCCTTTGAAGCTGGCCTAAAACGCTGTATGTTCGGTACGGGAGCGCCGGACAGTGGGGGTACCATGGGGTACACAACCAACCCTACGAAAACAAGAAGCTCCCACCAAACCTCTTCTCTGTCTGAGTCTCTCTCTGTCTCTCTGTCGTCTCACTCTACGTCCCGCCCCTCTAAGAGCTTCGTACTGGGTGCTCTCACCCAGCTGCCTGAGCTTTGGGGTCCTACTGGGTCCCCCGGCGAACGCTTAGAGTCGCTGACGGGATTAACCCCAGGTACCTGATAGCACCGGTTCCCATCCCGAACACCGAAGTAAAGCAGGAGGCCTCCCCATTAAGACTGGGGAGGGGGTGTAGAGTTCAAATTTTTTTCTTTTCCCTTTCAAATTTCTCAGTCAATACTCGTTCGGATTCCTTATACGGGGTAGTATGCGGGCTCATTCCAAAGATAGTAATTAAAATTGTGTATGAAACAAAATATAAAGACCCGAGCGAGGTGGCCGGTGTTGGTACTTTGGTACTAGCCGTGCCGAGCTGTGGCCTGCACCGCCCGCCGCCGAGCCCGAGCTGGCCCGAGTGCCCCGGGCCGGGCCGAATCGGGAGGCATTGTTGCGCGATATTTCGCGCCGTGGCAGGCGGGGAGGAATTGTCAATGTTGCGCGCAGGCCGTGGCAGGCCGTCGCGAGCGAGGAGGGGGTGCCATTGTTTACGCCCGGTGCCGCTGGCGCTGTACCGAGGAGGGATTGTCGAATCCCGCGCAGGCTGCGCCTCATTGCCAGCCAGCCACACGCACCAGCCCGCCCCGGCAGCCAGCCCCTATTATATTGTTTAGGATACGCGCTTCGTTTCTGGACTCGAGAGTAAAAGCACGCTGACACCTTCATGTGTATAGTAGTTTTAAGTATGTTTCAAGTGTGAAGGTATCATCTGCTAAAAATGTGTTTGCAGGCCCCCGGACACGAACTTATGACACCGCTCCTCTCTAACCGCTTCGCCACGCCGCTCACTCTCCCTCTCTCTCTGCCTCAGGGGTAAGCCGGTGAGCGTGCGCGTGGGCGCCCACAACCTCACGGACGCGGACGGCGAGCAGCGCGCCGTGCTGCAGGTGTCGGTGCACCCGGACTACAGCACCAAGTCGCACTACAATGACCTGGCCGTGCTGCGCATCGAGGCGGTGCGCTTCTCGGAGCGCGTGCAGCCCGCCTGCCTCTACTCGCGGCCGCGCGCCCCGGACTCGGGCATGCTGGCCACCGGCTGGGGCGTCACGGACATCGACCGTGAGTACCAACCGCCCGGACAACAAACACGAAGAGACCAAGACGGAAACTCGAAAACGGCCTAACTTTTTCCCGATCCTGAGCGAGCACCCTACCTTCCCCACTTCTAATCCGATTAAATTCATAAAGGTTGCTCGCGAAAAATGAGTATGTAGTATGTATGTGTGTGTGCGTGTGTGCGTGTGTGCGTGTGTGTGGTGTGTGTGGTGTGTGTGTGTGTGTGTGTGTGTGTGTGTGTGTGTGTGTGTGTGTGCGTCGGCGTGGCGGCGTCAGCCTCAAGGGGCCGGCGGGGAAGCAGCTGCCACTTCCGTCCCGCCTTGACTCGCCGGGCTGTCAAAGTTCCACTCGAACACCAGGCCTCGCAAACGGCCAGCCGAAGGCGAACCAAAGGCCAAAGGCCGCCAGAGGCCGCCAGAGGCCCAGAGAGGCCCTGAGGCCATGCCGTCCGTCCAAACCGCCGGCACGCTCTGTCTCTCCCGCACTCATCATGAAGCGTCGCCCGATGGGGTGCGAGAGAGACAGAGCGACCAATAAGTAATGTTCGGCATCGGCCCGCGGCCCCACCGAGACAAAGGGTTGGTGGCGACGACGCCGAGTGGTTCAGTTCGAGGAGCGAGGCCTCCCCAGCCCTCTCTCTATCTATATATATTTCGCTCTCCCTCTCTCCCTCCCCATTAACCAGCCCCACGTCATGTAATGAACGCCGCGCGGCCCCGCCCGTCAGAGGGCCAAAGGTGTCGGGCGCTTTCATATTATCCTCTCTCTTTATTTCCTGCCCTATTTTACCACCACATTGCCAAAGAGGGCTGTGTTCATCATGAGGGGAAAAGGGGGAGGGAGAAGGCAATGTCACCTGCAGAACGATTTCGTTTTTGTTGGCATTAACGCGCGCTGTCATGCGCGAAAAGAACAAAGTAAGTCCTTTGCTATATCGTACGGCCAAATTCTTCCCAGAAAAATATATTTGCATTGCAAACTGCTTTATAAAAACCATTTGCGGGGTAAGGCCCTCTTTTCCTCCGGACGCTTGAGGAATAACTCGGTTTCCGTTTTCGCTCGCTCGGGACGGACAGACAGACGACAGACAGACGACAGACAGCCTGACAGACAGACAGTCCGACGGCCCGTCTCCCCGCGGAGGCGTCGGCTCCCACGCCGCGATGCCGCCACGCCGCGCTCCACAGGTTGCCGCCCGGCGCGCTGGCGCCCTGCATGTCTTCTTCTTGCGGTCTCTATCGGATAGGGTAGAGTTGCCACCCCGCACCCTGCTCAGTGGGCTGGTGCCGCGGCCTAAAACTCGAGACGCGTTGTTAGCTGCAGAGTAGCTGTACAGGACAAGAGCCGAGCGAGTGACCCCACCAATGGATTCCTCATTCGGAGAGCGATCCGTAGGTGGGGTCACGCGTTCGGTTCGAGTCCCATTCAGCGATTCTGGAGCTCAAAACGCGTCCGGTATTTTGACCGCCGCCACCGGTCTTCTGCCCCACTCACAGTGACCTGCCGCCCTCTCTGCTTCCAGAGCTGGACCAGACCTCGGACGTGCTGATGAAGGCCGGCATGGACCAGGTGCCGCTGTCGCGCTGCAACGCGTCCTTCGCCAGGGCCATGTCCTCGCGCCTCGCCAGGGGCATCCGGCCGGAGCAGCTCTGCGCGCGCGGCAGCAACGGCATCGCCGACACGTGCCTGGTGCGTACGAGGGACGTCTGTCTCTGTCGCACTCGTGGCGCCCCCCGCAGTGTGCGGCGGAGCGAGAGAGACAGCACGGCGCCGGAGCATTGTTCGCTTCGGACTGCCGGGAGCGCTTTTGAGGCGGCCGACATGGAGAATAGACGGATGGAGGACCGGCTGTGGGTCCGAAACAGACTGCCATCCGTGTCGGCGGTTGGGAGTACCTCGCGCGGCCACCGCGCGGCGCTGCGATCGCTATGCCTCCACTTCGCCCCACCTGCACCTGCCGAACGCCCACAGATCCATAGCCATCGCTCAGAAAAGTCCCATTCTTTCGCCATCTCACAAATGTCATCATTATCCGACTTCATAATCACGTTCTAGGAGGACTGAGGGATTTACTGCACCTATGATTCGCAGTTGACAGTCCATCGTCATGCCCAATTGTTACGTCCAGTAATGTCATTAGGGTTCGGGGGGAAGCAATCGGGCTGTCAACAGTGTCAACGACAAAGTTCATTCCTTTCGTCCCCAGAGTGAGGTAATATGGGCTTTTATAAATTTCATTTTACTTTTGTAAGTTTGTTTATAACAAATGTTAATTTTTAAGGGGAGGTTCTGGTGAAAATGCTATTTTCTCCTAAATTGGTCCCACTGTGAAAATTAGTTACAAATTTGATGTCTTACCAAGTAATTATTAAAATTTTTCATGGGGAGGCACATTCTATGCCCAGGACCCAGTCGAAGAGTCTTTTTGGGCCTATCTTGGCTGCATCTCAGGAAACCTTCTTGCGCATATTATTTTGTCGTTAAAGATTGGCCTTGACACTTTTCACTTCTTCGATTCATTTTTAAAAGATGCTGGCATGCACAACTCAAAATGTAAATTACATTTTTATTCATAAGCTTTCTAGCCAAGCATTTCACTATAATTGATCAAAAATGTACAAAATAGACAAATTTTAGGGACTTTTCAGCTTAAGAAACTTACAATTAATAATATAATGGAAATTTTGAGCTATGCATGCCGGAATCTTTTAAAAATGAATCGAAGAAGTGAAAAATGTCAAGGTCAACCTTTTACGACAAAATAGTATGCGCAAGAAGATTTTTTAAGATACAGCCAAGATAGGCCCGAGAAGACTCTTCGACTGGGTTCAGAGCCAGGCATGGGCCTTCAAAAGTCAAAATTTAGTCTCCTCGAAGAAAGATTTTATATACCGAACACGTTATGACAGTGGGATCTATTTAGAAAATGGCAAGATTTTCACCTGAACCTCCCCTAAAAATTTTGTGTCTAAGACAAATTATATGTGTGAAGAAGGCATGTAGAATGTTGAGGGATAAATTGTACGTTACCACCAGGCACCTTCAAGCATCAATTACATTGATTCCACTCAATTGGGCTGAAAAGTCGAATGACACTGTCCTTTCTCAGTCCTTCCGGAATGTCAGTGAGGGTTTTTAAGAAGCTGACACTAGAAAGCAAACGTAATTTCAGAAATTTTAGGGAGCAATGTAATGGTTTAGTGGGCTCATCGCTATGGAGAGAGTGGCAGAGTGGAGGCATAGCGATCGCAGCGCCGCGCGGTGGCCGCGCGGGGTACTCCCAACCGCCGACACGGACGGCAGTCCAAAACGCTGGCGCGCGGGCCCAGAGCCGGTCCTCCATCCGTCTATTCTCCATGCGGCCGATGCGGCAAGGCGACCCCGTTCGTTCCGCCGTTCCGCCCCGACGGTGTCTCGTCGCGCTATTCCGAGCGACCCACCCGGCGGGCTGCAAAAGGGGGGGGGGGGAGGGGGGCACTGCCTGCTGCAGACGGCAAACCTAACGAAGGCGGTGTGCTTTGCTCTCGACTGGCCGCCTGCTGGCCGCGCGATCAACCGCCGGCGGCTGGTTGCGGACCGCGCCTCGTCGCTCTGTCCCACCCTCTCGCACTCGCGCTGGGTCTCGTCGCTCTCGTCGGGGTGCGAGAGAGACTGCGCAACGAAATCCCTGTTTGGAACCAGACTCCAGACACGCCCCGGACACGCCGCGCGCGTGTGTGGAGGTATTCGCTTTGGAAACAGTATTCGCACACTCAGGTGGAAGAGAGGGGTGGGGGCGACCTCGCGGAGGGGGCTGGGCCCGCCGCCGCCCCGCCGCCCTCTCACAGTGGCGCTGCTTCAACAGACAATTATACTGAGTGCCTCCGCGAGGGTGTCTAGCAAGGACGCTTCCCGCCCCGGAGAGTCCTCGGCAGCGAAGGGGCAGGCAGGCAAGCTCGGGGACAAGGGCACGGCCGACTTGGGAATGCAGGGCCTGCCAGGTGGGGCCAACTCCTGGCCAAGCTTCCTGACAGCCTGCCGCTGCCCTGCCGCTGCCGACGCGATGCGCAGACAACGTCCACCGGAAAGCAAAAAATACCGCCACCCCGTCCCGGCCCCGTCCCGGCCCCGCCCGGAAACGGGGGAGATGGTGCCTCTCGGTGGACGCGAGAGGAGAGGCCCCCGTGCAACTTTGCGTCTGGATGGCAGACTGTCTGCCCTTGCTGCAGCCGCGAGGTTGCCGAGTTGAGTCGACGTGGACGGGATGTAAAGTTTGTCAGCTCGCCTGCCTGCGCCTGGCCTGGCGCACATGAAGTACTAAACGTTGCTGCTGCACTGTTGCAGGGTGACTCCGGTGGGCCGCTGCAGGTGCTGGAGAAGCCCCTGGGCCTCTACTCCATCGTGGGCATCACGTCCTTCGGCCAGCTGTGCGGCGGCATGGGCGTGTACATCAGGGTGTCCGCGTACCTCGACTGGATCGAGGACGTGGTCTGGCCGTCGTCGTCCTGACTGGCGGCGCCGCCCGGGCCGCCGCGTCGACGCGAGGACCGCGACGACGTCCGGGGACAGCAAGGGAGGCGCGACCAGGAGCGGCGCGTCGTGGCCCCGCACCACCACCATGTGGCCGGGCAGCACGTCCGCCCCGCGGCGTCCTCGCCGCCCTCGCCGCCCTCGCCGTCCCCGGGGCCTGCTTGGCCCGAGCGCCACCATTACCCGTATCATTTCCAGGAACCGGCGCCGCCCCGCCGCCCCTATCGCCCCTCCCCTCCGATGCCGGGCCGCCGCCCGTCCCCGCCGGTGCCGCCCCGAACGGTCGCCCCGCCGCGGCCCCGCGGGGACCCCTGTCCGTGGTGCTCCACGCGGCTCGGCCGGGACGAGGACCAGCAGGGCCAGCACGACGAGGACCACGTCGACAAAAAGACGTTCGGCGCCATCAGCTCCCCGGCCCCGGACGCGCTGGCCTTCCCCGATGAGTAGAGGCGAACCTCAGGCAAAAGAGAAGAAAAAACGGACGAGGGTGGGTAGTCGAACCCGAGGCTGTCAGGGTTTGTTTAATGGGGCGCCAGGGTGGCCGTGGGGCCAGCCAGGCCCAGGGACAGGACAGCGAGATGGAGGGCAATCGGGGCGGCAAGTGGCACGCACCTCGTCATGGCCGTGAGGGCCGTCAGGGCCGCAGACAGAGTCAACCCGACGCCGCGCCGCCATCAAAGCCATCATTCCTGGCGCACATGAAGCACCCCACCCCCTGGAGCTGGCGCTGGCCCTGGCCCGCCCCCCCGAGTGAATCTGCACCCCGTAAATTTGACGTATTTTTGCCGTTTCTTAAACTTCATATTAACGTCAAAATTACGACAAACATATACGTCATAAATTAACGTCAAAATAACGTCAAATATACATCAAAGGGAGTTGACGTAAAGCTGCCGTAGATTTGACGTTTTTTTGCCCGTAAAAGTGGTAGAATTAACGTCAAAAATACGGCATCCTGGAGGCCGGCGGAAAGGGAGAGAAGAGATGGCAAAACGAAGACTGGCCGACGCCAGGTGTCGACCCACGAACGTGTCGGTTGAAAGTCGGAGACGGTACCGCTGGGCCAGAGCGTATACCTGTGTGGTGTGGAACGGCGCGGATGTCTGCCTCGCAATTCGGTCGGACTCGGGCTGGATTCACAACCAGCAATCAGCAGGAGGTCAAGACAATTTTGACTGGCCAGCAGTTTTGTACACAGTCTAATTGGGTGAATTCGCCAAGTACGGACACACGACTGAATCAATCTTGAAATGATACTTGCATGCATTACAAAATAGTATGTCCGACTGACTTGAAATATACATGTGCTGTTGACTGCTGGTTGTGAATCTAGTCCCAGTCCGAACTTGAAGGCAGAGATACCACCGCCGTTCCAAGATCCTACAGGCATACGCTCTGGCCCAGCGGTACCGTCTCCGACTTTCAATCGACACGTTCGTGGGTCGACACCTGGCGTCGGCCAGTCTTCGTTTTGCCATCTCTTCTCTCCCTTTCCGCCGGCCTTCAGGATGCCGTATTTTTGACGTTAATTCTACCACTTTTACGGGCAAAAAAACGTCAAATCTACGGCAGCTTTACGTCAAATCCCTTTGATGTATATTTGACGTTAATTTATGACGTATGTTTGTCGTAATTTTGACGTTAATATGAAGTTTAAGAAACGGCAAAAATACGTCAAATTTACGGGGTGCAGATTCACTCGGGCCGGCCCGCCCTGGCCCCGTGGGGCGGAGCGGAGGGGAATCCCAGGCGCGTGCAAGGTCGCCGTAACCTTCCAGACGTTCTCATCGACACATCTTCATTCATTGTCGTCTTCATTTCATTTCCCTTTGCACTTTATCATGGATGGTTCGAACTCATCATAACGCGCCATGAAACGCATCATCTCTGCAAAACTTGTTGTTTGGAAAAAGACTGCTGTGCAAGAATGAGCATCGTTTCCGATATTCCAACAGAATATGAGATGTGCCCAGTGAATAGTGATAGTTGCAGTGGTGGTTTCTCGATGTATGATCTTGTGACCGCTAGAGAAGAAAGACGCAGTGGTGCCGCCATATATTTATAATCCGAAAGACCCCTAGTGTAGCTGAAAAGACGTAAAAATAAAGAATACCCAGTACAAACCAATGTATCCGCTTCTGCACCTCAATGTTTCCTGTCCACCCGCTCCGATTGAACCAGTCCGTTCCGGCAAAGCGCTACGAGTGCGCCCTCGGATTGCAGAGCCTGGAGAAGAAAGAAGAAAGCCAAGAAAGCAGAGAGGGACAACAAACACGGCTCCCTCCAAGACAAATGATTGTTGTGGGTGCGTTCGCCGTCTTGTGTTCCAGCCCCTTGAGGTGGGCGCAGGGAATACAAAGGGGGTGGAGGATGGAAGGGGGGGGGAGGGAGGAGGGGAGGGGCATTGCGAGCGGTGGCCGCCCCGACGCAAAGATTCGCGGATGACGATATAGCGGCAAAGAAATAAGATTGATCACGGGGCGGCGGTGGCGGTCCTGCTGGCTGTTGGATCACGTCGCAGAAGCCATCCCAGCGAGAAAAGAAGGAGGAAAAATCACACACGAGGGGGGGGGGGAAATAGGAGGGCCACATGCAATAAGGCGACCGACGTCTCGAGGAGCCCGAGGCTGAGGACTGCGGACGAGGCTGGGCGAGGCTGGAGGGATGCGGGAGGCTGCTCTGCTACCCCTTCGCGCCTCTGGCCGAGCCCTGGGCACTGGGCTGCTTGGCCGCCGGGGCGCTTGGACCAAGACTCTTGGTGACGAAAAGCCGCTTTGGCAGCCTTCCCGACACGGCACCGCACCGCGCCGAGTGGATGGACTATAGCCGACTCGCCCCGGGGCCCACCGGCCCACCTCCCGCCAGTAGACTGATTCCGCCCAGTGCGGTCGCCGGTCTGTCTCTCTCGCACCGGTGCGAAGCGTCTCACGAGTGCGAGAGAGAGAGAGAGGCCTCCCACTCGGATCCAGTCCACTGGCTCCAGCACTGGCTCCAGAGGCGGCCCCAGCCGCTCCAGCTCACAGTGCTTACCCGCCACAAATCGGTTGGAACAACAAATTCTCTCCTTTCCGCCACTCTGGCGGCCCGGCCCGCCCCCCCGCGCTGCGCCGTAATGGCGGTGGCCGCGTTCCAACTGCAGCACCTGTTCTCCGCCGTCATCGCCGCCCCGGACGCCCGGACTCTCGGACGCGTCCCGAAAGGCATAAAAATTAATTATTGCGGCAGGGCTGCTGCCTCCGCGGCGCCGGCCTCATGAAGGGGGATGCGGAGCGCCGCCCGGGACGCGGCCCTGCCGGCCCTGCCCACCGCCACGCAGTGGGCCGGAAGACCGGCGGAGGCGGCCCAAATCCCGGACGCGTTTTGAGCTCCAGAGTCGCTAAATGGGACTCGAACCTAGCGCGTGGACTGCTCTCCGAACGAGGAATCAATTGGTGGGGTCCCACGTTCGGTTCGAGTCCTGTTTATCGCCTCTGGAGCTAAAAACGCGTCTAGAGTTTTGGCCGCCGGCGCCGGTCTTCTGGCCCACTGTGCAGCGTCCCAAAAGGGGCCTCCACCCCAGCCCTCTGTACGGGGAACGGATTAGGTTCAAAGTTGGGCGTCGAGTCGAATTCCTGGAATCACACAGAGTGCGGCCACGCCACGCCGCCACGCCACGCGGCCACGCGGCACTGTCGACGCAGAAAAGTGGGGACGGACGAGGATCTGAAAACAGGTTGGGGATTCTAATTAGCAGCAGTGGCGGAGGCGGCGCCGGCTGAGCGATTCCGCGCGTGCGGCGCTCCGCCACTCTCGCACGCTGACGGCGCGCCCCGCGAGTGCGACAGAGACAGAGCGACAACGCCATTCAGCGTGCAGTGGTGCGTCGGCGCCCCGGCGTCTGCTCCAGTGACGTCCGACCCGCAGGGCAGCCAGGGGGCAGCGCGCGGCGCCCCGAGCGAACGGGGTAATGGGAAATGTCAACGGGCGCGCGACCCACTAGATTGAGTAAGGATAATTATGTTGAGCGGGCAGTGGCATGGTTCGGACTCGGATCGAAAGGCAGAAGCGGCAGCCAAACACGGCGGCCTTACCGCGCTTGTCGCACGAAAGCGCCCGCAGTCTACACGACGCACTTTGTTGCATCTCCCAAAGCAGCCGATCGGCACGCCGTTCCGCGCCAATGGTTTTCGGGCCGGACAGCGGCAGAAAGACGGATGGCAACGAGGCCATCCGTCTCTCTCGCGCTCGCGGTGTGCCGGCGGTGTGCCGCTCGGCTGCGAGAGAGAGACCGAGCGACGACAGCGGACCACTGCAGCTGGGCGTCATTCAACCGGAGGATCCCGGTGGAATATTTGAAACGGGCACGCGGGGAATTACCGCGTTCTTGGGCCAGGGCGGGGTCACTGAACGCCCGCCCGTGCAGCCGGCGGCCAGCCCGAGCAGCAGAGCGGCCGCCGGCAGCCAGCCACGCGGCCAGCCCGAGCAGCCAGCCCGCGGCCAGCAGCAGCCAGCCACGCGGCCAGCCCGAGCAGCCAGCCACGCGGCCAGCCCGAGCAGCCAGCCACGCGGCCAGCCACGCGGCCAGCCCGAGCAGCCAGCCAGCCCCACGCCCCTGCGTTCCCGGCGGTTCCCGGAATGGAACACGACACTAACTGCTTGACGCGGCCCGTGGGAAATAAGGCCGTATTTTACACCGGCCGGCCAGTCCAGCCATAACAGCGCCGCGGCCTCGTCTGCATTGATTCCCAGGTCGACAACCGGGACGTTCACCAGGATGGAGGCTCTTAATTTCAAAACAAACAAAAGCAGCAACAGCAACAGATCGATGACTTCTGCCATTGATGCGCTGGTCGAAGGGGAAAATGAGGCTGCGTTATGGGCCTCCACGGCCTCCACGGCCTGCATGACCTCTACGGCCTTCATGGCCTCCATGGCCTCTATTCCACCGCCGTGGCCATCCATTCCACTTTGCCGTTCAAACCGTTGTTCTGCGCCTCGCCGCCTCCAGTATTCCGTGGCGCGCGCTCCGTCACTCCGTCTCTCTCGCACCTCTGCGGGGCACGCCCATGAGTGCGAGAGAGACGGAGCGACGAACCCCTTCTCTCTGGCGCCCTAGGCCGCGGGAGGGGCGTGATTTAGCGCGCCGGGCCGGGGATTTATTTTAAAAAGTGCGGAGCGGCGCGGCAGGTGTGGCGTGGCGTGGCGCCCCGGACGCCGTGTTTCATAAGTTGGAAAATCCGAAATAAGAAAACTAAAGTCTTTACCGCTGGGGCGTGGCGCGCGGGTCCGTGCAGAGCCATGTGGGGCGCGCACCCCTTTGGATAGCGGAAGGAACGAGCTCAAAGGCGGTCACACACACACACACACACACACACACACACACACACACACACACACGAGACCGAGGTGCATGCGGCGCGTTGACGTCAACGCCGTCTGGAATCGAGGAGCGCCGGGTGAGCAGAAAAGGCCTCCTGCACGGTGCGCGCGCAAGATCGATAACTGAATGAACCACACACGAACCGCCGAAGAAGCGAAACGATTTGCGGCACGGTAATTGAAACACAGCAGTTACGTGCGTCAGTAGGAATCGAATCGACGCGGTTTGGCGACGGTGGGCCCGACGTCCCGAGGCTCCACGGAAGGGGCAGCAGAACAGCGAGGCGGCCAAAACTCCAGACTCGTTTTGAGCTTCAGAGACGCTGAATGGGACTTGAAACTAACGTGTGACCCCATCAATAGACTGCTCTCCGAACGAGGAATCTATTGGTGGGGTCACACGATCGGTTCGAGTCCCATTTAGCGACTGTGGAGCTCAAAACGCGTCTAGAGTCTTGACCGCCCGCGCAGTGTCGCCGCACGGATGGAAGCACTTGCAGTGGCCCCACCACGACCCCTTCGCGGCGGCTGGCCGAAACAGCGACCGCTTTGTGCAAGTGCGCGCGGCCCTGCGCGGCCCGCACCCGGGGGAAGCCCCCACGGCCCGGCCCGGCCTGGCACCTGCTCCGTGGACTGGAGTCCTGTGGGAGCGCGCCGAGCGCGGTGATGTACGGACGCGTCGGAAGATGGAAAGTCCCTGGCCGTCCCGCGCCGCCAGAGCCAGAGCGGCTTCCCCAGGGCCCCGCCGCCACCGCCGGCACGGCGCACATCCACCAGGCCGTGCCCCTGTTCCGCGCTCCGCTCCAGCGAGCCGGGGCGGGGCACCTCTGCCAAACCGGGCCTGGCCTGGCCTGGCCTGGCGCTCTTCAACTTCGTTAACAACCAGGGCCTCCGTGACGGCGGGGACAGTCACGTCACAGAAATGCTGCGGCCGTCGCCCGACACGCCCGCCGCGCCGCAGCCTACGGGCCGCCGGACACCCCGCGCTCCGCCGCTCCGCACTACCCCGCGCCGCTGCCACGGTAAACCACCAAACTTTTCAACCCGGCTAACTTTTGCCCATATTGAACCGACGCGGCGCCCGCACACACGGTCCCACGGTGACATGGTGACTCTTGGGTGGTGTATCATTCAACGCGGGGCTCCGGCCTGCTGGGCCCGCCGTGCGTCGGTAGGCACGCGGCCCAGCGCCGCCGGTATACACTCGGCACACACGGCGCGCCTCGCGGCAAGACACGGGCGAACCCTACACCGCACCCCTACAGGCGCTGAGGCCCATTGGGGCGGCGCACAGGCACACACCTTCGAGGCGGGGAGGCGCCGGGACTCGCGGGACGCCAAGCCAAACACGGTCTACACACCTACGACCTACGACGCCAAGGGTACCCGCCCTCTTCGCACTGGGCACTTACCGCTTGCCAGTTCCGTCCTCCCATACTCTCCCACTCTCCACTCGCCACTTTTCACTTCTTCTTTTACTCCCCACTGCCCATCCGACTGATTCTGAGAGTCGTTTCCGTCGCTCTGTCTCTCGCACCTACGGGACGGAGAGCGAGTGAGACGGAGCGACGATCGGTCTGCTGCCCGTCATCGCCTCGTGGGTGTGGCGCCGGCCCGTCGTTGTCGTAATGGCTTGGCGGCGTTTTGCGGCCGCGCTGTCCATCGCCCCCCCCCCCTTTCCCTCCCCGCCAAGGACAGCGGTTCCCGACACGGCACGGCGATGGCATGGCGATGCACCGTGGAGTGCCTGCCGCAGGCCGGGCGCTCTTATTTCCAGTCGAATTGCGGCGAGTGCCGCGACGGCCAGCCAGCGCCAGCCAGCGGCGCAACCGAGGGCGTAACCCGATCGGACGGCGGCCGGCCCGGGCGGCGCCACGGCCGCCACGGCCGCCACGGCCAGGGCCGCCAAACTGCAGCCGTCGTGTGTCCGCGGCGCTTTGACGGCCAGCAGACTGATGCCGCTCCGTCTCTCTCGCTCTCATGGGGCTTCCCGCTAAGGTGCGAGAGAGACAGAGCGACAACGCAAACGACTCTCGGAATCAGTCTGCAGACCATCGCGGCAGCAGACTGCTGCCCGGGTTCGAGACCAGTCGCCGTCTGTCAATTTTATGCTGGTTTTCCCCCTTTCTCTCTGTCTCTCTCTCCCTCTCCTCACTTTACAGCGGGGCCATGCGTGAGGCGCTTAGCGCGTGTTTGATGGGCGCAAGGTGCTTCTGCACCTCGACGGCGTGGGAGCGCCCGGACGGCCCGGACGGCCCGGACGCGGGACGGCGCGCCGAGCGGCCAGGACCGACACCGCGATGACGTCAACGACTCGCAGGGCATTCCAGGACGACAGGACAAACGATGAAATTCAAACGCGAGAGAGCAGTGCGCTAGCTACAACGACCGTCTACCCCCGAACAACGCGACTAATCCGGCTCACGGCTTTGTTTTGCGGGATGGCTTGGTCCCTCGGGACTGGTAGCGGGGGCGCGCGAGGACGACGACAACGGCCCTGTCGAAGTCCCTGGCGGCCATTGCAGTCTCCGCGGCGACGCCCATGCAGTCCACGCCATGCCGTCACCGAAGTTAAAAGGTCGGCGTCGGCTATGGCTTTACGGGCAACTTCGGAGGCAGCCGACCGTTCTGCCGTTCGACGCGCGCCGCACTTTCGGACGCCACCGCGAGGCGCTTTGCTCGCGCTCCGCCTCGCCAGCTTGGCCAGCTTGGCGCCCGCCTCCCGCGCGGGGCCACGCGGGGCCACGCGGGGCTCTGGGCGCTCAGGTCAGGTGGCCGCGCGGGCCGCGCCTCCTGGCCAGTGCCTGCCGGCCTGCCGCCGGCCTGCCGCGCCGCGTCACTCAGGCAGCCAGTCTGTCCGGGAGCCGGTCGGCCGCCGGCCGCGCCGCCGTCACTAGTAGTTGTTGCACCGCGTTGTGACTTGTGATAGCAGTTCGACAGTGTGGTGGCGTGTGTGGGCGTGCGTGTGTGTGTGTGTGCGCGCTTCATAAACTGTAAAATGGTTTTAGCGCTACCCTCGCCCTTATAAGAGGATTACCGCGTTATCGGATTACGCGGCCACGTGGGGCGCGGGCCGCGAGATGCGCCGTTCCGGTGCGCCTGGTGCGTCCGGTGCGCCCGGTGCAGCGATGCCGGTGCTCGGCCTGCTCGTGTCCGCCGTCGTGCTCTCCGCGCCGCTCTGCGGTGCGCAGCATGCACAGCATGCGCAGCAGGAGCGCTACCAAATGGGTACGCAAAACGGGGAGATTAAAGGAAAACGCGGAAGGGGAAAATGGAGGCGAAAAACACGCTTGGAAAGACCGGCAGCGTGTCTGGGTATAACGAGCCGCACCTGAGTGGAGGCGGCGCCGGCGGAGCGAACGGAGGTGCATCCGACGCTTGCCGGTGAAATTATCATCCGAGAGGTCAGCTATTACCCCGCCCCCGCCAGCGCTCCGTCCCTCTCGCACTCGTCCCGGGGCTTCGCGGGCTTCGCGGGCTTCGCGGGCTTCGCGGGCTTCGCGGGCAGGTGTGAGAGAGACGGAGCGCTGCCGCTGGAGCGCGCCATCGGTGTTCGCAGCGCGGCCGGCCGGCCGGCGCCGGCGCGCTATCTTCAAAAGTTTCATAATTTGGTTCCGAGAATGTGATATCGGACTGAAAGGCGGTGCGGCTCGCCGGAGCGACGCCCTTCGCTCCAGTCGGAGTGAAATCGGAGCAAAATGAGAAAATGGCGCTTCGTGTTTGGACGGAGGGGCGGGCGGGGCGGACGGCCGACGCGATGGACGGACTTCTGCACGGCTGTTGTTTACGCCCCGCTGCGCATTCCTCGATTCCTCGCAACGCAGGCAAACGCGCAAATGACACGCCGCGCCTTTCAGCGCGACCTGTGCGACCTGTGATGGCCGCGCCACCGTTTTACGATTGCCAGTAAATCAATTCAATAATTATTTTCATTTCGCCTTCCAGAAACAATAGTAGCTGTCGACGACGTTTGCCTCCGAAAACGAATTATTCCATCGACGCGACGCGGCCTCTTGTCGCGGTCAAGTAAACAGCGCGTAAAAGGGAAAGACGGAAAGAAAATGTTTGCAAGGCGAGGGCGTTACACTGCCAGCCAGTCCCCCTGATTATCACAGTTCATTTAAATTTCTCCTTCCTTTTCTTCTTTTTTTTTCTCTCTCTTTGTCGGAATGTGGGGAATTTTCGTACTCGCTCGAGAGTGCCGCCCCTAGCAGCGGCGCTCAAAGAGGCGGCCGAGAGAATAAAAGCCAGCCCCACTTCGGCCGGCACCGCCAGGCCGCCAGGGCGGAGACAGGACATGCCGGGTGGGACGCTGCGGGCCGAGACAGGTGCAAAATGCCTCCACTACTCCGGCAGTGCCGGCAGGCCATGACGTGGACAGGCGGACAGACGGACTTACGGACAGACCGACAGGTGGCTAGATGGATTAGCGCAAAGACGGACAGGCGAACAGACGGACGGGACAAGCTTCGTTCGGCAAACATCGCGTGACTCCGGCGCCTCACTCATTAACGAAAACGAGCGCCGTTTTGGGCTGGGTATTCCGGGCGGATGTTGATGAGGAATCATCGCAGGGCCGCTCGTTCCATGTTAATGTTCTCCATGCGTGACAACGAGGCTTTGTTTTAGAGTCCAGGTGGTGTCCGGAGCACGAGGGCCGCGGCGAGACGCCCGTCACCTGCGAGCGGCCGGACCGCTGTCCGGACTCCCGGGTGCTGTGGGTCGGCGGCGACCTGGCGGGCCAGCCGCGCAGGGTGTCTACGTGCGGCGACGGCCTGGTGTGCTGCCTGCCGCCGCCTGCCGCCGTCCGCGGACCGCAGGGTCTGCACGCGCACATGAAGCGCTTCGTCGTCAGCGACCGCGGCGTCGTCGCCGACCTCGGCAGCAACGACCTGCGCAACGCCGCCGCCAACCCGCTGGCGCTGTCGGGGTCCTCGGGGTCCTCGGAGCGCGGGGCGCACTCCAGGGCCGAGGCCAGGGCCTGGTACGGGGCGGAGCAGGCGCCAGGACTCGGCCCGCAGCCGGCGGCTTACTTTTCCGAAGCATCAGCAGCACCGCCTTGGCGGCCACCCGAACGCCAGCACGGCCAGCACGGCCAGCACGGCCAGCACGGCCAGCACGGCCAGCACTTCGAGACTAGGCAATTAGAGTACCGGCAATGGGGGCAGCACTTCGGGCCCGCCGAGTACGGCCAAGTTGCAGTGCCTCAGCAATTCGGGTCCTTCGGGTCCTTCGGGACCTTCGGGCCGCAGCGCTGGGCCGCGCCGGGCCTGCAGCAACAGCAACCCCCAGCCTGGCAGCGCGCCGAGCAGCAGCCCTTCGCGGGGCAGTGGGGCCGCCAGGACGCGGCCCCGCAGGAGAGGCTGTTCTTGCACGACGACAACCACCCCCAAGCACAGGACAGGGGGCGAAACCCGTCTCACGGCCAACGGGACGCCGCCGCCTTTCAGCAGCGGCCGAACACTCAGTGGAACGGGGCGGCGGTGAGCCGGTACCCTGCCTACGCTCAGAAGGACCTCCCTTCCTGGCAGCAGTCTCAGAGGCGGCAGCCCGTCGTCCAGCAGGACAACCACAGCCCCGCCGACCACCGCACCTCTCAGCAAAGGCGCCCTGCGACACAACAGGGCCTTCCCTACGA
The DNA here is from genome assembly GCF_012932325.1 of Thrips palmi. NCBI lineage: Eukaryota > Metazoa > Arthropoda > Insecta > Thysanoptera > Thripidae > Thrips > Thrips palmi. The sequence goes on along the minus strand of NW_023144624.1, from coordinate 2,816,362 downwards.
CCAGCAGGGGTACCCTCAGTGGACGCCTCCCTCCCAGCAGCAGGAGCAATCCAACACCTGGCAGGACTACTCCCACTCTCAGCGGGCCCATCCCCAGCAATACCACTCCCAGTTCCCGCAGGAGCACTATTCCAACGCCCAATTTGGTTCCTACCCTCAGCAGCCCTCGCCAGATTATTCCTACCCTCAACAGGTGCAGTCCCACCCCCAGCAGGACCGTCCCGACACCCAGCAGGATCGCTCCGCCGCGTCGCTCCCAGTGGGGCGGCAGGGGTTGGAGAGCTCCTCCGTGCCGCCGCCGTGGACCGCCCCGTCTCTGGCCGTGGGTCATGCAAGCGTACAGGAAGGCGGCCTGTGGCAGGGCGAGTCGCGAGAACCCTGGACGACCAAGTCCTCGCCACTGGAGGCACCGGGGCCGAGTACGCCGAGCCAGCAGCCGAACCAGCACTTCGGAGAGCCGCAGCCCGGCGACGCGGCACAACCCCACGGCAGTCCCAGCCCCAGCGACCCCAGCAACCCCAGCAACCCCAGCAACCCCAGCAACCCCAGCAACCCCAGCAACCCCAGCAACCCCAGCGACCCCAGCAACCCCGGTGGAGCGACTCCAGAGGGCCCTACTCGCCTGCAGAGCCTGCAGCCTCCCAGCCCTGGTGCCAGGAGCAGGCAGAGTACGTGAAGCTACCAAACATGTTATCCTCCACTCTTCCTCTTAGAGTTCCCTGTCGCACTGACAGCAAGAGGGTGTACCGGCAAAACTGAAACGGATATGTTCTTAAAGAACCTAAACCTTCTGGGCTTATTTCTGTTGAGTCTCCAACGAAAAAGTCGGAAAAAGTATATTTGGTCCAATGAGTTGACATCGCGAATTCGCAAACTCTCCTGCCGCAAAGAGTTTCTGCTCCTCTGAATTTCCGTTTAGGTTTGTTGGAATACTCCCTTTCTTTCGGGAAAAAGCTGTTGTCCATTTTGTTAAATTTGAATTCGGTTAAATTCTTTGGTGGAATTGGGTCGAGAGGCACTGTAACGGCAGCAGCTTATTCCATGTTGGGGGTGATGGGTCGCTTTCCCCGCCATGCCACTTTCGAGCTCGTGGCAGCTCTAATTCGGCCCGGCCTTGAACCTCGCCCCGTTTTGCCCCCCCAGTGTGCGAGCGGTACTCCAGGGCGACCCGGAAACAGCTGCGGGCGAACTCCCTGCTGCTCGGCGGGGACGACCTCGAGCAGGCGAACGCGGCGAACGAGGCGCACGTGGGGGACTGCAGCAACCCCATCTCGCTGGTCGTCGGGGGCCAGAACGCGTCCCAGAACGAGTTCCCCCACATGGTGAGCAGCAGCAGCGGCAACCACCGAGATGCATCAAAGCCAAGGTCTTGGGGCGGGGCGACCTTGGGGAGCGGGGCGGGGACGGTAACAACGCGCGAAGCCAGCCAATTTGCAACGGGAATAGCAAACGGCTTTCTTCAGCGAAGGGAAAAAGTTGCACATGTTTCAAATACTCGGTGCTCGCTCAGTCCTTTTCTTTTGACAGTTCTAAACGTGAAACGAGGGAATGCAGAAGCAGTCCTGCGTCGTGCTCTCCCCCCCCCCCCACACCCTCTTGTTAATCCGCGAGCAGACGCATCGGGCACGACAAGTGACTGTGTGAAACGAAATCGCGGGGAGGGAGAGGGGGGGCACTCCCACCAGTAGCCGAACGCCGCGCGCCAAATGTGTTGACAGTTTGTGTGTGCTCTGGGTGCTCTGCAGGCGGCGGTGGGCTTTCGCAGTGGCGGCGAGCTGGACTGGCTGTGCGGCGGCTCCCTCATCAGCGAGCAGTTCGTGCTCACGGCGGCGCACTGCACACACACGGGCTGGTGAGTGAGTGTGGGTGAGGCCGCGCGGGCGCACGGACTTGGAGGAAAGAAAATTGGGAGAATTCTTTGTGGGACTGGAGCGACAAGGTCTGGACAAGGTAGCCGCGATCCGGCGACGCAGGGAGTTGAGGAGCTACTCACGACGCGCAATTCCGGGCGGGACGGCGCGCTCCATATTTTAAAACTTTGTGATACTTTTAAAAACGTCAACAATTCATCAAACTTTGAGTGTGCACGCCCAACTTTCCCTGTGATGGAGGTCGCGGAGGGGCGTGGCCGGGCGTGGCCTAATCCGCGTGCTCTGAGACGGTGTCCGTTTCCGCCAGGGGGAGCCCCGTCGTCGTCCGCGTCGGGACGTCCTTCCTCGCCAACGCGCCGCCCTCGGCCCGCGCCGCCATGGACGTGGCCGTCAAGGAGGTCGTGCCGCACCCCCAGTACGCGCCGCCCGCGCGCTACCACGACATCGCCCTGCTTCGCCTGGACGGCGCGCTGGCCTTGTCGGACCGCGTGCGGCCCGCCTGCCTGCCGCCCCCGAGCGCCGACCTGCTGCAGCAGCCCGGGGAGCTCCCCGACGACCTCCACGACGACCTCCACGACGACCTGCCCGCCGACTCCCTGGTGGTGGCCACGGGCTGGGGCAGGCTCTCGTACGGTAAGTGACACGGAGTTTATCTCCGGGTACCAAGGTCCTCCATCCACCAGCACATCTTTTCTGCGATGCGGAAACTTTCCGAAACTCTTTCGCAAACTCCACGGCGGTCTCTCGTAGTGGTATTGGCAAAAACGTTGGCAGGCGACCTCGGGCTGACCTCGGGATATTGGCGAACGGCTTAATCGGCGGAGCATGGGGTGAAAACGGCAGGCCGTGCAGCCCTACAGTGGCGCAGCGCGCAGCCCTCGAAACACTTGGGCGGCCACGCTCGAACGCACGCGCGCGTTCGGTTCGCCCTCAAGCACCGCCGTGCTGCCCTTGCTGAACAGTGAGTGGAACAGCCCTGCCCTGCCGACCATGTCGGCCCTTGCCGGCTCCCCGCCGCCGCCAGTCCGGCCGTCCGCGACGGTCCGCGATCCCCGAGGCAGATGCCGCGGACTGCCGCGGACAGCCCCGGAGAAGTGGGACGAGTAGCCGCCGTGGAAGCTGCGCAAGCTGCGCTCCTGCAGCGCACCGAGTGCCCGATGATAACAATAAAAGTTTCTTCATTAGGCGGAGCAGCGCGGGGCGGCGAGGTGCGCTCGCCTCGCGCGCCTCGTCGACTTGTTGAGTCCCCGACTTGCCTCGCCCATTCCGCCCTTCTTGTCGGCAGCCGGCGACGCGAGCGACGTGCTGCAGAAGGTGCCGCTGCGGGTCTGGCCACGCTCGTCCTGCGCGCGCGCCTTCCAGCCGGACGCTGACGGCGCGCACGGCCTCGGACAGCGCCAGCGCCTCCAGGACGGCCTCGGCCCCGGCATGCTGTGCGCCGGCGACCCGCACTCCAACAAGGACACGTGCCAGGTTGGTAAGCCTTCCAGCCCATCCGCCTATCTTCGGAACGACGGGGAGCCCACAACTGCACTGTCCGCATGCGGGCGCATGGGGTGGAGCGGATGCTGTCAACGGCGATGTTCTTGACGGTGTGCCAGACTGGCCCGGCCCGGCCTGGGTTTGCAGCGCTCGCCTAAAAGTTACCCTGCCCTGTGCAACCGCGCGGAAAGCCACGCACCTGCCGGGCGGGGGTCGCGGGGGGTGCACACTGCCAACCCTGCTCAGCGCGGCCAAGGCCGAGGCAAAGGCCTCGTGGCCGTGGCCTGGCTCGCTCGGCCCTGCTCGGCCGCACGGACGGAGAAAGGGGGTGCCAGCGTCGCGACAGCATCCTGCATTCTGAACTTCTACGACCGGGGGAGGGGGAGCGGAGGGGGCGTAGACCGATCAGCAAATGGGGCCGTAAGCGGGGGACAAACAACTTACAGGTGACTTGGCAATCCTGTAGGACGCCGCGCACCGCCACGCCTCGCCGTGCCACACAACGCCACGCCACGCCACGCAGAGCCAAGCCCGCCGTGCCGACGCCGAGGTCGGAGGCCGAGTGTACCCGATAGGGGAAGGACAACCCAGGGTATATCTATCCTAGGGTCGTGGTACCGAGGGGTACATCATGACTAGGTCTGATGTACCCGGCGGGTACAATGAGCCGAGGCACCAAGCAAGTTGTACCCCAGGTAAAATGCGCCGAGGCGAATAACGTCAAGGGGCCTGCCACGCAGCAAATTTGATTTTACCTAAATTTGGTACAACCTCCGGGTACTTCAGACTTCGTCATGACGTACCCCTAGGTTCCATGACCCTGGGATATGTGCACCCTGGGTTGTTCCGCGCTAACGGGTACAATGCGCCTCCTACACCGGCCAGGGCCTTGCGTGTTGCGCACCACCCCCACCCTCTCAGGGCTGCTGTTTACACACAAGCCTCTCCAGTCGACAGGGCCTGGCGGGGCCACCGCTGCCGCTTCCAGGAGTCGTCGGAGTGCCTGGAGGTAACGCGACGGCTTGGAGGCGCCGCTCGCGGCGAGGTGGCGGTGCGCGCGGTGCGGCTGCGGCTGGTGGCGAGGCTGGTGGCGAGGGGGGCCGGAGGGGCTGGCGCGGCGAGTGTGTGATCGGCGTGCGGCCGCGAAACCCGACCCCGCCGAGCCGCGGCCTCTCGCTGCGTCAAAGGGGGAAGTCGCCCGGAAAACCATTTCCCGGCTCACAATAAGGAGCGGCGACCACCGCGCCGCGTCTCGCCGCGTCTCGCCCCCGGACTTGCCGACGACGCCGACGTCGACATGGACCTGGAATGGCTGTGGCGGGCTGCTGCCCCGATACCGGACATTCCGCCCGTGGAGCCGCCACTTTCCGATACCACGCCGTGACCCGCAACCCACCTTGACGCCCCCGGCACCACCAGGCACCACCCCCACCCCTTTCGCCGCGCTGCCCGGCGGCGGGGCCGGACGGCCGGACCACGGCCGGGCGGCGGAGAGGAGGGGGAGGGGGGGGCGTGCAGGCAGCGGCAATCCCGGCCCTTGATGGATGTGCGCCGGGCCGGCCGCACTGGCCGCACCGGCCGCCACCAAATTCAAACTCGCCGCGCCGCTTCGTGGGGCGTCGCTCGTCCAGAGAGACTACGGGGCGGCCGGACCGCCGGACCTCGGGCCGAGCGGCGATTGGGACGTGCCACGCCGACAGAATTTTCATCACAGTCTAGTCGAATCGACAAGCCATACATCACGGCGCGAAAACGGGGACGGAGGGGGGGGGGTGTTTGTGAGCGTGGAGGGGGTGAGGCGGCTTTCTACCGCAGTTCTGTCATGCGGTTGTCACCGGGGCGGCGGGCTAGCAGCAGCAGCGGGGTGGGTAAAAGCCAGTCGAGTCTGCCAATGCGTCGCCCGAGAGTGCGGGCTGTGCTCACTCACACACGACGCGCGCACACCAACACAATCGTATCCTGTTTATTTCGACATCATGTCACGCGTAAGCTACGTTTAAGCCGTGGTGTAAGCAGCTTGTCTTTGTAGGGACACAATGAGGAAAATTCATTAGTAAGCGGGTGACTGTATAGACGTAGTGACTTTCCCCTTAGTTAACGCAATGTTTTTGCTCCACATTGTTGCTTTGTTTTGGAAATTTGATTTTTGATTTCCTGTTTGCTTTCTTGCAGGGAGACTCGGGAGGCCCCCTGCAAAGGGTGACGCCCGATAACCCCTGCGCCTTCGAGGTGGTGGGCATCACGTCGTTCGGCAAGGAGTGCGGCCTGGGGCTGCCCGCCGTCTACACCAAGGTGTCCTTCTACGTGGCCTGGATCGAGAGCGTCGTGTGGCCGCAGTAGAGGCTTCCAACAATGTGTGGATGCAGTGTGTGGAATTCAACTCTACTCGTATTCCGGAAGATATTTATTGGCACACACAATCGATTTGACAACAGTATGTTCAGGAATACATTTACATTCTTTTTGATATGCAAATTCACAATCATTCATGAAAACTATATTTATGTACATATGACCTACAATACTGCTACAATAAGGAACGAATAAATTGTACGTTACAATAACGATATAACTTCTAAAATTAAACTTCTAAGTACAAAATAAATGACTTACGTACACTCATTCGCTTCTCACAACGATCAACCATTACGACGGCACTACCATAAACCTATACAAATCGGTCAAAATTAAGTGAGCAAATCGCTTAGAAAGTCAGTCACGCTTTAGACACCACAAACAACGCAATGTAAACAGAGGACAGGACCATCGTTCGAGCAGAACAAGTACATGCTTACCAACGACAACCATACCGTTGCCTAAGTAACTACAGGCAGTCCAAACAGTAAAAAAAGACTAATAGAAGCTGCCTATCTTACTTTTTGTCACAGCGTTAAGAATTTCTAAGGCGGCCGCTTGTTTTGGAGCTAATCTCTAGGCAGAGCTCACACGATAAAACTACTGCTGGCTCTGTTATTTCGGGTTCGCTACACCTCGCCAGATGCACGGCTCAGGTTCGTGGCAGTCCGGTGAGGTGTAACGAACGATTTGCACGGGAAAGAGCGCACCGAAGTCAAATGGGGCTCGTGTTTGCGAGGCTCCCAGATGATGGCAACTCTCTACGTCTACACCGTACACAACTGAAGCGGCTGCTGCGGCGTTTATATTATTATTATTATTATTATTATTATTATTATTATTATTATTATTATTATTATTATTATTATTATTATTATTATTATTATTATTATTATTATTATAGCGTTCTTATGTCCTGATCCTAGTTACGCAGCCACGGGTTCGTTCAGAGCGAGATGTTGGTGCCCGCGTCCGGCACCACGTCGGGCGAGGGGTGCATGGCCATGGCGAGCCCCACGCCGCTGCCCCTGCTGCCGCGCGGGCCGCCTAGGACGGCCAGCCCGTGGATGGGGCTGGCGGGGCAGCGCGGTGGCGGCAGCGACAGCGGCAGGGGGTGCAGCGGGTGGAGGGGGTGGTCCAGGGCGCCGCCGTTCACGTTGACGCTGCTCGCCAACTTGGCGGCGTGGCTCGGACACAGCCACTCCTGCAGGCGGCCCGTCCACGTGGGCCTGCAAGAACAACAACAACAAGACTGTTCTGTAACCGACCTCGCCACAACTCAGAAAAGTCGCGCACTCTCCCCCCCCCACTCTCTTCCCGGTGTTTTGTTTTGTTTCTTTATTCGACTGTATGCAAATGCGTTGGTGTGTGTGCGTGCGCTGCGCTCAGCGCGCCCAGGGGTGGAATAAAGCGGTTGTCGCCGCCCCGCGCCCGTCGCGCACGTCGAGCACGTCGTTAAGAATGGCGGCCGGCACGGCGTCACCGCGGCGGCAGCGCAGGCGGCAGCCCGAATAAAAATACGCACCCCCAAAACGCGCCTCTGTCAAATCGGCGAGCGCGGATTGGCCGGAACAGCGAGGAGGAGCGAGTCTCTGTCAGTCTGTGCTGCCGCGGCATGCCGCGCGAAACGCAGGCGACAGAACGCGCTGCGGGCGGAGCGGGCGGAGCGGGCGTTGTGGGAGCGCACGGATGTGGCGTTGTCGCTGTCGCAGCGCGGCCGAACCCGGCGGCCCGGCCCGGGTCGGGCTCCGGCGGCGGGCGCCCTCCGCAGGCTGCGCCCGGGAGGCAGGCAGCCCAGTCGGCGTCGCGGCGCGTGCCTCCGGCTGCTGCCTACGCCGCGAGGGGTCGCTAATGATGTTGATGGATGGGATGGGCGCGGTGCGGCGCGGTGCCTCGCGGCGCGGCCACCCCTTCCAGGGCTCACGGCCCGGGCTGCCCGGGGCCGCTGCCACCCCTCGAGGAGCATCCTTCGAGTGGCGCGGCCAGGGCACGGCAGAGCGGTGGAGGGCGGAGCCGAGGGGGCGGAGCGGCGCAAACGGAAACTAATTGAACTTGTATCGCAGCGACGCAGCGACGCAGTGCTGCAACACTGGCCGCTATTATGCACCCCCCCCCCTCCTTTCCACTCGCCCCGCCCCGCGATGTCCGCCCGACCGCGATAATCAAGTGATGTACGGACACGACGCGCATGAACGGGCCGGCCCCGCCGCCCGGCACCCCGTCTCTCTCGCACGCCACCGGACGCACTGCGAGTGCGAGAGAGACCGAGCCACGAAACCAACTGCCGCGCGCGTGGGTCCGCTTCCAATTCTGCAGAGCGCGGGCGAAAAATAGAACGGGAGGAAAAATGGCGTGGTGGCACTCCGTCGAGCACTCCGTGGCACTCACAGCGTGGCGGTCCACACGGCCACCAGCACGGGGACGATGACGGCGGGCAGGAAGGCCAGCCACACGAACAGGCAGAAGAGGATGTCGAAGTGGCCGGAGTTGGAGTACGTCTCCTGGACCACGTGCTTCACCATCCTGCAAGGCAGACAGGCGCTTCATCAGCATCATTTCGTAGAACCACATGCTTTGCATTCCACGGCTCTTTCCCAATTCGTTTTCGTTCCCGGGTAAACTGTTTCGCCCCGGAACGCGATGGGTGGGGACACGAGAAGCGGAATGGAAGTTGAATTAAAATGGGCGAGAGGAGAGCCCCCGCGCCCAGAGGCGCACCTGGCTAGCCGGCTGGAGCCGAAACTGGAGCCGGGGCTGCATGCCCTCCAGCACAGCCTTAATTGCATTGGAAAACCGGGATGGCGCGCTCGAAAATCACCTCAATTACCGTCGCTTTGATGAATCACCAATATCGTACCTGTTTTCCTCGCCCACTGGGAAAGTATTTGCAGTGCTGCACCGTCAAATATGACGAGATCAGTCATTTTTGGAGTCTTACTTTCCGCTTCCTCTTGTAACCCCGAAGCCCTGGCGTCCTAATCACTTCGCAATCTAACTTTGCGCATGTTAACGCGTGTGGCGTAACCAGATCATCTCCCCCACCCCCTCCCTCCGCGCGGTTCAACAGCGTAAATATGCTTACCGCAGCACCATGAGCGGCAGCAGGCACAGCGCGAAGGCCAGGTTCATGGCGACGAGGAAGCGCTGCGTGCGCTGCTCGCGGTGCAGGTCCTCCTCGGCCTCCAGCTGGATGCTGCCGGCGCGGCTGGGGCACGTCACGCTGTGGCGGGGCCCGCTCCGCCCGCTCAGCGTGTACAGCTGGCCGGCGCTCGGGAACCTGAGACACACAAACAGCGTAGATGACAGCGCGCGCGACCTCGGGGGCGAAGGTCGCGGGTTCGAGCACCGCGCCTCACCTGCGTTTCGTTTTAACTTTTCGACAGTCTTGACGTATCGGCTGGCGGCATAGGCGGGTGGGCCCCGACGAGCCATTCATATTGAATAGTGTCTACGGCGGCGTCGCGTCACGGCGGCGACAGTTGGCGACCAAGTTGGCCGCAAACATGGAAACCCTCTCCGAAAACGGCGTGGCGACGACGCGACGCGCAGCCAAGGCAGCCCGCGGGCGCGAGCGGCGCGAGCCAGCTGATTTGGAATTTGGCATGGCATGGCGTCGTCCCGGCGTCGCAGCGCCCTCCCACCGCCAGCAAGCACAGCACTGCGAGTCCACAATGGCGATACAGACCATTGTCTGGCCGTCCCGGCCATCTCGGCGTCGCGGCTGTCTCCGGCCGGCCCTCCCAGCTCGCCTCCCAGCTCGCCTCCCAGGCCGTCTGCGTGGAGGCTTCCTTCCCGCGCCGTCTCTCGCCGCCCCTCGCCAACCCGCGCCGCGACTGGATTGTGATTGAAAGAGGCAGACGACGGCGACCACTGCTCCCGTTCACAGCAGACTGATTCCGAGAGTCGTTTTCGTCGCTCTGTCTCACTCTCGCACCTATAAAGGACGCCCCATGAGTGCGAGAGGGACAGAGCGACGAAAACGACTCTGCTCGGGGTCGGTCTACAGGCCGGCAGGCCAAAAGCATCGAGCACCTCACGGCTGGCTGCGGGGCTAGGCGGGGCTAGGCGGGGCCAGGCCGGGGCGGTCGCCCCCGCCTAATGAACCCTGCCGAGGACAGCAGGCAAGCCAGACCAGGACGATTCCGCGCAGCGCTGTCGCCGCTCTGTCGCTCTCGAACTCACGGGGCGTCCCGGGGGAGCGCAGGGGAGGCGGCACTTGGTCGGAATCAGTCCGCAGGGAGCAGGAATCAGAGCCCCGCCGGGCCGGGCGCGCCCTGGGGCCCGCCTAGGGGCCCGCCCCGGGGCCCGCCCAGGCTAGCCCTCGCCACTCACGAGAGCCTCAATTGGCAAAGACAACCCCCGCGGAGAGCCCGAGAGCACTGAAATTGGTACGCCTGACTCGACCGCGCGCTGCGCAGCGCTGCGCTACACAAGCCCCGCAAACGACCTGGCCTGGCCCACGCGCCGGGCCGCCCCGGACCGCCCGGTGGGGTGAACCGGCGGGGTGGTTTGGTTCGCCGAACCGCGTCCTCGTTTGTGTGACTAAGCAGACTGATAATGAGTGTCCAGACTACTGCCGCCACTGCTGTCTATTTCAGGAAAACAACAAAAGACCACCGTTCGGATAATACCTTTCTGGATCAAAGTCATCCCGGGCAGTGGACAGCGCGACTTGCGCTAGCTATTTTTGTTTTTGGTTTTGTTTGTTCTGCTTGCCCGGCATGACAAATGCAGGCCATCCCGCAGTCGTGCTCCGCTTTACCGTCACATTGGCAAACGATTATTCAACCTCCGGACTGCTTCCACGCGACACTAGCGAGTCCAGTCCGCACCGATGACGTCACGTCGGAAACACCCCCACCCCCTGTCCCTCTGCCGGGGAAGCCCCAGACCGCCGGGCACGACGCGGTGTGTGTGCGGTCGCTCTCTGCCCAGGGTGCAGTCCACCGCGAATCGCCCCGCCCCGCCCCGCCCCAAGGTGCGCCCACCATTTGTTTTCATTACGTCCCGGCAGGGTAAGCGGAAATCAAAGCAAAACCACGCGGCAGTGACACCCGCCGCCCGCCTGCCCCGCCTGCCCCGCCAGACGGGCAGCAGCCGAAAACTCCCTCTCCTGAAGCACGCGGTACGGCCAGACAAAGAAATGCCTCGCCGCGCGGAAAACCCAAATATATTTCAGCTCTGCTCTTTCGTCTCGGGGTCCGTCTGGATGTGGTGCCGGCCGGAGCGCCGCACTCGAGAAAAACCACCGGCAGAGGTCGTTCGCCCGTGGTTCCACCCGCCGAATTTGGAAAAGAGTTTCGAGGGAGCATGCGCCTTCCCTGAAATCGTGCACGACAAAGCCTCCCTCGATGCGAATTTTCGGGCAGGACGATGACTCCGTGATTCTCGGTCGTCGTGAAGGGGTGGTTAACGAGGCACGGCGGCACGGCGCTCGGAAGCGAGCCGAAGGTGCGGCCGGAGGCAAGACGGGGCCTTTAGCGGGCTGATTCCGAACGGTAATTCCTTCTCTCCGTCTCTCTCGCGCACATGGGGCGAAACTATCACCGCCAAGGGTGCGAGAGAGACAGAGCCAACTCAGCCTGCATGGCCCAAGGCGCCCAAGGCGCCCAGGGCGCTCGAATTACCTCGGGTCGGCGGTGGACAGCGACGCGGCTCGCAGCCGCTCCTCGTACATCCGCACCCTGGAGGCGCCGGACAGAGCCTGCCGCTTGAGCATCAGGTGGACGCGGCCGTGGAACAGGACGCTCAGCAGGATCGGGATGATGAACCTGGCGGCATGCCGCGGGGCAGGACAGGCGGATTAGTATCGCGTCGTGTCGCTCCAGCGAGGCGGGGGCGAAGGCCGTGACACTCACACGCCGGCGAAGGCCACGCAGATGTAGGTCTGCATGTCCTCGGCCAGGTTCAGGAAGCAGATGCCCACGCCGTGGAACTGCTCGCGCATCAGGCTCTGCAACCGACAAAGAAATCCGTTACAACAACAACAGCATTGCTTGAGGGCGTCGCCGTCGCGATGACAGCACGAAGCGCCGCGAAATGTGCCGAGCGCCACGGTCCGCCAAGATTTAAGCGGTGCCGTGCGTCTCTCCTAAACTGCCGGTTGTTATGAATGTGGAAGGCGTCGCCGGCCGGGCTGCCGGTGCTCTGTTAGGGGCGGGGGGCGCCGCGGGGAGCCGTGGCGCCGTCCTGTGAGATTTAGGGCGGGAAGGCGGCATCCAAGTCGGCACCAACTACATCGTCCTTTCGTCCTGTTCGTTTCCAACTTCGCGCCCCGCACTGGCCCCTAGGATGACGTAGCCTAGCCTAACCTCACCTAACCTTGTCGAACCTAACCTAACCTTGACCAACCTACCTAACCTTGAGCAACCTACCCAACCTTGACCAACCTGACCTAACCTTGACCAACCTAACCTAACCTGGACCAACCTGACCTGACCATGACCAACGTACCTAACCTTGACCAACCTAACCTAACCTTGACCAACCTGACCTGACCTTGACCTACCTGACCTGACCTTGACCAACCTAACCTGACCGTCCTAACCTAACTCTGCCCAACCTATCCTAGTCTTGCTTTACCTAACCCAGCTAGCCGGTGCACGGTAAAACCATTACAAAACCGATACTGCTGAAAGTCCGAGGAGAACTCCCTGGGAATGGACCAATATTCCTGGGGCTCCCAGGAGATGGTTTTACCGTGTGGGGGCAACCATCAGCCTTTCTGTCTGCTGTGCTCTTGATTCATCCCCGGCGCTTCATTACGCCCCCGAGGACGTCGCTTCGCGCTTCGCGTTCCCCGCAAATATGTCACTCACGAATCCGTCTCGCGTAACGCGGGGCGACGCGGGGCGACGCGGGGCGACGCGGCCCCCGCCTTTAACGAGGCCGCCGTTTAATTAGAACGATCTGAATGCGGAGGGCGGAGCGGAGTGGAGCAGAGCGAGACGCGGATGGCGAGTCTATGCGACGTGACAAGGGCGGCCGGCCGGGAGGGGGTGGGGGACAAGGCAGAGGGAAAGAGGGCAGTCGTTGAAAAAAAAATAGCAAACACAAACTGATCCAGGTCTGCGGTTGACGGTTCCACCAGAGCGGCTCCAGGCGACCTGTTCGTTGCCACCGGCACCCTCATTTACCCATTTGCCCATTTGCCCACTCACTCGAGCCATTATTGTGTCGTGTCCGAGTCGCGCATCGCGGCCCGCGGATGAATAATTGATTACTTCTTCCCCCAAACCGCGACCGACCGCGACACTGTCTCGGGGCCGACGGGGCTATTGCGGGGACGTGCCCCCCGCAGCGCTGCCCGCCAGCTCGGTCCGCCCGGTCGGTTTGCCCGGACAGGCAGAAGGACGGGGTGGCCGTCCAATGGGCGTCGTTTCGTTTTCGCTTCTCGTACTGCAGACTTTCGTCGCTCTGTCCCTCTCGCCCCCAAGCGGGATGCCCAATGAGTGCGGGAGAGACAGAGCGACGAAAACGACTCTCGGAATCAGTGTGTTCACCCTGAGCAAGCACGCAGGCGAGTGCCACGTGGAGGATGGCGAAGGTGGGCACCCAAGGCACGGCGCTGCAGGCACTAACGGCCTAGGGCTGCCCGGTTGGCCCGGGCCGCCGTCCACTTGATGGCACGATGATGAGCTCGAAAGAAGGGCCGGCAAGCCTTGGGCAGCCTCTCGTGACCATTGTGCCGCTCCTCGCTGGGCCACGCCGGCCACGCCGTTAGCCGGCCATTACAGTGCTGTGCGCTGCTGCTGGGCTGCAGGCGGATTCCGCGAGTCGTCTTCTTCGCTCTGTCTAGTCCGGCGCAGTCCGGTGCAGGTGCGAGAGAGACAGAGCGACGAAAACGACTCTCGGAATCCGCCTGCTGGACCGATGCGCCCATCTCTCTGTCTCCCTCGCACGCATGGGGCGGCTCGCATTGGTGCGAGGGAGACAGCGCGATGTGCCGCCCCGTGCGCGCCCCGTGCCTCCGCGTTGCGCCGCGTCTCGGCGACACAGCTGCCCCACAGCTCGCTCACAGCGGCCCTCGGGCCGGCCTGCGAGGCCCGATGCTTCCACGGACGGGAGGAAGACGGACTGCGGCGCGGTGCCACGCCGCCCCTTTTTCTGTCGCCTAAATAAGCAGGCGGCCGGCCTTGCGTTCTCGCCGCTCTCGCTCGCTTTTTGTTGGCGGCGGGGGCGGCGGAGGGCGGGGGGCGGCGGGGGCGGCGGGGGGGCGGCGGGGGCGGCGGGGGCGGTACGACGTGCTGGTGCGACGGGACGCGGACGGTCGCGTCGCAGCGCCGCCATCCAGGACGGCCAGGCGACGGCCAGGCCACCCAGGACGTTGCATCTTCTCGGAAACAAATTTGCATCGTTATCGCAATATTTGTCGACTTTAATAATTCTCGCTGCGACGCCGACGCGCCGTGGCGCCGCCAGAGACGCGGAAAAGCGCCCCCGCTGTCTTGTTCCCCCATTTCGGCGGAGGGAGATCTCTCTAAATTAAAGTGCAGATGATGCCCTTTCTGCCCTACATATACATCCCAACCTCACCCCGAAAAAAAAAAGGAAAAGGAAAGCAAAACTAGCAAGAAGTCGCCCCCGAAAAGTCGAGATATTAATTACCAGTCGCAGACTCGGGGCGAGCAGCGAAAGCAGCGAAAGCAGGCCGGGGGGGCTGGACTAACAACGGCAAGCCAAGGGCGGGGAAAGCGGGAGCGATTGATGGAAAAGGGGGAGGGGGAGGGGAGGGGGATTCGAGTGGTTGAAACGGGAAACACTGCCGGGCCATGCCGGGCACCTTGGGGGCCTGTAGAGGGGCCTGTGAGGGGCCTGTGAGGGGCCTGTACAGAGAGGCTTGCAAAAGAAAAACAAAGAAAGGCAATGCGCACGCCACTTGGCTATCTCCGCCGGCCCTAAGCAGCTCCAACCCCAACAGCAGCCCGCGGCTGCCCACTGCCGGAAAGAAAAGCAGACACCCCCCCCCCCATCTCTTTTCCGCCATCGCGCTCGCCACAGACCGCAGATATCGCTGTTTGAGCAGGCTTTATTGCCGCGTGGTAAATCGCCTGCCCGCGCCTCGCGCTCAATGTGCGCGTCTTCCCTCATTCGCCCCACTCGCTGCGTTTTGCCGTTTTTCATCCCCAACCTCGGCCACTTTAGACGCGGTGGGTACGCACCCCTCCAGGACGCCCCATGAGTGCGAGAGAGACAGAGCGACGCGCTCCTTACAGTGCTCGGCCATGGCCCACCACACTGAATCTGCGACACGTCGCGCTGCGCGGTCCCGGCATGGTCCCGGTGTGCGAACCACCACGACGTCACTCCGTCACTCCGAGCCCCGCCCACTCCGAAAAAAGGCAACCCAAGAACCAAGGGAAACAAAAACACACGGGCGCTGTTTTCTTCTGGGCGACTTCTGTTTGGTCTGGAAATCTACCGTCGAAATCATTCTTCATTTCCTCGATTTCCTCGTTCCTTTCGCCCCGGGCTCGACGATGACGACGCAGAGTTGCAAAGAGCTGCAGTCACAATACAAATAAACTGGGTCGCTATTTCCTTGATTGGGCACGGCAACGTGACCGAGGGAGGAAACTTGCCGCTTTCGTTGTACACACAATTTTGCAGTGGGGCACCCCTTGAACGTAATGCGGCTCGTGAGCTGAAGGGGGCTTGCTCGTGTCGTCATCCGGACGCTGCCACGGCCTTGTCTCTGTCGTGTCGGACTAGTCTACCCCCTGGCTCGCCCCCTGGCGACACAAGCGACACAGGATTCTGAAGAGTCGTTTCGTGGCTCTGCGTCCCTGTCGCACCTATGGGCCCTCCCGGGGAGTGCGAGAGAGACAAAGCTGGACCGTACTTAGCTGCCACACTGTTGTCCCAGACACACAGGGGGCCAGAAGACCGTTGGAGGCGCCCAAAACTCTATACGCGTTTTGAGCTCCCGCTAAAGAGGACTCGAACCGAACGTCTGACCCTATCAACGGGTTCCTCGTTCGGAGAGCAATCCATTCCCACGTTCGGTTCGAGTCCCATTCAGCGACTCTGAGCTCAAAACTCGTCCGGGATTTTGACCGCCTCCACCAACCAGTCTTCTGGCCCACTGTGCGTCATCGACACAAGAAGCTAGACTCACCCCCAAGTCGAGGTACGAGGTGAAGGCGGGGTAGGGCAGCACGATGAGGCTGCTGACGATCCAGATGCAGCACGCCGTCACGTTGGCCGAGAAGGGCTCCGCGGCCGGGTTCTTGTGGAAGCGGCACCGGTCGTAACTTATGGCGCTGAACGTGAGCATCACGACGTGCAGCGGCACGTCCTGGAGGAGAAACAGAGAGAGAGACTATGAACGTGGTGCGCCGAGCGGCGCGGGTCGCGCTGTCGCTGCGAGCGGCGCGAGCGGAGACGCCACGCCACGCCCTGCGCTGGAAGAGGAAGGTTCAAGTATTCATGACTGCGAAGCGTAGCGAAGGTACAAAGAAGCGGGAGCCCCGAAAACTGTCAATTTACAGGGGGTAAAGTTTGTAGATCGAAGCAGTCGAAGCAAACCATAGTTTGAGTCTGGTGGCCCTCGCCTCGGCACGGGGAGACCCTTGTTGGCTCTGTTTGCATCCTTTCATCAAGCGTCGGGTTGGCCCTGTCGTGTCGACCTGTCGGGCCGGCCGTCCTACGGCTCTCTGCCAAGCCGCCGCGCCGCCGCGCCGTCAAGCACTGCTGCGGAGGATGTCCTCCCGCGGGAAATCACGTCACCTGGACGCCGAGGACGCCGACGGCACGGCAAAGGCCGCCCCGCCGCCCGACCGCCCCGCCGCCTCAAACAACAGTACAGAAACTTGAGTAGTGCGAGCTCTGCCTGCGTGGCGTAGGGCTCCTCGCCGACTGCCACAGGGCCGGGCGGCCTACTCGGGAAAGCGCTTTCGTCGCTGTCTCTCTCACAAGCATATCGCGTTCCGTGGAGGCGAGAGAGATAAAGGGAGCGCGGCGGGGCGGCCAAGGCGCCGCCATCGAGTCCGCGCGTCATTCCGATTGACCCGCCGACGCAAAAAGCCATTCGCTGGTTGCTTATGCATGCGGAGGACGGGACGGGGGCTCCTCCTTCGAGTGCTTCGTCGCGCTGTCTCTCTCGCACCGGTACCGTGCGCCCCACGAGTGCGAGAGAGACAGAAGCCGGCGGCGCAAGGAATATCGGATACACAGTAGGCGCAATAAGCAGACAATTCGGACTCTCGACGGCGCGCGGAGAGAACAAGCTGACAGGTCCTCGCCGCGCTGCCGCCACGCTCAAGACCCCCGTCTCATTCCCAGTGTCCTCAGCGCCTCGCTGTCACGCCCCCGCAGTGGATCCGCGAGGACAATTTCCCCCCGGCTGAACAGCATGCCGACGTATTCATCGGCCAAGAAGCGGCAGTGGGTCGGGCCGGGCCACCCCGAGCCTCCTCCGAGTCTTCCCCGAAGCGCCCCCCGAGGCCTGCCTCTCCTCCCGGCTGAAATTCAAAACAAACGCTACGCCTGCCGGGCCCGGCCCGCGGCACAAGGTAGAAACCCTGAGCCAGCAGCAACAATATCCTACTGCTGACGCCACAGACCTGCCCCCTTTCTCTCTCTCTCTCTCTCTCTCTCTCTCTCTCTCTCTCTCTCTCTCTCTCTCTCTCTCTCTCTCTCTCTCTCTCTCTCTCTCTCTCGCACCCACACCCAGACCGCGTTGTGCTGCACCTTTCGCCGCGCGGTTTATGCGGCCCCCATGCCAGCCCCGGCGGGTGTGCTGCCTGCCGGCCGGGCTGCCCTGCCGCGGCGCGCGCAGAGCCGCGCAGAGCCGCACAGAGCGCCCGCGAAGTCGGGGTTAGGCAACCCTGCGGGCGAGCGCGCTCGGCGGGACGGCCTACCCGGCAGGCTGTTCTTGACAGGCCTTCGTCTCGCCGGTCTCGCCGCCGTGCCGCTCCGCTGCGCCACGCTCCGCCGGGGAGGGGGGGGGGGGGGAGGGGAGGGGAGGGGAGGGGCCTGCACTATATTTCCGCACGCCGGCTGATGGATGCACAGGTGGATGCACTCACAGTGCCGTACCTCGCCGTGCCGAGTGCGCCGAGTGCAGCGCAGTGCAGCGCACTGCAGGGAAAGGGAAGCTCCTCTCGGCGCCCGCAAGATTAACGAGCACGCCACGCCACTGTGTTTTATCGGCGGATTTAAGTCTCGGCTCCTTCGCTCTTTCGTTCGGCGTTGTAGTCGCGGCGCTTTGCGGCAATTAGCTCTCCTCGAGTGGCGACATGCCGACGGCACGACACTGGTTGGCAGGCTCGGACTGGCCAGGGCAGACAGGCAGAAAAATCTGCCGGGGCCTTTGGATTTGTGACCAGTAACGTCACGAAGTTGGTCAAAAAGTGATTGAATCTCCGAAAGTGGCCGTTTTCGCTGAATTTGAGCGGCCACTGCTTCGATCTAGTTGCGGCCAACGGCCTCCCTCGACGTCCTAGTATTCTTAAGACCCTACTCTTTCATGCCCTGTATCGGGAAGACGTTGACCACAACGATTTTGCCTTTGACCGCAACGATTTTGGGACCAAAGTTGGTCAAAAAGTGGTCGAATCTCGGAAATTTGCTGATTTTGCTGACTTTGGGGGGCCACTGTGTCCAATCTAGTAGCCGTAAAAGGCCTCCCTCGACGTCCTAGTATTCTTAAGACCCTACTCTTTCATGCCCTGTATCGGGAAGACGTTGACCACAACGATTTTGCCTTTGACCGCAACGATTTTGGGACCAAAGTTGGTCAAAAAGTGGTCGAATCTCGGAAATTTGCTGATTTTGCTGACTTTGGGGGCCACTGTGTCCAATCTAGTAGCCGTAAAAGGCCTCCCTCGACGTCCTAGTATTCTTAAGACCCTACTCTTTCATGCCCTGTATCGGGAAGACGTTGACCACAACGATTTTGCCTTTGACCGCAACGATTTTGGGACCAAAGTTGGTCAAAAAGTGGTCGAATCTCGGAAATTTGCTGATTTTGCTGACTTTGGGGGGCCACTTTGTCCAATCTAGTTGCCGTAAAAGGCCTCCCTCGACGCCCTAGTATTCTTAAGACCCTACTCTTTCATGCCCTGTATCGGGAAGACGTTGACCACAACGATTTTGCCTTTGACCGCAACGATTTTGGGACCAAAGTTGGTCAAAAAGTGGTCGAATCTCGGAAATTTGCTGATTTTGCTGACTTTGGGGGGCCACTGTGTCCAATCTAGTAGCCGTAAAAGGCCTCCCTCGACGTCCTAGTATTCTTAAGACCCTACTCTTTTATGCCCTGTATCGGGAAGACGTTGACCACAACGATTTTGCCTTTGACCGCAACGATTTTGGGGCCAAGTTGGTTAAAAAGTAGTCGAATATCGGAAATTTGGTGATTTTGCTGACTTTGGGTGTCCACTGTGTCAAATATAGTTGCCGTAAAAGGCCTCCCTCGACGCCCTAGAATTCTTAAGACCCTAGTCTTTCATGCCCTGTATCGGGAAGACGTTGACCACAACGATTTTGCCTAGGCTATTGACCGCAACTTGTGTGGGAGCGGTAGACTCACAAAGTTGGTCATGAAGGGTAAAAACTATGATGATCGGGGGCCTTTTGCCGTCTTATCTGCCGGGGCCTTTTGGGGGCCAGTCCGAGCCTGCTGGTTGCAGAAAAAATAAAAACATTCGAGGAACTGTCTAGAGATATTGTTGCGCGATCGAAGCGGCCCGGCCCGGGGTGTCTACGACCCTCCAAAGTAATTGCCTGGAAGGTTGAGAGCGAGTCCGCCTCGAGCCGCCTTGGGCCCGGGCCAGGCCCGGCCAGGCCTCGGCTTCGGCGGCGCGTTTCGCCGTGTTTCTGCCCTTAAATGTATTGAGAATACCGCATTATCGCGCGGCGTGTTGCTTTAATCCGAATGCAAAGTCAGGCCGGGGCGCCAGGGGGCGCGCGGGACGCACAGTGGGCCAGAGGACCGGTGGAGGCACACAAAATTCTAGACGCGTTTTGAGATCCAGAGTCGCAAAATGGGACTCGAACCGAGCGTCTGACCCCGCCAATGGATTTCTCGTTCGGAGAACAATCCATTGGTGGTGTCACACGTTGGTTTCGAGTCCCACTCAGCGACTCTGGAGCTCAAAACGCTTCTAGCATTTTGGCCGCCACCGCCGGTCTTCTGGCCCACTGTGGGACGCACCGCGTCGCACCGGTCGCCCCGCGCCGCGAGGGGCGGACCCCGCCGTCTCGGGGCGCCACGGTGTAGCGCAATGTGTAGCCCGCGCCGTTTTCATAATGATCTCACAGAAAACACAACCACAGCGCGTCGGGCCAACGCGTTTGATAAAACGCAGCTGCACTCGATTGCCCCACGCCGTCGTCCCTTGCAGCCTTGCACACGGACGCCACATAATCGGCCGGCGCGTTGCTGTTTCGTGAAAATATTCGACGAGCTCCGCAATTTAATCGCAAGCAGGCATCTCTTGAGAGGCTCCGGCCGCTCCGGCCGCGCCGGCCGACTCGGGCAGCCGTTGCCTGCCTTGTGGCCTGCGCCAGCGGATCGGCACGGCGCGGCGCGCAAGGCAGAGCAGAGCAAGAGCGGCAAGAGGATGCCACGCGGATTGGCTGAAATCGGTGGCGAAGGGCACGTCCCCCGCGTAGCCGAGTGCACTGAGGCGTCGGATACCGGAGTTGACGACGCGGGTTCGAATCCCGATACGGCGCCGCCGAGATTTTACAGCCGGCCTTATCGAGGAGTGTTACAGCGGGCGTGCCGAGTGTCTGCGCAGCGCCCCGCGCTCCGTTTTCGTTTTATTCGGAACGGCCAGGCTGCTCCTCGCTCGAACAAGCGGGGGTCACGTCTCTGCCGTTGACACGGGAAGAGGACCGCGCCAGTAAGGACTGAGGACGAGGCTCGACCTCCCACAGTGGGCCAGAAGACCGGTGGAGGCGCCCAAAACTCTATACGCGTTTTGAGCTCCAGAGCCGCTAAACAGGACTCGAACCGAACGTGTGACGCCACCGATGGATTCCCCGTTCGGAGAGGACTTCATTGGTGGGTCACACCCTCGGTTAGAGTCCCATTTAGTGACTCTAAAGCTCAACTCGAGTCTAGAATTTTGGCCGCCTCCAGCGGTCTCCTGACCCACTGTGCCTCGGCCCTCATCAAACCGGAGCCCTTGGAGCGAATTACGGGCCACCTGGCTCCGCCCAGGCCGGCCGAGGCCGGGAAGACCGAGACCATGCACCCACAGCGGAAGTCTGTGTTTCTTTCGTCGAGTCCGGCTCCTCGCAACTTTTGCTGCCCCGTGGAAACTAAGTGGCCCCTCGAGGACGCCAAGCAGGACCTGCCCTCGGCCCCTCGGCCCTCAGGAGGACGACGACGACGACGACGACGGACACTCAGCCCTGCGCAGTTAACTGCCCGACTGTCCTCATGTTACGACTTAAATTACTGCGGAACGTCGAGATAGCTCCCGCACAGTGGCCCACACTGCCAGCGTTTAAGAGTCATCATTCATTGTTTGCGATATAATTTCAAACTTTGATGGCCGGGGACTTTGTCGTCAACGACGGTAAACCAAACTGACGATAAATTTCTAGTCGCCGTCTTGCACCCTTTTTTTTCGTTTCTTTTTCTTCTTTCCTAGGAAAACGGCCGTTTCAAGGGGGCGTGTTCAGGTGCGGGCTGCGAGGCTGCGAGCACATGGCTGGCAGAAAGTAGCTCAAACGCCGCGCAAGTAGCCGCGGCCTGGTGCGCGATGCCCGGTGCCGTGCGGCCCGGTGCCGGTGTGCAAATTCATCCTTATTGTGCTTTTTGCCGCCGCGGCGCCGCGGCCGAACTGGCGCGCCGGGCTGCGGCTTGCTAGGCATTAAGGCCGGGCAGCTTCGCCAGCTTGCTCAGGTACGCCGAGCGCCTCGTCGAGCGCCTCGTCGAGCGCCGCGCCGGGTGGTTAATTCCACTCCAAATAATTAATTTGGGCCGACCAGCGCGAGCACCGCGGGAGCGGAGGGCGAAGGGCAAGGCCTGCCGCTGTGCGACCACAATCTGCCTCGCCCCTCAGCCCCGCCCCGCCCCGCCCCGCCCCGCCCCGGCCCTTCAACCCCGAAGACGCCCGCCACCCCACCTTGGCACCGCCGCCATTTGTCCAGACTGGCTGACTCGCGCAAGTTGTAAAAAAAAAGAAAAAAACAAAGAAAGGGCCGCGGCAAATTGAAGTGCAAACTTGCGTCCCGTCTCGGCCCTCCACCCTCCGCGGCCGCGGCGGCCACGGCCGGCCCGTGGCTGACCGCCGCGGTGCTGCTTCCACGGCCAGTTAAAGAAAACACGGTCTTATTGCCCCGGGCTGTAGACTGGCTCCGACGAGGGGGAAATCACTCTTAAAAACTGTGACCCGACTAATCCCTATTACGTTCTATTACGCTATTACAGAAGGCTTATTACGCTCGAAAATATTCAGATTTAGGCTAAAATCGGACCCTAAATAGAGAAAATTTTTAAAAATTTGGCTATTACGCTATTACTATTACGCGTAATACTAGGAATCGGTGACCCGACTATTACGCGAGTGATTTCCCCCTCGGGCTCCGAGAGTCGCTTTCGTCGCCCTGTCTCGCTCGCACTCGAGAGGCGTGCTGCATGGGTGCGAGAGAGACAGAGCGACGACAACGACTCTCGGAATCAGTCCGGCGGGGCTGTGGGTGCGGTCCCCCTCGCGGTCCCCCTCGCGGACCCCGCGCCGCAGCCTTGCCCCGCCCCACGCACAATCGCCTTTCAATGAGATCGAAATAAAATACAATGAGGCTGGCGGGCAGAAGGCAGGGCCTCGGAGGCAATCCCGGTTCGGGGAGGTCGCGCTGCCTCTCCTCGTCTGCGCCGTGTTTTCCTCTTCGGGGTGCTTCTCGTCCCTCTCGCTGCCGCCACGCTGCCGCCGTGCTGCCGCGGCGCGCGCGGCCGGGTGCCGCACTTTCCGCCTTGGCGGATTGGCCGCTCAGGACGTTCATGACCCGCGCGAACCCCTCTTCCCCCTCGGCTCCCTGCGCCTGACAGGAGCAACACCCAAAAGACGCATAATGCGGCTCGATATCCTGCACAAAGTCGTACAAGTTTGAGTAAACGCAAAGTTGCTCGCCTCACCAGAAGGCAGCGAGTTCCTCCATGTGGGAACCGCGCGTTCACGGCAGACGTCACAAAGCATGGCGTTGGGAAGTCTGCCGGAGGAACCATGTGCGCGCCGCCGACAGCCGCCCAACCCTCCGTTCGCGACCCACTGTTTGGCCTCCTCGCGGCACCGGGGCAGACGCTCGGGGAAGGCCGCCCCAGCTGCCGTCAAGGAGGCCGGCGCTCGCTCTCGGCCAAGGTCCAGATTACCGCGGAGCCCGGCGCGAATCTTGTAAACAAAACGGGCAAAATGAATAATGAAATTGGAGGACATTGAGTTCCAGTGGCGCGGCGGGCGCGGCGGGCGCGGCTTGGCGCCTAATCTCTAAAAGTGCCCCTCTTGCGAAACTTGTTGGCTGCGGGGGACCCCCCCCCCCCCTTCCCGGCTGGGGTTGAAAGAAGGCGCGCCCAGTGGCGTGCTGTCTCCGCGCCGCAATGAGACCAGCACCAGCCAGCACCACCAAGACCTCGGTGTGACAAGGAGCGCCCGACAACCAGAAAACCCGGAAACCCGAAAACGCTATATGTGCCGAGCAGCCGAGCGCCGCCGCGGCCTGCCGACCCAAGTCCGTGGTTCTGGCGGGGTGCGGGCGAGGAGGCAAGCCAAGGGCCGCAGGTGCGTGGGCGGCCGGCGCGGCCTCGGCGTGGAGTAGCGTAGAGTGGAGTAGCGTGGCGGCCCCGGAGCCGCCAAGAACGCCAAGCCAAGGGCACCGCCCTCTCATGTTTTTCCAACTTTGCGGGGTCCGAGAAGGCGCCCGCCGCACTCGCTGATAGCCAGGGTAATTTTGTTTGCTTTTGTTGACTTTTTCCTTTTTTTTTCCTAAAAATGCAGTATTGAAAGACCAAGCAAGCAGCACCTGTTAGCGCGGGTGTCGTGAATGCAAAATCCACTCGGGCTAATACCACTGGCATGGCGTCTTTTTCCTTTTTCAGTTCGTTGCTTTTCATTAACTGGGCAGTACGTATCGCATGGTGCTTGTGCTCGAGCGCGAGCACGCTGTGCCACCCAGACACCAGTGTGCGACCCAAAAGAGAAACGCAATTTCGGCGGGCCGAATTGAATTTCCATCGAGGGGATAAATGATTTCATCGCAAATGATGGCGTCCTTGAATTGAACGCTGCAGACAAAGGGACGCGGGCCAGGACGAGTGTGGCAGTGTGGCAGCTGGGGACCGGGCGGCGCAGTTCCTGGCTCGGGGCGGGGCGGGGCGGGGCGGGGCGGGGCGGGGCGCTCGTAGAAAGGCATAAACCGAGCGTGACGTCCTTTATTTGAGTGTGTGAATAAAGCGCACGGTCGGTAAGTCTTACTCGAGACCAGCTCTGCCACTTCCGAGAGAGCGGCCATTTGGGCCGATTCGCACATTCTCCCCCGCGCACTCGCACACGCTCTCTTTCTCTCTCACTCGCACTCTCTCACGTAAGGCGCCGTTCCCGCTCGTCATCGGGACTCCACTCTTTCTAATTGCTTCCGATGCTTTAACGCGGCGCAAAGCAGGGCGGCGATAGTGGCGCGTTGGACTATAGTTTGGGGTGGCCGCCTGGCCGGGCGGGAAGGCCGCGCTGTGTGGGCGGGGCGCGGAGCGTTGCTGGAATCAAGATCGGCGTCCGGCCCGGACAATGGGCCGCTATTGTTCGATTGGCCGCGGCAAAGGCAAAGGGCTTTCTGTATGATGCTGATTCAGTTGCAGCTCTTCATTGTGCTGCACACAACCCCCGCACGCCCTGGGCGCTCTGGGCCATACGGCTTTGCGCCCGCCCCGGCGCGCGCCCCACGGTCAAATTAAACCAAACAATGCCCTGTTCGATCGGTTTGGCTCGGCCCGACGCAGCGGAACAAACTCCGCGGCCCGTCTAACCGCGCAAGAAGCTCGCGCGCCAAATATTGGACAAACGGCCCGTTTTACAGCCGCGGTCCGCGCGGCCCGGGGCCCGGCCCGGGTTGGCCGGCGGGCTGGTCCGGGCCGTCGGCGACCCGCTGACCGAGTGCCCGCCGACTCCGTAGGGCTTTACGACTGCCTTGCAGGCCTCGCAGGTTGCAGGGAGGCTGATCCGGAGGGGAGGGGAGGCCGCCAGAGGCAGCGGGCCGCCGACGGGGGCGTCGGTACCGGCGCGGTACGTCCCGGCGCGGTACGGCGCCAGGTAGCCGCCAGCCCCGTATAAAAGGCGGGCCCCGCCGGCAGTCGGCACTCAGTCTAGCTCCAGTCCGCCCCACGCGGCCCGCACCTCCTCCACACGCAGGCGGACATGAACGAACAGGTGCGTATCGTGTTTTGTCTCAGTTTTCAATTCTGAAAAAAAAAATCAAAGTTGTACGAAGAGAGTGTATCGTTAGGACATTACTTTTTGTGACATAGGAACTCGTGAAGAGGCGGCGTTTGGTCCATAAAAACTCGACGCGGGAGTCTCTTTTTGTTCCGCGATTGCTTTCGTGTCCTCTGGGTTTAATTCCGCCCCGCGGCTGTTTTTGTTAGCGCGTGAGCTCCCCTTTTGTGCGCTTTTTTTGCGTATAAACGGTCAAAATGGTGCAGCCGATTATCCGCTTCCGCACCCCGCCCGGCTCGGCTCGGCTCGGCCCGCGCTGCCTTTGCGTGTGATTATGCGAGTGAGAGTGTCGGCGCCTCGCGAGTGCGCTGCCTGCCACCAGTGTGCAGTCTGGCCGGTCTAACGTGCGCATGGTGCAAACTGCGCCCACTGGGGCTGCTTTGGGGCGGCACGCGCCAGCCGCCACTCTGTCGATGCCGCGCCGCGCCTGCCTGCCTGCCTGCCTGGGGATGAGGGCGGCGCGCGTGCTTCTAGTGTAGGTGATGTCGTCGGTTCTCGCCGATGCCTGGTGACACGGACCCTCTTTGCCCCGGCAGGCCATGGCGGCTGGTCCGCTGCTGGCGGTCCTTTCGGCCCTGCTCGTCGGCGTGGTGATGGCGGCCCCCGCCCAGCCGCAGCTGCTCGCCGACAAACTGGTGGCCGTGCCGCTGAACCAGGCCGTGGCCGTGCCGCCCTCCGCCATGGCCGCGGCCGCCGCGGCCTCGCACCAGGTGCCCGTGCGCGTGGGCCTGGCCGGCGCCGTCCCCTTGGAAGAAGCCGTGGCCGCCGAGGACAGGATCCGCATCTACCCCGCCAAGACGAAGCGCTCCAACAGCTTCTTCGAGGCCTACAGCAGCAGCCACGGCGACTACCACCACGGCCACCAGGCGCTCCACCACCACAAGCACAAGGCGGAGCACAAGCACGGCCACAAGGCGGACCACAAGCACGAGCACAAACATCACCACGGCCACCACCACGCCCACAAGCACGAGCAGGAGCACAAGCACGAGAGCCACCACAAGCATCACCACACGGACCACCACCATCACAAGCACGAGGAGCATCACCATCACGACCACGAGGTCCACCATCACCACAAACATGAGGAGCACCACCACCACGAACACAAGATCCATCACCACCACAAGCACTCCGAGGAGCACCACCATGCTCACAAGAACGAACACGGTCACAAACACCACGAGCACCACAAACACGAGCACAAACACGAGAACGAACACAAGCACCACCAGCAGCATCACCACAAACACGAGAACGATCATCACCACGAACACCACGAACACCACCACGAGGGCCACAAACACCAACACGAGGAGAAGCACGAGCATGGTCATCACCACCATCACAAGCAGGAGCATCACCACAAGCACGAGGAGGAGCACAAACATGGCCACAAGGAAGACCATCACCACAAGCATGCCCATCACCACGGCCACCACCACAAGGAGGAGCACCACCACAAGCTCCACCACGAGCACAAACACGGACACAAGCACGGTCACCACCACGGCCACGACCACAAGCACCACGAGGAACACCACGAGAGCCACAAGCAAGGACACGAACACAAGCACAAGCACGAGGAAAAGCACGAGCACAAACACGAGGAACACCACGGACACCACCACCACCACGGCCACGAACACAAGTCGGACCACAAACACAAGCATCATGCCAGCCACCACCACGGCCACCACAGCGAGCACCACCACCACGGCCACCACCACCACGAGGAGCTGTTCCACCACGGCCACAGCCACAACAACTACAAGGCCGAGGTGGCGGCCTCGCCTCTCGACTTCGGCGGCGGCCTCGAGCTGGGCAGCCTCTTCTAGGCCTGGGGCAGGAGTTCCAGTATGTGATACTCATCACACTGCTTGTTCTGTCAGACAGGATGTGTGGGTGACATCCTTCGGGCTGATTCTTTTCTGCACTGTCCTGTTGCTGAGCGAGGAGTATGACGTTAGCGATAGTACCACTGTTACCGTGTTCAGAGTTTATCCTTGTTGCTTCTTATAAGTTTTCCCGCAATGTGAAAAGTACGACGGACGTGTGCTGTGAATAATGTGTCGCTTCAGTGCGCTTAGTCGGATGTGCGAAGAAAGGGTGTCCTCCTTCTGTGATATGTCGGCCCGGTCTTGCTAAGGATCCCTTCTCATTGCTTTGTAAGGCACCCGTGCCAGCGCCATGCACTCACCGAACTGTGCAACGTGTTGCAACCAGAGGAAACTGACTGAAAACTTTTAAACGCTCCTCGGCCGTTGCATCATGGGCCGGTCGCAACATTTTGCCTGCTTCTGTAAAGTCTCGGGCCGTTACTCTTATTATGGCCCGCGGCTCGCGGTTCCCGACCGAACGTGTTATTGTCAACTGTGTTATTGCTGGGCTGCTATGTACTTGCACCATAATTGTTTATTGTTACCATGAAACCAAGAAAAATATTTTTGTAAAAAAAAAGAAGGAAACTGTTTTTAAAGTCATCCAGGGTTGCAATAAAATTGCGTTTAAAATAGACCGACGTTCTCATGCTTGCCACGGTTTACCCCATTTTCCCCCAACACACTGCAATTGGACTGAGAGAAACTCGAGTACTGTACAGCAACACGTGCACTGCGAGCCCTTCAGCCCTCCCCCTCCCCTGGCTTTCTGGAGCCCTTCGCCCTCCATCATTCCGATGCCGACGCATAACTCCACTCCATCCCTCGCTACGGTGCATCCCTTCCGGGTCCGTGGAGCGCAGCTGCTTACAGCGGAATGCTCCTCACATGGACATTCCAGTGACGGGGCTCGAGCAGCAGCTAGGCGGCAGCTAGGCAGCAGGCAGCCCAAGTTTACCTCTTCGCAGCCTCGCTGACAACTACGACACGTGGAAACTCCCTGCTGCCCAGTGCGCGCTGCGCCGCTGCGCCTCCCCGGGCCCTCCCGCCCAAGTTGCAAGTTTCGGCCGTTTATTCGCAGGCAACAAGCATGGCAGCAATGGCAGCGCCGCCTGTGGGTGAATAACGCCTTCGCTCGTGTGAGTGGCGTCGTGGTGGCGAGTTTGGTGGTCGCCCGCCCCGCCGGCCCCGCCGGCAAGTTTGGCAGTTTGAAGGCGTCAGTGGCGCGCACAGCCAGCACAGCTTGCCGGACAGTCACCCTCTAGAGCCGCCATAGCCAAGCCGAGCAGCGGCGACGCTTAATCTGCGAATAGCGCGGCCAGCCTGCCTGCCAGGCTCAGCCGCTATTCCGAAGAGAAGTTTTCATCGCCGCGCCTCTCGTGCGTGCGACAGGGACAGAGCGACGGAACGACTCCTTCGGCATCGGTCCACTGCCCGGCGGGCACGCTGACGCTGACGCTGGCCGGCCGAGTCGGACCGCCAATAACAATGCACGGCGCTCCACTGCGCGGCGCGCGGCACTCGGCCGGCGGATGGGCCGACCGAACCGACCCGCGCGGCAGTCCGGGCAGTTAGTACTCGGTACCGGGCGGTACCTGCCTGACGCCGCGCCTGCCGGGCCTGCCGGGCCGCGGCCACTGGAGGAAGGAAAAGTATCTGAAATGTGGGACAGCGCGGACGGCGGCGCGCCATGCTGCATGCAGCCAGCGGCGGGAAAAATAACAACGAAATGATGTGCAGAGCGGAGTGCAGGAGGGGCTGGCGGGTGCCTCGTTATGGGGTAACAGGGCGGCCTGGGGGTCGAGGGAACGAGGAAGGGAAGGGCGAAGGGAGAATTCAACCAGGACCCTCCTGTGGGTGCCAAGAAAAAGTGTCCACGCTGCGTTCGCCACGGCTACTTCTTCTAATGGGTGGCTGGCTGCGGCGCTGCGGTCGACGACGGCGGCGGCCAGGACCGCCATCGGGAGGGCCTCGAAGGGCAGAGAAAGGAGACGGGGCCCCGCGGGGGCGGCGGAGCGCGCCGGCTACTGGCTGAATAATCAGGGGATCGCTATCGGGGGCACGCGCGGCCATCGGGCGGTGCATCTAATCTCGACGTGCTCCCGGACTCCTGGACGTGCACTGGATGCGCCTCGGGCGGCACGGCGCGGCAATGCCCCGGCCTGGGGCCAGGGCCTGGCACGCACCAGGTGCAAGAAGCTCTTCCTAGATCCCCCGGCCCGCTCGTCCATCTGGGAATCGGCCCGTGCCAGGCGCGGACCCCGCCCTGCCCCTCCCTGCGCACAGAGGGCTTGAAGACCGGTGGAGGTGGCAAAAACTTTCGACGCATTTTGAGCTCCAGAGTCGCTGAATGAGACTCCAATCGAACGTGTGACCCCACCAATGGATTGCTATCCGAACGAGGAATCCGTCGGTGGGGTCGTTCGGTTCTAGTTCCATTTTGCGATTCTGGAACTCAAAACGCGCCTAGAGTTTTGGCCACCTCCACGGGTCTTCTGGCTCACTGTGCTGCGCCTCTCCGGGGCGCTGGGAAAAAGACGCCCCCACGGTGGGCGAAAAACGAAAACCGGTGGATCACCGAGTGGCGTTCGTGCTTGCTTCGGACTTTGGCCGAGGACCGCTCCTTGCAAATCTGTAGCCGCTGACTGGCTGCCGTCCAAGCCGTCCGAAGCGCGGGGCGAGGCGCGGGCCCGGGGCCCGTGCCATGCATTTTTGGCTTCCAATCGACTGCTCCAGAGTGATGCATCGCTGCAAATGGCGGCAGGCAATGCAGTAGTGGCACCATGGTGGCAGTGGGGAGCCGCGAGCAAGCTGGAGCACGGCGCCGCAGCAGGCCGTCTGCCCGCGTCTGCCGCTGCGCGTTGGGCTGCCTACCTACCGGGGCCACCGCCCGGCGGCGCCAGCCACCCATTCAACGCCACTTCTGCCAGGCAGCGTCCTTCTTTCATGGCCGTTGGCTCGACACCCAAAAGCGGTCATAAAGGACGAGTCGCAAGGCCCCGGGCATGCGGTATGGCGCCCCTTCAGCCCTCCCCCGGGCCCTGGCTGCCCCCGGGCCCCGGCTGCCCCTGGCCCTCGGCCCCCGGCCCCTGGGACGCGGCCAGGACGTAAAGCCCTCGCGCCTACGGTCCCGCAGCCACAGTCCCGGCCAAGAATAATGGAAAAATCTAGACTACTTTGCAAATCCGGCTACATGGGCGGCCGGGCACAGCCCCGGGGCCGGTAGGGGCCGGACGCTCAGCAGATGAAGCAGCCTTTTATTTCTGAGGAATAAACCGACGAAAATAGTGATGGGCTTTCCCTCCGCGAACCCGAGTAGACTCGATGGTTCGGTAATCGAGGAGGGGCCGGCGGAGGACGACAAGAATAAACTAGACAGAAGGAGGCCTTACCTGCAGCATGGGCAGCACGTAGCACATGACGGGGCCGAAGACCCAGTTCTGGATGAGGAGCACCACGACGGACAGCGGCACCACCACGCCGCACTGGAATATGTTGGCGGCGCAGGCGTTGGCCAGCAGCCGCACCGTGCCCCTGTTCTTGTTGGAGCGCGCGCGCGCCAGGCGACACAGCCGCGCCAGCGCCAGCCCGTTGAGCAGCAGGCCCAGCACCACCAGCACGGCGTACATGGCCACGAACAGGACCCACGTGCCCTCGATGGCGGGCCGGAGGTGCGGCTTGGAGAAGTCAGCAGTGTCGTTGCGGAAGCCGCTCAGGAAGTTGATGATAACCTCGAGCCACTTGTGGCTGATGGTGCCCGCCGTGCTCATGTGCTGCAGGTCCTCGTTGGTGATGCTGGACAGCCCGGAGAGGCGGTGCGCGCCGTGGGGGCTGCCCGTCCCGGACACGCCGCCCCACGTCCCGGGGGAGATGCCCCGCGTACTGACAAACAAAGCGGAAAAAATGAGATCGTGCCGCCAGAGCGGTCGCCAAACAGGCCAAACTTTTTGCAACCATGTTGTGAGCCCAGCTCAGTGTTTTCGTCTGCAAGGCTGGCGCATTCTGCGAAGCTATGCCTGCCTCTCCGCCGGGGTCGTCGGGATCCCCGACCCCGACCCCCGTCACGCGCGACCCATTACGACCCCAGATAGGCTCGCTGGAATTTCGGACCGCGGTCCTTCAACCTGGCGGCGTCGCGTCGTCGGTCCCGAGCGAGAGCGACCTCCCCCCCTCCCCGGTTCAATCCTCCCTCCCTCTCGCCCGCATCCCCTCCGGACGGCGCAACGGGAAAGATCAAACGGGTGCCTTCGCAGCTGTAAATGTGAAACGGCGTCATTCGGGCGGCGAAAGCCCCAAATCGCGAACCGAAGAGCCCCAGAGCCCCGTGACGCGCGCAGTGGCGCAGCGAGCGCAGCCAGCCAGCAGCCAGCGCGCGGGGGAAACACTCTGGAAGGAATGCCGGCTTTGGGTGCTTTGGGTTTCCAGCGAGGCAAGCGAAGCGAAACAGGTGGCGTGGGCGGCGCGTCGCGGCGCGTCGCGAGGGGCTGCGGGTTGGCTTAACCGCGCTCGCACATCCTGCGGGCGAATCTTGAGCCTGGAGCCCCCGCCACCCCGCCCCGTGTGCGCACCGGCAGCGCTTTCCCCTGGTCATTGCACAGGCGATCCCGGTTTGGCGGTGTGGCACGGCGTTCCCGGATCCGGATACGTACTCCTCATTTGGAAACTCGTTAACCAGCTTCCTACACTTTTCCCGCCGCTATGATTCGGCTGAAGTGTGTGTGTGTGTGAGAGGGGGGAGCGGGGGGGGGGGGGGGGGTAAGCGCTTTGATTGGGATTTAATGTGGCTCCTTGTGATGGGCACGTCGCAAACGTCACACACACGCTCGCCAGAGGACTTGAAGTTGTCGAGTTGATACAGTGCTCACTCCAGCTAAATTGGTAAAAGTTTTAATGGGTGAACTGTAAACATGAAGTTTTCATCGCTTTTCCTCAAGACTTTGCAGCACCTACCACCCCACCCCTGAACTGAGAGCTACTTACCTACTTTCACGGGCAAGCCGCTCGCTCGTTTCAAAATGTTTCCCATTCTATTTGATAAAAGTATTGGCGGTTCTATCGGCACGGGGCACTTCGGCATCATGATTAACCACGGCGACTCAAAGAGTCCAAGTTTTCAAGTTTGAAGTCGAAAAGAGGTCCGGAAGTGGGCGTCGGGTGGGAAGGGAAGTGGAGGCAGCCCTCTACTTCCGGTTTCCGGCTCCAGTCACCCCGTCCCGCCGCGTCCCGCCGCGTCCCGCCGCGTCCCGCCGCGTTCCGCCGCCCTGCTCGCGGCAGAGGGGACGTGCAGAATCGCCCTCGGCCTCCAGGCGGGCCTAGCCGCCTAGCCGCGCCCTCTAATCGTGCAGGGGAAACAACGGAGCAACTTTGCACAATGCAGGCCGCCAACTTGGCCATAATTAAGACGAGAACGACGGGCCAAGTTAACCTCCTTCTAGGTCGCTCGGCAGGAGACACCGAGGCCTCCTTAGGCTCCGCCCGCTCCGCCCCGTCCGAACGTTGGCCTGACCCCCCTGCCGCCGCCTGCCCGTCCACCACCCTGCAGACTCGTCGCTCTGTTTCTCTCGCACCCACACGGGGCGTCCCATGAGTGCGAAGGAGACAGCGTGACGAAAGCGACTCTCGGAATCAGTCTACTGCCCGGCACTGCCCGGGCTGCTCGGCGCGAGGCGCGGCGCCTGTCAATTAGCTAGCGTGGCCCCGTCCCCTCCCCTCCCCTTTCTTCCACGCGCCAACTTCCGCGACACCCGCGTGGCGGCGTCCTCACAGCAATATTTCCAGGCCTGCAGGGCCACATGTGGGGGTTCCTCTTTAGAAGCGGGCTCGGGGTGAAGTTGAGCGGGCCGCAGAGCCCGGCAGCACCCTTCTGTTTAAACCTTTGTCCGTATGCGAAATGTATCCTTGGCCCCGTCACCCCACTACGCCGTTATAGTGATGCCCACAGCTAAAGTTTTCTCGGCAAGGGCAGAGTTTTCGGCAATCTCTTAGAAGAGCAAACAAATTTTTCTGCTAAAGGGTTGGTCTGGATCAAAATCGAAAATAATTCTTTTCGCGCGTTTTCTCTTGCACTCATGGGGCGTCCCGCTCACTCTGGTGTGCGAGAGAGACGGAGTGATGCTCTGTTCGGAATCAGTCTGCGGCCGGCGAGACGGCCGATGAGACGGCAGGAGTGGTCTGCGCGGGAATCTCATTTAATGCCGCGTTTTCTGAAAAGGCGTTGGCTCCAGGCTCTCCTCCTTGGGCTTTTGTCTCTAGGCCGGGTGCTTATTTTCTGGCTCTGTCTTGTTTAGAAAAAGTCCATCGCGCCACCTTTTGTCCCAGGCTCTGGCCTGAGTAAATAACGGGAAAGGGGCGACGGGGAGGGGCCGGGGGCTGTACGAGTCCGTTTCCCGCCAAGCGCTCCTTTTTAAACAGAGCCGCACCCTTTCGGCCCCCCGCGCATGAAAGCACCAGCCCCTCGCACTGTATCACGTGGTGACGGAGCAAATGCAAGAAAAGGCCACACGGGGCTGCGGGCTGCCTACCCACCAGGCCGTGTCCTGCCCACCAGGTGGGCCCCACCTGCCCTGCCCTGCCGCCCTGCATGCCGGGCTGCCTACCCACCAGGCGCCCCCTGCAGATCCATGGGTTGAGGTCTCGGGTCAGGTGCAGCCAACTTTAGCTCAAGACGCGTTTAGATAGATGTGTGCGTGTACGAGTGTGTGTCTCTTCGAGGACGGCTCCTTACCTAGACGCTGCGGGCATCTTGAGGCGTTCCCGCGCCGATCGGGGTGAATCGCTCGCGGCGTGGCTAGACCAGGCTAGACGAGGCTAGACGAGGCTAGACGAGGCGGCGGCGCACAACGCCTGCCAAGTTGGTCGGCGACAGTCCCGGGGGGCAGTCGGCAGTCCCAACTCCGGTCCAAGTTAAGCTTAGATATCCGTCTTACTTTGAGCGGGTTGGAACTTTACTGATCCGGGCCCGCGAGGCTACTGTGATTCCGCGGCCCGGGATGCCATCGGGTGGCCCAGCACGCCCAGCACCCCCGCGACGACAGCGGCCCTGAGGCCTGAGGGCGGCGACCCGCGAGGCCCCCGACGGCACGGCGGCAAGGCCCGCGGCGCTCACGCGTACAAGTCCTCGGCCAGGACGCCTCGCCTCGCTTCGCCACGCTCCCGTTCGCACCCTCCGGCGCCACCACGCGATCTGGTGGGGACGCGTGGCGGCCTGGCGCGTCGCGAGGGCTGCGGGGCTCCACGGCGCCAGCATCCACTCCCACCCCCTGCAACCCCTCCCCCTCCCGCGCGACGCGTCGCCCTCGGCACCACGCTGCCGCGAACCGTGCTGGCTGGAAACACCCCTAATAGTGGCTAAGCTGAGGTGCGGCCTGTGACTGCAGCACCAATAAAAGGCCCAGCACTTGGCTCACTCGGCCGCCCCGCGCCCCGCCCGTGTTGGGTTCCTGGTAGAATGCCCTCCTTCCTCCCTCGCGGTCGCCAGGCTCTCCGCCCTCTTGCGGGGACCTCCCACCCGGTGGGGAAGTCCCAAGTAACCGCCCCCTCCCCCTCCCCCCGGGCTGAGTATTGAGAGTGCGCATGCCCCCAAGGCGAAAGTAAGGGATTTTCAGAAACGTACTCTTATGTCACTTGCCATCATTCAATTTATTGAGAAATGGAACAAGTTATACAGGACAAGTCAACAATTTGACAAAGACTCATCTTTGAAACTGTGACATCAGTACCTCATCACCAGTGTATCACATAATGGTTCTTGTTTGGTATACATTGAAGCAGCTCCTTGTTAATAAATTAGAAATAATATATAATAATATATTAAATTTTCTCTTACACTAGACAAATAAATAAACTTATTCAGATAAACATAAATTCCTAAACGTCAGTTAGAGGCATTGAAAACAACACATAAATTCCATGAATAAATCAAAGGCAACAATGAACTACTTATATGTTTGGCTTTGAGAGTGATGTATTGAAATGGTCAGAAGGACAACATAACATAGAAGTATTTAAATAGACTAAGACTTTGGGCAAATTCATTAGTAATAAAATGAGACCTTGTTATTAAAATACTCAAATCAAAAAGAAAGTTCCACCCACGTTAATATACAGGTATAGAAGTCATGTCATAGAATATAAAGGAATATAATAAAAGGTAAAGGTATGACAAGCACCATATTGCATAAATAATGTTTCTTGGTAAAATCAGTCTACAAAAACTCATTTATGTGCTGGGCTTGATATTCTCTGTATCCATCAACAAAGTAATATTGCTGAAACATAAATAAAATGAAGCAATCAATCACAACCTTCAGATACAAGAACCAGATTGATAATTAATTGTGACGCAGTTTTGAATATTTCACCTGCATTGTTTGAAAGGCTCCATTTCCAATGAGCTCCCGAATTTTGAAAATTGCGTGTGCTGCTGTCACATCTTCTTCAAGCTCCATGTAGAAAGCAGCAAGAATCACACTGACTCTTCCAAGAAGGCTTCGAGCACTGTAAAAATCACAGAATTACTTTTGAAATTTTGGTAATCTGAAGTAGAAGTTGCAACTGAAAGCAATACTCACTGAATATAAACTTTGCTGCCACTGAGAAGTGTGTTCCAAAGGTCCACTAAAACTGTTCGAATATCTTTGTAATCAGGTGACAGGTCTGGCTCAATGGAGTAATGATGAACTCTTATGTCTTTGCTGTGATAGGCATCGAAAAGTTCCCTGACTCTGAAATATGACAACTCACTCTGCTTGCAGAGACAGAATACATCAGTAATGCCATTGTCAGTCAAGACCTCTGTGAGGAATAACAAGGACAACATTTTACAAGTTAGTTCAGACTCAACA
The DNA here is from genome assembly GCF_012932325.1 of Thrips palmi. Classification (NCBI taxonomy): domain Eukaryota; kingdom Metazoa; phylum Arthropoda; class Insecta; order Thysanoptera; family Thripidae; genus Thrips; species Thrips palmi. The sequence continues at coordinate 2,780,489 of NW_023144624.1, read as the reverse complement.
AGGATAACTGGCACAGCAAAACAGCATTTACTTACTTATGTCCTGTTCAACATTCCTCCAGGTTGTTTTAAATTTCATTCCCGGTAATACACCGACAGCGACAGACTGCGGCTCCACGATTTTTGAACAATTGAACCTGTTTCAGTAAACCAAAACAGAATAAATGACAAGAATAAAAGGGCCAAAATAATCACAAAAACATAACCTGAGTTTGAAGTTATGGCAGTATTACCAAGTCAGAGCGAGGGGACAGACGGCTGAATGGTTCGGTATGCTCATTTCTGACCCTTTTCTGCAACAACTGAGCTGCCCGTAGACAAAATAGGGCCAAAAGTTACAGAAAACAATGCAAGTTTGGCGTTTAGCGTCTGAAAGGGCTGGATGCAGACGGCAAGTTGGAACGTACGCGCAGGCGCAGAGCAGACGAGAGGTGAGCGGGTGACAATGTAAACTAACTTTGAAACAAGAAATGTTGTACATAAAAGGACAATATTTGGTTGTGTTTAGCGATCGAGACTGTACAACCCATCAAGCCTTTACAGTGGTAATGTTCTTGATTCTTTTCTGCTTTTTCTAACCCAAAGATTGGTTTAACTTTATCATTTCTATTTTGATGCGTTGGTCATCCGGAAGTCCCGGAAGTTTTCATTCCCTTCCCTGAGAAGATATTTTGAATTTGTTAGTTCAATTCAGCAGGCCGGCTGACTGAATATTTACTTGTTTTGGGACAAGAAAACACGTTTCTGTCTGCTTCCATGCAGAAAACTAGCCTCAGGCTTTCCCTGTCTGCTCGGGAACCGGGAGTTTCACTCAAAACACCGCTGTGTTGCGGGTTTGCCACTTGCCTCTGCAGCACAGCGAAGATGGAAGAAATCCCGCATTTCGGGTGGGGCATGATTCGTTCATTCAATTCATAGTTTTCTGAGAGGGGTGCTTGAATTGAGAAAATAAGGAATGTTGAAAAAGTGAGACTTTCCAGATTGTAGTTGTTTTTAATTATTAATGTACACAGAATCAAATACTGTAAAGAACAATGTTGACACCGGACTGCTGCAGCAAAATAAATGTAAAACAATTAAAAAACAAAACAAAGATTGGTTTCTCACTCTACCATTAATTGCACTCTGATTATGGGAATGTCAAAAATAATAACACAATCAAAACAAACATTTTTTGTAACAATAAAGAACTGGAGTAAAGTACAAATTTAACTTAAAACTTTGCAGCTATAGTCTTGTAAACTATCTTCTAAGTACTCTACAACAATATCATATGAAATGCACATACATTATCATATGCACTAATAGTCTTTTTTAAAGATATATTGTTCCTTGTAGATATTTTATAAATTCCTTTCTATATGTTTATATAAATATATTCACAATAAATTTTGTATCAGTCTGAGTACCATTCACTTTGACTGCTGTTAGAGAGCAGAGTGAACATTGCTTACAAAACCAGTCAAAAGCCAGTTGTTCCTTTTGTCCTCTCAGGTGCACTTGAAAAGACTATATGTATCTTCTAAAACCAAATTTACAAAAAAGAAGATATTAAAAGAGACCAGTCTTCAGACTGTAAGAGAATTTTCCTTAATAATTTAATTTTAAAGTACAGAAGTTACATTTATATCAACCAGAGAGGACAGTTCAGATTAAAATCTGATGTTTTGGCACTTTGGGTGTTTCTGGATGAGTTTCATTGCATATAGTATTGTGCTTTACAATAGAAATGTTTTATGATATCTTTGTAGACAGATTTGTATCATAGATGTACATAAGTGCACCCTAATGTGCTTCTTTCATAAAATCAAAAGTCTTGAACAATAATATCGCTGTTTAGAAAGAAAGCTTGCAGGCAACATACAAATCGTTGGCCTGCTAATGATCCTTGGTAACAAGAGATATTCAGCCAGGTTTTGCTGTTGGATGGACAAGGTTTAGCTTCCCTGATAGACTGCTACATGTCACCATGCATGAGATAACAAGTCAGACAAGTCCTGAGATCACAGCTGAAAGTTTATGGCTTTCTTAAAGAAGAGAAATAATCAATTTCTTCTGAATACACCATAGACAAATCAAATCTTGTTAGTGAATGTCTTTGTCTTTGCATGTAAAATAAATTTAATAGATGTCATTAAGTGATATAGTACAAGAGAGAAAGAAAGTTTGCACCATGAATATTCTTTCTCATGGTATGTTAAGGATGATTGTCAATGTTAAAGGTGACAGCAATATCAATGCTTTCAAATAACCACATAGTTTTGCCAAATTTATAACAAAAAGCTTCCATTTGGAATAAAAAATAATTTTTAACCAGGCTCATCAAGTAAACAGTCACAAATTTAACTGTTGCACAAAGCAAGTTCAACATCAACATGTGGGTAAGATTCCAAACTCCAAGAAAGTATTATAGATTGAATAACCTACCAATGAGAAGTATTTTATCACAAAGAACTGTAAAGTGTCATTCAAGAACGATTGGAGAACCAAGTAACCACTGATTACAAATGACACAGACTTAATGAAAATCTAATTTTAAAAAGCAAGGCACCAGAAACAATTGCTGCTTTTAATAAGAGCTTTGAACAGCGTTGTCCAACATTCAAATCTTTCCATTATCAGTCAAAAGAGGTGAGCAACAAACGGCAAAACTATGAAATTTTTCATTAAGAAAATACAAATGGTAAAATGTATAAAAGTAGTACACAATTTAGTCGAAGAATTTCTTGGTGCTTATCACACAAAAGGAACCAAAACATAGGTGTCAGAATATTCATCTAAAAATAGGCTGTCTATGAAAGATGGCCCTGACACAACAAGGAACTGTTCTGTCATCCTAAATCTCTCACTGTCCTATGAAACAACGATGAAAACAATGAAAGTGACATTATTGAGGGAATGCTCATACACCTGCATACAGATTAGCCATTGGACTAGGAACTCTGAATTCCAACTTCTAATAATCATGAAGCTTTCAAGAGCCTTGAAGAAAAGCTTTACTAAATTTTGATCATCATAAAGGCAGTTGATCATCAGTCGATCAGATTGGAAGTTTAAAATTGTCCTACAAACAGTGCTAGTTTGTCAATTTATAACAAACAGGGCGCAGTATTTTAAGAAGCAAAATTTTGAAGAGTTAACCACCATCAGCTCTTGGAAGAACATGAATTCTATACCTTTCACAGAGATCAATAAAATGGCAGTAACACTGAAAAACTTGAAACATGAACATTTTTTAAAAAATCTTACAAAAGTCACAAATATGGGGGGAAGAGGCAGTACAAATACATGGTTCAAAAACAGCACTTACAAATTTCAACAAGAATTTCTGAAATTGTTTTGATTTTGGGTCTTTTCTTTTTTTTAGTTAACGTGGAAAAAGGGATAAAACATAAAGCAATTTAAAACATAACGAGAACCAATCACATTTACCCAAAGAAAAGATCCTTTTAACTAACAATATTCAGGATAGCAATACTACCAGGTAGGACCACCAAATTTTGTACCCATGACATTTATGGCAAAACATAACTATCTTGGCAATGTACACTGCCAATATCTGCAACTACTAAACAGTACAACTTACTTAGATGAAGATAAGGCAAGGTTACAGCAAGATTGTGCTATTTGACATGCCACTCATTGAAACATAGGCATTGTGAAACAACTAAAGTGTGTAAGACAACCTTAAGTATATTCACATAGATTAGCAAGTCATTTTTAACTGGAGAAAAAGTGTAGTACTGTACGTCGATTATAGTAGTCACTTTTTCCTTAACTTCATCCTATGGCTTTCCGCATTCATAAACTTTGATCATTTAAACTACAACCTAAAGAGTTTCTTTGAAAGTCATGTCACAGAATGGTTTCAAAAGCCATAAATGAAGTTTGACATCATTGTTCATGTATTAATACAAAAACTTACAATAATACTGTCAGCACTGAAAACATATTTTGATTTTCAGAGCTGCCCAAGTAAGTCAACTCATCAATTACTAGATTCATCATCAAATTAGCATTTACAAATAAAATATTACTTTAAAAATTTCAATAATTCAAGATATAGTCAGGATATTAAAGACAGGCAGTTGCAAATATTTCTTACAACTTGTTCATAATATATTATCTTAAAGAAGCAGCCTTTTAAAGGCAATTTATATTACACCAGAAAGATTTATATACTTACATATGCAACAATGAAAAGTTTCAAGTTTTGATTTTAAACACAATGTACAAAACATATAAAAAGAAACCAACAAAAAAACCTCTTGATCACTTAGAAAACGGTTACTCATGTACAAAAAGTGAAAAAGGATCATTAAAAATTTCTAGTTTAAGCACTCTCAAGCACACAATGGACACACTTAAAAAAACGAAATACTATATATTATGGATTCTGATGCACCACACAGCTGTGTGTAAGTCTTTTCTCAATTTCTCACAAGTTTCCTTGAATGTAAGTACATCATTATCTTACTGGAAGTAAAGAGTCTGATGACTCAACCCTGCTTAAGGGATCAAATGTGATGCTTTGTGGACAGGCCCCTGCACCCTTGGTGCATAAGCTAAGTGGGTAAGAGGGATTTCAGCGGCTGGCACCGTGAAACAGCAGGTCAAACAATCTGTTTAATAAGATTGTGGCTTTGTCTTGTAGCCACAGTAGAGTCAATTGAAATTTCTACAGTCATCAGATCCAGGTTAACCTGCTTGTAACGTAACATGGTAGTTTGCGGAGCACAAGATGAGAGAGCATCGTTTCAGTCATCTGCCGGTTCCCCAGTTAAAAACTCACTACAGCAGCTTACTCCTGCTCATCAGTATTGGCATGAACAGTGGCACAACCATGGCTTCTACCATGAAAATGGTAACTAAACTATAGTCAATAAATAAAACAAAAAGAATATAACATTACTATTTTAGGGGCATAACAATGCATTGTGACCCTCTGCTTTGAGTATGCCATTCATATCCAACACCCACAGATTTAGGGGTATAAATAATGCCAAAAGTTATCAGAAACATTGGCAGATGCTCTAATCACAAGTCGTATCGATCCATGAGGAAGAATCACTCGCAGAAGTAGCACCTAGAAGTTAGGTTGCCAGTCTTGTTGCAGTTAAATTGTATACATAAATACATTTTTATAAAGACAAAATTTTCAAAAACAGAAACAATTTGTGATATGCAGTCATAACATATCACAAAATGGTGAAAGCGGGATACAGAGGGATCAGAGTTAATTGATTATTCTTACTTAAAATACAAAATATATGAACAAATCAAAATTTTCAAGAGGTGCCAGTTTTCATTCAGAGTAGTTGCAATAATGAGATCAATTTTCTTTTCTTTAGTAGCAATTGCAAATATTATTTTAAAAAATGCATGATCAATCTCATGTCAAAGGTACATTGACAGATCCAATTCAAATCATCTTTCTCCAAATGAATCTTGCGGCTGTTTAGATCAGCACTTTAAAAACATCAAAAGGATGATAGGAGTTTAAATACGTCATAAGGAAAATATAGTTCAGTGCTCACATTTTTAAAAACAAAACACCAAGTCACAAAAAAGATTGTTAAAGTCAACTTCAAAACTTCAATGCACTTGATGCATTTGATTTATGCACATATCTTTCAGCGAATCCAAACTAGATGGCACAGTGACACCCAGTGAGAAATTGAGAGTGGATGTTGATTGAACACCAAATGAAGGTGGCATAAAAGTACACATCACCACACATCTCACTGGGATAAAAACTTTGATGAGAGTAACTCATTGTAGTTCTTCCACTATAAATGGTGCAACTAACACAGTCCACATTTTTGCTTGGTTCAGAGACTAATTCTGTACAAATGGAAGGCACGCTAATGCATCTGTGGAATAAAAATCAAGATGGCATATAAATATGGCTGATGCAGCTAAATATACTTTTTTTAAGTATACTACCCTTACCTGAAACAAGGTGAAATGTGGCACTGTTAATGATCACCTCCAAGTAACTCCATAAGTAAATGAAAGCTTGGCCCTTCTCTTTCTTCATTCATTATTGAAAGTATCTCCTTGCCAACCTGAAACAAGATGATTTGCTCATGATAGAAACACCCTACGGAAAGTAGGAATAGTGAACAAATTTTGGTAGTACTTGTTGAAGGGTAAGGTGCTTAAGGATTACAGATTATGGGTCTAGGAAAATAGAGGGACAATATACACACTAGATTAGGCACAACAATAGGCAAAACATATAAAGCAACTAAATGTTTGTTTACTGCGTAAACTTTCAAAAGTAATTATCAATCATTGTGTTCATACTAATACTTTGAATAATACTGGCATTAGTTGTTAGATAACATGGTAAAGTTGTAACAGGCAAAAGAGGCAACTGTTACTTTCCTAAAAATTACACAGATGTTTGGATTCATAATTGAATTATGTTCAGAATTTAGAAAAAATCCTTTGACTAATCCTGAAAATTTTGGTTATGGTTCAAAATAAAGCTGACATTAAAAAAATTGATGGTTTAGCCCAGTTTAAAATTATGTAGCCACTACAACGTGCCAAACATGCTGAGTATTCTGATCTACCTTCTACAATGCCTTCAAAACAAGGAAAAACCACAAAGTGTCTACAATACTGACCATCCTTGGAGCCGCCAGCTTAAGAGAAGAAGGGGCAAGAACACGAAAAAAAGAGAGCGTAAGATTTACTGAACATCTGACTGAACAAAGCACCAATCAAAGCAAAGTAAGGCTGGTATAGGAACGAAAATTTCATTCAAATAACAAAGGTTGAAGCTTGGTTGCTAACTTACTAAATTAAACCTATTTGTAAATAAAGCACCAAAAACTACAATGAAAGCAATATATAAATACAACAAACACAGCTCCATGGCCGTTTTATTTGTTTCCTAAATAACTGCCGGAATGTGACAGGCATCGGTACATAAATTGTCAATACAATTCCTAGATAGCCACAAGGTTGACTTGGTCCTTTCTTTTAGTATCTAGAGAATACAAAATGCTGCTAAACGCAGAGGAGAAGAACAAGCAGAGAAACATCCAGGAAACAAAGAATCATACAGATTCCAACAGTAGCAGATTGTTAATTAATTTTTTTGTAGGGAGGAAAAATACAACAGGACAGGCATCTAAAATTTCAAAATTAACCAAAGATGATAAGTTACCTGACATGTACGCTGCAGATCTGGAATACGCAAAAGAAGTTCACCAAACTTGGATGGAATGTCCGGGTAATGATCTGATGTGTATTGTTGCAATGCTTGCAAAGCTTTTTCTTGTGAGGCTCTCACCTTCTCAGGTTCAGAGAGATCACTCACATCTGAAATTTAAAGAAACATGTTTAAAAGACTTTTTTAAAGATTAAAAAATGACAAAATTGAATAAAAACATGAATTTTAAAAAATGCGTACCAGAAGTCACAAGCACAATCACTTTCATTGCCACATATTCATATTCATCAACTCGAAGACGTCTAAGGTGCTCTGTAAAGTTTAACATGCGCTCAATGCAGGGCCTTAGACCAAGGTCTTGAGCTTGTGCTAAACTGATTGACTTTCCATGACCCACTCGAATTTCTCCAGGGGTTCTCATTGATCGGAAACAGCATGACAATAATAAAAGCTCACACCACGCATTGAGAAGGAGAGCAATTTGGTCATCAACCTGAGAACAAGATAAATAATCAATGAAAGATTGAAAAAACAAGCACTCCCAAACACAGAACAAAGATCAGTTACTATGCATTAATGCATTACTGTATTACTCACAGAAATATTTTTAAAAACAGGTAAGTTTTTACACCACTTGACAATTTTATATAATCTATCATCGGCAATTTCTGTTAGGTTTGACAAATTTGATGCCTCAACACTGCTGCTGCTACTACTGCTGCTGCTACTGCCACTGCTATTAGTTGCAGTTGCTGTGGGATGAGCATTTGAGCTACTAGAACTGTTAAAACAAAGACAAATAACAAGATTAAGTAATCAAGAACTCCATAAAGCAATTTGGAAAGACTTGAAATAATGATGGGGCAACATTGAACCTTTTAGGGGATGATGAAAATCCTTGATGATGTGCGCTATGTGATGCCTGGGAGCCGTTTCCCATTTTATGTTGCGTTTCTTGATCATTGCAGAGCCAGAATCTTTCTACTTCCATGATTTCCTGTATCAAAGCAATACGAAATTTATTTCAAGCAGGAAAAATTGGACGGTGGTAAGGATAGGAAACTCCCATGTGCTGGAGACAAAATTTGGAAGCTAACATGCGAAAATTACCTCTAATAAAGGTGGGATGGCTCTCCGATGAGAAGTCACTGGTGGCACATGCCCATGGTCTGGAACTTCAAGCTTGACCTGGAAGTCTCCAGGTGATCCATGACTCGTAAACTTAGAGTGAGATGAACCATTGCTACTGCTTGTTCCCCCACCGTTGGAGCTGCTAGGATTACCACTGCCTGCACTGCCACTGGGAGGCGTGCTAGCACCATCGGGAGGCACGAGCCCAGCGGGAAGAGTGTAAGAGATCTGATATGTGCTGCGGCCGCCACGAGTACGGTCTTCCCTGATTGCCTCCAGCTTCATCCCCTTTCGCAAACACTTCTCAAACCGGCAAGCTGGACATTTCTTGCGAGTAGCTATGGTGACTGGGCATGTGGAGCCTCGCATGCAAACATAATTCTTACGATTCTGAACTGTCCTTTTGAAAAAGCCCTTACAGCTCTCACATGAGAAAATTCCATAGTGAAAGCCTGAGATTTTATCTCCACAAATTGGACATGGACTGCAATACCAAAGGAAACAAGAAAACAAGAATTGAGTATGATAAGACAGGCTAATTTTTAAAAAAAGATCAATTAATTACATAAATCTTACAAACCTATTGATTAATTGTTGCCTTGAAATACCAGGCGCATTCAAACCAGAGTGGTGAACAAGGTCTGCAGCCAAAGCAGACATTTTCTCATCCAAATATGCACCGTCTCGATCATCTAAACAATTACAGGAAGTTATTAAACTTTGAAAAACATAAGACTGAAATTTAAACACAAAAACAGAGCAAAGCACTTACCTGAAACTCCTTGCAAGGGAGATCCATTTCCATTAAAATCACTAGCACCACCTCTGTTGAGGACAGGGGAAGGGAAACCGACAGCATACATATGCCTGCCTTGGATGGGAGAATGAGTGGGAGAGAATTGCGTGGGGGAAACTGATACTGACGAGTAACTGCAAGCAAAGACAAAACACAATTTATTTTCACATAGAATTGCTTTTAAAGAGTGGGAACAAGTTATATTGTCATTCCAATTATTCTGCTTTGTATTTGGTTCTTACCTCTGACTATAACAGCTACTGTGTTGGCTTCCTCCGTACTGTGAGGCATCTGAATTATTTCGTGATAGAGATGGCGTGTAGGGAGAGGAAAAGCCAGATGAAGGCAATCCATGGCTGGAGCTATGTCTTGAAGTGACAGGAGACTGAGTTGGCGATGAGTAGGAATAAGCTGAATGAATTGCTGAATCAGGACTGGGGTTGGGTGGGACTTGTTTCCCTACACTTCCCAGTGGCCTATGAGGCAGCACAGGGCTATAACAACTGCCACCGCCTGCAAAGAAAGCAACACATTGAATTGAGAAAGATAAATACCATTATTTGCGCCCAAAAGTGGTGTAATGTACACATGGATGTTTGTCTAAGCTATCGAACCTAGTAATTTGCCAACCAACAGTGGCAATTCCGTTGCTCCCGAAGCTAGTGAGGATGGCTGCGGTCGTCCTGCATTTTGTGAACTACTACTGTTAGGCTTCCTCACATAATCCATCTAAAAATACAACAAAAGTTATGAATCAATGTTACTACAAAGTAGTAAAAAAACTTGAGAAGTAACAACAACAATGCCACTTACCACACTTTGGCCAAACTTGAGTGGCAGAGGCTTTTCGTCCGACAATGTGTCTGCGTTATGTACAACTGACACCTGCACTCCCTCCATCGAAGTGTCTTCCTGCATCATTTCAGTGTCGGACAATTCGCCCTCCCACGACATGGGCCTCACCGGCTCCTCCTTCACAATGGCGTCCTGGGAGTCCTCTGTGGACATCAAGTCGTGCTTCTTCTTGAGGCGCATGTTGACACCTGCGACTGCGACGCACCACAGGTAAGTTTCACATGCCACCGAGCCCCGAGGTACACTGAAAATGCCTCAAACCGATACATACCACTAAAATGAATCTTGCTGACTTCGTTGTCGGACTCCGTCACGTCGTCGTCCTCCACCATCCTCTCCGAGCTCCTCTCCGAGCTCCTCTCCGAGCCCCCGACCAGCACGCTGCACTTGCCTTGCCCCGACACGATGCTCCCGTTGCATGTCGCGGGGAGGGGGAAGTACTTCTTTCCTGCAGGACAGAGCGACCACAACAAGATGAGCACGACACCCAGGAGGCCGCTTCGTCTTTGTCTGTCTGTCTTTGTTTGCGCCGCGTCTTACCATTGGTACCGATGGCCGGCCCGGGCCCCGGTATGGTCGTCACCGTCACGGGCCCCGACGCCACCAGGCACGTCCCCTGGGGAGCCCCGGGCGACGGCGAGCCCCCCGCCTGCCCCGTGTCCGGGGGCACTTTGACCGAGGACACCGACGTGGACGTCTCGGCGGGGACGGGGGAGGGTGATGGGGACGGGGACGCGGACGAGGACGAGTGGTGGGCCTGCTCCGGTGAGGACTTCGGGGGGCGAGCCCCACTCCACGGGCCCACCCCACTCATCGCAAGCTGGGGAAAGGGGCGGCGGCGAATTAGTACAAAACTCGAAAGGCACGTAACAAAAGGAAAAGGGAAAGAAGAGAACGGGACACTCACCAGGCTAGCGGACAGCGTATCATCTGGAGGGCGGTCCCTGGGGAGGACTGGCTGCTGCGGCGGGGGCGGCGGGGGCGGCGGGGCCGCGGGGGTGCAGTCCCGCGCTGCTATCCATGGGCACCTCAGTCAACTGCAACACAGAGGCGCTGAATCAGCACACACGCAACAACAGCAAGAACTGAAACGAGGACTCAAACTACACGCTAGAGGCTGGCAGTCGCGTGGCACCGCGTCAACCACGCCGCGGTGTCGTGCCTGGCCGCGCTCCATCGGGCGGGGCGGGGCGGGGCGGGGCGGGGGCGCCGCGGCGCGCCGTTTGGGGTTTTGGGCCGCGCCTGGCCGCGCCGCGTAAACTGGCGCTGGCACCGCCGCTTGACGGAGGGCGGCAGGTGCGTGCCGCTGCCGCTCACGCCGCGCGTCTCCCATTTCTCGCGGCGAGCGGCGAGCACGGCGACGAGGGGCCGCGTCCACAGAACGGCCGAGGGGTGCCAGCCGGGCCGACGAACCAATCAAAAGGAAAGGACTCGAAAGGTCGAAAAGATGGCGCGGCGGAGCCTTGGGCGGCGCCAAGGTGAAGAGGGTGGCGGTCGGGTCTGCCGGGGCCGGGGCGGCCCTCGCCTCGTGAGCCCTCGCCCTCCATTCACCCCGGCCGGCCGGCCTGGGGGCCGAGGCAGCCCGACGACGGCCTGTGTTTCCCGCAGGGTAGCCTTGGGGCGCGGTGCAGTGCGGTGCAGTGCGGTGCAGTGCGGTGCAGTGCGGTGCAGAGCAATGCAGCGCAGTGCAGCGAGCCGGCGAGTCAGAGTCGAGCGGGCCGCAGCCGAGCCCAGCCGAGCCAGCCGGCTAAAAATAATGCGCGGTGCCTCTCGCCTGCTGCAGCCTGCGCCGCGTGCTGCACTGCAGGCTGCGGGACTCTGGCCATACCGCGAGGTGCTGCAGGACAGCCGCAGTTCCGATAAACCGACGGCGCGGCCGCGGCGCGCTTGAACCCGGGCCCTGGCCGCCCTGGCCGCCCTGGCGGTCAGGCTGCGCCTGCGCCGCCGAGTCCGAGTCAATCACAATAAACCGCGAGTGCGCGCGGCAGGCAGGCGGGCAGGCAGGCGGGCAGGGCGCACGGCGACACGAACAAGCGCAGCCAACGCCGCCGACATTTCCAAGCGGACAGTACCCGGCCGGGCCGCGCCGCCCCGCGCCAACCTTAAACCAAGGTGAACGGCAGCGCGTAGCAGCGTAGCGCGGGCCATCCCCGGGGGAAACCAATATCCCCTCAAGGTCCCCGTCTCCGCCTCCGCGCCCCTGCGCCCCACCAACGCCCCACCCTCGGCCCTCGCCGCGACCTTCACACCCGCCCCGAGACCCCCAGCGCCGGGGTCCAGCCCGTCCAGCCCACCGCGGCACTGTATACGGCGTCCTTGGTCCACGCCGCGCTGGTCAAGCCCTCGCCCGTCAAGGCCCAGATGGACGGGCGCGGCCGAGGGTGCCGAGGGTGCCGAGGGCGTGGTGGCCGCGAGTTGGGGTAGGCCGGCCGCGGGCCTGCGGGGTGCCGCGGGTTGCCACGGGGTGGAACACGGCGGGGAGGGCGGCGCACACGCCGAGGCCGTCCGTTCGACGAGGAGACGCGCGCTGGAACGCCGCGAAGTAGGATAGGTCGCGAGGTGGTGAGCGGTACGTGCACCGGCAGCAGGATTATGCCAAAACGGCGCTCCGTCGCTCTGCCTCTCTCGCACTCGTGGAGCGTCCTGAGGGGATGCGAGACAGAGCAACCAGCATCGTTCTGCAGGGGTCACGACAAGAGACCGCCTACGCCGCTAGCAACCCGAACGGCGCCGGGAGGGTAGGCACTCCCATGCGCAGTCCCGGCGAAGCCGTGGGGGGGGCTCTAGCCCTTTCGGGCGGTGGCGTGCTGTTGGAAGGGAGAGGAGGAGGCCACCTTGGAGGGACGACCAGGCCATCAGAGGACAAAAGCATTAGGGGTAGGAGGCGGCAGGCGGGGCGGCCTGGAGAAACGGGTATCAAATGAGCAGGGGCGGGGCAGGGCGGGGCGCGGCGCGGCGGGGCGTAGATGGGTCGCCGATAAGGGAATGGTGGGGTGGCGGCAAGGGCGGCAAGGGCGAGCGCGGCGTCACGGGCACACCAAGCAGGCCAAGCAGCGTGGAGGCAGAGGGCACAAGCCGGCTCAAGCCACCGCCTAAGTAGGGGTGGAATCTAAAGAACACGACAAAAGAAAACGCCGAGAGAGGTAGGCCCACGTTGCTGTCCCGTTGTCAGTCTCTGGTTTCTGCGCCGCCGAGCCGCCGCCGTCCCGCGCGGCCTCTAGTACCCGGTCCAGTCCACGGCTGGCCGGGCCGGCCGGGCCGGGCTGACTTTCGCAGAAGCGATCGTTACGGGGTTATGAGTCAGCGGGGACGGGACGCGCCACCGCCGGCCGAACCACGCAGTGGCCGCAGTGGCGGGAGCCGAAGCGTCGTCTCGTCGTCATGTCTTTCGCGCGCCATGAGTGCGACAGAGACAGAGCGCCGAGACGATTCCTCGGAATGGGTCCGCAGCGCCCCAGCACGCCCAGCACGCCCCAGCGGTGCGGGTGCCAAATCGCAGCGCGCGTAGTGCACGCTCACCGTGGGCAATGCAATGCAATAGGACAGGCAGGGCCAAATCGGGCCTACAGGTGCGTCTGCCGTCTGCCGCGCGGGGCCGCGGGGCCGCGCAATGCCCCTCGACGGAGCGCGGCGCGGCGCGGCACGGCACGGCGGCACGCAGAGGTCGGTCATTGGCCCCGCGCCGCGCCACGCCGGCCGCGCCTCCCTCCACGCCGCGAAGCTCTTTAGCCTCGCGCAGCGCAGCACGGCACGGCCCGGCGGCCCCGCTGGCTGGCTGGCGTCGAGGTGCACAAGAAGGACGCCGCCAAGCTGCCAACGCCGCCGCGCCCTTTTCCATCGCGGGGGCGCGAACGAACAACGAACGGCCGGGCCGGGTCGACGATCAAATCACGCGGTGCGCACTGCCCCGCCCCGGCCCGCCCCGGCCCGCCCCGCCACGCTCATTAGCGAGGCCCCGCGGGGAGTCCGGGCGGCGCGGCACATCGCGGCGCGGGGGCGGTTCAGACAATTATTTTCAATGCGCGACGCCTGGCTGGCTGGCTGCCTGTCCGCGCCGTGGATCCGACACGACATGGCGCGCCACGCCCGGCCACGCCGTGGTTCGAATACGCCCTTGGCGGGCTGGCCGCCCTCGTGGCCGCCCTCGTGGCCGCCGGCCCGGCCCTTCCTTGCTGCAGCGCGCCGCGGTATTTTTAGGCCGCCGTCCCTCCCTTCGGCGCCTGCACGCTGCACCTGTCGGGCCGCTGCAGCGCGGCCGCGCCGCCCCGCCGCCGCGACGACGGGGTCCTCGACGGCGTCCGCGACGACGGCCCGCACGTGTGTGACGACGAACGGAGCGTGACATCGCCGCGCTTCACGCCCCGTCACGCACGGGGTCGCGGCGCGTGCCACCCCCGCCCCCCTTATTTCCACTGATGCGCTCGAAATTAATTCAGAGAGAGAGAGAGAGAAGGAGGTAAAATGAAAAGAGATCGGACGTGTTTTTCGAGAGGCCGGCGGATGCGGCGGGTGCAGGTGCACAGCGACACCCACGCTCCGACTGCACGGCAAGGCTCCAAGGCTGTGGCACCGCTCTGCCAAGGTCGCCCAAGGTCGGCGGCAAGGCTGGCCCCGGCTGGGCCCGTGGGCGACAATTGGTACCCGCCCCGCCCCCCTCCCGCCACTGACCGCCACCTCGCCGGTCGTCGGACAGGAAGGCTGGCGCAAAGGCTGGCGCGAAGGCTGGGGAGACGGGGAGAAGGGGCAAGGACACGCCGAGGACATCCACCGCGGCGATAACGGCCGCAACGGCCGCTATCACACACTCACACACACTGACGGAAGAGCGCCTTTAATTTTCCACCGCCGGAGGAAATAATAAACACGCGGCAATGTGGCCAGGCCGCCAGGCCGCCTGGCCCGCTCGCCAAACAGTGTCGTGGCAGTTTGTTTGCTCCGCACGGCTTCGCCTTGTTTCGTTCTCTCGCGATTCATCAAAGCGGGAGACGCGCTTTGTGCCGTGGGTGTGGAGGGGCGGGGCGGCGCGGGGCGGGGCGGTCCAAGGCCGTCCACCATGTGCCGTCGCATCCAACGAGACGCCTTAAATCTTGGAACGGAACGGATAGGCCAAGGTCACTCGTCGTACACACTTCCCCGGCCGGCCGGCCCGTCTGCGAGGTGCGCGGGGGGGGGGCGTGGCGGGGCGTGGCGGGGCGGGGCGTGGCGGTGCGGCGATCAGACGGACACTCCGACTTGCATATCTTGTCCTCCTCGCACTCCGGGCAAGCCAGGGGCAAGCCGACCGGGAATAATTCAATACCGTCTTCGATCGTCGCGTGGCGCGGACGGCGCGGACGGCGCGGTGCAGCAAGGCTCACTCCGAACTGCCCTTCCGTCGCTCTGTCTCCCTCGCACTCTTGGCGCGTTCCGCAGGGGTGCGAGAGAGACAGAGCGACGAAGGCGCCGTTCGGAAGCGCCCTGCGCAGGGTGACGGAGGGCGACGGAGGGCGACGGCGGGTCACGTCCCTGTCGACGACTTCGGACTTCGGCCGGAAACGAAGCCAAGCCGCCCCAATACTCGCACACGGGCCGCGGCAAGCCGGCAAGGGCCCCGCGTTGTTCCCAGGCCATCGCGCCTGTCCGTACACTGTAGCACAGAGACCAAGAATCCAACTAACGGTGCGCAGCTCGCGGGCAAAAAAAAGGACGTAAATATGCCTCAAGTGTGAAAGGCTCTCGTTTATCTTCTCTCTCTCGAACGAGACGCCGTGCAACCCGTTTCGTCCGAAGTGTTTTCCAGAGTACGTGCGCTACTGGCTGGCCGCGGCGTGTTGCGACACGGCGGCGAACCGTTTTGAACTAGACCACGCGGGGATGGGGGAGGGGAGTGGGTAGCAGCTGCAGTGACGTTCATATGCAGGCGGCTGCAGCGGCGACACGGCGCGCAGCGCGCACTGCGCGTGCCGCGCGGACTGACAACAACGACGGCCTTGACGAGCGCCAGGAGGATCCTTCCCTTCGGCGCCCTTGCCCGACAGGCCCGACAGGCCCGACAGGCCCGCGGACTGAACTGGCGGGACATCACAGCCAGTGACAGCGCGACACTCCAACGCCACCAACGTGCCTCGCCTCTAGGGTCGCCATGCAGGCCGCGGATACGTTGCCCAACGCGGCCCGCAGTGCACCGCAATGCACCGCAATGCACCCAAGCGCTGGTCGGACCGGCTGCCTCAAGCGGCTGACCGTCGTCGTACAGTGTGCGTGCATGCGAGCGTTGCCACAACTGGAGCGCCGCGAGCAGAGCCTCAACACGCCCGTCCCCGCCGCATACAGTGTGGTGGTAATCCAAGCGCGGATCCAGAAAAAGAGGGGGGGGGGGCGAAAGGACAATTGCCTCGCCCTTTTACTTCGAGAGAGAAGAACTTTGGCCTGGACGCTACACCACGTGCACCGCGGCAGCGGGGACTCGGGGCCGTAGGCCAGCGGTTCGCGAAAAATTTTCGAGGGGTCGCGGCGAGGTAACTGGGGTCGCTTGGGGTGGCGGCGGTTTCCCAGCTGGCCCACACGCCGAGCACTGGCGGGAACAATTTTAAGTTGATCAAAACGGTCACTAATGTCTGAAAAATCGTTTTTTTGGGCCGACTTTAGGCGGGTCTGATCCGAGGCGGTATTTCGTTTTCCCCTCAACGGGCAATTGGTCTTTAGACCTTTTTTTAGCATCCCTTTGTTACGGAGTGCGATTATCTCCCTTTGGTTTTGGGAGCAGTATTGCCGCAAATTTGATCAAAACGGTCACAAATGTCTGAAAAATCGTGTATTGATCAACTTTGCGGCAATACTGCTCCCAAACTAAGGCAGATAATCGCACTCCGTAACAAAGGCATGCTAAAGGAAGGCCCAAAGACCAATTGCCCGCTGAGGGAGGACGAAATACCGCCTCGGATTAGACGCAGTGGATGCTTAAAGTGGGCCCCAAAACACGATTTTTCAAAAAATTTTGTGACCGTTTTGATCTTTTTTGCTGCAATACTGCTTCCAAACTAAGGTGGATTATGCACTTTGTATCCAAGGCATGCTAAAGGAGGGGTCGCGTGGGGTCGCGAAATTTTTCCTGGGGGTCGCGGAAATTTTTCGCTACAAATTTGGGGTCGCGAACCGAAAAAGGTTGAGAAACGCTGCCGTAGGCCCTAAAAAGGCTCTCTCTATCTTCAGAGAGAGAGAGAGAGAGAGAGAGAGAGAAGAGGAGAGAGAGAGAGAGAAAGAGAGAGGCACACAGGTTGGGCCATATACAACCTCAACCCTTTTCCCCGCTTTTCCCCGTACGCGCGGTTGCGCGCTAAACGAGCGCCCCCCGCCGCGCGCCGCTTGGTTACAGTTCAGCAAATGTTTCGGCAGGGTAATCATTCGGCGGCACTCGGGGGAGGCGACTCGGAGGGAGGGAGAGGGAGGCGGAGAGAGAGGGAGAGACGTAACGACCTTGCGTACGGTCACTGCCGCACAGAGGCTGGGCCACCCTCAGCCACCCTCCACGTGCCCTTGGGCCCGAGTAGCCGAGCAAGCAAGGGTGCGCGGGTGGCGGCGGGGGCGGCGCGCAGCAGGCGGGGATATCTGTCTCACTCTCACATAATATTTCGCCAGAAATAGCTGGCGGCGCGGCGCGCGTCCACCGCCACGCCGCCACGGCCAGGCAGCGGCCACACCCAAGGGGCGCAGGGCGCAGGGCTCGGCGCAGGCCGGCGGCCTCCACCTAGCCCTTGGCCACGTGCTTCGCGAGGTTCATGAACCACTTTCCGGCGCACCGAAGTCACCGCCGGTCCAGACTTTCTGGGATGGCAACCGCTGGCAAGGCCGCCTCTCGTGGAGGACGCCACGTGGCCGCGCCGCACCTCGCCGTCGAGGAGCCAAAGCACATCACGGCGAGGATCTCCCCCGCCTCCGCCTCTTGAACGGGATTTCACATGTTCCGTCGTTCTCCTCAAGCGGGCCTCACGGCGGCCCTCTTCCAGGCCCGCCAGCCTCGCGCCAGCCTTGAGACGGCGCTATCGCCAAGGCCGTCCCCTTATCGTCTGTCTCGGGGCTCGGGGGCACGCGCCACGGCGGCCCGTCGTCGCCGCGCCGGCCGTCACTGCCTGCTCCAGGACCGCCGGGACGCGTCCCCGTTGGCGGGGACCAACAGAACATGGGCCAAGGACTCAGGAATGAGTACCGCTGCTGGTGGCGATGCAGACCGCGAGTGCGGTTTTACCGCCAAGAGAATTTCTTATCAGTTCTCTGTATCCATATCTCATTCTTCTTAGGAGCAGTTTAAGGGGAAACAGGGACGCGCTAGCGCCCGGCTGGGTAGGCCACCACGCGCGCCGCGCCGCACCGCCGCTCCAGGGTTGCCTACCCTGGGGTCCACAGGCGCTCCGGGCGGCGCGGCGGCGCCCGCAGAAACCTCGCGCGAACGTCTTTGGGGGGCTGCGTTGCGGTGGGCCCGCCCGCCCCGCGCCGCCCCGCTCATGGGGCCCAGGGGGGCTACGGGCATGGCCAGGGGGCCCAGGGGGCGGGGGAGTCGGCGGGGTACCCGTACTCGTACCGCGGCGTTGCCAGCCGTTGCGCGTCGGGCTGAGCCGAGCCGCGGCCTGGCTGGCGGCTGGCTGGCGGCCGGGCCGTGCCGCGAGCCTTTGCCTTGCCGAGGCTCCACTCCCAGGGTGTTGACCCCCTACTCGGCGCGGCAGGCCCTGGGCAGGCCCCGCGCGGCCCGACCACGGCGGCCACGCCGGTGCATGCCTTGCTTTGGTACACCTCCCGGCCGTGGGCCGTGGGCTTGGCCGGCTTGGCCGGCTTGGCCGGGCCAGCGCCTCTCTTTTTGGCGTGCCTTCTCCAGGTCGACTCGGGTCGACTGCTCCGTCCAGCCCCGCCCCGCCCCGCCCCGCCGATGAAGGACCACCCATCAGGCTGAAGTGGGCCTGGAAGGCTTGGAACCGGCCAAGGGGCTCAGTGTTTGTGTTTGTGTGAGCGTGTGTGTGCGAGAGTGAGTCAGTGTGCGTGTGTGTACGTGTGTGTGTGTGTGATACCTTTGTCCGGGGTAGCGGGGCGGGCACTCGGTGAAGCCCATCGGCAGTACCCGCCGCGCCACCGCCTCGCTCCTGCTCGCTTCGCGCTTCGCGGTCCAGAGGGCGTCCTCACCCCTCCCCACCAATCAGGCCCACGCCCAAGGTCACTGCTCGACACACCAAGCAGGACGCAGCTTTCGCAGCGACGCGGGACGCGCGGCTCGGCGGCCTGCTGCAGGTGAATAACCCTGGCCGCCGCCATGGCCGCCACCACCGCGGCGAGGCCCTTTCGGCAACGGCCTGCTTGCCGCCGCCAGGCCGCCAGCAGCCTACCCGAGCCGAGCCGGGCACAGCAGGGCTTGCATCATCTGGCGCGCAGACCTGTATAAAACCGCAGCGGGCAATCAGCGCGCACAGCCGTGGCACAGCGCACGCACGCGGCGAACGCATCCGCACACGCGCTGACACACGCACCGCCATGACGCACTCGCAGGCCTGCGCGGGCCGCAAGGCGAGGCGGGGCGAGGCGCGAGGCGAGGCGCGCAACCTCTTTTAGTTCTGCTTGCCTTCGCACCATTTGCCGAGCCGAGCGCCGCGATCCCGCTGCCTTCTCACCTGGAAAACAGGAGGCAACGACCGCGTCCGTAAAGCGACGACGCGACAGTCCGGCCGCTTCTCATTCTGGCCGCGGAACGCCGCGGAATAGAAGGTGCGAGCGCAGCGCGGCGACCGCCACGGCCGACACGTGATGCGGCGGCCGTTCACATTAGTCCGGCCGCGGTGCCACGGCGGTGCCCTTGACCAGGTCCGCGACGGCCCGCGCCCCACAGCTACGCCCTACGGTCTACGGCCGCGCCACGGCCGTATCAGGTGTCGACGGTGTCGACGCGGACCGCGGACGGACATCGGGAACACGAGGCGCGCGCCGCGCCTTGGGGCGACCACTATCACCTTTGCGACGGGCGATCGGGATGGCCGGGATGGCCGGCCCGGCGGCCCACTACGCCAGCACGGCAGCCCGGGCCAAGGTCACGCCGCGCCGGGGCGGTCCAGACCGCGGCACCGCGGCACCGCACCAAGGCCGCCGACACTTATCGCACCGAGTGCATTTCCCAGTTCCAAAACAGTGCGGCGGTGAGTGTGGCGAGCCGCAGCCGAGCGCCCCTAGCCTTGGGCCCCCGCCCCGCCCCGCCCCGGGGTCTCCTCCGGCCGGCCAGGCCACCCCTCAGCATCCCCCGGCCCGGCCCGGCCCTGCGGTGCGGCGCGCTCGGTTGGGGCAGGCCAGGGGAGGCAGGGGAGCCAAGGGTCACGCCGCGAGCAGTGTTCACACCCCGCTGAGACCGAGACCACCCCCACGTCTTGAGGGAGGGGGCGGAGAGGGCCTAGGTCGGGCGGGCGAGGCGCGGCGGCTTCTGCGTCGCATTGTCAAGCGGCCCCCCGGCGGCCCCGCGGCCAGGCCCCACGCATCATCCGCACTCGTCAGGCTCAAACGACTCGACTCGCTCGGGCCCGGCCGGCTGCCCCTCCGCCCGCCAGGCCGCCAGGCCGCCCGCGCGGCCTGCCTCCGCTCGCGAAGGTCGCTGCACTCTCGACGTCGCGCCGTGGCGGGGCGGGGCGGGGCGGGGCGCGCCGCGGCCGGTATACACACACGGCACGGCCGGCCAGACTCAACGGCAACCTGCCCGAAGTGCCCGCTCAGCATACGCGCAGCGCGGCGCAGCGCCGAACGAGTTCAAGGGGCGTCCGGCCATTCAGCGGGGACCACAGGTGCGGCAGCAATGGCTGCAATGCTGGTAGGCAACCACCCCGCACCCAGGCGCGGTTTAAGGAGCTTTCGAGAGGGGGGTCGATTGTGTATATTTTGCCTACCTACAGGGGCATGTGATGCTGGTTGCCTACTATCAGGCGTTTTGGGAATCTCACAGGGGGCGATCGCCCCCTGATGCTGAGCGGAATCAGTCTGCAGGCGGAGCGGCGCCGCGAGGGGCGCGAGGCCAGTTGCGTGGGTCCAGGCCCCGTTACTATTGCACAGACTCAGGCTCTGGTTCCGCGAGTAGCACCGCGAGTGACTCGGTGAGGCTCCGCGAGTGGGAGCGAGAGGGAGCGAGAGGGAGCGAGAGGGGGCGAGAGGGAGCGAGAGGGAGCGAGAGGGGGCGAGAGGGGGCGAGAGGGGCGAGAGGGGAGGGCGAGAGGGGGCGAGAGGGGGCGAGAGGGAGCGAGAGGGGGGCGAGAGGGGGGGGGCGAGAGGGAGCGAGAGGGAGCGAGAGGGGGCGAGAGGGAGCGAGAGGGAGCGAGAGGGGGCGAGAGGGGGCGAGAGGGAGCGAGAGGGGGCGAGTGGGAGCGAGAGGGGGCGAGAGGGGGCGAGAGGGGGCGAGAGGGGGCGAGTGGGAGCGAGAGGGACGGGGAACTGGAGTGGCCGTCCTGGGCGGCGGGTGCGGCGGGTGCGGCGGGTCCGCTGCTCGCTGCTGCTGGTACGCTCCAGCACCTACTGATACTACCCGGCCGGCTCGGCTCGGCCCGGCCCGGCCCAGGGCCCGGCCCCTACACCGCCACCGCGCCGCGTCCCGGCCGACGTCCTCTAAAAGGTCAAGCCGGTTGGGAAGGGGAGGGGGAGGGGGCTTTGCGCGCCACGCCGCGCAGGGCAACGCTAAAAGGCGGGCCGCCGATTCAAATCCGCGGCCATCGAGACGATGAAGCTGAAGGAGATGACGCCGCAAAACAGAGAGAGAGAGAGAGAGAGAGAGAGAAATGGAGAATGAATGAATGGGAGCGGGAGTGCGAGAACACGCACTTCTTCTTCGAAGCGAAGCGTTAACCCATCATGTACCGTTAGCCGGGGCACGACGTGGCGGCGCGCGCGTCTGTGTGTGTGTTGCGTGAGTGTGGGTTCGTGCAAGAGAGCAGTTGGCGAAGGGGAAGGGGGGCCGTCGTTTTAATCATTTTCCGAAGAAAGGATGTGCCGCGCTGCACCAATGACTCGACCCCTGCGTGCGCTCGTTCGGCCGTTCGGCCCGGCCGCGCTGGGGCTTCGCGGCTCGGCGCGGCTCGGCGTGTTCCTGCGTCGGGGATGCGTCACTCGGCGACACGTCACCCACGTCACTCGCCCCGGGGCCGGCAGCGCCAGCAGACTCCAGCGCAAAAAAAAGGTCGGGCCACCGCACCGGTGTTCGAACCCCGACCCGCAGCGCCAACCACGCCAACCCCCTGGCGCGTCAGCGCGGCCGCGCGCAGCATGGTCACGGTCACCCTTGTGCCGCGGGGAAGGCCGCCCGGCCGTGCTCGACAGTGTTGGAGAAAATGCGCCGTGTTTTCGCATCTCGTCTTACGCTAAAAGGATTACCCCTCCGCGGGGCTGGCCGCCGTCGGGGGGCGCTGCCTTCTGCAGAGAGCAGGAATGACATTCGATACGTCGGGGGCCGCGGTGCCGCTCGGTGCCGCCGAGGGCCAAGCCGAGGGCCAAGCCGAGGGCCAAGCCGAGGGCCAAGCCGAGGGCCAAGCCGAGGGCCAAGCCGAGGGCCAAGCCGGCGTCAGCCGGTCGGTCGGTAGGGTCGGGGCGGCAGGGCATGATTCACCGGGCAGTGACGCACCGCCGTGCTACCGCCTTGCTACCGCCTTGCTACCGCCCTTCGTGGCGATCCGCAGGACGTGCACCACCTCTTGTCAATGTTGGGCCTGGCGTCATTTTCATTAACTACGACACTGGAACCATGGAAGTCTCCTCGTCTCTCGGCACCAGCGGAGCACACGTTTTCGGGTGTGCGTGTACACTGGGCGGAATCGCGACCCAGAGCCGCCCAGGCGGGCACTGGAGTGCGGCAAATCCGCTCAGCGCACTGCTGGCGTGGGCGGCGATGTCGCTGCACCACACTGGAAATGCATCACCGGCGATGACCACGCGGGCCGACGCGGCTCGGCGACTATCGGCCCAGTGGGCCAGAAGACCGGCGGAGGTGGACAAAACTCCAGACGCGTTTTGAGCTCCAGAGTCGCTAAACAGGACTCGAACCGAACGTGTGACCCCACCAATGGATTGCTCTTCCGAACGAGGAATCCATTGGTGGGGTCACAATCGGTTCGAGTCCCATTAGCGACTCTGGAGCTCAAAAGCGCGTCTGGAGTTTTGTCCGCCTCCACCGGTCTTCTGGCCCACTGTGCCACGCCCCCTTCAGCCTGCGGGGTAGGCAGCCGCCCGGCGCTCCACGACGCTCCGTGTGGCGGGCTTGCCTACGCTGCCATTACCATTAAGGGCTAGACCACACATGATCGTATGCCGTTTCGGGCCCGACACATGCCCGCCTGCACTGCAAAACGAGACATGGCCGTCCTTACTGAGCGCCGTGCTCGAACCGCAGGCTCCGCAGGCTGGCTGGCTGGACTGGTCCACGGCAGTCCATGGACGATTCAGCCGCGCCGGCAGACTGAGGGCCATTCCCGTCGCTGTTTCGCGCGCGTCTGCACGCGACGATTTATGAGTGCGAGAGAGACAGAGTGACGACAACTACTCTCGGAATCGGTACGGTGGCTGCCGGGTGCCGGGCAGGCATGTGTAGACTGATCTGCGTGGACCTCCGTTAAAGCGGTGTTTCATTTCGTCGCGCATCACTTTAGAGAGCCACCACGAGAAGTAAGTGGTTGCACCACCACATGCTGGCGAGCGACGCGCATCCGAACAGGTCACCCGCTTTATCAATTTGTGCAATTGCGCTCTCCTTAATTTTGGGATGTGTAATCTCGGGACTGTGTAAAACCCAACACCCTGGAGCGGAGGAATACTCTGGCGACCAGTTCCACGCGGTGGCACGGCGGGTCCGCGACAATGTGAATGGAAGCGAACTCGGGCCGAGTGCCGCCTGCATCTCCGCGAGGACCAAACTCCGGCGAGGAGGAAACCGACCCGACCTCGACGCATCCTAGCAAAAGGCGTGGCCGCGTGCAGCGGACGCAAGCGGACGGGGAGGGGGTCGTAACCCGTTACGATTCGCCCCGCCCCGCCCCGCACTGCGGCCTGTGGACGGCCCCTCCAAGGCCAGGCGGGCCCTCGGCCAGGTCGGCCAGGTCGGCCCTGCGTGGACCGAGCACGCCACACGCACGAACGCACGCCCTGCAGCCCCCGGCCTGCCTTCCGTCCGCTGTGAATGACCCGCCAAAGTGACTCGACCGCCAGGCCGCCCGGCCTGCAGCCCCGCGCTGTCTCTCTCGCACACACGGGGTGTCCCGCAGGCTCGCAGGGGTGCGAGGGAGACAGAGCGACGAGGCGTTCGGAATCTGCCTGCAGCGAATGCAGAGCTGCCCAAGCCGCGCTCAAGCCGAGCCAGGCCGCCGGGCTCAAGCAGCCAAGCAGCGCCGAGGCACAAACCGATTAGCGACTCAAGTTCAATGCCACGCGACGGAGGCCCGGCCCGGCCGGGCCAGGCCAGTGCCTTGCCCCGTCTGGTCACTCCCGGTCGCGCTCGGACGGGAGGGGGGGCGAGGCGCACCATACTACTTGTTGCAGGACTTGCCTGTGGAGCTGGCCATCCTCATCCGATGCAGAAGTCGTAATCCAAAAACACAAAGGTAATCCTCTTGGGTTCACTGCACACACACACACACGCGCACTGACACGCGACGACACGCCTCGTCCTTGCAGGCCCTTGCAGGTCCTTGTAGAGGCGGCGCACTGTTGCACGCTGCTGCCTGGCGGCCTGGCGGCCAGGACGATGAACCCAGGCAGGCCAAGGCAGGCGGACTGGCTAGGCCGGCGAGCGGACGGACAGACAGACGGCCAGGCGTCGCGACGCCGCTCCACGCGTCCGGCTGCTCCTGCTGCTCCTTCCCTCCCGCGTCCCAATCCCGATCCTGGCGAGGCGAGGCGAGGCGCGAGGCGACTCCGTGCCGATCCGTCCCGGCGGCTGCTCCGCGCTGCTCCGCGCTGCTCGCAGTGGAGGCAGGCTACGCGCTACGCCCGGGCTGGCTCCGACTCCGACCGGCACACTCGCTGAGCTGAGCGCAGCGTAGCGCACTGACTGGCGACTGGCCGCCGCACCGCGTCGCCCCGCCGTGCCCGCCGCGCCCCGCCGCGCCCCGCCCGCCCGCCCGCCGCGCCCCTCGGCCCCTCTCACTCGACCCCACCGCACGGCGGCCCGCCCGCCTGTCCGGCTGACTGCCTGCTCGCCTGCCCGGCTCCCCGCGACTCAGCAACGCCACTCCGCGCGTCGCGGCGTCGCGGCGCCCTCCGTCTTTGTCCAAGTGCGAAAGGAAGCAACTCGACGATGACCGGCCGCGTGGCCGCGTGGACTGCCCCGTCGGCCCCGTCGATTCAGGTGCCAAATCCGGCCCGGGGTTCGCCCAACCGCGCGTGGAGGCGGCGGTTCGAGGAGCCCTCCACCGTAAAGAAAAAAAGCGCCAATGAATGAATAACGAAACCAACTGGGCAAACCGTGGGAGAAACGGACAGCCGTAAACGTGAGGATTTTATTGGGCAAGCCAACCGAGTAGAACTCAGATGAACGCGGGTGAGCAGAGGGAGGCACGGGAGGCCTTGCCCTTGTTGCCAGGGCATTTCCTCCGCCATCAGATCTGAAGGATGTCGGGCGAGTCATTCGAAGTGCGGTGCGTACTGCAATGCGCAGACCGTCGCTTGAGCTTTCAGCGCAAAGGAGCGGGAAGAATACAGCTGGAGGCACAGCTTCCGACCGGGCCCCGAGTTGATTCGGAAAGGGGAACGTTTTGGTCACGGGGACAAAAGGTCCCCCTCCGAGCATCGAGCACTTTTACGATACCTGCGTTAAATGGGTTCACCGACCCCAGACCGCCCCAGACCCCAGCAGCGTGCGGCGGCGTGCGGTGTGGAGCACAGTGCACCGTCTCGTGGCGGCGCGGTCCGTGCGGGATTCACCGGCAGCAGGGCCTTTGGGGCCTCCAGGGGCACGGCGCGCACGGCGCAGAGCCCGCATGTGCGGTGACTCACGGCAGGGTGACGGGCCGGTTGGCCGGTTCCAGGACGGGGGTGCGTGGCCCACGGGCCCAACCCCCGCAGGGTGTTCGTCGCACCGTCTCCCTCGCACCCACGGGCAAGCACGGGCACCCCGCCTCACGGGCCGCAGGGCCATGCGCAGGGCTGCGAGGTGCAGGGGTTCGTTCGGTTTGGAATAAGCCCCCTGACTAAGCCCTTTGCTCACGAGGACTCGCTGCCGGTGGTGACGCGGTCTTGCCTGCCGTGGCACTGCCAGGGCACTGCAGCAAACGGCCAACCGGCGCCGCGGCGACACCACCTCGACGCAGTGCAACGCAGTGCCGCCTGGCCCGCGCGCCGTACCTCCTCGGGTAGGCAACCCTCCTGAGCAGGCACTGGGCGTGCTGCCTACCTGCCCGGCGGCCGGGCCGAGGCCGCCGAGGCCGCCGAGGCGGAGGGGTCCTCTGCGCGAGCAGCGCGAAGGCAAGCGAGGCGAATGGCTGGCCACTCTGCCGGCGGCCGTGGCCGCGGTCCGCCGAGGTCCACGGCCGACGCGCAATAGGCCTGGTCCTCTGCGCGAGCAGCGCGAAGGCAAGCGAGGCGAAGGCGGGCCACTTTTGCCGGCGGCGTGTGTCCGCGGTCCGAACCGCAGTGTCCACGGCTCGCGTTCGCCCAATCAGCGCCTGGCCGGCGTGGCGTGGCGCGGCGTGGGCGGAGAGCAGGCAAATGAAGGCGCCGATGAGGCTGGCCGCGTCAGCCGCGTCCTTGGGCTGCGAGGGCGGCCGGCCGACCAGGCCATGGTGGCGCGCGGGGCCGGTCCGGGCCGATCCAGGCATGTGTGGCGCTGCTTGGGGCCGGTCCGGGCCGATCCAGGCATGTGTGGCGCTGCTTGGGGCCGAGCCGGGCCGAGCCGGGCCGAGCCGGGCCGTGGCGCGCGGACGCCACGCCACGTCCTTGTCAGTCCTTGGCAGTCCTTGCTGGAAGGTCGCGTCGCTGGCCGTGCTGGCCGCCACGCCCCACCGCGCCGCGGGGCCGAGGGGGCCGAGGGGGCCGTGCCATGGGGGGCCGGCCATCCACGCCATCCATGGGGGTCATGCCGTGTGCGTCATGAACCAGCGCGCCATGCGCAGACTGCGCAGCCATGCGCCATGAGCTGGCGGCCTGGCGCGGGGCACGGTTCGTCACGTCATGGCCGCAGGCAGCAAGCAGCGTCTCCGCGAAATGTTGGAGTTCGCGGCGCGGTTTCGTTCAAGACTGTCCGTCCGCGTACCTCCGTCAGTTCATTTTCTCGAGGAAGGTCCAGCGAGCCGAGAGGCCGAGACCGAAGGTGCGGGGGAAGGCTTGTGCCCGCTGCCGCCCCTTAGGGCAAGGCCCCAAGTCCCGGCATAGGCGCGGCGCTCCGGGGACATTTTTCTCCAGGTTCTGCGCCGAGAGGGAAAGGGAGGCAGGGGGAGCCCAGCTGCGATTCCGAACAGTACCGTGTCGCTCTGTCTGCTCGTGTCCCGGACGGAACGCCGAACGGAACGCCCCACGAGCGCGACAGAGACAGCGTGACAGACGAAAGGCACTGTTCGGAATCAGCCAGCAGGCGGACAAGGTAACGGGACGCACGGCACCGCCAGGGCACCGTACGGCGCGGCAGCACGCGGCAGCACAGCGCGGCCGTGTGGAGGCAGAACTCGATCCAGAGGGGCGCAAGCGCTCAAGCGGGGCCAGGGGCCAGCCCTGGGCCTGCCCTGAGCCTGCCTGGTTCTGGTTCCATCAGGCAAAAAGGGACAGGGGAGGGGAGGGGGCGGCTCTCATCTCCCACTGGACATGAGCAGGAGCGGATCAAGAAAAGGGGGGAGGGAGAGGGGGCTTCCCTCATCATTTCAAAGTGCGAAGGTCTTTCCATAAGAAATGAACAGCAACAATTCAAAATCAAAATGAGTCGTCTCGGACCCATTTTTTCCTTGCACACCCTTTCGACTGACTCAATATTTTCAGACGCGGTCAGTGCAAAACTAATGCCCGTGTGGACCCGACTTTCATTCCAACGTCTGAAATTTATCTTTCGGGTTCGATTGGATTTGAGAATTTCACGGGACGCCATTGTTCCATGAAAAGAAAGACATCAAACCTTAACCTACAAAACACGCTGTCAAAACTAAAACCGACCAACGGCGAATGGGGCGTAGATAGTTTAGAAACGAGTCGATGGAGAAGTTAGGCAATATATCGTCGTAGACACGACGACAAATGGTTTTTGGCAGATTGGTGGCTGAAAGTGGACGAAGGATCGGCCCTACTGCCGCTGTCATGTAACGGCCGGTGTGGGACCATCGCGTATCTCAGCTCTGGACGATGTTGATTGCCAGAGTGATGCATCACTGACCTGGGAAAAGCAATGCAGGGACTGGGTGATCAGTTTATCGATGATGAGGCACCAAGTTTGGCAGCAAACGCCAAGACCAAGAAATCTTTTAACAACACAACAACCGTTACCGCACACAAACGAAAACAACAACAACTGCCTTTGAGAAATTTACTGACAACGAACTGCAGTCCGGATCCCCTCCCCCCCGCTCTTCCCCTCCCCGCTGCACCACCACACCACCTTGTTCCTCTCAGCGAGTCGGACGCACGGACGGAGTTTGTTTGTCGGCGTCGCAGTGTACAACTGACAAATTGCTATTTGCAAAGCGAATTTGCTCTTCCGTCACCATGGTACGCTGTAGCTAGTGCCCTTGTTTAGTTTCACGGTCTGTTTCACCGCACGCACTCGGAAATAATCGAGCTTTTCACCGCGCGCGGTCTTGTGTTTTGATCGGTCCAATCTCCGAACATCTTATTTTGACGTTAAATGGGGTCGCCGAAGTGAAACATTGAGTTATTTATTGACTTTTGAACATACACGAGTTGTATGATTGCACATTTGCAAGTTATATGCTTTTCTGAGGGCGTTCTGAGCATCTTTGCGTTTCTAACCTATATCGGGTCCTGGCTATTTACAAACAAGTTCCTTTCTCTCTGTTTAAATATGCCTTATCTCTTTGTTCCCCCTGTTTTTCACGCTGTATCGCAAATTCCTATTTTCTTCTTTAATTGATGAGTAGTTTAGGTTTGGATTGCGGTTGTGCTATGTACTGTGACCAAGTGTGTCTCGTCTCCTTCCGGCAGATGTCTTTCTCCCGGGTTATTTTGGAATTTTATCATATATTTCTTTGTAATATTTTTCCAGAGTCATACTATTCTTCTGGTTCAGCCGGGTGTAAAACCTGAAACAAGAACATACTCAGACTATGAGTCTGTTAATGAGTGCATGGAGGGTTCGTATTTTAGTCATCATACTATTAGAAAGTGATTAGTTGTTTCTCTGAATGTATCTTATTTTGCTGGTTTCAGGAGTTTGCAAGATTTATGAAGAACATTTGAAACGACAAAACCCTGACACACCTTGCATTACGTATGATATTAGCCAGCTTTTTGACTTTGTCGATCAATTGGCTGACCTGTCCTGCTTGGTGTAAGTTCCTTTCATGTCATATGCATGGGTCATTAGTGAACCACATCCACTAATGAGTTATATTTTTTTCAGGTACCAAAAAGGTAGCAACACGTATGCACCCTACAACAAGGACTGGATCAAAGAAAAGATTTATGTGTTACTTCGTAGGCAAGCTTCAAGTTCCAACAGTTAATCTTCTCTTCTCTTTTTCGATACTTCAAAGTGTCAAGGTTTCTGTTAAATCTTGTTTTTTTTTTTTTTACATCTCGATTAAGTACCTTGTAATTATTTTATTCACTGTGCACTATGACAAGTCAAGTGATGATCAAGTGTAATCCACTATGCTTAAAGTTTCATTTTAGTGTGACGTCTTTTTTTGAATCAGCAATTTTAAGGTTGATCTGTTGGTAATTGCATGCCAAAGTAATTCTTTACTTTTTGAATTTTTTTTTTTTTGTGAACTTCAATATACATCTTAAGTCATTAAGTAAGGAAATTAAATGTAGTCTACTGTGAAGCTCAGTTTTCTTTGCCCTCACAAACTCCTCCATTATCATCTGTCTGTGACCTGGCGGGCAACACACTTCAGTTTAAGGAAGGTTCATAAAATGTGACTGCGAATAGCAGCATCTCGCACCTACCCAATTATGAGATTCAATATGCAGTGAAAGTGGGGGGGGGGGAATCAGTACTGTGGAAGGCAAATCAGCTTCAAATTTATTCATTCAATTATGATTTGTAGATCTCTACAGCAATTCATTCTACCTATCCAGGACAAAACTGAATATTTTGTTAAATTGGCTAAAGGCAATTAAAGGAAGTACAAGAACAAGACATCAGCAGTGTAATTTCAAAGTACGTAGATGCTGATTCTCACCCTAATGAGATAACAGAAGAGAGATCACTTATTTCTTCATTCACCTTCTCTTATCAACTGAAATGAATTGATAAGCTATGAAGGTGAAATCTAAAATGACACCTCTGCTGAAAAGAATTTATGTATGGAACTGCCCCATTCAGGAGGGGGCAGGAGAGGAGTGACTAAGACAAAGTTCCTAAAACGATTCGTCAGTGTTTCTTATGAAGACAAAAAAAGAATGACAGTTTGAAATATTTAAATGAAAAAAAAATAAATACAAGTAGAGGCTTAGAAGCTAGAAACAAGGTAGGGTACCACACCAACTTCTTCCTGGTAACTTCTCTCCCCGAATATAGCAAACCAAATGGAATGTCTGAGGCAGTACAGAAAAAATATAGCGGAAGGAACAGAAAAGAAACACTGTGCTCAAAAAAAGAGCAGCAAAGTACCTCCATTAGGTAGGTTGGTTCAATGTGATGTAAGAATTTTTCAGCAAGTCATTTAATATAAAGTGAAGGCAAGTTGATTGACCTCTACTATGGCTCCACATGGTCTCACTGTGTATTGTTCCTCCAATCAATACAGCCAATAAAAAAATAAAAAATGGAAAAAATTCTAAAAATCATGCTTGATAAAAGCCATGCTTAAGTCCTACACTAAGAAAGAAAGGAAGGGTCATACCAAATTACCAGATTTGTGACAGATTGAGAGAGAGAGACACATATTTCCTCAAGCTACTGCTTAAAGACTGATAACAAAACTGGAAATTGCTTCCTGTTTTCTGATTCTTTGGAGACTAGGTTTGATATTCTCACTTCAGATTTATCTCTGAAAAAATTTAACTTGCTAAGAATATTTACAACACTTTTTTTGCAGGGAACATTATGTAACATCTTATATACATATTACAGAAACTCACTGTCCAGTGTAAGTTAAGTAAAAAATACTGCAGACAATTCATGTGTCAAGAGGAAAATGGAATAGCATGACTAATCCATGACAGTCTTTAGTTCCTTTGAAGGATAGCTTCATATTGAATCCAAAGTGTGTTTGTCAACACTTTGCCATTGTAGAATGTGAGTTCTATTGCCTTGATAGAACTAAGATGCCTTGTCCTCCCTCTTGAGATTCACAGCCTTGAAGACCGAGGCACAAGACAGCCCAAGCCAGCCAGCAGCCCAGGTCAAGAGTTTTGGTCCCTAGATCAGCTCAGCCAATTCTGTCTTCAGTTGGGGCGGCTCGGGATGAACGGTCTGTCCGGTATTCTGGGAGGGATCGTGGGCACAGGGCGCCTGGAGAACACATACATAAGCAAAAAGAAAAACTAAGAAATTTAGAAAATAATAAAAGTAATTCTAGGTGCAGCTAAATAATGAATAATTTTAGAATGTGTACTTTGTTCCACAGCAATTCTTCCTAAGCACTACATTAACACAAAACTGGTTAACCATTTAATGGTTAACATATTAACATTCTTAGATAGGATTGTTAACTCCAGAAGAGTGCAAAGGAGAAAAACAGGCAAAGGCATGCGCCAAACCAAGCGGTAGAGTGGCCAAAGCAGGGCGAGGTTGCTTCCTATTGGGGATAACACGGATAACTGCTAACTCAGATTACCTAAGCTATAAAACTGTTCATGCTTCCTATTTGCAATTGGTACTATACAAAGATGTTGCTCAGAAGATGTTACATTTACTCCATAAAAATGACACAAGAAAATTTCTTTCAACTCTCTGGTCTTCCTTTTCAGTTGTAGATTCGGAGTTAACTGAATTGTTGTTTTCAACGGATCCGGTAAAGGCAATCTCTTCAAACCTTCACTTATATCTAATGTTGCACTCAATATAGTGTCTTTCTACTTTATGATGTGCTACAAAAGGGAAATTTAATACAACAGCCAAAGATTTATTTTTTAGCATATTTATTAAGATTAATAATGTGAGGGCTACAGGTTTATCTCTGCTAGCTGCTAGCACAGTATGTAACCAAGGGTACACAAGTAGGTTATGAGCTGATTAAAGGATGTTAATTGACATATCATGCAACCTTGAAAACAGAAAAGGCAGCCAAATGTGGTCTTCATCCATCCTTGGTCTAAAAATCAGCAGATTTAACAATGAATGTGGTACAAAGCTTGACATTTGCAAGTGAATATCAGTCAAGACCAGAAAAATACACACAAATTTATGTACACAATAAATGTCAGTTAGAACAGCGACTAGAGCTTCTGCAGTTCATAGTGTCGCTCTTTGATTCCTTTACAAGAGAATAATAATTAAAACCAATAAATAGGCACAGTAAAATCAGACCAAATAAAATCCATAAAAGTGAAATGTGTTGTTTTCCTGTAATGATATTTTTTTCATGTCATCCAACTGTTATGCACTGAAAGAGTCGATTTGAGATATGCACAAGACACCCACAGCATCAAGAAACCCCCACAATTAAAGCATCACCAAAACAAAACAGGTCTAAAACAAAATCTTTATAACAAAAGCCCAGATCCTATAGCCTTCAGGGAGAGTGAGTCACACAAATAGCATCCTAAAAAAAAACTCACAATTCCCATGCACACTAATGCAACAAAACTTAGCAGAACATGTGTACACAAATGGAAAGATTTTAATTCATGAATTACTGCGAACATTCATGCTAATGCTTACAGCTACTGACTGCACATTGAAAATCGACAATCACATTGTGAATGCAAAATAAAAGACACACTTATTCAATGTAGCAGCCTGTTACTACTATTACAATTTGCCTTGGAACAAAGGTAACCTCACTAAGCCTACCAATGCCGCTTTAAGTCATTAAGAGTGAAAATTCACATTACATTCTAGAACATTCAAATAACTCCCCATCTGATACAAGTCCCTTGTATAGAGGGGAGGGGCTTCGGGGAGGGATTGGCCAATATACATGATCTGTAAGCTTACAATGAGCATCATCCAACTGTGACTCCCCTACGAAGGCTGCATTCGATAATAGGCAAAATGCCTATGGTGCCTGACTGGTTACCGAAGTGGCACTGAACGTACATATTAACACTGTGGGGTGCACAAACAAAAACAGTTTGCAGAAAATTAAACATGCATCTCTTATTTGTGTTTAGAACTAAGTACTCTAGACAATTATTGAGGGGAAAACATTTACCTCTGCAAGAGAATTAGAATCATATTTTCTTAGAATAATCACGCCACCTTGAAGAAAATTCTGATGTCAACAGATTTTTCAATACTGTTTTAACAAGCCTTCATACAAAACCATAAAAATATAATATAGGAAAATGAACTACGACAAAAGTATCACAATTTCAACATCAATTGTAAAGCAGGCCTTACACTAAAGGAAATTATCAATTACACATGTCTCAAATAGTTAACATTGAGTGATGACAAACAGCTTGTGACAGTGGTATTCATTTCTTTTTAAACATTTATAGACATGACAAACTTCCAGCATGGAATGAAGAGGTATTGTATTGCATTAGAAATTATAAAAATGTTAGGTCACTTGTCAACAATAACAAGACTGTACTTCGTTCCTCCAAAGTTGAGACAAGTAACATCATCAAAACGCGACACCCTTGAAACAGTTTTAAAGCTGACATACCACACCAAAGCAAACTGAAGGATATTTTCAGGAATTCCGTTAAGGGGTACATTCTAGAATCCTCTTCTACTGACCCTTCTTCCATAAACATCGATGTAGAAAGGTCGAGGATACACCAGCATAAAGTACATAGGTCTATGTAATATGTGCCTCACTCCTACCAATAAATATCATAACTCTTTTTAAAATTTTGCAACAACAGCAACAACAAGCATAAAAATACATTTGTAATTGTATAGCTCCAATAAGGGCGTTATAGTATAATACTTTGTATCTTCTTTTCAATGTACACTGTACAATGTGTCCATTTAATAACTATGGAATGTACATCACCTAAGACAAACAGTGAAGAAAGTGCAACGTATGTAATAAGGAAACACTGTTTGAATCTAATCTTATCTTAGTTCTCAATGCTGTGACCAACAGTACAGGACCTAAATTATTGAAGTACCTAAGGTTCCACTATAAAGTGAAAGATACTAGCACATTCACATGTGTGACTAAATGTTTTAAGCACTGGCAAGACATTGTTAATGAACAGCGTAAATTTTGGTCATCAATAACCTTCCCATAATAAGCTGTTTTCAATATCTAAGGGAGCCGAGAACGCAGACACACGGCCAATAAAGCAAATGTCATGGAATAACTCATGTCAACACAATTTCATCAGCCAAAACCATCAGTTTGAGGCTTACTTGGGAAATTTCTGAAAAAATTCCAAAGACAACTTCCTAATACCCTAACTTGAATCGTAATGAAAGATTTTGCAATTCAATGAAATGGTAATGGAGTCTAAATATCAAGAGAGTTACGAAATAATTTGCAGAAACAGCCCACCCAATTTTCAAAATCGATTTTTGAGGCTATCTTGAAATCTGGAAATGATGATGAGACTAACAACAAGATTTAAGAAAGTTACTAAGAACTCAATATTTTTATCAGGCACACACTAGGGGTAAGGTATGGACACTTCTCACAAAATATTTACAAGGAAAACAAACTTACAAGAAAATTAAGTCAATATATAATTGTTTGGGTTGTCTTTTTGCAGTCCCATCTTGCAGAACTCTCACAAACAAGGGGACAATGCTAAGTCAATGAAAGCCAGAGTGTGTGCGCTTCAACAAAATACCCCTCACACAGACTATCTGCTTCAACATGAATCACATCTGTATCTACACAGAGCGTTCTATGAATTCATATGGGTTAGGCCTATCCATATTGGTAATAAGGGATATGCAACAATGAGACTTAAAATATCTACCAGCTTGATGAAACAAAAAGCCAACTTCTTGGCCGCCTAAGACATTATTTTTAGAAAGCTTTATACGCTACAGAGAAGAAGACTGAAGATGATGCATTCAGCGCTTGAAAGCACCCATAAATTCGTTGACAGCGGCTCGCGCAACAGCTTGTCCAACGGCTTGCTGAACCTCCTGCTGTATACGTTGGGGTATTTGTGGCGTCTGTCCCCGTCTGAGATCCCAACGTTAACAAATAAAACTCCGTTAGAAGCGCTGAAGATGATGGCTGCTTCTTCCTTCTAGTCGGTGGAGTGTGCGGATTTAATAACTTAGGTATTTTATGGAAAATCCTCAGCACACAATGAAAGAAATGTAAAGCACAAGAAGAGAAAAAACAAAGATCCTACCACTCTAACGCATGGCAACTGCTATAATGCAGTAAGTTACTTAAGAACAACTTTATTTGCATGGAACAAACACACAAATGGTGCAATTTTAATTTTTTTTAAATCTTATAATAATTAAGACTATAATGCAAGTTACCAAGCCACATAAGCTAACAATAGAAGACTCAAACATTTGTCTCCATCAATTTTCAAGGGATTTCATCACCAAAAGATACTACAAAGAAGTGCTTTACAATCTCCCAGAGGTGTGGGTTGTTTGCAGCAGGGAAGGTTACAGATGTTAGGAAGCTGCCTAACGGATTAGACTCATGCACACCTATTGGCGGCGCCTGCAAGAGAAAACCACGCCGCATCTCACACCAAGCTCAGGAAGGCACGCCAACATTGATAAAAAGAAAACAGCAAGAATAACTTCTTAATTGTCCAATCTAATCGAGCCAAATGAAACTTCATAGTATGGAGAACAGTTCCATACAACCTCATGGTGGTCCTCAAAAAAAATAATTAACAAATGAAATTGACAGATTCAAATTTAAAGTGTAAAGTACCAATCTGCAACACTAACCATATAACACTGCTAAGGAAAAGAAATAAAGTGATCTGAAACCTCAAACAAGCAGAAGATTTGGATTCCTGTGTATCTCATACTGGATACCGCAGATAAATTTTCCCACACGCTCATCGAGCAAAAACTTAATGCAAATTGACAAATTACAAGGTTTAAATTTATAATTAGCAGCTGTACAGTTGGAAAAAGAAGCCCGCACCAAGGAATAGAAAAGTAATTTTAGCAAAAACTAAGCTCAGTGCCGCACACACCTTTCCCAGACAAATGTCACAACACAAATCAATTTAACGACCAGAAAGGACAATGGAAGGTACTCGTTAGCGCTTGCAGAGGGCAAACACACTGGACTATGATTCACCAAAAACAAATACTTACGAAGGAATGAGCGGTGGGGGCAGGCCAGCACCAGCAGGTCTGCCTGGAGGCATCGGTGGTCCTCCCGGTCCGGGCCGGTTGGGGATGGCAGGAGCAGGACGTCCGCTTGCAGGGGGGACTGGCGGTGCTCGGGAGCCACCACCCATGCCACCGCCCATGCCGCCGCCCATGCCACCCATTGGTGCAGGATTCATGGGCTGCACACCTCTTCTTGGGCCACCGGGAGAAGGCGGAGATAAC
This sequence comes from Thrips palmi, assembly GCF_012932325.1. NCBI lineage: Eukaryota > Metazoa > Arthropoda > Insecta > Thysanoptera > Thripidae > Thrips > Thrips palmi. The sequence goes on along the minus strand of NW_023144624.1, from coordinate 2,743,776 downwards.
CTGCCGTCATATAATCTTTTCAACGCTTCACAGGGTAAAGCCAAAGCCACATTCAGATGTCTCGAACAAATTTGAAGTTCTGAACAATTAGCAAGAAAATGTAAGTAATCAAAAGCAGATCACACCTGGGATTGTTGTCGATTGAAGAGGCAAGCCAGTCATTCTTGACGGGTGGTGGCACTGGAGTGGTGACTGTGGCCATGGAGACGTCACCAATGATTCGGAGAGCTTCTTTACATGCGTGGTACATCCTCAACATTTCTTCACGTTTCAGGGCTTCTTCTGGACTCTCTTCCATCATTGATGACTAGGCAAAGAAGTGCAATACATTTAATATGACTTAATTTGAATCAATTTCCACACTTGAAGTTGCACAGCAACACTACTCACTTGGTCTCCAGAAGCATACAGATGGGCAAGAAGCTCTCCATTGATAAAATCTTTACAATTATTGATGATCATCATCATTATAGTTTTCGGCACCAAATCTCGTGTCGTCTTGGTAACGATTCTCATATAAGAGTCAACAAGATTTCGAATAGTTTCCACTTGGCGCTCTAGCATTGGATCCATGGAAGAGCTTCCTTCATTTCCACCCTGCTGGAAAAGAATTGAGCATCAAATTTCAAGTCCTGTAAAGATGACCCTTCAGTTAACCTTTAAAATCCTCATTTAAAATGATACACAACAATCAATTTTAAAATTAATAATTTTCCGCATTAAGATATCTATGGAAAAAGTACCCCACTCCAAAATAAGATTAAAGTAAACACATTCTAAGGAGAGAAAAAGAAAATCGTATCATAGTACTGGTAAGTTTCTTGTCGCGTATCAGATGCAACAACCCCACTGAAGAAAACAATTAAATTAAATTTCAGAAAACTACACTGCTCACATTTTTTTTTTAAATCAAAGAAAAAGAACTGGTAAAGTCCCAAATGAAAGCATTCCTCATTCACATTATTAGTAAAAAGACAGATAAGAAAAAACAGCACTTATGCAGTCCTGTGGCAACTGCACTGACATGCAAATATAAATGAGTCACAGAACCATTGGTACCAAGGCTTAACTCTGAAAAGAGAAATTAATTGCTTCTCAAAACTAATGACAAACCTTACACATTACATGCAAACAGAAAATAATGTTGGAAGCTTTCTTCCATTGCAAATCTACAACTGCTTTGGATACAAATTAAAAACATTCTACCAATAGCTTTCAGTTTGGTCAACTTTGTTCAAAATGGTGAAGAGCTTCCCAATTAAAAACAGATAATGCATGACAATCTACTCATATCAAACAACAGTTATTCTTATTCTTTTTTCTGAGGTTTTTACTCTTAAGAATAGGAAAAATGCGTGAATTCATTGACAGAAGATTGATTCTAGCCAAAATTCTACAGTGATAATTATTAGCTGCGAGTGTGTAAAGAAAATGTTCGGCAAAAAATTGGAAAGCTCTGGAGAAATTGTAAACAGGTATTAGAACAAACCAAAAAGCAATGTTTCATGTTAACAGGTAACTGTGCTTCTTTTGTGAAAGTCAAGTGCGGGAAAAAACAATGCTAGTGCTTTATACAAAAAGGGCATTCTATGATTGTGTTTGAAGTTCAACCAATCAGTTGCTGACACATCACAAAAATTAGGAAGTTAAAAAGCAACAGATATATTTTTTCTGCAGCTGTTAAAAAATATCAAGCAGTGATTTTCCTGCAAATGACAATTGAAAGATCATTGGTGCAAATAATGGAATGGAACTGAACTGTAAAGTAGAGATAAAAATGAATGATGCCTTAGAGCTAACATTAAATCTACCATGCATAAGCCCCATATTAGGCAGATTAAGATTTAAGATTTAAAGAAAAAAAAAACTGTCATAAGGCAAAACCAGTCTCAAAATAGAATAGTGGGAAATGCATCCCCCTTTCCCCCCCAAACCTTTCCAAAAATTGACGAAACATAAAACCAGATTATAAAATGACAATAATCGTTCAATTGTTTGATTCCTAACAAGACCCCCTACTAATTTCACGGTCATAAAGGACAAGGCTCATTACTGCATTGTTTAGTTATTGGCACACTTATAGTATTGACCCTTGCCTAAACTATGTGACAATCTCCTTCCCCATTATAGATGACATGTTTGGATAGTAATGATTTTACTTAAAGTGTGGAACCAGATAGAAGGAAAAATTGACTGGATAGAGAAACAAAATGATCTATCGAGGGCTTGAAAATTGCATCTACAAAGAACTACTGAATCTACTATAATAACTAGTGTTCTTACAAACCTCAAAGCCCTCCAATGATGATAAAAGAGGAAAGAGAAACAAAAGTAATCACTAAATAATTGTCCTTTATGCCGACTTACAACCAAATCTCCTGAAATGTTTCTACATTAAATTTTTGTAAAAAGAAAAAAAAATTGTACAAGGCATACTGATTATCCTATATGCCTTTCCACATTAGTCCTGTGATAAAGATCCCCATAATGGCAAAACACATTTTGCATATTCATTATGTGCACCATACAGTCACTGAGCCAAAAGAAAAGGAAACTTTTTCAGAGAGACCAAGAGTAAATTCATAAGAGGAAAAAGGAAATAAAAAAGGAATAACAAGGAAGAAAATGTCAGAGGCAAACGGCCGTACTTCGCTCGTATCATCTAGGATACAACAACACGAATTATGGAAGCAAGAAAAGACACCTCACAAATCTGTTGAAAACAAACTGGTTCACACAGCTGGATCGATATTCCTTCATGAAAAAGGCAAATCTAATGAGCCAATTTCCCGATCTGAAGTGTTTGAGGCTGCATTAAGATAATGTTTTAGTTTGGAAGGCTGTCAACTAATAAAGATTAGTAAGGACCATTAAAAGTTGCCCCTTAAAATGTGCCATTAACTATTTAATTCAGAACATTAAGAAAAAAATACACAATCTACATGAAAGACAGAATTCTTCTGCAACACAACATGAACAAGATGGGTAGAACAACACACGTTGTGTGTTCCTTTCTTGCTGCATTGTTATAAAATTGGTTTATAATCCACATCATAAGTACTTAAAAGCAACCATGACACTGCAGATTTAGTGTTTGTCTCTTTCTTTGGAAAAGGGGAGGGATAGGGTTTTGAAGAGAATTTTTTCATAATTAGTAGGTTAGATGCTGAACCCAGCGACACTGATCCTGCGATGCAGTCCCAAACCAAGATGTCAAACCAAAATAGTTTAAAAATGTGCGTGCTGTTGACTGGGTCAATACGTGCCGGATCCACACTCTTTCTCTCTCACTAACACACAAACATAACCTTCACAACCTACTACATACATACACCAAGCTCGATCGGTCAATTGCTACTTCCTACTCAAAGAAAAATACAATAGGCACTTTTCAAATATGACCAATGATATCCTATGTAATGTACTTTTAAGGAATCAAGCTTCAAGTCCTCATGAATGAACTTCACCAGCAAGTCATTTCTGCACTTACCTAAGAAATTTTCAAAAGAAAACTATCAACTGTTGTCAATTTTTAAAAAAAGATGAACTAAATTGAAAAGAACATAAAGTGACACTTATACTGGTACATCCACACATCCAGACATACAGACAAGGAGCTCAAAGATGAAAGATATGAAATAGAAGCAAAAGAAACAAAAAGGCAGAAACAACCAAACAAAAACAAGCATAATGAGGGCAGCAAATACGTACAGGGTGAATTAAAAAAAAATTAAAAAAAAAAGAACCAGAGGAGGATAAAAAGGGTCACAGCACCAGTTTTAGATAGACTGCCAACCAGCATGAAGTCTCCGCTTCTTCCACGAACTTACCCTGACCTTGAGAAAAAGATACAAGAGATAAACTTTACAAAAAACAATTTAGAAGTAAAAACTTTTGTATTGAAAGGTTCATTATAGTCCTAAATATTTTTCTAACCATAAAATGATAAACAAAAATAAAGTTCTAGAGTGGTATTTATTTTGGACCAAGGATGAATATTGTCAACATTGGGGAGCACATCACATCAAGGAAAGATGAAAGATACAAGAATTTGAAACTTACTTCCTCTCCGTTGCTCTGCTCTGTCTGCTTCTCCGGGTAGACACCAGCACGGAGGAACGACGCCTTCCATGAATCGACATCATCTTGAGTTTCACAGCTGAGCTCAAGCTGCTTATAATCCTACAATGACAGTTAAACACATAAGTTACAACTGTGTCATTTCAATGGTAATAAAAATTCATAGAGAATCTGCAAAAAGGGTATGGTACCTTGTAAACATTCCTTCCTTCGGGGTTGAAAAGTGCAAATGTATGACGCCGTGACATAAAGCCCTGTTCAACATCACGGAGCTTCAAACCGTCAAGAGGGAGCATATATTTCTTTTCACGTTCCTGAAACCCAAATTTTGTTTTAGATGTCAAAAGGACAGCTAATCAGTATGACTTAAAGGGCATTATTATTATCATGATTATTATTAATATGCTATTATTGTTATGATGATTCTTATACAAACCTCTTCATCTTTAAACCACGAAATACTCTCTGAAGTTAGGACAAACCAATAATCCCTGCTGCCACCCTTCATTATTCCAAGGTTGTGGATACACATGTACCCCTTACGAATGACCTGGTTGCCAAGCTTGCGTCCTGTCTTTGTGGAATTTTCCGATTGGTTCTGCGCACTGAAAAAGATGAACAATGCTTGTATTGCAATTAAAAGATCTCCACACAATGTACAGTCAAGAATTATTGCCTTTCCTCCAAGAAAAAAAAAAAACATCACAAGCAAAAATTATGCAAAATGCGCAAGCAACTCTATCAGCCTTGGTAACATTGTAAAGAAGAAAACTTGAGGCAAATAGATAAAAATTTATTATTTGTCAATATAGTGAATTTCTTTCTTATACAACAACACTTTTAAGAAAATTCTACAGAAATATGGTTAACAAAGCATCAACCTGGTACAAAATAAGAATACCAGGAAGTAGAAGCAGCACCAACAGTGGTTATTGTTTCCCTTCCTCTGATTTGCCATTTCCAGTTTGTTTCGTTGCACAGCAGTTGATTAAAGAGCACTACTATGCATAGAAAGTCAATGAGAGCAATCATTTCTTGAGAAAACAAAGTTAAAGGGAGGAGGCAATCTCAGTAGGGCCAACAACAAATAATTTCAATCCTGGTAGCCTATCACCAATTCACATTGCATTGAATTTTAATCCAATGGTAAGCAAAGCAAAAAAAGCAAACAAAAACCGGATGAGAAGAGCTAATGAGAGTGACCTTGTGAGAACTTCTATTTGAGAATATCTGTTAAAATGGGACCCTTTAGAACCCTTGTGCCTGATGGAGTCAGTGCCTACACACAGGAAGAGTCTAAATACACAAAAGAATTGTGGTCTGCAAAATGTTGTTTTGAGATTGGGAATATCTCCACCACTTCTTTTCACTTTTGTCACAATGATGGTGCAATACAGTGTTACACATGGAGTAAGAGGTAAGCTGAACATAAGTGCATTTACAAAAAAAGTCGAACCAAAAAAAAAAAAAAACACAAGGATGTCATACCTCTGCATAATGCTGTTCGAAGAGATGTCCATGAAAGCAAAGAGGACACACATGATTCAAAAAAAGATTTTTAAAAGTGTAATGCTGCTTTACACTCCTACATCACTAAATCACATGAGCTTCATTGCAACGCTCTAGTACAAAGTTATACAATCGCAAGAGAAAGCTTTCTTTTCTTATTAAAAAAAAAGGTCCAAGTAAGACTGTGTCTGCTAAAAAGAATACTAAATACGTATGCTCATCATTTCAGAAATGGCCAAGACATGGGTCCAATTTAGGAGATATGTCATGATTTGAGAACAGAAAGAATTCTAGGGTAAAATAATAACCAACACACATCAATAGTAATTTTTTTAAAACTTAAATGCTACTTTAAATTGAGTCAGAATCAACAGAAAATTATGCAGTGCAAGCTGATCACACATGTGAAGTTTAAAAGCAGAGGAGCAGACATTGGTATGCCTATGTTAAGAAACAAGGGGCGATCTCTAAGGACAGATTAATGTTACTTCAGATAATTAAAGGGAAGAATATTGACAGTTTTATCACCCTGCAGAGTGCCTTCAGACTTCTGCTCGAATTAGAATAGAACATTGACATTGTTATGAGTTGAATTTAATACTTCCAACAACAAAGTGAATAAAAGTGACAAGAGTGAGAAGAGAAATGGAGAGAACAAAAATGGTGTGGCTGAAATTATTAATATTGCCCATTTAAGAAACAAAGCTATCATTAGCTTGAAGTTTAATTTATTTAATATTTTAAGACCAAACATTTTGAGGGAAACTAAATCTAAGACCATAGACATAGGACCAGTAGGGATTAGGACTCAAACATGTGTCATCACTTAATGACACACCAAGCTCTCATATGTTAATGAAATTCAGTGTAAGTTCAGTTCATCCAATTAACAACCTAAAAATAAATAAATGGATGTGTGCTTAAAAACTGCATGATCTACATGTTCCAGCTAAAACACAGAAAGCACTTGGACAAAACGTTAGCACTTCCAATATACAAACTAATCTTAACCTAATCCATTTGCCAGTTAATGATGCTCTAAGTGAGGGTATAATAATTAATTACTGCTGAGAAAAATTTGGAACAATTTACAATAATTGGTAACTAGATTTGCAGTATGACGCTTCACCATGCAAGCAGAAAAAAAGGATTATCCCCTTCTCTAGAAGTTGCTTCAATATCAGAGGACTCTCAAAGATTGACTTGGATATAAAAAAGTCAAGCCCACAGACAATCCCAGAAAAATAATCGAAAATTCATGAGAAGAGCAATTGTGTCGAGATCAATAAAGTTAACTGATGATTTGCTCAAACAAGTTAAGCTTTAAACAAAGCTTCAGTTATGAAAGGATATGGCAAATGTATGGTAACTCACTTAGCAAAGCCAATGAAATCTTCATGGTTGGTATTCATGTATGCAAGTTCACATTCTACTAAGAGAACGAGCTGTTCCTTGCATTTCTGCTCTTGGTTGCGAATGTAAGAGGTAATGATACGTTCTGTTTCTTCCCGCAGCCGAGGGTAACGGTTCATCTGGAAAGCAAGCAAGTTTCATTCAGATTGGCTCCAGTACTTATTCATATGAGTAATAAGGAACAATTCATGCATACAGTACAGAGTTTAAACAACACTGAAACTCACCTTATCAGTGCAAATCCGAACAACATTAGAAAGCTCAGCAACCACAAGATCCACACATTTGAGGCTAGGCTCCTTTAGCCTAGATATTTGTTTCTTGACAATGGCTTCAAAGGCCATATCTGGGGTGAATAAACCAACTCGGATACCTGGTAGAATACAAATGCAATTATGAAAAAGATACAAGATTTTTGGTACATACTGTCTCCAATTTAGCACCTTTGACGGAAAGCTTATACGAACTAATCTTCCAAAACTTCCAAGGAAGCAGAAAATTGATAGCCTTGGGGCAAATTTCACTTTTTCAACACATAGTGATAAAGTTAAAGAGTAAAATAACAGGGAGGCTTACCATGTATGTTGCGAATGGCAAAAGCTATCTCACGACGAAGTTCCTTCTCATCAAACTCCATTTTAACTATTTCAAATGGGAAGCGTTCATGGAACAGACGGTTGATTTTAGCACCCCCAGAAAGTTCCATTGTGTTAACTAGTGCTGATCCAGAACCTTCAATAGTACGTTCGAAGTCAGATTGAAGCTGCTGTATCATTCTGTGAAAAATGAAATGACAGAGTAATCAACATGTCATACTTGTCATACTTCTTTAAATCATTTTGAATACATAAGTTAAACAACAACTTACTGCAACATGGCCTTGGTTTTAATAGCAGGATCATTGGGCTGGAAATGCTTGTACTGCTCAACATCTTTTTCTAGGGCAAGTTGTTGTTTCTAGAAAAGAAGATAAGGAATTAAAACAGAATATTGAGATATATTTTCCTCAGTCAGTCAATTAGAAACATTACCTGCAATTTGTCACGGAGTCCCGGTAAAGTATCTCTAATGTGGTTAGTCAATTGCTGATTCAGAACCCGTTGAAGGTAGGGAGTCCCCAGGCGATCTGCCATATGCCGATAAGATGGATGACTGTTAAGGTAAAAAAAAGTATAAGATGCAGCTTGCAGACAAATATGAAACAAAAACACATTTTTAATACTATTTTGAAGAGGATGAGAGAATAACATACCTGAGGAAGAATTTACGTTCTGCAGCAAGAGCAGCCTTTATGTCCTTGCGACCTTCGATATCTTTTTGAGATCTATTCACAACACCAATATAACCACGCCGCAAAGGCAACAGTTTATTCTCAAGAACTTCTCGAGCATCTGTTCCTTCATCCATTAAGTCAAGCTTGGTTATGACTCCAATGGTTCTAATACCTAACGGAAGCACAATACCAGAAGTCAAAACAAACACAAAATCCCACATAACAACAATACATTAAATGTATAAGGTAAAGCAACCATGCAATGTTTGAAAAAACAGCATCTACAGATGCATGCAATGGGATCAAGCTTGTCATTAAATTTCCTTGTTTGCATGCTTCAGTATAGTAAATACTTTGCATTTTAGATTATTTATTTCCTATTTACAAAAAGGTAAAGCTACACACTTTCGACTACATTAAACTAAACTAATGAGACAGTTAACAAGTCATCTAAAATGTGTTAATAGCAAAATGGACAGCATTGTGGAACCAAATTATTCACTGAATTGCAAGATAAGCAATATTGTCTCACCACATTCTTTCAGAGTTGTTAATGAAAGTCAGTCAGAAGAAAGGCATAGATCCTTGAACAATATCTTCCACTAAAGCATTAAAAAGAGGATCATACCTTGAGGGTCAACTTCTTTGGCTATTTTTAATGCATCACTATTTGCCAAATCTGTATTTGCTGGAGTGATGGCCAATATCAAGGAATTATCTCTCAGGATGAATTGAAGAAGCATTGACCGGATCTGGTTCTCAATATCTTTAGGTTGGTCGCCAATTGGTACTTTTGTCATACCCGGGAGATCGATAAGAGTTAGATTAAGAACTAAAAAATAAAAATAAAGAGAAAGGCAAGTGATGCATAAGATGGGTGCTAAAACATGCTGACAACATACATGGTGTCTACAAGTTACTGGTGAAGCTCCAACAACTGCAAAAAAAATTCCCAGTGAAACAAAAAAAATTACACAGTATGGAAAATGATGCTAACAAACAAAACAAAGCTAACAAGTGGAAGATGATGCCAACAAACAAAACAAAGCTAACAAGACAACAAAAATTACTTTTTATAGAATACTTGCAGGAGTGGGGATAACTACTCAACAGTACCAGGGTGCAGAAAAACAAATAAATATGATCTAGTTTGATTTTTTTGTACAGTAATGCATGGCTCATTCATTTAATGAAGGAGATAGAACAACACTACCACTGTCTCCATCTACTGAGCAAGCATTATTCATTTTGCTACAATTACATCGGAACCATACCATCAGGATCCACTTGTTTTGCAATCTGAAGTGCATCAGAATTAGCCAGATCAGTATTGGCAGGAGTTACAGCCAAAATAAGACAGGTTTCCTTTGAAATGAAGAGGTAAAGCATGTCTCTGATCTGCTGCTCGATATCAGGAGGCTGATCACCTACTGGTACTTTGGTCAATCCAGGAAGATCAATAAGTGTGATGTTAAGAACTGTTGGAAAGAAGACTTGTTACTACCATGAATTGGCTATCAGACAAGTTAATTTAAAATCTCGCCAACATATCCAAATGTTTAAAGGGGCAGTCCATATTTAAGATACACTCCTGTAAGAGAAGCTTGGAAGGTCATAAGGAGGGAGGGCCGAACAGTAGCCTCAAAAAGGGTAATATGGATAGCCCCTACAAAATGGTGCTAAAGGAGGATAACAGTGCAGCTCAAGTACACCTTTTACAACAAAGAAAAGGACAGGACATGGCATCTGTGGGAGAAAAGGCCCAACTTGATGTTTAGAAGGGACCAAACAAAAAATCTGAAATAAGGGGTTATCTGGTACACAGGGGTCCTATTATTGTCAGTATTGCAGTGTAAAACAGTTTTGCATTAATAAAATGTGTATCACAGCATCAGCAGTTCTTGATAAGACAGATAACTGTAGAAAGATATAGTAATTATGTCAACACACACACACACACACGAACACACACAGAACAACACTTACCATTGGGTGAATAAACTCTAAGATTGATAGGAACATTGGAAATTCCTTTGTTTGAGCCGGTCAAGCGGTCAGTTTCTGCCTCAATTTCTTTCCGTACTTCATCAAAGTCCACAAATTTCTTTCCTTTGCAGTGCAAAAATTCAGCATATTCTGGAAAAGAGAAGGGAGGGGTAAAATGAGAGCATGTTTCCCTTCTTTCTGGCCTGTTCTTGGCCTTATCAGGCAACTTCCTGTGGACTGCAGCTGCACAGTAATCTAACTGATGGTTGATACAAATTATACAGAAGCAATTTTTTTTTTTGAGTAGATGCAAATTATTTACAAATGTGGGTAGGAAGGAAAACAGCTAACATAACTCATCACAAACATTTGAATGATTGCATTAAGACCTAATAAAATTGCTGAAGTATATTATTAAACTAACAACAAAAATTATTACAAAGCTCACCAGAGTTAGCTTGGATCAACTGCAAAATGAGAGGTCGACGAGTCACGATCCCAGAACCACGGGGAAGAAAATCCCTGGAAAAAGGGCAAACATTGAAATACAATCAAACTAGACAAGTTTTGCCCTCAGCAGATGCAAAGTCAGAGTTCACATGGAATTGAGTTTTGGAGCGAAAAAGATTGAAATTTAAGATGGCCTACTTGAATGGCACAGTGAATCGGCATTTGAACTAGGAAATTCATCGGGTAATTCAGTGTTTATTTCAGAGATAATTAACCGTTAAAGGGGTCAATATCATTGTGATAAATACAATTTGAAACAATTTGTTCCTATTTTAAACACCACATTCAAGGCCTTATCAGAAAATCTTGAGATGTTTCAAGCAAAAGAATTCATGCGAAGTCCTGTGCAAATTCAATTATCAACTTTTTCAAAATTTAAATATATACAAGTTAGAATTTAACGATTTACTTGTAAAATTGACGATAAACAACAGCAAATGCTGAAAAAATGATAGGAATGACAGTTTGTGACACTTGACAGTTAAAGCCTCCTGTCAAACAAATCAATGAAACTGATACCAAGGAGCCCACAGACCCACTTTGACAGGTGTGGTTAAGGTCACCTCTTATACTGTTCAGAAAGGGGGAAAGCTTTCCTGTGACACGTCTTTCATAAATGAGCAAAATTACGCAGTCCAGAGGACTTAAAGGCAATAAAGGTAATGTCATAGCCCGAAATAAGTAAATTCAAGCATTACAGTGGGCACCACCTCCAGGACTTTCGATCGTGACATTTGAAGATAAGATGACACGTATCAAGGGGTCACTCTGACAGAGTCGACCTACAAAGATTACAGGTATCAAGCGAATACATGGGAGTAAGAAATAAGAAGGCGAACTTACTTGCCAACGAAGTTTTCCAATACAGAAGACTTGCCTGCACTCTGGCCTCCCACAACAGCAATTTGTGGGAGGTCCAGCTGCATATTAACCCCAAGTTGCGTGAAGGCATCTTGAAGTTTGTTGACTATGGGGATCAACGACTCCATCCCCACGTTACCTGCCATCGTGACGGACTTTAATTCCGTCTAAAAAATACCAATGCTCAGGTGTCTGTTTGTCTTCTACTGAGGGGTGGAAAAGTAAGATGGCGGAAAACCCACAATGCACTGCGTCGAGATCGAATATTTAGGCACGGCCACACGGATTTTTTAATGAGAACAGTCAAAGCCCGTTCAATTCCCTTCGAGAACGACCTATAAACCAAATTTCGTCTCTAAACAATTCAAGTTGCATTCAAACGCAGGCGCATATGACGGGACATAATCATGAGATAAGCCGAGATAAGGCTGTCTCTGTCATGCTGTGATTCGGTCACTCGAGTGATGAATCATCTGTCATGAACCCCCTCCCCCCGCCCCCCTTAGGCCCCTACCACTTTTGTCCCCCACCACTTTTGCCCTAGCCTCATCCCTCCCCCTCCCCAACTACATTGCTATGAAATGAAAAGGTACACATTTTAGGAGGCACTTCTACTTTCAAAATGTCGGACGTTGACAAGTGGATAGAAATAGCTAAGGAGTGCAAATATTTGCCAGAGAACGATCTGAAGGTACGTCCATTCAGTTTTTACTGATTTCAGCAATCGGTACTTTCGCCTTCGCGGTAGAACATTGAATGTCAGTGACGGCCACTGTTGCCCGCCGTCCCAGTTGTGGGAGTGTTGTCATTGTATTTTCACATTCCTCTGTACTTATTTTCAGAAACTCTGTGATCTTGTGTGTGATCTCCTGTTGGAGGAATCGAACATTCAACCCGTTCTTACACCTGTCACGGTGTGTGGAGACATCCATGGACAGGTACGACATAACCTAGCTCGTTATTTACCTTGTTTCAATTGTCTCACTTGCATACAACAAATAATTTATCACCAATTTATTTGTTTCAGTTTTATGATCTTGAGGAACTGTTCCGCAATGGAGGCCAAGTCCCTGACACCAACTACATTTTCATGGGAGATTTTGTCGACAGAGGCTACTATAGTTTGGAAACATTAACTCGTTTACTTACCTTGAAAGCAAAGTGGCCTGACCGCATCACTTTACTCCGAGGCAACCATGAGTCTCGCCAAATAACTCAGGTTTATGGATTCTATGGTACGAAAATTGCCTTGGAATTGTTTCTTAGGCACTGTGTGCGTTAGTTTCACTTGGGTTTGCACTAGGCTATGAATAGGCTATACAATTAATTATGAAGCTGCTAAGTCAATCGTTTTAAGTAAAATTGATGTCATTTATGTTTCTGGAAAGGATTGCAGCTTGTCTTCATTTTGCTGTTAACATTTGAAGATAAAGGAATGAATTCATTTTACTTATACTTCAACTACCAATTTTCAGATGAATGCCAAACTAAATATGGTAACGCCAATGCCTGGAGGTATTGCTGTCGAGTATTTGATCTTCTTACAATAGCTGCAGTAAGTATAGGGACTCAGTTTATGAATTATGGCAACCTACCTTGTAAACACTTTACCAATGTTTCCTTAAAACAGAGCCTCCCAAAGCCCTGATCCTCTCAAAGTTAACCCTTGTAAATTTATTTTCAGCTCATTGATGAACAAGTATTGTGTGTCCATGGTGGCCTATCCCCCGATATCAGAACACTTGATCAGATTAGGAGCATTGACCGAAACCAAGAGATTCCTCACAAAGGTTTGTTTCCTGTTCTGCCTTGCAACCAATTTTGCTCAATTAAACACTCGTTTACCTTTCCTTTCTTTATAGGGGCTTTCTGTGATCTAGTATGGTCAGATCCAGAAGATGTTGAAACTTGGAGTATAAGCCCTCGTGGTGCAGGTTGGCTATTTGGAGCTAAAGTAACTCATGAATTTATGAAGCTCAACAACTTACAACTCATTTGTAGAGCTCATCAGTTAGTCCATGAGGGTAAGTTGATTAGCTATTTATGTTCAATCAACTACTTTTGGACTCTTAAAAATCTTATTTCTATTTTTTGATCTTCACAATATTTAGGTATCAAGTACACGTTTGATGAGAAATTGGTAACTGTGTGGTCAGCCCCTAATTATTGCTACCGATGTGGTAATGTGGCTTCTATTCTTGAATTCAAGAGCATTGATCATAAGGAGGCCAAAATATTTGCAGCTGTGCCTGATAATGCCAGAGTAATACCACCTAGAACTTCAACACCATATTTTCTGTGATGCTGCTGGGCAGGTTGCCACGTGCTGACTGCTTCAGTATTATTATTATCATCAAATTACCTGAGTATGTGAATAAATTTTTTCAATGTTCAGATTTTGAGTGAATGTATGTGGAATATTGATTTTGACTGGTAGTCTACAAATGTTTTTGATGATGGATGTGTACATGTTTTACTATGGAAACTTTTAAAAGTGTTTTGAATTATTTTTTGATTCTTAGTTTTACTGCCAAGCAGAAGTGTGATCAATTACGAATTGAGTAACTGGTTTTCCTACATTTTTTTAACAGTTATGCAACATAATTCATTATGCTTACATTGGACCAGGCCATGGACCATAATACCTGTATTGTCGAAGTGTTCTATTTGGGTCCTGTTTTATATCTATAAACAATTGATTTGTGTCTTCGATAATTTTGGGATCATAGTAATTATTGTGTTTTGTTGTTCATATCAACTATTAAATACATGTGTGAAGCCCATTGTCAAATGAATGTTGCTAACTTCATAAAGATTTCCTGGTGGAGAAGAATACTACTGCAACAAGCCAAACTCCTCAATAGTTAGTCCAAAATGAGGTCAACACTCGATTTTGGGAGGTGTAATAATGACTTCTGAGTAAAGAAAACAAGTATTTTATGAAAGTAGAAATATTCTAAAACACACATAACTAAAGGAAACATCAATAAAAATTAAACAATTATACTCATGAACAGTTTTTTTTTTTTTTTTTTTTTAAGTCTATTCTTCCATATAAAACTTTCAAGAGATTACAGTAAATCATAAGTTCAGAACATAATCATGTGGTACTTGCCTGCAGCAACTAACACAGAACACAGGTGATATATGAGGCTCTCACTTGGTACAAGTAAAGTAGAAATTCCAGATGCTAATTTCTCCAATAATTATCATTTGGGTCAAATTTGTCTCGGAGTGCCTGTAACAATAGAAATAATGATGGCTGTGAATTAAACTGTTAACAAGAAGGCACAATGTACAAAACAAGAAGAATTGTGATTCTTACTCTGAATCCATTAATAACAGAAACGTCAGTCCCAAGAGGGATCAAGACAGTAGGAACGTTAACTAAAGGGCATAAATAAAATGTGCCAACCACATTACCACTTTTGTTTCTTGACAGGTCCAACGATTTGGGAAACTCATCTGAGCATCTGTTAGTGGCAAAACAAACTCTTAACATTTGAACATTGAACATACCAGGGATGATTTTAAAATAAATAATGATGATACCGTACCCATCAAGGCTCGAAAAGAGATATAATTTATCTTGACGTGTAATTTTCTTTAATTCGGGACTAATGCCTTTGTTTTTTAAGACTCTAAGTAATGAGTCACTTGTGCTAAATCTTGTAAACTTGCGGGCCAATTCGCCCATGCTGACAAAGGCCTTTTCGTCAACATTAAAGATGTGAACACATTGGTGGCAAACCTCTGCAGATTGAAAGAAAGGGAAGCAAGTAAAAAACATAATCAAAGCACTCAAACCACAAAGGTAAGTCAAATACTGTAATTACAATAAATAGGGTTACCTTCTGCTTTCCAATAGTTAGTAATGCATGGAGAGTCCTGTACAATGGACATGTTTCCAACACTCTGTACCAAGTCTGGTGCACCATAAAAGGGGGACGATGAAGACGACAGTGTATCAGATTCATACTCATCCAAATGCTCCACTACCAAATCACTGATGCTACTGGATGATGAGTTATTCGACATCGGTGTAAGTCTGAAAGACTTTCTACCTTCACTGTGTTTGGAGGGAGTGTTAATCTTTTCTACGAGTCTTTCTCCACTGAAAGAGCTAAGAGATCTGGAAGGAGTAGATTTCCCTTCCCCTTCATCTCTTTTTTCTGCTAACTCCACCCCAGATTTGTTAAGAGAAAACACATTAGAAGGAGCTTCAGATGTGCTTTGACTGACATAAGTGTTGGCTGGAGATGTAGCAGGCCCTGACGGATAATAGGCACTAGCATTAAGTCCAAAAGGACCCAACCAGGGGTTGTTGGTAGGATTTCCTGCAGGCACCGCTACCCGCTGCAAATTGAGCAGACTCTGCTGATAAAGACTTTGATAGTATGCAAGCAAATAGGCTTGTGCTTGTTGCTGTTGTTGCTGCTGCAGCAAAACTGCAGCATTCATCTGCAAAGCCACAATACACAATTATAAGTTTCTCCCCAAAATTTAATTTTAAAATCTTAAAAGGGAGTTTCTTTTAAATATACCTGAGGTGAATACGCAGAAGAGAAACCAGGTAAAGTTTGATTAAACATTAGATTGTTAACATTGTAAAATGGAGATGTTCCTGTACTGTTCAATACAGGTGGCATTTGTGCTTGTCCAGTAGCAACAAAGCCTGGAGGCGGTTGCTGCGGCTGCTGCATTTGCTGTGTTTGCTGAGGTAACTGACTGGCCTCTGACTGCTTCAACTTAGGAAGAAAATAGATTGAAGGTAGAAACAATTAGAATACTGCCTGGTCTATAAAATGTAAGCTGTTCCTTTTATGGGCAGACAAAAAGAGTCACTAACCTGTTGAACAGAACTAGTGCTCACTGGTTGAGCAGGTGACTGGGGCTTTTTGATTGGGATAACAGTTTCTTCTGGCTTTGGTTTGGGTTGTTTTTCCTCCTCTACACACTCATTTGTATCAGTGAGTAATATTTCAGGTTTAAACATTGCATGATTTAGATTTACCAGTACATCATTAAGGTGTATGTCTGTGTCACCAGTGGTATCAATTAAGAAGAGTTCAAGGAAAGGTTTCTGAAACCAAATAAAAAGCCATGACTAGATAAATAACCAAAGCTCTATAGTGATGTGATGAGTTCCAGAAATTAAATCATATCAGCACATTAAAAAGAAAATTAATAAACATTATAAAAAAGTTTTTTAAAAGAAACAACTTACCTGAAGCTCAATTTTTTGAACCAATCCTATTAAATGCTTGTCGGCGACAAGATCAAGCAGTGCTCGGTTTGCCTCCATAGTAAAAGTTTGTCTCCCATTTACAGGTTGAATACCTGAAAGCGACGCTTGAATTGCTTGCACTGGCAAAACACTAAAATCACTGTGGAGGAAACGGAGCTCCTTCTTAGAAACTGAAGCTACAGTTCCATAGTCCACATAAAACACCTGTACATGAAGTGAGGGAGTAACACATATTATTGCTTCCAGTATTCACTCATCAAGATGTGATGGAAAACTTAAACTCACTTGAATAGTTTTACCAACTGATGTGATGGTAGCTCTGTGCCATTCACTGTCATAAATAGCGGCACAGCACTGCTGTACCGTTATGGTTGAGTCAGGCATGAAATACTTATCTCCATGGTCTTTATAAAAATCTCTACAGCAAAATAAAAAAATGATTTAAAAAAATGGTACAGAAATAAATGTTTTAACCATTTCTGTATTGTAGCTTTACAACACTAACACACAAAACCAAAGTTATTACTCACTGTAGTTCATCCATCAGCTTGTCTAACAGAACAGACTTCTCCCGAAGCATAACCCACAACTTAAAAGGATTGTAGACTTCAGCTACCCTGACTTCAAGATAGTCACCAGGTTTCAGGTCGGGAGGCAATTGGGGAGGAGAAAATGACTCCTTTGGACCCATCACTTCACCAGGGAAGAACCCAAGTTCCTTTATATCATCCTGAAATCAGGCGTTTAACTCCATATGAGAAACTATGTCCTAGAAGGTAAATAAAATTTAAACATTTGGTAAGAAATTACCACAGAAACTTCTACTGCAGGCTCTGCAACTGTTTTCAATGGTGGAGCCCCCGGCAACACATAACATTCTTGACGTATGTAACGGAGCCGGATGATGGTGCCATCAAGGGATGTGAGCAAGCTTTCTGTACTATCAAATCCAGGAGCATCATGTGCCAAAGACCTGGAGTAATGTTCCTGAAGTAGATTCATCAATAAGAACCTCATCAAACATACAAAAATCATTTTGACATGAAATGAAGCAGAAACTCCTTACATGATACAACTCTGCTAGCTGATCTGCACGAATTCCTGATGTGTACTTCTTGACAACATCAAAAATCTTACATTTTACTGTTTCAGTCAAAATACATACTGAAAAATAAAAATAAATTTTTTATATCAATTGTTAAAATTACAACAACAGATGAGTTCAAGATGTGGACCAAAATTTATTGAAATTTAATGAAACACCAACCTTCTTGAGCTGTGTGTTCACTATTTTCAACATCATTTGCCACAGACAAGGGTGAGCTCGCAT
Source organism: Thrips palmi (assembly GCF_012932325.1). Lineage (NCBI taxonomy): Eukaryota > Metazoa > Arthropoda > Insecta > Thysanoptera > Thripidae > Thrips > Thrips palmi. The sequence goes on along the minus strand of NW_023144624.1, from coordinate 2,725,566 downwards.
CATACAACATCCAATCTCCACCTTGAACCCTTTTACACACAACTATGTCTGGCAAATCATGAAACATTTGGACAATACTATCGTAGCCCAGCTCTTTCCACTGTAAATTCACACCATAAGTCTCCTAAAGGGAATCAAAAGACACACAGGCAATAAGTTAAATGAATAGGCAAGGAACAGCACTAAAAAAGATTTGACGATCAAAATAAATCTAACTTTATATTTTTCAGGAAGTACACAAGCCCACAATCCCTCTGGATAGGACTTAATTAGATTTTTTAAATTATTTTTGAGTGGATCACTGATGGCATCAGAGGATTGGAAATATGGTTTTGTTGTAACAGTTTCACAAGCAGGTTTAAATTTAGATGCGTCGTCATGATTGTCCTCCTCCTTAAATCTTCAATAAAACAAAGACAAGGCAAATGGTGATCATTCTCTTTAAAGGAAATTGTTATCACATGTTCCAGTATAGTTCTTATACCTTTCATAAAAACTATCTTCACTGTCTTCATCTGAGCTGTATCGTTCAGGTGCATAATTGACCCTATGTGAAGGCTGGGAATCTGCAATGTGAATTAAAATTTGCCACATAAACAACATAATGCAAGTGCATGAACACATTGAGGTCACACCAGACATCTTAAGGCAAGGAGAACCAAATCACACAGTGGAAACACTTTTTTAATGAAATGAATCAAAACTGATTCATAAATTCTATGCTGCTGATATGGACACTGAATGAAGTTTGCAAAGATACCTTCAACAGCATTTTCAGCATGCTGCTTCCTCCAATCTGTTATGAATGCTTCTCCTGACCAACCTGCTTCTGTGGGAGTAGGGGTCCTTGTTACTGAGGATGTGGTCCTTGATTCCGGGGGTGGATTAGACAGAAGTTCTTCTGCCCTCTTCTTCAGCTTTGCTTCTCTAGCTGCCTCAAAGAACTTTTCAGCGGAGGAAAATGGCGGTGGGTCATTTCGCTCCTTCGACCTGCTTCTGCTAGCTGCTTCATAAGCATAGCTTGATCTGTCAGTTGCTTGATATGACCTGTCTGTTTTACTGACTGCTCCAACTGTGTAGCTAGCTCTGCCACCTGATCCATAAGAACTGCTTGGTGTTTCATACGAACGGCTAGCGTATGAACTTGGAGCCCTATAGGAATTGTAAGATGAGTTTGACTGTTGAAACCTTGGAGCCCGTGAGAAACTTGAAGGCCGCGAGTAACTTGAAGGCCGCTGTCCATATCTGTTAGAACTGCTATAGCCACCACGCCTTGGCCTGAAAGCAAAATGCCATAATAGATAAAATATTTTTCAATAGAATGCAGAATAAAACAGGACCCTACTCAGATGTACTTTTTTGATGAGTCTCTTTGGAGGGCTACAAGTCGAGCAATATGTTGTGTTTCTTCAGTGGCAACAGCTACCACAGTGCCACCTGGAAGAACCTGAGGGAACAAGGTGAGGAAGTGCTGAGGCAAATGTGGAATAAGATGAGATAGGTGAATGTATGACTGAACTTACTCTGACCGTATCTGGAATAGACTCCAGGAAAGACGCAAAGGTTCTGTAACCCAAAGCAACAAAAGGACATTCATAGCCTTCATTTTGTCGAAAGTCTCTTTGCAGATCATAAGTTGACATGGACCGTTTAGTGGACATAACAAGGCTTCTGAGGATAACCTTGACGGTATCCAAGTCAGCCATGGTGTAATTCCACTGCAAAACTGCCAATTAACTGCACCTGTGACATGAAAATACTAGGTTATGCTAGGTTATGAGCCCCAGCGAGCTCTGTTTTCCTCCACTTATAACTACTAAAGGGTTCATGAAATACAATGGAATGAGATATAAAATCATACGACAGGGTAAACAAATAGAAAAGGTTTTTTCATAGTCAAAAATACACATGGAACTGATGGAACTCAAATACGGTATGCCAGAGGGAATGCCACTCACTAGAATTCAGTGGCCTAGAGGTGCCACTGCTTGTAAAACACTTTTGTTGGTAAACAACAAAACGATGATTGCACGTCTGAATTAATAGCAAATAATGGCAGAGCTAGCCAAGCGAGACGGGAACGAGAATTAACGTTGTCACCGCACCACGGCGTACGAAGAGAATCCTTAGATTACTGCTTCAGAACACGCATTTAGAAAATAGACCAGACACGAGAAGTAACGGTTAAATTTTTCATAGCCGGCTTTTGAGTGAGAACAGCGGTACCAGCCTTTGCGGCAAAACCTCCCATCTTTTGTTGATTTTTATTGAATGATAATTCGTGCGTTCATAAGGATGTAACAGTGCATTTTAAAACGAATTTAATCAAAATTAGTATAATATGGAAACCTTGAGAGAGCTTCGAAAGAAGATTTTCGTTATTTCCTGCGAATAACAGAATTTGTCTGTTTCCAGAAAGCCGTGTACTGCGAATAAGGATAAATGCCTGTTTGTGTTTGGCCGGTTATTCCCCCTGTCTAGACGTGGAATATTTCTCGTTTGATGATGTAGCAAAGCAAACAATTAATCAATTGTAAGACGCCACGGAAGAGATACTCAAGCACGAAGCACACACAATGGAAGAATCGGGTAAGAAGAGAAATAATATCAGTTCCCTATGTCCCGTGTCATATCAAGTGTTATTTCATCAGCCTATATTGCACTTTTCAAAAAGAGTTGTACTTCTATTTTTCGCTTGATTTCAGACGAGCAAGACTGTTTCCTTGAAAGAGGCTACCAGACTATTCTGGCGGAGCAGGCCTTTGAAAGTAACAAAATTTTATTCCTGCCAACGGGTAGTGGGAAAACTTTTATCGCTATATTGGTCTTGAAAAGAAAGTTCCCCTTGTTGGAACCGTAAGTACTTACAATTGGCTGCAAGTGTTATTTCCTGGGGTCAAACATTTTAAAGTTTTTTGTTCCTTCTTCAGGCCTTTTTCTAGAGGGGGCAAAAGAGCAGTTTTTCTTGTTAACACGGTTGCTCTTGTTGAACAGCAAGCTGAAGTCCTGAAAAGGCATCTACTAATTTCTGAAGTAGGACAATATTCTGGTGATATGAACGTTGATTTTTGGAACAGGGCCACATGGCATGATGAATTTGAAAGATTTCAGGTCAGTCTTTTACTTTGAAACTAAAACACACTAAATCAGACAGTGTTTTGATACCAATATTGCATTACATAATTTTTTTTTTCTTTTCATTTAATTATGCAGGTGATGGTCATGACAGCTGAAATATTGAATCAACTGCTCTTAAAAAAATATATATCTCTCTCAGATTTAGCCATTATGATTCTTGATGAGTGCCACCATGCTGTCGAGGATCACCCAATGCGACAAGTGTGTTCCTCATTTCCAACTTTCTCTTCTTTTTAACTATCATTTTACATGCGTTCATTGAAAAGTGCATCCCTAATGAGTGCATAAGTCTAACAAAATTTGACTAAGGGACATCATGCGTTTTTATGTGATTATAGATAATGAGATTGTTTGAGGATTGCCCTAAAAGCCAGCAACCAAGGGTGATTGGCCTCACAGCAACACTTTTAAATGGTACACCCAAATCAGTTTATAGAGTGCAAGAGGATGTAAAGAAGCTTGAAATAACTCTGCATTCTACTGTAGCAACTGTTGATTCATGGGATATTGTGAAGCAGTAAGCAGCAGCTTTAAGTAAAATTGACCATTGTTAACAAAAAAAAAGATTACTATTAGTTTAAAGTTTTACTTTTATCTTAACTATTGTAGATTTTCAACAAAGCCCAGGGAACAATATATTACTTTCCAAGACTACTGCGGTGCTCAACAAACAGCATTCATTCATCAAAAAATTGATGAACTTTTTATTTTATGTAAAGAGTTTAAATTTGTTACTGAAAATAATCTTCTAAATGCCGCTAAGTTTGAAGAAGGGTTTGTCCCAATGATGTCCGGCAAGAAAAATGAAGTGTCTAATCTTCTCATTCAAGTTTCAGTAAGTTTCTGGCTCTTAAAACAGTGCTCCCTCAAATTTGAGTTAGTTAGCTCTTAAATTATGTGCTCATGTTATTATAATTGCAGAAACAGCTTAATTGGCTGGGGCCCTTTGGCTGCTTGAGAACAATCCAAGCTGTCTTTGTTACTTTAAGACTCATGCAACAGAAGATGGCGAATAAAAGTAGTCACATTATGATTCATTCTCTATATTGTGACCTTTTTGCACTGAGGTAAGACAAACTGCTTGCAACTGGTTTGATACAGTATTGTTTTACAAAGGTTTGTATCCTGTCAAGGTCTGGGTTAGTTTGTTAAAATAAAAATTGCAGTAGTTAACATTTTGGGTATTGCTGGTAGAACAATATTCAGGTTTGGACCTTGTCTGATGGGGATTCCTATTTCACTCAGGCAGAAACCTTTGTTCTTGAATCACGGAATATGTTTGTTTTCAGCCGACAACTTTTCAAAGTTATGGATATCAGAGAGTCTATGATAGAGAGTGGTAAAGCTTACCATTTCTCATCCCCTAAAGTAAAAGCACTGATTCGTTTATTGGAAACTCATAACAATGAGTGCAACTCTCAACCAGAAAGTAAAAGAGAGCCATTGCAGGCTCTGATCTTTGTTGAAGAGAAGATGACAGCTAAAGTGTTGAGCAGTGTTTTGAAAGTGAGCTTCAATTTTGAGTATTGGTTACTTGTGCTGATTGGAGTATTCCTTGTGACCCACTTCTCTCTTTATATTTGTGCAGAATGTAGCTAAAGAAAATGAGAGGTATGCCTTCATAAAGGCTGCTTACATTGTTGGGGGCTCTTCTAACCCATTTTCTGAAACATGGGAAGGTGCTTACAATAAGCATACTAATGATAAAATTATAACAAGGTTTGTAAGTTAAGCCATTTTAAGAAATTATTAGGATGATGAAGAACTAACTCACCTCAATTATTTTGGACATGTTTCTCACTGTAGATTTCGAGAAAAGATCACAAATGTTCTGGTCTCAACTGATGTTTTAGAAGAGGGTATTGACATTCCCAACTGCAATTTGGTTGTGAGATTTGATATAGCTAAAGGCGTCAGATCCTACATCCAAAGTAAAGGCCGGGCTCGGCACAGTACTAGTTTATTCGCACTGATGGTTTCAAGCAACGACCGCAGCAGATATATTGAAAAAATCAACTTTTTTTGTGAAATTCAGGCTGAGCTAGAAAACGTGAGAATTTTGTTCACAGTATTTTCTTTTGCTTTTTGTGTGTTGTTTTTCTTACATTGCATTGACATGTTGATCTAAGTTACTTAAAAATAGTTTCTTTTTGATTACAGTTTTTAGTGGGTCACACATCAGAGAGAACATCACCATGAGAGCTTGATCTAAGTTACTTAAAAATAGTTTCTTTTTGATTACAGTTTTTAGTGGGTCACACATCAGAGAGAACATCACCATCAGAGCTTGAGCTTGAGTGTCTGTATGAAGCATCCATAGAACCATATTACACCCCTGTGGGATCCAAAGTGACAATGACATCTGCCATCCAATTAGTGAATGGGTAACTAGCTGGATTTATATTTTTCTGGCTCTACTTGTACTGCACATAACAACTTTATTCTTCAATAGGTACTGTATGTTCCTAGCTCATGATCGGTTTTGCAAAGTGTTTCCTAGTTGGCAAAAGAAGAAAATGGGCATACGAGAAATTGTTGCAATAAGATTACCCAGACTATCACCTCTCCAAGATTTAGTAAAGGTAGCGTGCACTTCCAACTTCCTAAATATTTGCTTAATGAATCTTCACTATTTAGTCTTTCCTCTCAATATTAAGTTATAAAAAAATTGTTGACAGGGAAGACCAATGGAGAATCTTCGAATAGCCAAAAGAGCAGCTGCTCTTGAAATGTGTAAACGGCTTCATCAAATTGGAGAGTTAAATGATTACCTATTACCAAATGAGAAATTTCTTGCTGAGGCTGATTTGAAGTTGCTCCTGCCTCTGTGGCAAGAGGAAGGATCAGATTCAGAGGCTAAACCTGGGACAGCAAAGCGAATGCGAAGTTATCCTTTGCATGTATGGTTATTTTTTTCATAAAAAAATTTCCATGGTTAACATTTTGAAATAGTTGGACTAATTTCAAATTTTAACAGATTCCTGATTGCTTCCAAGATTGTGCTCCTGCCCCTGGACTTGTATATTTACACCACATTGAAATTAATCCTGTATATGCTAAACCAAACAAAGGCAGAAAGTCAGTGATTTATGAAACCTTTGCTCTGAAGAGAAATTTTGCAATAATTTCATCTAAACCTTTTGGCAATGTATGATGTATTGCATGACTCTTTAAATTGTCATTTTCTATCAGGACATAACAGTTAATAATCAGTTTTTCTCTTCAACCTGCTTTTTTGCAACCAGGTCTGTCAATTTCCTGTATTTTCCAAGTTTGGCGAAATTAATGTCAGTGTCTCAGCACACAAGGTAGTCCTGATTACAAAGGACGAGTACAAAGATATTGCTCAGTTTCACTGGAATCTCTTCACTTCTATTATTCCAATGGCCAAAAATTATTTGGTCTACTCAAAAGAGTCTTACTTGCTTGCCCCTACTATATTGGGTAATTATTGAGAGTGAATAACAAGCTTTTCTATTTTCTTTTTGATATGTATTTTTATATACATTTAATGATGCAAACGAAGTGCTTTATTAATTGATTCTATTCCAGATGCAAATGGAGAATTTGTTTTGGATTGGAGTTCATTGAAGTCAGCCATCCACCAGAGAAGTCGTTCTTCAAATATCCCGGCTCTCAATACTGTGATAATTCCTACACATCGGGGATCATCTTATGTAAACGAGGTACCAAAATGATTTCATTTTGTACTAAAATATTACTGTATTGTCTTCAGAGTTCAAAGACCGTGGCTGTTTCTCATTTGCAGGCATACTTTATTACTCGAATCTGCTCTGAATTAAATGGGCATAGCCCATTTCCTAATGTATCTTACTCATCATACTCTGACTACTATTATAATAGACACAGATTTACAATAAGCAAGCCTGAACTGCCTTTATTAGAGGCTCAACCCATCAGTGTAATTTCAAATGACCTCATTCCAAGGTGAGATTCGCCAATTCTTGATACCCTTGTATACAGTTTCTTTTTGCTGCATAAAGTGTCTTGTTTCATAAGGACCAAGACTTCAAAGGTGGATGATGAAAACATTTCACATTTTCCAATGGAATCCTGCAAGGTACTGTGTGCAGATGGATGCCTATTACTGAAGGCGTCTTTGCTGCCATCCATCCTTCACCGTTTAGAGCGGTTTTTGGTAGCTGATAATCTACGAGTAAAAATTGCTCAAGGAATCGGACTGAAGGATGAATCCTTGTGTAAGAGATGATTTAATTTTGTTTGGCAGTCAGGTTGTCATAAAACATTCAAAACAATATTCAATTAATATCATATTTGTTATTTTGTTTGCAGACAAGGAATGCAGTGTTTGGGTAGGATTATCAGGCTACATTGACAAGTCTGAAAGTTCAAAAGTCACTTCACCCAAATCCGCTGTGTCTTTTGTGAAAGACAGCCCCCCTAGTAAAAAGACAAAGCTATCTTGTGGGAAGCCATGGAGCCACCTTGAGGAGCCTACAAATGTGGAACATGATTTTGAGAATATTACGGTAGAAGATATTGATAGGTATGGAAAGTTTGTTCAGACCAAACTCTCTGTTAGGAAATCCCCTCACCAAATTGTAAGTAAATAAATGGAGCATTGAAGCACGATAAATTTAACCATTACTTCCAAACACAGTTTAATTAATTTCATTTTTAATTTTGCTATTTTGTGTCATCAAATAAGAGTGATGACACTTGGAAAATACCTCATCTACATGCTGGTGAAGGTACTATCAACTTATTGAGAGGTTCATCAGACATTCCTCATCCTTGCCATATTCTTGAGGTGAATTTTGTTTATTTAATTTTATACTGCTTGCTGAGGTATATTGGTTGACCTTAGCTGCAATTTGTAGGCAATGACAGCTGCCTCTGCTAACGACTTCTGGAATCTTGAAAGATTGGAGACTCTTGGAGATTCTTTTCTTAAATTTGTTGTCTCCTTTGTCCTGTACAATCGTTTCCCTGACTTACCTGAAGGGAAACTGACTCAAGTTAAGGGTCAAATTCTGGGAAACCGAAACCTGTATTACTGTGCTAAAAATAAGAAACTTGCATCGTATTTGAAGGTTTGTTGATTATAATTAATAAATAAGCCAAATTCTGGCTATGCACAAATATTCAGTACTTCTGTCATACTAGGTACAAAAAGTGGTTCCCAGTGAGGGATGGATTCCACCATCTTTTTCTATTCCTGAGGAGATTTTGGAGGAAAATCTGATGGCCTTGGTGCGACGTCTCGACCTTTCTCAAGAAGAACAATATGTTGGAGTTGTGAAACAATCCTCAATAGAGGCCTTAAAGGAAAAAGCCATCTCTCAGAATATACCACTGACTCCAATGGACCTCAACCATCATGTAATTTCTGACAAAACCGTAGCTGACTGTGTGGAGTCCCTGATTGGAGCACATTTGCAGGTATGAATATTGAAAGTATGTCAATAAACTTCTTGTCTTTTTACTTACTACCAATGTAACGTGTGGTTTTTTTTAGGAGTGCGGTCCTATCATAGCTATTGAGTTTTTGGAATACATGATGGTGGTGCCAAAAGGATCAAAGGAACTTCTGCTACCTACATTTCCATCGAAGCCAGGAGGTCTAGTAGGACAGCCCTCACATCTAGCAAACCTTAAGGCATTGCAAGACCTATTGGGATATAAGTTTAATAATATTAATCTACTTGTTGAGGCCCTTACTCATGCTTCAACTCCCTCAGCATCGAGTACTTATGAGCGCCTGGAATTTGTAGGAGATGCTGTCATTGGTAATATTGTGGAGGAAATTTTCAGAATGTATATAATGTCTGCTATGTCTTATTTTACCAAACCTTTTTTTTTTTTTTTCCTTTTTCTAGATTTTTTAGTGACTGCTTATATCTATGAAAACTGTGGTAAGCTAAGCCCTGGAGATTTGACTGACTTACGCTCCGCACTTGTAAACAACATCACCTTTGCATGTTTGAGTGTAAGGTATGGGTTTTACAAGTATATGATTCATGGTTCTCCTGCACTGATGGATACCATGGATAGATTCCTTAGATATCAAATAGGAAGGCAGCATATTGTTGATGAAGAGGTAAGAAATGCATTCTATTCTTTATTTCATCTCATTTCTTTTACAAGTTTGAAATAAAACAATTTTGGTCAAATGATGCCTGTAACTTAATTCTTCAACGCACAGGTATTGATTTTGTTGGAGGAATCCGAATGTAGAATAGCGGAAACTGTAGAGGTACCTAAGGCATTAGGAGATGTCTTTGAGGCACTGATTGGAGCTATTTTTGTTGACTGTGGAAAAAAGTTTGCTCTTGTTTGGCAAATCATTTATCGATTGATGAAAAATGAAATTTGTGAGTGAAAAATGATAATGGTCCGGTATAAGCTTGAATATTAAAATCTGTAAAATAAGTTCCTATTTTAATTTTTTTTTTTTTTTTCAGGTGCTTTTAGCCAAAAGGTTCCAAAACAAGTTGTGCGAAGATTATATGAAACTGTTGGCCAGCACAATATCTCTTTCAGGTAAACTGACTGGTTTACTGATCCTTATTTGGCAATTTCAGGTAAATTTTCATTGTTCATTATGTTATTCACTGTTTGCAGGAATTCTGAATCTGCACCAGAGATACATTTGGAGCAAGTTCACATTGTTCTTACAGTAACAATTGGTTCTGAACAGCAATCATTTAATGGCTTTGGATCAAATAAAAGCCAGGCCAAAAAGTCTGCAGCGAAACTAGCACTGCGCCATGTGAGGGCTGAATAGGCTTTCCAAGCAATTTTCTCTTTTAACCTTTTGTTTAGTTTTAAGAAGTGATATAATTTTTCTACATTGCAATTTTAAATGATATTTGAAAATTGAACTCTATTGTTATCGTTAAAAATTCTATTCCTGGGGGATGTATATGAAATACTATTATACTTATAATGCAACATATTTAATCCTGAATGTTAAGCTTCCATTTTACAGTAGTTTCTTGTTATTGTATTGAATAAATATTTTTTACTGTGCGTTCAATAGATTTTGCCTGACCCGCAACGCCTGTCAGTGTCATTACAACACTTTCAAATCAGACTTTAAGACAACTGGAGGGAGCTATGGAGGCAGAGGAGTGGCGCGTTTCCATCGGATCTTTCTTGCCTTCTATGATTTGTTTGTTGCTCTGTCCTTCTCGCACTCCCGCAGGAGTGCGAGAGAGACAGCGACGAAACGACCCTTCGGAAACCGGCGGCAGGCCCGCAACGAGGCGCATGAGAAAGGCCTGGGCCGTACCGGCCGGAGGGAGCGTAGCGTGCGGGGTGCGGAGTGCGGGCCGGCGCGCGACTGGTGCTGGGCCTGGGCCTCCTCGACTCGAACGCGACTTCGCGACTCCTCAGTCGCCCGCCGACTGCCCCACCGAGCACAGCGCCCCACGGTGCTGCGCGCTGCGCCTGGCCGCGCCACCCCCAGCCTCCGCGTCGTGCCGCCAGCGCCGTCCTTCCCTCGTCGGCGGGCCGCGGCCACGGCGAGGTCTGCACGGTCTACGGCGAGCAGGCAGAGGACACTGGACCAGCATGACCGCCACGGGCGTCGGGCGAGTCCCGCAGGCGGCGCGCGGCCGGCCCCAGGGGCCCCAGTCCACAGCAGCGTCCTCTGCGTGTTAACGTGAGGGTGACTCGGGTCGCCTCGCCGCGGTCTCGCCGTGCTCGTGTTGGGCATACCGCGCGCCGCGCCACGCCGCGCCACGCCGCGAGGTGTCACCGTGTCGCCAGGCCGCTCTGCTCCGCTAATTGCCCACGTGCCCGCCTGCTGCCTGGCTGCCCCTGGCCCTTCCGCCCTGCCCGACGCCGACCTGGCCAGCGCCGTGACCGCGGCCGTGACGCAAGACCAGCAGCCGGACAACAAGCAGACGCAGCACCGCGCAGCACGCCCTGGGGCAGTGGGGTTCGGGCCCGCACGCCGGGCCTGCAGGGCCTGCAGGGCCTCGGAAGAGCAAGGTAGGCAAAAGCAAAACGCAGACACGCACCGTGCACACCTGTGCGCCCTACAGGTGCATCGGGAATCTGGCGGGGGGAGGGGAGGATCTCAAGATCACGCGGATCAGTGCACTGGTAAGCCTGGCCTCATACCTCTGGCTTCTTGAGCCTGTGGCCGGCGGGACGGCGGCATCAAGGAGCGGGGAAAGGAAAGGGGGGGGGGGCGTTATGAGGGAGCTCTGCTTAGTGTCTCCCTGGAGAGACGGGGATGGTGGCAATGGCGTGGTACAACACGATGAGGAGGGTGGTACAGGAATATAGAACGAGCTGTGCGGGTGAGAAGTTCACAGCCGAAAGCGAGTGCCCGTGGCCCCCGCCCCGTCCCCCGCTGGTGTTGGCACGGGACGGCCCCCGCACTGTCGGGCTCTTCGCATCACTCCTCACTGCGGCTAATGACTGCCGATGTCTGCCCGTCCTGCACAGGCACGGCACTGCTTGGCTTGGCCTGGGACAGAGTTTGCTTGTCCGCGCGGAAGTGGCGAGTGCCACTGCCCGGTCTGACGTCCCGTCCCGGTCTCTCGATCTCCCGGTCCGGCGTGACCCGCAAGTGCGTGTCCATCATCGCACTAGCATGGCAGCGCACTGAAGCGATGCGACACGGCGCGGCGATCCAAGGTGCGCCCTTCTTCTTAGTGTGGGCGGCGGCGGCGGGTTTCAGCTTCACACCGACCGGGCTGTAACGACGCTTTGAGAAGGTCATGAGCGCGGGACGACGTCGCGGGGCGGACGGGGACGCCGGGCCGGGCCGATGCCACCACTCGGAGGCCCTGCGGTGCCCTGCGGGCGAGGCGAGGCCCCCGACGAGGCCGGCCAGGCCGCGTCGTAAAGTTGGTCATCATGCGCGCAGTTGTATTGCCGGTTGTATTCGCGCGGACCATGTGGACGTAGACTAACGCAGGCGCAGTCGTGTCATCAAATGATCTGGCCGCTGTCACGCCCCCCTCCCCCTCCCGACGAGGAGTGGCGCCTTTTCCCCTTTCTTATCAATTTTCTTATCAATTTCTCCAAATACGGCATAAAGCGCGCCGAGCACCGAAGTATGCACCGAAGTGCCGGCAGGCCGACGGCAGGCCATCTGCTCTGCTCCAGCAGAGTTGCACGGGACGGGCCACGATAAGAAGCCCTCCGAGGCATTCCGCAAACAGACGAGCAACGCGCACCGCAGCGGCACCGCCTCCGTCAACACCGCCGCCATCCTCGCCACCGTCAACAAACTGCGACCTCTCCGATTTTATTTGGCCGTGTCCGCGGCGCGCCGGGGGCCGGCCTGGGGCGGGCCGAAGGGTTGTGTTCCGCGTCCGGAGAAAAGGGCCGGCCGATTGAATTGAGTGGACGGGCCGGGCGGGCGGCTGAGATTTGTGGCGTCAACTGTCAACGCAGCCGCGGGGGACCGAGCAACCGGGCGGCGCCGGCGGTGGATTGGCGGCAACGCGCCTCGACCCGGGGAAGGGGGAGAGGGGGGCAGGGTCCTCGCCACTGTCCGGCCCGTTGCGAGGGTACGGGAAGGTGTTCTTGGGTTTCCGGGACCGTACACCGCCCCTGGCCTCGCGATCAGGTAAACAGAACCGAGGACAGGGTTCACAGGGTTGGGGTGCGCGTCGCGCGCCACGTCACCGTAAATTTGAAAGAGGAGTCCGGAACGCCTCACTGCATGGCCGTCGCCGTGCGGCGCGACCCTGTATCGCCCGCGGCCGCGGCATCCCGTGGCGGACTGGCGGTCCCTCGAGGACAGCTCGGGTTCCTTCCACGCGTCGCCTGCCCCGCCCCACCCCGCGCCACCCCGCGCCCCGAGGTCCCCGTTCCAGCGCAGGCCCCGTTCCAGCGCAGGCCGCCTCGCAGGTAGGCCTCCGCCGTCAGCGAGCGCACGGAAGCGCGCGTGTTGCCCGCCTGCCGGGCGGCGGTGCGGCCCTGGCGCTGCTGCCTTCCCACTTCCCAGGCCGCACGGGCCGGCTTGGCTTCGTGCCGCCGAGCCGAGCGGTTTCGAACAGTCACTTCGTCGCTTTGCCTGCCTCGCGCCTCTGCGGGGCGCAAGGCGGGACGCCCCACGAGTGCGAGAGAGACAGCAACGAAAGACGGCAGCAGTGTTGGGAATCAGCGTTCTAGGTGCAGTCTGAGGAGGGCGATGTCGAGGATGAAGACGTCGAGCATGACGAGGATGAGGACGCGGCCAATTGGCGGACAAAGGGCAGAGGGCCCGCGGCTCGGATCCAGGTTCAGGCAGCCAGGCAGCCAGCCAGCCTCTTGGCCGATGGCGGCACGGCGGCCGGCCGATGAGGTTCCCGACGGTATTAATCGAGAGACGCTGGTCGGTAATTCGAGAAATGGACGTTGGGCGGCCTGCCTGTCGCTGCCTGCCACGGCTGCTAATGACTTGGAGGCGCGGGAGGGGGAGGGGGGGGGGGGTAAAGCGACCCCGCCGGGGTGCGGGGCTGGTGGGTCTGGTTGGTGGGGCGACCCAGCAGCCTGTTTCCGAAGGATCGTTCCGTCGCTCTGTCTCTCTCGCACTCGCGGCGCTTCGCGTCGTGTGGGGGCGAGAGAGACGGGGCGACGAAGCGACCCTTGGGAATCAGGCGGCAGGGCGACCGTGCTGCCCATTATCGCCGCGTCGCCGCGTCGTTCTCCGCGAGTCCCGGCCTTGCCGTGCTGGCCGTGCAACTGGTGGGATCGGCGATGCAGTCCGCCTCCGCCTCGCAAACTTTCCACATTCTCACTCGACGAGGCGGACGGGCGGGGCGGGGCGGGCCGGGGCGGGGCGGGGCGGGGCTGCGTCGGCGAGGGGGCTGTCCGGGGCGCCCTCTCTCCTCGCTGATGCCGCCAGCGCCACCGCCACCGCCGCTGCTGTTGTTGTTTTTGTTGTCGACTGTGCAGCGTATCGAGCAACCTCCAATCCAAGCCCCACTTGGTCCTGAATTGCAAATTCAGCCTGAGTGCGGCCAGGGCCCCGGCCAGGGCCGTCGGGCCCAGCAGTGCCCAGCAGCCAGCAGCAGGCGCCAGCGCGCCAGCGGGAAGCGGGAAGCGAGGCCGGGAAGCGCGGAGCAGGCGGTGCAGGCGGTGCTGCAGGCCTACAGGGAAGGCTTCACAATGGAGGGGAGGGGAGGGCGTCTTTGCCCGACGGCGCCTTGCAGTGCACTGCTCTGCCTGCTCGGAAACTGACGTCGAAAACGGTTGATCTGCGAAGTAGGGCTTTGAGATTTCACAATTGAAGTGGAAAGATTTTGGTGGGGGAAGTCATGCCGTTTTTTTGGCGCCACACTTTATTCGTGTCCCTGAAACGGCTCAAAGAAGTTACACCGGTTCATTTTCAGGGCTGGGATTTTGAAGCAGCTCCCGCGCCGCGCTGACTCACTTGATGTTTGGGTGAGGTGAAGAGGTCGGCAGCGACACTGGGAGGGACTTTCAAACACATGGGGAGGGAGCCCGCGGGGCGTTTTCAGAGGCAGTCGTCAAAGTTTGAGGCTGGGCGCCGCCAAGCTCCGCAAACCGCACCGTTTGTCCGCGGTGACCACTGCCTCAAAAAGATATTACCCTTTTCGGCGTGCGGCCGTCAACGCGGACCTTCCGGCCGCCGCGCTGACACTGAATTTCCCCGCGGCGACGCAAAGTGCCCGTTGCGAGTGGGGAGGAAGACGGAGCGGCGTCCGTCGGCCCTCCTTTCATGTCCCCTGGCGGTGGATTTCAAAACGCAACGTGCCGCCACGGCGCGCCACCCGGACGTGACGTCACTTCCTCTGGATTGTCAGTGGCGGCGCTCGCTCACACGTCCAAACTCTACGAACGCCACACCGCGCCGCGCCACGGCCGTACTTTCTCCTCTGCAAACAGAGTTCCGATTTGGCCGTAACTTTGTCGCGAGGATTAACATAAAGACAATCGTAATCCTTTTGATGAAATTAATGGCCTCCGCGTGGAGTCTCCTTCGCGCGGCGCGGCACGGCACGGCGGCTCGCGGGAGAGTGTTTGCGACAGGATTACCCCGGCGGCCGCTCGCTCGCCTCTTCGCACTGCTTCGCACTTGAGGCAACTGCAGGCCGGGAACTGAACGAGTCGGCAGACTATCTGCAAACTCACGAAGTATCAAGCCCGTGCGCTCGTTGTAGTGGAGCCGACGCGGCCGAAGCACTTCCTGCGGTGGCCGCCGCCCGAACCGGGGGAGCGTCCCGTCGCTCCGCCTCCCTCGCACCCCCATGGGACGCCCCGTGAGTGCGACAGAGACAGAGCGACAAAACGATCCTCCGGCATCGCTCGGCAGCCGCGCCGTGGGGTTGGAGTTTGGAGGGGCTTCATCCGTCATGGCCTGGACCCGGCCTGGCCTGGCCTGGCCGTCTGTTCGCGCGTGACCTTTATGTCTGCCCATTTGTCTAATTGAAGAGCGACGAATTGGCGGGCGGGCGGACCGACGGACCGACGGACCGACCGACGGACCGACCGACGGGCCCCGCGCTGATAGATGAACGAGACTCCAAGTTGGAAGAGGCCGTCCCTGTCCGCGGCCGCCTTGCCGCGCCACGCCACGCCACGCCACGCCACGCCACGCCACGCCGCGCCACGCCAAAGCCACGCCAAGCCACGCCGCGCATTCCTATGCGATACCCCAAACAGCCTGGAGCCAGTCTAGGAACGGCGGGGGCGCGGCGGGCAACTCCAGGCTTCCGACCGCGGCGGTGTGACAGACCGGCAGACAGACAGACGGACAGACAGACAGGCCGACAGACAGACAGAAAGACAGACAGACCGGCAGACCGCCGCAGGGGCGCGGGTGGAGCGTAGGGCGCGGGCGGGGCGGCGGGGCGCAGGCGAAGACAAGTCGCAGCCGCACTCGGCGACGGAAGAAAACGGATTACGATGACAGCCTCCACACAATGCAGCGCCGACGCCGCCGACGCCGCCGACGCGGTCACGAAGCTGCCGTGCTCCCCGCAGCTTGGAGGCGGCCGGGCGGACGGACGGCCGAGAACATGCTGCTTTTGTCGCCCCCAGGTGTGGGCCAGGGCAGCCAGGGCGAGGAGGGAGGATCGGCGGAGCCTGGCTTGGTTCCGAGGCGTCGAGTAGCGGAAGTTTTCGCGAGAGGGACGGAAGCACGGCGAAGCACGGCGAAGCAGGGCGAAGCACAAGCCGAGCGAGGGAGAAGGGAGTCCGGGCCGCGGCGCGGCGAGTGTCAAGGAGGAAGGGAGAGCGACGCCAAGCCACGCCAAGCGACGCGCAGCTCTGTACGGTGTAGTCGTTGGGTCCTATCTGCACTTAGCACGTCACCAGCACCGGGCGGGGCGGGGCGGGGCGGGCAGTGGCCGCCGTCCCGCTCCGCGAGCACACCGCCGTGTCAGACCTTTGTTCGTCGCCCCGTCCCCACCCCTCCCGGTGCTCCCGGCCGTATCAACTTGCCCTCACGTCGCGCCAACGAGGTACTTCCGCGCGCGCTGCTGCTCTAGCAGACGACACACGGACGCAGTGGGCCGCCCGGGCCGCCCGCCGCCGTGGACGGGATGGAGTGGCCGATTGGGCCGGGCTGCCCGAGGGCTGCCCGAGGGCTGCCGGCGTCTGCGGGGAGTAGAGCGCCAAGTTGAGCACGGCGGCCACTCCTGGCCGGGCGCAAAACCACGCAAAACCCGCCTCCCCCAGTCTCCCAACCCGAGGCCTGCAGTGGCCTCGCCGCCTCGCCGCACAGTGGGCCAGAAGACCGGTGGAGGCGGTCAGAATCCCGGACGGGTTTTAAGCTGCAGAGTCGCTAAATGGGACTCAAACCGAACGGGTGACCCCATCAATGGATCGCCCTTTGAACGAGGAATCCATTGGTGGGGTCGAAACGCGTCCTAGAATCTTGGCTGCCACGACCCAAGCCTTCTGGCCCACTGAGCGCCGACCCTGGTCCCTGATTGCCCTGATCCTTGATTCGGGAGTCTGCGGTCCGCGGTGGCGGCGGGTGCAGCGGGCAGCCGTCTGATTCCGAACACTGCTTCGTCGCTCTGTCTCTCTCGCACCCCTACGGACCGCCCCATGAGTGCGAGAGAGACAGAGCGACGAAAGCAGTGTTCGGAATCAGACGGCTGGCGGCGCGGAAGTCAAGACACGGCGGGAAAGCGAATCGCCTGGCGGGCAGGCCAGCCCGCTCGACAGCCGAGCGCTCCAGGAGCCTCGTTGCCTACCTCGCAGGCGTTCGCTGCGCTCAGCTCGCACAGCCTGGCAGAGCTACGCACAGCAGCATAGCCAGGCCGGCTAGCAGCATGTCCTTGACTAACTGCTGGATGGAGCCGGGCGGGGCGGCAGCCTCACTGGCGGGGAGGGGAGGGAGGGGTGGGGGAACGGATACGCACTGGGATTGTCCCCTAATTCCCCCTTCCCGCCCTGTTTGGAGTCCATGACGGGGAATTCATTATCAGCGAGAGGACGGGGGTGGCGGCAGGCTGGCGGCTTTCTGATGGCGCCACTATTTTTTCCTTCCCCTTCTCTATTTCTGTTCGGCTGCTGCTGTTTTCTGCCGCCGCAGCCGGACGACCCGGACACGCGTTTCGGCGCCACTGCGTCACCGCTGCCGCCGTCGGCCGCCGTGCCATCGGGGGTCGGACAAGCAGTGACCTGCTGAGAATCGAAAATGGGGCTTCGTCAACTTGTTTGCGTCCCGGCGTGTGGCCGGTGTGGCCCTGCGCGGCCCGCGGGGGGCGTGGCGGGGCGTGGCGTGCTGGGGCGGGGCACGGAGACCATCTCTTGGCGTGCCTGCCCTGATTGCCAACTCCACACCGCCTCCGCTCCGCGTCGCAATTTCCACCGGGGCCGAAACGTGCAATCACCGTGCTACACCGTCGGTCCACCGAGTGCGCACTGTAAGACGCAGTGCCACGCAGTTCTGGGCGTTGAAGTGAAGCAGGCGGAAAGAAACGACTCACTCCCAGATGAAAACTTTCACAAAGCTCCGCAAAAGCAAAAACAGCGTGTTTTTTAAAAGTTGAAACTGAAATTCGAAGTGTACCAAAGTCGTGTCCCTTCCCCCCCCCCCCCACGGTGCGCTGCCTGTTTGCAGTGGTGATGTATTCTTTCCGCCCCTGATGGGCTCTGCACCAGCTCGACACCTGTCAGGCGCGCCCCTCCCCGATCCCCTCCCTGAGCCCCGCCCCGCCCCGCCCCGCCCCGCCCCGCCGTAGTGGTCGTCGACGCCCCGTCCCTTTGACGTTTCATTTTCTGCTCGTTGCCCCCCCCCCCCCCCCCCCCGCCCGCCCTGTCGATAGACACGGCCTTCCCGAGGCGCGCTGCCGCGCTGCCGCATGGACTGCCGGGCTGCACCTGAGACTCGCGCGGGCGTTGAGGCGCTGCGCCTGCGCCGCGCGCCATCGCTGGCAACAACTGATTTTCGCTCTCTCTGTCTCCCTTTGGTGGTTCAGCGCCACTGCTGCTTGTCGTTCTCCAGGCAGCCCCAGATAGGCCCGGCTGCCGCGGCCCGACTTCCCGATCCCGCCGGCGGGGCGAACGCCAACGCGCCAACGTCATCCTCTTCCCCGCCCATTTTGACATCTGCTCCAGACTTTTGTTCCAGCGACGGCGTGGAGCGGGCCGCCGGGGCGCCGGGGACGGAAAGGGCTGCCAGGAAAGGAAAAGAAAAAGAAAACGAAAAAAAAACAAAAAACACGGATTACGGGGACGCACTCCGACTGACGGGGCGACGTCGACGCGCGCTAGCTCACTACAAGCTTCGCGAGGCATTCTCATCTTGTCCTCGGCGCACAGTCACACACGCAGGAACAAAATTGCGCGAGCGGCGGAACGATTCGGTCGCGTCGTGCGTCTGCCGGCCGCCGCCTGGTTTTTCCCACAGTGTGGTCCCAAACCACACATTACTACAAATCACTTACCCGTCCAGGCGGCGGCTTTTGGCACCCTCAGTGCCCCGGCCCCTTGCGGCCCCCGCGGCCCCGGCCCCCTCCAGCGCCCTCCAGCGCCCTCCAGCGCCCCGATCGGCATAGTCTCTCCTCGCCCGCCCACTTTCGTTGCCCCCACACACGCAGGCACACACACACTCACGCGGACAATATTCACGGACGCTCACAATACTCACCCGCGCGCGCATTGTCGAGGTGTTTGACGGCGGGGGGTGCGGGGGGTGCGGGGGGTGCGGGCGCCGCGCTTTGGTGCGCAGTGGGCCGCGCACTGCCTCCGCGGCGTGGGGTCCTCGCACGTGCCCGTCGACGCGGCCGGCGTGGCGTGGTGGCAGTGGGGCCGCGGCCTCGACCGCGGTGCGCCACTGGATGGCCGAAGCCGCAGCGTGAGGCTGGGGCAAGATATCGAGAGGATCCTCGCGGATGCACGGCAAATCCATCTCCTGGGATTTCCAGGAATATCGGACAAGCCACAGGAAAATCCCCTGGGGTTCTCAGGAATATCAGTCAATTCCAAGAAGGAGATGGTTCTACCGTGTGGCTGCCGCTGCCGGCGGGATGATGCAGCTTCGTCGCTCTGTCTCTCTCGCGCCCTAGGGAATGCTCCACGAGTGCGAGCGAGACACCGCGACGAAGCCTCGTTTTGGAACCACGCGGCGCGGCGGGCACTGCACGCGCTGCACGGCGTTGACAGTGTCGCCAACCGAACAGGGCGCCAGGTCCGCCAGGTGCAGGGAAACAAGTAGCGGCAGGTGCACTGGCAAGGGCGACAAGGGCGCAGGGTGACCACCACCACCACCACCCCGCGCTATATTTCAAGTTCAAACAGCGCCGACGACAGAGGCCGTCGGGGGGCGGTGGCCGGCGCCATGATTCGGCCGGACGCTGTTTTTTATGGCTACTAGCTGGCTTCGTGGCATTTCCTAAACTTGGCCGTGTGTTATAGGACTCCCCCTCCCCTTACACACACGCACACTACACGCACACAAACCTTAGTGTGCCCCACATTTTCGTCCTCTGATGCACGAAGCTCCTCCCTGTGGGCTCGATGCCCGCGGTAGTTCTGCCGTGATTCAGCAGGCGACCGAGAACGCCCTTGCTGCGCCCCGCCCCGCCCCGCCTCGCCGCGCCCCGCCCCGCCCCGCCCACCAAGGAACGCCGACACTGCAACGCCTGCAGGGAGGCCTGGACAGCTGGACCAGAAGGCAAGCAGACGGCGTATTTGGCCGGGCCGCCGGCTCGCCGCCGGCCGAGCAGGAATCCACACTCACCAAATATATGGAGGGCTGGGACGTGCTGCCGTCCCTCCCCCCTGTCGGCCCCGTCCGCGTTCCGCCCTGTTTCCAGTGGAGATATCGCGCCGAGGGCGGTCGGACTGGAGCCGCCCTGGAGCCGCCCTGGAGCCGCCCTGGAGCCGCCCTGGAGCCGCCCTGGAG
The DNA here is from genome assembly GCF_012932325.1 of Thrips palmi. NCBI lineage: Eukaryota > Metazoa > Arthropoda > Insecta > Thysanoptera > Thripidae > Thrips > Thrips palmi. The sequence goes on along the minus strand of NW_023144624.1, from coordinate 2,705,111 downwards.
CCGCCCTTCGAACTGCAGCCACGCGCGGCCGGCCCAGCGTCCTGGAGTCAGGCTCGGGCTGGCCAGGGCAGACAGGCAGAAAAATGGTGAAAAGTGGTCGAATCTCGGAAATTTGCTGATTTTGCTGACTTTGGGTGGCCACTGTGTCCAATCTAGTCGCCGCAAAAGGCCTCCCTCGACGTTCTAGACCCTTCTCTTTCATGCCCTGTATCGGGAAGACGTTGACCACAACGATTTTGGCTTTGACCGCAACGATTTTCCGACCAAGTTGGTCAAAAAGTGGTCGAATCTCGGAAATTTGCTGATTTTGCTGACTTTGGGTGGCCACTGTGTCCAATCTAGTCGCCGCAAAAGGCCTCCCTCGACGTTCTAGTATTCTTAAGACCCTTCTCTTTCATGCCCTGTATCGGGAAGACGTTGACCACAACGATTTTGGCTTTGACCGCAACGATTTTCCGACCAAGTTGGTCAAAAAGTGGTCGAATCTCGGAAATTTGCTGATTTTGCTGACTTTGGGTGGCCACTGTGTCCAATCTAGTCGCCGCAAAAGGCCTCCCTCGACGTTCTAGTATTCTTAAGACCCTTCTCTTTCATGCCCTGTATCGGGAAGACGTTGACCACAACGATTTTGGCTTTGACCGCAACGATTTTCCGACTAAGTTGGTCAAAAAGTGGTCGAATCTCGGAAATTTGCTGATTTTGCTGATTTTGGGTGGCCACTGTGTCCAATCTAGTCGCCGTAAAAGGCCTCCCTCAACGTTCTAGTATCCTTAAGACCCTACTCTTTCATGCCATGTATCGGGAAGACGTTGACCACAACGATTTTGGCTTTGACCGCAACGATTTTCCGACCAAGTTGGTCAAAAAGTGGTCGAATCTCGGAAATTTGCTGATTTTGCTGACTTTGAGTGGCTACTGTGTCCAATGTAGTTGCCGTAAAAGGCTTCCCTCGACGCCCCAGTATTCTTAAGACCCTACTCTTTCATGCCCTGTATCGGGAAGGCTATTGACCGCAACTAGTTTGGGAGCGGTAGCCTCTCAAAGTTGGTCATGAAGGGTAAAAACATAGTGATGATCGGGGGCCTTTTGGAGGCCAGTCTGAGCCTGGCTGGAGTCCTGGCAGATCGCGTTCCCCGGGAGGCCAACCAGGCCAACCAGGCCAACCAGGCCAACCAGGCCAACCAGGCCGCAAAACACTCACCCTTTGATTTCGGTTCGACGAGGAGGCCGGAGATGTGAAATTGTTTCTTTTGGGAATTACCTGAGTCGAGGACACCGCGTCCCGAGTCCGACCAGTGGAATGAAAAGACCCTGCTCTGCATTCGACACCGACTTTTGACATGTAAATGCGATGCTAATGCTGCGCCCCGGACAAAAGGCCTCCCCGCTAGAGGCTGCTAAATCGCGTTTTAAAAATCTTTGGCGAGCACGGGGCGCGCGCAGTCCGCCAGATTTGGCGGGAAACGCCGTAATGAAGATCGAGCTCGGAATGAGCTCGCCTGCCGTCTGCTCCACTGGCTGCCGAAGTTTCGGGAATAATGGCGGTCGCTCCAGCGCCAGCCAGCGCCAGCCAGCGCCATCACTCAGCCGCAGCTTTGGCAGACAATATACGAATGGCACACTATGTGGCGGTACCCAATGTAGACGAGGCCACGGAGCCCGTCAGACTCACTCCACCGCTCTGTCTCCCTCGCACTCGTGGGGCGAAGTCTTTAGGTGCGAGGGAGACGGGGCGACGGGGCGCCGAGGGGCCGCGGGCCTTGGGGCTGGGCGGCCATAGCGGCACGCGCTGCCATTCTTTCCTCCGTCAGTCTCGGGGGCTTCATCGCCTTCCGCGGGAACAAATGAGGGGGTTTCTCTGAGGCGCGCATCGGCCCCCTTCGCGTCATCCCGCAAATAGGAGAAGAACGACCTTCGCACGAACGGTCGGCGACGACGGCGACGACGACGGCGACAACGACCATGACCACCACGACGACCACCACGGGGATGAGGATGTGGATGAGAGGGGCGCTGGCGAGCACCGCCATGACGGCGCTGGTCGCCTGATTGCTGCTCATCACCGGCGGCAGGGCCGGTAGGTGCGCTGCGGCTGGCGGCAAGGTCCTTGCCTCTGCCCTTATTGCCCCGCCCCGCCCCGCCCCGCCCCGCCCGGCCAGGACGTGGACGTCATGTCCGGGCATCAGGCGCGGTCAATCAGCCGGACGCTCAATCAAGCATCAAGCCGTCCATTACAGGCTCGGGCGGTGCCTGCAGCCCCCGGCCCGCCGCCGGCCCGACTAAATTTGGCCAATTTACAACCCCCGCCCTCCGGCCGGCCCCGCGAGTAACGACGGGTACTGCATGAACAAGCTCGTTTGCGTTCGAGTGGTTCGAGTGGTGTACCGGCGCGGACTGCGAACTGCGAATCAAATCCGCAGCCACGAAGAGCAGCGACTTATTCGTCTTCGGCTGTCTGTCTCCGCCGTCGGAACGCAGTGCTGCCAATGGCCGTGGTACAGTAGCGGGTGGCGTGTGCGTGCGTCTGTGTGTGTGTGTGTGTTGTGGCCCTGGCTATAACGACATGTGCATGTAAACACTCATATAACACGGATAAACGGGAAGCGATGGGAACGTCGGCCTCACGCTCTGGCCCAAGCCTAGCCAGCCTGCAGCGCATAAAAGTTTGGCCAGGTCTATCGCTGGCGGTGCACAGAGCCCCCCCCCCTTTCCCCCGGAATGAGCATTAGCTGGTTCGTCTTTTTTGCAGTGTCTCCTTTGGTCCGCGACGCGCGGCAGACGACGGCGGCGGCGCACAGGGGCTCGAACGGGCCCGAGGCAGAAAATGCGTGTTTTATTCATGTCAAGGGGTCGCGCAGCGCGTCCTGCCATTGGTGCATGCGTGTGTCTGAAGAAAAGGGGAGGGGGTAGCGTGATTCAAATTTTTCGAATTACCGTCTCGTCGTGGCGGGGCGCGGGGCTCGGCCAGTGCCCTCGGCCCGTCGCTCCGTCGGGGTCGCCGTGTCAACAATCCCAAAACAATCCCCCGATCCGGTCCGGTAGGCCCTAAATAAGGGGGGACTTGTTGGGCCCCTCGCACTGCCAAGGCCCACGGCGCGGCACGGCGCGGCACGGCACGCCAAGGTGGATCAAGCAAGACTCAAGACGGCTGTGCTGTCATTAAGACCGTCTCCCGCCTCCAGGACCTGTTGGACCACCGTCTGGGCCCCTGCGGCCGCGGAGCTGGCTGATTCCGAACCCTCATTTCGTCGCTCTGTCTCTCTCGCACTCAAGCGACGTCCCGTAGGGGTGCGAGCGAGACGCAGAGCGACGAAACTTGATTGTTCGGAGTCGTTCGTTCTGCTGGAAGGGGTGAGTGCGAACGTGAACGGGGCTTCACGTGCCACTGCCGCGCCACTGCGAGGGACGCTAGCCGCGTAGCCGCGTAGCCGCGTCTGAGGCAGTCTAATGTCGTAATCTGCTTCCAGCCTGCCAGCTGCCGGCTGGTGTAGGTACACTGGAGGGATTACGGCCGAGGGGTGGGGGATCCGCATTGCAGGGCTGCTGATTGGAAGGCCGAATCGTTTGGCCCGAGAGCGAGAGCGGCGGGACTACGGGACAGGCCGAACAACACGTGGTCGTGGTTACGCTGCTAACTCTCGGCTGCCAGCCGATAGGCGCCGTGCCAAAGGAGTTATAGACTTTATCGAGTGTAGCTTTGTAGTGGTAATTATTGTGAAAAACTGCTGCGCATGGCAAACAAATATCCCGGATTCTGAGTCGCCCAAAAGTGTCCATGTTTGGTTTTCAGTAGGTGAGTAAAATTCGTCGACCGAAACATAACCTCTACTCCTACAGGCCAGCGCCGCTACAAGTGGTTTATATCATTTTTGAAGTGTGGTAGCGAGAGGGGTGCAGAGCTCGGTAGTGGTGTACAAACCGAGCGGATTGTAGTTTAAACCGAGATCGGAACGACGAAAAACGGAGAACTGCTTTCGGTTTTGAGAGAGGCGACTCAGAAACGGGCAAGCCTCGAAAACCGAATCGCGCGACTCGGAATTCGGAATTTTCGTTAACCTAACCGTGTGAAGGGAAAGGACACGGTACCGGAGACGAAGCCCTTGAGCAGCCCAGCCCACCCTTGCCCGCCACTGGGCGTAGGAGGCCGAGCCCCGCGCCAAATCGGCTTGCAGAAAGGTTAACCTTCACACAAAAAATAAAAATGAAAGCTCTTTGGGTCTCCTGCCCACACGAGCCACTCTCCCGCAGAGGCTCTGGAGCTGGAGCGGCTCTGGAGAGGCGACCGAAAGCCCGAGAGCCTCCCCGCCGCCGCCGAGGCCGAGCCTTCGGCAAGCCTTCTCAGCGCCTTCAGCGCAGCGTAATCTGGGCTCAGTAAGTGGCCCGTCTGGACTGCCTGGGCAGGGTAAGCACCACCTGGCCGCCGCCGCCGGGCCGCGCGGACGGCTGAAAGACAGAGGCAGGCACGCCGGATAATCCTAATAATAAAAGAATTATGTAACCAGCGCCGTGCCGCCGCAGCCGCCGCCGCCAGGGCTGCCGACGCCACGAGGAAATATGAAATGGCGCAAAGGCTGGATGAGAGGTGGATAAAGAAACATGACGAAGGGGGAAGGGGGAGGCGGGCAAAAAGACAAGCAGGCGGAGACTTTGCGGGGCGAGGCGAGGCTCCCCGTCAACCTCACTCAGGACTTTTTCTTTGTGTGTGCGCCACTCGCGGCGTGGCGGCGTGGCGGCGTGGCGGCGAGGAGGCGGCGGAGGTGGCGGCCCGCGCCCTGGCTGGGGTGGCCGGGTGGCCGGGGTGGCCGGGGTGGCCGCCAGCTCCAGGCCGGGGCGCCGCATCGAGTCGAGTGCCTCTCTCGCGCTAATTATTGGACCGGCCCCCGAGCCCGAGATGGGCGGCCAGCACGCCGATCCCGAACGGCGTCCTCTGTCTCTCTCGCACCCCAGCGGAACGCCCGCCATGGCCCCGCCGCCCGCGAGTGCGAGCGAGACGGAGGATGTTCGGACTAAGACTCCGCCTTTCGAGGCGCAAGCCTCGCCCCGCGCCCGCCTCGATGCTGGAAAATTGCGGGGGAAGGTTTTGATTGGAGCGAAAACGGCCCGCACTGTAAGTTCGACAGGCGGAGGTTCAAACTGACTTTCATTTTAGGGCCGGGCATTAATTTAGCGGGCCGATGATGACGAACGCCGCACGCCGCCCCGCGAGCGCCGCCCCGGGAGATAGAGGCGCAGCCCGAAGCGGCGGCGCAGTAAAACCAGTGGCGTGGAAAAGGTGCTCGCCGGACGACGGCCGATCTCACGCTCACGCCGCTCACGCCGCTCACGCGCGGCAAGCAGTTTAAACTCAAAGGCCGCGCCGAAGTAAAGGCCGCGGCGGTTCGCTTGTTTTATCGCGCGTCCCGTGGCAGTCGAGTCGATCCCGAGAAGCGAGAAGCGGAAGGTGGGAGGGGAGAGGGAGAAGAGGGTTTAGGTTGCCGGGCACCGGGTAGCTGTTGCCACACACGGGGGCGGGCGGGCCTCCCGACCAGCTTGCGAGTGTTGCGGGCCTGCCTATCTCCCCGTTGGCAGGCGCTTGGCTGGCTGCTGGCTGGCTGCTGGCTGGCTGGTTGCACTGCTGCGCCGGGGCGGGGCCGGGGCTCCCCCACACTGTATCGACGGTATCGACGCGTGCAATGCGCTTACCGAAGAAACACTTGGCCTTTATGGCGGCCTTGTTGTAAATCTCAGCATGTGCGGAGATAGAGTGCTGCCTCGGCGTGCAGAAGGGAGGGGGGATTCCATTTCCCAGAAGGGCCGACTTTGTCGCAACAAATTTCCTCTTTATTATTTATGTCCTCGGCCCGGGCCGGCCTGGCGGGGGGTTAGTCCCCCCACGTGTTCCCGTGTCGCAATTTGGCGCGACCGTCCACGCCTGGAAAGCGGCGCGGCGAGCGAGTGCCACCGGCATGCCGACGCGTGCGTCAATCCCGTCCATCCCCGCACGGATTCTGTGGGGCGGCTCATTTCTCCGCCTCCCTCGCACGCGCGGGCCGTCCTCCATGTGTGCGAGAGAGACAGAGCGACGACGAGGGCCGCCGCTCGGAGTCGGCCTGCTGGCCACTCAGACCGCAGCCCCCCCCCCCCCCACCCCGTGGCACGCCGATCCTCTTCAAACATCCCACAGCCTCTCCGGCGTGGCGTGGCGTGGCGTGAGCAGCTCGGCCGTGTGCTGGCGCAGGCTGGCGCAGGCTGGCGCCGCCCGTGTCGAAGCGCAGCGCGACCAGGGGCGGGGCGGGGCGGGGCGGGGCGGGGCGGGGCGGGGCGCGGGCGGGGTGGGGTTCGCGGTGCGGGTAGCCGCTCGGGGTACCGCGGGGCAGCGGGGCGCTCGCGGGAACACTTTGCCGTCCGACCCGCGGGGAGGGCGCGGCGCGCGGCGGCCCCGCTTGGCGCTACGCGCTATCGCCACGCTCCATCGAGGAGAGTCTTTTCCCTTCCCCGCCCCGCAGCCCCGCAGCCCCGCAGCCCCCAGCCGCTCATCTCCGTTCAAACCGCTGGAGGAGCGAGGCGTGCTTCGCGGCGTCCTCGCGGTGTGGGCGTCACTGCAGGCCCCCCGCCGCCCCCCGCACACGTGCCGCGTGGAGGCCGCCGTGCATGGGCCGCCCAGGACGCCGGCAGAGCGCGGGGGACGCGGGGACCGACGCTATGAAAGCACGAAAGGCTCCTGGGCCGCCTGATCTCCTCCCTCTCTATTCGCGGGATTCTTCTCCGGTCTTCTCCCACCGGCCGCGCTGCGGATTACTTCCCCCCAGCCGTCCAGACTCATCCCAGCGCCACAACGAGGCAGCCAGATTACATCATCGCGGTGGCTGCACCGCGCACTGCCGCGCACCGCGCGCGATAGAAAGCGCTTTTACGTTTCCTCTTTACGTTTTCGCGTCTTGGCGCTGCTAGTCTCGGGGCGGGGCGGGCCCTGACTCGCCCCTCGAGGCCCGCGGCACTGACAGGGCGTTTTCCGCGCGGGGCTTCGTCTCCTGTCATGATTGATGGCGCAGCGGCGCCCGCTATCCTTCTCCTTTTCATTTTCTTCCTCTTTCCTCAGTAATTCCTGCCCGACTCCTCCGGCGCCCCGACGCGGTGTCCGCGCCGCGGTCCGCGGGTCGCGCCACGACGACCCTAGCACAACGTACGTCCCCTTGCACAGTGGCTCCTTTGAAATGCCCGGCTTGTACCCAGGTCCTTTTTTTCGTGCTCTGCGCCCAGGGCTCCGTGAATGTTTTACATTTGTGCGGTGGGTGATGCGTGTGCTAGGTAGACGCTCTCTGGCCTCGCTTCCTGCATTGCCTGTTTTGGGTTTGTCGCCAACTGACCAGGCAGGTATTGACCAGGCAGCACGTGGCGATGTAGCGGAGCAGGGCTGCGAGGATCTTTCGCCACCGGGCGCCTTTTGGCCGCGGGCCGTGCCACCTTACGCTACGCTACGGCCCAGGGCGAGGCGGCGAGGCGCAGGGCCCGGCAGGGCCACACCCTGCCACCCTTCCGCCTTCCGCCCGGTGATGGTAAGACACCCCTCCCCCTCCCCCCCTCTGCGGTGCCCCCGTGCTTTGTGGAATGCCTCTGGTTTGAAGGTTCCCCTGCATACATAGCATGAATTCTTGCCTCGGTCCACCGGCGAAATCTGCGCTCGGCTGGCTGGGCGGGCAGGGAGGCGACTCGCTGACGCAGGGCGGGCTTGCTCCGAACGGAGTGATGATGGTGCCCCTTTCATTCGAAAGCCTTTGACACCTGTGTAAGGAAAAGGCACGCAGTAGCGAGCGAGGGCGCGCGATCCAAAAGGCGGAAGGAAAGACGCTCAGTGGCGGCCTTGCGATCCAGAGGGCACGCAGTTTGCGGGCTGCCAGCCACACCGCGACGCCTCGTGCTCGTGTGTGAGAGAGACAACGGCGACACCGCCGTTCTGAATCGGGCTGCGGGCCCACGGCGGCCCGCCAAACGGTCCCCAGCACCATTGTGCATGCAGGGACGCTCTGAGTGCTTGGCCCAGCAAGGCCCGGCCAGTCAGGTGGCTGGAGGCTGCTTGCAGTAGACCGATCCCGACAGTCCTTTTCGTCGCTCTGTCTCTCTCGCACTCATACGGAACACTCCATGAGTGCGAGAGAGACAGGGCGACGAAAACGACTCTCGGAATCAGCTTGCAGTGCAGCCGCGCACACACTGCGGGGTGCGCAATTGGCGCGGACGAATCGCCGAATCGGACCCGTATTGCCGCCTGGCTGCGCCTGGCGGAGCACTTCGGCGGCGCGGGGCGCGGGGCGCGGGGGCAGTGGGGGTGTTTGTGTAGGGCGTCTCGCGCCGTCTCACTCGCACTCGCTGCGATGGCCACCGCCATCGGGCGAGCAGCACGTGCAGCCCCTGCCGCGCCACACCGTCCCTTATTCGCAGGTGCGTCGTGCCGATAATGAAGGAGGGCGCCGCGGCGGAATGATAACCTGTTTATCATGCCGCACCTGTTGCCGATGCACCTGGCCGCCCGGCCGCCCGGACGCCCGGCCGCCGCCCACCGCGGCCCCACTTTTTCCATAAATCGCTCCCCAGTGTCTCGGAGGGGGCGGCGCCTGACGGCGCCGTTCGGTACCAATAACGCCCTCGTTCCGCCCCGGAGTGCCGCGCGGCCGTCCGCGGCGTCCTCAGGGAGCGCGTCGTCGTCGCGTCGTCGTCGTCGTGCCCCGCGCGCCCGCCCGGATAATCCGCGCGCAGTAACCGTTTCCGGTCCGAATTTATCTCTTTCGGGGGAAATTGGGTGTCGCTGACGTCACCCGCGCCGCGCGGCCGGGCCGGCCAGGGTAGGCGGAGAGGGGCAACTTGGAGACGGGCGCGTTTTCCATGTTAACTTTGGGCGGCGGCCGGGCGACCGGGCTCCAAACAGCCAACCCCTAATGGCTGTTGCTGCGAGGCCGCGCACCAACTTGCCTCCACACCTCTGCGGAGACAAATTGGCGACGTCGGCCTGCCCTGCCCTGCCGCCGGATCCCCGAGAACCGGTTCGTCGCTCTGTCTCGCTCGCACTCGTGGGGCGTCCCGTCGGGGTGCGAGAGAGACAGAGCGACGAGACTGTCCTGCCTCGGCCGCCGCCTGATCCGGCCGGGCTGCGGCAGCGTGGCGGCAGCATGGCGGCAGCCACACGAAACAGGGCGGACACTTGGCGGAGTTTGGCGGCGCGGTGCCCTCCTCGGTCATCAAGCCCTTCATCAAGGAGCCCCGGCTGGGGCGAGCGGGACGCGGAGCGGGGCCTAACACGGGCCGGCGGGGCCACCTGATTCCGCACAGCGTTTTCCCGCCCTGTCTCTCTCGCGCGGAAGGCCCCGTGAGTGCGAGAGAGACAGGGCGACGAAAGCGATGTTCGGGATGGGATCGGCCGCTGCAGGTGCCCGGAATACCGTGATAGGGGAAATTGGGAAAATAGAGCGACCGTCTCATCGTCGCCGAGAGACGCGACGGGGAATAATGGAGGTAATGGAGCCCGCTTGGAGCAGACGAGGTGGAGGAGGTCGAGGGGGGCCTGCTGCAGCCCACGCGCCAACGCGCCGCCACTCGGCCACTCCGTCAAGCACCGCACCGAGTTCCTCGGACAAAGGGCCGCCCCTGCTTGAGCGGGGCGTGCCCGAACGCCCCCAAATACCTCGCCGGGACGGCCTGCCGACTGGTCCCTGAAGTCGTTTTCGTCGCTCTGTCTCTCTCGCACTCATGGGGCGTCCCGTAGGTGCGAGAGAGACAGTCCACTGGGGCAGCGGCGGCCGGTAGCTGTGGCGGCGCACCGATCACCGAGAGGGCTTGACGGCGGAGGCGGCGCTCCTCGCCGAATTACGTTCCGACTCCACTGCAGAAGGCCGCCGTCGTGGAGGACTCTTCGGTGGACTCGGACCCACCGCGGCAACCGCCTCAAAGTTACAGTGTCGAGCCAACCGCGTTGCGCAACGCTTCCAGCTCCAGCAGACCGATTCCGAGAGTGGTTTCCGTCGCCCCGCCTCTCTCGTACCTATACGGGACGGCCATGCGTGCGAGAGAGACAGAGCGACGAAAACGACCCTCTGAATCAGTCTGCAGTCTGGCTTCCAGGGTGGCTGCGGAGCGAAAAACGCGGCTCTCCCTCTCTACGTCCACGGCTGCGGCGAGGTCGGCTTGCTCGGGGTGAGGCTGGGCCACTGGAATCGGGGTAGCGGTTGCAGGCAGGTCGCGGTCGGGCGGCCGGTGGCGGCGCTGCGGCTCTGCGGCTCCGGGACGGACGTCTCAATTAGGCACCGCTTCCAGTCCGGATGATTGCGCCGAAGGAAAAGCGAGAGGCGGCTGCCTTGCCTTGGTCGCCAATCGCGCGTTTGCAGTGGTCGCAGTCCAGTGGAGTGGCCGAGAGTCTGCCCAGCAGTCCAGGGCGGACTTCCACTGCGGCTGGCTCGGCGCTCCGAGCGCTCAGAGGGGAAACGAGGTGCACTTAATTTGGCGCAGCCTGCGCATACCTCAGAGGCACTCCACCGTCCCAGGCACTCACTCCTCCACTGTGGCACAGGAACCCCAAAATGGCATCGTATGTCTCGGAAATAGCGCCAAAGACTTGCGACGTAGCGCCGCCGTTTTACTAAACCGCTGTTTTGTTAAACCAATACAGTTTTCGCGACAAATTCAACTGAGTGCGAGTAGCGGTTGTTCCGAGGCTCACCCTGTGCTGCCAAACGCAGTGGGAGTGAGAGGGAGAGTGGGAGTCGACCTGGACTGCCGAGCCGGCTGAGCCGATTGGCCAGGTGCGTAATACCTCGCGGCCGAGCGCCCCCGCTTATTGTCTGTGCCGTCTGCGCCCGATCCGCGCGCCCGCGCCGCGCCGCGTGTGTTTGTGTGAGTGTGCTTGTGTGTGTGTGTGTGTGTGCGCGCGCAATCGTCGGTGTGACGAGCTCTTCACCCCCCGCCGCCTTTCCTGAGCCACAGGCACACGGTGCCACACAGTGCCCGCCGGACGAAACAACCGGAATCCCGCCCCGTATTCCTCGCGCATCGCCCACGCGACACGGTGGCCGTTTTGTCTTCGCGAACAATCCCTTTCCCCGATCCCTTCCTCCCTCCCCGCCAGAGCGCGCCGCCGTGGGGGGCACGCCCCGTCCTCGCCCCGCTCCTGCAGATTGTGTTGGACGACGACGACGCACAATGCAGTATGTCTACACCACACGGACGTGCGGGGCGTGCAGCGTGCGCCGTGGGGAGGCCCTGTGCGGCCTTGTGCGGTCTTCTGCCCTTGTGACCCTGCCTTGAACGTGCACGGCACGGTTCCTGGTTTCCCCAGGTAGCCTACAGTAAAGCCCCAGGCGATTTGCAGGGGGTTCCTGGAAATACCAGGAACCGTTTTTCCTCGCGTTTTTTGCCGTGTGAGGCGCTGCACAGCAGCCATGCAGGACGGACAGAGCTTCCGCCACTCCGTCCCTTACTGGTGCGAGAGACACAGAGCGACGGAGGGCCCTGCTGGGAATCAGCCTGCAGCCCTCACCGCAGGGGCCGGCAGGGGCCCGGGGAGTCTGCGGCGAAATGAGATGAAAAGCGGCAGGTGCGTGTGGGGGCGGATGCAGCACGCCGCAGCACGCCGTCATGCGGGTCCGGGAGGCATTTCACATTCATGTCGTGTCCCGCGTCATCCTTTTGTCTTGAGCTGCCGCTTTGCCTGGAGGTCTGCCCGTCGGCCCAATTCCAAGAGGTCCCCCAACCAACTGGGAGGTAGGCAACATGGGCCGGCTGGGGGGGTTACGCTACACGGCTAAAATAGGCTCCTGGTTTTGCCTGGAACTCCCTGGAAATCGACTGTGTCTTTACTATGGACTACCTGAAAAAATCAGGCAACCGTTTTGGCCTTGTGGGTCAGGCAGGGAAAATGCTCTCGGCGGAAGTAATGCTCTCAGCGGCTCTTGGCAGAAAAATGCTCTCGGTTCTGCACTCTAACTGTTCTACAGTGAAGATTCTCCATATTATGGTGAAAATGTTCCATATTATGGTGGTGCAGCTGACTTCGTAACATACCATTGAGAATTCACTGTACCTTATAGATATTTTGACGAATTTCGTTGGTATTATGGAGAAAATCTCCACCATAATATGTTGGTGCAGCCTTTCACCGTAAGACATTTACTGTGTGGCAAATCTGAGCTGGCCGGGGAGAGTCGAGCCAACACAGCCTCATTCCGAACACCGACCGCAGGGTAGGCCTACTCCAGGGGGGAAGCCCCAGGTACTCGACTGCCGTCTTGGGGCTCTCCGCGGGATTCCCTGGCTGCGACTGCGGCCGGGGGCGGCCGGGGCGGTCGGGGCGGTCGGGGGGGCCGGGCGTACTATAGGCGCTGCAACGCAACGGCCCGAGAGCGGTGCCGAGAGCGGCGAGGCGGCGAACGACCCAGCAGATTGGCCTGCCTACTTTGTTTCCGGCATGTTTATGAGTCGCCATCGACCGCGGGCCAATCACGAAGGCGGTGGGAGCGGGGAGGGGGAGGGGGAGGGAAGGGGGAGGGGATGGGGATGCGGGAGGTAGGGGAGTGCAGGGACGGGGAGGGGAGGGAGGGGGGGGGAGGGGGAGGGGGAGGGGGAGGGGGTGCCGAGAGGAGCTAGTCGCCACGCCTGTCCCATCCACGCCATTCCCACGAGATGTTGCGTGTTGTTTTTATTTTCTTTCGCATGCAAAATGAGCCCGTCCCGGCCTGCCTGCCTGCCTGCCTGCCCGCCCGCCGCTCGGCAGAGGAGGTCGTATTTTCATTTTTTTCGGCGCGTCCACTTTGCCGCGGGCAGGCGGCCAGGCAGGCCTCGTGGGCAATAACGAGGCCCTGATTGTGACGTTAACGGCCCGCTGCCGCTACTTGGTACTTGCGCCGCCTCGCCGCCTCGCCGCCACGCCGCCCAAGTCCGTCCGAGCTGCACCGAAGCGCTGCCGACGGCTGCCGAAGTCCGAAGGGCGCGAGCGGGGCGGACGCGGCCTGGCGCCAGGCGCCGCCCTCAAGGGTTCTAATCTCGCCCTCTCGCCTGCACGCCGTGCCACGCCGTGCCACGCCGTGCCGCACGCCCTGCTAGGCCCTGTGGGCTCCATACCTTGTAAGCCGGACCGGCCGAGTCGAGGGCCACATGCGGCCTTGTCCAGCGCCGCACCTACAGGCACTGTACTCGCCCCCTCCCCTCCACGGCCCGCACGCGTCTCCAGTGTATTGCAATGTAGTGCGCGCGCCGCGTGTAGGGCCTCGCTGGGGGCCGGGGCCCTTGCCGGGGCCTTCCCGGAACGTGTCCTACTCGCCCATTGCGTGCTGCGCGTGGCGTGCGTGCGCCACCCCGTGCGTTGTGATGAATCGGAGCCACGCGTCAGACTGCTGTGGTCTCCTGGCCAGCGCCTTGACAGTGGGCCTGCAAAAGGCCCTCCTTGAAACGGCATGTATTTCGCTGCCTTCGCGGCCACTAGGCCTACGTCTAATCTGGTTGTGGTAAATGCACCCCCGCAACGTCCAAGCACTCTTTAGACCCTACTGTTTCGTGGCCCGCCTCGGGAACGCCTTCGCCGCACCTGGTTTGTGTTGCGCCGGCCTCGCAAAGTCGACGAAAACGTCGGAAAGTCTTTGAATGACTCGAAGCGCGCGAAAACAGCCCCAGTGAAAACACAGTCGGCAGGCTGATGTTTGCAAGGCGGTTGCCCCTGGGCGAGACGCTCGGCGAGACGCCTTCGGGGAGGCATTGCAGTGCCCTGCGGTGCCCTACGGTCACGCCCTCCGCCCTCGCGGCCGTCGATCTGCCAATTTGAGGCAAATCCTGGACAACGGGCCGTAAAGTCGTCTGGCCGCGCGGGCAGGGCCCTGGGCAGGGCCCTGGGCAGGGCCTCCCCCGCCATGCTCTTCCAGACGACTTCTCTTTGAAGCCCGCCGCGCCCCGGCCTGCTGGGCGCGCGGGGACACCTTGGAGGCGTCGCGGGCGCGATGGTGCAGCGTGCCCAAACAGACCGAAGAGGCCTCTTGGACCTCCCCTCCCCCGTTCGGCGCGTCGTGCGCCGCAAAGGCCGTCGTCGTGGCGGTCCGTGGCGGGGGCGGGGGCCGCGGGGGCCGCGGGGGCGGAGGGAAGCCACACAGCTTGGCCTTCGCGGGATACTTTTACAAGATGCCCTTCGCCCCCACCCCCTCAGTCTGGCCCGGGTGTTGCGTACAGCCCTCCGCTATTTGTCTCCCCGACTACTCCAAGTAAATAGAGAGAAGCAGCGACATTTCGCGTCCCTGGGCGTGGGTGGCGCGTCAAATGGGGACGCATGGGTTCAAGTCCCGCCGGCGGCGGGTTCGCTGCTGTTTCTTTTTTTTTCTTTTATCCCGCCGCGTGGCGTCCATATGAGCACGGGTCCACCCTTCTGCCGAACGGAATGAACCGGGCTGGGTTCGAACCCCATCCAGTGCAGTAATTGCTTCGCAATGACGCGACCCAGGTGGTCCTAATAACCCGCCCCGCCCCGCCGCGGCTACCCGGAAGCGAACCCGGAGGGGAATTAATCCAGCCCAGCACTGCTGCTTTTGTAGTTTTCCACTTAAACTCCCATCCAGCCCAGCAACTACTGTTGTGCGCACTGTCGGCCAGCCAGCCAGCCAGCCATGCAGCCGGCCGGACCCCAGCCCACATCCGCGGCAGTTACTCGACTCGACGGTGTGCCGATGACCGATGGCGGCGGCGGACCGGCAGGGGCACAGTATAAATCACCAGGAGCAGAGACACCACGGAGTCGGGGCGGACGGAGTGGGCCAACGAGGCGCGGCCGTCATGCGCGGGCCGACACCACGGCAACACCATGGCGACACCACGGCGACACGGAGACGGTGCCTCACCTAGGACAAAAGAGAGATGGAGGGTCGGGTGTGTGTCACGTCACGACGCCCCCGACAGAGTCCCCGGGGAGGAGAAGGAGTGTGTCCTGACCGTCCGGACACCGGGCTGGCCCGCTGGCCTGCTAGCCTGGGCTACCCTTCGGCCGGCTCGGCTGCCCAGCAGGCGCTCTCTCTCTCTCTCGCACCCTCACGCAACGCCCCGAGCGCGAGAGAGACAAAGCGACCCGGGCACAGTGGGCCAGAAGACCGGTGGAGGCGGCCAAAACTCTAGACGCGTTTTGAGCTCCAGAGTCGCTAAACAGGCATCGAACCGAACGTGTGACCCCACTAATGGATTCCTCGTTCGGAGAGCAATCCATTGGTGGGGTCACACGTTCGGTTCGAGGCCTGTTTAGCGACTCTGGAGCTCAAAACGCGTCTAGAGTTTTGGCCGCCTCCACCGGTCTTCTGGCCCACTGTGCCGGGCCAGCGCGGCCGGCAGCGCGGAAGCGGTACCGGCGGTGATGCTTCCCGGCACGGAACGAAATAAGGGACGAAACCAACAAAGGGAGCGTGACGCGAGGCGGGACGCCGGCGAGGTGGAGTCGGAGACGACGACGACGACGACGACGTTCAGTTGCGTTGTGGCCGTGCCTTCTCTCTCTCTCTCTCCCTCTCGCTCCGGCCCGGAGAATCACTGTTTTGACCTCAGGCGCGACTTCGCGGCGTCTTAACTTTTTGGCGTAATTTTCTCGAGTGGCTTTGTGTCCGACAAAGCTGGAACTCGTGCCGCGGCCTCGATGCGATGCATGGCTTACACTTGGGAGTCGCGAAACAAACGCGTGATTACTCTGGGACTCGCGCTCGCTCGCTCAGGCCGGCTCAGGCAAGAAAGTGAGGAATAGGCGGGACGAGGGGTGGCGGCGCGGTGGCGGCGTGTAGGCCGACAGGCCGGGAGGGGCTGTTGCTGCTGTTGCTGTGGCTGCTGCTGTTGTTGTTGCTGCTGCTCCGGACCCCACACCGCGGCGACGGTGACGAGCACGCCCTCGGGGACCTTCACCGAGAAACGTGAGACGCAGCGGGGCGGGGGGCGCGTCCAGGCCAAGTCCGCGCCAACCCAACACTTTTCTTTTTCAAGTCGTTGTTCTTCCGTCTGGATCTAAAACGAGCCCGACCGACGCAAGGACGCCGACGACGCCCGAGGCGCCCCGAGAAACCCTGCATCTCTGCAGGCCGCGCCCCGCCCCGCCCCGTTCGTGAATGAGTCTTGATGACGCCTGGAATTTCATTTAACTCCAGTGTGGCCGTCGCGAGGCGCGCGCGTGCGTGTGTGTGTGTGTGTGTGCGCGCTTGAACACGAGCCGAGCTCTCGCCTGGCTGCCGCGCCACTCGGAGCCCTTGCCGTGAAGGAACGACAGCATGCATATGAACCTCGGTGGCCGTGCTGGGATGACTGCCGCCTCTGCCGCCATGGAGGCCGCCGGAGGCCACCAGTGCCGCGCGGCCTGAGGTGGCTTGTGGTTGGCGGGGCACTTGTGGGCGACGCGAGCGCGGTGCACGTCGCGTCCCGGCAGGCAGGCAGCACGACCAGGGGCGCCGGAAGTGTATTTCCTCAGGGGGGGCAAACAATTTTAAATCCTACGTTCCTAATTACCCCCCTCCCCCACCAAAAAGGTGCTTAAAAAGACCCTACTCTTTCATGCACCGCCTCGGGAAGGCTTTGACCGCTGATAGTTTAGGAGCAGTGGTCTCGCAAAAATGGTCAAAAAGTGAATGAATTTCAGAAAATCATCGTTTTTGCTGACTTTGAGCGGTCACTGCATCCAATTTAGTTGCGGTCAAAGGCCTCCCTCGACGCCTTACTATTCTAAAGACCGTACTCTTTCATGCCCCGCCTCGGGAAGGCTTTGACCGCTGATAGTTTGGGAGCAGTGGTCTCGCAAAAATGGTCAAAAAGTGAATGAATTTCAGAAAATCACCGTTTTTGCTGACTTTGAACTGTCACTGCATCCAATTTAGTTGCGGTCAAAGGCCTCCCTCGACGCCTTACTATTCTTAAGACCCTACTCTTTCAGGCCCCGCCTCGGGAAGGCTTTGACCGCTGATAGTTTAGGAGCAGTGGTCTCGCAAAAATGGTCAAAAAGTGAAAGAATTTCAAAAAATCATCGTTTTTGCTGACTTTGAGCGGTCACTGCATCCAATTTAGTTGCGGTCAAAGGCCTCCCTCGACGCCTTACTATCCTAAAGACCCTACTCTTTCATGCCCCGCCTCGGGAAGGCTTTGACCGCTGATAGTTTGGGAGCAGTGGTCTCGCAAAAATTGTCAAAAGTGATTGAATCCCCGCAAGTATGATTGTCATTTCATTGGATGATGTTGATTATTTCACTGGTTACCAACTAGACGCGCAATGATTATCTTGAGTCGGGTACCCCTTGGAATATGCTGTCCCATTTTTACCCCGTGTCCTATAATTGCTCCAACTGACCCTAATACTAGTATAAATTATTCAATTCAAGGGGGAGGGGGAAGAGGCCGCCGCGCCGCGTCTCGCCGCTCACTGCGGAGATACTTTGCGCGACCGGTGCCCGCCCGCCTGGCTCGATTTTCGCAGCTTCCCACCAAAGTCCAGGGGGGGCGATGCCCCCCCTGCCAAATTCCAGGGGGGGCAGCCTGCCCACCCTGCACCCCACTTCCGGCGCCCCTGAGCACGACTCCGGAACCACGCCGCACCCCGAAAGCAGCGAGCAGAAAGCAGCCAACAGGATATTACCATGTCAGCCGTCGCCTGCGCTGCCTGCGCGCGCCAAACCCACTTCCGCCGTCCGCTCCATTTCCCGGTGCAAAAACTGCAGGCCTCACCCGCCTCGCCTCGTCGCCTGGGTCCGGGCGGTCCGGGGCTACAGGTGGAAAAAGGGAAGGGGGGGGGGGCAAGCCATTCGGCTGTGCCAGCAGTGCATTACACGGGCGGGGCCTTTCATTTCCACGAAAAAAAGAAATACACGGCGACGCCGGGGCACTGGAGCGCTGGAGACGGAGAGGAGCACCGGCCGTGTCGTCTGGCGGGCACTAATGGAAGGGGGGGGGGCAGGTTTGGAAGAGTCGCCAGTACCGGGAACCCGGGTCTGCTTGATGGGGCGCGGGTGGAGCAACCGTAGAACGCCCGGGAACACTTGGGTGGCGCGCGGCGCCAGGGGACGACGACGGCGAGGGGCGGCTCTGACACTGTAAGACTGTAGACTCATTCCGCGAGCCGTTTTCGTCGCTCTGTCTCTCTCGCGCCTTTAGGGGACGCCGCATGAGTGCGAAAGAGACAGAGCGACGAAAACGGCTCCCGGAATGAGTCTGCTGGGCGATGCCGGCCCGGTTCATGTCGCTCGACCCTCCCCGGCTTGCAGCGCTTGCAGCGCTTGCAGCGACCGTGTCGCCTTCCACTCGGCAGGGCATGCTTTATGCTCACGCGGAAAGCAGTTGCAAAAAAAGTAAAAAGAAAAGAAAGGAAAAAGAAGGAGAAGAAAGACGGATTTATGGTTTGTGGAAGGAAGTGGCCCGGGAAAAGTGGTGTGGCCCCATCTTGGCCGCCCCCACGCCGCGAGTGATTATCGCGCCATGGCCGTGGATGGCGTGCTCATGTACCCGCGCAAGCCCGCGGCGACCCGGAGTGGGGCTCTTAGATCTGGCGGCCTCTGGCCCGTGCCACCCCGCCCCGCCTCGCCACGCGCCGCCACGCCCCTCCCGCGCGACTAAGTGACGCTTGATGGAGACGCGATCCCTGGTAAGCTGGGGTGAAGTGGTTGCGAGCAGCGAGTGAAAGCAGCGCTCGCGAAGCACGCTCGCGGCGTGCGGGCCGGGGCGTGTCCCGCGCTGCACGGCGAAGGAGGCAAAGCGAGGCAAAGGGTGGAGGTGAACGTCGCTGCGCGTCCGCAGCGCGTTGTGACGTGGCTTATGCATGCACCGCTTCCTTTTCATGGGCGGCTCGGCGTGGCCGTGGCGTGGCCGTGGCGTTGCGGTGAGCCCTCCCCTCCTCCGCAGTCCTCTTGCCCTGTGCTCTGCTCTGCCGCGCTGCCGCTGGGGAATGTAGATTACACCGCTTTGGTCTCACCTTCCTTTCCCGGGCTGCATGCAGTGCCGCGCCGTGCCGCGCCGCGCTCAGCCTCAGCCGTCCGACCCGGGCTATTAAATGTGGCCCGCATAACTCCGCGGGCTGAAAAAGCGCGCGCGCCAGCGAGTCGCTCTGTCTCTCTCGCACTCCAGGGGCGCTGCGCAGGGGTGCGAGAGAGACAGAGCGCGGCCACGCCTCGTTTGTTTGGCGCGGCGTGTTATGGCGTGTTGCGCTGCGTGATGTGTTGCTGCAGCGGGCCTGGCCTGGGCCTGGGCTGGGCTTGGGCCGCGCGCCGGGGGGCGGCTGGCCCTGCTGGGCTGCTGGCACACTGGCACGCGGCCTGCTTCGCCCTCATTTGCATCCCCGCCGCCCCCGCGACGCGGCGACGCGGTCACGTCACGCTGCCGGTCGCCGACAATGCCGCGCGGATCTCGGCCGGAAGTGAGAGTGAGGCAGAGTGGTGTCGAAAGGCCGCGCTTCGGCTCGCCCCGCTCCGGCTCGCCCCGCCCTGCCCCCGCTCTTGTCGCCCCCGGGGCGCTCAATCGCAAGGCGCCCGCCCTGCGTCACATAGGCAGCGCGGGCACGCCGCCGTGCGGTGGGTTGCCTAAGCCGCCTTCCACAGGCGCTCTGCGCTCCGTGCCGCGCGCCCGCTTCGCTGGCTGCGGCGCGGTGTGGACGTCTCGCCTGTCGGGACGGCGCCGTGCAAAAGAAGGGAACAAGGCCGTGGGGGGCTCTTCCACTCGTCCTGCCTGACTCGTCCTATCTCGTTTCCTCGTCGGGCGGCGCGGCGACGCGGTGCTGCGCAAAGCGTGGCGTCGTCAACGCTGCAGCGCCGCATCCAAGGGCGAATCGATGGCCTTGCCTTGGCCTTGCCTCAGCCTTGGCGCCGAGGCCCGCGCCGAGGCTTGCGCCATGGCGTCTGCCGAGCGAATCAGAGGACCGATCTCTCTGTCTCTCTCGCACCGATACGGAGATTCCCTCGAGTGTGACAGAGACAGAGCGACCATACGACTCTTCTGAATCGCTCGCCTGGCTCCCGAAATGGACAATGGACGTGGCCGCCATGGTGCTGGCTGGGGCCGTGGGCGGCGAGTCCCACTGCGCCTGTCCCGTTGACGGCGACGTCGCAGCGTCGCGGCCCCGTCCTGTCGGCCTGACGCGGACGTGGAAGCCCCGTGGCCGCCCTGCCGGTGCCGCCGCAAATTGGCTGGGGCCGGCTACTCGGTTTTTTGCTCGCTTTTTTGTGCTCGTCTAATTTTTTTTTCAAGTGGACTGGAATAAAGAAAAGACTGGCCGTGGGCGTGGCGCGCATGGCGGCAGCCCGGGGCCTGTATTGCTTTGCCATTCCAGCTCGCCGGCTGCCAGGCTGCCAGGCTGCCAGCACGATGCAGCGCCGTCAGCCTTCGAGTATCTGCATGCTGCATGGTCGCGGCGTGGCCATCAAGTCCCTACCGCGCCCCGCCCTGCCCTGCCCCGCCTCGAGGGCCGCTCGCAGCGGCGCAGCGTGGGGCGGGGCGGGCCGCCCCCGTGGACCCCCAGACGGCGTGCTCGGCGGCGCGCGACGCAATCCCCGCGAGGACGCCGCCGCCATGCCGCCGCGGGCCGCGGCCTGGCCCAGGGCGGCCCAAACGTAAATCTTGCCGTCGACGCGCGAGCATGGAGCTTGGACTTCGGACCGCCATTTTCGAGTGTCTCCTTCCCTCCTCGATGGCGGTGGAGCGTCCGGGAGGGTGCAGTCCGGACTCCGTCCGCGCGGCGCCCCGCGGCCCCGCCGATGGTCGTGTATGCTAAGCGAGGGCGCGGCCCGGCCCCATAGAGTACCGATGCCAAGGGCGGCCTCCATCAGCCCTCGCTCCAGCCGCCAGCCGCCGCCAGCCGCCCCCGAGGCGCTCGTAAGAAAGCTCCCCGCGTTGACTCACCCGTTCGGCGCGTGTTTTCGCACCGAAGAGGCCGTCGCCTCGCCTCGCCTCCGCATCGCCGTCGTGGCCGAGGTCGACGCCAGCGCCGTGTGCGCGCCGCCTAGAACAACACCGCGTCCGCGGAGCACCCCGCCGTCCCGTCGACCCACTGCCACCCACTGCCCCGCCGCGTCGCTGCCGACCTTGATTTCCATCGGCCGGGACGGCAGGGAAGTTGGCTTTCAATATCTGCTTTCCAGCAATTAGGGTGCCGCCCATCGGACTGCCCGTTCGCCGAAAAGATGAATTATTCCCGGAGGTTGATTCCGAAATGGGTCTCCGTCGTCTCTCTCACGCACACCCGATGCGCGTTGCCGCCCATCCGTGCGAGAGAGACAGAGCGACGATCGGCGTAGAGTTGCGTTGGTTCGCGGAGGGATAGAGATGGCTAGCCGTGGTCAAAGTCGACTGGAAATCGCTAAATTTGAAGTTTGGGAGTCTTGGACTTTGTGTCCGAGACAGGTCCGTTTGCCGCGGCCGAGCGGTGCTGGCGGTGCTGCAGTCTCGGGGCGCGCGGACTAGCCTTGCCTTGGCACGCGCTGCGCGCTGCGCGCTGCAACGCACGTGCCGCATGGGAAGGCTCCCCGGAGAACTCTCGGCTCTCAGCCTCGGCCCGAGTGCCTTCCTCTGCACACACATTTTCTTTCCGTGGGGGAAAACACGAGGCGCAGACAAAGGCAGGTGAACGCCGGGGCGCGCGGGGGAGGGAAGTCCCGGCCGGCCCCGCCCCGCCCCGCCCCGCCCCGCCCCGACGCGCGAATCAAGCCGCTTTCAGTAATCCGCTCTCCGGCAAACACCGCGACGACCTCCTCGACGACGTCCTCCACGACCTCCTCCGCGGAGAGGGCCGCGGAAAGGAACGGAAAGGAAAGCGGAGGGGCAGAAAGAGCGGCCGTGTGACGTCACGCGGCAGTCCCAGTCCGCCTGCACTGCCAAAAACACGCGCGCAGCGACATACCAGCTCCCAACTTGTTTGTGTTTCGTAACTTACGGAAAAATATGACATAGAAAATTGCAGAAATATTGGAAGTGTCGCATAAGCGCGAACGATCGTGGTGTCCAACGTTCCACCGTGGATATTTTTATTAAATATTTTAAATGACTCTTTTTTTATGTTCAAGTAGGTAAAATTGAGGGGGGCCTAGTTTGGGTGAGTCTACGTAATGATCTGCTCCGGTTGTTCGCTTCTTTTTTTTTCATTGCCTTCTATGGCTTTAATTACTTTCATGAGTGCAAATGAGACGCCTTTGAAAGCGATGCCTCCCCACTGGAAACGCGCAGGAAAAGTCTCCGCCGCTCTCTGCACATTTTTCTCAAATTGCGTCGCCACACTCTATCTGTGCCGGGGACCAAGTTCCTCGCGCCGCGCCGTAGTTGCCGTTGTTGTTTTTGTTGTTGATACTGCAGTTTGTTGCTGCAACTCGACTGGCGCGACTGGCACGGCCCGACGTTTGGCGGAACGGCCACAAGGAGTTCTCGCAGAGTGTGGCGGGTGGAGCAAACGCGCGGAAGGACGGTGCGAGGGGACGACGACGACGACGACGCCGGCCCCGCCCGTTGGTGGGCAATTAAAACTGCCGAACGCCGCACCCTCCTCGGACAAACAACAACAACAAGAACGAGGGGGCGTGACAATCCAAACAATCGCCGGCCGCGCTGCTTGTTGTGGGCTTAATTTTTCACAACGACAGCGGCACGGCCCGGGGCACGGCCTGGGCGGGGCGGCGCGGCGCGGCGTGGCGCACTCGGTTTTTGTTTTCCTCCCCGCCGCGCGCCAGTTTGCCAGTTTGCACGCGAAGTAGACCGTGATGTGCAAAGAAAGGCAAGCTTTTTCTCTTCATTATCCCGGCGCGTGTGTGCGTGTTTGCAGGGGGCGTGTTTGTACCGATTTGTGAGTGTGTGTGTGTGTGTGTGTGTGAGTGGCCGTCGCCAGGGCGGCACTGCGGCGGGCACACGGCGGCTGCTCTGCCTTGGCGGCCGGTGCTGCTTCTGTAAATTAAAACGGAGATAATGAGCGAGGCTGGCGAGGCGGGCAAGGCAGCACGGCAGGGAAGACGGCATGAAAAAGCGCTGCCAAAGCCAAAGGGCCCAAAGGGGAACCGCAGCCCCGAGCGAGCTTTCCGAAAACGGCCGTCGGCGAGGCCAAGCAAAGCGGCGGCGGTCGAAGCAGAAGACGAGCGTTTCAAAACGGCGCCAGTGCGAGAGAGACCGTTGAGCCCGCAGAGCGCTTCCCTGGCGCTGGGCCAGCCAGGTGGCGCGTCCAGCGTCCAGCAGCGTCCAGCGTCCACAAACAAACCAGAAACAACACAAAACCGGGCTAATTCAAAGGCTCCGCGCTTCGTTCGGCCGCCATCGAGTTTTGCTGGCAAAGTCGCACGTCCTCGTCACGCGCCGCGTCCAGCACACCGATTCCGAGAGTCGTTTTCGTCGCTCTGTCTCGTGGACCTACGCCCCATGAGTGCGAGAGAGACAGAGCGACCAAAACGGCTCCCGGCATCAGACTGCAGCCTGGCCCGGCGAGTGGGCGTGGACTGTGGACGGGACCCAGTTCGCGCCGCGGCTTGGCGGCCCGGCCCTGCGTAAAGCCCCGCGGGGGTGCGAGTGTCAAATCGCCACTTTGCTGCCAAGTGCGCCCCCCCCCCTCCCCCCCCCCAGGCCTTTTGTCCCGGAGAGCCGACCTCGCGTCCGTCGCCCGCGTCGCTCGCCGCGGTAGTGCGGTGCGTAAAGGCAGTCCTTTCTCGCCGCTGGGCGGGGCGGGGCGGGGCGGGGGGCTTCCTGCGGAGCACCCCGTCATACTAATGAGCAGGCCGACGGGTCTGCGAGGGACGCGACGGGCCAACAGGTCGACGGGTGCCAGCGCTACCTCACGGCCCGGCGGGCGTGGCGGGCGTGGTGGACGCCGCGAAGGAGGCCGAGACCGAGACGGGCGACTTCGGGGAAAAGGCGCGCAAACTTTACTTCTCCGCCAATCTGGCGCTCGCCCCGCCCCGCCCCGGCCGCTGCGGTGGGGCGGCCAGGCTGGATGGACTTGTTGCCGCCGCGTCGTCACCGCGTCTGTCAAGTTGACATGTCATTAAAGAGGGCAGCGCGACCTGCCGCGCGCAATCTGCCCCAGTTAATAGTTCCTCCCTTCGGCCAGCTTGTATTTCAAGCTTTTATTCTACCGTCTGCCGTGGCCCGCCCCGCCCCGCGCCGCCCCGCCCATTCCAACTTCGCTACTTTGGCCTCCTGCCGCATCGCCAGGCATCCCCGAGGCCTCCTCGGCCTCCGGGAATAACAAACTGCGCGCCGAAGACGCCGAAGGGAAAAAGATAGAATGGTGGCGGGTGTTGGTCAACACGCCGCTTTTTGTCTCTTTATTCTGCTTCCGCGAAAATATTTCACTTTCCCATGAATGTTTCCGGACCGAATAGCGCGCGCGCCCCATCGGGCGAGTAAAAGTGACGCGCGAAGGCGGGGCGGGGCGTCAAGGAGGAAGGCACACTTGACGGACCCGCCCCACCCCGCCCCGCCCCGCCCCGCCCCAGTCCGGGCTGCGAAGGCTGCGCAAGGCTGGGCGAGGCAGAGTTCCTCAAACAGTCCGGCGAAGTAGTTGTAGTCCGAGAGCGGAGAAAGGCTGAAGTCCGCCGGCGTTGTTGACTCTCGCCAATCGCCGGCTGGCAGCGCTGGCGGGGCTGCGTCCGGAGGGCATGAAATTATCGCGTCCAAAGAAAATGGGAGGAAAATAAGCGTCCATGGAAGTAAAGAGCATCCGGGAGAAAAAGAGCGAAGACGCGATGGGGATTCGAACCCGGGCCCTGCCCTCCGCGGCACACGGCGGTCGTGAATCACGAGGCGTCCAAGTGAGCCAGCAAGGCGGCGAAGGCGGAGCCCCGCGACGGCGAGGGTAGGCTTTCCGCCGGCCGGCGGCGTGTGGCGGGCCTGCCTAGCTCGCCGCTCGCAGGCGCTAGCTCCGCAGACCTAGCAGACCGATTCCGAAGATAGCCGCGTTCCGTCGCTCCGTCTCTGCCGCACTCACGGGGCGTCCCCTGCGAGCGCGACAAGGACAGAGCGACGAAATGAGTCTTCGTAATCGCTCGGCCATAGCCTCGTGCCGGGGCTCGGGGCGGGGGGCGAGTTGCCGTTTAGGATGTAAATCACTACAGGCCGACTTAGATCTGTCGCAGGCCGTGCCTCTCCGGCGTGTGCCCGGGGTGCGAGACTCCCGGGGACTCCGTTCCCGTTGTCATGTTCGACGGCCGAGAGCCCCTCGCGTGTCTGGACTGCCCGCTGGCCGCCGCGACGAGGATGTACGAGTCACCCGGACTGCTGAGTCATCCCGTTAATGAGGGCAACCCCCACCCCTCCCGCCATTTGTGAGCCCGCTGTAGACTGAGAGTCATTTTCGTCGATCTGTCTCTCTCACACCTACACGGAACGCCCCACGAGTGTGAGAGAGACAGAGCGATGGAGGCGACTCTCGGAATCAGTCTGCTGCGCACGCCCACACCGCGCCCCGCCAACACGCCCCCATTTAATAGTCCGTCTGCGAGAGACGGGGATTTGGCCGATCGGTATCCTCTTGCATGTCGCGCGGCTCGCTCTCGCGGGGCTTTGCATTTCGTCCCTTCCTCTCTCTCTCTCTCTCTCTCTCTCTCCCTTTCCTATCCCCTTTCTCTCTCCTTTCTTTTTTTCGCGTCCGTACTTTGAATTATTCAGCCAGCCGCGACACGGTTCGCGAGACGCCACCCGCGACAGCATGGCGGCCGTGTGTGTGTGTTTCTTGCTTCTGATTTCTACTTTAATATTTATTTATTGTACCCCAAGGAATCAAGTCGAATCAAGCCCTCGTCTTTTTTGTGTGTCCAGGTGGTGGTGTCCCGTGCCGAGAGCCGTGAGGACCGTGAGGACCGTGAGGACTTGGGAAGGATCAGGTGAGGATACTAATTAGGGGCGAATCCCCTCCGCCGCGCGCAGCCACGCGCAGCCGCGCGCCAAGGGGCGGCCCGGGTGGGCCCGGGTGGGGCCGAGAGGCGGGCTTAGCCAGCGTGAAGACCGAAGCGGAGGACCAAAGGCATACAGGATACAGGCCTCGGAGATGGGTTCGCCTCGCCTTCGCCGCCTTCGCCGCCTTCGCCCCGCAGAGTAGATTGCGCTGCCGGCCGTACACACCGCTAAGCCCTCACACCTTGCCGCGCTCGGTGTGTGTGTGTGTGTGTGTGGTGTGGGGGAGCATGTAGTGGACAACATGGTGGCTCCCACCGCAATATACAGCGTTCCTTATGGAGCGCCGGGATCCTTCTGCTGCCCTGGCCACTCCAGTGGCCCGTGCCCCAGTCCCCCGCAGCCCCAATACGTCCTTCGTCGTGTCCTTTTTCCGTTCGCCTGCTCTCAATTAGACAAAGTGCACGCCTAGCCCTGCTTCTCTCTCTCTCTGTTCCTCTCTCTCTTCACCCTCTCTCTCGCTCTCTCCCAGTCTCCCTCTCACTGTGGCGGGTGTCGCTCCGTTGACACATGGGTTGCCTGCGTGCCAATACATGCCGTGTGGGTGAGCATATCCGTTTAGCGCGGCTGATCTGGCGCGGCCCCGGGCGAACTCCTCCCTACGCCCAGCCCAGGCCCAGCCCAGCCCAGGCCCAGCGTGGCCCCAGGGTGACGGCGTGATGAGAAAATCGGATTCCTAACTTGGGCGGCGGTGTCAGCCTGTCCCTGTCCGTCTTGGCGGCGGTGGGCAGTGGGCGGTGGGCTGTGCGGTGGCGGGGTCGCTCCGGGTCGCTGCCCCGTGCCTAATGCGGTTCCCCGGGGCCTGCTCGGCCTGCTCGGCCTGCTCGGGACGTCCCTGTCTCCTCCGCTCATCCCCTGGCACTCTGGCTCGACGTGTGGGCCCCATGTGCGGCGGTGCGGCGCGCCCCCATCCTCGCCGTCGTCCTCCAAGCCGCCACGCGGGGCCGCCGCGACCACCACGCGTCACTCGCCGGAGGGGACGCGGCGGCCGACACCAAGCCCATCGTGCTGCCGTGCCGTGCCGCCGCGGTGCAAGCGACCAGGCAGAATCCGCCCAGCGGGTTCGCCGCCCTGTCTCTCTCGCACTCGTGGCGCGTCCTGTACCGGAGCGAGGGAGACAGACGCGAAAGCGCTTTTCGGAATCAGCCTACAGAGGCGGCGTGGATTAGCCCGGGTAATCCACGGATGAATCCGGTCCGCCGCGCCGCCGCGTTGCTTACCCACGCGCATCGGACGCCCCGCGCCGCTCGCTCGGCTCGCCGCGGCTCGCCGCCACCCACAAGCAGGCCGTCCGCGCGGCGGGGCGCGGCGGGGCGCGGCGGGGCGCGTACCTTGGAATTAAAGTTGGCCAGATTGGCGCGTGCCTCCGCCTCGGCCTCGGTCGCCGATTGGCCGATGGCGCGGCCATGGCGCGGCCGCCGCCCGAGAGATTGGGTCGCCGTGGCGGCCTTGGCCAGGCCTTGGCGCCGCGCGCCGCCCCGAGTCGCAAATAGTTTCCCTCGGGTGGCGCGGGAAGAAGCGTTAGTTGCAGCAACAAAGTTGACTTTGAGCGGCGCGGCAACGGCAAAAAATTACTTTCCGTCGCTCAAAACTGATTTTGCCGAAAATGTCCTCAAATCAACTATCGCCCAACGCTGCCTCCAGACTGGAGACGGAGCGTTCTCTCGGTCCCCGCGGGCCTCGGCGAACCTCGGCCACCTCCATTTTTCACATGGCACTACGTGGCACTGCCCCGCCGGCGCTGCGGCCTAAATCGCCGCCGGGATCGCCTCCCCGCCGTCTGGCATGGTCTGGCAGGCCAGCGGGCGGATTGCGAAAAGCCTTTTCGTCGCTCTGTCTCTGTCGCACTCGTGGGGCGTACCGTGCGGGTGCGAGAGAGACAGAGCGACGGAACGACCCCTCGGGATGACGGGAATCGCTCTGCAGGCCACTGCGGGCCGGAACGGAGCGGAGCGGACGGAGGAAACGGTCCGAGGGTCGCGAAAATGCATCTCAAAACTTGGCCAACTCGGGACCCGGCCCTAACTCTGCGACTTTTTCTTCCGAGCCACTGCAGGGTCCACGGGGATGGCAGCGGAATCAAAGACACCCCCCTCCCCGCCCCCTCACGGCCACCTGCAGCGCTAGCTGTCGGGGCGAACGGGTTGCGGACGGCCGAAAGGACCGAAAGGATAGAACGAAAACAACCAGCACCCTTCTGAGTTTCCATCTCGGCGGCGCCGCGCCCGACTGCTCGCCGGGGAGAGAGCGCCGCCATGTGTGCGAGACTTGATTTAGTAACCCGACCCGCGCTCCTCGGCGTGAATAGACAGGCCCGCTCCGGGACTGGGTTCGAATACCCCAGCTTCCCTTTTTTTTCGCCCCCACCTTGAGTATCCGGCCCTCCAGGTACACGGTATTGGTCTCAGCGCGTCGCCCTTGCCCCTTCGCCTTCGAAGGTCACGCCGTCTCTCTCTCCCTCACCCCTCTTTTCCGCGCGTATGCACTGGCGGACGAGCCCAGTTGCGCCGATCGGGCTGGTGTGCTGCTGCCTGCGCTGACATGAACAACGTAGTGCTCTACTGACAACCGGAAAACGCGTATGGACACGGACTTCACGCACGCGCGCTTTCTCTCTCTCTCTCTCTCTCTCTCTTCTTCTCTATCTCCATCTCACTCTCTCGCTCGCTCCCTCCCATTTCCCCACTGCAGCCCAAGCCCGCTCCTTTTACCTTGTTTGCCTCAATTTTCGCGCGGTTTGTTCCCACAGCCGGAATGCGGCCCCGTTCATCATAAAAGTTTTCCACCGCCTCTTCCCCTCTGCATCATATTGATCATACAGTTTTTCCGCGCGTGTGCGCCTGTGTGCGCGCGCGTGCGTGTCGTGTGTGTGTGTGTGTGTGTGTGTGTGTGTGTGTGTGCGTGTGTGCGGCGCTGAGGCATGGCTTTCCGATCCATTCCGGGCCGCACCTGAGGCGCCACTCGATACAGGCCTGGCCGCCGTCAAAGGCACCGCCGCTGCGCTCAATTGCCGGCCAAGGAGCGGGTCGCTCTGTCTCTCTCGCACACAGCAACGGCACACGGCGCGCCCCCGTGAGTGCGAGAGAGACGGCATCAGCCTGCTACACAAGGGCGGCGAGGTGGTGGGGTGGGGCGGCATAAGTTGAACGGGCCGAACAAGAAGACCGCCGGTGCCGGTGTTCATCGTTTGTCCTATCTCTTGTTTTTCGATTTGGCCAAATTTCACCTGCCCGTCAAGTCCTCCACTTCCAGGCTGCGTCTTTACGTTCTGTGGTGGCCAAGAGCAAAGAGGCATCGTGTCTCGGCTCTCGGGGCGATCGATCGATCCCAAACTCAACTTTTAAAGGAGAACAAATATTATTACAACAAATTCACAGCCTCGGGAAGTTTGCTTTGGGAAAATTGTCCTGCAGCCATGCCTTGATTGACAAAGAGCACAAGCCGTGATGAGCCCCGGCGAGGCGGCCGTGGCGGTGTCTTGGCGGAGAGGTTCGCTGCGCCGAGCGAGACCATGGAGTCGGCAGTGCAAGCCCCGCGTCAAGACGCGATGAGGCTGGCCGTGCACTTTGTAGCCAGCAGGCTGTCTCTCTCTGTCTCTCTCGCACTCGGGGCGTCCCCAGCGGTGCGAGAGAGACAGAGTGCACGCCGTTCGGCCGGAGTCAGCCTGCCGGCCAGTGGACAGGGGGAGGCGTCACGAGTCAGGCAAATGGGATTCCGAAGTCAAGTTTGGCGCGTCGCTTTGACGGCCACCTTGGCTCCGGAGCTCCGCGCCCAACATCGTCGTGCTGGACTCCGGCCGGACTGTCACGTGGCCGCCGGCCGCGCTAATGACTGTCATGCTCAAGTTTGGCGCGGTGCTTCGGCAGGGTGGCGTTTCGTGTCCGCCACGGCTGCAAACTGAGCCAACCGAACGTGACGACGAAGACGATGACGAAGACGAGGACGGACGACACAGCAGCCCCTTCCATTCCGATCGGCACGCCGCCCTGGCCGAGGCCACCAGGGCCTGGCCGAGGGTCGCGGCGACAAGGCCTGCCCGACAAGGCCTGCTCGACAAGGCCTGCTCGACAAGGCCTGCTCGACAAGGCCTGCTCGACAAGGCCTGCTCGACAAGGCCTGCTCGACAAGGCCTGCTCGAAACAAGGCCTGCTCGACAAGGCCTGCTCGACAAGGCCTGCTCGACAAGGCCTGCTCGCAGGCTCAAGGCCTGCTCGACAAGGCCTGCAAAGGCTGCTCGACAAGGCCTGCTCGACAAGGCCTGCTCGACAAGGCCTGCTCGACAAGGCCTGCTCGACAAGGCCTGCTCGACAAGGCCTGCTCGACAAGGCCTGCTCGACAAGGCCTGCTCGACAAAGGCCTGCTCGACAAGGCCTGCTCGACAAGGCCTGCTCGACAAGGCCTGCTCGACAAGGCCTGCTCGACAAGGCCTGCTCGACAAGGCCTGCTCGACAAGGCCTGCTCGACAAGGCCTGCTCGACAAGGCCTGCTCGACAAGGCCTGCTCGACAAGGCCTGCTCGACAAGGCTGCTCGACAAGGCCTGCTCGACAAGGCCTGCTCGACAAGGCCTGCTCGACAAGGCCTGCTCGACAAGGCCTGCTCGACACGTCGCCTGCTCGCAAGGCCTGCTCGCAAGGCCGCTCGACAGGGCCAGTGGCTCGACAAGGCCTGCTCGACAAGGCCTGCTGCAGTGCGAGCAAGGCTCCACTGGCTCGACAAGCGCTGCGGCCTGACGCCGCCACGGCCTCTCCGTGCCCGAAAGCCGCTCAAAGTATGCGGCTGCTGAAAGCTAGTCGACGGGCTCGCGCGTGCCCGGCCCCGGGCCGCCGTGCCAGGGCCGTCGCCGCGGCACGCACCGTGTGGCTCTTCTGCTGGCGGCGACCTGCAGCCCCGACCGCCTCTCCTCGCCCGAATAGCTCGAAAGACATCGCGCTTAAACGATGCCGCGTCGCCGTGCCCGGCCGGGCCCGGCCGTGCCAGGGGGTCGCCTCGGCACGACCGTGTGAGCTCTTCTGCTCGCGGGCGACCAGCAGACTCATTCCGAACCGCTCTGTCTCTCTCGCCCCCCTGTGAGTGCGAGAGAGACATAGCGATGAAAGCGATGCCCTGAACCAGCCTGCCCGGGCCACTTATTGCCGCGCCAAAACCGTCAATAAATAGAGAAGGCAGCGCGGCCGGCCTTGGAGCCCTCTCGGTGCTCTCGGCCTCCTCGGCCTCCTCGGGGCGCGGCGCGTGGCGGGCTGCCTACTCGCACGCAGCGGGGCGCGGCGAGGCGGGACGGGGTGGGGCGCGGCGGGGCGCGGCGGGGTGCCTTGCTGAATGGCACCGCACGGCACCGCGCACCGCTTCGCCGCGAACTTGGAATGAGGCGTGCCGCGAATGCGACGCCGAGCATGTTTCGTTTCGTTCCATTTCGTTTCATTTCATTTCATTTGGCCGCCGAGTCGATGTGATGAGTGGCCCGGCCCGGCCCGGCCCGAGTGAAGGGCTGCGGAGCAAAACACGGTCCGCAGATCGTTTTCGTCGCTCTGTCTTTGCCGCACTCGTGGGGTTGCGAGGACGGAGCGACGTCAAGACCCTTCGGAATCACGCGCCAGAGAACTCTTGAGTTTCCTCTTGGGAGCACTGCGGGGCATGCTGGTTACAGGTAGGGTGGCGTGACAGTGTATAAGTCCCGGGGAAAAGGGAGGGGGGGGGGCAGTGTGTGAGCTTTGTTTACGGTGGCCCCGCGTCCGGCGGCGAACAGGGTGTCGCGCCGTCGCGCACCCTTTTGGGTCCGGCTAGGTTACGGGTCAGGTAGCGCCCCGGTTTATAGGTCGTTGTAAATCCGCGCGGACAGGTTAAGTCCACTGGAGTGTTTGCGCGGCCTTTAGCTTTAGCTCGCTTTAGCCAGTCCCGCTGCCGCACGTGGGCCAGAAGACCGGTGGAGGCGCCGTTCGGAGAGCAACCCATTGGTGGGGTCACACGTTCTGTTCGAGTCCCATTTAGCGACTCTGGAGCTCAAAACGCGTCTCGAATTTTGGCCAGCTCCGCAGCGGCCTTCTGGCCCACCGTGTGCCGTGCTGGGCGTGCTGCAGACTGCTCGCTGTGCCTTGGTCTGTCTCCAGAGCCTCATGTCGGGCGTTATTGCAACCCTGGCGGCGTGGGGCCTCGGCAGGCCTCAGCG
Source organism: Thrips palmi (assembly GCF_012932325.1). Lineage (NCBI taxonomy): Eukaryota > Metazoa > Arthropoda > Insecta > Thysanoptera > Thripidae > Thrips > Thrips palmi. Next base: position 2,673,087 of record NW_023144624.1, on the reverse strand, counting down.
TTCTAATCGGCGCCTCGGATCGTTTTTGCCTCCAACGGCATGCCTCCCAGCGGGGCGCCCCGGCCGAGGTAGTGCTGCAGGCCGATTCCAAACAATCGCCTCGCTCTGTCTCTCTCGCACGCCTTCGGGACGTCCCATCGGTGCGAGAGAGACAGAGCGACGGAAGCTGCCGCGCCCACGCGCTCCACATTCGCCCCGAAACTGTGGCAAGCGGCCCAGACGGCCCAGTCGTCGCGGCGCGGCGGGGCGGGGGTGTGTGCTGCTTGCTGGCTTGCTGGCTTGCTGGCCCAGTTAGCCCGGCCGCTGAAGCCGAAACGCGACGCGCGCGCTTATCACTGAACGTGAGCCATTTCACACTGATTCAGATTCACTGGGTTCGCCGTGTCCGCCCTGTCCGCTCTGTCCGCCCTGTCCGCTCTGTCCGCCCTGTCTGGCCGCTCGGCGCCCTGCCGGCTTTGCCGCAGTAATTTTCTAATTGAGTTCGGCGGGCGCGCCACCACGCGTGGGCAGGCCCGGCAGGCCCGGCAGGCCGGGGACCGCGTCCGGAAACGGATCGACGGTCATTCCCCGTGCGCCGCCGATGGCCGTTCTTTTCTTTGCCGTCGCCTTTTCTGTGTGCGAATGGGAAACGCGGTGGAAGGGGAATGCTGAGTGATGCCGTCGTTGATGGCGATGATACGGGGCTGTACTGCTGGGAGTCCGCATCAGGCAGGAGCCTCTTGGTCAACCGGCCTCGGGCGACGGGCCCAGAGTGTGTTCCCCATCCCCTAGCTCCCCCTTCCCTGTCCCCGGCACACGGCACGCTCGTCGCGCTTTCCGACGCCCCCCACGGCCCTGGCGCCGCGCCAGCCCGCTCCAGCCCGCCTGCCATGGGCCGGGCCGGACTGCTGGACGCCCTCTCCAGTGATCCCGGAGTAGTTGTTGGCAGATTATGGGCCTGAACCCTTCCGTGCCGATACCCTCGGGAAACGGGACGCGGGGGCCGGGCTGGGCGGCCGGCCCGCTGGCTGATGGAGTGTGAGTGCGAGGGCGGCCCTAGCTCTCCGAGGGCCAGATACAACAGCCCCTGTCGGCCTGCTAACAGGAACGGCCGCGCCGTCCAGGCTGCCCTCCATGCTGCTCTCCAGGGCCGTGCCCGGCCGTGCCCCACAGCCTCCAGCCTGCCCGCCCTGGCCCGCCCTGGCCCCTGGCGCCGCGGAGATGGAGTTCCGATGTAGTTATGGCCCCGGAGGAACGACCCCCGTTACCCCCAAGCACGCGCAAGCACGTCCATATCAACTTTCTCCTGTTCGCGCTTCGCGGGCCGTATCTGACTCGGATCTGACTGGCTCGCCGCGCCGTCTGGAGATGGCGCCCCGACCCGCCCCGCCCCACCCCGTGTATCGCACGCTGTCGATGCGCCCCTGCCGCCCCGCCCCGCCCCGCCACCCCGCACCGACATTGTCGGTTTACGATCTTGGCAATCGGAGGCCAAGCAGGACCAGAGCAAGGTCCGCCCCGGACCCGGCGGTCTATCATGCCGGAGACATCGCGGGATTGACAAGGCTGTAACACGTTTACAGCCGTACATACTTTGTCGTTGTTGGCCGCCTGGGTGCGCGCTGCGCGTGCAGCACAGAGCACAGCGGCAGCAAGCGGCAGGGGGTTGGGGTTTGGCTTTCGGCGTTCCCCTGCCGTTCGTTCGTCCTGACAGTTCGGTTGTCGTGTTCCAGATGGCTGGCTCGGTGTTCGGACTGGACAAGGGGTGACGAGGGCCGTGCCGCGCCGTCGCCATGAAGGCCGTCGCCATGAAGAAGGTTGCCGTGAAGGCCGTGAGGGGTCCCTGGACGCTGTCCCTGCTGCTGCTCCTCGCCCACCTGGACCCCAACGGCCCTGGCTGCGGCCTCGCCCTCCCGGCGTCCTCGGCACCACCGGCCTCGGCACCACCGGCCTCGGCACCACCGGCCTCGGCACCATCGGCCTCGGCACCATCGGCCTCGGCACCATCGGCCTCGGCACCATCGGCCTCGGCACCATCGGCCTCGGCACCATCGGCCTCGGCGCCCCCACCGCCACCCTCACCAGCAGCTTCGGTTTCCAGCACGGCCTCCAACGCCACGGGGACAGCTCCAACGACGACGTCCCACCTGTCTTCCTCGTCCTCGGGGCCATACCCTCAAACTCCGGGCCCTCCTCTAACGTCCACCGCGGTCTCAGTGCCAGCCTCCACCACGGCCGCCACCACCACGATGACCTCCACCGCGGTCTCCACGACAGCCTCCATCACGGCCTCCACCACGACCGCCACCAATACGACCACGGCCACCACGAACACCTCCACCACGGCCACCACAAACGCAACCTCCGTCAAGGCCACCAGCACAAGTCCTCTGGCTGAAAAAGCTGCATTGAAATCGTCCTCGGCGGGGGGAGGCCGCGCTACCGATGGCGCTGATATGTCATCGAGCGCCCCGGCCTCGGCCCCGACCTCGGCCCCGACCTTCACCACCGCGCGCAGCACGAGCACGGCTGCAGCAGCTGGGACAAGTGTGCTGAAGTCACCCGCCGCCCCCAAAGCCGCCCCCACGTCCGCCCCGACGTCCACCCCCACGACGACGCCGCGCCGCCCCGGCACGGCCGAGACCCACGTCTGGCTGCCCAGCGCGCCCCCTGTCAAGGTACCCGACGTGGCCGCCGCCAACGACACCGAGCTGGACACGCCGCCGCCCGCCGTGGACGTGCAGGGCCTGGACGAGGACAACTTCACCTACTACAAGAACTGCACCAACGACTACTGCGTGCCGGACGAGCACTACGTCGACATGATCGTGGACTACATCTTCCCCTCCAAGCTGGAGTGGTTCTTCATCGGGCTGCACGCCCTGGTGTTCGTCGGCGGGCTGGTGGGGAACGCGCTCGTGTGCGTGGCCGTGTACTGCAACCACACCATGCGCACCGTCACCAACTACTTCATCGTGAACCTGGCCGTGGCCGACTTCCTCGTGATCCTGGTGTGCCTGCCGCCCACCGTCATCTGGGACGTGACGGAGACGTGGTTCATGGGCACGGCGCTGTGCAAGATCGTGCTCTACTTTCAGGTGAGTTCCTTTTTCACGCACTCGCATTGCTCGGCGCCGTTTTACGCGGGAGTGGAGGGGGAAAGCGGCGAGTTATTGCGATTCTCGGTTTGGCCTCTCGGCTCAACATCCCCGCCGTGCTTTCATAAAGCCGCCGTCGGAGGCGGCGTGGGGGCGAAGCAAGCGAAGGCCGAAGGGTGTTGCTCCTCCGGTCGAAGACCCTGGAGTCGCCGGCGGGCCAGCGCCTCTCGCCGGCAGTGAGCACGCCCTCGAGGGTGGTTCAGGCGGAGACTGCGCGCCGTGTTGGCCTAGGGTGGCCGAGGGCCGGGGGTGCGAAAGTGAGCGCCAAAGCCAGTCCGAGGGGCGAGGCCGGGCGAGGCAGAAGGACTCTCGATTGGCCGGCCCGGTGGTTATCCATGTCCGAACGTGAGCCGCCTCCCAAGCGGGCAAGCGGCCCCCGAGCGGCCCGGGGCCGGGGCGTGTGCTGGGGCGCGCCTGGAGCGTGCCCGGCCGGCGGGCGGGGCCCCCGTGGGGCCTCCAGGGGCGGGGGACGATGTGGCGACTCGCAAGACGGGTAGCAAGACACTATTCATCTCTAGATTACACCGGTATAGCACCTCCACAATGTTCGTCTACCCGTTTGAGCAAGTCACCACCACGGCAATGGAGAGCCCCCACCGACACCAACTTTTGAGGTCAAGTGCCCCGGACTGACTTTAGAAAATTAGTCAAACGCCGGGTGTCGAACCCCAGTCCCCCGGTTCAAAGAGCGACGCCTCCTCGCTTGAGCCCATTCCTAATGACTGGTTGAAGCGGTGTGGTGGCAGGCTTGATTCGCGCTGACGATCCCCGTCGCCGTGGCTGTGGCCGCGGCTCCACCTGGCTGCCTCTCATTCGACCGAGGTGCTCCAAGCGAGGCGTAGCGAGGCGTTCCAGAGTCCCATACACTGTACACAAGCCTCGTTGTCGGCGTAATTGCCACGTCCTGGAAAAACCGCGCGCGCGTCCTGAGGGTCCTGGAGGGTCCTGGAGGCCGGGGGAGGTCCTGGGGGTGGAGGGGCCGGGAGGGGCGCCGCGAAAGCCAATCACCCCGACGACGCCCCATTACGACTACCGACATAAGCACTATCGGCGCGGCGGCGTGGCTGTGTCTCCTTTGAGGAGCTGCACACGCCCACGTTCCCTGGAGCGCGTTTCAACCGAGCGCTGGGGGAGGGGGGGGACACCTCTCGGGGTACAATTAGCTTGAATTGAGAACGGGGACAATGACTCGGCCCGGGGCGTGGCGGCGTGGCGGCGTGGCGGCAGGGGGCGTGCACTTCCCGCCAAAAAGTGCGCAGGGAACCGCGAGGAACCGCCACAGACGTGGGCGGGCTGCTGCTGTTTCTGCTGCTCTGCTGCTGTTTCTGCTGCTGTGCGGATGGCAGTGCTGCGGGTGGCGGCCTCCGCCAGCAGTGCCTCGTTCGCATGCTCCAGCGCGCGGCGTTGCGGCGGCAGCTTCCTTCCGAGCCTGCCGGGGGAAAAAGTGGCCAGCCTTAATGGAAGGCAAGCACGCGGTTTATTAATTTTGATCCCCGCGGATCTTTGTTTTCTTTTTATCACATGGTGGTGTGTGCTTTTTCGGGGGGAGATGAGCGTTTTGTTCGGCCGGCCGGCCGGCCGGTCGGCGCACGCGAGATCCTTATCGCACAGTTTCCGATCGGAAGGCGGGCCGGCGGCCCATGTGGGGCGGTCGGGGCGGTCGGGGCGGTCGGGGCGGTCGGGGCCTGCGGCGGAAACGGAGAGGGGGCTGGAGCCGCGGGCCGAGGGCCGGCCGGTCAAACACGCAATGAAGCATTTGCAGCATTTGCAGCGCACGCACGCACGCGTCGGGGCAGGGCACGGCGAGCAGGGCACGGCGAGCAGGCGCGCCCCGCCAATGGAAACCAAGAGGACGCGCACTGGATGCACGGAACATTAATGGGCGAGAAATAAAAAGAAGGAAATTTTTAGTCAAACTCTCTGCGAGGCGAGCTGCTCGAAAAGGCATTCGGCACAGCATCGCGTCGAGTGCACGCCCCGTCGTCGTCCCCCCGTGTGTTTGGCGCGCTGCTGGTTTTAATAAAATGGTCGAATCGAATCGGAATCGGAATCGAATCGAATCGCGCGCAGACACACGGCAGCCCCAGCCCCGCCGGGACGCGGACCGGCCGGGCCGGCGCGGCGCGGCGTTCGTTCGGCTTTATCGCCACATTAGTCCGCGTCCCCCGACGTCCATCCAGCGGGCCGATCCGATCCCGCGCGCCGCTCTCCTCTCTCTCGCACTCGCGGGGCGTCCCGGAGCGGTGCGAGAGAGACGGAGCCACGGCGCGGCTCGTCGGGACCGCTCGGCGGCATCCAGCGGTGCACGCGTTCATTGGATCCTTTGGAAAGGAAAGCGGAGAAAAAGCGCGGAATAAACGAATGCGAAGCGCACGGCCAAAACTGACCAATAAGAAGCTTAGAGTTGACTTTGCTGAAATTTACTTGTCACACCGACTGCTAGGAAAGTACCCTACACCCCCGTGGGAACATCTACGTAAAATCCACATTCCATCCACGTGGATCTAAGTGGATTAGTCGGATGAAACTTTTTCACCTAAGATCCACGTGCACAAGTCAACCAACGCGTGGTATTTCGGTTCACACTTTTTCCACAGTGCGGACGCGGGGCCGAGCGAGTGCCCTTTGATGGGCTGCCTGTTGCAGTGCGGCGCGGCGCCACGCCATTGACGTGTCACCTGCAGCGACCTGGAGCGACGAGGACGTGACGTGGAAGTGACGTGGGCGTGACGAGGACGCGACGAGCACGTGACGTGGCGCCAGCGAGTCCGCCCGCACACCGCCGCAACAGAGAGTGGAGTCAGTGGAGTGCCGGGGTCGAGAGTGCGGGAATCCGAACCCCGAACCTTGACCTCTGCAGACTGATGGAACGGTGCCAAGAGGGTCGGAGGTCGGTCGGCGGGGCGGCTGCGGGCTGCCGCCGAAGGGTTCTTTGTCGCCCTCGCACTCACGGAGCGACTCCCTTGGGGTGCGAGAGAGACAGACAGTGCTCGGAATCGGCCTGCCGGCCGCACAAAGTTGCAAGCGCCGGAGCCAAATGAGCAGGCTGTACCCGCGTGGGCTGCAAGGGCAGGACGGTGAGCGCGTAGGGCGGCGCAGGGTGGGGCGGGCCGTGTGGGCAGCGTGTCCATCAGCGCGGCCTTGTTTGGGTCCTGCGAGGCCGCCTTGTACTTTCCTCATACGACGCCACGCGGGCGCACGGCCACGCCGCCACGCCACAGGGCGCGCCGACTTCCAGCGCCGAGGACGCCACAAAGTGCCTCCTCGTCGAGATTGCCTATTTGCCGCGCGCCCCGCGGCGGCTTGGCCCGCGCCGCGTCGCGCCCCGCCACGCCACCCCGCCCCGCCCCGCCCCGCCCGTCCGTCGCCGGGGATTGCCGGTAATCGACACTCGCCGTCGTCCGGACCGATTCGTACGCAGTAAAAGTGTCGCGGCTGGCGCGGCCGGCGGCCCTGGGCGGCCCGGCCCAGAAGAAGAGTGTCTCATAAAAGTCGTCCGTTCGGAGAGGCTGGTCCCCCGGCCAATATTGGCTGTGAGAGTGCCTCTGCATATTACGATGGTTTCGAGAGGCACGCCGCCCCCGCACCGCCCCCGCGCCACCCGTCGCACCCTTCGCTCGCCGTTTCATAGTCGCACTCGCTTGCCCACTCTTCACCTCCCGGCCCTCCCCGCGCAGTACGACGGCGTACGACGGCGAATCGCAGAGACAGAAAAAAGAAGCCAGGCCTTCCCTCTCAGGCCTGCCTTGCCGCGTGCAGCGGGGCAGCAGGCGGCTGTCATTATTTTTATTTTTATACGGTTTTATAGCCTCGCGTAACCTGACTGCGAATAACCTCCTGCTCCGCTGGACTGAGAATAATGCGTCTGCCGGGACAACAACCCCATCACGGCGATCGGACCGCCCGGCCCGACTCGGCCGGCCCTCGCCGCGCTGGCCGCGCCGTTAACGGCTGTCCCTTTTTTTCGTGCTCTAATCAAAATTCAGGCTGAAAATAAATAGACACAGTAACTAGGGTGCGGAGCGGGGGGCCGAGGGGGCGGTGGTTGTGCAACTTTGCTAGTTGTTTGTCAATGACAGCGGGGCGAGCGGGGAGGGCAGAGAAAGAGGGGGCCGACGGCGGGGTCGCGAGAGTAAGAGGCATCGCATCGCGCCATGGCGGCATCGCACGGGGCTAATATTGACATGTCCGGAGGGCGGGCTCCACGTAGCTCCACGTCGGACGGGGGTGGCGGCAGGGCGGAGGCCGAGCGCGTAGGTGGAGGCGTTGTGTCGGGGGCCTTTGGAAATGAGACTTAGGCACCATCGCCTCGGGACGGCGTGGACGACTCATGAAGATTGGATAACCCGCCGTCGCGCCGTCGGCAATGATAGTTTACATAACGCGGCCCGCGTCGCCCGCCGCGCTGCACGTCCGGAATACTCACGGCTCGCGCGCTGACGCCGTGCGGGCCGTGGGCCTCCGGCACGGCCTAGTTCGCCATCTCTCCACGCAGTCTCTACTTCGTGCTGCGTACGGCGTGGTGGTGGAGCCTAGTGGAGCCGGGTCATCACCCTGCTGCTGGCGTGCACCTCCCGCCATTTTTTACACGGCATCAAAAAGTCGTGTGCGCCTCCGTAAAGCCCTGCCCCGCGCCGCGCCGCCAAGGCTCCCCCCCCCCCACCCCCCACCCCCTCTGCTCCTCCCCGCCGTCTTATCGTGGTGCTGGCGCAGGAGTTTTACTCTCCGCGGGTCTGCTGGCTGATTCCGAGGGGGAGGTCTCTCTCTCGCTCGCTCGCTCTCATGGGGCGTTCCGTATAGGTGTGAGAGAGACAGGCCGACAAAACCTCCCCTTCGGAATGAGTCTGCTGGCGGCGACGGGGGGCGGCGACGGGTGGCGGCTCCGTGTGGAGGTGCGCGGCTGCGCGGCCGAGTCGGAAGAATTTTAAAAGACGCCGATAGCGCCTTAATGTGCAATATGACGCGACCCCGCCGCGCCGCCGCCTTGACCTGCAGCCGGTCCAGCCGCGCTGGCCAACTGCGCACGTGCACCGCACAGTGGGCCAGAAGACCGGTGGAGGCGGCAAAAATTCTAGACGCGTTTTTAGCTCCAGAGTTGCTAAACAGGCCTCGAACCTAACGTCACCTAACGTGTGACCTCACCAATAGGTTGCTCTCTTAACGAGCAATTCATTGGTGGGGTTACACGTTCGATTCGAGGCCTTCGACCGCGGTCTGACCCACTGTGCACCGGCCTCCTGCACTCCTGCAGCATTCCCGCAGCACGCCGCCAGCATGGCGCGTGGGGACGGAAACGTGTCGCCCTGGGGGCTCCCTTCACATCTGTTGCGTGCCGCCTAATCAGAGCCTCAGGGTCAGGGCCTCGCTCACGGCCTCGCTCACGGCCTCGCTCACGGCAGCCCGGCCAACGAGTGGCATTCAGGGCTTACATTGACGGCGGCCAGCTTGCCTGGCGGCCTCCCCTTCCCCCCTCTCTCGGGGCAGCATCATTTGCCTGCCTTGGAGACTGCAGTCCGACTGAGAAGCTCCAGACAAAAAAAACCACTTGGTCGGCGACATCCTAGGAGCGGGCGCTTGTGGTGTTTTATCGGTTCCTTGTATGTATACGAACTGCCGAAAAGACACTTGGACGAAATCCGACACCCCCTGTGGCTTTGGTACGGGTCTAAACACCCCAAAAACAGCTGTTTTCGAGGGTTTGGGACTAGATGGGTTCTCGCAAACCGAGATCCAAAAAAGTACCCAAATGGGTCTCAGATACTCAAAAAAATGCGCTCTTTCGAATGCCGTGTCGAACGAGGCTCTACGACGTCGGGTTTGGATGCTACGGGCTCTCAAAGTTGCTCAATTTCACTATTTTTACTGAAGATTTGAGCATATCAGGGCCGTTTGAAGTAGACCATCGGCGATTTCGCTCCTCTTTGTCTTAAATGGTGCCTACCCATAGGTTAACACCCCCACAAAATTTCAGCCATGTCAGGCAATTATTAGAGGAACTGTGAACAATTTAAGTTTTGGGTCATTTTACCACTGGGCTTAGGTAGTTTTGGGTCCAGAAAAAATATTTTTTTAGCTATCTACTTTTGATCAGCACCTCTTGAAACGCCTTTTTAACATGAAGCCTCAAAACTTGAGGACAAACTTGTCTTTTTCTAGCTGTAATTGGAACATAACTTGGAGATACGGCTTTTGGTCTGCCTCATACGGTTTTTGATTTGCCGCATACGGTTTTTTGTTTGCCCTATACGGCTTTTGGTCTGCCTCATACGGTTTTTGATTTGCCGCATACGGTTTTTTGTTTGCCCTATACGGCTTTTGGTCTGCCTCATACGGTTTTTGATTTGCCGCATACGGTTTTTTGTTTGCCCTATACGGCTTTTGGTCTGCCTCATACGGTTTTTGATTTGCCGCATACGGTTTTTTGTTTGCCCTATACGGCTTTTGGTCTGCCTCATACGGTTTTTGATTTGCCGCATACGGTTTTTTGTTTGCCCTATACGGCTTTTGGTCTGCCTCATACGGTTTTTGATTTGCCGCATACGGTTTTTTGTTTGCCCTATACGGCTTTTGGTCTGCCTCATACGGTTTTTGATTTGCCGCATACGGTTTTTTGTTTGCCCTATACGGCTTTTGGTCTGCCTCATACGGTTTTTGATTTGCCGCATACGGTTTTTTTTTTGCCCTATACGGCTTTTGGTCTGCCTCATACGGTTTTTGATTTGCCGCATACGGTTTTTTGTTTGCCCCATACGGCTTTTGGTCTGCCTCATACGGTTTTTGATTTGCCGCATACGGTTTTTTGTTTGCCCTATACGGCTTTTGGTCTGCCTCATACGGTTTTTGATTTGCCGCATACGGTTTTTTGTTTGCCCTATACGGCTTTTGGTCTGCCTCATACGGTTTTTGATTTGCCGCATACGGTTTTTTGTTTGCCCTATACGGCTTTTGGTCTGCCTCATACGGTTTTTGATTTGCCGCATACGGTTTTTTGTTTGCCCTATACGGCTTTTGGTCTGCCTCATACGGTTTTTGATTTGCCGCATACGGTTTTTTGTTTGCCCTATACGGCTTTTGGTCTGCCTCATACGGTTTTTGATTTGCCGCATACGGTTTTTTGTTTGCCCTATACGGCTTTTGGTCTGCCTCATACGGTTTTTGATTTGCCGCATACGGTTTTTTGTTTGCCCTATACGGCTTTTGGTCTGCCTCATACGGTTTTTGATTTGCCGCATACGGTTTTTTGTTTGCCCTATACGGCTTTTGGTCTGCCTCATACGGTTTTTGATTTGCCGCATACGGTTTTTTGTTTGCCCTATACGGCTTTTGGTCTGCCTCATACGGTTTTTGATTTGCCGCATACGGTTTTTTGTTTGCCCTATACGGCTTTTGGTCTGCCTCATACGGTTTTTGATTTGCCGCATACGGTTTTTTGTTTGCCCTATACGGCTTTTGGTCTGCCTCATACGGTTTTTGATTTGCCGCATACGGTTTTTTGTTTGCCCTATACGGCTTTTGGTCTGCCTCATACGGTTTTTGATTTGCCGCATACGGTTTTTTGTTTGCCCTATACGGCTTTTGGTCTGCCTCATACGGTTTTTGATTTGCCGCATACGGTTTTTTGTTTGCCCTATACGGCTTTTGGTCTGCCTCATACGGTTTTTGATTTGCCGCATACGGTTTTTTGTTTGCCCTATACGGCTTTTGGTCTGCCTCATACGGTTTTTGATTTGCCGCATACGGTTTTTTGTTTGCCCTATACGGCTTTTGGTCTGCCTCATACGGTTTTTGATTTGCCGCATACGGTTTTTTGTTTGCCCTATACGGCTTTTGGTCTGCCTCATACGGTTTTTGATTTGCCGCATACGGTTTTTTTTTTGCCCTATACGGTTTTTGGTCTGCCTCATACGGTTTTTGATTTGCCGCATACGGTTTTTTGTTTGCCCTATACGGCTTTTGGTCTGCCTCATACGGTTTTTGATTTGCCGCATACGGTTTTTTGTTTGCCCTATACGGCTTTTGGTCTGCTTTTTTTCAAGGACAAACTTGTCTTTTTCTAGCTGTAATTGGAACATAACTTGGAGATAAAGACAAGTTTGTCCTCAAGTTTTGAGGCTTCATGTTAAAAAGGCGTTTCAAGAGGTGCTGATCAAAAGTAGATAGCAAAAAAAATTTTTTTTTTCTGGCCCCCAAAACTACCTAAGCCCAGGGGGTTAAAATGCCCCAAAAATTTTTAAATTTTTCACAGTTCCTCTAAAAATTTGCCTGACATGGCTGAAATTTTGGGGGGGTGTTTACCTTGGGTAGGCCCATTTAAGACAAAGAGGAGCGAAATCGCCGATGGTCTACTTCAAAAGGCCCTGATATGCCCAAATCTTCAGTAAAAAAAGGAAATTGAGCAACTTTAGAGCCCGTAGCATCCAAACCCGACGTCGTAGAGCCTCGTTCGACACGGCATTCGAAAGAGCGCTTTTTTTTTAGTATCTGAGACCCATTTGGGTACTTTTTTTGGGTCTCGGTTTGCGAGAACCCATCTAGTCCCAAAACCCCCGAAAACAGCTGTTTTTGGGGTGTTTAGACCCGTACCAAAGCCACAGGGGGTGTCGGATTTCGTCCAAGTGTCTTTTCGGCAGTTCGTATACATACAAGGAACCGATAAAACACCACAAGCGCCCGCTCCTAGGATGTCGCCGACCAAGTGGTTTTTTTTGTCTGGAGCTGGAGCCACTCACGTGGCGTCACACGTCCGGTTCGAGTCCCATTTAACGACTCTGGAGCTCAAGACGCGTCTGGAGTTTTGGCCGCCTCCACCGGTCTTCTGGCCCACTGTGCGTCGGGCGCCTGCAGGGATGCGCGCCGCGCGTCGGCGGCCTAGGGTGCGGCCAAGGGGCGGCCGGCCTGGCCCGTCTTGCGCGTGCTTGTTTTCCATTCTGGGACACACGCACACACGCATACACTGACACACGCGCTGCATTTACGACCCAGCGAGGCTCTGCAGTAAAGGCGCGTAATTCAGTATCCGTTTTAAGTGGGGTCTTTTGGAGCGGCGCGAGACTGCCGCGCAGACTGCCCCCTCGGGGCCGCCCCGCCTGCCCCGCCTCACATTCCTGCTCCACTCTGTTTGGCCTGTTTGGCTGTTGGCGCGGTGAATTCGCTCTAATTGGCTCGCCTCGCCATGGCGCGCCAGTCCGTCTGCGAGACAAATGCGTGCAGTGTTGCACTGTGCTCCTCGCCTCGGTGGCCCCGCACAGTGGGCCGCCGCTCGGTTGGTCTCTCTCGCACCCCCAAGGGGGCGCCCCGTGAGAGCGACAGAGACCGCTGTTTGGAATGAGAGTGGGGCGCTGCCGCGCTGCTGGCCGGGCCAGACAGGCCGGGCCGGGCACGGCGAGGACGCGGTGGAGTGCGGAGTGATCCGGACCGGAGGCACTGCCCGCCACTGGCTCCTTTTGATGGCGTCGTCAAACTTCGGATTGTAGCGCGGCGGCGTTGAGACGGGGCAAACTAAAAGTGGGACATCTTCACGGCCCATCTGGCTGCCAGGCTAACGAACCGGACGAGCCGGACGAGCTGGACGAACCGGACTAACTGAACGAACCGGACAAATCGAGTGAACCAGACAAACCGGAGGAGCTGGACGAACCGGACGAACCGCCCCTACTGCATCCACTCGCAGCCCCCTCCCCCTCCTCGGGGAGTACATCGTGCCAGCAGGCTGGAAAAACGACGCGATTAGCCCCTCCCCTCCTGCGGCGCTCGACCTCCGCGACAGCCTCGGCGACACCGACACCGAGGTGCCATGCATCAAACGGCCAAAGGCCCTATCCATAACACATGGCGCAAGTTTTACGGCGAAGAGCGTAAAATATTTAAACGGCGCGCGCAAAGTAAAATGTCGGCCCCGTCGGCTCCGTCCCCAGACTCATCCTTTACCCGAGTCAGTCAGTGTCTCTCCCGTCGTCGGCCCGCGCGAGGCAGGGCAGCAGAGATCCGGCCGGGGGCCTGCTTTAAAGTCCCCCGGGGGCGATTCGATGTCCATCGCACTTCTGGATCTGTCTGTCCGTCTGTCTGTCCGCCTGACCGGCTGGGCTGGGGCAGTCGCGGCGAGGGGATTAAACAGTTGCCGAAATCACTCTTAAAGGACTAGCCTTGTGAGCGACTCGTCGGGGGCGGCTCGGAAGGAGGGTGCTGGTGGCGCCGCCCGTCGGCCGACCGAGGTATTATTGATGTCTCGCCGCTGCCACTGTGACACCGGCCAATGTGTAGGCCGGCGCGTCCTCCAGGGCGGGGCGGGGTGAGGGGGGGCGGGGCGGGGGGGGGTAGTTCCGAAGGGGGCGAGGCGGGTGTCGATGGCGCAGGGGCTTTTGCTATATCACACCCCTCATCTCACTCCGCCGCCCTGCGCAGCGATCGGTCATTGTGTCCGAGGACCCCCGCGACCCCCCGCCCGCCTGGTGCCCGGCCGGCGCGGCCCAAGAAGCGCCCTGGACGAGGGGTGGGGGGCGGTGGGGTGGGGAGGAGGGGGAGGTCACGCATGCAGAAAAAGGCGGCGTGCCCCCCTAACCTAATTTGGGGCCGGCAATGTGGCAAAACATGGCGGCTAATTAAGCGAGGCGAGGATGGCGAGGATGGCGAGGCTGGCGAGGCGACGGCGCGGCGGGCGTGACGGATGGGGTAATGAGACGCGAGGGCGGGGCGGGGCGGGGCGGGGCGGGCGGAACCAGCAGGTGAGGAGCCAAGTCGCGGAAATAGTGCGTAAAATTGGTACAACATCTAATTTTGGCTTTTGACAGAGTTTATTGAAGTCAAGGCTTTTTTCTTTTCGCTGCTCCATTCTGGCGTCTGGCTTTACATGACACTCGGGCAGGACAGAAGCTAGTGAGGCGGCGAGTCGGACGAACGTTGTGACACTGTGGGGGTCGTCCGTCAACGCACTGCCGCCCCGCCCCGCCCCGCCCCGCGCCGTTACGACCGGACCGCGTCTGTCTCCAGACTCCTCTCTCCGCCGCGCTGTCGGCGGTGCTGCCCCAGTGGCCGCCTTCGCCCTCACTGGCCCGAGTGGCGTCCGCTGTCCGCTGTCCCCGCTGTCCGCTGTCTGCTGTCCGCTGTCCGCTGCCCCCGCTGGCCGCGATTTTGAGAAGCAGCTCGTTGCGGCCGCGTACTAATGCCGCCGCCCCGTCCACCGCGGGACTGGGGGACTGCAGGCGGCGGTTCCGCACAACAGTAGTAGTTGGCAGCCCTGCCTCTCTCGCACCCTTCCGGGACGCCTCGTGAGTGCGAGACGGCCGGAGCGGCGAAACCCCACGCGGACGGCGCGACGGCGAACGGGCAGCAGCCGGGCGCCTCGCCCCGCCTCGCCTCTCCCCGACAAATGGCGTGTCTCGGCCGGCAAGCGCTGATTGCTGCCCGCCTCGTCCTCGTCCCTCGCTCGCTGCTCGTTGCGGGTTCGCCGCGTTCGCCGCGTTCGCCGCTACTCTCCCGGACCCACTTTTAGCCGCCTCTGCCAGCCGCGGCCCTGGGTCCCTGGGTGGGCCTGGGTGGCCCATCCCCATTGTTCGGTTTTCCCTTTCCCCGCCGTACCGGCCGCGAGCCCCAGCCGGGCCCAGCCGGGCCGCGGTCCAGACGGGCAGCGAGGGGCTGCTGCTGCTGTTGCTGCTTTTGCTGCTGCTGTTGTTGCTTTTGCTACTGCTGCTGTTGCTGCTACTGCTGCTGTCGCGGCGGCGGCATGCCGAGTGCCTCCAAGTGGATGCCCTGCTTGTCCGCGGCACCAGCCACCCGCGTGCACCCTCCCCTCCCCTCCCCTCCCCTGCCGCTGAAGTCCGCCGCCGACTGCAACGACGGCAGCCCTGCCACGTGCCGCCCGATCAAAGCAAGACCGACCGACCGCGCGGCGCGCGCGCGCGCGTGGGAAGGGACCCACATTCTGGCATTCTCTCTCCAAAAAAATGCAATGCATGGAAAACTAGTGTGTCATCCCTCGGACATTTTTCCCGGTCACAGCCGAGATGGTTTCCGGCGTTCTTTTCAGCATACGAAACACACATACACACACACTGACGCGCGCGCTCCCTCTCTACTGTCTCCACACACACAAGCGCGCGCGCGCACACACACACACACATTGCCGTCACACGTCCCGCTTCCTTTTCAGAATGGGAAGCAAGGTCCGCCATACACTGGCATCGCGCCCTCGCGGTCTGCCGGGCCGTGCCGTGCCGGCCGTGCCCATGTTGGCACAGTCGCCGTCGAACAAACACCCCCGCGCTGCGTGCTGCGCGCTCCAAGCCCAAAGCTCGAACGCCTTCCGGTTGTTTTTCAATTCCCGCCATCATCGTCCCCGCCGCTGCTCCGCTGCTCCGCCGCTCCGCTGCCGCTGGGCTGCTGGGCGGCGAGCGCCTGCGAGGTAGGCAGCGGCGGCGCGTGCGACGCAGCGGTGCGTTGCGGGTCTCCTCCGTTGCCTACCTCGCAGGCGCTCTCGCCCTTGACTTGCCGTCGCGGCGTGCTCCGCTCGCTGCCGAGGCTGGCGGCCTGGCCCTGGAGGCCCTGACGGCGGCGCGCGGCCGATCGCTGAATGTGCAGCCCATTGTGCACCATTGTGTGCCCCGGGTCCAAGGCCGCGGCCGCCGACGGCCGACGGGGAGGGTGGGCGTCGGGCGCCGAAGCCGCGGGGCGCCGAGACCCCCAGCCGAGACCGGGGCCGCAACCCAGCGGCCATTTTCCGCCTCTCCGCTAATCGACAAGTCCCCTCCCGTCATCGCCGACGATGCCCTGGCGCTGCAGCCGGCCGCTGCGGCCTCCCCGGTGCAGCGCCCCGCAGTGCCCCGTGTTCATTTCGCCCCGGACAGCGCGCCGCCGGCACTGCTTAGTCGACACTGGCTCACACTTGATTGATTCCCTCGGAGCGCTGGTGTCCCGGGGCACTGGCTGGCGCGTCAACATCTCGGGCTGTGGCAGCGAGCCGAGGCCGGGCGAGCCGGTGGAGGCGGCCAAACTCCGATGCGTTTGAGCTCCAGGTCGCAATGGGACTCGAACCGGCGTGTGACCCCAAATGGATTGCTCTCCCGACGAGGAACCATTGGGGGGTCACATGTGTCTCGGGCACTGTTCAGCGACTCTGGAGCTCAAAACGCGTCTAGAGTTTTGGCCGCCTCCACCGGCTTCTGGCCCACTGTGCGAGGCCGGGGCGGCCCGGGGTGCGAGGCGAGGCGGTGACGCGAAGACGATCCCGGTTATTGGTGGCGGCAGCACTGGCGGGAACTGGAATCGCCAAATCGGGGCGCTGCGCCTGGCCGCTCCCGATGGACCCCACCAACCCCACGACGCAGCCGAAAAGGCCAATCTGGAAGAGGAGCTGCTCTGGACTCGGCGACTCGGATCGAAGCCTCAGGAAGGCGCACGACTAATCGGCGGCGAGGCCCTGCCGGCCCTGCCGGCCCTTGCCACTCCGCGGGGACACTCACCGAGTCGCTCCAACCCTTGACCAGGAACCCTCGACAAAGAAACCCTGACAGAACAACCCACAGCCGTAGTCCTTGACCGTAGAATCCTTCGCCAGGGAGCTTGACCAATCCTCGACCAATCACCGGCGTTGCGTCCTTTCCAGAGGACCCTTAATCAGGGAAGCCCTGGCAGGGGCGCCGGTGTGCTAGCCAAGGTGCTACAGCCGGCCCGGCCGAGGGCAGGACAGGGCGGCGCGGGAAGCCACGGTGTAGCCGCTGCACCACCTCCGGCGGTAGTATACAGCACACAGATTCACTCGAGGAGAAAAACTCCGGCGACGATCTCTTCTCGTTCTGCGGGACGTCGACCAGCAAGGAGGAGAACGGGAGCTATAGCGTGTGTGCGTGTGCGCGCGCGCGCGTGCGCGTGTCTGTGTGTGTGTGTGTGTGTGTGTGTGTGCGCGCGCGCGTGGGCGAGTAGAATGAGAAAAGCCCGAAGAGAGGACGCAGCAGCCGCGCGCGTGCCGCCGGTCGCCAAATGAAAATACTGCCCGGGCGGCATATTGCATTCGCTGCGCGGGGGAGGGGGGGGGGGGAATCCGGTGGGCGTGCAGGGCGAGGGGGTTGACGGGGCGCCGGGCGTGTCCAAGCCCTAGCGTCAGCCTCCCCGCCGCCGCCGTGGCCTCGGTACGTGCGCAGGGCGCAGGACGTTGAGGCCCACGACGACACAACAGCTGTCTCCTCCACTGCACATTCCCCTTTCGCCCAGCATCACGCAGCCGCGCAGACCTGCCGTGCAGACCTGCCGTGCGGGCGTGGGAGGTGTAATGATCTCGAGAGAAAGAGCGGAAAAGAAAGCAGATGAAACGATTAAGTTTTTGTTCAAGCAGAACGGCAGAGGAGCGGCAAACAGTGGAGAACGCGTGGGTCCCAGTGCATCGGCGATTTCGGAACACGACGAAGAGTAGAGCGTCAAAGCAACGCTGCGTCGGGACAAACCGCACTCGGCACAACACTCGTGGTGGTCCACGGTAAACTGCCGAGTTCTCCTCCAACCGATGCCCGCACCCGCATCATCCACCCTCACTCTACCCACACTGCCGCCCGCCACCTACCGCTAGAGCCACACCAATAAAATTTCGACCACAAGTTAGTGTTCTTAATGAGGGGTCATTAAATATCAAAATACGCGAAAAAATGACATAAATTCATTTGGCTTTTGACCGTCTGCTGAAAATGGTCTAACCCGGCCGGCGGGACACCTCTGCCGTGGCAACTTTACTGAATCTGCAGCGCAGTCTTTTCCGTCCGTCAAGCAGCGCGCCGCGCAAAGTCACCGAGCGTCCCGGCCGCCTCTCCGCCTGATTAAACTCAAAATGATATTCGCGTCCCGTTGGGGTGGGGGAGGAGGCGGGGGGAGGGAGGAGGAGGAGGAGAAGCGGGAAGGGAGGGGGAGGAGGCATTGCATTATGTGCCACGGGAATATCGCTGGGAATCCGATGCACAAATCACAGCGAAGAGGACGCGACCAATTCCATTAGCGCAAACAAGGAGAGATATACGGTGCAGTCGCCCACGCCGCAGCGTCCACCACTAGTGCGTGTGCAGCCTGCGCCAAGTCTGTCGGGAGTGGCGCCTCGACCTGCATTTTAATTACTCGACTGGCGAACAATTCTAGGTTAGAGCAATGTGCCACGGCACGGGTGGAGCTGCATCCGGCTGCATCCGCCTCCGCACAGAGGGCCAGAGGACCGGTCGACCTCTGGCCCACTGTGCTCTGCCCACCACTACTACTGTGACGACCACGACGTGGACGCCCTTGTTGCAGACCGTGTCCGTGACGGTGTCCGTGCTGACCCTCACCTTCATCTCCGTGGACCGCTGGTACGCCATCTGCTACCCGCTCAAGTTCAAGTCCACCACCAGCAGGGCCAAGAAGGCCATCGGGCTCATCTGGGCGCTAGCCTTCATCTTCGGTACGGTTCCTTCTCAAAACCCTCATTCGAAGATTCATACGAATTGACGAAGCTGCGGTCTGCAATGGCTGCGGAGTCCACGAGGTTCCGTGGCATCGTGTCTCACGGACAGAGAAAACGAATTTTTCGTTGAGCCGACGGAGATTGCTTATTGTGCCAACGACTTTTTTTGTGCCAATAACTATTTTTGTTGTCTTGATATGAACAGATTTGTTTGTTGCATCAAAGAATTTATTCGCCGTGTGCCAGTATCTTGCGTGGAACTAGTTTAAGTAGCGGTAGAGTAGACTGGCCGGAACCGCGGAGATGGTTTCCCGATCGGCGATTGGCTGTATCGCTTCGCCGCCACGTCGAGCAGGGCTTCCGTCTGGCTGGCTGGCCGCGGCGGTAGCGACCAATCGGCGGCGCGGAAAGCGATCCCCGTACTTCCGGTCGGTCAAAGGCGTCTAACGAGAGCTGGGCTGCGCAGACTCGCCCGAGGTGTTCGTGCTGGAGACCAAGAAGAAGGAGCTGCGGGTGGACGTCATCTACTTCACGCAGTGCCAGCCGTCCTGGGGCGACAACATCGACACCGCCTTCCACGTCGTCAAGACCTTCATCCTCTTCTTCTTCCCGCTGGGCTTCATGACGGTGGCCTACGTGCAGATCATCCGGGTGCTCTGGAGCAAGAGCAACATCCCGGGCCACGCCGAGTCCAAGAGCGTGTACGCCAACAGCAACGGCAACGGTGGGTGGCGGCGGAATGAAGGGCGAGCCGCCACGCGGTGCACGCCGTGCACGCAGTGGGCCAGAAGACCGGTGAAGGCGGCCCAAATTCTAGACGCGTTTTGAGCTCGCGAGTCGCTTAACAGGACTCGAACCGCACGAGTGACCCCAGCAATGGATTACCCTCCGAACTAGGAATCCATTGGTGGGGTCACACGTTCGGTTCGAGTCCTGTTCAGCGACTCTGGAGCTCAAAACGCGTCTAGAAATTTGTCCGCCTCCGCCGGTCTTCTGGCCCACTGTGCGCCCCACTTCCGACGGGCCTAACGGGTGTGTCTGTCGCAGGGGTGCCGGCCGCGCGGCGCACCATGAACCGCAGCATCTCGTCCAGCTCGCAGGTGCTGGGCCGCAGGAAGGCCGCCAAGATGCTGGTGGTCGTGGACATCATGTTCGCCTGCTGCTACCTGCCGGTGCACATCTACAGCATACTCAGGTATGGGAAGGAACTCGACCTAAACACAATTCGCTTCGCACCTGATGCACACGTTTGTTTGTGACGGGCTCCATTTGTCACAAGAAAAGACCAGCGGTTTGTACGTTCGCGGTAGAGAATACTCGGAAACGCCTCCAAAGGACAATGGCGCGCTGAGGAAACTCTTTGTAAGTATGCCTCTATTCTTTCCCGCGTATTCCAAGCGACGCTGGCGCGGCCACGGCCAAGGCCCTCCAGGGGGGGTCGCCGTTGGCTGCCGTTGGCTGCCGTTGGCGCGCCCGAGACATGTCAGACACGTCAAGACGCCACAACGGGCAATATCATTCGCACGTCACGGCGAAGGGGTGGCCTTCATGCACGGCACACGGCCCAGTGCGTGGCCGCCTCGCGCGTCCGAGGCTGTCCGAGGCAGCCGAGTCCGCCGTTTCATCGCTCTGTCTCTGTCGCACTCATGGGACTCTCCATAAGTCCACGAGAGAGAGCGACAAACTTCTCAATCGCTCGGCAGTCAAAGGGGGCGGCCTGGTGGCCTTCAGGCTCGCCTCGCCTAGCTTCGCCCACCTCGTTTCCTTGTACAGTGCAGTGCGGTACAGTGCGTTTGACCTTGAGCCTCCTTCTGCCAGGTACACGGTGGTCATTCCCCAGACGGAGGCCACCACCACGTTCGCCATGCTGTCGCACTGGCTGTGCTACTTCAACAGCGCCATCAACCCACTTATCTACAACTTCATGAGTGGTGAGTGCTGCCGCATTATGCCCATGGCATACTCCTGGCAATCCTCGCACAGAACCGCGAGGCGGGGAGTGCGCGTTTGAACGAAACGAGGAAAAAATAATCGAATCGCCTGACCATTTGGGACTAACTGGCCCATGCTTTGTTCGTCGACTGGGACATGGGCGGAGAATGAGCCCGCTAGAACTCAACCTTGAAAGTCCTTCGGCTTTTGGCCTGGCAAAAACTAGTTAGTTCCCTCTGGCGCGCGGTCCCGCCAAAAGTGTATCGACAGGCATACCCCGCGCGCCAGGGGCTGCGGCTGAAGCACGGGGTATGGGCAGACTCCCCAGACGCCGTGCTCGCCCCGGGCCCTGCCATGCCGCCTTGCCGCCTTGCCGCCTTGCCCTCCCCGCGCCGTCACGACAGCTCTGTACTCCGTACGCACGCCGGAACCCGCAGCGGCTTTCCTGGGGCAGACCGCGCTCAAGTCTCCTTGCGAACAGCGCTTCCTGGTTCTTTCTCTCTCGCACCCTCACGGGGCGTTCCGCGGGTGCGGCACAGACGGAAGCCCTGTTCGGAACGAGCCTGACGCTGCGCTGCGCCGGGGCGGTGCCAGGCGGTGCCAGGCGGTGCTTGGCGGTGGTTCACTGTAAATCCTGTCCTGGCGCCCGCCGTTGCCGTTGTCTGCCGCAGTCGACGCAGTCTGACGGCTCCGTTTGTCCGCAGGTAAATTCCGCGAGGAGTTCCGGCGTGCGTTCCAGCAGTGCTGGTGTGAGGCGTGGGTCAAGGGCGGCGACGCGGTGCGGCCCGTGGGGGCGGAGAGGCCGTCGGGGAGGCCGTCGGGCCGCCACGTGTCCATCAACATGGCCCACTTGCGCGCCGCCCCCGCCGCCCCCGCCACCCCCGTCGCCGGTGCCGGCCCTCCTGGACCCCGCCGGTGCGCCGCCGCCGGCGCCGCTGCCCTCTCCACGACCACCCTGGCCGCCACCGCCGCCACCGCCGTGTCCGTGTCCGTGCTCGAGGCCGACGCCTGACGGCGGCCCGGCGGCCTGCCCGACCGACTCGCCCCCTACCGGACCCAGTGGTAGAACCGGTAGAACGAAGCCGGCCTCGGCTCGGTGCACTTCGCAACGCAGTAGTCACTGCGTTGCTCCTGCGTCACACGCCAGGGGTGGGACCGCAGCACGCCGTGGTGTGCGCTGTGCGCCGCAACCCTGCCTTCCTCAAGAGCCTCTCGAGTCGTGTAGTGCCATTATCTTATCTTGCTCAATGGATCGGAATTTTTTTACTGCAGGTTTGACTGTTGTGTGGCCAGGCGTGATGGTACTTCCCTCGTCTCACTTCCATTCCAAAGTGGTAACTCAAAGTTGCAATTTCAACGTTAGTGTTGATAAATAATGACCCAGATCTCTAGCGTTACCATGTAGATTCTATATATGTGTGTGTAAGTGTGTGTTTAGGCCCCAGCCTCCACCTGTCGTTTAATGCGCAAAGCCTTTAGTTGCGTTTAAGTTAGTGACGTATCAGTATAGAAGACATTTTAAAGTCCAGTATTATAGATTTATTGTGAACGTGGGTTGTGTAATTCTGGTTGTAATTCCTTCTAACTGCCTTATTACGAAATGGGATGGCCGCTAAAACAACCAACAGAGAACACCTTGAAGACGCCTAATTTGTCTCCTGACAATGCGTCGCGCCTCGTTTCTCTTGCCAAAAGGAGTATGTATTAGTTTTATTTGTAGTATGGGACCTGCTGAATATATGTGATGTTTCGTTTTTATTCCAGAGTTTGCCTCTTGATTTACGTGGATAGACGAAAGGTGATTAGATGTTCTAGAGTGTTGGTGCGAGTCCTGCACGACATATTCCCCCGTAGCGACCTGTCCGGACGTTGCGATGTGTGGTGCGAATAGAATGTCCAGATCCGACAATCGGACAGTAAAGGAGATGACGCCAGCATATCAGTGTGACGGTGTTCTAACTTGCCGTCAGTTTTGAATTTCTCAATTTTCGGTCAATTTTACCGTGGTAAAGAAAAGGGGGGAAAGAACGAAAAAACAGAAAGAAAATATTTGTAGATCGCGTTATTATTGTTTTATTTGAGCATTGGGCTAATAGTTTTTATACCTTAAGATTTTCCAAGAAATTCCAAATACTTCCAACACTGTGACTCTTTGAGGAGCTTGTTTTGAAATCATCAGAAGCCAAAAAATAGCGCGTCATATTTTTTTCTTAAATATTTTTATCCTTTAATAAATACGTACAAACAATCAATATAACAAGAAATGATATTTTTGTACAAGACGATTGTAATATAAGGAAAGAGATGGAGAGTTGTTCGGAGTTGGTGATTGTTCGATAGCCGCGGTGTGCACGTGTGCAAACTGTTTAACGCATTCCATTTGTGAGCAGTATTATGGACACTACTTGTAATTGACCGGCTTTTGGATTGTGATTCTTTTTTTTGGTCAAATGAACGTTTCTTTGGTGCAGCTGGAATCTTTATTTCCCCCTCCCCCTCCCCGGCGCCCTTCTGCAAGCCCCTCTGTTGCAGGCAAGTTCAGGAAGGAGTTCGCCGGGGCCTTCCGCTGCTCGTGCGCCGCCAGCCGCCTGTTCCGGCGCCGGGCCGTGCGCGGCTCCGCCAGAAGGTACTCGTCGTTCTCGTTCTCGTGACTCACTGTCTTGCCTCGCGCCCCACACTGCAAGTGCCTCGTCTGTCTTGCCGCAGGAACGAGGACTGTTCGCCCAGCACCCCCAGCTCGCCCCAGGACACGCGCACGGAGATGGTGCCGCTGTCGTACGTCGTCAACTTCGAGGGCGGCGACGACGACGACTAGCTGCCCGGCAGCTAGCGCCGCGGCCGACAGTGGACACAAGCAACACTCGAGCAATAATAAAGAGATATTATTTGTACTTGTCTTTGTCACTTCGCGAGATGGCGTTTGTTGTCCGTGCCTGAACACTCAGTCTTCAAAAGTTTCGCTGGGAGACGACTCCGACCGCCAGTCAGCGGAAGAGCGCGGCGACGAGGCCCAGCACCAGGACCGCGGAGGACGCCGCGGAGGAGCTGGCCGCGTTGGGCTTGGCCACGAAGGGCACCACGCCCGTGTCGGCCAGGTCGATCCAGAACTGCGAAGACGGCTTGAGGGAGCGCGTCAGGGTGCCGTCCGTGCCGTTACCGTAGTCGACGTGCACCAGGCCGAAGGGGCGGCTGCGGACAGGAGGGCGCGTCAGCCACACCTCGGCAACACTCGAGTCTCACGTCAGTATGACGTCATCGACGTCACGGCCAGGGCCCGCTTCACAGTGTACCCGCCGCTTACCTGAAGCCCGCGCTCCACTCGAAACTGTCGATCAGGCTCCATGCGCAGTACGCGATCACTTTGATGTTGAACTCCTTGATGGTGGAGACCATGGTGCGGAGGAAGGCCTGCGGTGCGATAAGGATGGTCAAGGTCAAGCTCGCGGTGCGTGAGTGTGGGTGTGTGTCTGTGGTGTTGGGGGGGGGGCACTGACGCGGTACTCACACTGAAGTAGGGCGCGCGCAGCTCGTCGTTGGAGCCGCCCAGGCCGTTCTCCGTCACGATGAGGGGCTTGTTGTAGCTCTCCCACGACCACAGCAGGGCGCTGCGGATGGCGTCGGGAAGAATCTGGCGGACACAAAAAAAAACAAATTTGGCATTCATGTCGTCCTAGTGATCCTAGCGTTGCGTCGTCGGGAATGACCGCTTTCTGCGTAACCAAAGCTTAAAACACCTGAATGTGAACAACGGTGCGTATTTTGATTTACCGAACTGAACCCGGCCTGAGGGTCGTTGCTGTCCACGCCCGTGGTCTTGACGGTGATGAAGGGGAGGTTGTCCAGGATGCTGCCCATGGCCATGCTCGCATTCCCGGTAGGGGTGTTGGGGTCCTTGTAGGAGGCCGTCAGCCCGAAGTACACGTTGAAGCCCACGAAGTCAGTCGAGTCTGGGTACACAGAAATAGCCTTAGTGTGTCTTAGATCCGTTCGGTGCAAACGAGTGCAAACACCATATCGCCGCCACGCAGTGGACCAGAGGGCCGGTGGAGGCGGGTCAAAATCAAACGTGTGACCCCACCAATGGATTGCTCTTCGAACGAGGAATTCATTGGTGGGGTCACAAGCTCAGTTCAAGTCCTGTTCAGCGACTCTGGAGCTCAAAACGCGTCTAGAGTTTTGGCCGCCGGCGCCGGTCTTCTGGCAGCTTCTGGCCTACTGTACGCCACCGCCACCCACTTGTTGCTCACCTCGCAGGCTCGCCCTTTGCGCGTCGGTGAACTCGGTGACCTTGTCCTTGGCCACGTCCTTGACGAGCTGGGGGTAGTCGCCGAAGACGACGGGGTGCAGCACCAGCCCGTGGTACATCTGGTTCCAGGCGTCGGCGGCGTACGCGTCCTCGGGGCGGGTGGTGGCTGGCCGGGCGTGTGTCATGAGCACGTTGATGCCGACCTGGCCCGTGTGGCCGTCCTGGTGGAAGGCCCTGTAGGCTGCGGCGTGGGCCAGCACCACGTGGTGCACGCACTGGAAGTGGTTCGCCTCCTCCTGCTTGTAGAGCCCGGCCCTGACGAAGGCGGCCGGGAAGTACGTGCAGTACATGTTGGGCTCGTTGATGGTGTTCCAGAGCTTCACCTTGCCGGAGTACTCGTTGAACAGGAAGCGGGCGTACTCCACGAACTTGTCCACCATCTGCTCGCTCTGCCAGCCGTGGAACTGGTCCTCGAGAATCTGGGGGTGGTCGAAGTGGAACATGGTGGCCTGCAATGCAGCAAGCGACTTAGCGAGTCTATCCCTCCTTTCAGGCCCTTCCAGACCCGTGCGAACGTTTGGCCGGGGAAGACACTTACGAAGGGCACCATGCCCTTGGCCAGGATGGCGTCGATCAGGTCGTGGTAGTACTTGACGCCCGCGGCGTTCGGCTTGGTGGCGTCGGCCGTGGGCAGCACGCGCGTCCACGCGATGGAGAAGCGGTACAGCTTGAGCTGCACAGACAAACACTTCAACGCCTCGCCCTCGCCGCCTCGCTCCCCCACTGGGAAACCCACCGCACCGCCCCCACCTTGAGCTCGGCGGCCTTGTCGATGTCCTCCTGGTAGCGGCGGTACGAGTCCGCGGCGACGTCGTGCAGGTGCGGGTCCCCGTAGCCCATCGCCGACAGCTTGCCGGTGTGCACGACGTGGTCCGCCGCGCTCTCGGACTTCCCTGCTCGCACCGAGTCGATCAGGCTAAGCCGCGGCCCGCGCTTCGGAACAGGAGGCGCAGCTATTCGGTGCTCCAAGACTCACCATCTGCGTCCCAGGCGCCCTCGGTCTGGATGGCCGCCACCCCAGCGCCGATGAGCAGCCCCTCGGGCAGGGCGAACTGGTCGTCGTCCGCCGAGTTGTCCGCAGCGCGGGGCAGCGCGGACGCGGCCGCCACCAGGGCGCTCGCCAGCGCGCACCACGCCACCGCCATCTGGAAGACGGCCCAGATGAAAGCAATCCAAGTCCAACAACTAGTCTACCATCCACGAGGGGGAAGCAACTTCCCACTTTCTTTGTACAAAGTTTGAACACATTCCACATTCAGGTGGCGAAAACGCCTCTACGTAGGCAACATGCGGTGCAAAGACGCTAGAAATCTTGCGAAATAACGTGAAATAGCGTTAAAATGCCCTAAAATAACGTAATTTCTTTTGAAGTTGTTTGCCCCATGCACTAAACCCTTTGCCGCGGACTCACCTTGCGTCGAGCCTTGCGTGCCATCTTCGGAAGGGAGTCCTCGTGGTCCTGTGGGAAGTCCTGCCCCGCCGCACCCCGGCGTCCTTTTTATGCACCGCCCAGGTCTCAGGTGTGTCCATCTAATCTGATTAGATCCCCTTCCGCGGTCTGCCCGTGCAACCGGCGCCCAATCACAGGTCGCGACGGCGCGTGGGGCGTTCCTTCGGAGGCTCCCTCGCCTCACGATGACTCACCGGACCGATTCCCGGAAGCAGCGACTTCGTAACGTGAAGAACGTGCGCACTTCAGAGAGGGAGACTCAAAAGAAACTGCCTATTCACCGTCGATTGCGTGCCTTAAGTGCTCTCTACGGTGCGTCTGCTTTCTCTGGGGCCCTCAGCCTCGTCCGTCCAGGGAGGTAGAGTGCGACCCGGTGCGACCCGGTGCGACCACGTGGTGCCCGGTGGTGGCTCGCTGGGGAAGGGGCCCGGCAGAGGGCTGGGGCTCTCGAATGAGGCAAGCTAGACCGACGATCTGGAAGGATACACCGTGACAGCCACCCCCACACGTTTATAAAAATTACATTCTTTACTTCTTGATGGGTTGGTCGGTATAATCAGCTGACCTAACCTGATAGAGGTAAGGAAACTCCTCAAAACTCCTCAAAATGTCAACGCATTTTCACGTTTACAATGCAGATGGGTATTTTCATGGTGAATCGCCGTAGAAACGCATGCAAGTCTTTTCGGATTTCTGGGTGTTTCCAGGGAGGCCGCGGTGGCGGCGAGCGCCGTGCGAGTGGGCAGCCCGGCCGACGGGTGTGTCCAGCACCGCAGCGTGTTGCCTACCCGGCAGGCGCTCGCCTGGGCTTGCCGGTCTGTCCACGCTGCGCCACGCCGTCCACGCCGCGCCACGCCCTGGCTGGCAATGCCGCTTGCAGGGTGGTGCTGGCGACCCGGCGGCCTGGCGACATGACTGCCTGGCCCGCCGAGATGCCGCGTGTGATTTGGGGGCGCATTATTTCGGGGCTCTCTGGCGCGACGCCCTCTTCGAGCCGCGCTGTGCATCAGAGCCGCCGACCCTTGCAGGAAAGTGTACTCCAAAAGTTAAGGACCACGCGCCAGCTGAAGCAGGGGCGGTGGCAGGGGTCGGGTGTCTTCGGTCCGCACAGCTCAGCAGCAGACTGATTCCGAGAGTCGTTCTCGTCGCGCTGTCTCTCTCGCACTCATGGAGCGTCCCGTACAGGTGCAAGGACAGACCGACGAGAACGACTCGCGGAATCAGTCTGCTGATGGCGCCTGACAAAGAGGCAGTGAGTGCGGCGCGTCTGCCTAGTGACTCATTGCAGTTTCGCCAGCCGCTTTGACGTCAGACCAGACTGGGACTCCTCCGATAGCGGCGTGCACCGGTGGCACCGGCCCTTGGCTTGGGCAAGGCTTGGCGCGCTTGGCTCGCTTGGCGCTGCGTGCACAGTGCGGCAGGGCCAGGCAGGGCCAGGCAGGGCGGACTGGTCTGGTCTGGCCACTTTCACTGCCGCCCTGCCCTGCGCCCTGTGCGGAACCCAGGTGGACAGACGGACGGACGAAAAGGCAGACAGACACAGACTGACTGACTCGGCCAACCATCACTCGCTCATCACCAGGGCGATCCAAACCGAACCTAACCGGTCGTCCTGCGGGGAAGGGTGGGAAGGGGGGCGGCAGGGACCGGGAAAGCTTGGGGCCTTGCGTAGCTGTACGAGGACGGGTACTTGGACGGGTGGCTCAGGTCCGCTGAAGGACGAGCAGCAATGCGCATGGGCAAGACCGATCATATTTCCCTTTGGTTCAAATGCTGTTCGGCAGCAGTGATGAAACATGCACCACGAGTAGGTCACACCTAGGTTGCGCACCGGACGAAACAACGTGACTTGAAATAGCTTCGGCCACCAATGGTCCTCTGCTTTTCGGGTCTGTACTAGTGGTCTGCAACGCGTACTCCGAAAACTTTCCGTCGAGTTTCCGGCAAAGTGCCGTCAGTGTTTCCAACGCGCGAGCAGCCGCAGTGGTTGAACCGCGCTTCGTCAGTGTGCTTGGGCAATGGAGGCGACTGCGTGCCTCGCTTTGCGGCCTGTCCGTCCACTAGTGCACGTGCACTGCACGTGCGCGTACTTTCTTCGTCGCCAAGACTCTGCCGCCGGTGCGCGCGTTGGGTTGCCTGCCCGCGCGGCGCGCTGCGCGTCTGCGTGAACCACTGCCGGGCAATCGCCGCGTCGCTCTGCAGGTAGGCAGCCCATCGTACGCGCGGGGAAGTACCTACAGAGTACAATGCAGCAACAGGTGGAGCGCCGGAAAGGAACCCAATTTCAAACGCCGACGCCTTTGCAGTGGCGATACACGCTACCAGCCAGCAGGCTGATTCCGCGCACTGCCTGCGTCGCTCTGTCTCTCTCGCACCTATACGGGGAGACCAATAAGTGCGAGAGAGACAGCGATCACAGTAGTGCTCGGATAGCCTGCAGGGAACTGGGCGCGGGGACACGAGTAGCCCGAACGGAGAACGTGTGGTAACACGGGTGGTAACGATTAACAGCCACAGTGAGGCGCACAGTCGTCGAGTGGAGCGGGCTGCATTAATTTGATGCCAGGACTTTCGACTTTCGGGACGCTCCGCTCCGCAGTCGTCCTCACCGGTGTGGTTGCGAGGCACGCGTCTCGGGCCGCGCCGCCGGGGAGCCGAGGAGCCGAGGGGTTGGCGCGGCCCGCTCGGATTCCTGCCAAGATGACGGCCAGCCGGGCCAGCCGGGCGAGGGGGCCGGGGCCGGGCCAGCCACCACCTCTCGGGCCGCCCGGCACGGGGCGCGGCACGCCCTGCCCTACGCTACGCCCGGCTGGCCCGGCGCACAGTGGCACAGTGCACAATGACCGGTCAGTCGTCCGCGGTGATAGTTATTTCAAAGTTGGCAACCGAGCCCTGCCCGCCGCCCTGCCGGCCAGGTGCGTGGTGGTGGGGGCAGCCAGGGTGCCCAGGGCGGCGGCGGTAGCTGGCGGGGAGCCGAAGCCGGGAAGCCGCGAAGCCGACTGAATGGCAGACGGCGGGGCGCGGGGCGGCGCGGGGCGGCGCGGTACGCCGGCAAGACGGCGCGGGGACAGGCGCGGCGCCACGGGCACATCGCTACGGGCACCCGGAGCTGGCAGACCACCACAGTCCCGTCGTCGTCGCCGCCGCCATCATCGTCGTGCCGGTGGCCGTCCATGGTCGCCAAGGACCACCAAGGACCCGGGACGAGCGCGCCGCGCGCTGAGCCAGCCAGCCAGCCAGCCAGCCAGCCTGCCGACTTCCCCGTCGTCGTGCGTGAGGTCAGTGCCGCTGCGCCGAAGCAGGCCGAAGGCTTGGCCGAAGGCGCGGCCCTTCCGACGCGACGCACCACCGCTCGACTCGCCCCGCTCTAGAGAGGCGCCGGTGCCCGCCGGTGGCGTTCAGCCCCGCTGCACCTGGGGCCCTCAGTGTCAGTCGGCGTCTGCCTGCCCTGGCGATAACGCGAAGGGCTACGTGCCGAAAGGATGAGGTCCTGGCCGGAAATAATCAATAGTGACGCGGAATGTTATGGTCGGTCGGGCCCTGGCGCCCGATGATTGATTGACGACCAGCTTCGCGTGCTTCGCGAGCTTCGCAGCAGTCGGCTTATTTTTTCTGCGGCCACGCCGCGCCTCTCTTTTCTTGTGTCGCGCTTATCGCGGACTAACTCCCGACAGTGTAGTCTGAGAGGGGCAGTGTATTCCGGCTGCATAGTAAGTTGAATCAATTTAACCAATCCCAATACGTCGGGTTGGCCTGGGCATTGATTGTTTCGCCTGGCAATCCTGGCAATGGGCTCAAATGGCTCTCCGGTTGCCACTCGCTGCACTCCCGGCTTGATTGTGACTGTGCCGTCGTGGCCGCTGTGTGACTGCTGCGTGGCCTCTGCGTGCCCGGCGGCCCGCGGCCCGGCCATGGGGCTGGGCCTTTTGGACACCGCCATAGGGGGCAACACCTGCCAAGCGGCGCCGGAGAGTCAGTGCGTCGCACTGTCTCTCACTGCAAACTGAATGGAAAGACATTACGCCAAAATGTGGCGAGACAAAAAGTCTCGCCACATTTTGGCGATACTTTCATGTCTCGCCACAATATGGTCAGATTCAAATGTCTCGCCAATTTATGGCGAGACTTTTTTGTCTCGCCAAAATATGGCCCAAAATTATTTAAATAGGGTAGGCAATGCATGGATTCATAGCAAAAAACATAAACTACTGCTTATTCACAAAATTCACGAGAAATCATTTCTGATCACCACTGATAGTTGTTTGACCCACTGGGGACTCTCAAGAGTAACGCTGTTTGTTTCGCTCATAAACCAAGAGGTGCGTCTTCACATAACAGGGCCGCTCACATTCAGTTTCATTGAAATCGATTGTACTCACAATAATCACAGTAGCACTGTGGCTATGAAGAAATTTGCAGGCAGGTTGAGAGTTGATTCATCCAATAAAGATTGTCTACAAACATGTAGCTTTGAGTACTGTACAACTTAGCCCAGAGAACAGATGGTGCAGACTGTTGATGAACTTAACATTTTGACAGTTCTCCTTTTTCACACGCAGTTTGACAATAGCTCGAACGATTAAAAGACATCTTCGCAAACAGATAACCCAGTTGGCAACAGTCGTCATTGCTCGAAACTAGGAAAAACTAAATTATATCGTTGCAAGTCAAACAATCGCTCAGAGGCTGGCAGCCATTTTAGAGGCTATGTTTTTTTTTTTTGGACAGAAGAGGTTATGGGCAGTTATGGGCGTGACGATTTAGATTCAGATTCGGGTTGGGAAATTATACGCATGACCAAACCAGTATTCGCAGTCACATCCTCACATCTCGTAAACA
The DNA here is from genome assembly GCF_012932325.1 of Thrips palmi. Taxonomy (NCBI): domain Eukaryota; kingdom Metazoa; phylum Arthropoda; class Insecta; order Thysanoptera; family Thripidae; genus Thrips; species Thrips palmi. Next base: position 2,642,011 of record NW_023144624.1, on the reverse strand, counting down.
AAAGTAACCTGAGGAAATGGCCGCTGGTTATCATGTTTTCCTCCCGACTTTGCATCAATAAAATTAAGTTTTTTCTAGTTTGGAGCGATGACGACTGTTGCCAACTGGGTTATCTGTTCGCGAAGATGTCTTTTTATCGTTCGAGCTATTGTCAAACTGCGTGTGGAAAAGGATAATTGTCAAAATGTTTAGTTCATCAACAGTCTACACCATCTGTGCTCTGGACCAAGTTGTACAGTACTCACAGCTACATGTTTGTACACAATCTTTATTGGATGAATCAACTCTCAACCTGCCTGCAAATTTCTTCATAGCCACAGTGCTACTGTGATTATTGTGAGTACAATCTGATTTCAATGAAACTGAATGTGAGCGGCCCTGTTATGTGAAGACGCACCTCTTGGTTTATGAGCGAAACAAACAGCGTTACTCTTGAGAGTCCCCAGTGGGTCAAACAACTATGAGTGGTGATCAGAAATGTTTTCTTATGAATTTTGTGAATAATGCAGTAGTTTATCTATTTTGCCATGAATCCATGCATTGCCTACCCTATTCAATAATTTTGGGTCATATTTTGGCGAGACAAAAAAGTCTCGCCATAAATTGGCGAGACATTTGAATCTGACCATATTGTGGCGAGACATGAAAGTATCGCCAAAATGTGGCGAGACATGAAAGTATCGCCAAAATGTGGCGAGACTTTTTGTCTCGCCTCTCCAGAGGCGTAAAGTCTGACCTTTGGATTTGTAGTGCTCTCGCACCTCGACGGAGCGCCTTATCAGTGCGAGAGAGACAGTGCCTGCAGGGGTTGACACAACACGGCGCTCGCTGCAAAAGGCAATTGCTGCGACGCCGAGGTGGACTACGCGTCACCCAGACATGTAATTGCGCGCCAGGCGGGGGTTCGACTCCCGGCGACGGCCCATTTTCGCCGGCAGAGACGCGACTCCATCCGCGGGTAGGGTTCATGGAAGCCATGACTTGCGAGTTGCGTCAGCCCGAGAGCGCGGCGACGGCGTGGCCTGGCAACCACCCCGCCTTTGTGTTATTGACGCAGACGACGCCTCTGTCCTTTGCAGTGCACTACTGGGAGTACTGGGCCAAGTTAAGCCTGACGCTCGCCTTGCTTCACACGAGGAACTTGGAGCCGGGCACGTGTTGGCTGCAGGGCCTCCACCGTGGCTGGGGCTTAGCGGGCTTCTGATCACGCCGCCCGTCCGGCCCGCCCCACCACGCCCCGCGACGACGCGGTGAGCGACAGACCTGCGAAATTCGCGCCTTACTCGGCGGCGCCCCGCCCCGCCCCGCCCCGCCCCGCCGCGCCCGGCGGCCCCAGCCAGTGCCTGCCTTCGGCGTCTTTCTGTCAGCGGCCACCGCGCGGGAAGGACGTCCCGGCCCGCCACCCCGGCCTCGCCGTCTCACCGCCTCGCAGACGCCACTCGACATGCTGACCGCCGTGCAGGTGAGTCGCAGTGCAGCAGTCGCAGACCCAACCAGTGACCTTTTCCTCTGCATCTTCTTCGTATTCTGTAGAAATGCGCCGAACTGCCACGAAGCGAGGCGAAGAGAGGTTGACGCAGGGCGGCTCCAGAGCCAGAAGCAGGGTGCGGACCGTTCCGCGCCCTTGCAGTCGGGTGGCACGCCACTGCAGGAGGAAACGCCAAGGACCCACCCACCCACTAGGTCCGCCCCTAGGTTGATGTCCCTCGCTTATCTGCAAGCAGCCAGACTGATAGATAGCGAATGTCTGCGGCTTGTCTCATCAAAAAGTGGCACATTTTTCTCAAGTGCTCCAGACCATAGTTGCAACTTTTAGCTCAAAAGTGATGGACCAAAACAGTGCAACACACGCTGAGCGTGCGGCGGGGCCACACACACGTGCGTAGTGTTGTCACTGTCACAGGCCCGTGTTAAACGATAGGGATTGGAAGTCAAGCGTGTTGTTGGGTGCCATCATCTGCTCGACGAGTGCCGGGGGCTGTCGTTAAAAGTGACGTCGTCATCGTCGTGGCCGTCGCACTGCAGTGTGCTGGCAGCGTGCTGGAGTGGTGACTGATTGTGAAGCGGCTTCTCACCGGGCCCCTCGTGTGTGGGTCCAGTCCGAGCCAGGCCTGGCGAAGCCGCGAAGCCCAGTGGCTGCCCTTTCACTCCGGGAGAAACGCCACAGGGAGCAGCAACTAACGACTCTTGTCCAGATTACCCCGCCGCGCCCCGCCGCGCCGCGCCCCACCCCGCCCCACCGCGCGCAAACTATAGTGGCGACGTTCAAAGTAGAGCATCTCCCCCCTCCTCCTTTCCCCGCGGGGCAGGTCCGCCTGGTGGCAGTGACCCTAGGGCAGCCTCGGCCGGGCCTGCCGGGCGGCTGTCGAGTTAGAAAGGTGCTAAAAGAGCTGTCATTTGACCAGTCTCTGGTCTAGAATCTAGAAACGCTCTCGTCGGCCGACTGTTGCCCTCTCCAGTCTCCTAATCGGACGAACCCCGTTTAGGCGCACCGACCTAAGTTAAGCGCGCCGAGATGTTTGCCCAGCTGTGCCCAATTCGTTGCCGCCTTGCACTGAGACTGCTGAGACTCAGACACGGGATTAATTCCGACTGCTCGTCTGCGCCTTATCTGCGGATTACAGGATAAGTGAGAGTACGACGCAGATTACTTCCAAGTCGCGGTATTCCATTGATGTATTCGCTAATTGAGTCGAGAAAAATCGACATCACCGTCGGGGATCGAACCACCGAACTCCAAGATGGGACCCAAACGCCCCTAACAGCGCGGCCACGACGCCGAACGAAATGAGTCGCATGTGAAACTATTGTGTTCTCCCTCCCCTCCAGAGAGCCGCGGCGTCGCTGTGGAAGGCGACATGGCGCAAGAAGCACCTGGACGACGGGCCCTCCGAGCTGGCCCGCGTGCTGGGCCTGCTGGACCTGACGGCGCTGGGCGTGGGCTCCACCATGGGGCTCGGCGTGTACGTGCTGGCCGGGTCCGTGTCGCGGCTGCAGGCCGGCCCCGCCGTCGTCGTCTCGTTCCTCATCGCCGCCGTGGCCAGCGTCTTCGCGGGTAAGTAAGTACGCCCTGCTACGCCCTGCTACGCTCGCCTCGCTCATCGCCCGCCCTCACTCGTCCTCACTCGTCCTCACCCGTCCTCACCCCTCGGCCCTCGCCAATGCCGGCCGCGATATTTATAGGCATCGTACCCTTGCCCTTGTCTTGGGCCGCACCGCTGTCTCTTCCCAGCCGTGCTGGCCGTGCTGGCCGTGCTGGCCGTGCTGGTCGCGCTGGCCCTCGCGTCGGCAACACACCATGCGGCGCCGGGCAGCACGCCCGTTATGACGTCAACCCCGCCAGCAGCGCTGCGACAGTGCCGCGACGCCGCGACGCCGCGGCAGGGAAAGCCCAGAGGGTCCGCGGTCCCATGTTACTTGGTACAGTGTACACACTGACTTGAGGTTGGCGGCGCTGGCGGCACTGGCGGCCAGCCCTTCCTGGCCCGTGCCGGCCGGCCGGCCGGTCCGCGGGCCAGCCCAGCCAGACGGCTCGTGATCATGTTAACATGACAGTTAGCACTCGATGGACACTCGACTCCAAGGGCGCATCGCGCCGCATCGCGCCGCATCGGTGACATCGGCCACGTGCATCACCGATTTCGCCTCCCTAAAGGCGAAACCGCGTCGTCGGGTAGGCCAGGCGTGACGGTGTACCCTACACTGTGTACGAGGAAGTGACGCTCTTCGCCGGCAACCAGCACCGCCTTCCAGGCGAGACAAACTCGTCGTCCTTGTGCCTGTTCGGCGCCGCCGGCCTACCGCCATCGCGTCAGAGGCTGCAAGCCTGGCAAGCTGGCGACCTGGGCTCCCTGCCTGGGATGCCTGCCTGCCTGCCCGCCTGCGTGCTATGACAGAATATAATTACCATTGCACTGCTCCCCGGCTCCTTTGGCGCTCCTGACTCCAGCGTCCTGGCCCCCTCCGGGCGGCCACGGCCCCTCGGGCCTCGCTCGCCGCGGAAGCGTCGGTCCCCTCGTTTCCTCGCCCGCAAAACAAAGTATAAGCCCGACCGGTTGTGTTGTGGGTCAGTGCGGACGAGGACGAGGACCGGTGGGGGCTGCGGGTGTTGACCTCGGCCACGGCGGCCACGGCGGCCACCTCGGCCACGCACGCACTCGGCCTGCCCCAACCCCGACGCCCCAACGCCCCGACGCCCCCACCCGGCGCCTGCCCAAAGCGTCACGACCTCGGACACGTGCCGGCGCACTTGCCGGCGCAATCAGCGCTGGAGTATTGAAAAAAAAAAGCGAAAACCAAACAAACGAGGCGCTAAAGGATGTTTTTGTGGCTTGTGTTGCAGGTCGTGGGGCCGAGGAAGGCTGGGAGGACACGTAGCCTGACAAGTGCAAGCTTTTTTGAGCGCACCGACGCACCGACGTGAGTGCCCAGCCCAATCCGAGTGATTGGTCAGGGTCCAAATAGGTGAGCGGGGCCATAGGGGCCAGGCGCCCGGCCGATGCCAAGGCCGGAGCGGTGCGGTACAGAGCCTTGTTATCCACTTGTTGTTATCCTCTTGTGATTTTCCGTCGCCAGTAGACCAACGCATTTATGGATCTATTTTGTTGCCTCCGCACGCCGCGCCGCGCGGTGCCGGGGAAACGAGTTGTTACAGTCGCCGCCTGGAATGTGGCACTCCGGCACCACGCCTGCAATGAATGCCATTCAAAAGCCGCCTGTTTCGTTGGGCTTTGAGCGTAGAATCTCGTCATGCTCGAGGATAGTCAGAAAACAAAAAAGAAGGCGTTGCGATGTCCAGACTTCACTGCACTGCAGTGGAGGCCCTGAACGAAGGCGACTCGGCGTTGCGTCTCCCGAGTGCCGTGACCTCAACGTTCGGTGCCCTGCGCGGCCTGCGCCATGGCCTGCGCCTACAGGTGTCCTGGTTTCTTGTGTTGTCGGCAGGCCTCTGCTACGCTGAGTTCGCGGCGCGCGTCCCCAAGGCGGGCTCCGCGTACGTCTACGCGTACGTGGCGGTGGGCGAGGCCATCGCCTTCATCATCGGCTGGACGCTCATCCTCGAGTACGCCATCGGTAAGAACCTGTTTTGCTTTGTCTCGTTTTACTTTTCCGTCGCCTGATCGCGTGACTCCGGTGGAAGAAGTAAACACCCGCACGCCAGCGAACGGTTGCCAGTTTTGTTTTTGAGCGCGCTTTTTGCGGTGGCTGCGCGCGCTGCGCGGCAGTGCGCAGAGGCCTCGGGCCTCGCAGCCAATCGGTATTCCTATTACGCGCTATCTCTCGGCCAGCCAGCGGGCCGATTCTGAACGGTGCTTTCGTCGCTCTGTCTCTCTCGCACTCATGCGGCGTCCCGTCTAGGTGCGAGAGAGACAGAGCGACGAAGCGCCGTGCGCAATCAGCGGCCCGCCCGCAGCGCTCGGCTGTGTCGCGTGGCGGCCTACCCTGGACCCCGCAGGCGGAGAGCCCTGCACTATCCCCCCGGGGACGTCGGCCTCCACGGAGACGCTCCACTCCGGATTCCTCGAAATGGGCCTCTAAACCGAGATCGGCGCCCATGTCCGTGCACAGGAACGGCGAGCATGTCGCGGGCGGTGTCGAGCTACGTGGACAACCTGGTGGGCCAGCGCATGAGTACCTTCTTGAACGGGACGGTGCACATGGACATGCCCTTCATGGCGGAGTACGCCGACTTCTTCTCCCTGTTCATCGTGGTCATCATCACCCTGCTGCTGGCCTTCGGCGTCAAGGAGTCCTCCTACGTCAACATGCTCTTCACGTTCGTCAACCTGGTCACGGTGGCCACCGCCTTCGTCACCAGTTCGATTTATGGTGAGTGGAGCGGGTTCAAACGCCGTCCTTGTTTTATTTTGGCCGGGCGTTTGGCCGGGCGTTTGACCGGACCTGGTATCGTGTTTGCAGCCAAGCCCGAGAACTGGTCGCTGTCGCCGGAGCAGATCCCGGCGGACCTCCGAGACAAGGCGGGAACGGGCGGCTTCATGCCCTTCGGCTTCAAGGGGGTCATCCAGGGCGCCGCCACCTGCTTCTTCGGCTTCGTCGGCTTCGACTGCATCGCCACCACGAGTAAGGCCAATTTAAGTTACTCGCTTTGGAGTGCCCTGAGTCTGAGTTTCGGCCCCACCGTTTCCAAAGTTGCAGTGAACATCCTTGGTTCAATGTGTAATAACGCACGGTAGGCAACCCACGCGGCAGCGCCGCACCCGGCCGTGTGGCCAGAGCCACGGCCAGGGCGCCCGCCCTCAGATTGGCACTGAGACTCGTTGTTCGCGCTTGCAGGCGAGGAGACCAAGAACCCCCGGCGCAACATCCCGCTGGCCATCGTGCTGTCCCTCATCATCATCTGCACGGCGTACTGCGGCGTGGCCACGTCGCTCACCCTCATGTGGCCGTACTACGACCAGGACGTGGACGCCCCCTTCACCTACGCCTTCGACCAGCTGGGCCTCACCGCCGTCAGATGGGTCGTCACCGTGGGCGCCGTCTTCGCCCTGGCCACCAAGTACGTATGGGCGAAACAAGAAGCGTGCGGGCCGGGGGTGGCGTCCAGGACCTTGTCCAGGGCGTGACGAGACGACCGCCTTGTTGCAGCCTGCTGGGGTGCATGTTCCCGCTGCCGCGCATCCTGTACTCCATGTCCACGGACGGCATCCTGTTCCGCTTCCTGGGCAACGTCAACTCGCGCACGCACACGCCCGTGATCAGCACGCTGCTGTCGGGCGCGCTGGCCGGCATCATGGCCCTGCTGTTCGACCTGACGCAGCTCATCGAGATGCTGTCCATCGGCACGCTCCTGGCCTACTCCATCGTGGCCCTGTGCGTGCTCGTGCTCAGGTACACCGCCCACGTGGAGCCCGCCAAGCCGGACAAGACCACGGACCTGGACAGCGAGCCGGGCTTCAGCGTCAAGTCAATCTGCGCCGGTGAGTCACTCGGATAGTCATCAGTGCAAAGTGATTTCGTTCCGCGCGCTGGTGCTAAACAAGCTCCCACCCCCGCAGGCATCTCGCGGGCGCCGCGGGCGCTGGTCAACTGGGAGAGGTCGTCCGTGCCCACGGCCACGTCGACGGGGGCGGCGGGCATCCTGGTGGCGGCGTTCGGCGCGCTGTCGCTGGCGCTGTGCGTGCTGCTGTCACGCGCCGGCTCCACGCTGTACTCCGACCCCGCGCCCTGGACCGCGCCCCTGCTGTCGCTGGGCGTGCCGCTGGTCGTGGTGCTGCTGCTGCTGTGCCTGCAGCCCCAGGCCAGCGTCTCGCACCTATCCTTCGCGGTGCCCTGCCTGCCGGTCATCCCGGCCCTCAGCGTCTTCCTCAACACGTACCTCATGATGGAGCTCAGGGGGGAGACGTGGGTGCGCTTCGCTGTCTGGATGATCATCGGTAAGTAGGACTCATCACGTGTCACCAAAACTCTGGGAAAATTTTATCGGAGTAAATCGGCAAATGTTGTGACGCTGCTGCCGCTGTTCCAGGGCTGGTCGTCTACTTCTCGTACAGCGTGCGGCACAGTGGCGAGCGCACGTGCAACCGGCCGACGAGCAACGGCGTCAACGGCGTCAACGGCCACGCCCCCGCCGTGGGCGACTCCAACACCACCTACAAGCACGCCGAGGGGCTGACACACCTGTGATATATACCTATTTATGTTAAGGATAGATTTCCAAGTTATTGATTAAGGAGAGAGAATAGATTCGAGTGCAGTGAAGCGCAGCCTGAGGGAAGTCCCACGTCAGTGGCCGAGCAGAGCAGCCGAGATTCCAGTGGACTGGATTCGAGAATGCCGTTGCGTTTCCTGCTGCTTTTGTACATACATGACAGTCGGTCCAAGACTGTGCGAAGAGAAGAGGCGATAAATGGACGATCCCAAATGTTGAGATGCTCAGATTCTGTGCCAAACTCATTTGCCATTTTACTAAGTGTGACACGCAGCCTACCGTCGTATCAAAGAGGACCATATCGGTACAAATATTGTATCGCAGATGCAGAAAAGTTGGAAGTATTTTGAGTCGCCGTGACGCGGCTGCCTTGTCGGTAAGCCATTTGCCCGTCAGTTCTATGGGCAAAAACTAAAATTCATGTCAGTCTTTGAATTCACCATAAGTAATATCTTTTTACATGTCTCATGTTGATTTTATTTTTCAAAAGAAAACAAAGTGATTATTATAAAATAATTTGATGTGTACCACTTATTTTTGTCACTTTCCACAGCCTTCCTTTCTTCTTCCCTTAAGAGGTGGAAAAAAATTATTGGACAAGTTGTACCCTTCAGGATAAAAATGAAATAAAATCTACTGTGCAATGTTACTACAGAAATGATTTTATTTCAACAATAAGAAGATTAAGTGAATGGAAGGGTAAATTATCAGGGAACAAGGTCACCTAAACTTAACATGACTTAAAGCAACTGACAGGAATAAAAGAAAATAAATCATCACAGCCCAAAATACATAACAATGTTAGAGAAACAGGCAGAAAAATTCCAAAGAAGACTTAGCAAAATCACAATTACAATGACAAGTGAAGATAAGAACCAAACACCCAATAAATAATGGGTGTGCAAATAAGAGTCCAGTGACTGAATTCCAAGAAAAGACACTTACATTTGTTCAAGTAGATGATATTTGCGACTATAATCACATTAAATACCAGTCAACAACAACATTGGTCAACATGCAATAACTGCATTATCACATGAATAATTTTTGGTAGTTATCAAAGCTTTCTTTGAAGGTACAAAGAAAATATAGATCAATATAGAAAAAAAAGAAACATATGGCACACAATCATAAACTAGATACTGTTCCCCATTAAGTAGGTGTAACCTTTAGTCAGAAGGCACTTTGTACAAGCATTTTCTTAAATCACCTCTCATTCACTCTCTGCACCTCAAAGGATGCGTGGAGATATCTTTCAGTGTAAAGCTGTTTTGCCAAAGTTTGCAAAATTTCTGATGCATTATGAAGTGAATTTTCAGGGTTGCGTACATATATAACCGATGATTCAATACACGATCTGACACCAGCATACAATTTGTTACTCAACAAACCCTCCAAGGATGCAAGGTTCTTCAGAGCATCAGCAGTAGGGTGAATATCCAAAGATGGATCGGATCTGGAAGGAGTTTTGCCAGTGTTAGGAAGGATGTGTTGGAACTTCCCTTCAATCAGTACTCCCTGAGAGTAAAACGTTTTTTTACTTACTTGGTGGAGGGACCATTGGTGATAGAACCAGCACAGTTGGGTGTACTTCTTACGAGATTCGATTCAACCTTGCTCTCAGGCAACTGAGCTGATACAAATGCGCATAGAAAACGGCACAAAAGGCGGCACCTAAAATTAAAGAAAAATTTGAAACTGACTCAAACCACTAGCCAACAAAGAATTCTTGTCAATTGCAAACTCTTTCACCTTGGGGTGACCGATAGCTGCTTGCCAATGCCAATGGCACTAAGGAGGCCCCAGCCGCCAGCCTTATGTTCTGCCACAGCTGAAGCATGCTGCACTAGCTGATGCAGACATGAGGCTGCTGTGGCTCGATCCCCGGATTGAGAAACTTGACGTTGTGCAAGATACAAAACTTGGCACCATAAAAGAGTAAGTTTTGCTTCCACTTGCTCTCTGCAATAAAAAATCAAACAATTTAAATTAATAAAAGGGTGAAAAGCTAAACTTAAAGATGGCATTGCAACAAGACTTACGTAGGCCGCACAGAGTTCAGCCAAGTCATGAGGCTGGACAACAAAATGGCTTCCTCCCTGATGTCACGACACAACCGAAGTTGAAGAAGGAGAAGTCCATGCAGACTCAATAAATTACCGTCAGTAATTAAAACTTCTTCTGTGGGAGGTTGACGTGGAACAGTGGGCTGAAGTATAGAAACAGCGCTCGACCACTGGTTTTTAGTTTCATCCCCTGAATCAAAAGGACCCATATTCAAGAGCTAATAAATAAAGATAATTAGTACAAAAAAATAGAAAATACAAAGCAATTAAACAAACCTGCAGCATTGTAGAAATACGATTCAAGTGTAGCTTCCAGAATACCACCAAGGGCAGAAGAATCATTCACTGTACTGCCTACAACTTTAAGCAGAGCAGGAACAACAACAGTGCTTTGGCGTTGAGACCCAGGGACAGATCCTAGGGACGAAAGCCACGAAACACAGCTTTCTAGAGCCAGTGCACCCAAGGCACTGCCAGGAGGCTGGTTAACAACACCAAGTAATTCAGTCAAAAGTAAACCAGCCTCTGGTACCTGCTGCTGTTGTGGAACCGCTACAAAACAAACAAACAATACACTGATATCAGACTGCCTCATCACTTGTTTATTGATTCCTCCAACACATCTTAATTTTCCCACTCACTTGCAGCAACAACAATTTCAATGTCGTCCAACATGCGCTGAATCACTTCAAAAAAGTCAACTCTATTAGAGCTTAGCATTGACTTGTATCTACTTGCACAAGTCACAAGCACTTTTACACCAGAACGAACAAACATTTGCCTTTTGCGCAATGTAGAAGAGTGGAACTGGGTAGTATTAGCAGTATAACCAGCAGCTACTTGTAGAAGACTATAACAGAAACAAAATAAATAAATTAGAACCATATTGCACAGATAGGGTACGGTATAGGACATCAAATATAATACAAAAACTTACTATATCACAGCACTGTCAATTGCACTACCGTCTTGGTCTTCCACACGAAGAATTGATCTAGGATCCACACTCATAACATACCAATTGACAACTGGTTCATACGCGTGCGCGTCTAAGAGATGCCAAGCAAGTTTGCGAGATTCGACCAAAAGTGAAAGTATTTTTCCCGACTGAAAATGACCAACAAATATTCAGATTCAGACAAGACAATAAATATATTCGATCATTATCATAACTAAAAGTCACAGCATTTATTAAAAATTATAGGAAGCATAATTACCTGTCGCACACTTGGCTCATTAGCTAGCTTGACAAAAAGATGTAGAAGACAGGTGTGGAGACGAACAACTGCCATTGGGGACTCAGAACTACTTGCATGTGCTAACCACTTAGTCCATGCAATTTCAATAAAAACAGCCCCAAGAAAGGCATGACAGTCAGGCAAATACTGATCCACAACCTAGACAAATAAGAATTAAGTAAATTATGCTGATGCTTTTTCACAAATTACTCAGGTGTTCAATGTCAAATAATAACTTATACAATAAGCAAAAACAAGGTACCTTGAGCATAAGATCTAGGTGAGATGGTGCAGGCCAAAATCGCATCCAAGGTAAGGTCAACAAGTTTGTATGCACAACAGTCAATGTATGTTCTTTGATAGCAGTGTGAGCAAAGTGTGACACATAAAATTGCCAAATGTAGCCCAAAAGATTACTGCTGGCTGAAAGATTATTTTTACAATATTAATGACAATCCATCTTTCACCACCGCCTACCCAAAACAAACAGAAAATGGGGGAGGGAGGTACCTTACCTGGTAAGGTGTCTAAAACAAATCTCATAACTTCCACAAAGGTTCCCATGATACGTTGAGCATAGGATGCATCTCCAACAATCCAAGGTGGAAGAACTGAGCGGTCATCTGTCAGTTGCTGGATCCAAGCAGCTGTTGGTTCTGATAACTGATCAGTCCAATATGGAGCAATCCAAGGGAAGAACATGGCTGACACACTAGGCCATAATTGTTCAACAACTGACACATGAAATAAGAGAAAATGTAAGGAGAAACACAAATTTCAAAATAGTCACATAAATGTGAAAATATGGTAAGTGTAATTACGTTTATTTGATATCACGCCTTGACCATTTTGCAAAGTGCTGACAACTAAAGAGTGGGCAATGATTCCTAGAAAGATGGCTAGAGCGTCAACATACACACGGTACTTGGGATACAACCCATAAAGACCATATTGCAAACGCTCGCGGTTGAAATGACTTGCCAGAAGAGCTACAGTCTCCAACAACTGAAACAAGATATTTACCAATAAGCAAAAGAATAAACGTCAACTTAGAGTAAAAAATTAACACCAACCTCCTGGTGCTGCAGTAACTTTTGGTTCACAGCATACAATCGTAAGTCTTCCATTATACGACCTGGATTCATATTAGGCCCAATTCGTAACAATGGTGAAGATCCAGGCCCAACTTGTGGAACACCCAGAGTCAAGATGACGTTGATCACAGAATACCAAACATCAGGACACAATGATTGACTCTCACTTGTTTTAAGAAGTAAATTTAATACAGAATTAAAGTGCAAGGGGAATTTATGTTTGAGCAGTAACCGAATATGGTTGCAGAACATCTGCAAGATAGACAAACATAGAATTTGAATCTTCTGGGAAAACAAATAATCAAAGCAATTTATGAAGCAAAACTGTACCTCATGAAGAATCTGCTTTTCCTCTGCTGGAGTAGGTCCGATTGCTGTTAAAGCCCGACCCACATAATTTATGAATTCGTCACATTCACTTAAATTTGGGTTTCCTTTTGAGAGCCACTGACCAATGTCAAACTAAAAACAAAATCAAAATAATTATAAACTACTATAAATTTAATTAAAAAGAGAGACATAATGAATGAATAAAGATATTCACCTTGGATAAAAGGACAAAGCTAAGGTCAGCATTTGGCTGAACAGAAATGTCCACCACAGACTTGTACATGATGAGAAACACAGGGGTAGCAGCAATAGTCGGAGTGAAGTGGGGACCCAACAGGCCAGCAAGGCGAGGAAACTGGACCATGCACGCCAGCAAACGCTCACACTCACATTCTTCTCCACTGATAAATACCTTCGAGGAAAATAAGAACACAGAGTTAGACCCCACCCAGCACCAGATCCAAAATAATAAAACTCCAGAAGGACTGAAATGAAAATTCACCTGGCCTAAAGACTCCAGGCAGGTGGTGAAAAGTTGTTTGGTGGGAGGATAAACTGCAAGGTCCTCATTGTACCGTGAAACCAAATGGTAGAAAAGTTCCACTCCAACTGTACGCATTCTCTGAGCTGCCAGGGCTTCACTCACACCTTCATTGCGCAAAGCAAGGTATTCATTAGATAGAGCTTTTATTGTTTGCTCTATTTGAACACTGCTGGCACAAACTTTGAGAGGTGGGGGCTGCATGGCCCTGGTGATTAGAGCATCACAGTCGTTACGATTTTGGTTGATCATGTGCTCTGTGCGATCACTCACACGAGCCTCCCTTATCTACAATCAGAAATGATGGAGTTGATACATTGATCATTCAAATGGTTCAGTGAGTTTGCATTAAAATCTCAGATTTCAAACCTTAATGCGAATTGTTGCAGGTCCTGCACAGGTCACAATATTCTGATGGTTGTTTGAGTACCCCTCACTCTGACAAGTAGCTTGGAGTGTAACTTCTGTCTTGACATCAGAATACAAAGAAGGGACTATCTGCAAGAAACTGCAGTCAAGAGCGTTGTGTTCAGCCATACGCAGAGCATAGAGTTGGGCATATTCCAGCACTATCCTAATGGACTCCCGCAAAGCATCAAAAGTAGCATTCTGGCTTTGAAAGGCTTCTGGTTTGACAGGGGGAAGCACAGCTTTGAAAGGCTTCAGGGCAGGAGGACCTGCTGGAGTGTCATATGATTGAAGTCTGTAAAATGTAAATAAATGATTACTTCTCAAGAAGATCCTCCACATATTTAAGAGAACATTGTTAAAAAATTATAATACCTCTTCAAGGTGCGTTCCACAGGATTCTTTCCTTCATCACGGTTGTGACTGTGAACAGGTAGCTGCTTTGATTCAACAGAAGGAGAGGATGGACTAATGGCACGGAATTGAGAAGATTCCCATTGCTGAGCTGATTTCTTCTGTTCTTCTAAAACAGTCTTATAATCCATCAACTCAAGCCACAATTTCTGAAAGAAGAATAACAATAAAATTAGACTATGCTGCCAAATGACCATTGTGAAAGATTTTTGTTTTCTACTTTAGATCCATCCAATTCAGACCCTCCTTACCCTATCTCCTTGTAGAATGGTTGCAAGTTTCTCTGCGTTGTACAAAGGAGGCAATGCAGGTAGGTAAAGTGTGGGTTCATGAAGCCGTGGTTCTTCCAACCAAAGACCTAAGGTCCAAATCATCCTAGAAACAACAACCTTTTAGTAACAACAATTTTCGGTATGAGGAGTGACTTTAAAAGCAGCTGACACCTACTTTGATGTATTTTCAAGCCAAGTACGCCTCTCAGGATCATCAGTTTTGCAGTCATCAACAGCTGCCCAATAAAATTCTTTACACTCCTGCAATCTCTTCTTTATACGTTTCAGGTAAATAAGATTTACCATGCCTTCAAAGAACTTTGGACCAACACTCCCCACTTCCTGGCCCCTACAAGAGAGAAACCAGGCACCATCAAGGATAAGATGAAGTCATGACTATTTACTGTTACAGGTTTAAATTAAACTTACGATGGAGTTGGAACCCGAGATAAAAATTGCAAAAAGAATTTTTGCCAGAAGAGAGGAAGGAGAGGATGATCCATTGGAGTATCAAGAGCTTGTTGAGACCAACGGTAAATACTCAACATTGTTGACGGAGGGGCTGGTCTCTTCAATGTACAACATGCCTTCTGAAATTTTAAAAAGTGGTTGCAAGTAAAATAGAGAGGTGAGCTTTACTTTCAGTTTTCTGAAATACATTCAGTAGATTTTACTTTGATGGCACTGTCAACAGAGGGCTTGCCCGTCATAGATGCAAGTTCCTTTTGGACCTCCTTCCACAATCCAGTCTTGTCTTCAAGTTCCTCCTGTTCAATCTCCAAGGCAAAGAATGCGAACCACGGTCCGTCAGGGCAAGACACAGCCGGCAGGAGAGGGGAGCCAACTGCAGTCCCAGATGAAACCCAGCTCATGATGGAAGAGAGGGCTCCTCCCTGTCGAGAGCCCAATCCTGTCTAAACATAAGATGAACAAAATTAACTTCAAAAGAGAAGAACTGAAATGTGCAAAGCAAGAAAAGCAACACACTGCAAATATGTTTTAAAAAAAAAAAAAAAAAAAAGGAAGAAAACATACAGTATTTCTGAGTGAAAGCCATCAAAAACAATTATAAAAATACGCAGAAAAAATACTGGCAGGACGTGCAATAAAAAAATAAAAACAGTCATGGTGTGTTTTTTAAATGCCTACAGTGCACAAATAAATTACAAGAATCAAGGATCTTAAAGAGACTAACCTCTTCATCTCGTCCAGTATATGTTTTCTGAGACAGCAAAAAGAAAATTTTAACAGAGAAAAGTATATTAGGAATATGTTTGTATAGATTAACAAACTGATTCCTGACTCTTTCCTATAAAATGGACATTAGAAAATAAAGTCTTACAAACCTGGAAAAGTTGTCTGAGGTGGTCATAGGCAATTTTCTTAGATTCTGGGTCAAAGAACGCTGTCCTTAACACTATGTCCAACAAATAAAGTGCACCCTGATTGCGAGCCCAATCTTGTACATTGGTGAGGACTTGAAGCCACAAAGATACAAAAGTGTGAGGGCCTTCCTGGTTGTACCTAGGTAAAATCAAATCATACAATTATTAATTTTTGACTTGCATGAGAGTTTTAAATCAAACTGTCATCACGGAATTAATGACTTAAACTTTACCTTCGGAAATAGTGCAAATGACTCTGGATCATGTTCCCAAACTGATTAATAATTGGGCCAGGAAAATCAGACACAATCAAATTTTTTGCCATTTTCACATAAGTTCTATCTGCTTGAAGTAAGCCATTCAACACTGTTTGAAACCTAGAAAAAGAAAATGATTCCTTTGAACCCACCTTCATTACAGGAAAATATCAAGTTAAAATACCTATTGCAATGACTGCACTAATTAAAGGAGCTTGAACTTACTTCTCAGTTTCTAAAAGTGATGGTACACATTCAAGAAACAAGGGCATAATATGACGCAGTAATGTCAACACAGCTTCATAGCGACCACATGAAAGAAGGTGGCACAAATGATTGAAGCCTAAAACATAAGCACAAAGTATAATGTTGGGTACTTCAGAGACAATCCATTTTTGCGTGAACATTCAAATTTCACTTTACAAACCTTGCATACAAATTTGCGGTACACTGTGACCCACTTGAGTAATTGCAACAACCGCAAAACTGGCAACACTATGTCCTTGCTTGACTCCCAAAACAAGTTCAACAAGACTATCTACTTCCAGATCAGGGACATGGTGAAGCATTTCATTTAAATTAACCATTGCAGACCACACTGTGGATTCTGATTGGTCCAGTAAATGCAATCTTAATTTTGCAAACATATCCCACACCCATTGCAGAAATGCTTGCTCTGCTGTTTGAGCTCTTACCATAGACGATACCTGCACTCAGAGAAAATATTGAAACCATGATTAACTGTGTGTTACAAAAGGGGGCCACATTGCCTGTAATTTCCAAAAATAGAAAAGTTGCCAACCTGCTTCAAACCTTCTGAAATCATTGCTGTGCTTCCAGTAGCATCAGGAACGTATTGAAGAGCAGCCTTGAGAACCAGTATTGCAACATCTCTGTGCAGTTGAGGAACCAGGAACAGATCTCCACTATAATTGCTAGAAGAGAAAGGAATTCTCTTGAGATACGCCTTGAAATGTAATTTATAGATTCAGATAAAAGAAAGACATACAAGCCCCAGTTGAGGTTGGTAAGGATATAGCGAGCCAAGTTATTTTCTGGTGATGTCAGAGGGAACCGTAAAAGCCACCTAGTTATAATGGTCACATCATCTCGCACAGGTTGCCAGTGATTTAATGGGAGTTCCCGGTAGAGGTACAGACTTAGCTGAAAGTAGAGGTACACATATTTTGCAATGATCCAAATAATCAGTTTACAATTGACGATTCCAAGAGAGGGGAAATTGTTCCCCGCTCACAAAACATTGACCTACTTTTCCAGCAGCAGAGAAGTTTTCAGAAAGCCTTGTTAGAATTTCAGACAGGAGCGGGGGATGTTTAGCAACCAATCCACTCAGGAGAATCCTAACAGATTTAGAACAGGCCTCTTGAGAATTCAAGCTAAGAAAACCAATCTAAAAACATACAAGAAATTTAATTATTATTAAAATTTAGAGTTTAACTTATAACAAAAACACATCCAGAAAATTTTATTACTCTACCTGTAATAGATCAAGACAAGCTGCTCGAATAAACGCCCAGTCATGATTGTGCCTTGAAAGAGCCATGTTGGCAAATGTTGTCAGAAGGTAATAAGATTCTGAATCTGGCATGGACGTCAAACGATCTTCCAGCTGTGCTCTGAGAGAAGGATTGTACACCTTTGCCTCCCAATCTAATAAAAGGTTAAGAATAAGTTAAGTAAACTCATTAATTATATTATTAAAATGAATAGATATGGTAAATTTCCTCACCCTCATGCTGATTACAGTTTATGATGGCTTCTTCATTTTGGTCCTCTTCATGGAGTGCATACCAAAGTTGCCACAGAGTAGTTAGAGAGACCATATTATATGGTAGGATAGCTAGAAATTGCCAGGCGCCTAGATGTCGTGAGGAATGAATGCAATTTGTGGCACGAACTAGGAAAGCATCATATTCCACCTGCAGCCTCAAACCCATAGCAGGGTCAGTTTCGTGAGAGAAGGTTTCACTCAAAATCTGCCATAGATCAGTGGCATATTGAACAGTGTGTCTAACAAGACGGCCAAGTCTCTTGGAGAGCTGCCTATATCTAGGTACAGCAAGAGCCTCCAGACCTCTGCGCAAAAGCCGTACAAGGACAGTGCTAAATGAAAGAAGTCGAAGGAAGTGTTGGGGTGTAACAGATGCACCTGTCCAAACATCATTACTCTCCCCTTTCTCAACACAAAGGAGATATTGAAACATTGGTCCAATGGCGACCTGATTTAGGAGGGCTACCAAGTCATTTTCCCTCAGAGCAACTGAATTTTCTCCATCTTCATCTCCCTCCTCATCCTCTCCATCTGAATCAAGGACAATCCAAGCATCTGTTGTTCCACTGAACTCTCCTAGCGAAGCTCGAAACTACAAAGAAAATAAAGTTGTCAAAAGGAGATAATAAAATTAAAATCAGAACTTCTAATGTGGAAATGATAAAAGCTTCTCTTACTTGTTCTAGAAATGCCGCTCTCTCTCTAATTGGAAGAATTATAGTAGCAAGAGCAACCATGACATGATCAATATAAGGGCTGTCAAACGGTGAATTTGCCCCTGGACTTGAAGGACAGTACTGCGGGACTGGAGTCTGTACAAAATTTGAAGCCCATTGACCTACACCCGCAGGACATCTAGAAAATCAAATTATTCAAGTTAGAATCAAAGCAAATAAATGTCAGAGAATACTCCACAGAAATCTTCAACAAACCTCAACACATGGTTAAGGAGAAACATGTGATCTTGCCAATTACCAATACGGACTAGAATGGCAACGAGACGAGACAGCCAATCTTGAGTGTCTCGTACAAAACGCTCATCTCTCATTGGCCTTCTTTGGAAACTGAAAAGTATTGCAATGCATGTTCGCAGATCCATGACAGACTTTTCTAAACTGCAACAGGATAAAACATTTTCAAATTCACCTTCAACTTCAATTCGAATGGAGTATAAAGTCACAATTATGGAATACCCACTTTGATGTATGAGGGCCAAGAGTGAGGCTGGCTCCAGAATTTTCAGATATCGATAAAAGTTCGGGACAACTCTGTGCAACATTTTGAATTAAGCCTTCTATTTGTAAACGAGCAGCTTCACATGAATAAGCGTCCAACGAATGTGTAATGTTCACAAGCTCTCTCATGCCTGCCAAGATGCGTCTCAACTGCGATAATGTTGGACGGTTTAGTTTGGACATTTGATAAACATGGCTGGCTGATACTGGGTTTCCATCCTGGCATTCCCCACTTTCAGTGATGGTTGTGGTTTCTAAAATCCACAAATGGCTCTGCTTTTCTTTACTTTCTTTCTTATTTGCCTCTAATTCCATATGGTTAATGACAAGTCTGTTAATAGAGCGCAGGTAAATAACAAGTAGGTCATGTAAGGGGTGAGTATGTTTAGAGGACGGACGCAAATGTGCCTCCACAAAGCTGGAAACAAATTCCATACAAGCATCAAGCTCTTGGTTGGAATATAAGGCAGAAAGTTCATCATCACTGAATGGCTTAACAATCAGCATATTTGCTTCCTCATCTCCCCGTCTTTTATTGCCCACTTGTGCTTGAGACCCTAACACCATGCTTCTGTGCTGGGCAGTCAATGCTTGTTTGTTTTCTTTCATGTCTGCTGCACGAGACAAACTTGCTGCATTTAGCCCAGAGGTAACAGCCTCAATTCCCTCTTCAACGTCTCTTGCAGTTTTAACCTTCTGAAGTTGTTTAGAAACAGAACTGTATGGATTTTCAGAGGGCCTGTTTGTAACTTCAACATTGTTTTTTTGTTCAGTTAAGACTAGCTTGTGTACAGGGGAGTTAATTTCAATCAAAATGTCCTCGGCAACCTCTGGCCTTTCAAGTTTCTCCTCCGGAGCTACAACAGTAGCTGCACCAAGATCAACATGACAGTCATTTGATGAAGTCTCTTTTGGACCCTCTTCAGAAGCACTGCTTGCTGTTTGAATGGGCGAAGCTTCAGTAGCAGATGAGAGGAGAGGATATTCTTCTGTGTCTGAGAAGACAGGCTCTCCTTGATTGGAACTTTTTGAGTCCTTTGCTGCATCAGCCAATTCCTCTTCCACTACATGACTTGGAGAAGTGGGAACCTCTTGGTATGAGATAGATGAACTAGCTAGATCATCTTGTATGTGAGTCTCATGAGTCCTTTTGGATTTAGATTTCTTTTTGGGCTGAAACAGGAAAGTTTAATGAAATGAATTGTTTGCAAGATTGATGTCCAAATGCCACAAACTTTCTTATCTAAGCCACATGTCAGTCAGAGACCGACAAAGTAGAATGAAGATAGTTTTACGGGCTTCAATCACTGCTGCTGACAATAATAATGCGCAAAATACACGTGTTTTGAATTTCCGTGTTTAGGCTGCACAACAAGCAGATGACGACAAAGACAGAGGTTATGGTTTCTTGTTGTTCTATGTCCTAAAGAGCAGTGGCAACGCTTCCCACCCAAAGATACACACATAGAGATTAATTTCAATCGTCGATACAAACCTGGCGCGACTTGGTTTTCTCCATCGTCGCCATCCTATCGGATAAACGGCACAGTAATGCCCCGTGTTATCTCCCTGTAACTTCCCTCTGCTTTGTTATGACACACCACCAGCAGAAACCACAAGCGCGTTCCCGAACACGCCTGCGGTCTTGTGTGGTCGAAGTCTCGAGGCGGACTCGGAGAGTGGAGCGCACCCTCGTAGCGCGGGAAAGCGCGCGCCATTTGACTGGGTGCGCGTTCGGGGCACCGCTGCCACCGCCTTCCGCTGCAGGCTGTACGTACGCATGTTCTGTTTGCTAATCGGCACAAATGGGCGGCTATTACGTGGAATGGTCTATGGACCAGGTGCGTCCAGCGACGGGATGAGCGTCCCCGCCTGTTTGCCCCTCACCCCGGCAGGTGGCGCCTGCGACGTAGGCCACCCACTGGGCCAGCAACGCACCGTTGTGAGGACGGTGGCCTACCTCGCCCCTGAACACCGCGCAGACGACCTTGCGCTTGAACGCGTGCGGACTTACACTCCCATTAGTAACGTTCTAGCGTGGTCCCTTGGACCGCAGCCTCGCGGCCTCCCCTCGGTGCCCCTGGGACTTTTCATTCCGCAGAACGCCCCTCCCTCCCACTCCGGCTGCTCCGGGCCGGCGGCGACTCGCCACCGCCTCGCGCCGCCATGCCGCCACCCTGCCGGGGCTGGGGCCTCTGGGGCCTCTGGAGCCTCTGGAGCCGCGGCCGGAGCGCAGTCGCTCTCAAACCGCGACCCGAGACCCGCGACCCGCGACCTGCGCCGCCGCGGCCCCGCCGTGGTGATGCTCTAGTCCGCGTCGAGCGCCGTGTCCGCGGCACTGCAAGACGGGGCCGGCTGCTGGACTATCGCTAGGCCAGGTAGGCGTCCCAAGCTGACTGATTCCGAGAGTCGTTTTCCTCACTCTGTCTCTCTCGCACTCATGGAGCGTCGCCCACAGGTGAAAGAGAGACGTAACGACTCTCAAAAGTCAGTCTCGGAATGCAGGTGCAAAACGAAATACTACAGTGTCGAGTGATGATGTTCTACCGAGGGACTTTTTAGGCAAGACTGTCTCTTGTTTGTGGAGTATTCACGACATAATCCCAGTGATTCGGTGCTTCGAGAGTCTCCGCAGTCGCTGGCGAAACAGACGGGTCAATTTCCTTCCTGTCCTGTCGTAGCCGTGAACGCCCCCGCCCCCGCGCTGACCAGTCCAGCCAGGGACTGTTTCCAAGTGGCGCGTCGTGCCCGGCGTGCCGGCGGGTCGTGCCCGGCCCGTGCCGGTGTAGCACGGCCGAGCAGCGCCGAGTGCGGCAGAGTCTCGGTGGCGAAACAGCGCATGTCCTGCTCGTGCCTCGTGCCCCCGCTCAAAGGACCTGGCGGTCGTGAGCTTGGAGGCAGCGCGCTGCGCCGGGCGGCTGGGGCTCTCGGTGGCTCGGCGGCGCGGCGGAGGCTGGCGGAGGTCCTCCCCGAGACCGTCCGACCCGGCGGCATCCAGCAGCGCGGCCCCGGTCGTCCTACCCCATCCGCGGCATATAAGGAGCCCAATTGCAGGCCGCTTGCCCCGGGCTTGCCCCGGGCTTGCCCGCCGCCAGCCGGCCACACGACGCCCGACTGCCCGACTGCCTGCCTGACCCCGAGCCGTGTGAAATCGTGAGGCAGATCTGGCTTGCACACGCGCGGTTAATGCGCCCGGCCTGCAACCTGCAACTCTATGACTTTCATCAAGTTTCGCGCGCACGACCGTTCGCCGCCACGCCGCCGCCGTTGTCGTCCTTTGCGTTTATTGCTATTCACAGAGGAGCGCGCAGTTTCGGCTGATTTGCATACACGTGGTGGGACAAGCCGACAAGCCACCTCGACCTGCGACAAGCGACTACCGCGTGTAAGACTGTGTGTGTATGTGTTTTGCAACGTCCAGCCCCGGTGTCGTCGCGGCTCCAAGTGCACACGTGTGTGTGCGCGCGCGCGCGCGTGTGTGTGTATGTGTGTGTGTGTGTGTCAGGCGTCATCCCGATAAACTCTCGGGCCGAGTGGGCGTCCTGTCCCTCGTTGTGCTGTCCCAGTGGTGCCCCTCCCCTTCCTCGCCCCGCGTGCCGCGTGCGGTTCTCACGCACCCTCCCCCTCCCCCTCCCCAACCCCCGTCGCTCTGCTGGCCCTGCTCGCACTCCCAGGCTGCGTCCGAATCCAAGCGTCCAAACCGCCGAAGGTGCGCGGCGGTCCTCCTCCTTATCGTCCCTGCAGACTGATTCCGAGAGTCGTTTTGTCGCTCTGTTTCTCTCGCACCCGCGTGGGACGCCCCGTGAGTGCGAGAGAGACAGAGCGACGAAAACGACTCTCGGAATCAGTCTGCTGCGGACCGCTGGCGGCGAAACGTGACTCCGGCGGGGACTCTGATTGTGCCGTCGCCGTCGCGACACACAGGTGCCTCAAATAAATCTTTTATTTCTTCTTCTGCTCCCTCTGCGGCTGGCGGTTGGTGGCCTGGCGGCGGAGGATGCCCTATAACACGGGGAGGCTGACGAAGAACGAAGTCACTCGCGTTCCTGGAGCATCGCCGCGAAAGCGCCCCTGCACTGCAAGTGCACTCGGCCTGGCGGGAAGCATAAAGGACACCATGCCCTAGGACGCCTGTCGTGCTCGGCGTCGTGATTCGGCCATGTGGCTGCCGCGCTGCCGCGCTGCCATCCGTCATCCCGGCGGCGTCCTGGGAGTCCTGAATGCGGCTAGGCCGATTCCCAACAGAGCTTTCGTCGCTCTGCCTCTCTCGCACCCACTGGCGGCTCGTGGAGGTGCGAGCGAGACAGAGCGAGGAGAGCTGTTCGGAATCCGACGGCAGGAGGCACACATGGCGCTGGGGCTTCACAAAAGCTCCTCGGGCCGTGAGCGAAGCCTAGGGACCTGGCCGCCGGGACCCACACCTAGGCTAAGCAAGCGCATATAGACGCCCATATTTTCACCCATTGTGTGGGAACAGACAGCCCGGCCGCAGCCTCGCCGCGCCACGAGGCGCCACGCCTCCGGGGCGCACTCGACTGCTTCGCGGCGGCGTCCTGGAGGACTCGCGGGGGACCGGCGAGGATTCCACCCGGTCGTCGTCTCCGTCGGGGCGCCCAGCCGTGGCCGTCTCTCCCTGGGCGTCGTCGGAGGCGCGGCGCTGACCACCAGTGCACCAGTGCCTGGCCGAGTATCGCCGAGTATGGGGTCCCTCGGGGCCGCGGCGGAGCAGATGCGTTGCGGTCGAACTGCAATCAAACTAACGCGGAGCCCCAGCCCCGCCCCGCCCCGCCCCGCCCCCGCCGAAACGTGCTCGCGGCGCGGCGGCGCGGCGGCGCGGCGTGGACCCGCGGGGCCTCCAGAGCCTCGTAGAGCAGTGCCTTGATGCCGGCGGCGTGCTTGCAGGTCTCCCCGAGCGCGGCGCGGCCCGCGCGGCCCTTCGCGGGGGCAAGCGGCGCTACCGGCTGCGGCCCGCAACCTTCAATCATCAATCACCACGGGGAGGATCATCTTCATCATCTCCAGAGGAGCGGCGCGCCACGTCGGTGACCCTGCCCCTGCTCGGCGCGCCACTGCGGGGCTGCGCCACTGCGGGACCATCATCAGCTCTAGATGAAAGCAGCGCGGCCTCGCCAACATGCTGGTGCTGTGGACCATCCTGCTGGCGTGCGCGCCGGGTCAGTAACCAAACCGCTTCCCCGCGAGCGAAACATGAAAAACAAGTGACGAAAAAGTTTCGCGAAATTGTTTTCGACGTCGCGAATAGCCGTTCTCGGCACGACACGTTGTACAGGTCTCCGTGCAGCAGGGGTGCTCCATTTCCAGCCTGGACGCCACCGGGGCGTCGTGAGCGATAAAGGGCAATAAAGGCCACGCCGGCCTGCAGCGGCAGTGGCGGCCAGTGGCGCCGAACGCCCCCGCCTCGCCCTGCCCTGCCACCACACTGCCATCGCGGTTTCGGCTTGCCCGCTCCGCGTTTGATGAGAGGCGCACGTCTTCCTGGTTCGTTTGCGCCGATTGGTCGCCACAGTGGCGTGCCACAGTGCCGTGCCCCGTGCGGCCGCGGGGGATGCGCCATGCCATCGCCATGCCATCGCCATGCGGCAACCGTGGCGGCGCGGTTTGACCCGGTCGGTCCTGACGGTCCTGACCGCGGCCAACACATCCGCGCGACGAGCAGCGACGAGCAGCAGATGGATTATTCGCAGTTGTGGCAGGCAGGCAGGCAGGGAAAGCCCACAGCTCACAGCGCGCAGCAGTCGGCGGATTCCGAAACAGTCGTTTCGTCGCTCTGTCTCTGTCGCACTCACGGGGGACGTCCTGGGAAGGGCGCGAGAGAGACAGACAGACAGAGCGACGGAGCTCGGCTCGGCAGGCCACAGGCGACCAGGCGGCGCCCATTTATTTTCATTCGCAGGGAAGCCGCAGCCGCAGTGCGGCGCACTCGGCTAGTTTCTCGTTTCTCCCCGATGCACTCCCAGTGCTCTCGCAGTGCCTTCGCAGTGCGTCCCAGTGCTCTGGCAGTGCACTCCGCGCGGGGCGGCGCCTCTGCCGCCACCGGCCGCCACACTCGACGTGGGAGCCAGGCCGGTCGGCTCGTCAGGCTGCATTTCCAGTTATTGTTATTGCATCGCGTCTCCGCGTCTCGCTGTGAGAAGAGAGGCCGAGTGAAATCCAATGAGTGCTTATTATTTCATCCCGCAGGTGGACAGGCCGCCATCATCCCGGACCAGGTGGTGTCCTTCATGCACATCCTGTACTCCACCATCCCCGTCATCCGGAAAGGTAGGCCGGCCGGGTAGGCTTGTCGTGGGCGGGGCGGCGGGGCGGCGGGCCGCGACATTTCGAGTCGGCGCGCCGAGAGCCGCGACCGCCGACCGCGTCGCGATGAGGGCACGGTGACGAGGCTGGTTGTCGTCGTCGCGGTGTCGTCCGCGCCGCGCCGCGCGGAGGGCTGGTGCCGAACACTGTTCGTCGCTCTGTCTCTCTCGCACTCACAGCGCGTTCCACAGGGGTGCGAGAGAGACAGAGCGATGAAGGCGCTGTTGTTCGGAATGAGTTGCTGCAGCTGCACTGTGCCTCACTGTCACTCCGAGACGGAGTCGGATAAGGCGCACACTGCCGCAAGAACGCAGGCGCGCGCGAGCACCTAGAAATGCCCGTACATGCCCGGGCCGGGCCCGCGCTTCGCTGCACCGCAATGCGATTCCGACCCGTCCTTACGGCCGCTGCAGTAACAGACAATAGAAGAGCGAATCCGTTTAAAGTGCAGAGGCAAAAAAACAACAACAAGGCACTCGCCGCTCGCGTCGGCACGTTCTCGCGGGACGCGGGTTGCGGGTTCGAGTCCGGCGGGTCGCAAGGCAGTTTTTCTCGGCGGCGCGGCGGCGGCGCGTGCTGCCGGGGAAAGCCTTGCCAGCGCGTGGCTAGCACCGCGCAGCACCGCGGCAACGGTCAAAATGACGTCGCAACACACAGACACACGGGATTGTGGTCACAAAGGTCAGCTGGGTCACCGCGGCTTGGTCAATGCGAAGTGCCTTACTAACCTTCACTGCACCGCAAGAGAAAGAGGGCCAGGGTGTACTGCGGCGGGATTCGCTACTCTGCGAAAGCGGCGCCCACATTCCTGGCGCCATAGACAAGCCGCGGATGGCGGCGTCCTGGAGACGCGCCCTGGCGGCGCCTCCTGGAGACGCACAGTGGGCCAGAAGACCGGTAGAGGCGACCAAACTTCTAGACGCGTTTTGAGCCCCAGAGTCGCTAAATGGGACTCGAACCGAACGTGTGACCCCCACCAATGGATTGCTCTTCAAACTCTGCAGCTCAAAACGCGTCTAGAATTTTGACCGCCCTCACCGGCCCTCTGGCCCTCTGTGAGACTGGAGACTGGAGACACCGGCCCTCTGGCGGTTGCAGGCACCGACTCCCGAGTGGGCTTCGGCTTCCGCTTCGGGCCGCACGCCGACGCCCAGGTGCTGCTGGAGCTGGGCCCGCAGAAGCGCACCGAGCAGCTCACGCAGATCACCACCACGACGGCGGGGCCCGACGACTTCCAGTTCGGCGTCGGCAAGCGCCACCTGGGGGACCCGCTGCACGACGGCGACGGCGACGCGCTGCCCGAGCTGGGGCACAACCACATCCAGGGACGATCGGTGAGCACGGCGACGGTGGGGGTCATGGTGCCGAATGTGCCGAGCTGGGCTCACTCTTGACTTCTACTCTGTGCAGTTCCAGCTGGGGGCTGCGTCCCAGGAAGCCCCGCCTGCTGTTGACGGCAAGGGTGGCGAGTGGCTGTCTCGCTGGCGTGCGGCGTGGCCTGGCGCCGCCTCCAACCTCGTCCCCAGTGCCGCCCCCAGTGCCGCCCCCAGTGCCGCCCCCGCGCGGGCCGGCGTGACCTCGCAGAGGACGGGCCGAGGGATGCGGATCGCTCTGGCACCGCCGACGCGACCGCCGAGCACTGCAG
The DNA here is from genome assembly GCF_012932325.1 of Thrips palmi. Lineage (NCBI taxonomy): Eukaryota > Metazoa > Arthropoda > Insecta > Thysanoptera > Thripidae > Thrips > Thrips palmi. The sequence goes on along the minus strand of NW_023144624.1, from coordinate 2,615,347 downwards.
CGCCCCCGCGAACACAAAGGCAAGGAGATAGGCATCGAGCAAAGCGCAGCAAGGCGCCACTCCAGGAGCCTTGCGAATCGGTACATTCGACGTGGGACGCCCGTGTGGGAACCTGTACCAGTACTTACCTGTACGGCGTGGCCGCGTGGCCGCGTGGGTGCAGTCGTTAATTTCGAACGAGTGAGAGTCATGTTCAAGTCCCCCACATTCGTGCGAAACTGCCTGGCTAGAAACTTCGCGACTGTTCGCTGCGGGGGCTGGACTTATACTTACTTTTGTCATGTGGAAGTTTATCATAGATATGATGTTATCCTCTTAATGTCGACGTGATTCTTTTATAGATTGATGGATCCATTGCTTTCCTTAATGAAGCTTCAATTAGAGTCAGATCCCCTCCCCTCCCCCTCCTCCCCGCGGCCGTTCCGCAGCGGACAAGACTCCAGCAAGCAATCGCGATGCAATCAACGGACACACCGAGGCGCGGCGACTCAACTTGTGTGCTCAGTGGATGCCGCGGGCTGCAGGCAGGCGCACCGCGGGGCGCCCCGCGCGCTTGCAGCGTGCAGCCCGCGGCCCGCGGCCAGGGAGCAGGGAAAGCCTCGAGGCATGGCGGTGGCCCGGCCAAGGGCCCCGCCAAGGGCCCCGCCAAGGGCCCGGCCTAGGGCCCGGCCGGGACAGGTGTCAGCGTGTCAGCAGAGGACAGCCTGTCGGGTGAAAGGCGAAATTGGACCGATAGCCTTCTGCTGGGAATCGGATCAGATCAAGAAAAGGTCATGCCGACAGCTCCAGATCGCTGCTGTGCGTGGCGGAGACGGAGACGACTTCGGAGTGACGGAGTCACACTGACACGCCGAGGCCGCCCCGATCCCCGATGGCTCGTCTGATGGGCTACCGTGTTACAGGGCGACGCCGCGCGGACCCACGAGAGCGCCGCGGTCCGACGCGACGCCGCCGACGCCGTCTGCCCACCTGCGAGACGCCATGGCGCACCTGTCGACGAGGACGCCGACGGCGAGGACGTCCGGCCGGCCGTCCACGCCGCCCCCGCCGCCCCGCCAGCCCCGCCAGCCCCGCCAGCCCCGCCAGGGGGCCATCCTGCGGGCCCTGCGGCAGCTGTGGGAGGCCGGCGCCAGGGCGGCCAACTTGGGCTGAAGCAGCGTGGGGAACGTCAGCGCTGTGGCATTTGCCGGAGGATGACGCCTGGCGGGCAGGCAGTCCCGTCGCGCACCCGTGCATCGCGTGTCGCTGTGTTGCCTACCCGGCCGTTGGCAGGCGCTTTCCTCTACTCCGCGCCCAGCGCCTGCCGAGCTGCCTCGGCGTAGGCAACCCTTCCGCCGTGCTCCCGCCGTGTTGCCCCCGGTGTGGCAGGCGACCCAACGGACGCATCGGAGACGCCCGGCGGCTGGCAACCCATCGTACTCACCGCTCCGCGCTGCCCCGCGCTGCGCCGCGCTGCGCCGTGGAGGCCGGCAGCCCACCGCACTCGCTGCTAGCGTGCCGGTCTGCCGACCCGTCAGTGAAAGTGCTGCTTCCCGCCGGCCGGCCGCAGCCTTGGAGTTAGGCAGACCAACCGGCGGGCGATTAGCATGTGAAGAAGAGGAGGCGAGAACTTGCCGGGATGCGTTGCCTGTTGGCTCACTCTGGTTAACCACGCTTTATTCCATAACACAGACTATTCACAGAGGAGGGGACGCGTGGAGCCACCCAACGCGCCCGGCACTTCAAACTAGAACCAGACCACAGTCTTCAAGGTCTTCCAGGGAGGTCCGTCAGACAAATAGTTCGAGAGGACGTCCACGTCGGTGACCGCAGGCATCACGCAGCGGGACGTCCGGAGGATGACGCCGCAGCACGCATCAGCCTTGCTGGCCGGCCCAGTGCAGGCTCCGCAGCCTCTGCATGGCCTCCCAGCGCGCTTCCGCTGAGGTCCGCTGCGGGGCCGCGGGGGCGGCGAAGGCGGGGACGGCGACGGCGGCGGGCGCCCTCACGGGCCGCGGCCGGCCGTCGGCCACGACGCGCCTGGGCTGCGGGGGCGCCGGCACCCGGACGGGCACGGCGGCGGAGGCGGAGGCCGTGTTGACGCTGGACCGCCACCGGGACAGCCAGTCCGACTGGCTCGGCGGTGGCGGCGGTGGCGGCGCGGGGGCGGCAGCAAACGCGGCCGGGGCGGGCCCGGACCTCGCCGACCGGGCGTTGCCCAGCTTGTTGGCCTCCTGGTCCAGGGCCTGGATGTCGTCCGTGGGGGACCCACGCTTGGCGGGGTCGGCCTGCCGCTTGCCGCCGTTGGGGGCGTCCGTGTCCCCGATGATGGGCCGCGTCTCCGTCTGCGGGCCCAGCTCCAGCAGCACCTGCACGTCGGCGAACGGGCCGAACCGGTAGCCGAAGCCCACGCGGGAGTCGGTGCCTGCAAAGCGCAAAGCAACGCGTCAAGGATGTCGTCCACGCGTCCACGCTCACGGCACCGACGGGGTCGGCGGCGCACGCAACGCGAGCAGTGCAGTCCGCGGGCCGCTTGGCTTGGCGGGCCCCGTCGCCCCGTCCGCTATTGGTTGTTACCGACGGCGTTCCTCGAGAAATGGGTCAACCTGGCCGTTTAATAGACGCAGCCTGCAATCACGTCGCACTGCCTTGTTAACCGAGGCGATTTCTTTGACATATTAAAAAAGAAGTTTATATTTGTTGCGCTGTCGCCTCCTTTTCTTTTTTCAGTGTGGCCCCGCCGCCGCGGCGCCGCGGCTCGAAATCGCGACCGTCCGCGGGGACGGGCTTGGCTTTTCCCCGGCCGTAAGCACCATAAGCACACAGGTACGGGTTGCGGCCAGCCATTACTCATAAGCCTTTGCCGGGAGAACGATGTCTGGGCCGCTGGGCCGCCCCCCGAACTTCCCACAGGCTGGCCATGCCAGGCCATGCAATCCACCCACACAGGCGTATGTGCATGTACACTGTACACACGCGTCCCGGTTGGTTAGCCTGCGGTTGCCGCGGGCCCCAACGATGGGTCGTATAAAAAGGTCAAAGAGCGAACGAAAGCGATATGCGAAGCGAAAGCCCTCGGCGGAAGGAACAAACGGCAATAATGATTTGCCTAGACGATGCGCGCCACGCGGTCTGACGACGTCTGAGGTCTGACGACCGCGAGGCGCGCGCCGCGCCGCGGCGTACCTTTCTTGATGGGCGGGATGACGGAGTAGACGACGGTGAGCAGCGACACCAGCTGGTCCGGGACGATGAACGCCCCCACACCTGCAGAGACAGAGTGACGTCATTAACAGCCGGGTCGAGTAGCAAAATCCACATTCACATTCGCCGTTCCGTTTATAGGCATCATCAGGGCGGGCGTGCGTGGCCCTGCCCCGCCTGGCCCTGCCCCGCCCTGCCGGCCCGCCGGGCTTGATGAAGTAGTTTGTTTTTATTCCCCGGCCTGGCCTCGCGCCGCGACTCTGCAACTTATAGGACGGCGGGCTCGCGTCCACGTCCACGCGCATGACTGTTCATGACTGTTCATGACTGCCATCAGCGAGCCGCGAGCCGCGACGCGGACAAAAAGTGGAGCGGAAAGCAAAAAGACCGCTGCAGTGAGAAGACGTAATGCCAACAGGCCGATTCCGAGGACGTCTTCGTCGCTCTGTCTCCCTCGCACTGGTGGAGCTTCCCGTGAGGGTGAGGGTGCGAGAGACACGGAGCGACGAAAGTACTGTTCGGAAGCAGCCTGCTAGTGCGAGGCGAACAGCCCGCCGCTGCTCGTGTGACCGCGGCCAGCGGCTGGGATGACGAAAAGCTAATGGTTTTGAAGCGCCGCGCCGGCCGCGCGCACTGCGTCCACGACGCGGACCCGGCCACCCCGGCCACCCATTCGGCGGGGAGGCTGGCCCGGCTGGCCGAGACGGGTTGCCGGTTGCTCCCAGAGCCGAAGGACGGAGGACGAGAGAGTCCTTCGGCCGGCCAGGACGCCCACATCACATCCCAGTGGAGTGATTCCGAAGAGTGGCTTCGTCGCTGTCTCCGTCGCGCTCGTGGGTCGTTCCGTGCGCCGCGAGAGAGACAGAGCGACGAGTCAATCGGCTGGCGGCCCGTGGCGCGGGCGTCGTCGTAAACTGCGAGATGGCGGTGTGCCTCGCCCCGCGGTGACCAGGGTCCGGGCCACCGTGCCGACGGCAGGCTGCGTGGCGCGTCCGTGTCCGGTACACGGCCTTGGCCTCCAACGCGCTGCTGCAGAAGCCCGCCGACCGCCTGCAGGACAACACGCTGCCGGTCCTTCAATCTTGTTATTCTTATTTTCCTTTTCCTCTGCCAGACCCGTTGGCCGCGAAGCCGACACGTTGGATTCTCGATTCCAGTATTTTACGGGAAGGGTTTTGCCGCGAGCCGCGAGAGAGACTTTCCAGAAATTGTCTGGGAAGCGATGCAGCGCCGAGCTGCGTTCGTCGCTCGTGAGACATGACAGACAGGGCGACCTCGCGCCTCGCGCCCCCACTCCACTCTTTCCTGTCTTCGCCCCGCCACGCCCCGCCCGCCTCGACGCTTCAATGTGGACCGCCAGTGCAAACACGCACGCACACACACACACACGCGGACCAGAGGCGCCGACCTCTTAATGCAAATCGGCAGATACATATGAGATAAAGTGGTTTGGTGCACAGATGCATGGCCATTGATTTATACAGGCTGCTGCCTCGGGGCCCAGCCTAGCGGCCTAGCGGCCTAGCGGCCTGGCCTAGGCCGTGCTCCCCGCCAAGAAAGTACTCGTTCTGCAGCCGCCGAGAGCGGGGAGTGCTGTGGGGTGGGATCCGACCTGGATGTGTCTGACGGAGTGATCTTGATTTGCAGTAAATCGGAAAGCTCGCGCAACGTTCTGCACATGTAAACTGCGTAGAGCGGGGCGGGGCGGCAGGACGGCATTCCGAAGGCTCTTTCCCGGGTAAGGTGCTGGGTGGCAGCCGCTCCCGAGACAAGGACGTCCGCAGGTTCAAAACCCACGACGCCCATCATAAAAAAAAAACGTTTTCCGATATTTTCCATGCGTCGACGTCCTCCCGGTGGCAGTGGAGGGGCGCGGCAGCGCGGTGGCGACCACACGAGGCCAAGGACACGTACCGCGGGGAGGGGGGAGGGGAGGGGAGGGGGAGGGGGAGGGGGAGGGGCTGCTGTCCGGACCAGGAGGGAAGCCCATCCAAGGTAAAGAGCGTCGTGGCGTGGCGTGGCGTGGCGTGGCGTGGCGTGCCCACCGCGGCGCGGCGTCGACATCCCTGACGGCCGGCCGTCCAGCACGATCAGTCAATAAAGCGAGGAGACGAGCAGCAGGCGGGGCTGGCAGGGCTGGCAGCCCGCACCCGCTTTCCAGGATTTCACAGTGCGGTGCACGGATTGAGTCGCATCGGGCGAGACAGTTCCGGCGCACTAATCGCGTTGCGCGCGTTGCGCGGCGCACCCTCCGCCCTCCCTGCTCCTCGCACGCCGTGTGGGTCGGTCGGTTCAGTCCGCTTTCACTGCAAGCGGCGTCAATTATCCGCCGCAAAAGCGGAATGGCTAACGAAAAGCCGTGATACGCCACTTGGCGACTTGTCTCTCGGCGGCCATCGCGTCGCGGCGATTCGGCGTCCGCGGCGTCCGTCAAGCGGCGTCCGTCAAGCGGCGAGGCCAGCACGGCGACGGCTAATTGGGGCGGCGCCGCCGGCCGACTTGGAACGGTCGTCGCTCTGCCTCTCTCGCACCCCTGCGAGCACCGTTCGGACTCGGCCTGCAGGCAGGTGGCAGTGCACTGTCCGCGCGGCCATTAAGGGGAGTCTGTGTGTCTCGCGTGTCTCACTCAGCGCCGCGTGCGCAAAGTGCCGGGGATTTCGGCGCGGGGACCTCGGGAACACGCGTCAGCGCGGCGCGCCGAAATGACATAACGCATGACATGACGCCGAGCGTCAAAAAATCATGACAGATTGCCGTCCATTTTCGCGTCGAACGGCGACGTGCTTCCACCAAACGCACGAAGAGGACGAGGGCGACAGTATTTTTCAGTTGCTTTTGGCGGGAAAGCAAAGAGAGCCGTTTCGTGGAGCTCATCTTTTTCCCCGAGCGCATCTCTCTTGTCTCCCAAAAGTGTGCCCGCGCGGCTGGTGGCCGAGCCCTGGCCGGGCCGGGCCGAACCAAGGGCCGAACGGGAGCCGATCGGTAGCGGCGCGTGATCTGTCGGCGTTAACTCCCAGACGAACGCGCGCAGCATGGCAAGATGTACTAAGTGGGCGGCTGGCTGCGGCTGATTCCGAACAGTGCTTTTGTCGCTGTCTCGCTCTCATCGGGCGTCCCGTAGGGGAGCGAGAGAGACAGAGCGACGAAGGCGACTGTTCGGAAGCAGCCTTACTGGCTCCACCGCCGAATCCGCCGTGTGGTCCACGTCGTCGTCGTCGTGCCCGCCAACGCCGCCAGCCTCGCGCACTGCAGTCTCATTCCGAACGGTGCTTTCGTCGCTCTCGCTCGCACTCATTCGGCGTCCGGTGGGGGTGGGAGCGAAAGAGAGACAATGCGACGAACTTGGAATTTTCGGCATCGCTCGGCAGGGGCAGGCCTTTTCCCTTCGTGTGGTTTCTGCGGCGCGTCCGCGGCTCGGCCCTTTGAACCCATCCCATCCCATCCGCCATTGAAGCCTCCAGCCGCGGCACCAATCAAAGACATCTGTCATAACAGGAACGACCGTCGCAGCGAGTCGCTTGCGCCTTGCGACAGGGCGGCGAGGCGCGGTGAGGCGCGGTGAGGCGCGGCCACCAGCAGACTCATTCCGAGCGTCGCTTTCGTCGCTCCGTCTCCCTCGCACTCATGGGACGCGTCTTGTCGGTGCGAGAGAGACACAGCGACGATACCGACTCTCGGAATCAGTCTGCAGTTTCGGCCTTGCGACGCGCATGCGTTGGGGGGAGCGGCGGTCCTTTTTGGCGCGCGAAAAAGCGCGCGAACTCTGGTGCTCTCGCCTCGTCATCGCCCCGCCGGCGTGTTTCCTGCATCGGCCTGGCCTGGCGGAACACGAGAACACGGCACGGCACGCCGCACTCGCGGCAGGCTCGGCGGATCTCGGCGCTTGCCGGCTTGCCTACATGATTGCCTCTCCCGCGTTAATTCGAGCCGTGCAAGGCGCCGCGCGGGGAGGGGGAGGGGAGCGGCGTAAATCGGCAAAGGGCCGGGCGCGACAAGCTCCCTCCCCGCGAAGCCTCGCCGGGGAGATTGCGAATGGCATCAAGCCGGGCTAATGGAGGTTCCTGCGGCATGCCAGGGCGGCCAGGCAGGGCCAGGCAGCCAGTGCATGCTTTGCTTACACCCGCCCGGGTCGTTCGCACGTCGCACCGACGCACCGACGCACCGACACGACGGCGGCAGCGCGTGTGTGTGACTCGTGCGTGCGTGTGCGTGCGCGCGGGGAAAGGCATCAGAATGTTTAATTCAAAGCCACTGGAAAGAAGCCGCGGCGCGAAGCGCGAAGCGCGAAGCAAACTCGGACCAATAAATCTGAACGCCACTCCGCGCTGCTATGCTTCGCGCTTCGCACTGCTGTGACAGCATCGGCGCCTCGTCGCTCTGTCTCTCTCGCACCCCGGCGCGACGCCCCGCGAGTGCGAGAGGGACAGAGCGCCGTAAAGCACCGGTGAGAATCGGAATCACTCTGCGGCTTCGCAGTGCTGAGCCACTGGTCGTGGATTGAAAGCAAACGCGTGTCCTTGGCGATAAAGTCGGTCGCGGGCGGAGTGGGTGCCAAAGAGCGCATGGCGATGCGAAGGCGATCGAAGGCGATGCTTACTGGAGGCCAGGGCGGCGCCCCACACCAGGGCGAGGAGCCTCATGTTGGCGGCGGCGACGCGGCGACGCGGCGACTCAGAGGCCCATGGTCAGCGCGCTGCGTCCTGCAACAGAAACACGACGCCGTTTGAAGCATCCAGCCAGCCCCGCTCTCGGAACAATGCGGAACAAGACGCATGTAGGTAGGCTGTGCTCGCCGTGCTGTAGGGGCGGTGGGGTGCACTTGGCTTGTTTTCTCCCGGAATGAATGCAAACTGCTCGAATCGGCATCGGCGGGATTCGAACCCGGTCTCGTCCCACGCTCACCCTGCACCGGGAAACATCTATCTTTCTCTCTCTGGACCACTTCACAATGTAAGCCGATTCGCGTCGTTCGAGTCCGAGAGCGCACGCGCATGCCGCGGCGGCGCCTCCCTGCTCTGTCTCTCTCGCACCCCTGTGGGACGCCGCACGAGTGCGAGAGAGACAGAGCGGAGTTCGGCGGAGTGAGCCCGCCGCGGCGCCGCGACTTTCTTCCAAGTCAACCCGGCGAGTGACGCGTCGACGCGGCGCGGCCCGAAGGCCTCTCCTCTCCGCCCCGCCGCGCCGCGCCGCCCCTCCCCCGCGGAAGCCCATATTCGTTTGCTATTTGTCATGGTTTGTCTTGTCGGGGCGGGGCGTGGCGGCGGAGTGCCGGCGAGGTGTCGCCGGGGTGTCGACACCCAGGTGCTTGGCTGCTTGGCGCATCACGACGTCGGCGGCGGGTCGGCGGCGGGGGTTGCTTCCGCGCGCCGAGGCGTTGCAGGCCGAACCGAACCCATAAACACAGTGATCGTCCGCGGGGCGGGCGGCGGGCGTTTTCGAGTGGCGTGGTAATGACACGCTGCTCACGTGCTTTGCCTGCGGTCGCGCCGCTTCGCCGCGTTACCGCGTCGGGGTGGGACCAGCGCCACGGGGTGGTTGACGGGCCGGGGAGGTCCCACCGGCACCGGCGGTCCTGGAGGAAGCCCTGGAGCGCTTTCTCTGGATTGAACGCGCCGCGGCACGGCGCGCTTCACACTTGAATGGGGCCCGCTTGCCCTCGGCTTGCCCGCTTAGCAGGTCCTTCCCTCCCCGCCTCTGACGCATCGTCGTGGCGTGGGCGGCGGACGCCCAAGGCTAGCTGGCAGAGCATCGACAAAAGAGTCCCGTGTCCAAACACTGGTTGCTTTTTTCCTTGAGCCCTTGCCGTTCGGGCCTCGACGGGCCTCGCTCCTCGGCGGGTCCAGCCAGTCCGGCTCGGAGCAGCGCCTCGCGGACAAGGCCGACAAGGCCGCCGTGCAGGCGTTGCTTGGATTCCGCCTGGCTTCGCCCGCCACTGCACTGCCTGCCACGCCACTGCCGCTTAGCAGCTCGAAAATGTCGGCATTACACGACGAAGGGCGTCGCCGTGGCCGTGCCGCCGCCGAGCCCCTGATCACAGTGCGCGCCGGCCGAGTCCGAACGTCGTCGCTCTGTCTCTCTCGCACTCGCGGGGCGTCCCGTGCAGGTGCGAGAGAGACAGAGCGACGGGCCGCTGCACGGCCTGGACCTAGGCCTGGACTACGCGTCGCGCTGCGCGTGCCGCTCGGCGTGCCGGCCTCCGACAAGATCAGAAAACCCGCTTTGCGCTTGTATGGAGTTTTCACCGTCGGGGCGCTAATTATATATAGAGAGAGGCCCAATGCTCGGCGTTCGATGTGATACGGTTGTCTTGCGGGTTTGCTAGTCTAGTGTGGCCCCACTGACCTCGCGCCGCGCCTCGCCGCGCGTTCAGAGGTTCAGAGAGGCCGCCAGGCACCGTCAGGCACCGCCAGGCACCGCCAGGCACCGCCAGGCCGCGGACTCTCTAATGAGTACCGCGACAGCCTGGAGATGCACCGCAACACGCAGCTGCACTGCCCGTCTGTCTCTCTCGCACCCCCTAGAGCCCGCACTCATGCGCATGAGTGCGAGGGAGACAGAGTGACGAAGCGCCGTGCCGGATCGGCCGCTCACTTGAGCCACCGACTGGTCTGGTCATCACCGCGCGCGGTCCAGCGGCGGGGCGGTCTCAGAGACTCGTCTGGCGAGCAATCTATCTTCATCTGGCGCATTTTCAGGTTGCCCTAGGTTCCGCAGTGCAGCGGCGGTGCAGCGGGCTGGAAGCAGGAAACGCCCAAAACCAAGACGGGGGTGTGGTATCGGCGGTATTGCCGACGCAGTCCCGATACGAGGCCCTCGCCCTCGCCGAGGCCCTCGCCGCCACAGGAAACGCCACGCGGTTTGACTTGCGCGTACACTTACTTTCGTTGTGAAAATGCTTCGCTTCCTCTCGCAGGCTGTCTATGATGTGTACGCACGTTGGCGAGCGCCGAAACGCCTTGAGGGACGGCCCTGCCCTGCCCCGCCCCGCCCCGCCACGCCACGCCCCGCTGCTGGTTTAAAATGATTTCTTCATCGAGCCTCGTTTGCACTTGCACGCACGCGGTCTCGGCTCGCAGCGCTACGCGGCGCGAGCGGCGGGCCGCAGTCACCAACGGCACCTGCCGCGCGCCGCCGCCACCGCCTTCAATGACTCGGGACTTAAATAAAGAAATAACAGTTTACGCAGGCACGAATTCGGGGAAGGCGCCGCCCTCGGCCGCCCTGGGATGCCACCGCGGCCCACCACGCCGCACTGGGGTCGGCGGCAAAGGGCCGAGCGGTCCCAACTCCCAGCCCAAAACGCATCACGAAGACGATAAAAATCGTCGGGCTCGTTCCCCGATGGCTTGCTCTTTCCCAAACGCGCCGATGGCAGGTGATACGGGGTACTAATGGAAGCAATCTCCTGCGAGGCGCGATGAGAACCCGCCGCGCTGGCCTGCGGCTCGCGTGTGGCGTGCGCGCCAAGATTCTGACAATGAAAGGATCTGTAACATACGATTAAACGAGACCATACGAACTGCAATAAAATCCATCGTGCCGTACGATACATGATCCGCGATAGGGACAAATTGCCGCCACCCGTTTTGCGCCGGACGTCACCGCCGGATCGCGGAGAAATCGCGACGCGCACCGGCCGGGGTCCGACGGGGCCCTCCAAGGGGCCCTGCCCTGCCTCCTGCATCCCGGCTCACGGCTCATCCCAGATTATTGGGTCCGACGCTAAACACCCGTCGTCGTGATAGGTCTGGCGAAATGAATTTACGACGGGCCCTCGTCGGCCTTTGGCTGCTTTGGCTGCTTTGGCTTGCCTTCCTTTGGTGGCTTGGCTGCCTTTGGCGGAGACCGCGCGATCATAACACGAGTGCCGGGTTCACCGACGACTCAAACAAGAGCAGTCTCGAGCGGCGGTGTCGTGGTCGGTTGGTTCCGGGGCTGGCTGCTCCGTTCTTCGGCCCGCCGCCTGGCTCGGGTTCAACTCCCCGCCCAGACCATCACTTTAACACACCGCGCGTATACACACTGGCTGACCTCGCGATGCGTATCAAGGCTATCTGCAGTCCTTGTGGGCACGCGGAGCTACCACTTTCATTTATGATTGTGGCGGTGGTGTGACTGTGTGGAAGGCGGTGGAAGGCAACCCAACCCGACGGGATTCGCAGAAGTGCGCGAAAATGATTTTTTTTCTCCCGCGCGCTAGGACTACCCTTGGTAATTATTATTTTTAACGTTTGTTGATGTTGTTGTGTTCCCTTCCCGACCCGGGCTGGCCCGGCCTGGCCCGGCCTGGCACGCGAGTCTGCGGCTAATGAGCCGGCATGTCGCCTCGCCGTGTCGCAAGGCGGTGCCTGGTGTCGATCTAGCGACGAAAGCAGGAACGGCAGCGCGGCAAGGCGCAGACAGACTCCCACGCGTGACAGCCGCGACAAAACGGACCCCTCGCCAAGCCAGCACGCGGCACGCGGCTGGAAGGTGACGCTGGCGGCCGCTGGCGGCGTGGTCTCGGTCACGGAGGGCCCCCCGGGGAAGGCCGCGCTCAGTGGACCAGAAGATCGGTGGAGGCGGCCAAAATTATAGAGGCGTTGTGAGCTCCAGAGTCGCTAAATGGGACTCGCACCGAGCGTGTGGCCCCACCAATGGATTCCTCGTTTGGAGAAAAACCCATTGGTGGGGTCACCCGATCGATTCGAGTACTGACAAGCGACTCTGGAGCTCAAATCGCGTCTAGAATTTTGGCCGCCTCCACCGGTCTTCTGGCCCACTGCACCGCGCTGGGCGGCCTAGCCTACTCCGCGGTCGGCGGGCGCTCTCGCGGGTTGGCACGCGGGTGGCACTTTTACGTCCGACTTGTCCCGCGGAACGTGGAATGCAAATACGAATGAACCAGTCCGTAACCCCCACGCCCAGAGAGCGCGCGGTCCGGCCATAAAGTTAACAGTTGGTGCTCTCCGCGGCGCCGGCAGTGAGTACCGACGGGCCGACGACGGGTCAATTCTTTTGCCACCTGGCTGGCCTGGGTGCAGCAGTGGTGCAGCAGTGCAGCGCTGGCAGCTGGCACAGGCCCCCGTCGAGAGGGCCGCGCAGTCCAGTCGGCTTCGGCCTGGCTGTCAATTTGCAACATCCATGCTGATTTCCCCCGCCGCGCGTTTTTAAAGGTCTGCCAGGCAGGTGGCTGAGGCGGCGAAGGCGCTGGCCGCGGTACCCCGCCGCGGTGCCACTCGGCGTGCAGGTGTTGGCTGGACGCGCCGATAGGCCGACGGCTCAGTTTGAACGTTAAAACACGCGCGTGCGCCGCTCGGCGTATTCCAGAGTCCCAGCCGCGCGATTTGTCACAAAGCAGCCTTCGGGCCTTCGGGCGCGTTGGATGGGGTCCAGCCATGTCGCGGCGATATGCCCCCCGCCCCACTCCACCTCGAGACGGCGCACGGGAGCAGTTTGGTGCGATTTCACTTATTAATTAGCATGCCGTCATGGAGTATCGAGAGTATCGAACGGCTGCCAAAGGTGGAGGAGTGCTGCTAACGAGACCTCGATCGTGACCATATGCTTACAACGAATGTAAACACGCAGAAAATACGTTCGTGGAGTCGCACCGCAAAACGAAAACCACTATACTTTTCGCCCCTATTAACGAATTCTTAACGACTCAGGGGCTCAAAACCCGTCCGGAATTTTCATGACAAATAAGTATGACAGTAATCGACGAAAGATTCCACAGGATCTTCCAGCGATCACAATAACGTCATCCGACCGCTGCCGGAGTCTTCCGGCCGGGCCGTCGCCGTCCTCACCTCCGCCGTCGTCCTCGCGGTGCGCCGCGGCAGTGGTATCCAGAAAGGCGACGCACTCCACCACGCACAGCACTTCACTTTGCACTCGCGACACGACACGACAGGGCACCGCGTGCCGCTCATAGGGCTCGCCGCCGTTCAATGGCGACCACCGGGGCCAGGACCACCACCGGGACCGGCCGGAGCACGCCGCCGGCACCGGCACCACGCGGAGGGGGGCGGTCGGGTGGGGGCAGCGCGCCGTGGAGGGGGCCCCGGGGGGCGGTGGGCGGAGACGCCGACGGCCTCCTCGGCCACCGGGACGACGCGGACGACGCAGAGGCACGCCGGTCCGCGGTCCGGCCGGGGGCGCCGGCGTCGGGGTGCGGCCCGAGGATGCCCAAGGCTGCGAACTGCGGCACGCTGTCCGGGGAGGCGGCCGCGCTGTGGCGCCGCAAGACAGCCGCAGACACGGCGACTGAGTCGTAAGGTAAATCACTCGCGGCCCCGGGCTGCGTCCGCGAGGGTTGAAAGCCGTTCGGACGCGGCCCTGCAGCGACCGGCCGGCAGGGCACGGCCACAATCAGCAACGCCACTTAATAGCGCGGCCTGTAAGACAGCGAGCTGGCCGGGTCTGCGCCGGCCGGTCGGGAACATGTGCCTTGAATTAGTATGTGTGCGGCCACCTTTGCAGCCTTTGCTGCCTTTGCTGTGCTTGCCTTTGGCGGGCACGGCCAGGGCACGGCCAGGGCACGGCACGAGCCGCGCCGCCGTAAAGATGTCGAGCAGACATCGGCATGACGGACGAGTGCGGCGCGCGGCGCACGGCGGCAGCAACGCCATGCCGAGATACAGTGCTGCAGAGACAAACACGCAAACACAGGGACGCGGCGCGCACGCACACAGCAGCAGTGCTTGCAACAACAACGCACCACGCTCGCGGACCAAAGCCTTCCGTAAATGATTTCAATTTGCCAGTGACACTTACGGACATGTCATGGGCCTGGGTCATGGGCATGGACGGCCCTGTGGGGAGGCAAGAGCGACCGAGCGGCAAAGTGAGAAATTATTCCGGTGTGTCGACCCGGAGGCCGCGGAGGACCTTCGTCGGAGAGGAGTGCACCACGCGGGCCGGGTCGCACACAACGGATGACGTGAGTGTTTGTCGACAGTCGGTCGGCCGTGTGTGTGTGCGTGTGTGTGTGGGGGGGGGGGGGGGGGGGCTTGCTCGTGTGCTTGTGAGTACGATTGTGCGATCGTAGCCTCGCAAAAAAGCGCAGCAGTGGTCCTCCTCCGAAGGAACGCGTCCCGCTGCGTTCTTGCGCACACATACACACATACACTCACATGCAAAGGAGAGAAAGGGGACACGGAGGGAGGAGGGGGTGGTTGTTGTTCCTTTCGTCTCGCCAAAGTACTTTTGCGTGGCCCCTGCAGGGCCCCTGGAGGGGTCGGGTCACGCCCCCTTTGTCGGGGATCGTGAATGGGGTTTGAGAGTCAGTCACTTGTCACCTTCCAAGGACCCCCCTCCCCCTCCCCCTTCCTCCGCGCCCAACCTGCCGCGGGTCACGCAGGGCATCCCCGACGACCGCGCTGGGAAAAAAATCGTCCCCGGATCAAAGCGTTTCGTGGTGGCGCAAGAGGCAGAAGGCTCAAGGCCGGCGGGACCCGCGCGAAGCGCGAAGTGAAGACGATTCCGGACTTGACGGGGCGGCCGGGGCGGCCGGGGCGGGCCTCGCAGCCGCGGGGAGTGGGCGGCCTTCCCGACCCGGCCCGGGCCGGCCAGGCTCTCGCCCAATCCAATGCAGGCCATGCAGGGCGCCCTCATCGTCCTCATCGTCCTCAGCGGCCACACCTCGGTCTCGGCCAGACGGCCCCGCCGATCGGAGAAAGTCCCTCCCGCGCCCCTCCCTGCAGGCCGAGGCGGCCGAGGCCCAGACCCCGGTCCTCGTGTGGCGTACGCGCCGCGCGGGTATCGGCCGCCATCAGTCCCTGCAGTCCCTGCAGTCCCTGCAGGCCCCTCCGCACCGCGCCGCGCCGCCGCGACGCTGCATCTCGAAAAATATGTTTATTGTATGCATGTCCCCGCATGTACCCTAATCCGCCCGGGCCGGGCCGCTGGGCGCTGCATCGCTGCATCGCACCGGTCGGGGGGCGGACGGGGCGGACCGTCATCCTGGCGACCGCGCGACAAAATGAGATGCACGCCCGCCGCTCCCGCCGCCGGTCGGGTCGCCGCGTCGCCGCCGGAGAAGAATACCAGCAAAGGAAGTGAAAGTTCAAGGTTCAAATGCCGCGCCGCGAGTGCATTTTGCTTTTCTTCTCCTCGAGGAAGTCCGGCGGCCCCAAGATCAAGGTTCGACGCGCTGCTCCTCGTTTTGCCCGGCCGAACGGAACCGACCGGAAACATGCGAGCGATCTCCGAAAGGAGCTGCGCCGTTTTCTGCTGACCCCGACTCCGACTCTCTGCCCCGCGGCGGTGCGTCGTCAGTACACTGATTCCGAGAGTCGGTTTTTCGTCGCTGTCTCTCTCGCGCCCATACGGGACTCCCCCATGAGTGCGAGAGAGACGAAAACGATTCTCGGAATCAGTCTGCTGGAGTCCGATTGCGTTTTCGGAAACACGTCCCAGAGTCGCCGGGCGGGCGAGTCGGCGGCGACGCGGCGACGCGGGGGCGGCTCGAAGGCCTGGCGGCTTGACGGCTTCACGGCCAGCCTTGCCCGGTTCCAGATAATCTCGCCGTTGTATAATCTCCAGCCGGCCAATTTGCCGACGCGCGCCGTCTGTGTCAAGAGGAGCATCGCCGTTGTTTTTGTCAGCGCGATTTATCTCCTTTTTCCGTGCTCCAACCTCCCTCCCGCCCGCGTGACTCCTCGAAGTGTGCGGACTCACGGCGTCGCAATACAAATTAATACTCTATCGTGCCGAGTGCCGACTGGCGGCCTAGCGGCAGTCGCATCGCTTCCTCCGCGCCGCGCTGCCAGGATTGAGCCATCTCGCGCAAAGTACGCGCACCGCAAAACGACGGCGGAGGCTGACAATGTTTTCATTGGCTTTCAGTCTGCCGATCGGGCCGATGGCGGCGCCCCCGGCCCGGCACGGCTCAGATTGGCCGCCACCGGTCCTCGGCCGCTTTTAACACCTTTCCCCGCGGCTGCTGCGATACGGCCTCATATTTGCTTTCTGCTGCCGACAACGTCGCGGTGGAAGGGGGAGGGGGGCATCAGGCACACACGCACGCGCACACGCACACTCACACACCGATCCGGAGACGAGCGAAAAACAAGAGCAAAAACAGCGGGAAGTGGCGACGCGGCGTGTGCTGTGCAGCAGCATTCAAGCGCGCGCCGTGCGCTCCACGCGTATAATTAGAAGGTTAATGCTATATCGGGTCGGGACCGTCGGGACCGTCGGGGCAGCCACTGGAATGGGAGTAAAAGGAGACCGCGCCGTGAATAATGGGTCAGGGCTGACTCCCCGTCGTCGTGTACTCCTTCTCGTCCTCCGAGATCGGACCACAGGCCACACATTCCGACCACGCACCGCCCGGGGCGCGGATGCAGGGTCCGAGTGTGTGGCGCGCCTGCGAGATGACGGGTAGGCAGCCAGGTCGCTCAGGCGCGTTGCGGGCCTGCCTACCTCGCAGGCGGCCTGTAGCGCCTGCAAGATGACGGGTAGGCAGCCAGGTCGCTCAGGCGCGTTGCGGGCCTGCCTACCTCGCAGGCGGCCTGTAGCGCCTGCACGATGACGGGTAGGCAGCCAGGTCGCTCAGGCGCGTTGCGGGCCTGCCTACCTCGCAGGCGGCCTGTAGCGCCTGCACGATGACGGGTAGGCAGCCAGGTCGCTCAGGCGCGTTGCGGGCCTGCCTACCTCGCAGGCGGCCTGTAGCGCCTGCACGATGACGGGTAGGCAGCCAGGTCGCTCAGGCGCGTTGCGGGCCTGCCTACCTCGCAGGCGGCCTGTAGCGCCTGCACGATGACGGGTAGGCAGCCAGGTCGCTCAGGCGCGTTGCGGGCGTCTGGCGTCGTGGGCGCATTGACGGGGTCGTGCGGAGAAACCCGAGGCGGCACGAGGCTGGTGCGAGTGCGTTGTGCGTTGTGTACCCGGCACCCGCAAGACACCCGACACCTCGCGCCGGCTTGCGCGTTGTGCGTAAATAAGCCGGCAGGCTGCGGGAGAGGCGTCGGCCTGGAGGCCTGGAGGCCTGGCGTCCTGGAGGACCGGACTGCAAGCAGTCTGCGATCGAGCTGACGCGAACCGGATGGAGGCGGCGCAGGGCGGCGGCTGCGCGACGAGCGTTCGACGACGGCTCATTGGAAGCGAGTCCCAAAGTGGGCGATCCACGCACCATAGCTTCGGGCCTGCAGTGGCCCGCAAGGCCGCGAAAAAAAGCACTAAAAAACGAGGATCGTGGGTCTGGCAGCGATCACGAGCAAAGTCGCCTGGTTTGTCGACGGCCTTTTACCAGTGCAGTGCAGCGGTCCCTGCCCGGGGTTTTCCGGGGCCGCGCGATGGACTGGTGTCTGGCGGACCAGTGGAGCCAGGTTCGATGTGTGCACAGTGCACGCGCACGCCTGCCTTGTCGCTTTAACCTCCACCTCCAGCCCTCTCTCCTTGACGCGGCGCGGTGCGGCACCGCTAGGCCAGGCCCGCCGCTTGCCTGCCGTCTGATTCCGAACACTGCTTCGTCACTCTGTCTCTCTCGCACCCCTACGGAGCGCCCCATGAGTGCGAGGGAGACAGAGCCACGAAAGCAGTGCTCGGAATCAGACGGCTGCCCGGGCCGCCGCGTTGATGGCCCCGCAGCCCCGCAGCCAGTCATAAATTAGCCATCGGTCACGAGAATGAGCCCCGCTGTGCATCTGCCTTGCGTCTGCCTTGCGTCTGCCCGACCCGCGCCGCGGCGAGGCCCGCGGCATGCAGCAAAAAGGTGTCAAGTTGTCAAGTGCCGCCAGGACCGCGTCGTCGCCTGGCATGGCCTAGCGATGGTGTGGATACACTAGTGTGGCGTCCGCTTTGCACGGCGTCCAATCGTGCTGCCGGCCTGCCGCGACGTGATGGTAGCCACCCTGTTCTTTCATGCTCTGACTCGGGTAGTATGTGATTTCCTGCCCTAGATTGCGCGGTCACTGCGACACTGCCAAGTCGCGTACTTGCTCTCTCCCTGCGGAGGCGTGGACTCCAGATGTCCTCTTTGCTTGCCTTTGCTGGGCTTTGCGATAGATCACTGCGACCAACATCAGTGCGTGCGTCCCGGCCAGCAACATGGAACTATGGGACGAGTCCCCGGACGAGTCGAAGGGGTGGCCGAGCTCGCAGGCGCACCGCGACACCGCGGCCGGGGCAGTCGGGACCGAGCGAGGAGTATTGCCGCGGTCTTCCCATAGCGGCACTCGGCACTCGCTGTTCGCTGTGGCGAGGAGTATCTCCGCGACTTCTTCCCAGCGGAAACGCGGTCGCATCACTCACATGCCGCTACATTCATCCCCACCAATCGGAACCCATCGCGAAATGTTGTTCCGTATCATCATGCGTTTCGAGATTCGGGCGGGATAGTGAGGGTTGACTACGTTCTACATGTGACTTTTCCTTGACTTCAGTTCGCACGGACGGGAAAGTGTGTAAACAGTGCAATGGACTTTCCTCGCTCCCGCTATTTCTTTGATACTCGTCGATACTGTTCGAAGCTGGTTTGACGCAGACACCCCCGCGCGCAGGCAGCCCGCGCCATGCCTGGCCATGCCGCCGCTGCAGCTGATACCACCCGTTCCACCTCCACTGCCGTCGCGCCGCCGCCTCGGGCAGCCTCGGGCTGGCCCTGCGGCAGGCGGCGTGGCGCGGCGTGGCGTGGCGAAGCGAGTCGGCGCGGCGGCAGTTGCCAGTCTCAGTTTTTGTGGACAAGAAGCAAGCCGTGCCGGCCGCGCCGCCTCCGCGTTCTCGACTGTGTTGTGTTTGTGTTTGATCGGCGGCTTTCCAACCCGTGAATGCACGCGAAAAGCCGCCCTCTGTGCGCCGATCTGACGTCGCCAGGAATCGAACCCGGGCCCGTCTAGAGGGCCGGCCGGGCTCGTGGACAAGCTGGCCATCCCGGACACAGGGTCGTCCTGGGTCCCCGCGGACGCTGGACCCGGGCACGATGCCCCGACCCGGACGACGACCGTGGCCCCGGACGCCGCCGACGGGCGGTGGGCGGCCGACGGCATGGGGGTGGCGGTGCGGGTCAACAGCCTGCTGGACGACGGCCGCACGGCACTGCAAGGTAATGTATGGCCGGAATGGCGCGCCGGCCTATCGCCAACGCCCCCTCGCGACTTGCGCCGACTAGCACCGACTTGCCCCTACTTGCCCCTACTTGCGCCGTGACGGCGTGCTCTCACGGGTTGCTTTGACGCCGTGCTCTGACGCCTTCGCTTCGCGTTGCTGCCGGCCTGCAGAGCACTCTGCAGAGCGCCCCGCCAGTTCGTTACGGTCGTTACGATAACCGCCGTGCAGGTACCAGGTACAGCCAGTGGATCATCGCGGATTCGCCGAGAGCTTTTCGGGGTAGTTGTCGAGGAACATCACTGCTGCACGACGGCGGCCCGTCTCGTCCATCTGCGTGACCTCGCGGGACTTCCCCGCGTCGGCGGTGCGTTTGATGATGGACTCGCGCACCGCGGGCGCGTCCAGCCGCGTCCAATGGCGGTCGGAACCGCGCCGCGCACGCGCCAGAAGACGGCCATGTTTTGTAAATGGCCGAGTGGCGCTGTCCGCTGTCGCGCTCCAGCAGACGACAGGGAAGCAGACGACGCTGCTTTCCACGCTCTTGTGCTCCGCCACCGTGAAGGGCGTCGTTGCCTCGCCAGCAGCGCCGCAGTGCCCTTGTGCCGGGTGTGTCACGCGCGTGTCCTGCCGCGCGCCGCACGCTTGCACGCTCTCGCCTCGAATCGCCATCATCGGCCGCCCAGCGCCCAGCCTGCCTCTGTGGTGGAAAACAGTGTCACCCGGCGGCGGCAGCGCGGCCCGGCGAGCGCATTGCCTTGAGCATGCGTCGTCAGGAAGCGCAGGGGTTCATGACCGGAAGGAACTTATCTCTCCCCTTCCCCCTCCCCCTTTTCCCTTGCGTCGCCCCTCCCCTCCTCCCCCCTCCCCTCCACGCACCGCACCTGATAGAGGCACTTCGACGCCTCGGCCGCGTGGTGCTGCCCCGCATGCGGGACCCCCACGAGGGCCTCGGCGCGGCCGTGGCGGCCGTGACCCTGGACTCCAGCGGCCTCTGGACAAAGATCCCCACTTCGACGCTAGAAACTAGAAAAATCGTCGGCCGTCGTCGGCCGGGGTGAGTGAGCCTTCCCCTCGGTCGTGCAGGCAACGGGGCTCTGCATGCGTGATGCCGGCCTGCAGTGGCTGCAGTGTGCACTGGCAGGGCCGCACGACGCGGTGGAGCTCCCCGAATGCATAATGCGCAACTTATACGTATTTTGACAGGTTAGCGGCGCCGCGCCGCCCCAAACTGTCCCCCGTTTGTATTCGGGTAATGCAGGCGGCTCGGTAAGTGACACAGGTGTCCGCGCACCTGCCCCGCCCCGCCCCGCCCCGCCTCGCCCCGCCTCGCCCCGCGGCGCGGCGTGCGTCACGGTGTCACTCCTCCGGCCGCGCCGGGAAAGCACGGGAAGGCGACGACACGGAGGCGGGAAAACTGTTCTGGTCGTCGTCGAGCTCGTCGTCGGCCCGCCGGGCCGCCCGTTGCCCCCACAAGCCCCGTCGCGTCGTCAGCGAACCGCGGTGCGAAAATTCTGGCGGCAGCGAAACGATGCCGACGTCGGCAGCGCGCCGCGCACGGTGACAGTGCGGCTTGCCGCGCAATGTCGAGCACGGCGATGCGGGGGCTGGGCTGAGTGGTCGGTAGCGCGAAATGAGGCAAGGACCGTGCTGTGGGTCGCGGGCAGGCAAGTGTTTTCTTATTTTGGTCACTGCTCCGCGAGCCGGGCCAACACTTCCGACGGGACAGAGTCGTCGGGGTCGTTTCTCTCGCCCCGATAGAGCGTTTATTTGTGGAGGTCTTCGGACAACGGCCCTGAGCTCCGCGCTCCGCGGTTGGGGCGGAGGCGCCCCGCCCCGGGCGGCCGCAGCCCCGGGGCGGCATCGCGGAGAAAGGCCCATTCACACGGTCTGCCGAGCCATTCAGAAGAGGCGAGTCGTCGCTCCGTCTTTGTCGCACTTATGGGGCTCTCCGTAGACAGAGCGACAAACCAATCTTCTGAACCGCTCAGCTGCCTGTCTGACTGAGCGCGCCACCTCTGCACAGCTGCGCGCTGCGCTGCGCTCCCCTGTCTTGACCGGTCTTGACCGCGGTTTGACTTTGTTGCAGGGCTGCTGGCGTCCCTCCCTCCGTGGGCGCGGGGCGCGGCGCTGGCGGGGGGCTGCCTGGCCCTCGTCGTCGGGCTGCTGATCCTGGCGTGGCTGCTCAAGCCGGGATGCCTCTCCAGGATCTGCTGCCGCAGGAGGCGCCGAAACTCAGGTACCCGCAGAGCGGCGTCGCCCTGCCTCCCTCGCACCCTGGGACATCTCGCACGGGAGCGAGAGAGACAGAGCAGCGGAGATCTGTTCGGACTCAGACTTGAGAGATGTTCTTCCCTTTCGGGGACGCCGTTAACTCTATTCGTTGTTTGTGCAGAGAATGTGACGCCGCCGCTGGACAAGCCCAAGAAGCACAGCATCGACGAGGAGCTGCAGCTGGAGGACGTGACGTACCGGTCGTGGGCGCGCGGCTCGCTGTACGACACTCCGCGTGCGTAACGATGCCGACTGGGGGAGACGTGAGGAATGTGGAGGCTGCGTGGCGGCGGTGGTGACGTTTTTCCTCTTGTTGGCAGTGGCGGGCGACGGGGACAGCGTGTCGCACGCCTCGCACAGGGACTCGACCTACAGCAGCATGTCGGACGCCACGGACACCAGCTCCATCCTGGTACGGCCGGCCTCCTTCGGGGCGTTTGAGATGCGGTGACTGCCTCAGGTCCGTGACCCTGTTCTCCTTGTCCTCGCAGAGCTACGCCAGCGGCGTGCTGCCCAGTAACGACTCGTCGGCGGCCTGCCTGGCCTCCACGCCGAGCGGCCCCCTCGGCGGCGCCCTGGGCGGCGCCCTGGGCGGCCCTCCCAGCGTGGTGCTGCTGGTGCAGTACCTGGGCCACGGCGAGGAGGGCGCGGCCTCCCCGACGGGCCGCTTGGCCTTGACGGTGGTGGAGGCGCGCTGCCTGCCGTCCAGGGACTACGGCGCCAGCCCCGACCCCAGCGTGCAGCTGAGCGTGTCGCCGCGGCGGCTGCCCTTCCCGTTCCGCTGGCTGCGCGGCCGCGGCCACCCCCTGGGGCTGGGCCTGGGCCTGGGCCGCCCCCGCACGCTGCACCAGCTGCGCACCCGCTCCGTGCGCCACTCGCGGCAGCCCCGCTTCAACGAGGACTTCGCCGTCGAGGCGCGCCGCGCAGACATCAAGGTGCCCAACCGCCCCGCGCCTCCCGGGTTGGAATCGCAGTGGGCCAGAAGACCGGCGCAGGCGGGCAAAACTCTAGACGCGCTTTGAGCTCCAGAGTCGCTATAAAGGACTCTAATCAAACGTGTGACCCCACCAATGGATTGCTCTCCGAACGTGGAATCCATTGGTGTAGTCACACGTTCGGTTCTGTTTAGCGACTCTGGAGCTCATAACGCGTCTAGAGTTGGCCGCCTCCACCGGTCTTCTGGCCCACTGTGAAATGCCGCGGAAGGACGTACGGAAGTCGCCCTGTCTCTGTCGCACTCGCGGCGCGCCCCGCGTCAGGAGTGCGAGAGAGACGGAGGACGAGACGATCCTGACCGCGCCCCGCCCGATGCTGCAGGACTGGTCGCTGCAGGTGGCGGTGATGGACGAGTGCAAGCTGCGGGGCAGCACGCTGCTGTGCCGCGGCGAGGTGCGGCTCAAGCAGATCCTGGCGGCCAGGGAGCCGACGCAGCTGTGCGTGCCGCTGGCGCCGCAGCCCGAGGAGCGCGCCCTGCTGCTGTTCGGCCTCAGCTTCCTGCCCACGGCGCAGCGCCTCTCCGTGAGCGTGGTCAAGGCCACGCGCGTGCGGCTGGAGCACGTCGTGCCCTCGCCGGACCACTTCCGTGAGTAGGGGTGCGACCGTGCAACCTGCGAGCAGCGAGGGGGAAGAAAACCGAGGGCGCCCCTCTTCTGCCGTCTGATTCCGAGAGTCGCTTTCGTCGCTCCGTCACTCTCGCGGCGCCACCATGAGTGCGAGAGAGACAGAGCGACGAAACGGTCCTTCGGAAACAGGCGGCTGAACGCCAAGGAGCATGCGCACTCCAGCACCTATTTGCACGGGGGAATTCCCTCTGCGCGCCTCAAGAAGAGCGTGAGGTTTCAAGCGTAACGCCAGGCGTCACCAGTGAGGGTGGCAAACTTTAAAGAGTGATGGTCTCACACTGTCCAACTGTGTTTGCAGGGCCGTACGTCCGGGCGACGCTGGTGCACTCTGGCAGCGGCCGTCGCGTGGACTCGGCGCGGACCAGCCCGCAGGAGCCCTCCCTGAACCCCGAGTTCTGCGAGACGCTCTCCCTGAAGCTGACGCCGGCCCAGCTGGGCTCCCTGTCCCTCATCGTGGCGCTGTGCCACCGACTTTCGGTCCGTATTTCAGTGCGAAGCACCGTGCCGACGTAGTCCCGACAGGTGGCCAAAATTTTTCAAAGTGCATTCTCTCTCTCTGTTGAGCAGGATGGCGACGAGAGAGGCCCGGGCGGCCGCCACCCCCGCGACCGCGTGCTGGGCGCCGTGGCCGTGGGCAGCCGCGTGCAGGGCGAACGCGGTCGGGAGCACTGGCGCGCCATCGAGCAGCGGCCGCGGAGGGTCGTGTCCATCTGGCACACCCTCACCTGAGCAGACTGACCCACTTGTGCTGTCGCTTTTAATCGGCAACAACTCAAGGGAATGTGTGTTTCACTTTGCAAGACTAACGTCGCGTTCCAGACGCCGTACTGAATGTGTTTTTGTCGCTTGACCAATGTTAGTACAAAAAGACCGAGTTTTCCATGAAATGGATGCGCGATTGATTGACGCGATTCACAATGATTCGCCTGTGACGTTAAATGAATAAGTTAGTGTTGATATGACGTTCCTAGTTACGATTTTGATTACTGTTTATATTTATTGTTAATAAAATAAAATGAGGCATGTTATTACAATTGCATTGTGTTTTTCTTAAAATCCTGGATGAAAGAAATGAACTGAAGTAAATGAAATAACGAAGGAACGCCGAAAAAGCTTCCACGAACAGGAACAGGCTCGAGAAGCAGGCACCGCGCGACAGCAGGTCACACAGCCCCCACCCGCCGCGCCGTGCAGGCAGGCAACACATCGTACTCGCAACCCGAAACCAAGGATGACGACATCCTCCCCCGTAGTTCCTCTTTTGCAAGCTCACCATTTTTGAGCCTTCCAAACCAAAACAAAGTTTGTTTCGCACCTTTTGCAAACTTTGTCTCGATAAACCAACACATTTCTCTTCTTGGAGCGCCGAAAGTGAAAGACGAGCGCAGAAATGAATCAAACGCGGCCGGGCCGGTGGCAGCCAATCACAGCGCAGCTTTCTGCAGTGACGGAAACCCGTGACGAAGACGAACGGCCCAGCATCCAGTTCCAGTCAGTTTGCATGAGTGTGGGGTCGGAACGGCACGTTGGCTACTGCATGGCCGTTCCTTGATTCCGTTTGGCCAAGTGAGGCCGTAATTCTACATGATGGGGGTGGCAGGGTAAGTATCGACTAGGTCGAGAAATATGGATGAAGTGTGTTGCTTCCGAATGTGTTTACACTGCAACCGGCGTTAACCCTAGCCTCCCACGCGCGCTCGTGTGCGTGTGTGTTGGTGTGTGTGCGCGCCTCGCGGTGTGCTCGTGACATTGGAGACAATGGCGGCAATGTTATGATTAGTTTGTCACTGATATTGTGACTTAGTTTCGAAGTCATAAAATCTAATGTGCGGCTTTGTGATACCTTCTGAATTATTATTTCCGGCTCAAAAATGCTTGCAAAATGCGGCCACTTGTTGCCATTTGTTCTGTCTGTCGCGTAATGTGTTTTTGTCTTTGCTGTTTTGGTTATTTGGAAACCGTCTGAGTCCCAACAATCCAAAAAACCATTTGTATTAAACTAAGTCTCCTTTTTCAAAAAAATAAAATGTACGAACCAGACGGCGATTCAGGGGTGGGGGTGGCAATGGGAGTGTCTTGCATTCGAGAGGAATAATGCCGTCCCGTTTCATTGTGGCTTTGGCCTCTGCGTTGCCGCTGCTCGCTTCGATTGAGGAAAGAGACCCGCCGCCTGGAACGTGATAGCGTAGTGCATTACCGCACAAGCTGTGCCTGCATTTTGCGATAAAAGCCGAGGGCTCCTTCGCGAGAGGCGGGGACTGGTGCAGCGGGAGTCTATGGGGCTCTAGGAGTGGCCATTGGAGACGAGAAGTTAATTTTTCTCCGTAAGAAGCTAGGAAGCCTGTGGCATGCATCTTTGGGAACGCAAATCCAATGGCAATTCGCTCGACCGTCCTCGGAAGCCGGTGCAAGCTCGAGGGCGCGAGGCGCATTCTAAGTTCGAATTCTCCCGCGCGCGGTGATGTGATCGAGATATCGATACCTCACCCCGCTTCCCCTCCTCCCCCTCCTCCTGCCCCCTTCTGCCGGCGGGCGCCGCGCTCTTGTTTGTAAACATTTTAGTAGACCGGATCTAGTTTTACGTGAGTTCTCGTCTTATACTTTCCTTATGCTGCATTCATTTTTATTTACTTGAGTAGGAGGAACGTTAATTGTGTCGTTTGTCAAAGAGACACTCGCTGTCATTTAATATTGAAGCATTTCTTTAATAATGTTAAAAGGTCTTCTTGGTTAGGAAAGCCATAATTTTCAAACTATTTTGAATTTTGGCTTACAATGTAGTGTTCTTTTCCTCTTATGCTGTCAGTGTGTTAAAAGTTGTGTGATTGTTTTTCTTTTCTGGTTTGTTCACAGCAACCACAAGTTATCAGATTCAGAGCGGAAAAACCTCTTTGATCCCACACCACTCAAGTTTTATCGGCCTCCTTTAAAATCTGATACTAGGGGTCTTACTGAGAAGATAGCTCAGCTTTTTGTTGGACAAGAGCCTGCTCCAAACCATAATAGAATTAATATTTCAGCAAGCTTACCTTCCAATGTCCAAAGTCCTTCTTCTAATCAACCCGCTCGCAGAAAATACTCATTTTCTGTCAGTCAATGTGACCATGGAGAGAAGAGTGAAGAAGACCGAGTGTGTGTTTCAAGACCAACACTTCTAAGTAAGAGTGGTGAAGATGGAAGAGAAAGGCAAAGTCAATGCTGGAGGCTAGGTCTATATGCCATTAAATCACCAGATTCACAATTACAAGGCCGACCACCCCTAATGGCTAGCACTCCAGTTGCTTCATCTGATCCAGCACTTAACTGTGATATACAACCTAAGTCTCTCATTACAAAAAATGTAGCCCTTCACAACCAAATGACCCAACCTCTGTCCGATTCTTTGTCATGTGGTCATGGAACAAGTGATACCTCATTTGATGAATCATTATCCACTTTTGAAGGAGTTGCCCCCCTCAGTTCTGAAGATCTTGCGTCAGAGCCTGACTCTTTGCCAGAAAACCATCGAAGGCGCTTACATCTGTGCGACGTAGATCAACGTACTGAAGATTCTTCAGGAATAGGTTCACTCAATTCCAGTATGCAGAACAGTTCAAGCCACTCTTCTCCTGTGCGTAAAGAAAGAAGCCATAGCCTGTTACAACTTCCACAGTCATCAGTTGTGCACTCCATGAAGGAATTGAATCAAACCTCAAGAGGCCTGGAGAACTCACTTGATTGTTCACTTAGTCAGTCATCTAAAAATTCTGTACACAGCTCTACCTCTCCAGTGTCTACAAGGAAAGGTGGGATGGTATTGTCAAGAACTGAGTCCAAGATTTTCCCTAATTCTCTTAGTAACAGTATGAGCAAGAATTCTGACTCTTCAAGTGACTCTGGGACTCCAGGATCCTCTCCAGGGAAAGTAGTTCATAGCTGGAAAGCATCATTCTCTACCAGTGAAGTTAAGAGACCTACAAGTTCAGAGCTGAATTTTAAACCAAATAGTAGTAAAGAGTTCAAGTCTAAATGGGATGATAACTCTTCAAATTCTTCTATGGCTTCAATGGGACTGCCTACATCCTTTGGACCTAGAAATACAATGAAAAGAAAGTCTGTTAATGTGTCAGCAACCAGTACAGACTTGAATGAGATACTAAGGGAGAGCTTTTCTAAGAGATTTTCATTTGAATCTGCTGACTGGCGTTTACCGGACCCTGACACATTATTTACATCAGAGCCATGGAAAATTAACCAGTTTCTCAGACAAAAGCAACGGTTAAATACTGTTAAGGATGAACTTAATGATCTACCTCTACAAGACTGGCATAAACATACACGACGTCGAAATATTGCTGGGAACATAATATGGCAGTTGAGGAACAAAATTGATCCAGAATTCCCAACCCAAGCATGGTGCAAGTTCTATGAAAATGTCGCATCATTTCCACTGGTACCAGTGAAAGCCATAAAAAACAAATGTTTGAACTCAATCCACCTGTGTGAAGCTCCTGGTGCCTTTATTACGTCTTTAAACCATTTTCTGCATGCCAATTATGGAGATGACTTTAAATTTGATTGGAGAGCTGTAACTCTGAATCCCTATTATGAAGGCAATCCTCTTTCTTGCATGATAAATGATGATCGTCTGATTCTGAAAACCCTGGATAAGTGGCTGTTTGGGGAAGACAACACTGGAGACCTTATGCAGCCTGCAAACCTCAAGAGTATAGCAGAAGGAGCCTCTCAGCTTGGCCAAATTCTTCTTGTCACTGCTGATGGGAGCATTGATTGCCAGGACAATCCAGCAGAACAGGAGGACATTGTGTCTTGGCTCCATTACTGTGAAACTGTAGCGGCCTTGCAGATCCTCGCTCCAGGTGGCAGTTTCCTTGTAAAAATGTTCACATTTTATGAACATTTTTCAATTGGCCTCATGTACTTGCTAAATTGTGTCTTCAAAAAAGTTATCGTAAACAAACCTGTAACCAGCAAGGAAGGCAATTCTGAAGTATACGTCGTGTGCCTTGATTACCATGGAGCACATGCAATTAAACCATGGCTAGATGTCCTCTCAAAGCATTACGGACCGAAGGCTCCACCTACTACTTTGTTCTGTATGGATGATCTGCCTGTTTGTTTTGTGGACCAACTGTACAGATGTGCTGATTTCTTTAGAAAGGCACAAACTCGTGTTATTGAAGAAAACCTTCGATCCTTCCATCATCCAGCTAGACAAGACAACTACCTCATCGCTAGAATCCGGAACAGAGTGGCTGATGACTTCTTTGTGAGGTAATTCAATTTTATTATGAAAACATTTGTCCATGTGTGACATTTATTTAATGTTTGGTTCCATTTTGGTTATAGATATGAACTAAAGAAGCTGGATCGAAAATTTTGCCTGGTGGACAAAAGAAATATAAATGGCATTGCAACACCAAACATTGATCCCAGGCAAGAGGAAGGCTCCTTTAATGATCGAAGAAAACGTCTGACCCTGAGTCCAGAGGAAGAACTTAAGTACCTGAAAGATGACCTCAACAATCTGGCAGTTGCATGGCCTGGGGATTTTGATGTATTTTGGATGGATGTATGTTCTACTGAGTTAGTTCCTGAAATTTGCTTTGATCATAATCATATGAATTTCTTGACTTCTATAAATTTGTGTTACAGTTTCCTGAAAACCCTAAAGGCTTCAAAATTGTCAGGGGCAAACCAATCTCTAAGGTTCATAGCTCAAAGTTCTGCCTAGGACGTCTTTTGAAGATTCGCAACAGGGTTAGAGAAATAGCACAGCAGCATTACAAAGTTCGCATCTCACACAAGGTGTCTTCTGAAAGGTAAGAGCTTGACCCCTTATCTATTGAAGTTTTGAATATGCAAATAAGAATAATGTTTGCTTCTATTGTTGTTTAACAGTTTTAGTGGTTACCATGGTATGCTTGTCGTTTCAGTGAAACTCGGAGTTTCCCATGGCCCGAAGATTCTGATAGCCCAACAAAGAGGAAAGTCCTTTCATTGGACTTCAAGAACGAGCTGTGGGCTTCTTTAGAAGATGGCAGCAACGCCCTAAATGAGAAAAATGCATGCAGAAAAATTTTGAATGTCATTGAAAATGACATTTTTAGAGATTACTGCTTTGAGCTAAGGGGGTATCCCATGTTAACTCAGTTTAATGTTGGATTAGTTTTCCTCCTTGGCCACTTATTTGAAAAGGTACTTTTATACGATTTTTTAGGAATCATCAGTATTTGCCTTATTTTATGCATTCCCCTTAACACTTTCCTTGTATATTTAGGTAGGCTTTGTTCAACCCAAGGGACAAGACATTCGGGTTCTGTTTTACAACTACCGTAAATTTAATCCAGAAATGAAACGACATTGGGATGATGTAGTTGCGGGTATGGAACGTGACAGTGAAACAGTTCTATCCGTAATTCAGGTTTCTCAGCTTTCAGGTATGTTCATGTTCATACCATGCTTCTATTTCAGAAATAACGTACAAAGCTGGATTTGTTGTTATTTGTTTTGTTGCAGATGGCGATTTCTATAAATATGTCACAGAAATTAACAATCTGTGTGTTCTTGAGCAAGTTGAGGACTTGTTGGCATTAATGTCAGCTGACTAATGTAAGCTGATTAATGTCTTATCATCATTTTTTCTCCCTTTTTGAAGTCTGATTCCTCTAATGTGTTGATCATGTGCTGTATTTCTAGAGACCTTTCCACCTTGGCTATTTCACCCTTCTTTATGTCATCTGAAAACAGTGTATTTTCCACTGTGTACCGGAAGGTATTTGATTGTGATATCCTCTAGTTTTTATCTTGCCACCTTTTTTTGTTTTTCATATTATTATTTTTCTTGACGCTTTGATTTATTTTGCATGTTCTCATAAGTGAAATGTCAAGCTTCAATCAATTAATTCGACTTATGGTATTCATTTTATTGCATGAAAAAATGTTATTCTATTTTTTTGAATGTGGAGAATTTTTTAGGATTGATATTCGTCCATATAAGTATCTTGATTTTTGTTATCCTTGTAATTGGAATGTTTATTGAATCAATAATTTATAATGTCTTAAAGCATGGAAGACATTGTATTCTGTTTTGAATAGACAGAAATATTTGACGTAGGTGCAGTTGGTTTGTTTGCTTTGTGTTTTGTTGGCTTACAAAAACATTTTGTGAATCATGTCTAATGTTAGTCTTGCTTTGCTTTGTACTGAACTGATACCCCAAAATCACATTATCAATGTGTCATCATATAAACACCATCAATTTAAAGCCAATTTCACTTTGTTTTTCCCCAATTTTGTCCAACACGAAAGAACGAAAGAACACATGGAACCAGTCCCAGTCCCCCTCCAAAATGAAACGCGATGCAGCGACATCTTGCGACATGCTGGGGAAGACCTCGGTAGAATGGGCTGCCTATCCTCCCGGCGTTGTCTGTCCCCACAGATCCACGCCTGCTTCACCTTTCGGTTCTCGACAATGAAATTCCGCCATGGAGATTCCACGCTTGGTCGCGCCCTTTGTTAAATACGCAACTTTCTGAACGAAGTTTCATTGGGACGCAAATGACCTCGAACCAACCCCGTAAAGTCCCATAAGTGTGTCTGCGACTCGCGATCTTTCTAGAAAGTCCTTTAAGTGTCCTACCCCCCTACGACTATGACCGCCTCTGCCTACGACGCGAGCGAGTCTCACCGGTCTCACCGGTTCGGAATATAATATAAAGGTCGGAATATCATAACAAATGGGTACGTGGAAATAGAATTCGTCAACCCTGGAGACTGCAGGCCGATTCTCAGAGTCGTTTACGTCACTCTGTCTCTCTCGCACGTATACGGGACGCCCCTTGAGTGCGAGAGAGACAGCGAGAGACCGATAAGGTGCGGAAAACAAAGGGCGGCGAGGGGGTGAGATGCTACGCCCCCCACCTTTCTCCCCCTCCACCGCACATGCGTGTTGTGGCCTGTCAGTGACAGCTCAGCTGATGCAGATCTGCCCCGCCGAGCCGAGTGCTAGTACCACGAGTGTCGACACGCTGGGCCGTCTGCTTTGCGAACGATTATGGATCGTGAAATCGACGCTGCCAAGTCCTTCTGCGACATGGTGAACGTGGAGTGGCCGACCAGCGAGTCAGTTTTTTGGTTTGAGGTAACATGAAGCCGGCGTTGGTCAGATGCCGTTGGACGGCACGCTTTGCCTCGACCACCTCCGTTGCTTTGCTTGTATTTGAACTCCTGTTCTAATTCCAGGCTCCCGAGTCCACGGGGTGGCGTG
The DNA here is from genome assembly GCF_012932325.1 of Thrips palmi. Classification (NCBI taxonomy): domain Eukaryota; kingdom Metazoa; phylum Arthropoda; class Insecta; order Thysanoptera; family Thripidae; genus Thrips; species Thrips palmi. Next base: position 2,583,964 of record NW_023144624.1, on the reverse strand, counting down.
TCACTCTTCAGCAGCCGCCACCTGTTATGGATGAAGAAATCGGCTCCATGCTGTGCAAGGCTTTCTTCTTGACGAGTTTGAGAAACAGATTGTTGGCAGTGAGTACAGAAAAAGGGGTTGCTGTTTCATCATGTGCAGTCAAACATGAACAGTAAGTTCTGCGTTTAGTGAGTGAAGCATTCAAGATTGATGTATTTTTATCAGTTTCTTTATTCTGGCAGTGGTGTTGTTTGGCCTAAAGCAGGTATCATGCAAGAAAAAAAGCTGTGGATTCACCCATCATGCAGTGCCAAGGACGCCACTGTCCAGTTCACTAGTATGGTGAAAAATATGTGGCGTGAGGAATCACTTGCCGTGTGTAATTTTCCTTTATACAGTGACTTCAACCTTAATGTATTGTACACTTTTGGCCACCTCTTTGAAAAGGTCAGTACACATTGCCACCCTCACTAATGCTAATTTCTTGCAATAAATTAATCAGTTACTATGTTTCTCTAGGTGGGTCTTATGCATCCAAGTAGTACATGCACTACATTTCTTTTCTACAAATTTCGTAGATGGGAATTAACTTATGAACGAATTGTCACTGAAATTGGCAGGAGAATGGTGGACAGTGAAACTCTGCTCGACTTGAGGCTTACTCTGAGGGAAGACGAAAAAAATCTTCATGGTAAACTTTTTTTGTCTAGCCAATGCTATGGGAATGTAGCAACTTCACATATATTGAAATTCTTTTAAAAAATTATCGTGTTTAACTCTAAGTTTTCTTTTTCATCAGGAAGTATGTTTTACAGCTTTTGTTTGTATATGAATTGTATACACATCAGGAAGCAAATTTTGGACATAATTCAGAACATAGAGCAACCTCAAAGAATTGTAGCAGAGAAAGCAGTTCAGGACCACGACCGGAACCAAAGCCTTGGTCTATGCTGCTCAGACTGTGATTTAAAGAGGTGTTTGAAGAAACCTACTGATGACGTTAGAAGAGAAAGTTTTAGTGATAAACTCGACGACCACTGGCTAACAGTAAGTTCTCTTGCATTTTTTCTTCTAGCTTGCAATAAATCTCTTTTGACCGAGTTAATAGTTTACAGAGCCCTGTCCTCATTTAGAGCTTGTGAAGAAATCTGGCCGATGTGTGCCTTTTAGTGATGTTGAGGTCACTAAATTTTGTTCCAAAGAACTTCTGTCTGACTGGCAACTCCTTTGTCAGAAAATGAGAAGTTCATTAAAACTGACTGATAAATGTCTGCGTCAAGGTACATGGTAGGTATCTTTATAAAGTTTAAAAATCCAAATAAAATATCAAAGTTTTTTTTTCATATTTTGAAAAATTTAAAAATTATGTTTTCCATGGAATCTAGTCTGGCACATGGTTCAGATGCAATCTGCGCTTCACCAAAGAAATACTCTTGGTCAACATCAGAGCTGCAGGTGAAACGGTTGGATTTTGGGATGGAACTGTGGATGAATGTTGAACACCACATGAAACATCAAAGTCAAAGCCTTCAGTTGATAAAAGGTGTTTTAGAAAATGCGAGGGAAGGTGAATGTCTTGAGATTCGTGGCTTACCATCACTCTCTGAATTTAGTGTGAGCCTTATCTATGTTGTAGCCCATATGTTTGAAAAAGTGAGTTGCTTGTTCATTATAAGATCGTACAATTTTTTTGTTTTTGCAATTTTTAATCATTTCTTGTACATCTTTTGTTTTGATTATAGGTGCGCTTCTACCACACATCTGTTGGAAGAAATGTGATTTTCTTTTTCAACTTTAGAAGCTTTCCAATTTATCTTAAACAAGAATTCCAAGAGTCTATCAATGACATTAAACATGTGAAATCCTTGGTGCCATTAAAGAAGATCTTTTGTGAGTTATTGTTTGTACTGACATCAGTTGTGAATTTAATTTTGGAAGAATGTAATATCTTTGATTAACTATTTGGCAGGTGGGGAGTTTTATCAGAAGATGACCAATTACAATAACTCAAGCCTTGTCAAGCAATGTCTGTATGTTACACAATTTTTGTCTGAGCATCAAAGATAATCAATCTTTTCACTGTGAAGTTAATTAAGTAGATTTACTTTCCTTATAAATGCTGTGTCATGTGCGTTTTGGCATAATGTGTCAATTAAAATGAATTTATTTAGTTGCATCAAGTTTATTTTCTCTTAGTCCAATCCAATGACAAATTGTGGATATGCTGACGCCATAAAAGTGCAGTGTAGTGAAATGAAAGTTCATTAAGGAACGTAAGCCTTGCCTTGGCTGCAGGCTCCAGGCACTGGAGTAGAGAGAGGGTTATTTCGTTTTCAAACACCTGGCGCCAGATTTCGTCGCAGCCGCCCGCTAGGGGGCGCCAGTGTAGGTAGTATCGATGTTGGCAGCACTGCAGGCGCACAGCGACACGCAAGCCTACCACCTCAACGGCGCTGAAGAGCCAAGAGCTCGCAGTCAGGCAGTTTGTTTTCGAACCTGTGCGAGAGAGTACCTGTCCGTACAGCTGTTTGCAAATACTTTTAGGCGCGCGTGTGGAATTACCCGTGCATGTGCGCGGCGCCGTGTCAAGTGTAGTGTGATTTTTAGTGCTGTGTTCTGCTCTGAGAAAATTGGATTTTGGAATAACTGAAACATTTCAACTTGGTTGCCGAGTCCGTATCCTCAGTGTATTCAGGTACTCTCACCTTTCTTTCTGATAAGGACAGGGCGAACTTGCACTAAACGTCGGTTTCTTTGCTGTTATTTGCATGGTTGGAGAGCAGGGCAAAGCTGGCTCGGGCTTTTCGCTCAAGTTTCTTTCATGTTTTTTGAGAATTGGACCCTTGATTTGAAATCAGGTTGGAAGGTTATGTTTACCGCTGAAACAATTACTGAACAAAGAGAACAACGCATAAAATTTTGCCGTCGTGAGTTCGTAATTTGCTGTGTATTGTTTTACTTGGTTTTCAGATTCACCCAGCCCATGTAGTGTTACTTTTCCCATTCCATTTATATTTTATCTTGTTCTGTTCTACTAATTCCATTACTTACATCCTTAAAATTTCAAAATTATTTTCTCTACTATAGTGTTCTTAAATTTGAAGTAATGTAGCTTAGCAACTTATTGATTCATTGTTACATTTCAAATGTTTAAATTATTTGAAGATAGTTTTTTACAACAATTTTTATTTTGTCAACTCAAATTCTTTGCTTTCTGTATTTAATTTGCCTAAATCCAAGCCAGATTTCAGCATAATTTTTTTTCATCATTTTTTTGTCTTTTTCGAAAGTGCTAGTAGCAGTGAGAGTAGTAGCTCATGTGGGGCATTCTAAATTTCTTTCCTAGGTCAATATTGGATGATATTTTGGAATTGGCTATCCACGCTTGGCTTTTATCACGAGCTTTGGGCTCATATTTTGAAATTTATAGGCCTGCTTTTAACTTGTCCATGTCCATGTACTGCAGACTCTGTATGTCCTCGGATCCGATACGTTTTAGTACCTGTTTAAGGACTTACAAACCAAATTAAATGGCAGTGATGACTACCACTAAGTTCCCCATAACTTTCTAGGGCATTAGTGCATGTTGTGAGTTGTTTGATATGGTAACAAACACATTTTAAACATATGCTGTACGTGTAAAGTGTGTAGGGTGTTCCTGCTTGGTCGGACGCACGTTGTTCAGCATGGTGGAGCTTGGTTTGGCCGGCTACGATAGAGTCCGTGGGGAGCCTACTGGCACGGCGTAGCACGGCGTGGGGGTCCTGGGGGAGTCCTGGGGGAGTCCTGGGGGAGGGGCTCCAAGCCTTATCCGAGGTGGTCCATTAATGTTTCAATGTCTTAGCCCGTCGGATGGACGCCAGACACGTTGCCTCCCGTACCTGCCACCTGCCAGACACTGTGCCAGACACTGCCATGGACTGTCTGGACCGTCATGCCGGCGTACGGAGTGGCGGACTTCGCACTGGCAAATGAGCCTTGTCCCGGGCAGGGCCTCGCCTTGGCCCCGCAGTTTTCTGCAACCCAGCGGTACCCATAGTACCTCCAGTATACCCACCCAGTGCACCGGATTGCGCGTTGGTGGCAAAAAGTAGCATCTCCCCTCCACGCCCCAAACACCTTACCCCGCCCCCGCCTCAGCCAACAAAGGAGCCCCCCCCCCCTCCGGACAGCCTCTATTATTTTTATTTTCCCCGTAACGTCTGCGGCAGCAGGACGTAGTGCCGGGCCGGCTGCCTAGTGCTGCCGGCGATTACTCGTTTTCGATTTCGGTTGGCGCCGCCGCTCCGGGCTCCCAGCTTGCCTCTCGCAGCCTCCGGGCAAGTCCCTCGGGCCGAGTCCGTGCCGTGTCCTGGCAGTGAAACGAAGTAGGGGGCCTCCGTTGGGGTGCGAACCCGCGACTGGCGAGGGGCCGGTGGGGCTGGCCGCCCTCTGGGGGGCCCCTGGCCGGGGAAGCCCGGAACTAGTGTCGGAGATTGTGGGCTGAGGGGCAGAGGGCTCCACTGGGGCTGGCGGGGCTGGGATGAGGGGCGTCGTCGGCAGCACTAGCCGTGGTCCACAGCCTCCGCGCCGTGCCGTGCCCCTGCCCGTCAGGTAGGGGGCTACCTGTGCCTTCCTGACCGCAGCGAGCGTGCCACGGCGTGCCACGGCGTGCCACGGCGCGCCCAGCCTCTAGAGATTCGGATGGATCGCCGCTTTGTGTGTGTGGCGTTTCATTCCTCTTCCTCGACGCGGCCGCGCGATGACGTACCGCCTTGGAGCCTATCTCCATGGTGCCTGGGGTTGGGACTGGTCGGGACTGTCCGGGACTCGCTCGCCAGGCAGGTCCAGCGGCAGCGGACTGCGGTGGTGGTGGACGGCGAGGGCGGCGAAGTGGACGGGGCCCTTGTCGGCCACGGCCCGGCCACGGCCCCACTCGATGGGCTGGCCTTGGCCGCCATGCCCGCGACGCGTACCCGCACTGCCTGCACTGGATAAGGGAGCGCGGGGTTGTGGAGGGGGGGGGGGACCGGAGGGGCGACCTTGGGGGTAGTGGGGCGCAGTGTCAGCTGGGCTGCAGGCTGCAGCAGCGCCGGCGCACAGGGGACGCCGCGATCTGGCCGTCACGTAACTGGGCGCGAGTGTGCGCGCGTCGGTGTGAATTGTATGGGGAGCCTGTTTGCGTCTGTGTGTGTGTCTGCCGAGGTTTTTCATGTCGGAGGAGCTAGTGGTCCGACAGGTGCCGCTTGAGGCGGAGAAGAGAGATCGATACGGTACCGTTTCTTGACGAGTGCGTCCGCAGCGTCCGCCGTGAAGGAGTGTGTCGGTCGCGGCGGTGGAGGGGAGGGGAGGGGAGGGGGCGGACGGCGCCGCGGGGAGGGTGGCGATCTTCCGGCAGCGCACCCTCGCTGGAAAGGGGGCGGCTGGCTGGCTGCCATGCATTGTGTACGCTGTTCGGGGTAAACTGTGGGGACGTTGCGTCCGCCCGACCGCCCCGCAGCGCGGAGCATACTGCGGACGGGCGGACGGACGGACGGACGGGCAGCTGATGGATGGCCGCGAGGACGCGAGGACACCGCCTGGAAGACTAGAAGAGCGGAGCCACGACGCGGAGCTACGCGGAGCCAGTGACTGGCTGGCAGTGCGGGTTGGCACCGCACCGCTCGCACCGAGGGGCATTGCCCGGCTGTGGAGCAGCCCAGAGCAACGCAGAGCAGCGCAGCGGCGCAGCGTCAGCCCGCCACGCCAACACACGGCCACGGCGGCCACGGCCCATGGCCACCAGCAGGCTGAGCTGAGCCTGGGCCGGGCCGCGGCGAGGCTGCCAGCGAGGGGCATTAGCTCCGACATTAGATGCACACGCCCGGGTATTCATGTTTTGAAGCACTCTGCTGTATTGATATTTGTCCAGCTTTGCAGCACAGGCCTTCGGCACGCGTGTCACGTCGCAACGGAGGCGATCTAGGGGGCGATGCACCGCGAGTCGTCGTGGTCCCTCTAACTGGTGCAGCGGTCCGTCCGTCTGGCCTGGCGGCGGTGCGCGGCTCGGTGCGCGGCGGCCGGCTGGCTGTCGGCGGCTAGCGACCCTGTCCGTCCGTGCTTTGCTCCGGTTTCGGTTATCGGCCTGCCGCGGCGGCCCGGCGGCCCGTGGCGGCGAGTGCGTCATAATCCGGCCGCCGTGGCCGCGCGCCGCGCCGTCAGACAAAAGAGAGTGACGAGACAATGAATGTTGTGGCACAGTTCGACCGGCCGGCCTGGGCGAGGCTAGGCGAGGCGTTCTAGGCCCCGGCGGCCGGGCCAGCCTCCCGGCCGGTCACGGGTCGCCTGCCATCGGGAGCATGAGGAAGTCCTGCGCCGCCCTGCCCGTCCGTCTGGGGAAGGGGTGCCGCGGCGACTGGCGAGCGCGTCGCCGTGCTCGGCACCGGGGGGTGGTTCCCGTGGGTTCCCGGTTCGCTCCCCTCCGGGTGCCGAGGGCGTGGCCGGCGTGGCCGCAGGGCGTGGCCCGTGTCGCCAGTGATGAGTATGAGTCACTGATTGGGGCTTCCCTCTGCCCTGGCCGTCCTGCGTACTTGCGTATGGCCGGCCCAACGGACCGGCCTCGCCATCGTTGCACAAGTTGCTTTCCATAACGGCCATTGTTGCGAACTGTGCCGGCGAGAGCACGATCGGCCGCCTCGCCTTGACGGGGAGCTGTCCGCCGACCTATCACGAAGGTGTGTGTGCCGGCGCGGCGGCACGGCGGCACGGGCAGGCCAGCCGCGGCCAGCCGGTGCAGCGGCAACGGCAAACTGTTTGGCGCCGAAATCGCGGCCGAATCTTTACCGCCCCGCCAAGGGACCGTGACGAACGCCCTGCCGCGTTTTGTCCGTGTTTTATCTCGATGCAGAGGCCCGTGTCGCAACCATTTCGGCAGAGGAGGCGCTCTTCGGGATTCGGAAGCCGCGAGGCCGGGGGCCGCGAGGGCACTCGGTGCAGCCGCGCCTGCTTCACGGCGATGGTGCACTCGGTGTCCATGCAGCCGTCGTCACGCGTACTGCCACACTGTCACGCTCTTGGGCGCCGTCACGCCCGTGCCGCCCGTGCCCGGGCGTGCGTCACGCGAGTGAAGGCCAGGGCCAGGCGCGGCGTGCGCAGGGCGTGCCGCCGTGCCGTGCCGCCGTCTGCTTGCTCGGCCCAAACATTGGCAGTGAACCTCGCCGTATCGGCCGGCCGGCCGAGCCGGGCGGACAGGCACAGGGGCCTAACTGGAGGCCGCGCGGCGCGCAGATACGGGTTCGCTTCCACGCCCTGGCGGGCTGGCGGGCCTGGCCCACGTTGGGCGGCGCCGCGTCCAGCGAGTCGCCCGGCGCCTGCGCGGCCTGCGCGGCCTGCCTGGCCCTGTGGGGTCCGCGACACACAGTGGATTTGCCAGAAGACCGGTGGAGGCGGCCAAAACTCTAGACGCGTTTTGAGCTCCAGAGTAGCTGAATCGGGCTCGAACGGAGCGTGTAACCCCACCAACGGATTCCTCGTTCGGAGAGCAATCCATTGGTGGGGTCACACGTTCCGTTCGAATCCCATTTAGCGACTCTGGAGCTCAAAACGCGTCTAGAGTTTTGGCCGCCTCCACCGGTCTTCTGGCCCACTGTGCGACAGTTCCGCGGCGGCGGGGGCGGGGCGGCCAGTCTGTCCAATGCACTCCGCTATCGCGTATCCGGCGGGGCGGGGCGGGCGGGGCCAGAGCCCGGAACGGATTCCAAGGCGAGGCATGCCAAGTCGTGTGGAAGTGCCGGACTCGCCCGGGAGGCCCCCGGCGGGGCGCGAACCCGGGACCGCGAGCGCCGTGAGCTTGTCGTGGGAAAGGGAGGATAGGGCGGGACGCGTCTCGTTTTCTCCCCCCGCTAGTCAGTCATATCTCGGCAGATTTATGTGTCATCAGTATGGAAAGTGCTCGGGGTTTTTTCTTCTCGCCGTTTCTAAGCAGCGTGCCAACTAATTAGATTGCTGTGTTTTTCGTTACGCGGTGGAGGTAAAGTTGGCCGGGGGGTGGGGGGGCTTGGCGTCGTGGGAAATTGAGGCCCTGCGGCGCGTTGGAGGCGAGCCGGCCGGCCGCGGCGGTGTGGGGGAGCCCAGCCCGGGGGAGCTGCAAAAGTTGTAACGAGTAGGCATGCGCCGCGCGTGCGTACGCGCGTGAGAGTGCGTGTGGGGTCAGCGGGCTGCACGCGCGGCTGGGGGCAGGCTGCAGGCGGGCTGCAGGCAGGCCGAGAGGCAAGCTGCAGGCGGAATTCCTACCGTGGAGATGATAACCGTAAAATAGACGGCACTTTTTCATCAAGTTGTCGAGCGAGGCGGACCAAGGCGGACCAAGGCGGGCATACCCTGGAGGACTGGGCTGGCTGTTCGTTGTTGACGCAGGGCAGGCTGCCGCCGTGCTGCCGCAGTGGCCGGGACAGCTGAGGACGTGCGGGGCATCTGCATGGTGTGGTGGACGGGGCGGCCAGTGCGACAGAGTGGGACGGAGTCCAGTCCAGTCCATTCCAGTCACGCCCGGCGCGCGCTGCGCGGGCTGCAGGCTGATTCTCAACGCTGCTCCGCCGCCCTGTCTCGCTCGCACCCCTATGACTCACCCCGTGGGTGCGAGAGAGACGGGAATGAGTCCGCTGGACGTGGTCCCCCGCTTGGAGAGGCGTGGCGGAGGGTCGCGGCGGGCACAGCCATGGCACAGCCATGGCACAGCCATCGATGCATCACGCGCAGCGCCTCGAAGAGCAAGAGCGCCGTGGATAGGTCGGCCGGGGGAGGGAAGGGAGGGGAGCCGAGTGAAAACTCCCACGGTGTCAGAAACCCTATCCCCGCCGCCCCGCTCCGCGCTCCGTCTTGAAATACCATCCATGTGAAGTGATGAACTTTTCCAGCCCTGCCGCTGCGACGTTCGTCGAGCTGGTCGAGTTGGCAGTGCGGTGGCGCGTGGCGGCGTGGCCGGGCAGCGCAAGGCCGCGGAGGACGTGTCCCCGGACTCGGTCGAACCGAACCGCCCGGCCGATAACGATAAGGGACGCGGTGAAGGTGGCCCGGCCCGGCCCGGCTGGGCGCCTCAGGCAGGTGGGGTGGGTGGCGGTGCGTGCTTGCCCGCGTGCGCCCGCATGCACGGCCCCGCACGGCCCCCTGCCGCCCGTTCGCCGGCCTGGGTGCGCGGCGCGCGGCGAGCCAGAAAGTGAGTCTAGGCGTCCCTTTTTCGACGTCGTTTGGCCGCCTGGCCGTTTCGCCTAGCCCGCACCTCCCTTCGCGATGGCCCGGCGAGGCCCGGCCCGCCTAGCCCGCCCGGTCCGGTTTCCGCTCGGTGCAGCCTATCGGTGCATCAGCCATCGTCGGGCTGCTGGGGGCCGCCTGATCCTCAGCGGCGGCCGTCTCTGTCGCACTCGCGGGGCGTCCTGGAAGGCCTGGAAGGCCTGGAAGGCCTGGAAAGGCGCGAGAGAGACGGAGCGACCAGAGCGCTGTTCGGAATCAAACTGCAGTGTTTGGTCCGGTTATTCAGCAGCGAAAGGCAAACGGCGCGTCCGCCATCCTTTCCCCGCGTCTACGCGCCGCGCCGGGCAGGCCGAGCAGCCAGCCGAGGCGAGAACGGAGTCGATGCAAGTAGGTTTCCCGCCAGGCCGCCAGGCTGTGGCTGTAGCCCGCCGAGCCGCCCTGTATAACCTCCCCCCCCCCGCCCTGCGTCCGTGTACATACATATTCACAGTACACGCGCTTTGCTTGCTCTCGCTCGCTCTGCTCGAGGACCCCGTTGGCGCCGTGGGCCGTGGCGCCGCCGCCCTTTTGTTTGGGATGGCGGTGAAGGGCACGAGCGCGGCGAGGCTCTCCGCTCCGCGGCCCGGCAGCGGGGAATCGAACGGCGAATGGCCCTACGCTGATGATGCGTGGCGTCCCCGCGTCGTCCTCGCCGTGCCTTGCCTCCGCTCCCAGGAGTCCCGGACCGCTACCAAGTCCTTCCGAGCACCCAGCCCGGCCCGGCCCGCGGTCCCGTTGCCGCGTTGCCCGCCCCAGAGGCCTACGCCGCCCAGCGCCGCCCCGCCGCCCTGCGCGCTGCACTAGATGAGCCATTTTGCCAGGCCGGCCGGCCGGCGGGTAATGGTCGGCGGTGCCGGACGAGGGTTTCCTTTTCCTCCTTTCAAATGTCGCGGCCGCGCCGTCGGTTTTTCGCAGTGTCCTCGCCCTCCACCCGCGTGCCGGATCTGGTCGCCGACGCGCGCGGGATCGGCTGTCGTAAAGGTTATATTGGATTGATCCAGGGTCGGGTCAGGGAAGCATTGTCAGGTGCGTGAGTTGTGTGCGCGCGCCACCGCGTGCCCTTGCCGCGCCAGCTGGCCGCCACTGGCCGCGGCTGCACGTGTGTGGGGAAGATGGCTCCGCGGCGGCGCGGCGGCTGTGTGGCCAACAGCTGTACTGCCTTGGAAGGTCGTGCAGGATGCTGTACGCTCCGTGTGTGTGTGCATGTGTGTCTGTGTGTGTGTGTGCCGCCCACGGGAGCGTCACCGTTCGTCACGCGGCCTGTTGTTTGGTGCGCAGTTTGACTGTACACACACGACGGCGATGCGCAAATCATTATTAAACCGCACCGCCAGCAGAGTGTGCTTGCTGCGCGCTGAGTGTCGGGCCCGCGTCGTCGTCGACGTCTGCGACGTTGTTCGAATACCGACGCGAGTAGTTTTTTTCCTCCGCCGGGTTCTTTTTTTCGTGTGCGCGCCGGGACGGCCCCCTCCTTGAGGTAGTGTGGAACTCGTGGAACTGCATGAGGCAGCTCGCCGGCGGCACGCGTCGCGCCGCGCCGTGCCGGCCGTGCCGGCCGTGCCCGTGAAAGCCGAGGAGCAGGCGGGCCGACGCGGGCCGAGGGGGTGACGACGACGGCTGCGGCCGCAACAGCAGCATGGCGGCCTTTCCATTACTTTCTGCGAAATTATTTAATGGGTCGCGAGGCAGGCTGCACGGGCTGCACGACAAGCCGCAGCTGGAGGAGCCAGGCCAAGCGCCAAGCCAGGCCGGGCTCGACTGGGATTCCTCTCGCTGCGGCGGGCAGGGCCGCGTCCCACCGCACGGCCGCACGGCCGCACGTCGTGATGGAGTGGCTACCCGCTTTGGCTGCGCGCTAAGCCTTGCTTCGCCTTCTCGGCGACGTCGCGCTCGACGCCGTGCCGGCCGGCGCGCTCCAGGCGGGCCCCAGCTCCAGGCCCCGGGGCGCGCCGGCCGGGTCGCCCGGACGACGCCGTCGCCATGGTCGCCATTGCGGCGCCGCCAAATTGGCTGGCTGTGACTCGGCTTTCCGCGGCGCCGCCGGGAGGCGACGACACCGGGCCGTCCTGCTGCAGGTCGTCGCCCTGTCTCTCTCGCACGCCTGCCGCACGCCCGGCGGGGCCGCGAGCGCGAGGGAGACGGAGCCGCCGGCCTCCGCGACGTCGGCCGCGCTGGGCGCTGGTGGCGCTCGCCGTTTTTGCGGGCCGCGGCCGCGAGCGGTTCCGCGACCCGGCAGTCGGCAGTCCGCCGCGGCTAGAGAGCACGGCCCGACTAGGCCCCGCGACGCCGGTTCGTTTGGAGCGCGCATTGTGTAAGGAAGGTCGCCTCGTCAAGGAGGGCAACGAGCAGCCCGCCAGCGCGGCAGCATCACGGTGCGGCCGAAAAGGCCGCAAAGGCAGCGCAAGGCTGCAGGCTGGACGAGGCCCTCGCGGCCCTCGGGAAAAGGCAAGGCGGAGGCAAAAGGCCGCCAGGGGGGACTCGGACTCGCAGTGCAGGCAGAGGCGGGTCGTGAGCGCCCGGCTCGCCACGGCGCGGCGCTCCGAAACGCTCCGAAATGATTCCATTTAGTCCGATTTAGTTGGATTGGGGCTGCGGGTTTCGTATCGGCTCGGCTTGGGCTCCCCGTCGGTCCGGACCGATGCCGATCGTGACGTCCCGGTGCAAGGCACGCCGCCGCGAGGGCTATGGACCGCGCGGGGCGGGGCGGGGCGGGGGCCGTTGTTGGAGGCGGTGTGTTGTGCTGGAGTTTGATCCTTTCCTGACTGTGGCGGCCGCGGGGGGCGGCTGCTGCTGCTGCTGTTTACTTTCACTGTCACGCCCCCGAGGCCGCCGCCCGATCGGCGTGTGCAGTATGGCTGGCTGCTTGGCTGGCTGGCCGCCTGGCTGCTGGCGGTGACGATTAACGCGGTGCCTCGCGGCCGCGGGGAAAGCCGACTGCGGGGGATGGAATGGCATGGCATGGCATGGATGTGCCTCCGGATGACGATGACGGTGACGTTCGCCAGAGTGGCGCGCGGATTTGGCGGTCGGCGGACGCCATGATGGCGGAAAGAAAGCGACGTTATTCGCGGCGAAGCGAAGTGAAGTGCGATTTCGCCTCGCCGAGGCTTGGTGGCCTGGGCATGGCCTGGGCATGGCCGAGGTGTGTTGTGTGCGGAGAGGATGGGCTTGGGGTTGGCGGCCGTGGCGGCCATGGCACCGCGGCGTTCCCATGATTGAGGGCGGGCCGCCATGGCCGCCGCGCCGCGCTTCCCTTCCCACACTTCCACTGCACACTGGGCGCCCTGCTTGGCCCTTTTCGCCGTGCAGGGCTTGCAGGGCCCGGGCAAGTGGGTGTTTATGGTGTTGGAGGAAAAGTTTTTCCCGCCGCGAATCCCCCTCAAGGACGCTGGGTGGCTCCCCGGGGGGCGGGCCTGGCTTGCTCGGCTGGCTTGGCTGCCGAGGAAATCCCGGGCGCGCGTAGGGATGGCTCGGCGCGGCGGGGGGTGGGGGAAGGTTGGCGCATCGCTGCAGAATATCGGTGAACGTCGCGAGGCCCGCCGCGGGGCGGGGCACCCCCTGCCGCCCGATTCGGAAGGACCGTTTCGTCGGCCTGTCTCTCTTGCACACGCGGAACGCCGCGGAACGCCCCACGAGTGCGACAGAGTCGGGGCGAGGCGGCGGATGCGCTGCGCCGTGGTGCCGTGGTATCGCCGCGTCGCGTGACTGCGCCAGCAGGGACCGTCCCCCGAGCGCCCCAAATTGAAAAGAAAAGAAAAATATCTGGATTTGCGTGCGTCGGTCGGCCCACACGCGCCCATGCCTTGAGGTCGCGACTCGGCGGACGGGTCGGACGGGTCGGACGGGTCGGGCCCACCACACCACCCACCCGCACACAAAGGCCTGACATGATTCCCAACACGCTAACGCGTTCCCACATCTCATTAATCTGAGCAGTCGGACCGGTGCGCTTCGGGCGCGGCGCCGCGGTATGTCGGTCGCCGCGTCGCCGTGCACTTGCACTGTTTACCCACCGCGCCGCAGGACGCGCCACTGTACGGAGCGCCACGTAGTGCAGCGTGCAGGGTAGGCCCGCCCGTCCCGCCCGTCCCCAGGGACGCGCTCCGTGTGGGAGTCGGGCCGATGGAGCGTCGATTTCTCTGATTTCTCTTTTCTCACGTCATATCTGGAGCTCTGATTACCCGATACTTGAGACGCGTAGCGGCCGAGTCGGGGCTCTGCTTACCCCTCGCCGGCCTGGCCGGCCTGGCCGGCGGAGCCAGCGGCGACGCGTTGTGCGTGCGGGTCTGCGACGGTCTGCGCACCTGCCGCGCCTGTCTCTCTCGCCTCGCACTCGAGGGGCGCGCCGAACCGGTGCGAGAGAGACGGCGACGCAAGCGCCGTTCGGAAGCGCCGCGCATCGCCGAAGAAGACCGCCACCTGGACGTATCCCTTCCATCGACCTCCGCGACGTCGCGGTGCCGGGCCGCGGCGGGCACGGCGCTGCGACACGCGAAGCACGCCAGGAAGACGGTCCTCGTCTCCGACTCCTCTCTGACCTTCGCAAAGGGCAGGCTTGCACCGCCTGCACCAGGCCCGGACGACGGCTGGACCTGCGCCCCCTGACAGTTGACGTTCTCGTTCTCCGTCAAGGTGCTATTGCATGCTATTGCTACGCACTTTTCCGCAAACTCCCCAACGCTGTGCTGTCGTCTCTTTTTTCTCGGCGGTGTGTCTTCCCCCGGCACCGTGCGGCCCGCAGCGTTTTGTCGTGACAGGGTCATTTGTAATGAAACCGCACCGCATTGTCTCGCGGAGTGTCGAGCCATTCACGTCGGATTGGGACGCGTGTGTGAGTGCGCCCGCGGACGTGCCCCGCGCCACGCACAACGCACACGCACGACACGCACACACACACGACACACACGCGCACGCACGCATTGACACTGACAAAACATGCCCCCGGGTGTGGCGGCGCCTCTACGCGCGGCGCGCGGCTCGACATGAACGCTGATTGGCGAGGCGGTGCACTGCATGCTCGATTCCTCACGCAATGGTGCGGCAGCTGCCACCGCGGCCAAAAGGCACTGGCCGAAAGGGGGCACTGTGCCCGTGCCACGGCGTGCCAACGCGTGCCGACGGCGTGCCGACGGCGTGCCGACGGCGTGCCGACGGCGAGGCTGAGGGTGTCGGTGGTGTTGGTGGCGGCGCGCGCGTGCCTGGCGGCGTGGTGCGGCGCGGCCTGCCTGATGGGCTGGTGGTGAAACTCCGCGGTGCCCCGCGGCGCTGCGGCTGTGGGGGTGTTGCCCCAAATTATAAAGGCCCCGGGTACGCCGGGACGACGCCAGGTACTCGAAGGCGAGGCGCTCTAAGCGAGTACCCGCTCATCACGCCGCCTTGCCTTTCGGCCTTTCGTCATCAGCGCCGCGGTGCTGCGCGGTGCCGCGCTGACGAGACGGGCCGAGCCGAGCCGGCGCCAGACGAGCCGAGCCACGAGGCGCCGGCCCAGCCGAGCCGGGCCGAGCCGGGCCGCGAGTTGCATAGCGTTACTGGGTCACATCAAGCTGCCGGCCCGCCTAGAGGCCCGCCCGCCTCACTGGGACGGGGCGCGTGCCTGAGAATGCTTTGAGCGAAAATAAAGAGGGGGTGGGGGGCTGTCGAGTGCCAAAGTGCGAAACGCGAGTGGCGTGGTGGGGCCCGCGGCACGCGCCCCAGCCCCCAGCATCACGGGGGTCACCTACTTGCTTGGACCTGGCCCCCTGCGCCACCGCCACCCCCCATGAAGCCCCACGACGGGGCCGGGCCGGGCCGGGCCAGGCCGGGACGGGTGCCCTGGTTCGCCGCACGGGCTCACGGGGCCCAGAATGTGTCCCGCGTCGCCGCGTCCGGAGATTCATCCAATCAGACGCCTTAGTTGGAGTTGATGGGCTTGCAGGCGGCCTGCCTGTTCTGCCCCGCCTTGCCCAACCAAGGCGTCGGCATCCTTGGCGGCGTCGCGGCGCCTTCCTCGGGCGTCGTGGGTGGGTGGGCATCCACGGGTCAGCCGGCGGGCGTCGCGGCGATGGAGTTCCCATCGACGGCCGACGGACGGGACAGACGGACAGGCAGACAGACCTGCACTGCATGTGCGGTGCGCGCGGTGCGCGGCCAGCTCTGGCACCGGTAGTCGCCGCCAGGAACGGGGAAAATGGCTTGATTCCTCATTCCTGGTGCAGCCGGTCGGTCGGTCGATCTCGAACGCCGTCGTAAATTGAGTGCACGATTTATCTGCTCCCCTTCCGATATTAGTTTCTTTGTCTTGTTCCTTGTCTGGCCGCGGGGCGTGGCGTGGCGTGGCGTGGCGCGGCGCGGCGAGGCACGGCGCGGCGGTCACGAACCGTCGCTGTTCCCACAGTCGCGTCGTGCCTACTGCCCGCCGAGTCACTTACGGCTGCGAATTACAGCGCCCCGCCTTTTCTATTTATTTATTATTACTTTTTTTGCTGTATATTTTATTTGCAATTATTTCACCTGCGGCCGCCTGTTGTGTAAAGCGCGCTATTTAATTCATTTTTTTCTCTTTTATTTCCAATTATTCTGGTGCGCCGTGCTGGTGGCGCCGCGTGCAGCCCTGCCCCGCGCCGTGCGTTGGACAATGTTGCGAAAATGAGTCGTGCGGAGCGGGGCGAAGCGGGGCATGAATCCGCGGACTCTATGGCCGTGCTCATCGTCACGACGCCACGCGGCGGCGCTCCTTGAGTGCGAGAGAGGCAGCAGGCTGGAGAGGGTGCGACAGGCCGCAGGTGCATCCCTCATCGGCGACGACGGCCTTCGCGACGACGTCGCGGGCCTAGGCCGCCCCAGCCGCCCCCAGGTCGGATAGGGTTGGAGCAGCCGGCCTCGGCGGAGCGCGGCAGCGCGCGGCGCGGGGCCGTTTCGGGGTGGCTTCGGTCGGCGTGGTCGAAGCCCCCCTCCCCCCCTCCCCTCCCCTCCCGTGCTGGCTGGGCCCCACAGTGGCTTCGCCCGCGTCGCCCGCTTGGCTTGCTTCGCCGCGTTTCCCTCCGCAGGGGAATTGTAACGCGCTTAGCGCCAAGGCCCGGCAGGCCCGGCAGGCCCGGCGCGCTCGGCACGGCCAAGGACAGTGTCGCAGTCGCCGCGTCCTGAAGGCAAGCCTGAAGGGCCGAGGCGACGAGGCTGAGGGTCAACGAGGCAAGCCGGGCCAGCGGCCCAGCCTCGACACCCGTCGCGGTGACCGGCGCGGCAGAAGCAGTTGTCCAAATTGGGTGCGACAAGACCCTTTTGGGCTCGAAGAAGAATCCTGTTTGACTTGTACGGGGCCTGTGTGATTGCTTGCTAAGAGAGCCTCGTAGAAGTCGAACAGGCCTTCGTAGAAATCAATGAAGACCTTCTGCGCGGGCTGTTTGATTTCTACGATGCCCCTCGTAAAAACAAAACAGCGTTCGTAAACGTTCAAGTTCAAGTAGCTATCGAATGTGGTGAAAACAATGAAAAACAAGAAACAATTCGTGTCCGAAACAAAGATACTGACACATTGCTTGCAGCGCCGCGCGGACGCTTTGGCCGCGGCGCGTGGCGCGGTGGCGGCGCTGCCGGCAGGTGCGCCGTGTCCGTTTGTGCTATTTCGCTTCCGCCCGCCGCAGCCACGGCCGGCCAGGGCCTTGGCCAGGGCCTTGGCCAGGGCCTTGGCCAGGGCCTTGGCCAGGGCCTTGCCAGGGCCTGGCCAGGGCCTTGGCCAGGGCCCGCTGCACCTGCGGCTCTTTCGGGGGCGTCGTGTCGCGTGGTTCGTGGACGCCGCGTGACGCAGCAGCGTCGAGTCGGCGGGGCTGTGCGGCAGCACCGGCCAGGACCGCACAGTGGGCCAGAAGACCGGTGGAGGCGGCAAAAATTCTAGATGCGTTTTGAGCTCCAGAGTCGCGAAACAGGACTCGAACCGAGCGTGTGACCCCACGAATGAACTCCTCGTTCGGAGAGCAATCCATTGGTCGGGGTCACACGTTCGGTTGGAGCCCCATTCAGCGACTCTGGAGCTCAAAACGCGTCTTGAAATTTTGCCGCCTCCACCGCAGGACCCGTGGGAACGCGTTGAGCGGGTCGAGGGGTGCATTCCGGTGCCCCGCCCCGCCATGGTGATGAGCCTGTCACCAAGGCTGGCTGGCTGGCGGGCTGGCGGGCCGCCTGGCCGCGTGTTGCGGTGCACATGGCGCGGCGTGGGCGAGCCGCTTATGCTTTGTGCGGATGCATGCGATGCATGATGCATCCGCCTTCCAGGATTCGAACCGGGGACCAAGGCCGCCGCGCAATCCAAATAGCTTTCGAACAGTGCGCCTTCTCTCTCGCACGCGTGGTGCCTTGCGTATGGGAGGGAGGGGCGTGCGAGAGAGACAGAGCGCCTGCCGCCGCTTTCCGATTGGCCGCGTTGGCCGCGGGGACCACGCCGACGGCACGGCCACGCCGACGGCCACGCAAAGCGGCGCTTGGTTCCCGTCCACTGCGCCCCGCGGCGCGGCGATCGCGGTGCGGCAGCGCCCTCCACGCCGAACCACTTCGAGCCCATCGCTCATTACTCTCCTCGGCTTTTCGAGCAGAAGACTTGTCTGAAAAATAGATCGAAATCAATTATGCGCGTCAGCGTGGATTTTCGATTTCGCTCCGCGGCGTCACGTGGTCGCGGCGTGTCGGCCGCCGTCGGGCCGTTTTCCGGACACGTGCTCTGATTACAGATAACTGTCGTTATGTTTTAAGATTATTTATGAATATTCTGATGATTTGGGATTGGTTACCTCGAATCTGGCCGCTCGCTTTCGCCCCGCCGGGCCGTTCTCCATAAACGGAAGCCTTGCCTCACCGCGCCTTGCAGTGCCTTGCAGTGCCTTGCAGTGCCTTGCAGTGCCTTGCAGTGCCTTGCAGTGTGCCGTGCCTAGCCCGGCCGGCCAGCCGCCCAGCCTGGACCAGTGCGGTGTAGTGGCCCGCGATATGAAATATTTATACGGTGCGTTTCTCATACGCGTTCGCGGCGTGGATCGCTGCATATTGCAGGCATGTGGCTGGCGGGGCGGGGCGGGGCGCACTGTGAAAATTTCTTGTCACTTTATGACAAAAACGTGGATGACATTTTCATCACTTTCAAATGATGACAATCTCGTCACAAATTGATGACATGTTCATCAAAGTTCCTGTACTTTTGCATGGGCGTGACAACAATGTCATAAATTTTGATGACATTGTTGTAAGGAAAATTAGCCTTGAAATTGTCATCAAGTGACGACTCAAATTTTCACAGTGCGGCGGGCCGCTGGGGGCACTTAGAAACGCGCGGTGAAAATTTGATGGCGGGGAAGAGGCGAAGCGAGGCGTGCCGAAGAAGGACTGACACGCCGGGAAAAGGTGACAGCCTCACCGAGACGAGAAATGTTCTTTTTAACTGCGGATGAATCAATTATTGGGATGCGATTGACAATCGATGAAGTCCGTTTGCGCTGGTTTTCCGCCAACAACAGACTGCGAGTCCCACCCAATTGTGAGAAGTGGTCCGTCGGTCGAATTTTGCGGGCGCCGCCCAAGAAGTGCGCGGAGTGCGGCTGTGGCGGGGCGCCGCGCTCCGCCGCTCCGCCCTTCCCGCCGTTTCGAGATATCGCGAGATATCGAGATCGTTATTGCCCCGCCGTTTCCAGCTCCAGCGGCTCCAGCCTCGCCGGATGCCGCGGGACCAACGCCGCCGCGGCCGGCAGTCGGTCCGTCGGTGTGCCGCTGTCTCTCTCGCACCTTTACGGGGAGCCGCCGTGAGTGCGAGAGAGACAGAGCGACGAAAACGACTCTTCTGAATCGCTGTGCCGTCGGCGGGGAGGAAGTGGAGGAAGTGCCCGCAGGAAAGGCGTGGCCCGCAACTACAAGACCCCCGGCGTCATGCAGACCGGTCGCCGACGGCGGAGTCTGCGCGGCCCCGCGTCCACGGCCGCGGACTCGCACGGGGACGAGGGGGGGATTGCATCGCCTAGATCAGCGGTTCTCAACCTTTCTCGGCTCGCGACCCCAAATTTGTAGCCAAAAATTTCCGCGACCCCCAGGAAAAGTTTCGCGACCCCACGGGACCCCTCCTTTAGCATGCCACTGCGTCTGATCCGAGGCGGGCATTTTGCTCCCTCAACGGGCAATTGGTCTTTGGACCTTCCTTTAGCATGCCTCTGTTACAGAGTGCGATTATCAGTCTTAGTTTGGGAGCAGTATTGTCTCAAAGTTGGCCAAAACGCTCAGAAATGTCTTTAAAAAATCATGTTTTGGGTCGATTTTAAGCAGCCACTGCGTCTGATCCAAGGCGGGCATTTTGCTCCCTCAACGGGCAATTGTTCTTTGGACCTTCCTTTAGCATGCCTCTGTTACGGAGTGCGATTATCAGTCTTAGTTTGGGAGCAGTATTGTCTCAAAGTTGGCCAAAACGCTCAGAAATGTCTTTAAAAAATCATGTTTTGGGTCGATTTTAAGCAGCCACTGCGTCTGATCCAAGGCGGGCATTTTGCTCCCTCAACGGGCAATTGTTCCTTGGACCTTCCTTTAGCATGCCTCTGTTACGGAATGCGATTATCAGTCTTAGTTTGGGAGCAGTATTGTCTCAAAGTTGACCAAAACAGGCACAACAATTTTTCAAAGACATTTCTGAGCGTTTCGGCCAACTTTGAGACAATACTGCTCCCAAACTAAGACCGATAATCACACTCCGTAACAAAGGCATGCTAAAAGAAGGTCCAAAGACCAATTGCCTGTTGAAGGAGGACGAAATACCGCCTCGGATCAGACGCAGTGGCTGCTTAAAATCGGCCCAAAACACGATTTTTCAAAGACATTTCTGACCGTTTTGGTAAACTTTGAGACAATACTGCTCCCAAACTAAGACTGATAATCACACTCCGTAACAAATGAATGCTAAAGGAAGGTTCAAAGACCAATTGCCGGTTGAGGGAGCAAAATGCCCGCCTCGGATCAGACGCAGTGGCTGCTTAAAATCGGCCCAAAACACGACCCCAGCTACCTCGCCGCGACCCCTTAAAACTTTTTCGCGACCCCACTTGGGGTCGCGACCCTAAGGTTGAGAACCACTGGCCTAGATGGAGGCTTCCGTTCCGGGCGCGCCACGCCTGGCCCCCGAAACGCGCGGACAGGACAGATTGGCAGCGTAGGCGTGTGTTTGTGCGTGCCCGTGACAGGCCTTGGCCTCCAAAGCGGGGCGGCGGCGGTCTGCATTTCGTCCGGCCGGGCGCTGCCTTGCCATGGCGTGGCCATGCCATGCCGTTGCCGCCTCGCTGGAGGTCCCTTTCCTCTCCTCCACTGTCAGATTGGAGCGGCAGTGAGCGGCGCGGCCTTTATCGTCATTTCAAGTTTGTTTTGTTTGTGTGCTTTTAGGTGAGGAGGCCTCCGCTGCCACCGCGCTGCCGCAGACGGCTGGCCGCGCCCGGCCCGTGGGTTTGGAGGTTTGTGATCCGAGACGATCGGCCGCCAGGCTGCGCTCGGCCTCGGCGCATGGGTGCGTGACAGCGGTGCAGCAGATGCATAATCAATGGGAAATTGATTCGTAAATCAGTGCGAGTCGCCGTTAGGGCGGCGGCCTGGCCTCGTCGTCGCCCTCTCTCTCTCTCTCGCTCGCACTCCCGGGGCGGTCCGGAGTGTCCGCAGGGGTGCGAGGGAGACGGAGACGACGGCGCTGTTGGGGCGGCCCCGCAGCGGCGCAGGACTGTAAGGCCCATTCCGCTCTAGCTGTCTCTCTCGCACCTGCACGGGACTCCACGTGAGTGCGAGAGAGACAGAGCGACGACAGCGTTCCGCCCCGGGCACACCGGAGAGGGCACACGGCGCGCGGCCGGCGTGTGTCGCGATGCTGGCCGCGATTACCATGGGACCAGTTTGACAAAGTCCGCCGCGGCCGGCCGGCCAGTGCTCGCCAGTGCAGGTACACGACTGGTGACGGCACAACGGGACACGCTCGTACGTGTGGCGTGTGGCGGGTCTGTGTGAGTGTGTCGGTGTGCCCGCTGCGCTGAGTGAGCAGTGCAGTTAACCGCCCGGCCTGGCCCGGCCCGGCGCGTGCTGGTGCTAAGTGTGGTCGCCTCCCCGCCGGTCCCCGCCGGCGCGGTCTGGCCTGGTTGGCCCTCTGACCCCGGCGATGACGGTCATGTGTGAAGAACGGCGCTCTCGTCGCCTGCAGCAGGAAGCGTTTCGAGGGCGCCTGGCCCGTGGACGAGAAGGACCCCATTGAGATGGCCAATGAGAGGCTGGTTTCAATCCGCCTCGCGCCAGTGTACCGTCCTAGACTTACCGCTGCCTCCTCGGCCCTGCAGGCCGATTCCGAGGGGGAGGTTCCGACGGTCTGCCTCTCTCACGCCTTCACGGGACGCCCCTTGAGTGCGAGAGAGAGAGGGAGAGACCTCCCACTTGGAATGTGCCTGCCGGGCTGGTCCTTGGCGTTTTTGCCGCGGATTCGGCTTGTGTTTCTCCGTCGTGTCCGTGTCCCTTTCTCTGGCCGCCGTGACTGCATGACTCGTGGTGGCGGCTAGGCCAGCGGTTCTCAACCTTTCTCGGCTCGCGACCCCAAATTTGTAGCCAAAAATTTCCGCGACCCCCAGGAAAAGTTTCGCGACCCCACGGGACCCCTCCTTTAGCATGCCACTGCGTCTGATCCGAGGCGGGCATTTTGCTCCCTCAACGGGCAATTGGTCTTTGGACCTTCCTTTAGCATGCCTCTGTTACGGAGTGCGATTATCAGTCTTAGTTTGGAAGCAGTATTGTCTCAAAGTTGGCCAAAACGCTCAGAAATGTCTTAAAAAATCATGTTTTGGGTCGATTTTAAGCAGCCACTGCGTCTGATCCGAGGCGGGCATTTTGCTCCCTCAACGGGCAATTGTTCTTTGGACCTTCCTTTAGCATGCCTCTGTTACGGAATGCGATTATCAGTCTTAGTTTGGGAGCAGTATTGTCTCAAAGTTGACCAAAACAGGCACAACGATTTTTCAAAGACATTCTGAGCGTTTCGGCCAACTTTGAGACAATACTGCTCCCAAACTAAGACTGATAATCACACTCCGTAACAAAGACATGCTAAAAGAAGGTCCAAAGACCAATTGCCCGTTGAAGGAGGACGAAATACCGCCTCGGGTCAGACGCAGTGGCTGCTTAAAATAGGCCCAAAACACGATTTTTCAAAGACATTTCTGACCGTTTTGGTAAACTTTGAGACAATACTGCTCCCAAACTAAGACTGATAATCACACTCCGTAACAAAGGCATGCTAAAGGAAGGTTCAAAGACCAATTGCCGGTTGAGGGAGCAAAATGCCCGCCTCGGATCAGACGCAGTGGCTGCTTAAAATCGGCCCAAAACACGACCCCAGCTACCTCGCTGCGACCCCTTAAAATTTTTTCGCGACCCCACTTGGGGTCGCGACCCTAAGGTTGAGAACCACTGGGCTAGGCTGCGCCGTGGTTGCGCCGTGGCTTTGAAAGCAGCGGCCTGCTCTCGGCCTCGCCCCTCGCCCCGCCACTGACTCCGTTCAGCATCCTGGTCCGTCGGCCCGTCGGTTTGGCGGTGCCGCACGGCGCGGCGGCGTGCCTCTCGGCGATATGGCCGAGCCTCTATCACCCGATCGCTGTGTCAACCGGAGCGTCGGCGCGGCTCGGTACGGCTCGGCTCGGCTCGCGGCGTGCGATCGGATGTACCCTGGATGGCGATCCTGCCTGGATCCCGATGCCGCGGCACGCCGATCGCACGGAACCCGATCCCTCATCGCGGCGCTGCTCTCTCGATCACGGAGCTGTCTCGCCGTCTCCGTCTCACTCGGCGGTCGTATCGGCCAGGGACGCGGGTCGTAATTTTTTCCGCGCCAATACTAGTGTATGGTATATGGCTGTTTTTGCCGGCCGGCCGTCCGCCCCGTTGTGTTGCTATTCCTGCTGTACACTACGTCGACTGCGTCGGACTGCGTCTGTCGGCCGGATTCCTGTGACGTATCAAGCTCACGGCTAGACGTCCTAGACGGCCCCAGACGGCCGGCCGCGGCCAGCCTTGCTGGGCCTTATAAGGGGCCCAGACGCCACGCGGCGCCGCGCGGCCAGTGCCGCAGCGCCGTGGCGGTGGCGGGCGGGGCTCCTCTCGGCCGCCTCCTGGCCGCCTCCTGGCTGACGCACTGCATCGCCAAGAACGGGAGCGCGGCCGTGCACGCCGAGGCCGAGCCGAGGCCAGGGGAAAATGCCGATAGCGCGGAAACGCGCGGCGCTGTTTCGGTGGACGCTGCGCTGCGCTGCCGTGTTGTCCGTCGCCGTGCCTCGGCCGCGGCGCGTTGTCGCCGGCCAGGTGTGTGCACTGTGCACTCGGCCGCTGCAGCGCCGCACGCCGGCCGTTGAACCCGCCGCGGCCGAAACCACGACGAAGCGACGGAAAGACAAACAAACGGGAAACGGCCCTGCCGGGAGTCGAACCCGGGCCCGGGGCTGGGGGCCGCCCCGTGGGCTGCGTGCGGTCGGGTCGGGGTCGGGGCGCGGGTGCTCTGAATGACAGCCTCCTCCTTCTCCTTTCGCGGCCCGAGGCCCCCGAGGCCCAGGCCGCTGCCTGCTGATCGTCCAGCCGGCCGCTGCGTCCGAACACGGCTTCGCTCTGTCTCTCTCGCACCCCTACGGACCGCCCCATGAGTGCGAGAGAGAGAGAGAGCCCTTTTCAAACCGGCCTGCAGCGCGACGCGAGGGTGAGGGGCCGAGGCTTGCTGCCTGAGTCATCGTCTGCATCACGCACACGCGCCGCCCCGCGCCGCACGCAGGCCCTCTCGCTCGCACGCACGCTCCTGCGGATCGAGTCATGGTGATGAGTGATCGACCGGGCAAAGAAGAGAGAGACGGAGAGAGGAAAGCACCGTGTGGCGGTAACGAGGCCGCGGCCCGCACTAATTAGCCACTAAATCTGGCGGCACCCGGCAGGGCCGGCAGGCAGATTCCGAACCATCGCTGTCTCTCTCGCACGCCTCGGGCGTTCCGTAGGGGTGCGATAGAGATACAACGACGTGCTTCGTCTGTTCGGAATCAGACTAGTGTTGGCGCACCGCGCTCTCGGGGTGGTTGACGTGCAGCTTGGTCCGCGCACCGCTTTGGCAAGCACACTGCTTCCGCCCTGTCTCTCTCGCACCCGCGGGGCGGCCCATCCCATACAGGTAGGCGCGAGAGAGACAGAGCGACCCGGCAGGGCACGGCAGGGCAGGCCCGCCGCGGTGGCTCGCCGGGTCGTATAAAAGCCGAGAGGGGGTTGATGAGGCCCGTAAAGTGTGTGACCGCACCATTACTTCTGCTGACCGGGAGGTTTACACACTTACCGCAGTGCAGCGTGCGGGCCGTGCCGCGGCGCTAACGGGCTGGAGCCGCCA
Source organism: Thrips palmi (assembly GCF_012932325.1). Lineage (NCBI taxonomy): Eukaryota > Metazoa > Arthropoda > Insecta > Thysanoptera > Thripidae > Thrips > Thrips palmi. Next base: position 2,559,369 of record NW_023144624.1, on the reverse strand, counting down.
GGGCCGCCAGGGCCGCCGCCGGGAAGGCACAGGCAGGCAGCGCCGCCAGCGCCGCCGCGAGGTGCACTGGGGAAAATTTGGCGGCCGCTGCAGGCATCGGCGGCCTGCTCGGCGGCGGTAGAAAGCTGCAGCTATTTGTGCTGCAGTGGCGCGGGATTTGCGGGCGCGGCGCGCGCGGCCGCAGACTCCCAGCGAGGACGGCGGCCTCCTCGACGGCACGCGGGCGACGCGGCGACGGCCACGAAAGTTAGTTATTGGCATGTGCGCGCGGTGCGCGGGAAAGCCAGGCAGCAAGCCCAGCTGGCAGCCAGACGCCGCCGCCGACGCGCTTGACACTCATCCATCGCTCCGTTTCGCCGTTTCGCCTCGTCATTTGCCGCCATTTGCGTCGACGGGGTGGCCGGGCCGGGCGACTGGGCCTCGGGTCACGTGGTGCCCGTCGAACTGGCCCACCGAGTGCGCCGGAAACGGAAATTGGACGTACGGCGGTAGCGGCGGCGGCGTGCCGTAGGTCCGCCCCTGGTCCTGGCTGGCGGCCGCCCTGGCCGCCGTTTAGGAACACGTCGCGAGTGTGTGGCGCGTACTTTCTCGCGGGGGCCGTCCCTTGGCGACGTCGGGTTCCCACCGCTCCACTCGGAAACGGAGACGCGCGTAATGACGTGTTGGTTTTTCGCGCGGCCCCCGAGGACCTCGCCTAGGACCCGCCGTACCGAGGCAGGAAAAACAACGCGGAGAGCGAGGGGAGGGGAGGGTCTCTCACGCAGGGACTACTGGGGTCACCGGCTTGCCGAGGCCCCGCCGCCTCGCTCGGCTACAGGTACCCTTTGCCTTGCAGGGCCTCTTTGCCAAGCAGGAAGGGCCGCGCACACACACGTACTCGCTCACACACACGCTTGCGCGCCTTGCCGCGTTGCTGTGAAGTGGTTGGGCCGGACCACTATGTGTTCCACAATCGCAGCATCACATCGGCGAGGCACGTCGGCGGCCTTGCGGTACACCACTGTACGTACAGTGTACACCGCGGGACGGGCCGACGGCGGCCGACGGGCTCCACGCTCCGCTCCGAGCACCCCGTCGCGTTGCGCGGCGTCCTGTCCTGTCCGGGTCGACGGCCGCCCGGAGGGTGGCCTGCCCCGCCGCGCCGCCACGCCCGGGGGTTGCCTACCCTGGATTCGCAGGCGCCAAGGCCGCCAAGGCGCTGGGGTAGGCCGCCCGCCGCGCTGGCGTGCGTGGAGCTGCCGCGGTTGCCTACCCGCACTTTGGCAGGCGCTACCGTCAGGCAGTGCCGGGCCGGGGAAGCGGGCCTTTTCCTTGGCGCTGGCGGCTGGCGGCGCGGGGTGGCTTGGCGGGCTTCCGTGAAGGCTGTCGCGCGCTTTTTATAGGATTACACTCGCGGATGGATTTTGGCGGGAAAGCCCTTGCCGTCGACGCGCGTCGTGGCGTGGCCGCTCTCGCTCTCTTCGGCTGCCCGCCTGTCTACAACAACGAGGCCGAGATTAACACTCGCCGGAGTTGTAATGGCAGCCGGACAAAGCGCCGCCTTGCTTCGAGTGGACGGCACGGCGTGGCACGGCGGGCACGGCGTGGCACGGCGGGCACGGCGTGGCTTCGACAGGCATTATAGGCGGACGTTGAGTAACTCGCATCATGTCCCCGGGCCGCGGGCCGGACGACGGCGCTGACCTGGAGCCCTGCCGGCGGGCTGGTTTCGAACCGTCGCCTGCTCTCGTTGTGCTCTGCCTCTCTCGCACTCGTGGTTCGGTCCGGAGGAGTGCGAGAGAGAGAGAGAGAGAGAGAGAGAGAGAGAGAGAGAGAGAGAGAGAGAGAGAGAGAGAGAGAGAGAGAGCGGCGAAGCGTTGCTCGGAATCGTCCTGCTGCTGGAGCCCTCGCGGCTGGAGCCGGCCGGCGCGGCCGCCATTGTTTGCAGACACGGAGGGAATGCCTTCTCCTTCTTCTCCTCCTCTCCTTTTCGCACTTGGCCGCGGGCGGCGCCGCAGCGCCTCTTCGTGCGGCGGCGCGGCGGCGCGGCGCGTCGGCCGGCCGGCGCTCCGGGCGCGCTCCGAGAGGCGCGCAGGCAACGAGCCGGGAAATGGCCGGAAAACACAAGCCGGTCGCGTGGCGCCCGGTGACGTCACCTCGCCAATTAAAGCGCCCGGCTGTCCGTCCGGACCGGAGGCTGGGCCGGGCCGCGCCGCGCCGCTGTATCTCCCGGCGGCATCGGGGCGCCGCGACGTCGCCGTCGTGGAAGTGAGTTGTCACACGCCGCGCCCCGTGTCGTGCCAGGCCGGGGCACGGGGAGGGGAGCGGAGGGGAGGGGGCTTACATATCGGACGGACAGGCCGCGCCATTGTTCTGGGAGATGCAGTGCGTTGCGCAGTGCGGCCGCCCTGGTCCTGCCTCGCAGTGCCTCGTCCCGCCGCTGCTCGCTGCTCTACTCGATGGCCGATGGCTGGCCGATGGCCGCGCCGGCGAGCCGTGCCGTGCCGTGCCGTTTGGCGGCGTCCCGTTCACCTCCAGCGGCGCAGCGCAGCGCAAGCGGTCCAGGCGAGGCCCTTCACCTTTGGCGGTCCGCGGCCCGCACTGGCGGTGCGGTGTGCTCGGCGGTACGGCCCCGCCGCTCTACTCGCCGCGCTGCACGCCGGCCACATGCACGCCGCGACGGCCGTTTCCGACGGCGCCGTTGTGGCCGCGGGCATCCAAGTCGAAGTCCTCTCCTCTCGCGGGGAAATTTTCGTCCTCAGGACGGCGTCGGTCCGGCGCGGCCGCGGTCCCTCCCCGCCCCGCCCCATCCAGCGCCGGCCAGTCAACCACTATGCAAATGGTGTGTGCGTGGAGGTGTACTCAGCACACGCCCCGCCGCGGGCCGCCGCAGGCCGTCGCAGGGCACCGCGGGCTGTTTGCTGAGTGCTCGACGCGTTTTTGTTTAATTTCCGTGGGCGGTGACTGGCGGCTGTTCAAACGGCGCGGGTTCGAATCCCGGCGCGGTGCCTGTCGCCGTCGTCGTCGTCCGCGATGGCATCGCGCTTCCCGTTGTCTATTTCGGGCGCGGTGTCGCGGTGCCGCGGAGCCGTGTCATCCGGGGGGCCCCGCCCGGCCCCGCCCAGCGGAGACTGCTTCCGAGCAGTGTTATCGTCGCTCTGTCTCTCTCGCGCTCGCGGGGCGTCCCGCGGAGGTGCGAGAGAGACGGGGAGTGAGCGTGGCCGCGTCACGGCCTTATCGACGGGCAGGGCCGTAATCCCGAAGGAAACGCGCAGTGTCTACCGATAGGGATGCTTTGTGTTGTCTTGTCCACGCGCGTGCGCCGTGCGTCACCGAGGACGCTTCGCGCTGCCGGGGCGTGGCTTCACGGCGTGCCGCGCTGCGACCACGTCGCCGACGGTCTAGTCGCCCCGAAGGCACCGAAGGGCTGGCTGCTGGACCCGCGGCCCGGAGGCAGCGGAGGCGGCGGCGTTGGCGGTTTGCGGGTGTGAGGCACGTGAGGCAGGGGCGGCCCGACCGCACCAAGCTCATTCCGAACCGCGCTTCCGTCGCTCTGCCTCTCTCTCGCACCCCTGCGGGACGCCCCACGAGTGCGAGAGAGGCAGAGCGACGGAAGCACTGTCCCGACGGAGCCTGCTGCTAATTGCCATCGCGACAGCGCCGCCGTGTCGCCGTGTCTCCGGCGCGGAGGGAAGGGTGAGGGCGCTGTCCCTCTCGCACTCGTGGGGCGCACCGTGGGGCGCGAGAGAGACAGCGCGGCGGCGAGGCGGTGCGCGGACTCGGCCGCCCGCCCCGCGGTGCTGCAGGCGCTAATGCAGTGAGTGATTCTGCATTCCGCTGGAAGGGGGAGGGGGGGCGTGGGAATCAATGGCTGCTGTTCCAGGCCAAGGCAGGCCAAGGCCCCGCTGCCCCCTCCAGGGCGGTGTCTCTGCTTCCGGAAGGGGGAGGGGGGGGGGGCATTTTGGCGAGCAGGACCTTGTTGATCCGCCACGCCCCCGCTCCACCTGTCCGCGCCCACCGAGGCGGCCGAGGCGCCGTGGCCGTGGAGTGGGTCCTGCTGGAGGTGTTCCATGCCGTGCTCCACTTTGTGCTGCCGCTGCCCCTGGGGATCCCCCCCCCTCCCAGCTCGCTGTCGCCGTCCGCGAAAAAATATAATTCGCCATTGGTAACGGCTTGCCGGCAAAGAAGTCTTTGTTGCCATGTGGGCATTGTCGAACCTCGCTGCCGCTGCCGCCACGACCAAGTGAACTTTTCCACGCGTTGGGAGCAGCAGTGGGCCACTCCTCTACTGCAGCGCGGGGTCGATGGCGTATTAATGAATTCCGCCGCGCGTGGGCAGAGGAACTCCCCTTCCACACACAGACACACACACACGCAACACACACAGCGCGCCGCGTCATCCCGCCAAACTCGTCATTGTACCGCGAACGCGAACGACGCGAACCGCGTGGGCTAAAATAGTCGCCACCTCTTTGGAAAGCAGTCGGTCCGTTTTCCTTCCGGCCGAGCGGAGACTGGAGAGAACCGAAGTCGAGTCGCGGTGGAAAGACGCTCGGCTGGAAAGCGGCGGCCGGACTCATTTCTGACGTGCTTTGCTTTGTTGGCGTTGTTTTGGGCGGGCGACGCGGTGCTTGGTGGTGTGGCGGCGCGGCGGTCACAGGTGGTCCCGAATCAGGTTCGTGGAAGCGCGCGTGACGTGACGGACTGCTGGAGCGTGCCCCGTCGTGGTCCCGGCCGTCCCGGCGCGGCCCCGCACCGCGAATCGCCGGCGTGCCCACACACAGACGCAGACACACACACGGACAGCGGCGAGACCTCTCCGCCGACTGACACCGGGAAGTCCTGGCCCGGACGCCCCGACCCGACGGCCTGGCTGTGCCAAGTAGACGAAAGTCGACCCGATCGACCTTGCCCGGCTCGGCCCGGCTCGGCCCGGCTTGGCCCCCGGCACCCGGCGGGCAGGTGGCAGGGCAGGGCGCTGCTGTGTCTGTGTTACGCAAGTCGCCGCGGCTCTTTGCCGCTTTTTGCGTCTTTTGGCGGAAACGAGAGTCAAGTGCTTCGCGGCTTGGCCGTGGGTCGTGAAACGCGCGAAACTCATCGGCGGCCCGAAAGCCGAAGGCGGCCAGCGATTATCGGCAGTTAATTTGCCGGCGAGTAAAAGTCCACCGCGGCCGAACGGACGAACGAACGGCCGGCCGCCGCGTCGGCCTCGATGGCGATGATCGGCGAGAGTGGCGGTCGAGAAACGCCGCGATGCTTTTACTGTTTCGTTATCGCTGCTGGGCCGGCGGGCGCGGAGGCAGCACGTCGGGGCACTGCAAGAGCCTCCCGGCCGCGCTCACAATGGCGGCGTGGATGGATGGCGCGAGAGAGTTTGTTTTGCTGACAGGTGTAAAGCAAGCGGGCGAGCGGCGGCGCGGCGGCGGCCAGGGAGGGCTGCGTGCTGCTGCGTGGCGGGGCTGGCGGGGCCCTCGTCGTCGCCGTCACCCTGCACACTGGCAGACTGCAGAGAAAGCACGCGGCGGGGGCGTGGAGGGCGTGGAGCGGGCGCCGCTCTGCACACCTGTCGAGTGTAGTGCACGCCGAGCAGCGCGTCGTGGCGGAGCGACCCTACACTGCCACTGCGGCTGCCGCGACGCAGCGACGCAGCGAAGCTCCCTCCTTCCGGGCTGCCGCCTGCTGCCGCCTGCTGCCGCCGTTCCGGGCCGTGTCCGCCCCCGCGCCGCCAGGCCGCCCCGCCCCGCCCCGCCCCGCCCCGCCCCGCCCCGCCCCGCCGCGGCAATGACCTTGCCCGCCGCCCAGCCTGCCGGCCTGCCCTAGGCCTTCGCTGCGCCGCACTGCACCGGCCGGGCCAGCCGGGCGGCCAGCAGCCAGCACGCCAATCAATACAGGGCGACTCGGTGATGACGCCGTCGTCCGTCGCTCGTTGGGCGCGAACGGCGCCAAGCCCTTCTTCGTGACGCCGACATCTCGCCGGCCCGGTGCGCCCAGTGTGGCTGCAGCGCTGGAGCGGGCCGCGGAGAAATGGAGGCTGCGATCTCGCGGTGCTGCTGCCGCCTGCCTGCAGCGCGGCCGGGGTGACTGACTGACTGCCGAATCGGCGCGAAAACGAAACCGGTACACTGTACCCGCGGTTGGCGATAACAGGCCGCTGCACCTGCCCGTTCGTCCGCACGCGGTCCGGCCGCGTTGCATCAGGCGCATCAGGCCCGTCAGGCCCATCAGGCCGTGGTGGCGGTGACACACCGTGACACACGCATCGCCCAGACAACGCGGAGCAACCCGCCAGTACTAGGCCGACCGCTGAATCACGGAGTATTTTTAGAGGACGAGGGACCACCTTGTCTGGCTGTTTTGACTGGCTGTGATAGGCACTCGTTCTACTGAAGGACGCTACAGTACGCAGGACGGCGGCGGATCTTGTCCTGGACGGTACGCCCCACTCTAGACAATCCAGTTCGAAAACCATTATCAGTATTCGTGAGTACCCGAGTGCTGTCCCGACCGCCCTCGGCTTTCAAGTCGAGTTCTTTCCGGATACGGTCGGTACTTCCGTTATTGTCATTATTTTTTCGTGTTTTCATTTTTTTATTGCGGCTTGGTTGGCACCGCCGGCGCGGCGCGCGAAACTGACTAATCTTTTAACTGCCTGCTCCGCCGGCGGCTGCTGTGGCTGCTGCCATTCGGGCGTCCTACCCCGCCGCCACCGCTTTCACCGGGCAAGACCAAGACCGCCCCGAGGAGGTTTTGTCCGACTTGGTCTTTGTCGCGCGGCGCGCGGTGGTGGTGTGGTGGCGGGGCTGGGGAGGGGAGAGGGCTGGCTAATTACTGGATCCCGATTGGTCGCGAGGTGCCGCCTGCCGGCCTGCCGGTGCCACCCGCCCCGCGATGGGACGCGGTCTCACTTTCGCGCGCGATCCCGCAGCAGCAATGCTGCCAACCTGCTGCCAACCCGCGGCCAACCCAGCCAACCCACTGCCAACCCGCGGCCAACCCGCTGCCAACCCACTGCCAACCCGCGGCCAACCCACTGCCAACCCACTGCCAACGCACTGCCAACCCACTGCCAACCCACTGCCAACCCGCGGCCAACCCACTGCCAACCCACTGCCAACCCACTGCCAACCCGCGGCCAACCCACTGCCAACCCGGCGGGCAGGCCGTGCGTGCTCTTGTTATCCGGCGCGGCCCCGGGGGGCAACTGTCATTCTCACCCAGACGAACAGAGCGGACGGCCTGGCTTACCGAAAGTGGCTGCTTATTGTATCGGCCGGTCTGTCTGTCTGTCTGTCCGTCCGTGCGCGCGTGTGCGTGGATTCGAATCTGGAACAACCTGGGGCCCCCTTCGGCCCCTTCCTCTCCGGCCATGCCTAATTGCACCGTTTTGCTGAAGCCGACCAAGACTGCTCGTGCTTGAAATCCTACTGCGTACCGCGTTCGCTGCTGCCTTGAAAGGGCTCCGGGCAGGGCTCTGCGCCTCGCCGCGCGAGCGTGTGTGTGTGTGTGTGCGTCGGCATTCTGCGCGATGCTCGTTTGCTTTTTCACACCGCTGCCTGCATGGCTTGCCCAGGCTTCGCACGCCGCCCCTCCGTTAATGAGGTCGCCGGTAATGATGATAGAGAGCATGCTAATTTTCTCTCTCTGTCTCTCCTCCCCGCGCGGCGTGGCGGCGCGTGCGGGATCGGCGTGCGTGCGTTCGCCGACCTGCCCCGCGGCCCCGTGGTGGTGGAGCATCATCGCTGTGAGGACCAGACGGGCGTTTACCAGTGCGGTGGCCTCAACGTGTTCTCTTTCTCTGTGTTGCAGGAGGCCATGCGTCTACGGCGCGCGTGTAGGTGACGGCGACATGGACTCCTCGGCGGGCAGGGTGATCCGGGCGCCCTCGCTCAAGCGGGGGAAGGGCGACGAGACGCACATCAGCCAGCGGGTGAGTACATGAACCTGGTGGTATGGGGACAAGCTTTGGGCCAGACCGAGAGTGCAGTCCCTGTCACGCTGCATGCCCTGCTCCGCTGCGCCCGGCGCACACGGGCCAGGCAGCCCATCGCGCAGCGCGCGCAGCTCGCAGGTCCGCCCTGGTCCGCCCGGCGCGTAGGCCGCCCATCGTGCGCCGCGGAGCCTTCGCAGTGCAGCGGTGGCAGCGGTGCCCAGGCCGGGCGGCAGCGCCACCTGGCGGCCGCGCCGCAAAGCCGCGAAGCCGCGAAGCGATCCGCCGCGCCGACCGACCCGCGGCTCTGCGTCGTGACGGCGCGTTCGTCTTGAACGTGTGCCGGAAGGCGTGGTTTAGTACCTGCCAGGCCCATTTGAACGTTCTACCGCCAGCCAAGCGGCGGTACCACGTCCTCTTGGCCCGTCAACGTCGACTTTGGCGGCGGTCATCGAAGGGACACGCGTCGTCGTTCTCCCCCTTCTAGAGCTTTCATCGGACGGATGCTGTTGGTTTTCTTCTGGCGGCCGTCGTCGGGGCTCGAACCCAGGCGCTGCGCTCTGAGACGTGGTCGTCGGCCCCCGGTCCGGTCCAGGTGCATCCTGCTCGGCGACAAGGACGGATGCTTTGGGCTGGGCGCGGCAAGGCGCGGCGAGGCGTGCGCATGCAGCGGCTGGCTGGCTGCTGGCTGGCTGCTGGCCCCACGGGGGCACGGGGCCCATGGCGGCACCTGCTGCCCACTCAGCTGATCGAGGAGCCGGCACAAGGTCGGCAGAGGCGGAGAGGAAGGCCGGCGGAGGGGAGGGGAGGCGGCTGCTGGCGCGACCGGTATGAGCCGCGGGGGCCGGCTGGCATGTCAAACGCGCCGCCCCGCCTCGCCCAGCTACGCCGCTGCCCAAATAGTCTAATCCAATTTGTTTGAATGGTGTAGCGCCGTGCCCGGCCGTGCCTGCGTGTTGCTGTGCTTGTTCTTGGAACGCCAAAGCAAGGCGGCGCGGTGCGGCGGCCTGCCACCATGCTGCCACGGCCCGGGCCAAGCGCCAAGCGCGCTGCGTGGGAGGGACTGGCGGGGCGCGAGGCCTGCGAAGGGAAGGACGGAGCCGAGCGCACCGATTTCCATCGAAATGGCTTTCTTGTCGATCGACTACGTTTTTGGCGGTTCTCGTGTGCCGACGTTTTTTATTTTTCTCACTTTTCTCGTCTCCGGATACGCCACCGGTCCTGGCGCACGGCACGGCGCGCTGCGAGTCCTTATCGGTGTGTAAACAATCCGAAACAATCTCGGTGCAGGGCCAGCCGCCGCAGGCACGGCACGGCGGCGACCGGGCCCCAGACCAGGCCCCAGACCAGGCCCTAGACCAGGCCCCAGACCAGGCCCTAGACCAGGCCCCAGACCAGGCCCCAGACCAGGCCCTAGACCAGGCCCTAGACTTGGCCCTTGACTAAGCCCTAGACCAGACCCTGGACCAGACCCTGGACCAGGCCATATAGACTAGGCCCTAGACCAGGCGGGTTGGCGGCGGCAACAGCATCTTTGCTCTGCCTTTCCCTTTCTCCTTGACTGACGGGGTGGTCCGCTGGCCGTCCAGGAGCGTTATCCGCTGCGACGCGGCCTGGCCTACCGGGCTGGCCTAGGCGCGGCCCACGCCGACGCGCGACGCACGCATTGGTAGCGACTTGGCAGCCCGGCCTGCCTGCCTGCCTGCATGCGTGACTGCGGACAACAACGCACGCGACGTCCCTTGTTTGGCCACAACTGTCCGCCCAAAGCTCGTTCCGCCAAGAGCATTTCTTTCCATTTCTTTCCCTCAATAGCATTTTTCAGCCTAGAGCATTCCCCCTCACCCCAAGAGCAATTTACAGCCAAAAGCATTTCTCTCCCCTCCTCCCCTGAGACCATTTTCCCGCCAAGAACATTATTTATGTATCACTTTTCTTGATCCATACCTCGTTCCTCTTAAGCGCAGTTTGTTGGGAGGCAGTACTGGCCACAAGGGACGCACGCCGTTCCGGCGGACGCGCCTCGCCCGTCGTCGTCGTCGTCGTCGTCGTCGTCGTCGTCGTCGTCGTCGTCCTTCCTGCGGCCAATGTCCTCCCGGATATTATTTTATTGTCGCCCCGTCGCCGGCGCGCACCTGCAGGGCCAGCAGGGCCTGTGCGGGGCCTGCAGCACGTGTAGCGGCCTTATCTCTCCCCCCCCCGCCCCTCCCCGTCCTGGGCAGTCCTGGGCCTGACGGGCCGGGGCCCCGGGGACCTGTGTGTGTTTTTGCGCCCTTTGTTGACAACGTCGCCGGCCTGCCCGCCAGTACGTGTGTGTGTGTGACAGCAGCCGTCCGGGGCGTCCATTTTTCTTCCTTTCTTCGTGGCTTTTTCACTCGGGAACGACGGCGGCGGCGGGGACGCGGCGTGGAGGAGTCGGCGGTGCCGCCGCCGGGGACGCGATGTCAACGTCAGGGCCTTCACAGCCATCGCGGCGACGCCGTGACATCGCGACGCCCGGCACCGGGGGAGATATCCGGCCGTGTGCACTTCACCTGCACGTCGGTCAGGACGTCTGGGAAGCGGAGGGGGGAAAATTGAGTGGAGTGGTGGTGCTGTCGGGCGACCTCGGCCGGGCGTCGTTGAGGTGCCCGTCGTGTGCGATCCAGGACGCCCAGGACCTCCAGGACGCGAGGATCACCGGGGCGATCGGGTTTCCCGCGCTTCGCCTTGACCGCGGCCGCCCGAGATCCGAGATCCATGTCGCGGCGACCACGTCGTCGTCGTGCCAACGCCGCGAACGCCCTCCTCGCGCCGCAATAAAATTAATTTCCAATGAAATGACATGAAATTTTTGGAAGTAATTATTTTTCATTGTGACCTAGCTGCGGCGGTGAGTGCACTCTGCGCTGCAGGCGGCAGGCATCCCGCGGGCCTTGCGGGCCTTCTTGACCTGGAAACGCGCGGCGTCCTTTGGCTCGAGAATGCACACTCGAGGCGCGCACGCCTCGCCTCGCCTCGCCTCGCCTCGCATCGCATCTGTTCTGCGCTCGCGCCTCGCGCTCACCTTTCGGCCTTTCTGGCCGTCCATGCTCGCTGACCCCAGGAGAGCGGTTCGTCGCACCGTCTGCCTCGCACCCTTATGGCGAGCCCCGTGAGTGCGACAGAGACGATTCTCCTGAATCGCGCGGCAGGGCGCTTCGTGGCCACGGCCCGCCGCGCTGCCGTGGCGTCTCGGCGACACAGCACTGGGACGGGCATAGCAGCCTGACCCCTGCTCCCTGTTCCCCTTGCTGTTTGCTGCCCCGACTTGTTTGCTCCGCGATTTTTGCGAGTTTTGAATTGCCTTTGTCCTGGCCGTTCCTTCGTTCCGTCTGCCTCGTACGGTCTAGGTGGCTGCCGTGGGCCGCCCCGCTACGCCCCGCCCCGCCCCGCCCCGCCACGCCCCCCGTCGCCACGCCTCGCCGCGACGCAGTGGCCGCGGCCGCGGCAGCCAGTCTGGCGAGCGCCGTCGTCGCGCCAACACCGCGTCCGCCCGTTGGTGCGCCGCCTGGCGGTCTTGCCTCCGAACGCACTCCGCTCGCGTCGTGTGCCCGACGACGTCATCGCCGTCCTCGTCCCGGTGACGTCCGTCCGCCCAGGACGACGCGATCGTGATAGTGCTGCTCCCCCCGTGTGGGGCCGATGGGCGCGTAGCGTGCCGTGCCGCGTCTCACGGAAACAGTCTTTCGCCGCCGAAAGGTCCCGTGACAGACGCTCCGGCCGCCGAGGCCCCGTCGAGGCCCGCCGTGGGCGCGTCGAGTGGTGCGTCTAGAGTCGAGATGCATGGATGTGTGGATGGATCACACCTGGGTAACGGCCTTGACGGCGACGCCGGGGGTGCGTCACTGCGTCGCACTCTGGCCCCCCGTCGAGTGGATCGGAGTGGCGATAGGCGCTGAGGATAACAGTGTGGCTGGCTGGCTGGCTCTGCGGTGCAGGTGAACGAGATGCAGTCCTTTCGGCTGCAGTGGACCTGCCACGGCCGCGTCCAGCCGGGTGTGGAAAAGTTGCGCTGGCTGCGTGGAATGGTAGAATGCCGAGCCTAAAGCGATTTTTACGACGGCCGAGGTCTCCTTCGCTGGCGCGGGCGTGTTTTGCGGTTTTACAGCGTGCTGGCCGTGTAGCGTTCGTTGCACGTGCGCGTCGCTTGGCCCGGCCGAGCATGTGTGTTTTACGGTGGGGCGGCCGTCTTCGGCCCTGGCTGCCTTGCCGTGGCTGGCCGTGGCTCGCCCTGGGTGCGCCGAGCCTCGTGCGTCGTGCGGCCAATTGACTTGTCGGTGATCGTGCAGTAATGAGTGTAGGAGTGAGGCGGGCGGGGAGGCGATGGCAAAAAAACGCGCCGCCATGTTGCATCTGCAGCCCCACGGCCTCCTTCACGGCCTCCACGACCTCGGCGTCGACGGTCCGAGGGCGCCGCCACCGCAAACCGCGGGGGGATTGGCTGCAACGCGCGCGTCGCCCGGCCGTCTGGATTCGGGTCTGCTTGTCTGTCTGCCCGTCCGTCCGTCCTCGCGTGACGACCCCCAAGTTATCGCCCCATTGTGTGACGGCCGGCGGACAGGTGCCCACGCGCCGGACCTGGCGGGCTGGCCGACGCGGTGCTCGGGGCGGCGCAGCGCGTGGCGGCGTGGCGGCGTGGTCACACATGGAGTAGCCGAGTGGCCTGCCCTGCCCGCCGCGCCGCGCGCCGCTATCAGCGGATGGAAAGCGTGCCGGCCGCGGTCCGCGGCTTGGTCCGCGGTCCCCGCCCCGGGCAGCGCGGGCAGGGCAGTGCGGGGAAGGCCGCGCCGGCCGCGCCCCAGGCGGTGGGCTGGGCGCCATCGTGCCAGCCCTGCCCCTGCCCGCCCTGCCAAATGACTAGGGCCGCCAGATGGTCGTCGAGTGCACCTCTCTGGCGGTGTGGCTCTGCTGCAGTGGCGGCGCTCGGCGCGCCGTGTCGGAATGGGATTAGCTCAGCCTTCGCTCCCGCGCCCGGTCCTCATCGCCGTGTCCGTGTCGCAGTGGGAGCGCCGCTCCTCCTCCTGGTCCTCGCCGTCGTCGTCCTCCCGCTGCTTCTCTCTGAAGGCTTTTTTCGTCTCTTCTATTCTCGCTGTCGTTATTGAGGCGCCGTGCCCCGCCCGTCCCTCTTATTGCCTCGAAAATTGAAAAGGCTATAATTATCTCTTTTTTTTCGGGGGATCCTTGAGGAGCTGTTTCGCGGGTCGCCCCCTCCCTCTCTCTCTCTCACTCCGCGGTGGTCTACCGATTAGTTTGTTTTCTCGTTTACTCGGCCGCCGTGATTGCACACTGACAGTGTGTCAGTCAGACAGGGTCGTCTTTTTTCATTTTCCCGTGTTTTTTTTTTTTTCGCTGTGCACTCTGGACAGGTGTCGGCGCGTCCCTGAGTCGCGCTGCCGCCACTGCTCTTAATTACTCGGGCCCTGACGCTGACGGCGTGCTGTCTCCGTCTTCGTCTCGACCCGTCGCGTCAAATCGGCTCCGTGGGGGTCCCCGCCCCGCCAGGCCCCGACAGGCCCCGACAGGCGCGGCCCAGCGGCCCATACCCAGGCCGTCGAGGGCCTCGGCGTCGAAGGCCGTCGTCGCCGAGGCCGCCGGATGATCCGCGACGTTTATCGGCGCTTGATTAGGCCGCCTGCCGACTGGCGACGCACGCGAGGCACTCGACGCCCTCGCCGACGGCTGGCGGCACCGCTACAGTGGCGCGGCGCGTTTGAAACATCGGCATGCAGGCAGGGGGGCGTCGACAACGACAACACACATGTCGGCAGTGATGCTGCGCCGGACCGATACCAGCAGACTGATTCCGAGAGTCGTTTTCGTCGCCCTGCATCTCTCTCGCACCTATACGGGACGCCCTCGTGAGTGCGAGAGAGACGGAGCGACGCAAACGACTCTCGGAATGGGTCTGCAGGCCTGCTGGCAGCCATTCCTTCGGGTCCGCGTCGATGTCGACTCGTTTCCGTCGCGTCGGGGCCGTGTACGTCGCGTACGTCGCGATGCACCGACCGGGACGGGACGAGGGGCCCGGCCGTGTCGTCCTGGCCGTGAATGTATTCCGCACACAGTTCGATTGCGTGTTTGTTTTCGTAATTCCCACCTGTCAGCGCCGCGGACACCGACACTGTCACCGTACTCGCCACGCCGCGCCACGAAACGAGGCGGCGGGTCGCTCGCTGAGGTGCGCTGGTGCGATCCACACTCTGGTCCCGGCCGGCCAGCCTCCCTCCAGTGCGGGCGCAGGCTGCTTTTGTTGGCGGCGGAAAGGCGCATCGCGCGCCCTGCTTCCGCGGCGAGCTCGGCGCCGTGGTGCTAGACTCCGTGCTCCGCGAGGCTCTCGGTGGGCTGCCCGGGGTGCTGCGTCACGGGGTTGGGTAACGCAGTGTATCGCCGGGTGACGGTGATGCATCGAGCCCGTCGAACGGGCCATGGCGCGGACCCCGCCGCCGCCGCCCGCCGCGCTTCCTCGACAGGGGGACAGGACGGGCTGGGCCGCTGGGCCAGGGCAGGGGAGACGCGACGAATAGGCCCTCGAATAGGTCTCAGGAATAGACTTTCGCTGCTGCTCCATCGCCTGCAGCCAGCCTGTCTGTCTGTCCGTCTGTCGCGATGTCCACGCGCCGCGGTCGGGACCGTCTCTAGCAGAGGAGCCCGGCTCGGGGACTTCCGGTCTGGGCGCCATCCCGTGGCGGTGACGGCGGCAGTGCGCGTCCGGGGCGCGGCAAAGGTCGCCCTGGCCGTGCTCGTCCTCGTCGTCGTGCCGCGGCTCGGCATCAGCGCCGCGACGGCCTGGGTCCGCTGCGTCGTCACTGTCGTCACCGCCGCAAACTGGCCGAGCATGACTGAAGCCACGACTGCCGCGCCGACTGCCGCACGGGCTGAATGGAGGCGAAAATGTGCGGCAATTTATTCCGAGGAGCGACTCGTTAGCGTCGAGACCGACTGTACAGCGGCACTGCGCCGCACTGCGCCACTGCTGGACCGTTGACGACATCGCCGCGCTGGTAGAGCCCGTCAAACGGCAGGCCGATCAGGCCAGCCAAGAGTACGGGCGGAAAACAACTTCTAAGGAACTAGCTGATGCAGAGGCCGACCTGGCTGGCCAGAGCGGACCATCTCGGCCCAAGAAACGAACTTTGCAGGTGTGGCCGGCCCGCTCTGGCCACGAAGGTCGATCTTTTTAATCTCCTGGTCACCTGGGTCGGCGTGATTTTGCTGTGGCCTGCCCGACCTGGGCCGCCAGCACGGGCTGTCTCCTCATGCGAAAACGTTTCATACGCAGCCGACGCTGCGCCGGTGTACCGCTGACGCGTCGAAAGTGACAGAGGTTCAACACCAGCCAGCGGTAAATTTTTTTTGGCACGAAAACGGAAAATATATATCTGCAGAGACGGATCGTGGTCTCAGAATGACATTTCTTCCGCGTTTCCTGAATTTGGAGAGTCAGAAAGCCGATAAAAAGGCCTGCCTCTGGATGGTATCGATCCTCCGCCCGGCCGGCCAGCGCTGCGACACCTACGGGACGGCAGCTGGTCTGCTGGCCCAGGTCGGCCAGGTCGCTGGTCGGTCAGGTCGTCTTCTGACAGCGCAGGCCGTACGGGCCAGAATATGAAAGAATGGGCCTGCCAGGTCTGCAGGTCTAGCGGCAGGCCGCGCCGACCCGACTTAAAGGAGATTTGGCCCAGCTGGCCCATGATAAAAGGGCACAGGTCGCGTGGGTCACACGTTTTCATACTTGGTCAGGCCGGTCGGGCCACGCGTTAAAATAAGATTTTTCCCGTCTGGCCCGTTCGGCCTGCCGTTTGACGGGCTCTACGCGCTGGACCGCTGGACGCGGGTGCCGTTGTCGTGGTGCCCCGAGGGGCGCCGCCCGCCACGCCAGTCCGCGCGGCAGCCTGCAGTCGATGTTGCAGGTCGCGCTGTAGGTCATGCTGTCAGCTGTCGTCCCCGCGGGGCCCCGCCTGGCCTGCTCCGTGGGGGACTTGGAGGCCCTTGGCGGCGCCGCGGGGCGTCGCAGTGCAGCACCGCGACGACGACGGTAGCGCAGCGGCAGTGGCGGGGCAGGCCGCCGGGTCAATGCGCCGCGCCGACGGGACGGGACACTCCCCGGGAGGCGCCCCTCCCTGGGGCAGCGCCCGGCAGCGCCCGGCAGCGCCAGGGCCAGGAGCGCCCGCGGAAGTCGGGGTAGGCAGCTCTGCAGCGCACGCCTGCTCGGCGGGACAGTGCAGCCGCAGGCGGCCGGACGCGCGCAGTGGACTGATTCTTCTCTCCTCTCTGTCTTTCACGCACCGCACACCCTGCATGGGTGCGAGGAACATACACCGACGAGGGTGACACTGCGCGGAACCACTCTGCAGCTTGGCGTACACGGCGCTGCCGCCTGCTCGTGCTGCCGCTTGCGACAGCCGAAACGGGGGCTGGTAGGGAGTCTGTGTCTGCCTGCGCTGCCGTGCTGCGGGCTGCACGGCGGCCGCCTTGGCGGGCGCGGCCTTCTGTGGATAGTCTCTCCCGGCGATTTGCTTTCCCTTTCGGTGTAGTGGCTTGGCTTGCCCGCTTGTCGTCCGATGTGGATGTGGGGCGACGCCCGAGCCGGGCTGGCCCGGCCCCGACGGTGCGCCGCTGCAGCTGCACGGCGCCGCCAGGCGGCACGACGCGACGCGGCGGCCGCACGGAAACATGCACACGGACACACACAGACGCGGCGCAGGAAAATCGCTGGCGCTGCGCTTTTGCTGGATTTGGCTCGCCGCCGCCAGCGCCACGGATCGCACTGTTTACGAACCGCTTACGCGGGGCGGGCCGGGCCGCGCCTTCGTGACCTGTCCGTATCGCAATATCGCGTCCCGGAGGCTGAGCAGAGAGCTCTGTCTCCCTCGCTCCTGCGCTGCGTCCCGCGGGTGTGCGAGAGAGACAGCGACCGTTCCGAGTCGGCCCGCCATGCCGGGGTTGGCAGCTAGACATAGTCTCGCGCCGGGCTCGTTCAATTACCAGCAGCCTTGGCGGGCGGACAATGCGACCGCACCGAGCGCGGCGCGGCGCGGCGCGCCAAGCGGCCGTTTAATTTTTCGGTCTTTTTCCGCACAAGCGGTCCGAGCCAGGTGCAGCGGACCGCGGCGCTGCCGCTCGCTGGGGCGGCACCGGTTGCTCGCCAGCGGGGTGTTGTGCGGGTTAGGAAAATCGGACCGATTCAGGGAAATTTATTTAAATTTATGTTCCGCTGATATCCGGCTTTGACTAAATTTTTCATAACATTCAAACGACGCCTTGTCTTGTGGTCCGAAAACGGTCGGTGTTATCGATTCTGGATAACACGCCGATCTCGTATACACTTTCGGACGTTTGGCCCCACTTTGGCGTGCGCGGGGCTGCGAGTCCGGAATTCGTCGCTCTGTCTCTCTCGCGCTCCTCCGGGACTCCCCTTGAGTGCGACAGAGACGACATGACGACTCTCCTCCTCGGACTCTGCTGTGTCCGCCGCAATAGCGTTGGTCGTCATTGGCGCCGTGGACGTGGGTCCGAGTCCGGGACGGTGCGGGACGCAGCCGCCGCCATCGTCAGTGTGGTCTATGGGAGAAAGCGGCTGGTTTCATTGAATGGCCCCGTGTGCCGTTTGGTGGCCGTCGGCGTCGTCGTCGGCGCGGGTTGCCCGCGGTTCCCTGTTCCCAGGCGAGCATGGCGCATGGCGCCGGCTAAGTGACGCCCAACGAGCCACTTAGCGACGCGGTGCCGCGGTGCCTTGGCAGTGCCGTGGCAGTGCCGTACCTCTCATTGTCGGATGACGGATCGCGCGGCGAGGCGGGA
Organism: Thrips palmi; assembly: GCF_012932325.1. NCBI lineage: Eukaryota > Metazoa > Arthropoda > Insecta > Thysanoptera > Thripidae > Thrips > Thrips palmi. The sequence goes on along the minus strand of NW_023144624.1, from coordinate 2,541,644 downwards.
CGCAGCGACGCCGCCGGCCTGGCCTGCCTGGCCTCGCGCGGGCAGAGCGGCCGTTCCGATCAGTCTCCCTCACACTCCTGTACGGCACGCCCCGTGAGTGCGAGCGAGACAGGGCGACGAGACCGCCAGTTCGGAATTTGAGCGCGGCGCCAAATGTCGCCCGGGACACGCGCGGCACGCCGAGGCACGCCGGGCACGCCCCCCGTGGCGACCTTTGCGAGATTGAATCGGCGGGCCGGGAGGGCCGGGAGGGCCGCGGGGGTTAACGACTTTTTACGTGCGTCGAAAGGGAGAGTTACGGCCTGTCGGAAGGACGTGTAGGTTACGGTATCGGTGCGACGCCCTGGCGGGCGGCACTCCGGCATGAGCGACCGGTGAGGGCGACACGCCTGCACTGCACTGCAGCCTGCACCGGACCGCGCCGTCGTAAACATGTCTCGGCTCGGCTCGGTCCGGCTGTGTCCGGCTCGGCCGGACTCGGTCCCACTCGGCTCGGCTCGCACCGTCACGCAAATCGTAAAGCGCCGATAATGGCGTCGGTCGGTGCGAAAGAACAAGGGCAGGCAGGGGTCACCATCTGGAGGGGCGGACGGACGGACGGGCGGACAGGCAGACAGACCGACTCGCCCGGGAAGGCTTGGGCAGGCTTGGGGCCGCTCGGGGCGGCAGGACAATGTGATGGATTTCGGCGTTGATGACTGAGGCGACGCGCGAGGATCCTTGCTCTCCGATTGGGGATTGAGATAATGACGGGTCGGGTGGGGCCCCGCAGTCCGCGGTGGTCCGGGCCGCGCGCCGCGCGTCGGCGGAGGACGGTCACCGCGCCGACGCCGAGAACGCCGCGAACGCCGCGCCCGGCATGATTGGGCACGGCCAATGGACCACGGCGGAGTAGCGGGACCAGGACGACGGCGTCGGCGGCAGGGCCTCAATGGAGTCGTCCGACGCGCAGGGCTGCGTCGCGATGCGCGCGCTCCGTGCTGTTGACCCGGGCGGGGCGGGGCGGTGTCCCTTGAGGTCTCTGGAAGGACAACAAGCAGGGCACACACGGCGCCCATGTGCACTGCACGACGCCGTGCTGGAAGTTCAACTGGCGCAGCTTCCCAGTGGAGAGAACTGCAAAGCGCGTTATGGATCGGAGGAACTTGGTTTTGTTGGAACACGGAACTCATCTTCTCGTGTTTCTTTCGTGTTTGTAAACCTGCGGATGCGGCCCGCCCGGCTAGTCGCCGCGTTATGGAAGCTGGGCCGGCTGAATGACGCAGGGAGTAGTGCCGTGCGTGTGCGTGACGCCCCGTTAATTTGGCTAAACCGAGTAATAAGAACGCTTCCTCTTTCTGCTGCTTCCAAGGCGGGCGGGGGCGGGGCCGGCCAGCGCGCCGTCTGCCGAAAACGCGAGCCTCGTGACGTAAAGCTGACGTGCCGCCGACGTGCCGGCCGGGGTTTTGCCTCGTTTGGGTTTTTTTGCTCTGCTTTTGGGGCGAGAGGGCCTGGGCCCTGGGCCGCGTCCAAGCGCACCGTCTGGGCAGGGCGCTGCACAGTGAGCCAGAAGACCGGTGGAGGCGGACAAAACTCTAGGCGCGTTTTGAGCTCCAGAGTCGCTGAATGGGACTCGAACCGAACGTGTGACCCCCACCAATGGATTCCTCGTTCGGAGAGCAATCCATTGGTGGGGTCACAAGCTTGGTTCGAGTCCTGTTTAGCGACTCGTGAGCTCAAATCACGTCCAGAGTTTTGGCCGCCTGCGCCGGACTGCTGGCCCACTGTGCGCCGCACTGTCCGGGCGCCGCCCTGTCTGGAACTCTCTGGAGACGGCGCCGCGGCACTGCACTGGGCTGCCTCCGCGGCGGTCAGGCGGACCGGGCGGGCCTAGCCCACTAGAAAGGCTGGGCGCGGCAGGCCGTGGGCCGCGCTAACCGGGTGACCCGGGCAGGGCACGGCAGGGCGTTTGGCAGGGCGGCGGGTGCTGGACATTTGTTGACATACATCTTGGCAGTGGCTCGCAGTGGCGCGGCGCGGCGCGGGCCGATGGCTGGGTGCCGAGGATCCCATCCCCCGCACGCGCCGCTGTTATTGTGATGCCCCCCCCCCTCCCCGCCACGCGGCGGCCGCTGCATATAAAGGCTGGGAGGCGGCGGGCGCGGCGGGCCCATCCTGTTGAATGCAAATGTAACTGCAGTTTGTTGTTAATCGACGAGGCGCGAGCGCGCGCCGGCCGGGCCGAAATGCGCGCGGCGCGTCTGTGACGCGTCCGTGGCTCGTCCCCACGACGACGGCGGCGACGCAGGTGTCGCGCAGGTGTCCCCGGCGCCTTGGCGGACGCCTCCACGGCGCTGGGCTGGGCGGCTGCGGCTGCGTCACGCCGGCGCGGCGAGCGAGCGCGAATCCCTGCGACCGAGTCGGACCGGCTGCAAGAAGGGGCCGGCCCACTAGTTGGTGCGGAACGCGGTGGCGGCGTGGCGGTCGGGCCGCTGCCCCCGTCCGCCGTTCGCCCGTTCGCCGCCACTACACTCGCCCCGGGACATCCTGCCCGCCGTGTGTGTGTGTGTGTGTGTGTGTGTGTGTGTGTGTGTGTGTGTGTGTGTGTGTGTGTGTGTGTGTGTGTGAGTTGCCGTAAATCTGGCGTCTCGTTGCGCTGTCTGGGCTGTCGGGCCGGTGGTGGCAAAGTAATGCCCCCCGCCGCGCCCCAAAACGATCCCTCTTTTTCTCGTCGGCCTGGGCAGGGCTGGGCTGGCTGGGCTGCAGACTGATTCCGAGAGTCGTTCTCATCGCTCTGTCCTTATCGCACTCATACGGGACGCCCCATGAGTGCGAGGGAGACTGAGCGACGAAAACGACTCTCGGAATGAGTCTGCTGGGCTGGCGGCGACGCGTGTGTGTCACGGCCTGCACGGGAGCGGGCGGCCGGCGCCCACGCGTGTGCGGCACACTGTGTGCGTGCGTCCGCGCGTGTGGCGCGCGATTTGCCCGCGCCATTTGCCCGCGCCATCCCAGTCGCGAATAAACACGCGTCGTCTCGATCGCGGCTCGCGGCCTTTGTCCAACCGTAACGCGGCATACCCCCCCCCCCCCCCCCCCGGACCGCCAGGATGGGGCTCCATCTCGTAAACCGCCGGAGTTACAAGCGTTACGGCAGGTCGATGTGTTTTCCAATTGGGATTCCGATTTTATCCTCGTCTGGATGGCGTCGCGGCGTTCGCGCGCGGTGCTTGTCGTTGGCCTGCCTGGTGACTTGCACGCGCGTGCGGGCGCGGGGCGTTGGTGTTTTGGTCTTGGCCGCGGTGCCTGGCAGGGTATGTAGCGAGCGCGCCGCGGCAGGGCAGGGCAGGGCAGGGCTCGGTCGGCCGGGCCCCGTTACAGAGTACCGATATCGGGAGCGGTGCGCGGTGCGGGTATCAGGTGCCGGCCGCGGGTACCGCGGTACCGCTTGGCCGAGCGCCGCGGCGCCGGCGTCCACGTCCACCCTGGCGTCCGGTGTCCGCGAGGTCGCCGCGGCCACGCCGACGAGACGACGCACTCGTGCGCGCCGCGCCGGGCCTACGCGACTCGCGGCTCGGCTGCGCGCGGGGCGGGCAGGCGGGGGTCTTTCTGGCCGCGGTTCCTCGTCGCCCTGCCGCGCGCTGCACGGCGGGGCGGACTGGCGCGGCCGAGGAAAGAAGAAAAACAGTTTGATGAATTGAAATGCGCGGCCTCGCGGCTGGCGTCGCGTTGCCTCGCCACGCCTTGCCACGCCACGCCTTGCCACGCCCCCGACATGGAAACGAATCCGTAAAGATGAGCGATTCCCGTGGCGGCCGCGGTGACGTTCCGCTTTGCATTTTCCTGGAGAAGAAATGTCAGGCGTCCGTGTGGCGTGGCGTGGCGAGGTCGCGGCGAGGCCGGTCAGCCAGCAGGCCCGCGTGCGAGGGGCGCCACGAGAGACAGGGAAGAGAAGGCTTGCGGGCGGGCCGGCGGTGCGAGTGAGACGCGGCGTCTTGTTTGTGTCGCCGCGGACGCGGCCGCGTCGGCCGGAGGACGGACATTCCGGAGGCTCCAGGCCGCCACTGCCCCGCCACTGGCCCGCCCACGCGCACCCCGGACCACGGACCGCGGCGTGGCGGGCGACCCAGTACGCCCAGTACCCAGTGGGCAGGGATATGGCTCAAGGTCGCGCTGCGGTGCGCGGTGCGCGGTGCGGTCGCCGCCAGGGCCCGCTCTTTCGCTTCACCCTTTGGCCGTCCCTGTCCGCCCTGCCGGCCGGTATCGACTCGTTCCGCTGCTCACGCCATTTGGTGAAAATAGAGACTTGAGGCGGCTTGAGCGGCCAGCACGCGACCGCGGTCGGACGCATGCAGAATGAATGGCGGCCGAACCGAACGCTTCCGAATGGAGCTTTCGTCGCTCTGTCTCTCTCGCACCAGTGCCATGTGGTGGCCGACGGCACGCCGACGGCAGGCCGCGGTGCTCTCCTTGATCTGCCACCGCGCGCTCCCGGCCGTCACGAACACGCGCTCCGTTCGCGGGGCATTTCGTGCGCGTGGTTGACGGACGCGCGGTTTCACACATTCGTTAGCTCGCGTTTGAATTATGCATGCGCTGAGGACAAAAAGCGGGCGATAATTTAGTGTGGCCGCCCTTCGGTTGTGTCCGTCTATTCTCCGTCCGTGCGTTTCGGCCGTGGCCAGGCTGCCGGCTGACCGTGTGGGCGGGGCGGCGGGGCTGTTCCCGCCACGCGATGATTTCTGTTGTCGTTTTTCGAGCGGGCAGCCGGCTGCTCCTTATTGAGTCGCAGTGCATGTGACGTCCGCCCGCTGCAGCCTGCTCTGCCTGCAGCGCGCTGCCGTGATGCCGCGATGCATATGCAAGCGGCCAGCCCGTTAGTCCCGTCTCTCTCTCTCTCTCTCTCTCTGTCTGTCTGTCTCTCGCCCTGTCGCTCTCCCGCTGCGCCGCCCCGCCCCGTGTCACTGTTTTGACGTTTGCTTGCTCGTTAGGCCGCGGGGACACGCGGCGCCGCGGGGCGGGGCACGGGCACGGTGGAGGCGAAGTGGCGCGCTCTTTAGGCGGAACAAAAAAAAACTGGTGAATACACCAGGAAGTGCCCCGTCGCCGCGGGCACACTGTGGCTGCTGTGGCACTGGATCGAGGAGTCAGGCGTGCCCAGCAAACAGCGTCTTTGAGAGCGAGTGCCGTGCGGTACCGGCGCGCGGCCTTGGCGCCGGCGCCGTGCCCTCCTCCTTCGACACGCCCTCCTTCGCCTCGGCCGTCATCGGCTGGGCTGGACGCGCGCCGAGCCGCTTGGGCAACGCCGGGCAACGCGGGGCAACGCGCACCGCGAGATGCTATCGGCCCGAGGCGCTTCTTCGAGTCCATTGAGTTTCGGAGGCGCGGCGAACGGCCTTGCCCCGCGGCCAGGCCGTGCGCGCGCCTCGGTGCGCGCCGTGCTGGCGGTGGCCGTCGTCGCCGTGCCCACTTGCATCAGCTGCACAGCGTTGCACGGCGCGGCGCGGCGCGCTAAACGCGGTGCTGCTCGGTGTCTTCTTTTTTGTGCTCGCCGCGCCTCCTGTACTCATGGGTACCGTCAGCGGCGGAATACGAAACGAACGCCGCGGTGGGGCGGGGCGCGGGGCGCGGGGCGCGGCCCGCGGAGGAGGTGTGAATCCTCGTGACCTTGGTGCTCGCGGCGAAGGTGAGGAGGTCCAGTCTCCCTGCGCAGCAGCCAGCGGCAGCAGCTGGACTATACGACGGACGACTACGTGCTACGTGCGCACCGTGACGTGTTGCGGCGTGGTCCCGGGGCCCACCGCAGCCTGCCCGCCGCGCCACCAGATCCGCTTAGAAGTTTAGTAGGGATAGCCTGAGGTCGGCTCTGCGCCGCGACACTGACGTGTGCGTGAGTGAGTGTGTGTGATCCATCCACGCCAGCCATCCAGCCATCCATGCATCCAGCCTTGCGTCGCCCGCCCCGAGTGCGAGACAGAGGCTGACGTGCGTATTCGTAGGTGGCCCTGCCTGGCTGTGCCGACGAGCGCCATGAGTGACGATGTGACAACGTGACGCCGCCATGGGCATGCTGAGCGGAACCAGGTCCCCCTGCAGGGACAGGGAGACGCCGGCCTACGAGGTGAGTGAGTGAGCGCAGCCCAGCGCAGCCAGCCCCTTTCTCCCCGAGACTGTCGTGTACTACGGCGCACTGTACAGCGTACCGCGCACCCCGCGCTGCTTCCCGGCGCGTGCGTTTTGCCGCCGTTTTGCCTTGTTAATTGCCGCTGCCGTGCGTCGGCACCGTCGGCACGCACCGCGCCAGCCGCGCCGCCGAGCCGCCAAGGCGGTGCACTGGTTCTCCTGTTGCAGGAGTCCGGGGGCGTCTGCCTGTCTGCCTCTGGCCGGTGGCTCGCCAGGCCGGCCGGACAGAGCTCTGCGGGGACCGGGCACCGACCGGGCACCGGGCCGCGACCGACTAAGTGGCGCGTTACCAATCAATCGGCCCGTTAATAGTGTATCCCACCTCGTCGGCCCCCACCGGCCCGCCGTACCCGCACACAACGCGGGAAATTCGAAATGGTGCCGCCTGATGGGGTCTGGAAATTGGAGCGAGCCATGTTTGGCGGCGGCGGAATGTATCGGTTGCGTGTGGGATGGCGAGGCGGTGGCCGCCGGGCCCCCAGCAGCATGCAGGGCGGGGCGGGGCGGGGCGGGGCGGGGCGGGGCGGGGCGGGGCGGGGTCGGCCGACGCGCGCGTTTTGCGCGGGAAAACAGGGTGGCGGATGACGCTTTGCGCGCTGCCGCGCTTCGCGCACCTGCACCCGTGCGAGTGCATGTACAGACTCATTATCCCAGCGGGCCGGGCGGGCAGGCAGCAGCGCCTGCTGTGTGCCGCACTGTGTTTTGATTGATATCTCAAGTCTTCTGATTGGCCGACTGCGCGTCAGTGTGTGTGTGTGTGTCGGCGCTCTCAATAAATAATAACGCCAAGCCCCGCCCCTGCCGTAGTGTGCGGTAAGGAAAGACAGCAAACGCGTTGTGGTATGTGTGTGGTGCGCTGTGTGTGTGTGTACGTGACGTCACCATCCTGGCCGGGTCGCCCCCGTGGCCGCAGCGCCCCGCATGCCGCGCTGCGTACATTCTGCGTACCGCGGCACCGCGGCGGAACTTGCTAATGAACTCGAGACCAAATACGCGGCGCTCGGACTGTGCGGACTGCGCGAGTGGAGTGTCTTTGGCGGACGCTGGACACCCTCTCAAGAAAAGGCCTCGTTTTTGCTGTGCCCGGCTGTGCCGCTGCCCTGGCTTGCCGCAGGTGTTTCGCTCGGGTTTGCTTATCAGTTAACTGACGAGCGCGGCCTGTGTGTTCAGAAGGCGTCACAACACTCGTAAGGGGCCCCGACGGTGCTCCCGTATTGATGCACTTGTCGACTTCTTGGGCGTGGAGTGTTGTTACCAGAGAGGACAGCCTCCCCTTCGCCGCAAAGCGGGCCACAAGACGGGTCCGGTGGAGGCGGTCAAAGTCCCGGACGCATTTTGAGCTCCAGTCAGCAAATGGGACTCGAACCGAACGTGTGACCGACCCCACCAATGGATTCCTCGTTCGGAAGAGCAATCCATTGGTGGGATCACACGTTCGGTTCGATAGCTCTTTAGCGACTGTGGAGCTCAAAACACGTCTAGAGTTTTGGCCGCCTCCACCGCTCTTCTGGCCCACTGTGAAGCCGAATTGAAGTGCCTTTTGGCAGTCGCTGTGCAACACGCTGCTGCGTGCGGGCCGCCTCTCGAGTGACGTGCATTCTGCGTCGGACGGTAAGCGAGACGTCGGTATGTCGGTCAGGCGGTGCTGCTGCTGCGGCCGATGCCTGGCGGTACCTGGCGGCGCCTGGCGGCGCCTGGCTGACGCTCTCGGTGGCGTTGATGAACGTGCCGGCTGGCCCGGGCCTGTCCCTACATGGCGCCTGCCCCGCCCCGCCCCGCCCCACACGCATGCCGGAAGAAAGCGCGTCGTCGTTGTTAAAAACGGAGAGGTTCGCGGGGATTCGAACCCACGACGCCACGGCGGCGTCGGGTTACTAACGAGCCAGCGCTAGCGCGCCAGCGAGTCGAACGACTGCTGGGAATCGGAGGCGGAATCGCAAATGGCGGCCGGCGATGGCCGTGGGCCGGGTGGCCTGCCTGCAGACTCATTCCGAGAGTCGTTTTCGCCGCTCTGTCTCTCTCGCTCTCGTGGGCACCGTCCATAGGTGCGAGAGAGACAGAGCGACTCTGGGAATGAGTCTGCAGGCCGTGCTGGGGGGCTGGCGCATGCGAGGCGCGTGGCTGGCCTGACGAGCGCGAGCTCCGTTTGCTGGAGTGTGCTGCAGGTCACTGCAGGTGAGTCGCTACCTCGCGGTCCTAGGTGCTGGAACCTCGCCTCCAGCGTGAATTTCCATGGCGATCCTGAGAGAAGCGGCCCAACGCAATCGCTGTCTCTCTCGCACCCATACGGTGTGCACCAGGAGTGCGAGAGAGACAGTGTGACGAAAGCACACGACTGTTCGGGTTCCGTCAGCCCGGCGGGCCGGTACCGCTCACTCTCGGGGATCCTGGATCCTTGATGGCGGACCCGATAGCCTTATCGGCGGCCGAGCCGAGCCGGGCCGAGCCACGCTGCCATGCTAGAGCGGATGATTTGTGCCGGCGCTGACAGGAGGAGCGGAAAAAGTAAAAACAGGCTGCCGAGTCGTATCTGGCCATCGCGCATCGCCATGGCGCCGTGGTCACGTGGTCAACGCGCCGGGCAGTGCGGTGCAGTGTCGAGCACCTTCCCTGTGTGCACTGCACTGCACTGCGCTCGCTGTCCGCGGCCTTCCGCTCCAGGAGGCGCCCCACATTCCCTGTCATGAATATTGCAGAGGAGCCGCGGGCCCTTTCGCCCTTTCACTCTTCGCTTGCCTCACTTGCCGTGATTCGCGGTGACGGACTGGTTTTCCACTGTCGCGGCGATGTTGAACGCCTCGCGCGTGCACTCGACAAAGTTGCAACGAAATGGGACTACTACGCGCAGTGTGGGCCGGAAGACCGGCGCGGGTGGTCAAAACTCCAGACGCGTTTTGGGCGCCAGAGTCACTAAGCAGGACGCGAATCGAACGTGTGGCCCCACCATTGGATTCCTCGTTCGGAGAGCAATCCGTTGGTGGGGTCACACGTTCGGTTCGAGTCCCATTCAGCGACTCTGGGTCTGGGGCTCAAAACGCGTCCGGGATTGTGACCGCCTCCACCGGCCTTCTGGCCCACTGTGCTACGTCCAAAACGTGCCAGGGGACTGCATGCGTGTTCAAAATGGTTTGCACGTGCTCTCGGCTGCTGGCCTGGCAGGCCGGCCGGCCGTCCCGAAATGCATGTAACGCGTGTTTCCGCGGCGTAGATACGCCCTTCCTTCCGGCGGGCTGCGCCTTGGGCTGCGCGCCGCCGCACGTGTGTTTCGCTTATATGGCCCTCGGCTCGTCTTGGCTCGGCTCGCCCTCGACGCACTCGGTGTGCTGAAGCGCCTCGGGCCGCGCCGTGCGCCGCCTTGCGCCATGTCACGCCGCCTGGGCGGGAAAATGCGCCAGGCCAGCCAGGCCAGCCGGGCGGGCAGCCTTTACCGTCGCCCCGTCTCTCTCGCTCGCGCCGGTCTGGCCGGCTGGCCGTTGGGGCGCGAGAGAGACGGAAGACGGTGAGGCAACGTTCGGATTGAGTCTGCGCCCACTGCTTTCTGCCCTGGAAACACGCGTCGATCCCCGTTCGGCCGCGGTGTCGCAGTTTACGCGTTCGCACTGTCGGCGCTGTGTGCTGCAGCAGTCTCTCTCGCACCTTCACGAGACTCCCTGTGAGCGCGAGAGAGACGGAGCGATGGAAGACGCCCCGCGCGCCGTGCTGCAGGTGGGCTGGCTTGGCTGCGCTAGGCTGCGCCGTGCCGAGAGAGTGTTTTCTTCTCACTCGTTCTCGCCTCATAAATGCCGAGGAATGCTCCGTGCCTCGCAGCTCGCAGGCCATTTCCCTTCACTGCTAGGTGTCCGCGCGTTGCGACGCCTCGCGGTGCGTGGGTGGCGCGGCACGGCGCGGCACGGCGCGGCGTGGCCGATTCGAACCGCCGCCGCGTCTCCTGTCGCATGGGCGGACCGGGCGGGCGGACGGTCTAGCGCGCTATCTTCTGCTTTTAGAGGACAATGAATCATTTTCCTCAACGACAGCGGCACTGCAGATTAGCCGGGCCAGGATGGCCGGGATTTGCGGCCGATATTGCGGCACGGCGTCCGTCAATCGAGCGTCGCATCGCCGCCAATCGCCTCCCCCCTCTTTCTCCTCGGGGCCTGGGTGCTCTAATGTCTTCATAAGCGCGGCAGCGCGGCGTCAGTGGGTTCGTTCCGTTTTTTTACGGCTCGGTGTGGCCGCGGCCGTCTGCTTCGACGAAGCTCCCCGTGACGGCCGTGACGGCTGTCGGAGTGTCGGGGCGTTCGACGGCGTGGGCGCCACCCTCGCCCTGCCTCCCTTCCCAAGAGCCCCGCCAATTCGATTTCCAGTGACAGCGACAACGACGGTCACGGGAGCTGTGCCGGACTTCCCCGTCCATCTCCTTGACGGCGGCGTCCTCCCGGGGGCAGAGGCCGGAGGGCGGCCGCGGCGGTGCAAGCGGCCCGCGCCGAATCGCGTCATTCCGTTTTGTCTTTGTTTTGTTTGTTTTTCTCGATGGGCTCGCGTCGTGTCGGTTCATTGAGTCGCAGGACGCGCCGCGCGTCGTTTCCATGGCGACTAATTGCTGCGCGACGCGGCGCGGGGCGGCGCGGTGGGCTCGCAGGTGCTGGGTGTGGCGGAGCCAAGTCGGTGCCATTCCGCTCCGTGATATCTGAGTGCAAGTCGTCATGGGACGGCGCGTGGGCCGCGCGCTGAAAGCGACCTGGCTGGCCGCCTGCCTGCCTGCCTGCCTGCCTGTCCGGCTGGCTGCGCGGCACGGCGCGAGACGCGCGCAAAGGTTTCTGGTCACTTTTATCGGAAATGGGCGTGCGCTGCGTGCGCTGCGGGGGCGGTTCGTTTCCGGTTCCTTCCCACTGCCACTCACTGTTGTTGCCGTTCCGGCCGCGGCCGCCGTTTAGTGAGTCACTTCCGCAGCCACCGGCGCTGCAGCGCGGCCGCGTCGCCGGTGCGTTGTGGGGAGCGCCGGAGTGACCCCCGTCCGCGTGGTCGCCACCCTGCGGACGGACTCCTGCCCGCGGGTTCGAGTCCCGTTGAGCGCCGCGCCCGGCCTGCAGACTGCTTCCGAGGGTCGTTTTCGCCGCGCTGTCTCTCCCGCACCCATACGGGACCCACCATGAGTGCGAGAGAGACAGGGCGACTCTCGGAATCAATCTGCTGCGTGGCGGCCGCGGCGAGGCGGTGCTCGTTGTGATGCACGGCACGTCGCCCGGCCCGGCCCGACCGAGGCCCAGCCCTTCCGGACGGCCCTCCGCGGTCCCGCGAGGAATGGGAGCCTTGAAATTACGGCGGCAGCGTGGCGGGGCGCGAGCCGGGCAGGGCCGCCTCCAGGGCAGGGCGAGCCGAGCTGGAGGGCTGCGTCGTCTCGACCGCCTGGAGCGCCTGGAGCGCCTGCGAGGCGGCGGGTAGGCAGCACCGCATCACAGCCGTGCGCGCAAGCAGCCCGCCTGCCTACCCTCGGGCGTTCCGCTCCGCGCTGTCCGCGTTCCTCTTTGCCCGGGCTCGGACCCTGCCCTGCCTTACCCTGGCCGGGACTGGGACTGGGACGGGAGTCCTGGGTCTGGGTCTGCCTGCCCCTGCCCTGCCCTGCCCTGCCCGCCGGACCCATTGTGCAACACAACAACATCTGGTGGGCCTCCGTATATGGTCCGCCCCCTCCCCCCTTTTCCCTGACGGCGAGCGCCTCGCGGTGGGGCGGCGCAGGGCGGCGCCACGGAGTGCGCGGAGCCGCGGAGCCTAGCGCCGCTGCACTGCCAGAAACGCCAGAAACGGGCCGCTCCGTTTTACCTTTATCTCCTCTTCTGTCTGCGCAGGTCAAGTTGGAGCGCGTGCTCGGCCTGACCGTCTCCAGCAATGCGGCTCTGGACTGCGACCCCAACTCGGAGCTGATCGCCTACCCCGCAGGGTGAGTGTCCGACCGCACCGACCGCCGCTCGTCTGTCCCTCCGTCGTGACGTCATCCTGGCTGGTGGTGACTGACGAATGCTCAATGCTCGCGTTGTGTCCGCAGATGCACCGTGGTGCTGTTCAACCCCCGCAAGAACCGGCAGTGCCACGTGCTGAACGCGCCGCGCAAGACCATCACGTGCGTGGCGTTCAGCGCGGACGGGCGCTACCTCGCCACCGGGGAGTGCGGCCACTCGCCCAGCGTGCGCGTGTGGGACCTCAACGACCTGCACGGCCAGGGCGCGCAGCAGGTCGCCGAGTTCCCCGGCCACAAGTACGGCATCAACTGCGTCGTAAGTACAGAGTCACCGTCCAACCCACGTTCAGTCTGATGCTCCCGTTTTGACTTTAATGCCTTCAATCATTTTGTGTCTCTTGACAGGCGTTTTCCCCCAGCCACAAATATGTGGTCTCCGTAGGTTCCCAACATGACATGATAGTCAATGTCTGGGATTGGAGAGCAAACATTAAGGTTGCGTCCAACAAAGTGTCCAGCAAAGTGAAGGCTGTGTCTTTCGCTGAGAATGGCAATTACTTTGTCACCGTCGGAAACCGTCATGTTAAGTTCTGGTATTTGGAGTATTCCAGAGCTGCGAAGGTGAGTTACTTTGTTGAGTTCCATATAAAGTTGACCATTATATTACAAATGTTTGCAGACACTGTAGTTGTTTCCTTAATTTTTCATTTCAGTACAAAGAACCTGTTCCACTTATGGGCCGGTCAGCCATTTTAGGAGAGCAGCGAAACAATTATTTCTGTGATGTAGCCTGTGGCAGGGGAGAGTCAGGCGACTCTACATATGCCATTACAAAGTCTGGGCTTCTCTGTGAATTTAACAACAGAAGACTTCTTGACAAATGGGTGGAGCTTAGAGTGAGTGCTGTTTTCAATACTATCATTTTCTGTCTGAGTCATAATTATGGGTGATTTGTGATGTAATGCCTTTTGTTTGTTTGTTTTTGTTTTGTTACTTTTAGACAACTAGTGCCAATTGCATGTCTGTAGGAGAACACCATATCTTCATTGGATGTGCAGATGGCATAGTACGATGCTTCAGCCCTTTAACTTTACAATTTATAACCACTCTTCCTCGTACTCACTACTTAGGTGTAGATGTGGCCCAAGGTCTTAATATCAGGTATGCCAAAAAATTTACAGTTGTATGTTCCTTTAATACTTTTTGTGTAAAAAAAAATGTTTTTAATTTTGTGCCAATTTTCAGTCACATGGCCTCACATCCTAATAATGCCAAATACCCTGATGCTATTGCTCTAGCATATGACAGTCAAAACCATAAACTCACTTGTGTTTATAATGACCATAGTCTTTATGTATGGGATGTCAGGGACATAAAAAGAGTAAGTTAAGCTTTGTCTTAAAGGTTTTTATTTTATAGAATAAAATTTGAAAGGCTACTTGACAAACACTGCTGTTATTTTCTGTAGGTTGGAAAATCTCATTCCTTCTTATACCATTCTGCATGCATTTGGGGAGTTGAAATGTATCCAGTGGGAGTTGATGAAGGTATGCCTCCTGGCTCCTTTGTCACATGTTCTAGTGATGACACAATTCGTGTCTGGAATTTGGACCCCAACATTGACACAACCCAGGATCCAACATATCGGCGCAACATTTACAGTAATGTAAGTATTTCTTTGCCTCTGCATTCTTCAAATTCATTGTGATTGTGAATGCTGACCCCATGATCTGTTCCTTTCATTGCAGGAACTTCTAAAAGTGCAGTATGTTGACCCAGAATTGACGTATCTCAAAGACTTGGACTTATCAACCGCTGAAAAGACAGACAGTTCATATGATGGACGAAATGGGGTTAGATCCATTAGAATTAGCCCAGATGGTAAACATCTGGCCTCTGGTGATAGAGCAGGAAATATCAGGTTGGCACTTTTTCTTCTCTTATTGAACCTTTTTCTTTTTTTAAATGTTCTGCATGAAAAAAATTGATTTATTAACTGAATATTATTTGATTTACAGGATTAATGAAGTCCGTGGTCTGCAGGAAGTGTGCAGAATTGAAGCTCATGATGCTGAAGTATTATGTCTTGAATATACTCGTCAAGATAGTGGACACAAACTTTTAGCATCAGCATCTAGAGATAGGTTAATACATGTGTTCAGCGTGGAAGAGGTAGTTACTGTTCTTGGTTCAACCTACCCATTTTTAAGTTTGTTTGAATACATTAATAACCCTTCTATCAATCTCTTCTAGGACTACAATTTTGTTCAAACATTGGATGATCATTCATCATCCATCACAGCAGTCAGGTTTCTGAATTCTCATCAACAACTGCAAATGGTTTCGTGTGGGGCTGACAAGTCAATCATATTCCGCCAACTGTCAGGGGTTTGTATTCTCATGTATTTATTTTTCTGCACTCTTAAATTTTGTTTTTTGATTTTTTTAAAACTAAAATTGTTTGTGTTCCTTTGCCTTTTTTTAGTCTCCTGGTGGTAATAACATACAATTTGCTCGTGGACATAATGCTGCTGGAAAGACAACATTATATGACATGGAAGTGGATTGTGGACAAAAGTACATTTTAACGGCTTGCCAAGATAGAAATATTCGTGTTTACAATGTTGCTAATGGAAAACATTCCAAAACTTTTAAGGGTTCAGTTGGAGAAGATGGATCTTTAATAAAGGTAGTTTTCATGATGATGAAGGGCATTATCTTCTGTTTGTTTTGTGAGGGTTTTAACTTGCCTCTTTCTTGCTCCAGGTTGTCTTGGATCCCAGTGGTATTTTTGTAGCTACATCATGTACTGATAAAACTTTATGTGTCTACGACTATTACTCCGGCGAGTGCATGGCAACTATGTTAGGACATTCAGAACTAGTAACAGGACTGAGATTTACGAATGACTGCAAGCGCCTTGTGTCTGCCTCGGGAGATGGCTGTATTTTTGTTTGGAAAGTTCCCCATGATATGGTGGTCACTATGCATGCGAGACTCGCTCAGCAGGCTGCTCGAGCTGGAAGGTACAGTAGTTTTTTTTCCCCTCACTATTGCACTGAAGTCTGACTTTTTTTTTACTTATCTTTTTTATGTTTTGCAGGCGTAACAATAAATTAGTCAATGGAATTCAGGTTGATAATGATGGCTTTGGCCCTCCTCCACCAGAAATGCTGGACCCCAATGCAAATAGTGTGGATCATGCTGACTACAGGTATGAGATCTGTCACTCTTACTTTGTTGCTTCAATTGTAAATCATCACACCATTTGGATATTTCTTAATTTCTTTCAACCTGCAGATTTAGTGTTGGTCAGCTGCCTTTGTGGGCTAAGAAGCAAATTAAAGATGATTTAGGGGATGCAGCTCATACAAACCTGACCAATAATAGACCAATAGAGCCTCCTAAAGGCCGGTGGGCTCAGCGTTTGGATGCAACTGGGATAACAGTCAAATCAGTCTATGACAGTGATTCTGTTATTCCATTTCCACTTCAAGGTATAGTTCACCTTCTATTAATAAAATTATGTGTCCTCATTTCTCTATGAATGTTTTCTTTTAAATTTGCTCCATTTTGATTCCTGTTTTTGTTCTCAGAAAAGAGAGTTGACTCAGATGGTTCCAAGGACAGTTCTATTGATAGTGGAACAGAAATTCGTCATTACTCAGATTTCAGACGAGAAACAATGTTAATAAACAAACAAGTGAGTTCAACAAAATCATAATGTTTATCTATGTGTGTAATAAAAAATTTAAACAAATCAAACACAACAGGGATGAGAGTTATCTTAGATTGCACTTGTCATTAGCTGCTGAAAGTAACACTAAAGTTCACTTGCTTCACAATTGCCTTGTGTTGCTTTTGTATATACATGTACCTGTACTGGTGGCCCCCTGGTGCTACACTGCTTGCCATCTGTTAATATGTATTTCCTGCAATAATTATAAAATGCTTCATGTGCTTCTGGTGCTTGTGGTTTGCAGTTCAATCAGGGAGACGAGTTTCTTCCTTGCCCAGAGAGCATGCATGAACTCATGAATGGCGAAGAGTCAAAGCAGGTTTGTTTAAATCTCACGCTTACCTGCTGTGTGTTCTTTATTTTCTTTACACTTTTGTTCTAATTGTGTATTTTACATTTCCAACATTACCTTCTGTTTTCTAATCAAAGGTATTCTTTCCTCCTGTTTTAATTTTGTAGGTCAGTATGGGGAAAGTTACCATGTCAAGAGGCAATGACCTCACAGATCTTCATAGAAATAGACACCATACAGATGACAGTAGCATAGGCAGTTACAAATATGAGGTAAATTTTAACTTCTACTTCTCTTTAAATGGATCTGAAGCCTTTCTTTTAAATTGTTCAATTTGCAAGATGAGTTCTAATGCTTTCTAAAAAATTGTTTGCAACAGGATATGGAGAGCACTGAGCATGATGGTGATGTAGAGGATTATTCTGAAGGTGAGGGTGAATCCACAGAGCCTGAACATTCCCAAAGACTTATTTATTACCCAGCCACAGAAGAGACAAGGTACTTTTATGATTGAGTGCAAATATTATTTGGCACAAATTTACAACTGAGAGCAAAACAAATTCTAATTCATTAATTTTCTTCTTCTCCAAATAATAGTGTATATACTGTAAATGCAATGGATGTAGAAGAACTTCGACGCTCTCAAAGGCGATTGCGTAAAAACCAAAGGCCAGAACGCCTGTCAGACTTACCTTTAGTTTCACCATCTGGAGTTTCTGGCAGTCAGGACAGTGAGGATGATGATGAAGAAGTTTCAACTCCTAGTGCTGATACAGCTGAACGCAACCTCATGTCAATGCTCTCTGTTAGGTAATAAGATTGTTATCAATTGATGATATTTGGCAATTGTTCTAATTCAGTTTTAATTCATGATTATAAATTTATTTGCAGCTCTGAAAGTCTTGACATTGTAGGGCAACGTGAAAAATATTTGAAAAATACCTTTGATTCCCTCAGTGGTGCAGAGCAAGACAAGGACCTATATTCAGGTATGAAACATATTTGAAGTCCTCTTTTTGTGCCAAATTCCATAAGAGTCCATAAAATATTGTATTGCTTATATTATTGATGTTTCCACCAGGCAAAAAGAGCATATCCTCACAATACCATGGCCGTATAACCACTACCCCTCGGAATACTGCTGTGATCAATGCTGCATGGCAATCTCGCACAGAACCTGAAACATCAAGAAAGCGGGAAGAACTTAAAAAACGCATTGAAGAGACACGGCGGAAATTACAAAGTGTAAGTGTAAAATTAAGTAAATTATAATTTGCATTGCCATTTTTCCACGTCTTTTCTTATTTCTAAATGTGCAGGTTGGGTATCGCTCTAACCTGAAGAGTAGCCAGAGCATTCAAGACCTAAGCCGCTATCCAGAGAAGGAAAGAAGGAATGGAGGTCCTCATCGTTTGCTCCGTCCCCCAGGAATAGGTAAAGATGCATCATCTAAGAAGCAAACCAAGCCCAGTAAACCCCCTAAACCCACACTTCCAAGCAAACCTTCAGGCAAGCCAGCATCCAGAACAACTCCTATTGCATCTTCTAATCAAAAGCCTTCTCCTTGCCCTAAACCTTTAATTGCATCTTCTGACTCTACTTTCATTCCGGCCTCAAAAATTTCTCTTGCTGCTATGACAGCAAATCGACCATCTTCTTTAAATCTCACTGGAGTGAATACTGTCTCTACTAACAAATTTCGGCGAGCAAATCGGGCACTAAACACTAACATTCTCTCGCTTCCGGAATCACCTGTATGTGATGATCTCCATTCTCCCACTAACTCTGGTGCTATAACGGATTCTGAGGATACAGGGAAAACAGGGCAAAAATCATTGGGAACTAAAAATAGGTCGTGTAGTTTCTACATAGACTTCAATAGTGTGTCTCTACCAAGCGAAATGTTCAGAAGAAAACCCATGACAAGATCCACAGAGTCTATCCTTGAGACTCCAGAACCTGAAGAGGAGGAGAATGACAATGAAGAAAAGCGCTCAGATGCAGGAAGTTTTAGCTCTGACTCCTTAGAATCAACCAGTGAGTTTGGGAAACCTCCAAGACGATGTGTTAGTGATTATCAAATTTTCAATACAGCTGATACTTCAGATTTTGAGAGATTCAGAAGTGCTAGTGCTGCTGGGCAGCATGGACAAGAAAGAAAAGTTGGAGAGGTATTCTTGTCTCAAGAAAGCATTCTATCTGATGCTAGCCAACTTTCTTCATCAGCTGATATTTTGCAAATTGATCGACACAGCAGTGCCAGCTTTTTTCTCAGAAATCGAGAAGCTTGTAGGTCATCAGAAAGTATACTTACAGATGAAAGTGACTATCAGTACCTCTTCCAAGGCTTTGGTTCCCGTCAGCTACGAGACTCTCGCAGCAATGCTCAAAGCACTGAAAGTATTTTGACGGATGATAGTGAATTACAAATGCCAGGTGGTGTTGATTCCCTTAGTAGAAGAATGCCGACATATGAGGACAGTGGGTTTGAGACTGCAAGCCAAGGTTTCATGGGGCCTGGCACAGACCACCACTCTGGCAGCCTTTACCGAGGTGAAAGCATGCACCGAGGAGTGTTTAGAACTAGAAGTTTGCATGATACACGATCCTCGCGCTTTGCTTCTGGAAGAGAACGTGCAGGATCTCCTATGGTTCCTGATGGTGCAATGTTAGATTCTCTGGAACCCGTTGAGTTTTCAGGGAATGTCCAAGTAACAACTGGTGCATTTTCCCAGCCAACATCTCCTCCTCTCTACCGCTCAGTATCACTCAAAACTAAGCCACAGTCATTTTTCATTCCTCTTGATAATGGTGGAGGCAGTACTGAAGGAGAGGCTATAAACCGTAGACTGAGTTTTCCATTGAGTGAAAGGAAACCCCCGGTGAACCGGCCTCCAACTGCTCCAAAGCCTGATGTTAAGGCCAAACCATTAATTGCTCATAAGCCTCCCAAACCCAGACACAAAATGGGCACCATTCCTGGACCAGGAAGAAACCAACTGAAGTCATCCTCTTTGTCAGTGGCAAAGCAGGAAGAAAGAGGAAAGTCGAGTAGCAATACTAAGTGTCTACCTCGTGAACTAATGAGTGGAAGTGCGACGTGGACAAAGTCAAAGACACCCACAAAGCACATACGGGGTATTGAAGTAAAAGCAGTGGCTCCCAAGGATACTGTGCGCACCTCAACTAACACTGGCCAATTTTTTGAAAAGGCCGAAAGAGAAACAGTTAGTCCTGACAGTAGTAACAGTGATGATGTGGGAAGCAGCCTCGCCTCAAAACCTAAGAAAGATTCAGAAAAGTCTCAAACTACAAATGAAGCCATTTCTTCTGTTGCCAAAGAAATTTCGGACTGTTATGGATACAGCAAAGAAGGGAGTGATAGCATTGATACAAAAGGACCTAGCTCTGAGGATACTGGCAGTAACACACTGCAACCAACTGTCTCCCATGTCAAATTACTGTCAAAAAAGTTTGAATGCAGCGTCCCTTCAAGGCAAAAAGTGTTGCCCAAACATTTGAGTAGATCACCTTCAGTTCCCTGTCATGGGGATACAGACACAACAGTATCTATATCTTTCTCTCGAAGTGAGGATGGTCTTTCCGATTGTAATGATGATAGTCTAGCGGTTGTGAATTGGGATTCTGGATCTTCCACTCCTGCTACTTCCTCCTCCTGTGCTAACTCTCCTAAAAGACTGTGGCCACGCACATCAGGATTGCCTATATCAGGAAACACGCCGTCACCAGCAGCCTCCAATCAGCTAGCAAAACGTCTAGCCCTTCGACAACACAACCACCATCAGCTGTTACCTTCCAAATGTGTCTCAGGTACCACACAGACTGCCCTCATTAGCCTTCGTCGCACCGCCATAACTTTCCAACTCTTAGATGTTGTGTAATGATTGTGCATGTTCACATATATTTGCATGTTGCTATTATATTATTTGATAAGGGATTTCTCTACAAGAATTTTGAGGCCAGAAGTTTTCACCTTCCATTTCCATTATTTATCTTGACCTTTTCCCTGGATATAAACGAAGTGTTGACTGGGTTTTGACTACCTTTTTTTTTTGTCTTTTTTCCCCCCATATTTTTTAGAGTTTTCTTTCCAGTTTTTAAATTGTGTTGTTAAATCTGTGTGACTGTTTAATTTTATGTTTTTTCTCATAGGTTATTTTTTCATTTTTGTTTGACACTTTGACTTATTTTTTATTTTATTTTTTATTTTTCACAGCTACTATTTATCAGTACACTCCAGTGCTTCCAGGTAGCCTATCTAAATACCAAAAAAAATATTTTTAAAATGTGGAGCTTTTTTTTGTTTGTCCTAAACCATACATTCATGTTTTGTTATAGCTTTGCACTCACCAATTCCATTGTTAATTCTGTCCACTGAACCTTTTTGAATTACTTCAGTGGCACAATTGGTAAAGTGAATCAGTGCCACACATAGTAACAATTAACTTATTCCCGTCTTATTCTCAGTAAAATTGTGCCTGATGTTCCAAATATTTCTGATTCTCTGCTTCAAAGCTTATGTTGTGTTATTCATTTTGAGATGATAGAGCATTTGTGTTTATTTGTTTTGTTGTTGTTCTGTATGAATGATGCTTTGTTTTCTGCTTTTTCACGTATTGTTTTGTCACAGCTGTCATTGCACTTACTCATGAGAGCAAGATGCAATTGCTGATATATTAGGGGTTTAATGTTGTTGTGCATGCGTATTGATATTTGTGATTCCCCTAACAGCTGTGGACAGTGATGATGGATGTACTGAGCCCGGAGGTGCTATTCGCCGTGCCTGTTCCCTCAGCGATCTTGCCAATCCCACCCCACGAAGAACACCTGTTCAAGGTATCAACTCTCTAGGGAAAATATCAGGCTAGTTTAGATCTAGAACCTCCCAAAAGTTTATAATGGCACCATCTGGGAGAGGGAAATAAATTTTCTAATTTTCATACATTTTACATACTTGGCCTGCACTTTTATATTGGTAGTTACCTCTTTGATGACATCAATGAAATATTGCCATGGCACAAAGGGCTTCTGGGGCATTCAACATCAACTCAGATCAGTTTATTTTGCTGCAGATTTCTAAATTTCTGTTTGCTCTGTACGCATTTTATTATTTTGACATTCGCTGAAGACAATTACATGACATGCCAACTGTTTATTTTATGTGTAGATTTTTGATTTGATTGAAATTAGAGTGTGATTAGACTGTAGCTGTAGTATTTCCTGTGTCAAGCAATATACCAGTTTTGAAATATTCATTTTTTCAAGTTTTTTCTATGATTGCTTCCAGTAATATCAATATTTGTTAATTATTTGTCTTTTAGTTTCAGGGAAAGTATCAAACCATAAAAGCAATCCATCAAGCCGTACACTTCCTCGCCCAGGATTCAAAACTGGATCAGCCATGACACGAAGCAGTTCTGTGGGAGTTTTGAATCAAGTAAGATTTTTGTCATTGTTTATTTTAAACTTTATTTGAATTTGTCTTTTGTGTTGTTAATTCTTGGCATTTCATCCTTAACAGAGCGACTCTGAAAGTGATCTTAGTCTGAACCATCATCCAACACCAACTGCCCGTGTCAATGGACTGATGCGTCCTACTATATCATCTCAAAATAAAATGGCTGGTGGTATTGGAGGAAAGGGGAGGCTAGCAGTCAAGCGTGGTCTGTCTGGAGCATTTTCAAGTAGTAAGTAGCATATCTATTATGTGCATTAATGTGATGTGTCTTAGTCCAAGCGGTACTAATTTTCATTTTTGTGTTTTAGTGAACTTGAGCCAAGTAGGTAACAATGAAGATTCAAGTTCTGAGGAAACTGCATCAGTAGGAAAACCACGACAGAGGAGCTCAAGCATTGATAGATCTTCAGGGTTAGTTGATTTCAAGAGGAACATTCTTTGACTTTGCTTTTATATGTAATTGTTTTTAATTGATTTGGTATATGTCTGACGCAGAGCACCAACGAGCCTCCCACCCGGTGGACATAGTGCCATACCCCATCGAAGGACTGTCACTTCAGTGCAGCCTCTCAACCGTTACAGTGGCGACCGTGATATAGTGGCACCAATCCCACCTCCTCGTCCTACTCGCCTTAGAGCAAATAATAGTGCTAATTTATCTCATCAATTGGACCCGTCTCCTCAAGAGTTGCCAGTGAAGGATACCGATAACGGTGTTGATCTTGCTAGTGCTCCATGTAAGTCAAATTGTATCTACCAGCAAAAATGAAGATGTAGACTGTTAAACTAATGTTACAATATTAATTTTTTTCCAGTGTCCCATGAGCTTATTTCGTCGATCACTGATCAATTAATGCGCACAGCGGACACAGTAGTGCAGCTTCACAAAAGACTTGCAATGGAAAGCACTGAACGTAGCAGCCAAGATCCCCTACTCCAAGGCCTTGAAGGAGCTGTTGGGGAGGCTCAACGTACTCTGAGACTCATAGCTGGTGGAACATCATCATTACCAGCTACCAATGGATTGCCTGTTGCCAATGGATCATCTTCAGATCCTGCTCTAGCAAGCAAACTACAAGACTTGGTTGCAACGGGTGGAAGTGGCAGTGCAGTCACCATGATGCAACAGTACTCAGACTTGCTGCTGTCTTTAGTTCAGCAGCGTGTTTCAGCACCTACATCAGCAAATCCTGGACAGTCTCCCACCTCACCAACACCAGCAGAAGCCCCAGCACAGCCTGCTACTGACTGAAATTGGTGCCATTGATGTATGTTTAACTGTGTTGTATTTATCTGTGGAGAGTGAAAGCTAGCTGTCATTTAATTCGACATGAGAGCTGTCACAGTGTTGTACCGTGAGAAACTGTTCTTATATTTCGTGCAATTATTCCTATGATTATTGCTTTTTTTTCAATTCAACTTGTGTGGAAATGATTGCATTGCACAGAAAGTGATGATGAAGGCCTTGTGATACTTATGAACAGCGTCTCGCTGGCGAGGCATGTTGCTACACGATTTTTCCCAGAAAGTGCCTCCTTTTAAGTGTTTGATTTCTGAGAAATCAAAGTGTTTTTTGTTCTTTGTTTATGTGTTGTAACACCTTATCAAATTTTTATATCTATCTGGAATGTAATGGGTGTCATAGTATGCACTTGTTGGGTCTATGTGATACCAACTGGGCTCAAGACGTGTTCCGTCATTCTAGTGGCTGAGTGGTTGTTTGTTTTAAAATAACACTCTTCTCTTCCTATGGCCAAATTCTTGTGTCAGTTTAACTGAGCTAAAAAGGATTGAGGTTGAAATTCTGGATGTTAGCCTAATCATTGGTCCAGAAATTTTTCCTTGTCTTTTTGGGATATTGACTTTACTGTTAAAGGAATAGTTGTCCATCAATTCCTTAACTACTAAGAAATTATTGTAATCACTTTTGGATTTTTTAAAATTCCAATCAATACTTAGTGGTAACATTTGTAACACCCTAATCTTGTAAAAGTATTTCTGAGTACTGATACCGTGAAAGTCATTTATTGTTCTTTGTTTTCTGTTTTGAGATTTTTGTCTCTCAATGTTAAGTTCTGTTTTTAGCTTTAAATTTCGTCTTTGTTATGTTGCTTCAGGCTCAGTCAGTTAGCTTAGTGTAGCTCAACCAGAATTCATTTACAAACATTGGTTGTTCTTTGTCATGTCTGTGACAAGACCAACCCTCCATTAAGTTGGAACTTTTGAATCCTCTTACTGAATTTCACTAACATTAAGCAACCAAACTTAAAGTCCTCCTTTTCACCATCTATAATTTTTTTAAGTCTCCATGTGAACTGATACTGGATCAAAAGAGGAAAATAAAAATCTTCACCAAAGTTAGCAGAGCTCTGAATGAAATTTGAGAATGTTTTCTTTTAAATAATAAAAGAAAGAAACTACTCAAGTGTTTAAATTTTTTTAGTTATGATTTGTGTGTTTCAAATTGTTGCATGTGTAAGCATGTTGTTACTTGACATGAGTAAACAACATGTAAACTGCGGTGTTGCAAGCAATTTGTGCATGATTTGTGTGATTCTTATTGCCAATAGCCATGAACGGTTGCCAAGTAATTTTTTAAAACAATGTGTATATATTGTATGAGCTAAGAATAAAATGCTCCAGTGTGAGGAGGTTCACTTTCTCCTAAATGACGTGAGGCTTTAATTTTCTGGAATTTCTAACAACCCACCGTTTCTGCTCAGAGAACAATTCATCTTTACAACTTTTCCTATACTATTCAACTGTAAGAATACTTTGCTTTATTTCAAATTTCTTTTCATATGCACAGGCATGCTCTATACTGCTGTGTACCTTCATATTAAACAACCTGTTATGAGAACCTCAACCCTGTTGATGTTTCTTTCCCATCCTACAAATCCAACATTCTAGGTACACGTCACAGCATGCTGATAAGAAATTAAAGACTCCCTGGCTTTACGAAAAGCAAACTCACGATATTTTTCCTTGTGAAGAGACACATGAGTTCCCCTCATCAGGTCTTCACCACCACTCTTAATTACTAGTCAGGGGGAAAACATCTCAACCATTCGTATTTTAATTTTTCTAAAGGAATCCTCAAGGTGCAAGCTTTTAGACCTCAAATGCTTAAAAACACAGAAGGTAGCTTTGATTCTGTCAAGATGCCCAATGGTCTTGGATACAAAGTGTGAAGATGTAAATGGAATTGTGCATGGAAGCTATCTGGGTAGTGAAGTCAAATGCAAGTAACAATTACCCCAGCTTCAATTCTGAAGTGAACTGCCATAGGCCCAATGGCCCTGAATATGAGAAATCCCAATAAAATTACAATACCATTCTGCAATTGTATTTGAATTTGTTTAGCACTTCAAAGGCGTTGAGTTCCAGCTATTGTGTTTAGATTGAGATAAGGCAGCAGTGTAAATCAGACACGAAATAAAGGGCACATTAAGTTTATTACATTAAAAAAAAATGATGGCGTTGCACAACACTGGTAACAGGTACATCAGACCAGAAATACTGGCAGGAATGAACAACAGTCAGGGAAGGACACTATGGCAAGCCCGACTAAACTGGTGAGAAACGAAACATGTCTTTGGTGAATTATGAGAGATGCAAAATTGAAAAACATAAATTAAATTAGTTACTTAATCTACTTCCTCCATGCGAGAAGCATCTTCGGCATCCGCTTGAAGGTCAGGCATTTCAACATCCTTCACGTCATCCTTGGTTTCAGGAACATCATCTTCATCAATACCCAAGCCCAATTTGATCATACGGTGAATACGGGAGGCATGAACCTGGGGCTCTTCAAGTGCAAAGCCAGATGACAGCAGAGCAGTTTCGAAAAGCAGCATAACTAAGTCTTTCACAGCCTTATCATTCTTGTCAGCTTCAGCCTTCTGTCTAAGGGTTTCAACGATGGCATGGTCTGGGTTAATTTCCAAATGCTTCTTGGCAGCCATGTATCCCATAGTTGAGGTGTCACGGAGAGCCTGAGCCTTCATGATACGTTCCATGTTGGCAGTCCAGCCGTACTGTGAGGTGACAATACAGCAAGGGGACTCGACTAATCTGTTTGACACTACAACCTTTTCTACCTTCTTGTCCAGAATGTCTTTCATCACCTTGCACAGGTTCTCGAATTTAGCCTTATCTTCTTCACGCTTCTTCTTCTCCTCTTCGTCCTCAGGGAGCTCAAGACCCTCCTTGGTGACAGATACCAGAGTCTTGCCATCGAAGTCCTTCAGCTGCTGGACGACGTACTCATCAATAGGCTCAGTCATGTAGATAACTTCAAATCCACGCTTCTTGACACGCTCAACAAAGGCAGAGTTGGCAACCTGCTCGCGGCTCTCACCAGTGATGTAGTAGATGTTCTTCTGGTTCTCCTTCATTCGGCTAACATAGTCCTTCAGAGAGCAAACATCGTCACCAGAAGCAGATGTGTTGTACCTCAGCAGCTCAGAAAGCTTCTTGCGGTTGTTGCTGTCCTCGTGGATACCAAGCTTCAAGTTCTTGGAGAACTGCTCGTAGCACTTCTTGTAGTTTTCCTTATCCTCAGCAAGTTCTTCGAAGAGGTCAAGACATTTCTTCACCAGGTTCTTCCTGATGACCTTGAGGATCTTGTTCTGCTGGAGGGTTTCACGAGAGATGTTCAGCGGCAAATCTTCGCTGTCCACAACACCCTTGATGAAGTTCAGGTACTCAGGAATCAGATCTTCACAGTTGTCCATGATGAAAACACGGCGGACGTAAAGCTTAATGTTGTTCTTCTTTTTCTTGTTTTCGAACAAGTCGAAGGGAGCCCGCCTGGGGATGAAGAGGAGAGCGCGGAACTCAAGTTGACCCTCAACAGAGAAGTGCTTCACAGCCAAGTGCTCTTCCCAGTCGTTGGTGAGAGATTTGTAGAATTCACCATACTCCTCCTTGCTGATGTCATCCTGATTCCGGGTCCAGATAGGCTTTGTGAGGTTGAGCTCCTCATCCTCAGTGTACTTTTCCTTGACAGTCTTCTTTTTCTTCTTCTTTTCCTCCTCCTCTTCACCTACATCCTCAATCTTCGGGGTCTCGTCATCTCCTTCCTTCTTCTCTTCATCCTTGTCCTTCTTGTCCTCTTCCTCCTCTTCATCATCGCTGAGCTCCTTGTCACGGGTCTTCTCAACAAGAAGCTTGATGGGGTAGCCGATGAACTGAGAGTGCTTCTTGACTATTTCCTTGATCTTGCGTTCTTCCAGATACTCCATCTGATCTTCCTTCATGTGCAGCACAATCTTGGTACCACGGCCCAAAGGTTCACCGTTGTCTGGACGAATGGTGAAAGAGCCACCAGCTGAGGACTCCCAAATGTACTGCTCATCATCGTTGTGCTTGGAGACGACTGTGACACGGTCAGCAACGAGGTAAGCTGAGTAGAAACCAACACCAAATTGACCAATCATGGAGATGTCAGCGCCAGCCTGGAGAGCTTCCATGAAGGCCTTGGTTCCGGACTTGGCGATGGTTCCCAGGTTGTTGACGAGGTCAGCCTTGGTCATACCAATACCACTGGAGACATGATACACACTATTAGTCACAGAAAACAACTAGGAAATACAGAAACAATAAATGATGGAAACAAAACTTACGTGTCAATGAGTGTGAGAGTGCGTTCATTGACGTTGGGGATGAGCCTGATGTTAAGATCCTTGCCACTCTCCAGGCGTGAGGGATCTTTGAGCGACTCATAGCGGATCTTGTCCAAGGCCTAAAACAAGAACACAATGTTTAAGCACCCCAATTTTAAACAATCTTGAATTAAAACTAACTCAATGCTCATGGATGAACTGCAAACTTACATCAGATGAGTTTGAGATCAATTCTCGCAGGAAAATCTCTTTGTTGGAGTAGAAAGTGTTGATAATGAGGGACATAAGCTGAGCAATCTCAGCCTGGAAGGCGAAGGTCTCAACATCTCCCTGCATGGTTTCTTCGGGCATCTGAAACAACGGAGTGACTGACCATTAGCGACTATCATCGCAGCACGAAACTAACCTCTGCCACCGGTTCGTATGAATGGTCCCCAACGCAAAGACACAAACTAACTAAACTGACTTCGAATCAAACTTAATAGTAGTAAAAGCTATCTGAAATCTCGGCATCGTGGGAGGTATCCCAGAAGTGCCGACAGACGCGAAATCCCGGAGATAACCTTCTAGAACAGGGGAAGCCGGCGGCCGAGCAGTGGGAGCAGGTGCACCATCGAACCAACCAGAACCCACGCGCACGCGGCGTGAGTCGAATGTAGACGCACACACGATTCAACAAGGGGACTGAGCTCAATACCGGATTACTATGCGACTGAAAGATCCTGAGGAAATGAACGAGCGGCCAAAAAAGTGCAATCGTCACGATATTCCCCTCATAGCACAAAAAAGCCAACACCCACGTTCTAAAGAAATTCGTCAAATTCGGGGAGCGGGTTGAAAAGATGGTCAAAACTGCACCACCACTGAACGAAAAGCTCAGTGAAACAGTGAACGTAAAGATGATCACAGCAAATCGGAGAGGAATGAATCGAATGATCACACACAACACGTGCAAGGCAAAGCGAGGCCGCACAAACCGACCATTTTCAAGTCACCAAACATGACTAAAAAGTTTCGGACACCGGCACAATACCAGAGGAATATCACACGGACAACTGAGATCATTCACATTTCACAAAATCAGTAACAAACTCACCTTGAAAGATTAGAGAATTCAACGGAGCACAAGGAACAAAGACGCAGCCGGCTCGGCTCTCGCAGCGCACGCAACTCGGGCGACGACTCAGTGAAAAGTGACGAGAGAAGTGGGGGACCGGCCAATTTATAGTTGGATCCTGCCAGAGAATGGTCGAGAACGTTCTAGAAGCTTCCATCGAAGGAACCGGAACCGCGCGTTCCCCCACCCACGACAGTACAGAGTCGGCGTGTAATAACTTCGTCCACAGCCCACCACAACCAACCACAGATAGACACCAACGTTTGGAGGATGCGGGTATGCACACCGGAAACGAAATTCTATTGGTCCTCGTCCTTCCAGAACCTTCCAGAAAGGACTAGCTCCTCCTTTGGTGGGAGAATCAAATACTTGGTTACGTACTTGCCAATGATGTCGCTGTTTCATGTGTTCTAGAACGTGATGCTATTGTTAGGAAGTTTGAAGGGAGGAATATATCCAACATCATTGCTTTTTTTTAATTTAATAGACCTTTTTGCCCACGATCCATCGCATATGTGTTGTATTTTGGTCACTGTTCCATTCCTTACAAAATTCTTCGTCCGTGGAACATCAAGGCCAAAATATAAAATAGCACCCTTACAAATCCGCTGGCTTGTGGGCTAAATATGTAGACAAAACCTTTATGTGGGTTGGGGAAAAAAGGTCTATATTCAAGTGAAGGGAAGGATCTTTTTAGCTAAGCTTGTCACGTATCATTTTGTTTCATTTTTCTATTGACAAGGGTGGTTTGCATATTCTCAATGCTGAAAGCTCTTTTTGAGTAATAAACAGTGTGTAGCATTAGCAAAACGTATGATGATTCTGTTGCAATAAAAAGTTTTAGGACAAATTCAAGGGAACTTAGAACATAGCATAGTCTTAATAAGGTTTTATTTTCTGTGTAGAAGAGACACAAGTAAATAACATTGGAAGTAAAAAAGTAAAGTTATTTATACATTTGGAAGAAAGAGGAGAAAAGCAGCAAATTGCAACATACACTAGAGTTTGCATATTTACACACACACACATGATTCATACTTGATACAGACATGATTAAAATAATAATTACAAGCATAACACGACTTGTACTATCTTTCACCACCAGCATTGTTGTCCGAAAACACTGCAGCCAATATTTGACGAGAATAATCCAGCTCCTCCTGAGAAAGAAAAGCAAAACATACATTATTATTAAAAAGAGGGAGGACGGGAAAATTTAACAAAGTCAAGAATCTGTAACAACAAAATTCCATACCTGACATTCCTCTTTCCCTTTCACCGACTCAACATAGGATGTTAATAACGACTGCAGTTGAAGAGCAGGGTCTCTACAGTCTTTTATGCATTCTTCATGGTCTTGGACCAAAGCCAGGAGTGCAGAAAGAAGATGTTCATGGGAAGGGGTGCGCTCTTCACTGATGAGGCCAACTAACTGATGCACCCAGCCCATCTTCTGAAGATCATCTAGAAAGTAAAAATGAGAGTAGAGAATATGAATCTTCATTATAAACATAAGTTGGAAATTTTGGGGCTTGAACTGCCACATGTCACATACCTCTAATAGCCGGATGCTCACTGCAAAGTGCTCCAAGTAGAAATGCCGACTTGACTTTCAACTTATCGACATTACTTTGCATAGCTCTTAGCAAAACAGAAAACCCATCTTCGCTCAGAAACTTTTTCAAGCCTTCTTTGTTATCTCTCACAATACCTTGCAAGACAAAAATACATTGTAAGGATTAATTTAATAGTAAATTGATTCAGAAAAAAATGAAAGAATTGTGAAATATTACTTACAAGACACAGCATATAGGGCTTTAACTCTAACAGTCTCACTGACTCCATTATCAACCATTTCTAGTAAGATACGGAGAAGGCCAGAAGAGAGACTGTGTGACTGGCAGTAAGGGTTGTTTTGGTTGAGCTCAGCAACTAGCTCTGCAGTTCGCCACTGCAGAGAGGTGTGTGCAGATTTCAAGCAAGTCATAAGAACATCAAATCCTCCCATTTTATGGAAGTCTAGAAATGAAAGAGAGTTGGTGAGTACATTGACACTTCGAGGTACAAGTATGAAATAGTTTACAAAATAGAGATCAAACTCTTACCATTGGCAAGATCTATGTTATCCACAATGTCAGATATTGTTTCAAGAGCTTCTTCATACTCGTCTGCTTCATCATCTGGCTTCAGATCTTTCACAGCTGATAGGGTTGTTAGGGACTTACTAATAACTTCAATCAAATCCACCGTCATAGACTTCAATGTGTCCTCTAAAAATTTGCGTCTCTGAAAAGAGAGATTAGATACATGAAGATGTAAATCAAGCATTATATGCAGATTCAGCACAAGAAATAGACAGATGTATTACCTCGTCATCCATAGGCTGAAAATGTGATACGCTTGGGGCATCCTCCATGGCGGTGGCTTCCATTGCAAACCGAAGTAATCCTTTCATGTCTCGGGCAGGTCTAGGTTGGTTGGGAAGAACAATTTGCTCTGGTTCTTCGATATCATTGTCAACAGGACCCTTGATCATCTGCATACTTTCTTCTTTTGAAGGAGGAGGATTATCAGCCATAGTTCCGAAAAGAAAAAGAGCGCCTGACCACTAACGTAATGTCTCGTAGAACTAGCTCTTAACTAAAATCGTTTCCAAGCCACCGGGAGACACACAGAGCAGTGAGTCACAACACTTTCTCAGCCAATCCAGAACGTTCTTGCAGGTTATGGTGCCCAGTGGTAAGCGTCTGCTCGTTACTATGAGAAACCGCGAGGAAGCTTCGCGGCTACAGTATGAGAGAGTTTCTAGAACGCGCCATTCATTAGGTTATGTCAACACTGTGACAGTTACTTGTGATTGCAAGTAGCCAAAGCCTTGGGTTGGGGTTTCTGACGTTGTAACATGTTTGGTGCCGCAGATGACGATGACCTGGATTTCAACCCTGCTGCCGGGTACCTATAGCACTTGCCTCGCTCTTGTTAGCACTGAGGCATTTAAAAATGTTGTTTACTAATTCTCTATCTTTGACCCAGTAGCACCCACTTCTTTATTTCTTCCTACATGCACTCATAACACCTTTATTTTGTTGCCAGCAATATAAACTCTTGATGCGTATTTGGTTGTCCGCATTATCACATGGCATGTTGCAGGTCGAAACTGGCGTCATTGTTCAATGTGCTGGAAAAGTCATCCGAAAAGGGGAATTCTTCCCTAACATACACAGCACCCAAACAACCAAAACAAAAAGTCCAGCATGAAGGACTTGCCTCATCTCGGAAACCATCTCTTACATCAACAAGTGCCACAAACAAGCTGTCGCTGATTGTTGTTAAAGCAGTTACTTCATTTAAGCTGTGAGTCATCATAATTTTTTATAATGAGACCCAAAATGTTTGTAAATTGTTAGACTTGATCAACATTTTTACAAACTTTCTTGCAGTGAAGGTGGCAGCTACAACCCTCAAGGGAAATTGGGTTTGGCTCTTTTGGGTAATTCTGAATCTCGATTATTTCAACTTCTTCTTTACAAAGGCAAACAACAACAAATCACTTCTGTTAAAATCAGTCCTAATTTCCAGTTTACTGTAAGTTTACTTCGTGGCTTTTCACTTTCTTGAAATTTATTTTCACCGTTAAAATTTCAAATGAGATAATTTTTTAAATCATTTTCCCAGGTCCAACCACATTTATATGCATCTTTTTATGATGATCGAACACAAAACTGGTCTATTATGTTTGAAAATAAGGATGATGCAGTGGAGTTTACCACCCAAGTAGGAAACATAATTGGTTGGAATTTAATATTCATAAATCCATATTATGGACTTTAATATTTAATTTGTTTCCCAGGTGGCAGTTGCTCGATACAGATCTGCTGGTCCAAGTCAGGAAATTATTATCACTCAAGAACTTCTTCCCGGGACTGGGGATTGTATTAAAGAGAATGAAACAATTCAATTAAAACTGTTAGCACAGCCTTTCCAAGCCAACTCTGTACAGGTGCTTTCAGTGCTTGTTTAGTTTGGTGAGATATTATAAAATAATTATGCAATTAAGAATAGATTTGTTTTCTTTAGGTTGCAGATCTTCGCAAACCCATGTTAGAATGTGCCATATCTCATACCCTTGAAGCTTCGGGCTGGTCAGCTGGCATTCTAGGAGCAGCATCTGGCTCGGTTTGTGTAATTCTTGTGCCTTTAAGTGTACAATTACCGTGGCTAACAAGCAAAAGAAATGAGCCTCTGTTGGTTGAGACCCACATTAGTAATGACAAAAGTTTGAATGTCAATCAAGCCAAAGATCTCCCTATGGCTGAAGAAAAACTATCAAAACAAAGTACGAAAGTAGACAGTGCTGCTGATTCAAGGTAGATCTGGGGATAATTGGTTTTAATTTTAACTTAAACCAATAAGCAAATACTTATTTATCTTAAATGGTTTACTGGTTTACTGCTATTACTTGTAGTCCTAAAAAATTTCACTTTACAGTACTGAAGATTCAAGTGTTTTATCTAGAAGTGCTTCAATAAAAGAAGCATTGTCAAACAGTCCTCGTTCAAACAAAGCTAGTATCATATCTCGCATGGCTCGCATGGGTCAGGCAACACTCCCCCTGAAGGGAGCTATTACTTGCAACCCAAGTGACAGTGAGGAAACAGAGGTATTTGCCACTTTCCAGCAACCTTCCAGTATAAAATTATTTTGTACTGTTTTTTTTTTTAAAGCTGGTGTTCAATACTTACAGGATGACACTGGGACAGTTGGAAGATCCAAGCCCCCACCAAAGGCCTACGGAAATGTAAAACTTAGGTCAGCCCTTCGCCAACAGGTTGCTACTCAACCTTCCATGGGAGGTGCAACACCTGCAGCTATGGCTGTTGTACAGACCCCTGTGCACTGGAACCAACATCAGCAAAACTTAATGGTAACATGAATTTGAATCCATTTCTTCACATAGATTAATGTTAACAATCCAATGCACTAAAAAAAATTATAAAATTCTTGCAGCCCAAAACAGGAAATGATGGTTCCATGGTTCAGATTGTATCATCAGAAGGGCAGCTTTTTTCCTTGAATGCACAACAGCAGCTCCCAATAGTTGCAACAACAAGCACCATGATGTCACCTACAGATACTTCAACTGCCCATATGTCTATGTTTTTGTCTGAAGCCAGGATTCAAAACACTGAAATGAGGATGAACCTCAGCAAATTTGGTGACAAAATTGATCATTTAATAACAAAAGTATGTAGCCTTTTCCTCTGGGAAAGAAAATGTTTTCAGAAAGACAACAGGGTTAATAAGACAGTTTAAAAATGTTTATTTTTGTTGAAGGTTGATAATTTGCAAATGTCTTCTGGGTCTCCTAGCCCTACTACTGCACCAGCTATTGGCCTTGAACCTAATGCTTTATTGTTTAGCATTGAGAAGTTAGTTAAAGATAATCAATCACTCAATATGGAAATAGCTGAGAAAAACAAACGTCTTGATGAACAAAACGAAAGGATATTTTCTCTGTTAAATACAAATTCAAAGTAAGAATTTTTAACAAATCCTGCTTAAATTTGTTGTTAAAATTAGCTTTTCTACAGTTTTGACATCTTCGTATCCATAGGTTTTTGGAACAAAGTGGCTCCCTCTTGGAACAGAAACAACTCCAAGAGCAGAATAAGAAAAAACATGAAGAGCAGATACAGCAACAAGAACTGCAGGCACAACTTATACAACAGATTCGGGAAGAAAAGATAGGTCTTGGAAATCAACTTGCAAGTCTGCAGAATCAGCTGGCATCTGTACAAGTAAAACCCTCAATTTTATTGTGATGAACCATTTTACTTTATAACTTACTTTTTTTTTCTTAATTTCATTTGAAAAATTATTTTTGATCCAGGAATTAGTTCAAGCCCTTCAAAAGAGTAACAAAGAGTTAAATCAAGAATTGGAGGTCATGCGTAGCCGGTTACAAGGTAACAACAATAGTTATTATAGATCAAAAAAACGGTATTCGGTGTGTCAAAAGTCAAATTAAAATAGATGTTTTCTGACTTTACTCTGGCTTTGGGCCTTAGCCGCGACCCGTGGCCACGGCAGGCCACGGCCACAGGTAGGCCTCTAGCCGACACAATGGTGTGAGCACTGTGGTCTGTCCGCTCTATGGCAAGCCGAGACATTCCTTTCATGTGGTATCAGGAAACATTCGTATTTAATTTGTCCTTTACCTCTGTCCTTTGCCACAACAATTACATACAATTCTGATGCAGACAATATTCACTTTTCCACAGAGAAAGAAAGCAACATCAGGGATATGGAAATGGCCAAACAAAACTCTGTAGGGGATGATGCACAACTAAACCAAGCCTTAGAAATTCAAAAAAAGTCCAACTCCCAATTACAGGACCAGATTTCTAATCTAATTGATCAGGCAAAAACTGAAAAAGACAAATTTAAGAACCTAGAACAGGAACACATGGTAAGGTTGCTCCCCTCTATTGCCCTTCCAACATTTAAACCTACAGCTTAAGTTATAACGTATTGTTCTTTTGGACCTAGATGGAAGTAAATGAACTAAAATCCCAGCTGAGAAAACTGTCTGACTCTCATGCAAAAGTGGTTAGCAACCTAGAAATTAAATGTAAAGAGGCTAATGAACTGCTGCTGCATAAACCAAAACAGGTGATCCATGTTTTATTAACGGCTGTTTTATCATCATTAAGATCCACTTTTTCTGTCAAAATCTTTGTAATTATTATATTCTTTGTCTTTTCCCCACAGGTTGAAGATGGATCTGCACTTTTATTGGAAAATATGATTACTGATGTTAAGCTACTAATGAATACACTTCACAAGGGCCTTAATCAGCAGTTTGCTCCAGATCAAAGCTATGATGGAACTCAAATCAGGTCATTGATTTCTGCTGTAGTCAAAGTAAGCCAACTTGCTCTTCATGACAGCGTCTTGCTTCCTAGCTGCTTCTATTTTATTTCTGAGATGTCTTTTTTTTTTTGTTGTTGTTCTAAGAGAGAAGCTCTTCTCTTTGTGGGTAAAATGGAGAAGCAGTGCACATCTGCCAATAATTCGTCAGAGATCAGTAGAGGTCTATCAAAGTTCACTTCATCATCTGCTGCTTCTTCAAATGTAGTCATGAAGGAAGATCAGAAACCCAAAGAACTTGCTGGGCCTGCAGATGATGAATTTTTCAGTGGTTCAACACAAAACAAGCTGGAGACATCTGTTGTGCAAAATTCAAGGAAGATGAGTGAGAATGAATCAATCTCAAACATTGAAAAACTGAGTACTCATTCTTTACAAGGTGCAGAATCACTTTCAGATGGAAAAGAGAAAGATCCCTCTATGGAAACAGTAAGCTCTTTTCTTTTTTATCTAGTTTACTGTCTCTTCTCTGTTTGAAGTTGTGTTGACACATCTTTTACTTTTCAGACTTGGCGTCCATCTCCTCCACCCCCACCACTCTTCCATGATGAGGATGACAGTGATGACTGGCTTACTTAAAGCAGCTAATCCACCTTATGAAACCTTTTCTTATGAAACATCTTAGTTGGTGATTCGAACAGTTAAATCATCATGGTACTAAGTAGAATATACTGTCAGAATTTTTCATGGTGATACTGTATTACTTCACCCATCCCCAAGCAGTTGTGTCAAAGTCTTATGATATTTACCTACAAAGCTTTTAAAGCATTATTTTTATATGATTTTATTAATGGTAGGGTACATTCCAATATAAAATGCCTGTTATTTGTCTTGTTAATCTTTATTGTGATAATATTTGTGTTACACTGTTAACTGCTTACAATGGTAGAACCATGCAATAATGAAGCATCATATGGAATTGTAAGTAACGTTTACATAACATTGACCTCTGGTGGTCAAGCTGCTCAAACCTCATGGTAGAAGCAGCAAACTATCAATTTTACAAATAAACGTGCTATGTTCTTGAATCTTTAATATTTTGTACATAATGTGATTCTTCATGCAAAGTGAACAGCTTGCGTGGCCTTAGTGCACATCTATTGCAAGAAGTAGATATATATTTATACATACATATTTATATATATATATAGACATATTAAATCCAAGCATGGAAGTAGTAGCTAAGCCGGAGTACAGAATCACTCTCATTGCATAACTTACACATGTCTAAGAAAGGCTGTAGCCACCCTCTTTAGAGGCATGGAATTTAATTGCGAGTGAAAGGAATCAAATCTTATTTTATTAAAGATTACATCTCATGGCGAAACATTCAAATTTACCAACTTCTTTCAATGTTACTTGATGTCAAATAACATTTTGACATTATGAATGCAGGAAAGCCTGAAAAGATTTCATCCAGTTCAAAGCAAATTACTGAACACACGAGTCATTTCAAACAAGAACAAACATGAAAGTAGCTAAGCCAGAATAAAAATAATGTACTACACATAGAATTAACAATCTAATGAAAGGGTTAACTACAGTTCTGCCATTCCATGGCATAATGACCCAAACATTAAAGAGGCTAAATCATAATAAACAATAGGATGGTAATTTAACTTAATATTTGACATAATAGGTGAAATAATAAGAACAGTCTGCAGACAAACTGAGAAATTTCAGACCCAAATTTAATAATAGTAACTAAACCATGGTATAGAATGTTCTAATATATCTACAAATTACAAAGTAAAGCAGCTGGCCACAAATAGGCATTTCAGATGCAACCTTGAGGTGAAACCAAAAAATATAACCAAGTATTTGACACAAAGAGCAGATGTCTGTAAATACTTGGAATTTCAGACTTCAATAAACTCCCAACAAAATAACTATTTTGAGTAATCAGTATGTACATTGACCTCAAGATTATATGTGATAGATAGTAGGACCACCGTTTAAGGCCTCTTGATAGTAATTGTTGGCAGGCCATTCAGGCCTCGAAGTTTCTTTGGCTGGCTGATTCACGTTCATTCTTCGCAAGTGAGCATCCGTCTTTTTGTGACGCTTCAACTTGGTAGTTGAATCAAACGAGCGAGAGCAAATAACACACGAATATGGCTTTTCATTGAGATGAGAACGTAAATGAATAGCAAGATGACCACTTTCAAAGAAACTCTTCTCACAGTACTTGCAAGTATGAGACTTTTCTCCAGTATGGTATTTCATGTGTTTTCGACGTTCTTGAAGAGTTACAAATGTTTTACCACACTCGTCACAAGCAAAATCTTTGACACCTGTGTGGAGTATCTCATGTCGACTTAATCCAGATGACGACAAAAATTCCTTTCCACAAGTTTTACAGACAAATCTGGGATCAGCTGAATGTCGTTTTTTGTGAGCAAGCAAGTTGCTCAACGTACGGAACTTACTTTGACACACCTCACAAGCATAAGGTTTTACATCAGTATGGGTCAGCATATGAGTTTTCAATCTCGAAGAAGTTAAGAAATTCTTGCCACACTCCTTACATGGATGAATTTTTCCACCACTACCTCTCTCCCCTCCTCCACCAGAACGACGTTTCTCATTGCCTTTGTTGAACTCCTTTCCACAACAACAACAGAAAAATGGTGGATTATCAGGGTTGAATCTTCGCTTCTGGCCAAGAGCTGGCTTTTTCTCTTCTTCATCATCTTTGCCCCCTTGGCAATTGAAATTCAAGCAACATGAGATGCCTTTCATAGTAGAGGTAGAGGAATGCACCCTCAACACATGGGATTTACACATGTTAATGTTGGAGAAACTATGGTTACATATATTGCAAATGAACTGAGACCAGCTGGATTGAGGGGATGTTACACTAGGCACCAATGAATGCTTCTGATGCCAATTCAATTCTTCTTTATTGAAAAATTTACTTAAGCAAATGGAGCACTGGAATTTAGCATCCATGTGAATCAGCTCAATGTGCTCATTCAGCTTCTCAATTTTGGGAAACGGAAGGGCACAAATGGGACATCCCAGAGACGTATCTAATTCATCTGGGTTCAGTCCTGGACTTGGACTTTTAATGTGGGTGCTCTGATGCCAAATCATATCATGTCTGCGCATGAAGCCAGATCCGCAGTCACAAAAGAATGACTTTTCATTCGAATGCATTCTCATTTCATGAGTTTTAAGGTAATCCATTCTCGAGAAGTCCCTAACACAGATTTTGCAGGTGTATATCTCTTTTACTTTTTCCCCTTTCAGTTTCATTGGAGGTGGTTTGATGTTGTGATATTTCTTTTCATGAAATATTTTATTATTGTAGCGGGAAAACATCTTCCCACAAACCTGGCAAGAAAAATTACCATTGGCCATCTCTTCAGGTGATAGACCAGATGCATCCAATCCACCAAATCCAGTTTTGTCCACATCATCACCAACTGACAGCTGCGAGTGGTCACAGTTATCATCCTGTGAAAAAACAAAGAAAAAAGCATGTTAGAAGAAATAAGTGAATTCAAAGTTGAGGACAGAAATTAATATGCATAAAAGAAAAACTGTTAGTGACAAAAGAAAAACACTTAACAAAAACCTACCTCCTTTCGATCGCCCTTCACACATTGCCGCAACACAGAGAAGGAATTGTGACAAACTTGCTTAAAGCTGTACCACTGATCAATTCTCTGGAAGCAGCTTCCACAAATTTGTCCAGGCATATCATCACTCTCCGAAACCTGCAAGTAAAATGTGTCCACTGAGAGATTTGCTAACGGGTATAATAAACTTTCCATGCAGCAGGTATTGGTAAAAATCTCAGAGATTTACAAAAATTAAAACAAAATAAAATATCTACCAAAAACATGAGATAAAAAAGATTTAAATGTGTTTAGAGAGAGATAAAATACCCACGGAAAAAGAGATTCGGATAAATATCTATGTCAACTTTTAAATCAACATTACATAAATATATGTACATGAAAAATGAAGTAAGTATGAACACAGCGCATTTCAATCTTCTTACCTCAAGGGACACAGTTGCAGTAATTTTAGAAGCGAGGGCAACTGCCGAGCTGTCAGATGTTTGTGTGGATATTGGTATCAGATCGTACTCTTGCGACAAACATAGTCGACAAGTCTTTGAGAAATCAAACAAGGGCATGCTATGGAAACTCATGGCGATGTTTGAAGCCAGCACAGGGTGCTAGCATCTGAATTAAAACAAAGACAATTACACTTCTACCATTGACCCAAAGCTCGAAAACGAAGCTGACAACAACATGGCGGCCCCGGGTTGACGACGCTTAGCAAACAACAGACAATCGGATGAACATTAATTTTTCTTACCACAAGACATACAAAATGCCAACTACTGAACATAATAAATCTTGTCGATGGAATAAAGTCGGGGGCTAAAAAAGATCAAATAACAGTGATTCTGAATATTTCTTTTACCTATTTTATTTTCAAAATAAAATAGAAAGTATTGAAATCGTATCGAAACACATGACATGTGGTGCGTAACAACACAAGTTTCTCAGTTACTACCCGACAAGTGAAATTTTTCATAATATTGAGGAGAGACACATGTGTTGAGTTGTAGTCTTTTAACATCGTATTTAAACATGAAAAAAATGACTTCAAATAACGTTAAAGGTGCCGTAAATGTGGGGCATCTACTAGAAAAATTAGAAACAGAATATAGCTTTATATCCAGTGTGCTTGACCGAGTGCCTCTCATATATTCTCAAGGTAAGAACATGAGTGGGAAGGTTAAGGCCAGCTATGTTTTTTACATCATGTCTTCTAAACAATAAGTTCCCTGGGTTAAGAAATGCTTATTTTTTTTCTTTGTTCATCTACCCCACGACTTCGTCGAATTTGCCTCTGTTCCTTTCAGGCCACGTACCATTTGTGACATAACTGTCTAATAATATGTTATGTTTTTATTTCAGATACCGAAGATGCAAGTGACGAAGACGAGAGTCAAAAGCATGGTAAGCACCTATCACTGAAGTATTTGAACGTGATTGGATTCTTTTGACACTACGTTCAGGCCTGATTATTACCCCATTGTTCCTAGCAAACGCAGTTATGAGCAAATCAGGCAACGCAACCAGAGCAAACACAGTTGAAGAACTTCAAGAGAGATTGGACGCCCTTAAATGTTGGTTCTCATATCATTTATTTTTTCATAATAATTAGTGTGTGTAAATCATCTTCATTACTATCTAAGATTTTCTTTCTTCTCCAGCTAAAAGTAAGCCAGGCATGAAGAATTCCATAAAAAAGAAGGACTTGGAAACCAAGCTGAGAAATAAAAAGAAGAAGGATGACAGAAATTCTGGACCTCATCGGCTGAAACGATTGGAAAAGCTTGAAAGACGCAAACATGAAATGAGGATGAAATCCGCAGAGAGCAAACATGAAATGAGGATGAAACCCTCAGAAAAAAGACCACCTGAACAAAAACCTTCCAAGCCAGTTTATAATAGTGAAGGGAAAATGGTCTTTAGCAAATTTGACTTTTCAGATGTAGGTTCAGTCAATGACTTAAAGAAAAAGAAAAAAGAGACAAAGGATCCGAAAAAAATACTTGAAAAGTTGAAAGAGAAAAAAGAAACCCTCAAGAAGTTGAAAGATGAGGGGAAAGATGACAAAGTTTTAAAAATGGTGAAAAAGGAAGCTTGGAGCAATGCATTGAAGAAAGCAGAGGGTATCAAGATAAGAGATGACCCAGAGTTGTTGAAGAAATCAATAAGACGCAAGGAAGCTCAAAAGAGGTCAAGTGCTAAGAAGTGGGCGTCACGTGAAAGTACAATCAAGAAAAAGAAGAAAGAAAAGGACGAGAAACGAGAAAGCAATCTTCAAAACAGAAAAGACTCGAAAAAACAGAAGAAGAGAGCTGCTGCCATCAAGAGAGGTCGTATTGTGCCTGGGTTTTAATTGACTCTTTGTCTCTGTTACCATTATCATCTCAAGATAAATATTGAACTTTCTTAATTGGGATTAGTCTTGTACATATTTCTGAAAATAAATTTCTTACTGTTATTTAAGGTATCATGTTGTCCTAATTTAAATTTAAATTCTTGTCATGCCAAGAAACATGTATTTGAGACTTTATTTATTTCCAATGTGCTTCACAATGGCAAGTTTCGTCACAGGGGCTGAGGTGCTGATTTCAGCACTGCTCGAAGCGTATCATTTGGGCTCATCAATCGTGTACTTGCGATTAGCAAGGAACCCCCTGATTTAAATTGAGGTGATTTAGCCCAGGCCTCTTGCATGAAGCGAATTTCTCCTCCAGTAATTCCGCCCAACACCAGGAATAATAGGTTTGGTTGTTCTGATGGATGTTGTGAAACGGTCGTTTGTTGCTTGTTTAACAAAATGCTGAGAATAAAAAAGCACAAATTAATGATGGTCAGTATTGAAAGAAATGAAAGAGGAGCATCATGAGCCATCTGTTACCTAAATCCACTTTTCAGAAGGTCCTTCAGCCCAGCTGACCTGCATGAAAGATCAGGTATGACAGGCTTTGACGGGTCAACAATGTCTCTTATGATACGTTGAAGGAGAGGGGTATACTCTGCAGGCACAGATTCACCCTGTCCTTTGAGTAAGGTCTTGTACTTAGTAAGATCTCGACGAGTATGAGACACCGCTTTTAAAATGAAAAATATGTGTGCTGCAATAGAATCCACCTTTTCTTTTGAGGCTTCCAATGGCACTGCAACAAATTTGCAATGACGTTTTGTTAGAAGTTAAAATGATAGTAAATTTCTGTAATCTAATAAGTGGCTGCACTTACACAGAATATCATGCACAAGGCCAGGGTACTCTTGATCTTCATAAAGAGCAGTACTGATTGCAGATTGCAGTTGAACTTCATCTCTCACCGGAAATGTTAAATCAGTACCAACCAATGAATACAGGAGAACAACCAATGTCAGGAGAGCATCTAGGTTCAGCCCCCTAATGTGCCGCTCAGTCAGTAATTTTGTGATCTGAAGCACCAACAAATCAAGTTCAAAACTTACTCACAAAAAAATGCAGCCAGAATTAAAGGAAAACTGTTCACCTGGGGCAATAAGCCAGCCAATTCACAAGTTTCTGCAGATGTTGTAACATTTTGCCTTAGTACTCGTTCTGTGCTTAAAATAAGTTCAAGCTCTTCAGCATGTTCTCCAGTTAAAGTTTGGACTACAGCCAGAGCAATCTAAGATTCAAATCCGTTCATCCTTTTTATGGTGGGAAAAAACAAGTGAAAAATACACAGATCTTTTAAGATAGACAAGGAAAATACCTGCAGGATCCCACAATTCTGTTCTATTTTTTCCAAATTGCCTCGAAATTGGCGGACATCTTTTTCTAAAGCCTCAGGTTTTACACGAGTTGCAAATTTATTACCAGGTGATAACTTGCTCAGTAAAATCCTGAACATAAAAAGAAAAACATGCTTGTAGCCCAAAATACAAGTTACTAGTATGATTTTTGTCACCAGAATTTATCACCAGATGCTGCATACTGATGTAAGTTGATGAGAATATCACGATCCTTTTTGTGAATAAACCATTCGATGACATTCTGACACACGCTATCCTGATGAGCAAGGCACCCTGGAAAAAGAGCTTCATCATTTGGTGAGTCCCTGTTTGGAAAAATATTTGGATTGAAATCTTGGTCATAGTTTAATTTAAAAAATATGTATGAAATTTGTGCCTTACACAGTGACCTGGGCAAGTTGAGACATATTCACAGCAACATCATTGGTCTGGTCTGGAATATGAGGCAAGGCACAAAGCACTTTATCTAAAAAACATTTTGAGTCGACACTTGATGGAAGACAAAGATCCAGAGTTCGGTCAACTATTACAACTGATAAGCGATGCTGTCCCATCTGAAAGGGAGAAGAAAATTGATCTTCAGTGGCATTTAAAAATCATGAACAATCTAAATAAAGGTCTTAATGTACCTTTCTACGGTGGTGGAC
Organism: Thrips palmi; assembly: GCF_012932325.1. Lineage (NCBI taxonomy): Eukaryota > Metazoa > Arthropoda > Insecta > Thysanoptera > Thripidae > Thrips > Thrips palmi. The sequence goes on along the minus strand of NW_023144624.1, from coordinate 2,498,382 downwards.
AGAGGGTAAGTCTTCTAGAGCTGACGCAACCGCTCCACTAAGGGAGCCAATGCTAAAAACAACATCAGCCGCCCCCATCTGGTTGAACAAGGAGTCCAAAAATACTGCAAGACTCTGAGCTGTCGCAAGGTCTTTTAAAGAGATAACTTCTGGCTTGCTTCCAAAGGACTTGACCTAAAGCATAAAATTTTGATTATTGTCTCAAACAATTGGAATAATTTGCAGTGTCTGTTATAATTAATGTAATTAATACTGCTGTCATTACCTTACTCAGATCAAGGGAAGGGAACAGGTCTCGGAATGGTGGAAGCATAATTGTATTTTCAATGATTGGAGCAAAAAAAGCAGGAAACAAGAGGACATCTGCATGCAAATTCTATGGAAATAAAACAGTGAGAGAAACTTAGAAATTCTAGTTTCAATTTTGTCAAATAAAACTCAGCAAAAGATGAACACACAACATACCTGTAGGTTTCTATTCTTCATGCTCATCCACTGTAACAAATCGTGCTTGATTTTTGGAATGGCCAACTGTGGTTCTGGGAGAGGGGCAGTCACCAAGGTAATCGAATGGAATGAACTTTGACTTATTATATCACACAAGTCCACCTGAATCGTGGCATATGAGGATGCAGTTAAAAAAACTGCCTTCTCTGCATTATCTATTGGCTCTTGAGAATACTGTCAAGAAAGTACACATATTTAAAATTTATCACAGGGAATGGATTAAACAATTTATATGCCGCAAAAAAGAAATACCTTGTACGCATTTAATTCTTTGATGGCTAAAGCACCTTCAAGCAGAATATTTTCAGATCCTATACTCCAATGAAGGCATTCCCCAGCCTTTGAATCAATGAAAACCGCTGCATCTTGCAAATGATTTAGAACCTCCCTCCAGGCGGTTTGACACAAGTTCAAAAAATTTAGCTCCATAACAAACAACTCTGAAAAATTGCAAGAAAAATCAATCAGGCAAAAGAACCGATTTGTTACATCTAAGATGCTCAGTGTAAGAGGACTTGTTTGTTGATACCAAGAAAACATAACCCAACTACAAACATAAGCATAGAAATTGTACTTACAAATGAAAGGGCTTGGATTGAAACATAAAATGAACAGGAAAAACATGAAATGTGTGACACCAGTCACGGCTTATAACAGCCACCGTGAAAATAAAAGAAACAAATTACTTGTTGAACAAAGCAGACGATTTTTGTTTGACGTGACAGGTACAACTGTTCCCACCTTTACATTGTTTCTGCTTTGCTGCTTATAAAAACGTCGAATGACACGATATGTCCACCTATTGTTACCGGTCAGTACTCCCAGTTCTTTCCGATTCATTTGACAGCGTATTAAATGTGAATTATTTCAACTAATGAAAAGAAGCCGGTGATGTTTATCTCGAGAACGTTGGTAATGCGAATAAGTCGAATATCGAGGGGTCGACTGCAGCATCCCCTCCCCCTCCCCCATCCCCCGGCGGAAAGTTGTTGTCAAGCATGATTCCGTTTAAATTTAGCTGAGAAAGGGGTCCAATCGTGGAAAATAAACTGCAACGAGAAATTTCCGACCTTCTGACTGTACTTCTATCCGGGTGATGAGCACACAGAACCAAAGAACTGATATCTGATTTGAGCCCTTTCTGAGTGCACCCCATGTTGCAAGAAGAAGAGGAGAAGCAAGTGGTCGTTCTGTGTTGCCGCCATATTGGTGTAGCAAGTGTTTATCCATAAAGTTACACTGATGATTTCTAAATATTTTGAAGTTTGAGCGAGCCTACAGTGTCTCACTTGAATGCGGAGAAAAACCTTTCGCTTGAATTGAAATTTAGTTGCCGCTTCTAGTGGTTATCACATCACCAGTTCAGCTGCTGTGACGTCCCCTACCTGGGGCAAATTGTTGCAAATATTTTAGGCCTTTTCAATATTATTCCTGTGTCGTGCTGGATAAACAGTGAATTGGATGCTTTGTTGTATACTAAGTGCTTGAAAAGCCAAGTGGGTTCTGCAACGACCGTTCCAGAGTTCTTTTAAGAAGTGGAACGGATAATTAATGTATGCATTGTCCGGGGGGGCTCACCTAGACTAATGTACCCTAAAGGGTTGAACAGGTCATGCTACCGACTATTTTGCACTTCGCGAGTGTTAAATGTGACTCTTAGAGATTCCATCGACTTTCTAAATCGTTACAAGTCACCCTGAGGCTTCTAAAATGTCTTGGGACATCAGTTTGACTTCTTCCTCTCTTCAGAGATGGATGGTTTTGCTTCTTGTTATTGTCATCAGTTTTGGTAAGTTGACCATTATTTGGCCTCTTTTTCCACTTACCCTTTTCAATGGTCCACATTTTTGATTATTTAAGATGTTTTTAATAGCTGTAGGTGTAACTTTTCTATCAACCGAAGAACAAAGAGCATTAATAATGAATGAGATTGTCTGCTTCAAATTAGTTTAAGCGATCCGGGTTGTTTGGAAGCATATTTTGTTTTGATATCTGAGACAAACAATCCACTGTCTTACATTGTCTTGGTTTTTAAAATCCCTTGTGTCGATTTTTTATCTTGAAATCCCCCCTCCCCCTCTTTTTTTCCTTTTCTTTTTTTCTTTTTTGCTTTGCCATTTTTATTGAATTTCTTGTTTAAATTATGGTACCAATCGTAACTACTATGCATCTTAAATTTTTTTACTTTCTTTGTTTCATTTTAGTGCACGTGTCAAGCACTCATGCAATCACAGTGACAAAGCGCTGTGAGTTCCACAATGATACTATGTGTCAAGAGCTAGGAAATGGCTGCAATGAAACCCAGGAATGCAACAATGATGAAAACAAACGGCACCATTGCTTTGTCCTTTGGCAAAACAATTCTATGGGACAACCTTATGTCAAACTTAAGGTACCATCACATGTGCTTAACTTATCTTCTAATGATCGTATTTTTAGTAGTCTTGTGGATGTGCCTTGTTTGTCAGTTTTCCTCTTCTTTTAATGCCGGTGCATTCTAATTTTTTGTATTATTAATATTATAGGGATGTTTCCTCAACAACATGGAATGCTACAATCAGCCTAGGTGTGTGGAAAAGAGAGAAGGACCTGAAAAAGATATGTTCTTTTGCTGCTGTGAAGGTGACATGTGTAACAGGGAATTCACATGGGAACCCACACCAGCCCCACCCCCAACTTTGCAAGGTATTTATACATAAAGTAACTTCAGTTTGCTCTTTCATTTCTCTTCACAGACATGCATTTTGCTTGTTTCCAATATTCTATGTACAATTAATATTCGATGGAACTTGAACGTTCTTTCAGCCCCGATGCCACCAGCCAATCAAGAATTCAAATATATTTTGATAATACTGTTGATGCTGATGGTCGTGGCAGTTGTCATAGCTCTCACATATTGGTATTACAGAAGGCGCAAGTTGGCTTATTTCAATGAGGTAAGTTCTGTTTTTTTAGGACATTTGAACCATATTGCTAATAATTCTTATAATTAGGCTTTAAGTCTCAGTTTTACTCCTGCTGACACCACTAGTCTTATTTATTACTGTTGAGTGGTGGTTCAGCAGTTTCATTGCATTTTTTTTCTATTTTTCATTTTTTTATCTAATTATTTTGTACCTAATATCTATCACTCAAAGTCTACATTATCATTCATGAATGCAGACTTGACCATTTCATTTTGAATTGTAAAGAAAATGAAGGATCACCCATATTTTGGGCATGGTATGGATACAAATTTACTTATTTAAATGTTTGTCCTTGCCTCTCCTTTATGGGTTATTCCTGTTCAGTGGGTGAGTGATCCGTCTCCAAATAATATTGCATGTTCTATTGATTTGCAATGTATTGCTGTAATTCTTCACAATTGACTGACTAAATGAGATGCACACAAATATACTACACTTGCTAAAGCTGTATATATGTGCATCTACGTTAAACAAATTGAGGTTGCTCGTAGCTGCCACATTTTGAGCATTGTCTTAGCTCAGCCATGTATTCACCATGTTTGTTGGTTTGAGGTTGGAGTTCATGGCACAGTTGCAAAAAGAAAGCAATTTCAAAAATCATATTGCTTTTTTGTTTTCTTGTGAGTGTTTTTTGGGGCAGTTGAAATGAATCAACTTGCCATTGCCTGAGACACATTTTCTCTGTTCCTCTCTCATGTATAGAGACCCAAGTTTTGAAGTGCCTGCTTCTTTTCCCTTGCCTTTTACCTGTTCCCTGCGTCTGGATTTGTAGACTTGAATTGCTGACACTTAGTTGTGTGGTACCACACGTAAGGAAATGAAGGGCGTCACTGGAGGCAGTAACTGCAGCAATTGCATGGCCTGCAGTTTGTCTTGCATGGCTGCCCATCTCATTCGTCTTCTTGACAATCCTGCATCAACTTCATATTTGACATGTTGTAGTAACACATAATTCCTTTTTCCTCCCTTTTTTTTCTGTCCTTGATTTTTTTTTAGTTCCTGCATTTTGTAGTGTTTTGTTCATGATTGTCATGTTCCCTAAAAGGTCCGAGATTGCTTACAGGTGCCAACTATGGAGCCCCGGTCCCAAGCTCTGGAAGCTCCCTCCCAAGGCCTGCTCCCAATTCAACTCCTTGAAGTGAAAGCTCGGGGTCGTTTTGGAGCTGTGTGGAAAGCACAATATCGGACTGAAACAGTTGCTGTCAAAGTCTTCCACATTCAGGTATTAATTGCTCTGTCCAGACAGAGCAAAATGTCTTTCAACTTGATAATATGGCAGTGTTCACTTTGAAAGACAAGGTGCATGATCATTATGCTATGCCAAATGGCATTAACATTTTTTGTAAGGTGTAGACCGTACAGAGAACGCCTTATGAAATATTTTCAAATTTCACTTCAATGAAAAAAAGAGCTAAATTTCTTAACATTTTGAAAGAAGTTTTCATTTATATGGTAGATGAAGATTTAAAGGCCTACCACAACACCAACACAGTCAGTGCAATGACATTGTATAATGTTTCCCTCCACAAAAGGAGACAGGAACACATTTCCTGCTTTGCTCTGAATGTGTTAAAATAATGATTGTTGTGGAAATTTTGACTTGACAGCCCTTATTTGTGATCTTGAGGCAGATTTTCCTAATATGATGCCACATTATAATTTAAGGTTTCTCATATTGGACATATTCCCTTTTCTCAAGATTTGCCTTTTCCTTAAGAGAAATCAAATAAATTATTGTGTTGTTTTTTTTATTCTTTTTCTCTCCTTTTTTTTTTGTGGAGTTCCAATAATTTGGTAGGATTTGTATTCTGTTCTAAGCAAAATATTTAATGGAAATCATAGCCAAATTTTGTGCCAAGATATGTTACTGATTTTTAAGTTGTATTTTGTTTTACACAAAATTTTTAAGTTGAAATCAGTCAAATTTTGTGCCAAGACATGTTCCTAATTTTTGAGTTTGACAATTTCCAGGAAAAGCAGTCTTGGTACAGTGAACAGCTGATATATCAGCAGCCTGACATGGATCATCCCAATATACTGCATTATATTGGTGTTGAACAGCATGGAGACAATCTCCAGGCTGAGTTTTGGCTGATCACTGCTTTCCATGAGAAAGGCTCTCTGTGTGATTGGCTGAAGGCAAACATTGTTAGCTGGCCAGAACTTTGTCGTATTGCTGAAACCATGGCCAGGTAATTTTGTGTTGACTAGAGCTGCTGAACTTGTTTCTATTCTTAAAACTTATTCCCTTTTATACAAAATCTTCATTCCTGAATTTTCTCTAGGGGTCTTATGCACTTTCATGAGGAAATGCCGCCCAGGAAAGGTAATGGTTACAAGCCGGCAATTGCCCACAGAGACTTCAAGTCCAAAAATGTACTGTTGAAATCAGATCTCACTGCCTGTATAGCAGACTTTGGTCTTGCTCTAATCTTTGAGCCTGGGAAATCTTGTGGTGACACTCATGGCCAGGTCAGTCAATTAAAGTAGGAAATAACGGAAATATTCAGTAGGGGTACTCATATTCTCCTCCTGTCTTATTTTCCAGGTTGGTACTAGACGTTACATGGCACCAGAAGTACTTGAGGGAGCAATCAACTTCTCACGTGATGCCTTCCTTCGCATTGATATGTATGCTTGTGGACTTGTCCTCTGGGAGCTGGCTTCACGGTGTACTGCTCAGGAAGTAAGTGCATAACTATACATTTTTTTAATAATAATAATAATTGAGTAGGCAGAGAACACAACATATTGTAATTCTGCTGACAGGGTCCTATTGGTGAATACCGACTACCATTTGAAGAGGAAGTAGGGCAGCGACCTACTTTAGAAGATATGCAGGAATGTGTGGTTCACAAAAAGCAACGACCTATATGCCCAGACACATGGCGGAAGCATCCAGTATGTTTTATTAATGTGTTCATTGGGTTTGCGTTCAATTCAAATATAATTTTTAATTTCTCTATGAGACTGAACTGAATGCTCTTTCTTGAATTGTAGGGACTCTCTGCCCTCTGTGATACCATGGAGGAATGCTGGGATCATGATGCGGAGGCAAGACTGTCAGCTTCTTGTGTTATGGAGCGATTACTGAATCAACAGCGGCTGTTGGCTCATCCTGTGACACAGTTGCTGAACATTGGCACTGTAGACATCCCTCCATGCTGTCCCAAGGATGCCAGCTTGTAAATATTATTGTAAAGCTGTTGTGAGTTGCTCACTCTACCATTTCTACCTCAATTGACACAGCCATGTTGGATGGCTCTGTATAGTAGGTATGTGTTTGTTTCTATTTTAATGATCATTTCTTTCCTGTGAGTGAAGGCTCTATTCTGTGCATTGCAGTTTCATTTTTAATAATTTCTTTGCCTTTTTCATTTCAGGATTCGTCAAAGACTGAACTTTAAAGATGTGTTCTTTGCAGTGTGTCTAGCAGCTGTGCCCTATGTGCCAATGTAATATATAGTTTCAAGAATAAGTGTACAGTTACAAAAACAAGTGAAAAAGCAAAGTAAAACTTGCAAGTTAAAACTGTGTGTGGTGTGCTTAGTGCTTCAAGTTCAGAAAAGGAAAGACACAATGTACAAGCTATATGCCCTGCATTTCAAAGTCCTCCTTTGGAAGAAACTGTGGGCAGAATAAAGAAGACTGTGAAGCGAATTTGGCCAAGATAATATTTAAGACTGCACCAGCGTGATGTGGGAAATGATTGAGTCCCTAGGGACTGATAAAGTTTGGAAAATTGTGGAAACGGGCAGTGCCCATGTAAAAGCCTCTTTTGTATTCAGTATTTTGTTATGTAGTTTAAAATGCCTTATTGGAAAGCACATTAGATATCCACTTTGCTAAAGACAAGAAAAATTGTTCAAAAAAAAATTAAAAAGAAAGTAGAACTAAATTTATTCACAGTATTTTTGTCTTGTTGTTTGTTATTGGTTAAATTTTAAAGTTTGCTTTTATTTTTAGCAGTTTCCCTCAGCAATGTTTTAGGTTGTGCTCATATTAATGATCTCTAAATTTTTGTCCATATGAACACATTAACCCTAAACCAACGCCAGTTTTATTTTCGTGCAATGTTCTGTGTAAATTTGAGCTGGTTCAAATGATTCCTCTACTATTATTGGTCTCATTGACCATTTTCATATCTTGTGAGATGGTTTTAAGTTGGAGTTTTTCTTTGACAGTCAGTCTCTTTCATTCACAGTCCAGTTATTTACTGTCTATTTTGTTTTAACTGTTTAGTGACTGGGGTGTGGCTTAGTCTTGCAACGGCTTGTGGTTTTGTTTGATCACTGGTAGGTAGAGTATGTGTTCACGCGTCTTTGATCAATTTAAACCGATACCTATTAATAGGTAAAGGTTCATTGTGTGATTTTTTTATTTTGAATAGTTTTTAGTCCGTCCAGAAAGTTTTAATAGGTTGAGCAGCTAGAGCACCCCACTTCCACCCCCAACCCACAAAAAAAGAAAAATAAGGTTCAGGGAAATTTCATTGTAAGGGCGTTTCCAATTAAATCCAGGTACTTCATTTGGTGAAGTAATTAAATACATCGATGAATGAAGCTCGTATCTTATGATTATTAATCAAAACTGTGATAAAATGGAACATTGATTGATTGTGGAATACTTTTACCTGTCTGAAAGGGTTGGTTAGTTTCTGACAAAACAGCATCTTGCAATTGAGTTGCAGTTACAAAGCTTCCATTCAAGTTCGCTTGTAGGAGAAATTTTTCTGTAACATATTCAAAATTTCTCTCTAAGAAGTGCCTGGCAATTCCTATTGCTCTTTATGTTTTAGTTAAAAAGCAACTGATTGCAATCCACGTAGCCATTGTTTTAATTATTATTTTAACTGGACTGATGGGTGTTATGTGTTTTTTTTTTGTTCTCTTTTTAATAGTTTTATTGTGTCAGTTAATGTTACTTGTTCTGACTATTGTAGTGCACATCTGTACCCTATCTCGATATTGAATACATGATGCAAGATAGGTGCCATAGATTCCCCTTTTTTTGTTTTATTTAAGCAATCACATGGTGTACATGAGAATTAAGTAATCACTGGAAAACTTTATGAACTCTCTATGTAGAAATGTTAAGGAAGTTAATTGTTCTCGTGTTATGACTTGCATGTTAGGTTAATATTTGCCAGTGCTCATTCCTGTACCCAATTTGTTTGGGGGTTTGGAAAGGGAAAGACCAAGTTCCTATTTACATTTTTAAAAAAGAAAAAATAAGAGAAATAAAAAAAACAATCACTATTGTTTGTGGTGACATGTTTTCTTTCTTTAGGATGTTGTTAATATTTTTATTTCTATGTTACAATTGTTAATGGAATGTTTTATAAGTTTTGCTAGACTAATCAGGTCCTGCAACCAATGCCAATGCCATAAGTGTATTTAATTTGGTACTGAGTAAATTGATGACAGCCGTGTGCTTTTTCACAATTCTAAAGAAATTGTTTTTGTGTGAACCCTGACGGACCTTTCTCCTCTGAGTCAAGAGCTTCATATCTTCTTAACTGTCCACTTCTGTTAACTTGAACAATGATTTAATGTTGGACTTTTTGAAGCTGAAATAAAAACGATGCATCTTGATGGATGCATCTAATTTTGTCTGGGGCCAAGTTCTGTTCCAAAGAATCTTCGCATGACTTGAAGGATTGTCCACAAACTTAACATCCAAAACCAGCCAAGAACACTAAATAAAACCTGTGCATTATGGTTTCATAGGATTTAAAGGTGCATTTTTCAGTACCCACTGCTTCTTGTTTACAAGCTTTAAATAACAAGCATTCTTTGCCTTCCTCAAACAAATTTGTCTGTGTGAATAGCTTTGATTATTGTTAAAACAAATGCTAAATGCCTTGCACAACTCCAGTTACCATGTTAATTACTGCAAACTCAAATGTTAATTTATTGTTAATAAACAAATAGTGCATGCAAAGATTTCCCTTCATTTTTAATTTTAAAAAAATTGAGTGAGAGGGTTGAGTGGTGCTGGTTCTATCTTTGGTTTACTTCAAGACTTATGCTTAATATGATTCAGTAGTAAGGTGTAGATGCATTCAAATTGGATTTAGTCTTCTATTCCCACTAAAACATTGGAAATCTATTCCTCTTGTCTTATTTCTTCCCTTGGCCCTTTGTACTTAATTTCTAATCTCATCCAAATCACTTGACCAGAGACAGACTGGCTGGCCAAAGAGAGCACGTGTCCAGTTTCCTTCTTTGCAATTTTATGGCCGGAATCATCTTGTTAATTCAGTTTCAGCAGTATTTCTGTGTGACTTGGAGTACAAATTGATAGCCTGCATAATCACTTTCCACTCATTTTTTTTTCCTCTTCATAATTAAGGTCATTTAGCACAAACTGTTTTGCGTATGACTCATCTCACATATCTGGGGACAGAATAAATGAACTGTTTACATTCTGCCCTCACAATCACTTATTTGCGCTCTTGATTTCATTCAATTAGTAGTTGTCTTGTTGGTATTGATGGTTTCAGAAGTATTGATGTGTTAAATGTTTCCTTTCCTAATTGTTTCAGTCTAAAGAGTCCCTACAATGCTTAGCCCTTATGTGTGATTTAAATTGAGGCGTGTTGCTTAAGGTCTACTGTAACTTTGTACGTCTACTATGATCTTAGTAAGTTTCTGTTGATTTTGTTGTATGTCAAAGTGAGTATTTGGATGAAAGTGTTCTCATTTAGTTGGATGGGCTCACTCTTGGCAAACTTTAATTAACTAAATGATTAAATGAGATTACTCCAAGTTTGTATGTCTTAACAAATTGATGTTGATGCTCTAGAAACCCAAGAGTGAGCATGCTTGGTTGGTTGACTCCACCTGGCACAGGTCAGGTAAAGTCAACAGTGCACAAACTTGGGTTTCTAGACAGGTTGGTGAAACGACATCACATTTGTTTTCTGACTTTTTCAAATCACCTCAGTAATCTCTGATTGCACATACCATATATAAATGAAATCAGATGGCACTTTGAGTGATGCAGACACTTTGGGTTTTCAAGGACAAATCCACATATATTGTGCTGGACTCTCCCTTTACCCTTTGAACTCTTATCACCCCCTTCCTGTCCCCTTTCTGCCCTGTTAAGTGTGACATTTGTTTAGTTAAGAGATTCTGCAGGGTATGTACCATAGTGTGTAGCAATTAAAAGTACAAGTTTTACTACATAATTATTGGACTTAAAATAAATTGTGTATTGATGTGTTTTTTTCACAGTTCTTGAGTTTACGGTTAACTGTCACGGTCAGTTTGGCATTATCATAGATTGTGGACATAGCTGCATAGTTCAAAGGGTTTCTGTTTGATTAAATGTTCCAATAATATGTCTCGGAGAAATGAAATTGATATGAAACACTGTGACTTCTGTGAGATACATGGACTTAACGTGATTATTGTTACAGAGTTAAGTCATTACTGAACAGTGTTACTGTTACTTTGGTCTGGTCAATTTAGCTCTGCTTTGTTTGAACTTATCGAACCTTTCTACAAAGTGTCCATCTTATTGATAGACTGATATTACAAAACACAAAACAAAAAAATCACCTCATTTAATTGGGTTTTTTATATTGACTGATTGTTTTCTGTGTATTTTATTACTTCTTACTATATTGTAGATGTTTGTTATTAATTTCATAACTTGTGTTGTTTTATAATTCTCTTTACTGATGCTTTGTTAAAACTTACAATAGTAATAGATTTTTCTAAAGATATCAATGCACTCTTGTTTGATGATTACAATTGTTCTTTATTAAACTGCCCATTCTCTTTTGTAATTTTTTTTTTTAAATAACAGAAGGACAGTTGATCTTGTGAGGCTGTGAAATGACACTCTTAAAATTCCACATTGTCTATGTCATTTGAAAAGAAATATCACAAAGCACAGCCAATGTGGTGTGCTTTCAAAAGTCAATCAATCAAAAGAATAAAGCCTTCGCTCAATTGAAGAAAAAATTGCAGATTGATGATACAGTAACTGTTGTGAAACTGCAAGGAAAGTCTCTTGAAAATTAATGCAGCTTCTCATTGTTGTTAGTTTTGGTTTCAGCCTTGTTTTATCTCATTTCAATCAGTCAAATAATCGTATATACATTAAAATTTTTACCTGTATTGAACAAATGTTTTTGTACGAATAGATTATGTTTCTTCTTTTTTGTAAGAATTTGTAATATTAAGCAATGTTGGTTGACTGCTGTTTGCAATTGGTCATACCTGTGTAGTATTGTCATCAGGTTGCTGTATAAATGGTTCTACTCTTAACTGTATGTGTGGGAGAATAAAAACCAACATTTGTGTCGTACAATTGTGCTATTTTAGTCCTCCAATTCCTTCGTATCCCACACAATTGAAAAACTCACAAACTTTTTATATTTGTAAACTATTTATTTACACCTTTATTGGCTATCACGATCATGATGAAAAAAATGGGAGGAAATGTGAATGACTTATCAACTAGGTATAGAGTTTAATTCTGAGAGTCAACCTGAGTCTAAACAGACCAGCATTCTTGTTAGGCAGGAAACTATGGCCAGGTTGATTTGTACTCCTATATAACATATGTCAGCATCCTATGACACAAGATTCTTATGCCAAAAACCTAAGCATACCATTCTTTATTTTTGGGTAGAGAAGCTTCTCAGCTGATGATGATGGTGAAAGTAATACGATTTTCTCTCAAAATGGCAACTTATTAGATCCGAGCTGTTTTCAGCACAGCTGTTGGTTAGCAAACGCCCTAAGCGTCATAATAGGTACTTGTTTTGCAACTTAACACATAAATCCATGTAGCTATATACAAATGCCCCCCCCCCTTCCCCACCCTTCTTCATCCCTGCTTTCTCTTCCTCGCAGAACACCGGTACCGGTGTTCCTCGAGTTTATTTAGAAGTCATATGAGTTTTTCGTGTCGTCGTCTTTCTTGGGTCTCAGCAGGACACGGTAGACAATGCCGGCAACAGCACCACCTACCAGTGGAGCCGCCAGGTACACCTGCCGAAAACATACCATGTATAGCAACAAGCGGTGACACGTGACGCAACTTCCGCGCGGCTCAATCACCCAACTTACCCACACGTTGAGGAAATTCCCTTGGACAACAGCGGGGCCCAGTGACCGAGCTGGATTCATGCTGGATCCTGTGTAATTTATCTGAAACAAATCAATCACCCGCATGTTTTTACTGATGGCAAATTGGGGCATCAGCCTTTTTCTAATTCGGCAGACGAACACTGCGGGGTGAGTGTGGGTCTCCTGAGTTCTGCGAATCCCCCTGAAGGTGATATGACTCCCACTCTGACCTAATGAAATACATCTGGGGATCCGGTGCGTTCTCCCAAGAGAGTCCTGACATAAACTTTCCAGTTCAAACTTGAAAACATAGACAAATTGAGGTTGTCCCACGGGCACCGCCGTCACACCGCCGTGATCTAGGCATTCCCGCCGCCAGAGCTGCGTCTGGGACTGCCGACTCGCCAGGCGCCGAGGCGAGGCGAGCCTGTCCTGTCAGGGTCCGCATGGCAGACTGCCGCCAGGGTGCGGGCCGTGGGGCTGCACTTACAAAGGCTAAATGGCAGGCGGTGATGCTGAAGCCGACGGCCAGCTTGCCGGCGAAGCCCTCCTCGGCGAGGGCCAGCACGGCCTGCACCAGCAAGTAGGTGATGACGGCCTCGATGACGAAGCCCTGCCACCACGTCACGCCGTTGCTCAGCCCCGTCACTCCCAGGCCGTTGCGGTTGCCGCTGGGCGTCGTCACCTGCGAACCAAAACAAGGTCCAGATGCAAAATACACAATAGTGCGTAAACGAAGATGGGAGGTCTACCCCCTCTGAACAAGTAAACTTGAGTGCCTGTTCAAACCCAAACACTGCCAGCGGTCACTCACGAGGTGGATGGCGGCGCCGGTGATGGCGCCCAGGCACTGGAATACGGTGTAGAACAGCGCCTTGAGGAAGCTGCAGTCCCCGGAGCAGAAGAGCCCGAATGACACGGCGGGGTTGATGTGGCCGCCACTCACTGGCCCGATGATCTGCAACAACAACGCCACCCTCCTGCATGACTACTGCAGTGGCACCCCCTGGTGCCTGCCCCCCCTGGTGCCACACATGACACACGTCGCAGCGTGACCGCATTTTAGCACGTCGCGGCGTATTGTTGTCGTATCCTTTGCAAAGGTCTCGTGGCTCCACGCATTGTCTCCCGCCCCGCCCCACCCCGCCCTGCATTTATCTCGTGCTTTGGCTTGGCGGCCGGGCAATTGTCAACTGCGGTCGCGGCGGCGCTTCGCTTCGCCCGGCTTCGCTTGCTTCGCTCCGCGTCTTGCTCCGCGTCCCAAGGCCGGCCGGCGGCCAGTCTTTTGCTCCGCGGCGCTCTGCGCTCTGCGGTCTGCTCGCCAAATGAGGCATGTCACTCATTCCTGGCGGGCGGACATTCGATGAACGCCTCCGGACCGCGCGCAGCAAGGCGGCAAAGCGGCAAAGCCACTCGCGGCCGGTGGGCAGGGAAGCGCAAGGCGACTTACACTTACAAGGGAAGGGGCGTTCGGCTGAAGCGGCGTTTCGCTCCAGCGAGCCACCCCCAGCAGTGACACGCCGACACGGTGCTCGACCAAGAGACAGAGTTTGGGTTTGACACGGCCTCGACTTGGTCTCGACTCGCCTGGCCGGTGGGCCAGGCCGCCTCGCCAATCGCCTCCCTCCAGCCGCGGCGCGGCCATGTCGAATTTCCCTCCGAAATGAGGAAGATCGCTCCGAATGTCGGTCGGTGGCCGCGGCGGCGCCACAGTGCCCCCGGCCTACCCAGTCGAGCGATTCCGCTGCCCGCGCCTCTCACTCTGCCTCTCTCGCACTCATGGGGTGTGCCAGGGGTGCGAGAGAGACTCAGGCCGCCTCAGGCGAGGCGCGGGCCGGGGGCCGTGCCGGGGGCCGTGCCGGGGGCCGTCCGTAGGGATGCGCGGCTGGAGGGCCCCGGCGCGTCGGCGCCTTGGTGTGGGGGCGCCTGGTCCTTTCCTTCGCTCCACGATTTAGACAACTGATGTAATCGGGCCGCGTATGAGCCGCCATCGGTTTGGGCGCGCTATTGTTTCGCATTGTGTCCCGGCGGGCTGTGCTGCGTCCCCGGCGAGGCGAGGCGAGGCGGCAAGTGACCTACATGCGCGTGGCGCTGCGGCGCGGCGCGGCGGGGTGCGTGCCGAATAGCCGAATCAGCGCGCAGAATCGCCACCGACTCGACATCCTCTCGGGACCCCGGAGACGGAGACAGAGTAAGAGCGAGAGAGAAAACAGAAAAAGTTCCGTGTCCCCGCGTGTGTGTTTGAACCCGCGTTCCCTGAAAATTGGAGCGCGGCGCGCGGGCAGGACTGCCGGTCCACGGCGCGGCACCGCGGCACCGCGAGGCCGCCAAGGAGGCCGCTATTCGCTCCACACGGTGCTCGGGGGCCGCGGGGGGCCGCGGGGGCCGCGCCCGCGTGGACGGGCACGACGGGGGCGGAGGATTCCACCACGTAGCGGCGGCGCGGCGAGCCAAGCCTTGCCCCTTCGGCTGCCTACGGCAGCCTGCCGCCTTCGGCGCCCTTGGCCGAACAAAGGCGAGGTGATGGATATTTACCCTCCGACCGATCTGTCTGTCTGCTGGCCCGTCCGGCCGTCTGTCCGTCTATCTGCTGGAGGCTGACAAGCAACTTGACGTCCTGCTGTCACACCAGTACGCCTATTGATTGCACTAGTAACTGTCACTGGGAAAGAAAAGCCCTCCGCGCCAATCATGTCGCTGCAAATCCAGCAGCAGCATTAACAACATCATCGTCAACAACAACATCAACAATGTCGGCCGCCCCGTTGCCTTCATGCTGCGTGCATGCGGGAGGCATTTCCCCCGCGCGGGCCAGGTCACGGCGCCGCGGCCCGACCGATGGCCCGACGGCCCGGCCCCACCGGAGGGACTCGCCGACTCGCCGGCCGCGGTCTTTCATTTTTCATGAATTATTGTTGGCGTCGGCAGCGCGCGCGGGGCGGGCAGAGTCACCACACACGGCGGCCCGGCCTATATGAGGGAGGAGTCAAGGCCCCTCGCCGTTCCGACGCCCCCCCCCCCCCCACCACCACCCGGCTGCCCGGGCCATGTGGGGGTCGTGACCCTGCATCGGAACAGGACTATTTACATAGCAAGTGCAGTGGTCCATACCCATACCCGCGCGCACTGTCATCCAGAGTACAGCAGGCACTGCTTCAAGGAGCGGGGCGGTGGAGGGGGCGCGGACGCGGCGGCGCGGCGACGCGACGGCAGGCGGGGAATTCCCCCTCCCCTCCCCCTTTCCACTCCCCGCGCGCAACTCCCGCGGGATAGACCCGTGAAAAATGGGAGCATCTTGGTGACGCAAAAATGCAACCTCACGGTGGGACACGACAAGCGGAGCAGTGCGCGTGTGCGCGCGTGCACACGGCACGGCACGGCACGGCACGGCACGGCGGCGCGTGGGCAGGAAAGCCGAACACCTTCGGGTGTGACTCGTTCAGAGCGGCCACGAACGCTGTAGCATTAACGCGGACTGAGTGACTGAGTGACTTGTTTTGAATGAATGTTTCGGACGGCGCCTCTTTGAAGTACAGCGCCACGCCGACTTGGTCGTGGTCGCATCCGGACTTTGACCAAAGTTCTGGCCGTTCCGGCCCAGCGCTGCGCACTGCCCGCCGCGCCGCGCCACAGCGCCCGGCGGGGCAACGCAACGCAAGCAGCTCGCCTTCTGTCCGTCCGTCTCCCTCCCTCCCCCGCAGGTCCCCATTCTGCTTTCCTTCCCTTCCCGGAATGGCGCGCCATGGCGGTGCGGTGCGGTGCGGTGCGGTACTCACATGCGCTATGACGGCCACGGCCAGGCCGAAGGTGAAGGCGATCTGCACGACGGAGGGGGCGCCGTTCTCGGACCACTGCGCGCTGGTGGCCCCCGTGCCCACCACCACGAGCAGCATGGTGCCCACGAACTCGGCCAGCAGCGGCCGCAGCACCCGCCGGTCCGTCACATCGTCGATGCCCAGCGTCGCCCAGCCTGGAACAGGGGAAAAGGGCTTTGTTAGCCGTGCTTTTCACGTCGCAGCGGCCGCGGGTTCGGTACCCGGCGGGGCGAGTTCCCTTTTCTTGGCGCGCGCGCGGAGGGATGCAGGTGGCTCGGCCGGACTTCCCCGCCGCGCGCCAGATGAGTGCTTTCTGATAATCATAACGACCGGGACGGCGCGGCGCGGGGCGGCGCGGGGCGGCCAGGGGCGGCGCTCGATGCGGTGCGCGGCTCGGCATTGACCGCAGTGACGACGCATCTCTGGAGGACGCGTGGCGCCGCGCGGCACAGCCAGGCACGGCGCGTAGACGCGTAGCAGCGCGGGGCAGCGCGCGGGCTGTGAACACTACCGTAACTGCGCCGCGGACTGCCCTGCGTAACCCAAGAATTACCCGCCCCCTCCTCCCCCCCTGACGTCGGCGCGTCGGCCGAGCAGCGCCACTTCCTTTGTCCCAGACAGCTTTGCGGTGGACCCCTGGACCTCTGGACGCGGTCTGGACTCTGTCTAGGTCAATGCCAGCGGCGCCGGCGGCCGACGCCATTGGCTCTATTTCTCCAGGACTCCAGGGCGAGGAGGACCGCCCGCGCGCAGGGCTACGCATGACGTCAGCGCGGGGCCACACCGCCCACGTCCGCGTTCATCTGTCTGTGTCTCTCTCGCGCCTGCGAGGAGCGCCCCACAAGTGAGAGAGAGGGAGACCGATGAAGTTCGGAAACCCGCCCGCTGTGGTCATTCGGCCAAATCGAGGCACATTTTCCGGGCGGTGGGGGTGGTGGGGAGTTTCAGGGATTATAGTGCAGGGCACAAGAACGTGGACTTTGATTGACGCGCGCAGGCGCAGCAGCGCAGGACAAGGAAGTAGCCGCCTGATCCGTTTGGGGGAGCGCCTGTCGACGAGAGGGTAGGCCACCACGCGCGACACATGTGCGCTGCCTGCGCGGGCATGGCCTACCCGCCAGGCGCTCGGAGCGACCGGATGCGTTTCGAGCTCCAGAGTCGCTGAATGGGACTTGAACCGAACGTGTGGCCACTTCCTTTCCAATGGATTCCTCCTTCGCAGATCAATCCATTGGAGCACGGTCACACGTTCGGTTCGACTCCCATTTAGCGACTCTGGGGCTGAAAACCGCCTCCACCGGTCTTCTGGCCCACTGTACGTCGTCGAGGCGATGCAGCCGTACTGCAGCCTGCAGTGCAGCCTGCAGTGCAGCCACTGCCCTTCGCCTTCGCCAGGCCGCGCTGCGTGGCGCTGCGTTTCCTGGTCCCTAATCATAGCCGTCGTGCCGGACCGGACCGCGTTCGATCCCCCCACTGCAAGTCGGCGGGCCGCGGGGCCACCGGGGGGCCGTACGCCGTGGGCCCCGGCGCCGCGCAGCCCACAGCGCCGCACAGCGCCGCACAGCGCCGCACAGCGCCCCGCGGGGCACAGAAGTGGGTCACCGGAAGTGTGTGTCTGCGCAGATAACCCGAACGGAATATATGCGCGCGCCGCCGCCATCCACCGCCTGCACCGCCTGGCCGAGACAGTTGTTTGCCCGCTGATGATGTGCAGAGTGGCCGGCGCCGAGCCCTCCGACGTGGCCGCGTCGCCGCCATCCTCGGCGTCACTTTGTGAACGGCCGAACGAACGGTCACACGCGTGGTCGTGTGTGGTCCGGCAAGGGGCCGTCCTCGAGCGCTGACTCGCGGTGTGGCGGTCTCGCGCGCGGCACTGCTGAAAACCGTCAATGGCTGGTCGCCGGTTCACGGCCGCGTCCCGCGTCGCCGCGCGCGTGGTCATGCTCCGCACCGTTATGGTCACGTCGCCCCCTCGGGTGCCAACCTTCTCGGCGCGCAGTTTGATTTGATTACATGAAGCGCCTCGCCGCTGCTCGGTGTCGCGGCGCGTCGCGGCGCGTCACCGGGAGATGTGGCCGCCGAGAGCGCCAACGAGACCCCCCGCGTCGCGCCGCGCCGCCGTCCTCCCTGTCGCTTGCTGTCGCTTGCTGTCGCCCATTCTCGGTGTGCGAGAGAGATGCCACCGCGCTAGTTCGCTAGTTCGGCCCTGGCGCACGCGCGCGCGACAAGGCGTGCCCGACGGAGAAAATGTTGCACCACCTTGAATCGGAATAAGGATTCATGCCTCGCGGTGCCCGACCCGGCGCGGCCCAGGGCGGCGAGGTAGTCCCACGCACACGCCGACACACGCACACGCACGCACACGGCACGCGGCCTGCCTACATTCGACATTCGGCCATTCGGCACGGCGGATGGATGAGTTACGGCCGTTTTGGCAGCCAGGCTTGCAGCCAGGTGTCCGGGCCGTCCGGGCCGTGTTTCGGAGCGGCCGGCTTGTTCGCGAGCTGGTCACAATGACCCTCCGCCACCTCCTCCTCCCCGCCGGCCACTCGGCCACCGCCGTGCCGCCGTGATGGCGTGGGAACCGCGAGGCTGACCCCTTGCCGGCGGATTCGCAACACACGCGCCTAAAATCGTCGTCGACGTCGTCGCGGTCGTCGTGGTCCCCCTGCATCAGCGGCCCGGAGTGCCCCGTCCGTCCGGCGGCACCATGGCGGCACCATGGCGGCACCGAGGTAGACCAAGGCCGCTGGGACTGCAGTGCACTGCATCGCCCGGCCCGCTTTGTGGAGGAAGTGCCCGCCGGTCCTGCGGCGAAGGACGGCCAAGCCGCCGCCCGCCCCGCCCCGCCCCGCCCGGCGCTCCTTGCTTCCTGATGGCTGGCCTTCCGAATTGACCCGACCGGCCCAGACATGTGATCCATGAGGACAAGTACGCCCCGCCCGGGTGGCCCGGCCGGCCCAGCCCAGCCCGTGCCGAAGGCTCCCCGCTGTCCGAAGCCCCGGACTAGACCCGGTGCGGCGCGAACCCTTCATCGGGACCTCTTTTCTTCGACCGGCCTCGATTCTGCCTCTGGCCGCGCCGCGCCTCCTCGCTGCAGGCCCTGCAGGCCCTGCAGGCCGTCATCAGGCTAATCAGTCCAGTCCGCGGACGGCGAAGCGACGAGGCGGCTAGCCAAGATGCACCGCCCCACTTCCCAAATGGCCCTGCCGAGCCAATCCGGGCAGCATCGCCTCGTCGCTCTGTCTCTGTCGCACTCGCGGGGCGTCTCGTGAGGGTGCGAGAGAGACAGAGCGATGGCTCGGCTGCGCGGCCTCCGCCATGCGGCTGCCCTAGGACTCTGGGATCCGCCGCTCCGCCGCGCTCTCCGCCTCGCCCCTCGTTCAAGTCACCAGCGGGTCCACGCAGCAACCGGCAGCAACGCGCAGCGCCGCGCGCCACGGAGGCTCAAAGTGGGCCGCAAATCTACCGCAAGCTAGGCGCACGCACGCACGCACACACACACACACGCACAGACGCTCGGGGATTCGAACCCGGGCCCGTGGCGGGATGTCCGCTCCGCGGCGCTTTCTCTGACTGAGGTGCATCCGATGCGACGGCGACGTGCGCGACGTGTGCGACGCCGCCGGATCCACTTTTGCCGGCTTTTGCTGCTCGTCGCTCTCGGCTTGCTCTGTGCGGGGCCGGACGGAGCGGACGGAAAGAGTGGACGAGTCCGGAAGCAGCGTGCGGCCCGCCGTGCGGCCCGGTCTTGTTGGTCTTGTTGTTCTTGGCGTGGCCGCGTGGCCGAGTCGCCGCGTCGCCGTTCACGGCCGCCCCGCCCCGGTCAGTCATTCTCGGTCATTCTCATTGGCAGTCGCCGCCGCCCGCCCCGCGCCCCGCGCCCCGCGCCCCGCCGCGCGGCAGGTCGAGTCGAGATTAATTTAATTCCCGTGTGTTGGTTTCAATACGCGCGCTGGATTGGCCTCAGCCGCTGCACCTCCACGCAGCAGCGCAGCACGCGGCCTACAAAGTGATTCCGAACAGTGCCTCGTCGTCCTGTCTCCCTCGCTCCGCTCCTCTCCGGGACGGGGCGCCTCCCGAGTGCGAGAGAGACGGCGAGTGCGCTGCGCGCAAAGTGCACCGCCTTGCACCTGTTTGGCTCAAACCGCTCGGCGCGTCACTTATCGTCCGGGCTTATCGGGGCGAGCGTTGTCTGCGAGAAAGGCGCCGAATAGAATAGAACTGTCCAGATAAACGCCCCGCGTCGCGCCGCACTCACACTGCACACACACACATGCACGCACATAGACTCTGTCTCTCTCTCTCTTTCCCACGACGGCCATCGCCACGCGCGGCGGGAAGCGACAACAATGCAATGAGTTTACTTTCCTCTGCTCCTCGCTGTAAAAGCGACAGTGGCGTCGCGAGGCCGTCATAAGGATTGCGTGGCGAACCGGACGAAGACGAACACCGCCACGCCGGCCGCGTCCGCGTGCATGTCGGCGACCGCGGGCCGCAGTGCGAGCCGCGGACCGCGTCAGCGACCCTGTAACTGTTCCGTCCAGTATTGTCGCACCGCGCCGCCGCCGCACTGCGCCGCACCGGCCGGACGCATTCGGATCACGTCCTTTGCTCGCATTAGCGGCCCGGCTCGGCTCGCCATGGCCCCGGCTGGGCTCGGCCGGACTCGACTCGGCTCGGACACGGGCAGCGTGGCGGCGGGGCACCGCGGAATAGATCGCACCGAGCTGCGCGCCGCGCCGCCTTGTCGCCCGTGACCCGGAGTAGATCGCCGCGCGCCGCCACCGCGCCGACACCGCGCCGCCTCCCCCGACACGCACACACGCACACGCCGCTCGGTCTTTCTCGATTTCATTCGGATCCTACACGTCGGAGGCTGCCTGTCTCTCCCCGGCGCAGAAAGCAAATGGATTGCCGACACGCACATAGATCCGCGCTACGGAATTTTTCTATCCTTCAGTGAGCGGATTGGATGCCGCGGTTCGGTCCGGTCCGGTCCGGTCGGTCCGCGCGCCCGGCCGCCTGATGACCGTCTTCATCTCCGTGTCGGCCCTTCCTGGTCGCGGGCCTCGCGGGCCTCGCGGGCCTCGCGGACGGCGGCCCGTAAGTGATGGCAGTGTTTTCGGCGGCAAGCCTCGCGGAGGATTCCCTGGGGATGGGGGGGGGGAGGGGGGAGGGGGATTCGGGGGATCCTGATGACGGCGCGGCGCGCGGCGCGCAGCCAATTTGAGCGCGTGGTCGCGCCTCCTTACTTTGTACCATCTAGCTTCCAGCGTCTTCCCCGCGGCCGCGGTTCGTAGTAATGTGCTCGCCGGCCGCGGCTGGCCGCCGAAAAGCGTGTGCGCCCCGCGCCGCGTCAGACAGACGGCACGCCGAAAGGCCCGGAACACTTTGGAATCCCCGCCACGTGGAATTTCCCGGAATTCCCACTGGCGTGATCGCGCACGCGAAAAAACACGCACCGCCTCCCGCCGCGCCGTCCGCGTGTCCGGCGAGGAGCACGAAGCGGCGTCCACCCACGCGCACGACATGCCCGCCAGCGCGTCGCTCTGTCTCCCTCGCCCCCTCCGGGACGCCCCATGAGTGCGACAGAGACGGGAAGATGGCTCGGAATCGCTCGGCAGGCCGCGCCCCGCGCCCCGGGCTGGGCCGGGCTGGGCTCGCCGCCAAGACCAAGACGCCTGCTCCTCAGTATGGCCGACCCGCGCCGCGCGGACAAGCGTGCGCCAGCGTGCGCCAGCGCCGCCGTGATTTTGACGGGCGCATTACAGGGGACGTGCCCGGCTAACGCCTGGCTAACGCCGGGCTAACGCTTCCGCGGCGGGGCGGGGCGGGGCGGGGCGGGGCGCACCTGCGCCGCACGCAAAGCACGCCGCGGTGGAGGCAGACGTCTTATTACCGGCCGGACCGCAAGAGGTTTGTCTGCCTCGTCGTGCCGTTGCTCTGGTGTGTTACTTTCGTTCGTCCCATCAAAGCAAAGCCCCCGGACCGCGTCCCGTCCCGTCCCGTCCCGTCCGTGAGGTCACCCCCGAGCCCGGCCCGGCCCGGCCCGGCGTCGACGTGGCCAGGACGTGGCGTCGTCGGCCACCGTTGCCCGTGATTGGCAGATTCATTCAAAGTACTGTACACTCCCGACGATACTCGCGGGGTGCGACCGGGCTAGGCGGGCCGGGCGGCGGACCAGACTCGGCGGCCCACTGCTCTGGAGAAGTCGATCATCCCGGAAAAGAAAACAAGGCACTAATGGCGGCGACTTCATTCAGTGCCGGAAACTGGGTCAAGGTCGCCGAGGCCCCTCACCGGAATCGAGACGGAAATAGAGCCCTGTTTTAAGGCATTCGCATCGACATGAATCCAAACTTGATCAGTGGACTTGTGCCGCAGTACGAACTTTCCAGGCGCGGCTTCAGGATCCACCCTCCTCAAGGACACCTAGATAGCCGCCTGAAAGGTAGGCAATAGTCCTGCTTTGCCCCTTTAAGAAGTCAAAGAGTGCTGCTTTGCCCCCCTCCCCCAAAAAAGGCCACCTCTGGATCCACCTCTGGTACTTCCAGAGCCATCCCGGCCTAGCTTCTCCCCGAAACACTTAACCATGCCGGAGATGGGCGGCGCCGAGGAGGCGCACCCTTCCGCCTCCATCGGGTATGCAGCACGCAGGACCGCGGCTTGACTCGCCGTCCGCGGAATGGCAACGGGTGACGCCGCCGACGCTACGACGCCGAGCGGCGTGCCGATCCGACGGCAGTGCTGACGGTGCCGACATGACGGCAGCGACCAATCAAGCCGGCACATTGTCACGAGCGACCGCAAACCGCCCCTCGGCGGCCCGATACCGAACAGTGCTTTCGTCGCGCTGTCTCTCTCGCACCCTCCGCGGGACGCCCCGTGAGTGCGAGAGAGACAGCACCACCCCGCTCGGAATCAGCCCGCTGTGTGCGCAGGTGTGTTTGACGCGGCGCCGCGCGGACTGCGTCGGAACCGTATTACTACTCGCGCGTGCCCCCGACTGTCATTCCAAAGTTATTCGCGTCCCATTGTCTAAAATACTTCGGGGAGTGGCTCAGGCTGCACCGCGTTGCTCGCCCCAAACCGCCCTGCAACGGACTTGGCTGCGAACGCCACCCGACGCCACCATGGAGCAGAATCCAACCGTCCTTCGACGGCCCGTCAAAGTGTTCACTGCACGTCGCGGGCCCGGCAGACTGATTCCGCGCCGCGTTCCACAGTGCGAGAGAGACAGAGCGGCAGGATGGCGCCCTTGGCGGCGTTGTCCGGCTTTGTCCCTCGCACGCGCGACCCGCCTTTATCGCCTGGCTATCACGCTAATAGGCGGCCAGAAGGCGGACAGGCCCTGAACCATCCAGACGTGTTAGAGCCCTTGGCCCTGCCGTGGCGCGGCGGCCCCGGCGAGCGATTCGACTCGCAGTCTCTCGGCACTCTAGTTGTGGCACGGCGTAGAGGGAGGGGGCCCGGCCCACCGCGGGGCCCACGAGGTGCGATTTACAGCGCGACAACAACACGCCCGGCCGAATAGCGCCCTACACGTCAAGCCGCCCCGCACTCTAAATTTGTCGTCAGGTGTTCGCGGCCGCGTCGAGCTGTTCTTTCACAACGTGCGATGGATTGCGACGACCTCTCAAGTCGCGCGGGGATTTGAGATTTAAGGCGGCTTTGTTAACGAGACCAGGGACCGAGCGGTGCCGCCGGGGAGATCAGCAGCTGAAGACTGAGCAGCCTTGCTTACATGTACAAGCACAGGCACGCGGGCGAATGATAACCCACTTTAATGCCTGTGTGCTCACGACGTCGCGGGGTTCAGACATGGTTTAGATAGTCCTGCTGCTGGAGCAGCTCGTAAAGTGGCGGGGCGCCCTGGCCTCCCCGGGCGTGGAAGCGCCGTCAAATGGCGCCCGTAAGCGTGACCGTGTGGAAGCGCGGTCAAATGGCGCCCAGTGAAACATTGTTGGAAGACGGCCTCTGGCGCGGAAGCGCGCGGTCAAATGGCGCCTGGCGATACAAGAAACTCTGTGAAATGGCGCCAGGCGTGACCGAGCAGAAGCGCAGTCAAATGGCACCAAACAAACGTGGGGCGAAATGGAACGACGGGAGCGTGCGAGAGCGCTACTTCGAGTGGCACTGTTGCGGAGCCCCGACACATGTAAACGCTACAATTGGAGGGTCTGGGCCCGCTTATCTGTTTGATTGACAGTTAATTATCGAACACGATGTTGCGACTCTCACCCCGTCGATAGGCCAGTAGGATGGTTTTCACTTTCCGAGGAATGTGTCCGGGATGTTATCCTGAGGACCTGGCCAAGATACCTATCGCTGTTGTCATGCAGTGTTCGCAGCCCGCAGCATCTATAGTAGGGTGGCCAGAAAAATTTAAACTCAAAACGACGATAAAATTTTTTAAAGAGTATAGTTTTGGGGAAATGTCAGGTCACGGTGGGGAAGGAAACTTTCAAGTGGATATATTTTTTCGCAAATAATGGCCAAATAAACGCAAATTGCCGTGATAAAGTTCCAGAATGATAACAGTGTACTCGGACTCGGAGTGGAAAAATCCAAGACCGGACTGCCCGCTTTATGAAGAGAGCTGCTGCGACAGCCGCGGGCACAATAAAAAGGATCAGGCTGACTATCGGAAGGCAATCCTGGGCAATAGAGTGAGTGAGGCGGCGCCACAGCCACACTGTGGAATTGGTCCCTTTGGCGCCTCGGCGTGCCCAGTGCCCAGTGGTGCCCACCCGGCCGAGTGAGCGACCGTGAAAATTGCCATAGCGCTCAAAATCGAATCGGCGCGGAACGAGAATACCACACAGATCGGTGGCGATTTCAATAAGTGGCCTCTGAGGTTGACAAGTGTCCACGCCGAGGTCCCCGCCTCCTCGCCTTACTCCGGCCTCCCCGAGTGCAACAACATCGGGCTCCTCGGTGGGGTTAGTTTGCTCTGCCAGTTTGTCACTACGTGGACTGTTTTCATCGTTTCGCGTAATCCTATGCTTTCCTGGTCCACTTTCACAAAGGAAACAAGGGAGATAACCAGTACTATCCCCCTGATCCTCCTAGCAGGCGCCACCCCGTCACCACGCTGGCGTGGCGTGGCTTATCAAGCGACACGGTTGTGTCGCACGCCGCGGTATCAGCGTCGGTAGCCCAAGGGTAAGCCGCGACAAATCACGTGCAAAGGATACACACCGAGCACGTCACACACGGCACTGCGGGAAAACCGAGCCAGGCCACGCCTGCTCTGCCGATCGAAACGAGATGCAAGACGTATGCACTAGTTATCGAAACTTACAGTTCGGCTGGCATTCCCACGTGAGTTATGTCACTCGCAGTGCACGCATTAGCGGTGTGGGACGGATCGACTCGACAGGCGTTTTTCTCGACCAGTGCGCCGTAACGTCAACATGACGTCCAAACGGTCACCGAAGTGCCTTATTTTTCTTACAACTGCAGTGGACCAACCAAACCACACTGCTGCATGAAATGTTGCAAGGTAGTCAAGCTCGTGCGACAAATGGTCGGATAAATTTTGTCGCACTGGCCAAAGTAATTATGCTTATAATCTTTTGGAGCGAAATAGAGCAGAATACAATCAATTTTGTAAATAAGTTTTTTGATTTTTTTTGTAAAGGTGACACAATTATCATACATAGTAGGTCCCGTCACTCGGAGGTCATGCACTGGCACACACAGAGTTCACATCACGCGCGACGCTACTTACTTTTCGCCATGGCTGCTCCGTTTTCTGTTCAGACACCCGCGAAGGAGGTGGAAGGTCGAAGGCCGGCGGCCGGTCCAAGGGCGGGAAGGGCGGCGAGGGCGCACTGCGTTAGGGGCGGCTAGACTGGGGGGCTGGAGGGCGAGGGCCGCGGGGGCGCAGCACTCTCAGTCACTCACTCGGAGAGGACGCGGCGGGAACTGGCACCTCAGCACCTCGCCGGCCCAGCAAGCGGCCCAGGCGCAGCGCGGCACCGGGTCCGCGGGGCAGAGCCGGGCAGAGCAGCCGGGCCGGGCCGGGCCGGGCAGGCAGGGCAGGGCGGCCCGCGGCGTGGGGGTGGGGAGGCGCATGAATGAGATACCCCTTCCCAGCGCGTGCGAGAGAGAGGGAGGCAGAGGCCCGGGGTAAGGGGGAGCGAGCGAGAGAGACAAGAAACCGCGGGACGCGACGCGACGCCGCGAGTGAAACCGATGCCGCCGTCCATCACGTCCTGGCCGGCCTGCCTGCCCTGCCCGCCTTCTGCAGAACCATTTTCGCAGCGCGATGGGAATCGCCACAATCGGCGCTCGAAAAGGGAGCGGTAGTAAAAGGAAAGCCCGATGACCCACCCGCCGCGGCGAGGCCTGGGCAGGCCTAGCGAGGCCCGGCCAACGCGGCGACAGCGGGAAAACGGAAAACTGACCATTGTTCTTCGTCTCGTTTCGCTCTTGTCCCGGGACTCTGGGGATGACGTCCGGATGACCCGGATACCCGGATCGCAGCCTGCGTCGCAGGCAGCCTCGGATTTATTCGGTCAGGCCCAGCCAGCCAGCCAGCCAGCTCGTCCTGTCCACACATCGCCACACATTCTCCGCGAAGAAGAGGGGGGGGGGCGAACCGGGACCGCAGCTGCTGAATAGGGCCATAGGGCAGCCATAGGGCAGCCAGGCTGGTCCTTGGGTTCCGTTAGGGCGGGACTGGAAGCGCGGGTTCGAACAGGCGCGCCGACACACTCACACACTCGCACGCCGAACGGGCCGTCATTACTCCAGAGTGCAACACTAAGGCACTCTGGCAGTGTACCGCGGGAACACTCTCCTTCTTTCGGGCAGGATCGCTATCTCGTGGAGCACCTTCGCAGATACGATAGGCAAAAGGTAAGATGGTGTACCTGGCCGAGTGCACTTTAAGTTAGTGCCGGTCTGTGGTGGGTACCGGCAACAGGGGCCGGACTCGCTGCTCGATTTTCGCACGGTAAACGAAACTGATCACCATCATCACCATCGCTGTTAGCCTCTCGCTCAGGACGGTATTTAGGCAGATGCAACTAAATGGGTTTAGCAAGCGAGTCGTTTGAAGATGTGCACGGGCGGTAGAGCCCTAGGCCCGGCAGGAGAGGGCGGCCTTTACACTCCAAATAGAGTCCTATGCCCTTTGGGGAGAACCGTCAACTGCGTTACTGACTTCTGACCGATTTGGTGCTCATACTGACGATCAAAATGTCCGCCGAGCGCTTCCGCTTCCGGCGGGGATTTTAAAAATTCAGCAGTGAGCCTCAAAATGGCTTCACTATTTATCTCCGGCATTCAAGGGATCTTCAATGAACTAATTTAAAGAGGTGAGGAAGTTTTTAGGCCTATTGCAAGCGCTGTCAAGTTGTTGACCTCACGAGGCCGGAGCAGACGACACACATCAAGGAAAGCGACGCCATTTTGATCGTCAGTATATGAGAATCGCGCATAAAATTTCGGATATATGAGAAATAAAACGTAACACTTTTCAAGTTGACGGTTCTCCCCAAGGGGCCTTTAGGACTCTAACTCCAAACGACGGCGCTGACGAATTTTCCATATCTGTCAGGCGTCGATGGTCGAATTGGGCGTGACAGTGTTCCGGCAAGCGTGGCGCGGCGTGGCGCGGCGTGGCGCCCCTGACCCATTGCACCGCGGTCCGTGGGTCTACGGGTCCGCGGGTCCGCCTCGCAGCCTCACCTAGGTCAACATGGACCACTTCCGGCCACGTTCCGTTTTCATTTTAATTGCTGGTAAAGTAGACGGCGGCGACCGGCCCACACACCAGGCCGAGTGCTTTCGTCCGCGCCGTCCCTCTCGCCGTCACGGGCCGGGCACAGTGGGCCAGAAGCAGCCAGAAGACCGGTGGAGGCGGCCAAAACTCTAGACGCGTTTTCAGCTGCAGAGTCGCTAAACAGGACTGGAACCGAACGTGTGACCCCACCAATGGATTCCTCGTTCAGAGAGCAATCCATTGATGGGGTCACCGGTTCGAGTCCCATTTAGCGACTCTGGAGCTCAATACGCGTCTAGAGTTTTGGCCACCTTCACCGGTCGTCTGGCCCACTGTGCCGGGCCGTGGGGGCGCGAGAGAGACAGCGCGACGAAACGCACTGCTCGGAATCGGACCGGCACAGTTAGCAAAACAAATGAAGAACCGCGCCGCTCCGCCATGGCTCCGCCGCTAACGAAGAGAGTTCCTCGGCTCCTCGTTGACGTTGTTTTTGCCGTCGCGGTGGATCGGAGTGCCGCGCTGCGCACTTCTAGGCCAATTACCACCGGAGAGGAAGCACCAGTCATCTGGGAGCACGGCCAAATTGGCAGCCTATCATCAAGCCCATGTCCTGGAAGGCGGCACTAAAAACCGGCGGTGCGGCACCAGCGGGCACCAGGCACCGACACGAGGTGGACGACGGCCGTCCTGGCGGTGGCGGTGACGCCGTCGGCGTGCGCGGGGCCGTGCCGTGTCCTGTCAACGCGAATAATAAGCAGCCGCCAATTACAAGCACGGCCGACACTGCACTGGCGGGCGCCGGCGCCGTCGAGACAGCCTACGGCGGCCTACGGGGAAGTGGGTGGCGGGCTGGCGGATTGGCGGATTCCGTGTAAACAATGAGAGAAGCGTCTGCGGCGGCGTCAGCTTCCAGGAGGAATCGCCGCGAAACAACAAGCTTGCGCACGCAGAGAGAGACGGACGGACACGCCGCCGACAGGTTTTATGGCCAGTTGCGATGAGGATCAAAGAGGTAAAAAGAAGCGAGCACTCTACATATTTCGTTTATGCAATGTGGATACGCGTGGTTCATGCGCAGTTCATTGCAACGACACTGTGCGGGCGGGAAAAAGAAACCGCTACGTCGCGCGTCGCGCCCCTGTGGACTCAACTTCGAGATCTCGATCCCTAGTCTTTACAGTTGCACCAAACTCAGAAAACAAGTTTAATTTTTTTCTAATTTCTCTGTTGATTTTTTCCTGACATTTTTCGTGAGGAGGGGGCCCGGCGAGTGTGTGAGTTCACCGTGGCGAAATCTAACAATATCTGCCCGGATTATAATCCGCGCAAAATGCTAATGTAATCGGAAACCATACATGGCGCCGCGACCTCTAACCTCAACTCGAGTTTCCCGCGCCTGATTGCATTGCGCGCTCTTCCAAATCGGTGCATGATGTCCGCCGTGGCCGTGGCCGGCCGTGGCCGTGGCGGGGGACGGGGCGGGGACGGGCAGGGAGGCGTCGCGACGCCTCGCGTCGTGGCCAGGCGTTGTGGCCAGGCGTTAATCGTTCCCATAATCCCCCCACCGCGCGGCCCGTTCGTCGCTTCTGGAAGTTGGAGCGGAATCGGGAAATTAACAGCAACACGCCATTGTCTGCGGCCACGTCGTGCCACGTCGTGAGCGCCGCGGCGAGTGTGTCGTGTATTGGTCGTGTACCGCGCACGTCAAAAAGGCGATAAGGCGGTGTTTGTTAGCGAGTGGGAGGGAAGGGTGGCACTGCATTAAGCGGCCACTTCGGCGGATTTAACACTCGGCCGCCGCCGGCCGGTCCGCGAGATGACCTCAGACCTCAGGCAGGTGTGCATCCGGACCGGGCGAGCGGCAAGCGAAACTACTCGGGTTCCCAGACCAAGACGAAGCTCTGCTCGCTCTGCTCCAATTTGGATTCGATTTTAGTGCCGCTTTTCTACCGGCGACTGAGGCGAAGCCCAAATGGCTGGCGGAAAATGAGTTCCGGAGCAGACGACGTGGATTCCCACGATGCCCATCTCCGTGGACGCGTTCTCTCCGCTTCGGCGGCAGGAAGCTGTCCGGTGGCAGGCAGTGGCAGGCCGCCGCTAACGCAGCGACACTGCGACACCGCAGCTAAGTCCCACTCTAGGACCCTCACTGCAGCAACGGTAGCAAGGAAGCGCCTGCAGACTGCGGGGCGGGCCGTCCCGTTCAGCAGCGGTGTTCGGCGGGCTGGCCTACCCGGCCGGGCGGCCCACGCGTCTGTCAGCATGCGGCTGGCCGCTGGTCCAAAAGGGAAGTGTTACCTTTATCGGCATGATGCTGGCCTCTGCTCCAAAAAGGAATTACCTTTATCAGCGTGCGGCTGGCCACTGGGCCGAAAAGGTTTGAATGGGGTCGGCGGCGCGACAGTGCACTGCTCTTGTCCGATTTGATCGGCGCCATCTCAGTCCACGTCGCGGGGCGCGGGGCGCGGGGCCAGGACGGGGGTCGGCGGGAGGCGGCAGTGCGACCGAACGCCCTCACTCACTCATGCACGGCCCCGGCCGGCCCCGGCCCCGTGGCGCGCTGGCGGCGCTGGCGGCGGCTGCGGCGGGGCGAGGAAGGCAGGCAGGGCAGGGCTGGCGTGGCTGGCGTGTGGCTTGACTTGCGCGCCGGAGTCAACCCGAGGACACCCGGTTAGGTTAGGTCGCGCAGGCCCGGCAGGCCCGGCAGGGGTCGCCATGAAATACGGAGCAAAGCGGGACAAAGCCGGGGGCGTCCGCAGCCTCGCGCCCCGCCACGCCCCGCCACGCCCCGCCACGCCCCGCCACGCCCCGTGCGTGGTTCCGGCCGGGCCCGTCCGTCAACGCCGTCAACGCGCAGGATGACCTGCGGCGCGCGGCGGCGCGCTTCCCCGGTCGACGCCTCCACTTGGTGCGGTCGCGACGGGGGGGTGTCTGGTCCGCGGCGGCGGCGTTTTACCGACGCACCCCGCCGCGGTGCGCGGCCGGCGTCCCGGCGTCGCGGACCCCTTCGCGCGCCAAGCGGAGCAGGGGCCGCTGAGGCGCTGGAGTGGCTGCGGCGCGGAGGTCGCGGCCACAAAGTGGTGCTGGGGTAACGAACTCGCTCGAACCTGGCCTGGCGTCGCCTGGCGCAGCGCGGCGCGGCATGACACGTGAAATGCAGTACTGCCCCACCGGCCGCCGCGGCCCGCCCTCTGGAAGTACACTGCCAGGAGAAAGCCCGGAGCAGCGCGCGACTGCGCGGACTTGCAAAACAGTGGGAGTTTCTGTCTTCAGCCATGAGAAGTACACGCAGATGTCGGAACAGAAAATATCTATCGTGACGTTAGAAGCGCTACAAACGAAGCTACCGGTGGTCTGCCCCGCAGTGAGTAAACCGTGTCCTTAACCCCCTGTGTCATGCGTTTGGCTTTTCCGCAAGCGGGCCCGGGCGGCATTCGAACGCGCGCCGAGGACAAAGTGGCGGAGGCGAGTCAGGGCGGGCATCGCGTGGCGGAGCAGCGCGGAGCAGTGAGCAATACGTCATAAAACAGCAAGGACCCTGATTTGTATTCCGCGCCGGTGACACCATCTACCTGTGTGTGTGCGTGTGTGTGCGCGCGCGTCCGTGCATGTATCTCGTGTGTGTCAGTTGTGTGTGTGTGTGTGTGTGTGTGTGTGTCGGTGAGCTTAAATGACGCATCCCTAGGCAAGATTTCTCGCACCCATATCCTTGTCGTCACACGGGTGCAACATTTATACAGCCTCGCGCTTCCAGCAGGGACGAGTACTCGAACCCCGGCCCGGTCGCGGGCCCCGCCGAGTCGGCGGCTGAAACGAGGAACCTCGAACCGAGAGTGCCGGCCGGCAGGACCGGGCTGGACCGGGCCACTGGAGCAGGAAGTGCCTGCAAGTGAGTCACCCAGCCACCCTGCCCCGCGCGCCGGCCTCCCCGGCTCCCGGCTCCAGGACGCAGGGTTCGGCAGGGAGGGGTCCGCAGGGGTCCGCAGGGGTCCGCAGGGGTCCGCAGGGAAGGCCTGCTCGGTTTCGGTGCCGGCTTGAAGCACAGAGCGGCACGCTGCCCCACTGCGCATGTGCCGCCGGCCGCCTTGACATTGGCCTTGCGCCGGCACGGCCAGCGCGGCCAGCACGGAGCACCAGTACCCGGCAAGGTACCCGGCCCGGCCGCGCCGCCGCCATGGCCACTTTGCCGACGCCAACCCTTCGGACTGCACCAGACACAACCAGACACCGGGTTCCGCCAGTCTCGCTGTGTATTTCCCACGCCACTTCCTCCGACCTAACCTGACCTAACCTTCATTTGAATTTAGTCGGAAATCCTGCTAATACGGCCACTCCAGACGTAAAAGAAACTCTCGGCCATTGCGAGCCTAACCTAGATACCCTAACCTGGCGCCTCCCCCCCCTAGATACCGCCGGAAACGTAGGCAAAAAGCCATACTTTGCTCCTGTACGTGGTCAAAAAGTGCTACTTTGCCCCGCGCAAAAGTCGCCTCTGACCTAACCTAACCTGACCTAACCTAACTTAACCTAACCTGAGCCCTGCGACGCACCCCGCTGCCCGTGCAGCCTCGCGGCTTGCTGGGCCTCGCGAACGGTGCCGCCACGTGCGGCCGATGGCAGGCCAATGGTACGCGGTGTCACCGGCGTGATAATCAGCAGCAGATGTCCCTCGCGTCCCGCGCCCCGCCCCGCCCCGCCTCTCCAAAGCCAGCCAACGTCTTTTTGACACGCGCGTGCGCAGCGCGCCGCTCCAATGTCGGGGCTCGGGTTCCTAATGGCAACACTAATAATCATGATGGTCATTTTTGCGCGCCGCAGGAGGAAGTGGCGGCGGGGCCCACCACCAGGCTCGGCTCGGCCAGGCCCCACTGGGGCGGGGCGGCCGTCGCGAGGTGAACTTAACCCGGACCTTGCGACGGATAATTAATTAGTACCACTGCAGTGAGGCCGAACGGAGGAGGACAGGACGGACGCGGTTCATTCACAAGTTGGCAGTCCCGCTGAGTTGGGAGAAGAGAACGACACAGACGCGCCGAATAGTCATTGTCAGTGTCACATGGACCTCTCTACGTGTCGTGTCTATAAACTGTCAAAATTCTGCACTAAAGAAAGTTGATCGTGGGCGCCTTTTATGCACCTTCGGGACTGACGCTTCTTGAAAGAATCCTAACCTAACCTGAGTCTAATCTAATTAGGCGTCGATTTGTGCGGCCGTGCGTGCAAGCCCAGGCCAAGCCCAGGCCAAGCCCCGAGCCGAGCCGAGAGAGAAACAAGAGCAGAGGAATACGATCCGGGCATCCAGGCATGCCGGCCAGACTCCCTTGAGTTTGGCACACGCTCGAGGCGCGAACTAATAACGACGCCGTGCAGCAATGCAGAGCAATGCAGAGCAATGCAGCAGGCTGCCTCCGAACGAGCGTCTCGCCACTCCGTCTCTCTCGCGGCGGCACGGAGCGCTGCGCGAGTGAGGGAGAGACGAAAGCGCTCCTCGGAATCGCTCTGCAGGTGCAACAATAAATTGGAGAAGGAGACAGAGGAAAGGCGAGAAAGGCGGGGAGGGGGAGGGGAGGGGGGAGAGGTTAGAGGTCGCGTCGGAAGGAGGGGACAGCACAAGGCCGTCCCCCGCGCCCCGCGATTCGAGTGTGCGTGTGTGTGTGTGTGTGTGTGTGTGTGTGTGTGTGTGAGTGCGTGCGTGTGTGTGCGAGTGCCCCGTGGGGCTCAAGCGGGCAGTGGCGGGCTGGAGCGGAGTGGACTGGAGCGCGGCCAATGCGCGACAGGTGGACTCTGGCTGGAGAAAAGGAGATGAGTGGGGAGGGGCCGCGGGGAAGGAACAGGAGGAACGCCCCGGAACTGTCGGGTTTGGGAATCAGAGACCATCAGTTCCCCGTCTTTTCCAGCGAGCGAAACCGCGAGTGACACCCAGCCCGCGGGTTTCCTCGTAGTACTGCCGCTTTCCAGCGACCTGCTCCAATCTTTTTTGTCCGTTTTTCTTTTACTCCAGCGAGCATGGCGGAGGCCGGATATGCACCGAGACAAGACGAGGTGTCGAGCCACTTTGCGCACTGTCCTGTCCGACGCGACCCAGTCCGACAGTCCGACGGACAGTCCGACCCGACCGAGCGGGCTGACACGACAAGGCCTTTTTCGATTCGACGTCGCGTCGCGTCGCGTCCAGCACGACGCGGCACGCCGCGGCGCGGCAGGCGCAATGCGAGCGGAATCAGCATAATTGAACAGCAGAAGGCAGATTCTATTTACATTGCACCCGCACGCCGGCGACCTCCTTGCTGGCACTCGGGCAACAATAAGCACAACAATGCACGCTAAATGCGGGATCCACTTCATAGAGATCCCCTTGACACGCACACGCACCACGCACACACACGCACACACACACGCACAGTCCGACAGAAGAAGAATGGAGCAGGGCGAGACGGAGAGAATGGCAGGGTGTGTCATTATTGTTGTGTTATGACTGCCTTGCGAAATATTTCCGAAGGGATAAGAAAATATCGGCAGCCATGCGGCACCGAGAGCTCTCGTGATCCTCACTCCCTACATAAGTGTGGTTCAAGCCGCGTACCAAATACGGCCTAAATACTCATCCTTCAAAGAAAAAGACGTCAGCGCGCGAAACCGACTCTCAAAATGACAAGCGCGACTTTCGGCGTGGCGCCGCATGGTGGGTTGTCTGCACGCAGGCGCTCTTCGGGTCCGGTGGGTTGCCTAAGCCGCCGAGTGCAGGCGTTTGAGAGACGCGCCGTGGGGTGTGAGTTGGGTGGCCTGCGTGCCGGCGCGCACGGCTCGAGGCAGTCACGTATGTTGGGTTGCCTTCGTCACGGGGTGGCGGTGGAGCAGGGGAAGCTCGTCGAGTGGGAGTGGGGTGCCGGCCGGCGTGTGCTGGCGAGTGGCTAACCGCCGCGGCCGCGAACTGGAAGGAAAGGGTTTACAGGTTCTGTTGTTTGACCACCGCTTCAGAGCTTCAGAGCGATTCTAAACATCGCTTCGGTGCGCCCCATGAGTGCGAGAGAGACAGAGCTCTGATCAGCCAGCCTGCAGGTGTAACTGCTACCTCGGGTTCGTCTGGGGCAAACAGGTGAATCCTTTACATACCGTCCCACCTCGCGCTGCTGCTGCCGGCTGCTTGCTCGCACAGGGCTCCCGTGGGGCCGTTGGGCCCTTGTCTTGGTTTGAGCGAGTGTGCGGCCAAGGCGTTCATTACAGTAGTCATGCGAATAACCATTTTCGTTTGCGTTCATTTTCTGCGTGTACGCGCGCTCGTTTGTGTGCGTGTATGCGCGCGCGCGCGTGTGTTTGTGTGCGTGTCGGGACGCACAGAGGAGCAAAGTGAAATATGGGTGGGGGAAGGGGCGGAAGGTGGACCCCGACGGACCCAACCGAACGAAGGATACGGAGCAACATGTTTGGGGGAAGAGGAGGGGGGAGGGGGGGGGGGCAGCGGCGAGACGATGCCGACGGTGCCGCGGGGCACCTACAGCCTACCAGGGAGACGGGTTGGGTGAAGGGGAAGGAGTGCGGCGTCTGGCCGACGGCCTGGCCGACGGCCCATTCATAGCCGTGCTACCCGTCCGAGTCTCCGAGTCAGTCACTCAAAAGGCCCGCGCGTCGCGGCGGCTCCAGGCCTGCAGGACTCGGCGGAACGACAGGACAGGACGCCGGCGGGACGCGGGACCCATCAGGACGGCCGGGCCGGCCGGGCCGCCAGGACGCCAGGACACGACGGGTATTGATGGTGCGTGAGCGACAGTGCACGACAGTGACACAGTGGTGGCGGTGGTGGCGGTTCGGGCGGACCGGGCCGCGGCGGCGGTCGTGGAGGACGCGGCCTTGGGCCTCGCCATGGCCTTGAGCAGCGGCGGCGGCAGCAGGGGTGCGAAGGGGATGATAAGGGGATGGCGATAAGCCCCGCGGGAGATAGCTTCGGCCCGGGGCGGGGCGGGGCCCCTTCGCTTTGATGCCAGAAATACCGCGCACCGTGCGCCAGCCGCGCCAGCCCCCCTCTCGCGGCAAGTGGATAATCTGCGGCGGCCTGCCCACTGCCCACCGGCCTCCAGCAGCTGGAGTCTGGAATCGCACCGCGGCACCGCGGCACCGCCAAATCGTTTTTCCACTCGTTTGCCGCCCTGCTCCGCCGCCCTCCGCCGCCCTCGGCTTCCCATAGCGCGGGGGTCGGCCCGACTGGCCCGACCGGCGCGTCGTTAGGTCCTGCAGGCTGCTTTCGAACAACGCGTCGTCCCTCTGGCCCTCTTCGGGGCGCCCCGCGTGCGAGTGAGACAGAGCGACGGCAGTGCGGTTCGGAATCAGTCTGCTAGCCGCGCCGAGGCCCTCGGGGCGCGGGGCTGAAGGGTCTGGATCGGGTCGTGTCCGGCCGAGGGCCGAGGGCCGAGGCGGTGCCCCCAGGGCCGACCCTTCGGCCAAGGACGGCCCAGCAAAGGGCCCGGCCCGGACCCACAAGTACATATGCGTCCGTGCGTCCAAAAAAAGGGAAGGAAAATCGAGTACCAAATGCAGAGTGTGTGGAGGGCAGGGGCGGGCAGGGGCGAAGGGCCCTGGACGGCAGAGGCTCCGAGGCGCCCAGCCCCAGCCCTGGCCATGCCGCCATGCCGCCATGCCATGCCATGGCAGGCAGCAAAGTGCCGCCGTCCCACCTGCTCCGCCCGAGGGCCATTCGGGCCACTCGGCCCATTCGGGTTCTGCCCCGCCGCGCCACTCCGCGCCACGCCGCGCCACGGTGCCCCGGGGGGGAATTAATCCTGCATCCGAAGCCAAAAACACTCGACGGAATCATCATCAAGGGCGAACCGAACGATATTTCTTTGTTTCGACTGCGGTGTGGTGTTGCGCCGCGCGGCGTCCCACGGGGGGATTCTCGCGCGGCCCCGGACCCGGACACCAACACCACCAGGGCCCAGGGACCCGCCGGAACCCGGGGGAACAACAAGCTGCATCTCGCCTTGGCCCCGGGCTCCGCTGGAGACATGGTGGCGGTGTTCGAACCGTTCAAGCCCGGCGCTGCTCCGCGCACTCCTGCGTTTAGGTCGCCGCCGCGGCCAGGCCAGGCCTTTAGGCCAGGCAGGCCAGAGCGTCCGGGAGGCATCGAGGCGTCGTGTTTTATTTGCGCACACATGTGCCCTTCCAAGGCGTGGCGAAGCGGGCCGAGCAGGCAGGGCTGGCAGGAATCCGAGAGGTGCCCCCCGCCCCCGCCCCGCCCCTTCCATTGGCACAGCCAAGCACAGCCTTCTTCACGTGGGTCTTTGACGGGTAGGACCGCCGCTGCATGGCGAGCATGGCGAGGGACCTGTGCCGCCAGATGTGGCACCACGGCGTGGCAGGGGGCAGGGGGGCCGGGCGCTGCGAACGGGAGGGGCGAGAAGGGGGTATACGTGCAGGGGGGCCCGGGCCCTCGGGCCCCGAAGACACCGGCTGCGGACGGCAGCGGCCCGGCTTGAGGCGGTGGCGTCCGGGTAACAGGTACTCGCGTTGCAGCCCGGGACGCAGCCCCACGGGGGCGGCAGAGGGGCAGTAGGGGGTCCTGGCGGTCCTGGCGGTGAGGCGCGCGGCCGGCCGGTCGCGCCATCGAGCCGGGAGCTTGAATGGACGAGTGAATGGGAGTCCAGGGCGCGGCGCGGCGGACCCCCCACCCGAGCGCGGCGTGGCGGTGTGTGCCTGTGCCCCTTCCCCCTTCCCGGCCCCTCCCCGCCACAACACGCGGCGACACGGCAGGGCGGCGACGACACCGCGCCGACGCCGTTCATTAGGATGCCTTGACCGAGCTGACGGCGAGCTGACGGGCTAGTTGATGGGTTATTGATGGGGGCGACGCTCGGCGACGCGAGGGCCGAGGCTGAGGGCGCGAGGGCCTGGCCAGACAAGCCAGACGGCCTGCTGCTGGAGGCTCGGCGCTCGGCGACACCGCGGCCGAGCGGCGGACCTGGATTCTGGGCGTCCAGGGTGATGAGCGTATGCAAATCACCGAACGTCGGTCATGTAGTAGTTGTTTTTGTTTCATTTCATTTCAGGGAACAAAGTGTAAGCTCCCGGCCCTCCCCGGCCGTCCCGTCCCATGCCAGGCCATGGCCAGGCCATGGACAGGCCCATCCTTGTCATTGATTCCGTCGTCTTCTTGACGGTGGTCT
This sequence comes from Thrips palmi, assembly GCF_012932325.1. Taxonomy (NCBI): domain Eukaryota; kingdom Metazoa; phylum Arthropoda; class Insecta; order Thysanoptera; family Thripidae; genus Thrips; species Thrips palmi. The sequence continues at coordinate 2,460,111 of NW_023144624.1, read as the reverse complement.
TCTTGACGGTGGTCGATGTCGCGCCGCGACAAGGGCGTGTTTGCGGTCGGCCGAGGGTCCAAGGGGAAGGGGGTTGGGGCCATGGCTGGGGCGGAGGCGGCGGAGGGGGGGGGGGGGGGTCTGTCTGGAGTCATCGAGGCCTCACACACGTCCGGCTCGGTGTGGTATGGACCACCCACCAAGGACCCTGGCCCTGGCCGCACCGCGCGCACCGCGCGCACCGCCGGGATAGCCGTACACAGTGACTCGTGCGGGGCCGCGCCGTGCCGCGCCGTGCCGCGCCGCGCCCAGTGGACACCGGAGGGGGGCGTCGGCTGCCCGCGACCCCCTGCGTAGCCTGCGTCCTGAGGCAGTCGGCAGAGGCCCCCGGCAGCGCGGCGCCGCGGGGGGCGGGGTGTCGGAGACGTGTGGGGCGCAGGGGCGTTGGGCCCGTCGCGCTCGGCGCCGCGCGCTTGTACACTGTATTTCCAGCCAAATCTCTAATCTCTTTTTAACGATTCGTTTTGGGAGTGTAGCGTGAGGCGCCGGGCGTGGCGGGGTGGAGATCCCCCACAACGCAGCGGCTCTGCGCGTCGTGCCCTGCTGCTGTCTTGCACGACGAAGAATCTCTCTACTAAGAGATTCTTAGTCGTGTGCTGTCTTCGCCGGCCCGGTCCCAGAGGCCACATTAGTCTGCGGACGCCGACGTGGACGCGGCCGGTGTCCCCAGCGCATACTCGTCCTGCTCGTCTTGCTCGTCCTGCTCGTCTTGCTCGTCTTGCTCGTCCTGCTCGTCCTGCTCGTCCCGCTCGTCCCGCTCGTCCTGCTCGTCCTGCTCGTCCTGCTCGTCCTGCTCGTCCTGCTCGTCCCGCTCGCCCTGCTCGTCCTGCTCTTCCTGCTCGTCCTGCTCGTCCCGCTCGCCCTGCTCGTCCTGCTCGTCCCGCTCGTCCGCGTTATCGGCCCCGCTTCCTGTGTTGTGTCTCCGGCGACAGTGCCACCGCGTTCGGCCATTTCGCTCGGGGGGCGCTTCGCTTCGGGCCTGCAGGCCGGGCAGGGCAGGCGTCGCATGTCGGAATGCCGTAATTGCGGCCACGCCGTGCCGTGCCCCGCTGTGCCGTGCCCCGCCGTGCCGTGCCACGCCGCGCCGCGTCCCCAGAGCTGCTGCAGAGCTCCGTGCCGCTGGCTTCGTCGTCCTCGTCTTGATTATCGTCATTAGCCGCGTGGTGGTTATTTCATATTTGAAGTCTGGCGTCCCCATCCGGTACGGCCTGGAGTATCGACGACTGTCAAGGGCCTTCCGTGGGGCCGCCGGCACGGCCGGCACCGCCGCGGGCAGGGCAGCAGGGCACACTGGCGGGGCCGCCCGGGGCCGCCCGGGGCCGCTCGCCCCGCGCCCGCGCTCCTCCAAGCTCCCCGAGTATCCCGAGACCGCCCAGCAGGGCCGTACCGTTCCGTCGCATTTGGCGGCGCATTGTCCGGGCCGCGCCGATGCAGCGATGCAGGGTGGCGGAGCGTGGCGGAGCGTGGCGGTCCGTGGCGGCGGAGCGGACAGAATCAGGGCCTCTGCGGGCTGCTGAGCTGAGGCTCCTGGGCTCCTGGGGGTGCCTCGATGGAGGCACGCAGGATGCACGGAGTGTCGGTGTCCTGCAGCCTGCCGGCCCTCCACACTCCTGGCGGTGGCCTCTGCCAGAACGGCGTGGTGAATCGGTACTGTTGTCGCCGCAAAAGGGCGCGGTGGTCCAGGGGGGACACCGCACCGCCACGGCACCGCCACGGCACCGCCACGGCACTGCCAAGGCACCGCCACACCGCGCCGAGACGCCGAGACCAGCCGAGACTCGCCGCCAAAGGCCGCCGCGGCCGCCGAGAATGAGTCAGTGCTCTGGAGGCACCGCGCCTCGCACCACTCGCACCGCGCCGCCCTTCTAGCCCATCTCGGCGACGGCCATAACACACAATCACAGCCTCACCTAACCTGGCCTAACTTCACACCTAAACCTCTGACCCCGCCGCGCGCGCCTCTGCCACTCCATGGCCACACGCAAGTCCCCCGCGATCGACGTGGGTTGTTGACCCACAGAAACTTTGTCACCCATAAAGAAGCTCGTCGCTTTGCGGCAGCACTTTGACGAGATGGTGCGGCCGCTGTGATTGTCGGCGACGTCCACGGCTCGGAATGACCCCCGGGCCCTCTGCAGGGTCCTCGTCGTCCTCGTCGCGACGGAGATGGAAGCCACTCATCCGCAAAACGATCCACTTTCTGGGCGCGCTGCTCACACGGCGACACGGCGACGCCCCCGGCGACCGAAGGTCCAAAGGTCCGCCCCCCATTCTCACCTTGGCCCTGAGCACCGCGGTGGGCACGCTGCTTTCATCACTCTGTCTCTCTCGCACGGGTGGGCCATCACGTTCCAGTGCGAGAGAGACTGTTCGGAATCAGTCTGCCGCGAATAGCGCCCCGCCCCGCTGACTGCGAATAGCCACAGTTCACAGCCCTGGCCGGGGGGTGTGAGGGTCAGGGCCAGCCGCCACAGCCACTGTGCGCTGGACCGTGAGGCTGTTGTTGTGTGGGAGGCTCCGCTGTGGCTCGCTGGCCAAGTGCGAGGCGTGAGCTAGCGTGAGCACGGCGGGGGTGGGCTGGCCGGCTGGCCTGACGGGCAGGCCTGACGGGCAGGCCCCGTCCCGGTGCGTGCCTCCTGGTGTCTCGGTGCGCCTCGCCTCCCCGTCCACCCCGATGCCCTCCCTATCTTGATGGTCCTTTCGCCGCGCAGCCGCGTGTCGCTGCAGGACAAACTTTCCGCAGCCCACACTGCAGGGACGCCAGGGACACTGCCCTTTGGGCCGTGGGGCCGTGGGGCCGTGGGGTCGCAGGCAGCCCTTCTACCTGCTGCAGGCACTGCAGGGCCCTGTCCTCGGCCCGGCCCTTCCCGGTGGTGCTTAGGTGTCATGAGATGTTTGCATGTTTGCCTGGGAACGCCGTGAGGACAAACACACGGCCCGTCTGGGGGAGTCGAAGAGTCCGGGAAGAGTCGAATGCCATCAGGGAGTAAAGTCTCCTGCGACTATTTTCTCCCTGCTTGCCTGCAGCCTGCAGGTAGAGGCAAAGCAGGGCCATGCGACAATTTTGTTCGATGTTCACTGCAAGGATGACGCCAGGAAGGCGTAATCGGTGACGTCACAGGGCGCGGGACGGATTCCGGCGCTGCGAAGGGGGTGGGGCCTGACCGCTCGTTGAGGGTTCGGGGTGCGGCTGCTGCCCCTCACCGTCCCCAACCTCCGGCAGCCCAAGCAGCCCCCTGGCAGCCCCCTGGCAGCCCCCTGGCCAGCGCGTCGGCCGTCCGCCACGCCCTCCAATGGCTCGCCGGCGACCACCCGGGGACTGTGCCCCGCCCGTCCGTCCCCACCCTGCCCTTCTCCCGCCGTCGCGGCCAGGCCGACGGCAGGCCGACGGCCACCCAGGTCGCTTCCTCGGGCCTGCCACGGCCTGCCTGCTGCCCTGGCCAAGTGCCCGGTCGGACGGGCCGGGGCGGCGTGGGGCGCGGGGCGCGGCGGGCCATTGCCAGTCTGCTGGTGGGCGCACGCCGACGCCGCGCCACGGAGTGCCACGGACGCGACGCGATACGCCTCCGGGTACCTCCGACCGGCTTCCGGTCATTTCCGGGCCGCCGCTCCGGGGGGCCCAGCCAGTGGCCCCGCCGCCCAGCCTGCCCGGCGGCCTGCCGGACAGCGCCGCGGTGCCGCGGTCCACGACGTCCACGACGTCCACGACGGGCGTGGCACGGCGGTTTCGGGATTCCGGGGCTGCGCGGCCCACGTACCAAGTACGTACTGGCGGAGTCCGTTATGCGTGGATGAGAGTTGTATGACCCCTGCAGCAGGCCGTGCAGGCCGTGCAGGCTGCAGCAGGCGGCCGAGGGCTCCAGGATCTCGGGGAAACCCATCTCGCCCCCACCCCACCCTCGCCGTGTCACCTGCCCGAACTCGCAGCAGCAGAGAAGAAGCAGAGATCACACCCCACCAGTCCGAACCTGCACAAGCAGCGACGTGTCGAGTCCAAACACGGAACACCGCCCGCACTGCAGGCACTGCACTGCAGCACCACGCCCCGACGCCCCGACCGCCGGTCGCGGCGATGACCCTGGTCGTCCTGGCCACTCCACTGCCATCAAAACGCCTCATCAGGAGCGCCTTGTTTTATTGGGACGATGGTAGTGACCACCGTGGTGAAAATGAGGGGAACAGCTTAGATAAAATATTTTTTCGAAGGGGAACGGAGAGGAGAGGTGGGCGGCCTCAGTGACTCGTCCGCTCCTCCCACTTCCCCTTTCTTGTCTCTTGTCCACACTCTTCCGGCGCAGTGCCGCGCAGTGATGGGTCAGTACCTTTCGGTACCCCTCGCTCCGAGTTGGCGCCGATCGCTGCGTCCTTCCTCGCGGCGCGTGTGTCTCGGAGTGGTTGGAGTGGGTTGGCGAGGCCCATTCCGCGCCCCTCGCTTGCTCGCTGCATGTCACGGTGTGTGTCACGGTGGGTGTCACGGTGGGTGTACTTCGCTCCCCCTGCCCCTCCCATTCTGCAGAACTACTGGTGCCGAATTACGGAGGGCTTTTCCTCCGGTTTTCCCGAGAAGGACGCGCCGGCGGGGTTCCCTCGGTTCCCTCGGCCCGGCGGGGCCCGGCACGCTCGTGTCGCTCGGCACCTGCGGTCACTACCTGGCTCACGGCCTGGCGGACGTGGACTGGGGATGCCCGTCGACGGTTTGCGGGGGTCGCACGTGGGTTTGGCCGGCCCGTCCCCGTCGCGGTGCCACGGCGCGGCAGCCCCGGGTTCAAACCCCACCGGGTTCGGTTTCCTTGCCGTGTTCGCTGACCTCCGCCCCGCCCCGGCCACACCGGTGGCCACTCCGGCCGTTTAGCCCGCCTGAATGGACCGGGCCGGCGAACACAGGATGTCACCCCTCCTCCCCATTTGCCTCTCCATCTTCCATCGGATCAAAATAAAATGAAATAAAATCGGCCACCGGCGCGCCGAGGGAGCCGAGGGAGCCGAGGGTGAGGCAGGGCAGTGTGAGGCTCCATTGACCCCCTGGCCAGTGGCCACACCGAGGGCCACACAGCGCCCAGCAGGCTGCCTTCGAAGTGCGCCTCGCTCTCTCGCACCGCCACGGACCGCCCCGCGAGTGCGAGGGAGACGGAGCGACGAAGGGCTGTTCGGAGTGGCAGGGCGGCGCGCAGGGCGAGGCGCTGGAACCCCCGGGCGGCCCCCCGGGCCCCCTGCACGGTTCCCACCCCCTGGGGCGCGGCACTGCATTCAAGGGGTGCGTCGCTGAGGTTGACCAAACAGTCTTTGCGGTCGTGGGGCCGTGGTGGCCGTGGTGGCCGTGTGGGCCGTGGTAGCCGTGTTGCTGCCCACACGCAAGCAGGAATGGGCGCATTGTGCCAGCCATGCGCCTCACGCCCCAGCCTTGCCCCAGGCCTTGCCCCAGGCCCGCGTCGTGGACCCGCACTTCGATATAAGTCACAATTGGCGCGTTGCCGGCCCCCTTTTCTTTCCCTGCTCCACGGGACGGCAGCGCCTCGAGGCGCTTTTCGGTTTCCCGCGTGGGGGCTGCCTCTCTGGCTCTCTGGCGTCACCCTGGTATTTATATCGCGGCGCTCCTCCCCTTTCTTTATCAGGAACGAAAAATAACAAGCATCGGACCAACGTGCTTATCAATCGGGAGAAAGCGGCGATGTCATTGGCGACGTGCAATACTGAAGAAAGTATGTGAAGAAATGGTGGCCGTGAATTATTTTTTTTGTTTGTGTCTTTTGTTTTTCGCCCGCTGATGCCAGAATTATTTTGGCAAGTTTGATATAGAAAATCACCCCATCGGACACGGGCACGACCGCGCGCCGCAACGCGTGGCTGTTGCCGTCTACACTGTAAATTGTCGCGAGCACTCTGGCCGGGGATGCGCGCCGGGCTGCTGTAGGCTGCTGGGCTCCGCGCTCATCGCCAAAAAGAGGAGCACGGCGATGAGCATTCTCGAAGCAGCCTTATCTGTAGTGACTTTAATACACGTCGCAGCACTTCTCTTTTCGGTGGGTCCGTCTGGCCGGCCTCACGACCACACTGTAAGGCCCACGGGGTGGGCAGTGCGCATGGAACGCATCCACGCCGAAGACGGTTCCAGCAGCAGACGGCTCTGTGCACACAATGTATACACAACACACTGTGCACGCGTTTTACGTGGCGCCACCCAAACTTGATGGTGGTCAACGCGGAAAATGTGTTCGCAAAGTGTGCCAAGGCCGGCCAAGGCCAAGCTAGGCGAGGCGAACTGTCTGATTGCGTAGCGTCGCGAAGCGCGCTTTCTGCTCCTGGTGTGTGCCTAGGACTGCGTCCGGATTTTTTTCTGACAGCGCTGTCGTCCCTTCGGACCTTCGAACCAGAGCAGCGTGCATTTCATTGCAAATTTTGAAGTTTTAGTATTTTGTATGCAAACGGCTGGAGATCAGAAAGTTACGCACTGTAAAAAATTCCGTACTTTTGTACGGAAATGGTACAGAAAAATATAGTACGGAGGTACGGAAAAAAAGTACGGAACGTTCCGTAGTTGGCAAGTACGGACGGTCCAGGCAAATTATTGACCAGACATGTTCCGTACTTTTTTCTCACAGTGCGCACTGAATAACTAAAAGTCAACTTTCAATTTAAGTCCTCCTGTGCGAAAATCTTTTTACGGAGACACGGTCGTTTACGGAGGCACGGCCATCCAAAATCTCAATAATGTCAAGTGAGCAGCCTCGGACGCAGGCAGCGCTGGCGGAGACGAGGGCGTGGCGGGGAGGTGCGGCCAGGACCGGACGACCGGACCCGGGAAGCCAGGGAGCCAGAGAGCCGGGGAGGGACCTTGTTGTTGTGCAGCCCCGCCGCGGGCCGCGGGCCGCGCTGTGGTCACCGCGGTCCGCTTATCACCACGGCGTGCGGGGGTCGGTCGCAGGGGTCACTCTGGTCGCCGCGGAACCGCTTATAACCAGTTCACTTGCCGCTATCTTCATGTCACCCGGTGATCGTCTGGCCCCCGCCGAGGGCCGCGCGGGGCCGCGGGGCCGGCCCGCCATGCCGACGATGGCGGCGTGGCGGCTCCGTCGGCCCCCGTCGGCCCACGCCCCGCGCGGCCCCGCGACTACGCGCCGGCCTGCCGCGACCCTGCTCTGCAGTGCTGTGGTGCTGGGCCCGCTGTGCCCGGGAAGCAACCAGCAGCCAGGGGCCCACAGTGGACCGGGCATGCCGGCCACCACTGCCTCTCTCGCACCCCTACGGAACGCCCCAAGAGTGCGACAGAGACAGGGCGACGAGACGAGCCTTCGGAATCGGTCGGCAACGCGGCGCTGTCGCAACAACAGCCATCCCGCGTTTATTAAAATCGGCCGTTTGACGACCCTTGGAGCCCCAGGCCGCCCCAGGCGACGCAGCCGGTGCGACACGCACTCGGGGCGCGGCAGCTGCAGTGCTGCACTCGCCAAGGCGCACGAAGGGTTCAGCAAAGGGGGTGTTTTGTCGCGGTGTTTGCCTACTTTCGGGTGAGAAGCGCTGCCTATTGCCTACCCGACGGGCGCTCGTGAAGGGGGCGGCGGCGCCACGGCCGGGTCGCGTTGTTATTCCCAGTTTACGCACGTACGTTGCACTCGTAGTGGAACCGTGGAACGCGGGCACTACACCGTGAACTCGGGAATCGAGGTTCATGCTGCGGTATTCCCGCCTCCTTGGAAGGCAGCCCGAGGGACAGCGGTCCGAATCCATCGTCAAATCGGTGCTGTTTGCGCTGCTTTCGCTCGGTGGCCCTCCGTACAAAAAGGCGCCCTACACCGCCACGGCCGCCAGGGCCGCCAGGGCCGCCACACCGCGCTTTTTCGTCAGCACAGTGTGCGTCCCGCTGCAGTGCGCTACCGTTCGGGTTGTTTGTTGTGTCAGTGGAGATAGATCCCTCCGGGACGGGCCTCCTCCGTCTCTCTCGCTGCTGTGGCCCCGCGGGCCGGCCCCGGTAGGCCCCCGGGGGTCAGACGGAGACGGTAGACGGCGGCAGTGCGAGGAGGCATCGAGGAGGCATCGAGGAGGCATCGAGGAGGCATCGAGGAGGCATCGAGGAGGCATCGAGGAGGCATCGAGGAGGCATCGAGGAGGCATCGAGGAGGCATCGAGGAGGCATCGAGGAGGACATCGAGGAGGCATCGAGGAGGCATCGAGGAGGCGAGCGCGTGGGGCGCTGGGGGTGTCCGCGCTCGTCCGCGGCTCTCGCACTGCCGGTCTCTCGGTCTCTCTCGCACCCGCACGGAACGTACGGAACGCCCCGTGAGAGCGACAGAGGACGAGCGGCCAAAGCGTTGTTCGGAAGCCCGCTGCCGCGGCCGCCGCACGGTGGGGGGCACGGTGGGGGGCACGGGGCCACGGGGCCGCCGCATGCTGCGCGGGGCGTAGCGCGGCGCAGCGGGGCCGCGCGGACCAGGCCCCTGCCAGGCCGTCGCCACGGGGGGTTTAGTTCTGGTGCTATCACTGCCGCGTGGCCGCGTGGCCGCGTGGCCGCCGGGCCGCCCCACGTCCGAGGAAGAGTAAAACAAGTGGCGGTTTGCCTCAACCGTCGTTCCGTCCGTCTGCCTCGCGTCGCACTCATGGGGCGTTCCGCGCGGGTGCGAGACAGAGACAGTGCAGGCGCTTTTGGGTACTAAGAGCCCGGGCTGCCGCTGCCGGAGGAGCGCCATCCACGCCCCGGCATTGCGGAATGCAGGCCGTGGTCGCCGCGCCGCACTTAGCGTCACTCGGCCTGATCCTGGCGATGCGGCGGCCGATGGGCAGGCCGATAGGCAGGCCGTTGCATCGCAAGCACGCCAAGCACGCCCTCGCGCACTTCCCCAGTCCGCCGCGTCCGGCGTGACGTGAAGGGAGTGGCGTGGCGAGTGGCCCGAGTGGCCGGGCGGGGTGCGGTGGCCTACGGTGCCCTACGGTGCCCCAGTGCGCACGCGGTGCACGGGGCCCTCCCCAGGGCGGCGTCCGGAACGCCACCTGCACCATGCCACCGGCCGCCCTCGGTGCTGTGCCGGCTGTGCCGCGGCACGCCGGGGAAAGGGCCGCCCTCGCCTCGGCCTCGGACTTGGACTTCGGAGGCAGCCTGCCCCTGGCCTGCCCGACAAGACGCAAGGGACGCAAGCTCCGACGCAAGCCGATGTAATGCCGCCCGCGCCCCTCGGCAAGCCCCTCGGCCTCGGCCGTCCCCGGGGCTGTACGGTGTAGGCGCTGCGCCTGGCTGGCCTGGCTGCGCCAAAAGCGCGCGGCCTTTGTTTACGTTGGCGACGTTACGCGTTTATCCGGCCGCGGCATCTCCCGGGCCGCACTGGCCGCACTCTGCACTGCAGACTGATGCCCAAGAGTCGTCGCGTTCTCGTGCATCGCGCTGTCTCTCTCGCACTCGTGGGGCGTCCGGCAGGGGATGCGACAGGCACAAGAGGGTGTGTCTGAACCTTCGGCCGGGAACGGGAATTTAGCGCGACACGGGTTGAACAGTTAGGCAAGCTTTCTTGTTCGGAGTTGGAACCGCGCGCAGCGAAGTGGCAGTGGCGTGCGCAGGGCAGGGGGTCATGACCCTCCGCTTGGACACAAGGCATCCGAGGCAAATCGCGGTACAATCCGCCTGAAAGTAGGCAAAAGGCGTGGCGTGACTCCCTTCTTCTAAAATGTGTGCGCACGCCACTGCGAAGTGGAGCCAACGCGTCTGGCCGTTCCGGGCCGTTCTGGCGGAAGCGCATTCTCGGACCGGACCTCCGCCCTGCCATGCCGTTTCCGCTCCGTGACGACGCGCTGCCGCGCCGCCACCGCATCGCCACACGCGGCGTAATCTACTTGGATGACGTGAAAACGTGTCGGAGATGACGTCCAATGCGCTCCAATGTCGCTCGATTGATGCGATCGCCAGCTGGCGGTGTCGCTCTGGGCTCTCGGCAGCACCCACGAACCGCAGTGCGCGCGCGTAGCGCGTACGCCAAGCGCGGCCAAGTCGGGCCAAGCCAGTGGTTCTCAACCTTAGGGTCGCGACCCCAACCGGGGTCGCGAAATTTTTTTAAGGGGTCGCGGCGATGCTGGGGTCCTGTTTTAGGCCGATTTTAAGCAGCCACTGCGTCTGATCCGAGGCGGGCATTTTGCTCCCTCAACGGGCAATCGGTCTTTGGACCTTCCTTTAGCATGCCTTTGTTACGGAGTGCAATTATCAGTCTTAGTTTGGGAGCAGTATTGTCTCAAAGTTGGCCAAAAAGCTCAGAAATGTCTATGAAAAATCGTGTTTTGGGCCGATTTTAAGCAGCCACTGCGTCTGATCCGAGGCGGGCATTTTGCTCCCTCAACGGGCAATCGGTCTTTGGACCTTCCTTTAGCATGCCTTTGTTACGGAGTGCAATTATCAGTCTTAGTTTGGGAGCAGTATTGTCTCAAAGTTGGCCAAAAAGCTCAGAAATGTCTATGAAAAATCGTGTTTTGGGCCGATTTTAAGCAGCCACTGCGTCTGATCCGAGGCGGGCATTTTGCTCCCTCAACAGGCAATTGGTCTTTGGACCTTCCTTTAGCATGCCTTTGTTACGGAGTGCAATTATCAGTCTTAGTTTGGGAGCAGTATTGTCTCAAAGTCGATCAAAACGGTCGCAAGTGTCTTTGAAAAATCGTTGTGACTATTTTGGTCAACTTTGAGACAATACTGCTCCCAAACTAAGACTGATAATCGCACTCCGTAACAAAGGCATGCTAAAGGAAGGTCGAAAGACTAATTGCCCGTTGAGGGAGCAAAATGCCCGCCTCGGATCAGACGCAGTGGCTGCTTAAAATCGGCCCAAAACACGATTTTTCATAGACATTTCTGAGCGTTTCGGCCAACTTTGAGACAATACTGCTCTCAAACTAAGACTGATAATTGCACTCCGTAACAAAGGCATGCTAAAGGAAGGTCCAAAGACCAACTGCCCGTTGAGGGAGCAAAATGCCCGCCTCGGATCAGACGCAGTGGCTGCTTAAAATCGGCCCAAAACACGATTTTTCAAAGACACTGCTGACCGTTTCGGCCAACTTTGAGACAATACTGCTCCCAAACTAAGACTGATAATCGCACTCCGTAACAGAGGCATGCTAAAGGAAGGTCCAAAGACCAACTGCCCGTTGAGGGAGCAAAATGCCCGCCTCGGATCAGACGCTGTGGCTGCTTAAAATCAGCCCAAAACACGATTTTTCATAGACATTTCTGAGCGTTTCGGCCAACTTTGAGACAATACTGCTCCCAAACTAAGACTGATAATTGCACTCCGTAACAAAGGCATGCTAAAGGAAGGTCCAAAGACCAGTTGCCCGTTGGGGGAGCAAAATGCCCGCCTCGGATCAGACGCCGTGGCATGTTAAAGGAGGGGTCCCGTGGGGTCGCGAAATTTTTCCTGGGGGTCGCGGAAATTTTTGGCTTCAAATTTGGGGTCGCGAGCCGAGAAAGGTTGAGAACCGCTGGGCCAAGCTGAGCCCCCGGGTCCGGGCCGGGCCGTCCGGGCCAACGACCCTTGCGGTTGCCCCCTTCATCGACACACTCACTCACACAGTCGCAAAGGCGCGGACGCGCGGACGCACGCGCCGTGTTACGAGAGTGCTTCTTCTCCCTTCACCGGCCGGCCTCCCCGTCGTCCGCGGACACGGCTCCATCTCCATCGCCTTGTCCGCGTCGTCGTCGCCGGGCTAAACTCGCTGGCGACACGCCGCCCCGCCAGCGAGGGCAAGACGCGGCATGACACCCTCGCTGGGTGGGGCGCGCGTGGGGCGTTGCCTCCAGGTACCGTAGGGTAGCGCACGTAGCGCACAGCATTTGGGGCAGCCCGGCCAGGCCTTTCCCCAGCGTGACTGGCACACTGTCGGCCACCCCAGAGGCCACCCCGCGGCACCGCGCCAGACGCGAGCTGCCGATATGTACTTCCATGTTGCATGCGAACATTTCCATAGGGCAGCGGTTCCCAAGCCCAAGACCACTTTTTCGGGTGTAGACGCCATAAGGCATGGATTTCAAAACTAACTTCTAACGCCGCTCGTCCGCCCCTGCCTCGTCAGTGAGGGCGGAAAGAAACGGGGAAAACAAAGTCCAGGGGATCCGAAATTACCCAATCAACACGCTCACTCTGCCCTGCGCTGGCCTTTGGCCGGTGGCTCGGCCCCTGGCGCGGCGCGCCGGACGGGATTCCCTGGGTGACCTTCCCTGTGATCCTCATTGGGGAGGCGAGAGACGCCCGCCCGCCCCCGAGCGAGCTGCCCAGACAGCCAGAGCGACCGTCGGTCTATCTCTCTCGCACCGCAACGGAGTGCCCGTGAGAGCGAGAGAGAGACCTCGCCCACTCGGAATCAGCCGTGTGCCAGCAGCCCCAACGACCTGCCCTACCCCAGCGAGGGCCTGCTGCCCACGGCTGCCTGCTGGCGTCGCCGTCGACGCGGCCGGCCCCGGCTTATCCCGTAGCGAATGTCGCTGCGATTCGCCCCGGGCAGGATTCCCGGCCGCGGGGTGCGTCAGGACCCGTCGGGACGGCCAGGATGCGTCAACCCCCGCGTCCGCGATTCCCATAGGCTTCCCCCGCGTTGTCGCATCATCGAACATGCTAATGGCGCGCGGCCCGCCCGCCAGGCAGCCCACCTGCCAGCCCCGCCACCCCCACCCCCGCGCCAAGGCACTGCCAAGGGCCGCCGCCGCGCCGCCGAGACGCTCCCGCTTCTCACCTCACCCTTCTCACGGCCGGCCGGCCGGCGTGGCGTCGGCGGCATCGACTGATAGTCGCCATTACGATCGATATGCAAAGTGCTGAAGGGTGCCTCCACCGCGCCGCGCCGCCTTCCGCGCGGACAATGCGACCGGTTGGCGGTGCACGCGGTGCTCGCGGTGCAGCAGCCCGGCGGGGCAGGCCCTCTCGCTCCGTCTCCCTCGCACCCCTGCAGTGCCCCCGCAGTGCGGGAGAGACGGAGCACGCTGTTCGGAATCGGCCCGGCCGACTGGTTTGCCGCGGCTCATTTGGGCGACACGGACACGGCGTGCCGCGGCGCGCGGAACGTCGCGGAACGGCGAGGCGCCCCGAGAGGCGAGGCTGCACTTGAACTGCACACACGCGATAGCCATCGCGGCACCGCGGCACCGGGAATTTCGGAAAATCAAACAGTCCCGTATTTGGCGAGCGGACTTTACCCGGCGGGACTCCCGCGTGGCTTTCTCCCGGGGTCGCTGTGCCTGCTCTGGGCGGGGCGAGGCCGGCCGGACCCCGGTAGCACCGGTAGGCAAGGAAGGGCGCAAGCGGCGCACGGCGGTCAAATTACCCTTGAGGTGTTGTTCGAATTTGGGTCGCTTATCGCATCGTTGCTTCCGCCGGGGCTTTGGTTGGCTCTGACCTGCCCGGCCCGAGACGCCCACGTTGCCGTCCTAGCCGCTTCAGAGGCAAGCAGGGCGCCTGCCAGCTACACCGCGACGCCCTGTATACTACGTGGAGAGGCTTTCCGCGGTTTTCCGGCATTCCCGACCACCGCAGCGCACCGCAGCGAGGGCCTGGGCCGGGGCCGTACCCTCGGCAAGCGGCAAACAGCCCGTGGTTGTGACCCCGTGGAAAGCCACCCGTTTTCCCCGTATCCACGCGGAGGTGCTGAGGCCTAACAGCTCGGTATTCCCTGATCCCTTGATTGGTCGCGGAAAACTGTCGCGGGGGTACGCGGTCGCGAGGCCCCGGGACCACACTGGAAACAACAAGAGAGTTTGGCATGTGTGTCAGGACTGAGCGCGAGTGACTTGACATGTGTGTGGGATTGGCGTGTGTGGAGACGTGGCCGGAGCTTTCACGCTGGACTTGCCCGGCTCGGCGTCGCCAGGCATCGCCCTGGTGCGCCGGGAAGGACGGACGGACTCTCCGGACGCCGTTGTTGGCGGACTCCGAGGGCCATTCCGTGCGAGCTGTGCGGGCCACCCCCACAGCCCGGCCAGGCCCAAGCCCAGGGCATTACGCGTGCATGCGTCCCCGTTCATTCCAGGCCCGCCCCGCCCCGCCCGACTCCGGGGTAATGCGCCCGGAGCCTCGGAGCGCCCCGGGCTCGGCCCGTGGGCCATTCCAAACTCCTGGCCCGCCGCCCCCGCCCCCGCCCCGCCACACAGGGCACACGGGTCGAGCCGTCCCCGCTAGAAGAGCCCGTCCGACGCACTCATTGTCTGGACGCAGGCCTAAAAGGAGGGTGGGGGTGATATGTAGGGTATGGAACACATTATGTGGTACCCAAAACATTCTAACATTCAAAACGGGCTGTCCCTCGGTGCCGGGGATCGGCGTCGGCCCGTCCGACCCGGGGCCGGTCAGAGCGGCGGGGTTCGGCCGACGTCCCCGTCGGCGCCTCGACCCTCGGCCCTCGACGTCAGCGGGGCGTCGTGGAGGGGTCACGCCCCATTAATTAATTAAGATAGAGGCGCCAGGACCGTTCTGGACCGCTTTACGGCAAAAGCGAGATCCGAGCGGAACTAATCTGAAGGAGAGCGGTTGGTGCGTAAAATACGCGGGGAGAGGAATACTGTATCGGAAAGTCTCGTCTCGGGACGAAATGTGACGCGATACACGTCTGATGCGCGGCGGCTGGTCGAAACCGCGGTCGTTTTTCAGCCAAACTCTATTTTTTTCTGCGCTCGTTTGCCTGGAGGGGACGCGAACCTCGGCCCGGTGGCTCGGCTTGGCTGTCCAGCATACCCAGCATGCACCGCGACTCTCACGTCGCCCCGGTGGCTCTGTTGGCTCATTCCGAGCTGATGCCGCCACGATAGCGCAGCGCGCAGCACCGGCCTGCTCAATACACGGCACACTTTGATGAGCTGCCTGAGCCGGCCTGGGATGGGCCATGGCAGCCATGGGCCTACCGACCGGCTTTCGCTTTGGCTGGCTTCGCGAACGCTGGTATGGCCTCTGGTATGGCCGCGGCCCGCGGGCCCAGCGCGGCCCAGCGCGCCAACGCGCTCGCCAGTCGGCCCGCGGATGGCAAAATACGGCGATGCGGGGCCGCGGGGCGGGGGGCGCGGGGGCGCTGGCGCTCCGCGGCGCGGGCTTCCCAGGTGGGGTCGCTATTTCCGGCACTTCTGGACCGCGTCCACTCTATTTATGTGTTTGCCACGCACGGCCAGCACGGCCAGCACGGCCAGGCCGCCGCATGCCTCGCAGAGGCCGCGATGGCCGTGATAACGATGCGGAGCCGCGCAGCAACGCGCAGCAACGCGCTGCCAGCCGCCGACGGCATCTCCCCAGCCCACAGTTCCGCCTCGCGGCGCAGCGAGCGCAGCGCAACAGGGGATGTTGAAGCCGATTGTTGATGCGCGCCACCCTGGGCCAACTGCAGCCCACTCCCCCGCCGCGCCGCGGCCGCGACCAGACCTACCCGTCGGCACCTGTTGCAGCTTGGCGCCGCCGGGCCCGGCCCGGTCGCGGGGAGGCGAGGGCGCCCACGGGCCGCGCACTGCAGCTGCAGCGTAGAGATTCGTGAAAATGGATGCATGCTCCAAAGCGTCACGGTGCTGGAGCAGCCCCCGTCGACGGCCTTTCCTGACGGTCCAGTGTCCCACCCCCACCCAGGTGCGCCCCGGGGAACGACCAACGACCCCGCCGCCGCGCCCCCATACAACGAGAGCCCCATTCTCCGCACCGCGTCGCGACACGCCGAGGAGCAACGACCCCGAGGGAAAGGCGGCGGCCCCTGGCACGGCCCCTGGCACGGCGGCGACGTCCACCCGCCGACCGGACCGGACCCGACCGCCAATCCGCGGCGGGGGTGGCATCGTCGGCACCGCCGGCGTCGCTTCGCTGGCGGGGCGGGAACCGGGAATCCCGGACTGGAGCCGCCCCCGCCGCGCCGCCACCACCGCCGCGCGCAGAACGGCGCAAAGCCACCCCCGCCGTCGCGTGCTCGCGTGCGCAATGCACATGTCACTCCCTTCCCCCTCCCTGCCTCGGCGTGGTGCCGGCCCGCCAGGCCGCCGGGGTGGGGCGGGCGGTGCGGAGCGGCCGAGGACGTGCCTCCCTGCGCCCCGTGAGTCCAAATCTCAAGTCAGTCGTCGACACTTCCCCAAACCGAGTGGACACGCATACCGCAGAGAGCCGTCCGCGTCCGCCCGTCTGTCTTTACGTCCGGGCCCAACAGTGTGCGAGCGAACGTCAGTCACGTCAGTGCCCTCCCGGCAGTCCGCGGCAGTCCGCGTGTGCGTCACGAGTGCCCCACGTGTCTGAGCGCGTGAGTGCTAGTGGTCCTTGCAGTGCTTCACGTCCTTTTGGATTTCGACGACGGCGTTCGTCGCCCTCCGCGTCCATCCTCGCAGCAGCCCAGTGTGTAAGTGTAGCCAGTTAAGCCCCCAAATCCCCCAAATTCGCGACTCCCCTTACAGTGGCGGCTGCGCCCCTAGTTCTGGCGGCACGCGCTCACGGGCCGTGGCTTGGCCGCCTTGGGTCGCCGTGGGCCCCGGGGCTTGCCCTGCCGTGCCGTTCGGCGAAGCGGCGCCACTTCGGCGAAGCTAGGCGAAGCTAGGCGAAGCTGGAAGCAGATCGAGCAGGGCGCGGCCGCGTGATCGCCGTGATGCGCGATCCCAGACGACGCGGCGCACTGCTGCGTCCGGCTGGAGACCCTGGAGGCCCTGGAGGCCCTGGAGGCCCTGGAGGCTGGTGGCGCTGGGGTGGCCGCCGTCGACGAGGAGGTACTGACCCCCTCCGGAACAAGAGAGTATGTTCAAGTGACTCTGGCTGCCTGGGCCCCTGGAATGCAGTCGGTGCGTGGGCATGCCGCACGTTGCTCTGCTGCTCTCGTCCTAGGTCGCCCACTGCCCCCCGCAACTCTTTGGCCGGCGGCCTGGCGGTCAAAGGAGCCGTGCGGAGGCCGGGGGCGGGGAGGGCAATTTCGGCACATTAGCATTATGTCACAGGTGCCGAGTCGTCGGCCGAGCCGTCCCGCCCGTCCGCCTGCCCCGCCCACCGCGCCGTACCCGCCCCCTCCGAGGGCCCACCCAGGCCACCGGGCCCACCCTCGGCAGGGCGGCGCGGCCCGGCGCGGCCCGGCGCGGCGGTCAGCCTCCGGGCCTCCGGCCAGTGGGGAGTGGGGGAAGGGCGAGGGGCAGGCTTGGGGCGCCCCACCCCGTCCCCCACCCCGTCCCCCACCTCGTCCCCCACCTCGCCCGGCTCCCCAGCCAGGGCGTCCGCCTCGCCTCGTCCCCGGGAGATAGTATACAAACACAGCCGCCGTCCCCGGCAGTCAGTCAGCGGCGGCTCGCCAGTGCGGTGGCAGCGTCGTGCAGTGTGTCTTGCTTCGTCTCGTCCTGCGCATCTCCTGATCGTGATCGCGAAGTGGACGCGCCGTGCCCTGTGCCCCTCAAGTTCGCCTTGTGGTAGTGCTTCCCCTGGAAGCTGTCTTCTCGCATCAACATGTGCCTCAGTGTCTCCTCCCCCAGTGCCGGTACGACGGGCAGCCTGTTGCCTTCTCCGCCTCCCCTTGTTTTCGGATACGCCAGCCCTGGAGTCCCTGGATCTAACTTACAACGCAAGTGCTAAGTGTTTTGGTTCATGTGCGCAGATTTCGGGCCGGCTTCCCCCAGCCAGCCGCACGGTTCGCCTGGGTCCGCCGCTTCCGCGTCGTTCGGACACTCGTGGAGCATCTCCATGACCATGGGAGAGATGGTGACTCCCCGATCGCCCTTACAGGTAAGCACAGCCAACATACCATGAGTGTCTTACAAGCGGTACCGAGGACTGTAAATGTGAGAGATGTTGGATCTCTTAATGTTGGGTAGTTTTCTTTTGAGACGCACCAAATTCATTAAGCACAGGGCGAATGTTAAATTAAGATCCCGCATGAGTTTTATGCTGGATACTGTATTGAAAGGGGGTCTTTAGGTAGTGTCACTAAATTCTTTATTTAGTACAAGTATATGGCTCCGTCGCGATCGTGATTAAATTTCCACCGAAACAAAATTCCTCGCGGGCAAATGGTGCTTAGCGGAAGCCCGCAGGTATTGCTGCTATAAGCGCGGAGGAGGCAGGATCAGGACGAGGTTCTCATCGCCGTTTCGGTGTCCCTCCTTATTGACGCAGTGTCGCGTCGCGGGGCTTGTCCGCCCGTCGCGTCTAGCCGCGTCCTGGAGCTGCCACCCCCACCCCACCCCTTCCCTGACCTAGGCTGCCCGCCCGGCCTGACTGGCCCGGCTCCGTGGCACTCCGTGGGTGGCGCGCGGGCTTGTGCTTTTTACGCCACCTCAAACACTGGAATGGAATGGGCGACTCTGTGCGGACCTGGCTTCGCAGCTTGGCCTGGCTTTTGGCACATAAAGGCGAGGCATTGTCGGGGGCCGGTCCGGGGCCGGTCCGGGGCAGGGGGGTTAGCCAGCAGCATGCGGGTGGCACGGCAGGCACGGCCGCCGGGGATCAGCGTGATGCCCGAAATCCGTGTCTGCCAATTGCTTTAGTTTTGCCTGCAGATAAAAGGGGGGTCGTGGATTGAAAAGCGCAGCCCGGCCGTCCGCGCCGTGTCGAGCCGCGGCTCATCCTTGCTTCTTCTTCGAGGGGGTCCCGTCGTCCCGTCGCGGTGGCGGTGGTGGCCCGGGGGGTTGCCAGCTGCGCGGCGGCTGCCACAGCGCTGCCACGGCTCGGCGCTCGGAGATGGAAACAAAAGAAAACTGAGTCGTGTCATCGCGGGCGGGGAAGGGTAGGGGCGCAAGTGCGGCGCTGCACGTGGGCCCCACGTGGCGTGGCGTGGCGCGGCGTGGCGCGGCGCGGCGGTGCACCCCCGGAGCGGCGAGCTGCGCGGGGCCAACCGCGCGGCGTGATGCGCGATCATCGCGTCGCGATATTTTTATTGCCAGTGTCGCGGGGGGGGGGGGGAGAAGGTTGGGGAAGGGGGAGCAACTTTGCAGCGTCTCGCATCTCCGTCATCCGTGCCGTGCCCACGGTGTGCCCACGGCGTGCTCACGGTGTGCCACGGCCGTGCCGCGTCGAAGCGCAGCTAATAAGGCTTTGAGTCTCTCCGGTGGTCCGCCTGCTTGACGTGGGACGTCGTGGGACGGCGGGGGAGGAGGGGGAGGGGTCAGAAGGGGATCCCCCCCAGGGTCCCCCCTCCGCGTGCTCCCCTAGTGCGCCTCTGCGTCCCCTACCCTGTCGGGGTCCCCCAGGGTCCCCTAGGGTCCCCTAGCGGCCCAGGGGCCGATGCGAGGCGATGCTCCGAGGTGCGAGCGTCAGTGTGTGTGTGTTCCCGAGGTCCCTTTGTCGCCGGCCGTGTTGTTGTGAGTGGGATCGAGGCGGATGGGACGGCTCCAATGGGGACCCCCGCGTCCCCCGGGGTGCCGATGCAGTGCGCGGCCGAGGTGCAACCCGGCCCCGCCGCCCCGCCGCTCCGCCACACACCTGGCTGCTGAGCTGCCGGAGCTGGCTCGGCTTTTGACTGCCTCAGGGAGCCCTCTTGCGGTCTTGCGGTCGCCTCAACAGCGCATCCATTGCGTTGCCTTTGGTTGCCATTCTGCGACTCACAATGCCGCCGCCTGCTGCCTGCTGCCGGGTCGCTGTCAAAGGCCGTGTTGTGCCTCGGCTGCCTCGGCCACCGCCTTTCATTGGACGAAGCGACGGGCTGGGGATGTGACGGCAGTGACGGCCAGCTTTTGGCAGCCGCACTGACACGCGCAGGCACTCGCATGGGCCTATCGCCGGCGTCTTATCGAAACGGAAGCTCTGCGCGACTGCCGTGGGCTGGCTGCTGGGCTGGCCGAAGGGGGTGGCGGTCAAGGCCCGCCGTCAAGGCAGTGCTCGTCGCCGTCGCCGAAAGTCAGGAAGACAAACCCAGCTCCGGGCCGAACGTGGCTCGTGCGTGTCGCACGCCTTGTCCGACGTTTTTCCGCCGAGAAACCCGAGATTTGGTCGGGGGCCAATTTCGGGTTACACCGATTTCCGCCACTTGAGGGGGCTCCTCTCTCTTTCCCGGGATGGGGTTGCTGAATGGAGGACGCGGACCCAGCGGCCCGGAGGCCGGAGGCCCGGAGGTGTGCCGGAGGATCGAGTAAAACAAAAAACGAGCGCCGCAGGGAAATCGGAGGAGTGCTGGTCCGGAGTCCGGAGTCCGGAGGGGGCGAGGGAGGGGCGAGGGAGGGGCGAAGCCCATTACAGGGGGCTGGCCCTGCAGGCCCTGCAGGCCCTGCTGCCCGGGGCCTGCCTACCCGTTCAGGTACCGGCGGCCTTACCGCCGGCCGGCCCTCGGGTCACGTGGCGCCAGGGTGGGGCAGGACGACGAGCAGGACGGCACGCCGAGGGGGTCGGCGAGGCAGACAGCACTTTCCGGTGGGGCAGACCGGCCGGTGCAGAGTGGTGCAGGCGGGCCGGTGCCGCCCCCGCGGGTAGAACTTGGGCGGCTCGGGTACCCTCCTCGTCTTTCGCTGGCCGGGCTTCGGCTTCGGCGGCGTTCGGCGCCCCCGGGCGCGTCCGGAGGCGGGAGATGCAAGGGTTCTTCTTGAAGGCCCTTCCTGCTACAGCTGCCGAGCGCCCTGGAGTGGTACGTGTATTCGCTCATTGGGCGACGTGGTCGATCCGATCCGGGCGGACTTGGCGGACGTGCACGTCAGGTTTGCTTGATGGTTCCATCGGCTGCTCCGCGACGCTGCACGGCACGACGGGCGTGCGGTGGATGGCGCCACTAAGGACCAGACGCTGGAACGAATGCGTTTCACGGGGCTGAGCCGTCGACCGGGTCCTAACGTTGCGAAACGGCCCAAGGGCGGGCCTCGGGCCTCGGCGGGGCGCCCAGTGGGGTGCAGCACCGCCATGCACTGCGCAGCCCTTATCCATCACGGCTCTAGGGCGCTCGTTAGTGAAGCGTGGCTCTGGCGCCACCTCCGCCTCCTGGTCCTCGTTCGGCCTCGCTGTTCTCCAGAAGTAAAGAAAGTTTACATATCGGTCGGTGTTTCCGTACTGCGGGGAATGCGCGCGCTTCTCTCCGACTATTTGCTCTGGTCTCTCTCTCTCGCCGATAAGCTAGACAACAATGCCATGCGGGCGCCTCGGCTGCCTCTGCCGCCGCGGCCCAGTTTGAACACATCAGGTGGAGTACGCGCAGTTCTCGACTGCTTCTAAGCGGTCGTAACCGACTGCAGGGCACGTGCTATCTGCACTACATGAGCGCCACGGCCTCGATTTCACGCCCCCCCCTCTTTTCCCCTGGAGCCTAATTCCCTCCATCATTACACGGGGTGGGTTCGAGCGGCCGGGATACCTGTAGAGTCCCTCGCACCCATTAATTATTTTCTGATGATTACGGTGCGCCGGGATCGGGGTGAGGGTGCGCAGAATCGGTACGCTGCCGCCGAAAGTGCCCTGCCCCGGCCGTGGGCTCGCCGTGGGCCGTCCCCCCCGATGGGCTCGCCGAGTGTGGCGCCCGGGCCGACGGCGGCACGGCGGCACGGCGGCATCATCCTCGGCGGCCCGACCTACGCCCTTCTGGACGGCCCGGTTCGCCTCTGGCGGTGATGTTCCAGAAACGCCCGTGTCGGAGTCCACGGAGTCCACCCCGGCGTGGAAAGTAACGCCGCCGCGAGAGGGGAAAAGGGGGGGGGGGGGCGACGCGCGGGGGCGGAAATCGGCCGGGACGTTGTCGTCGGGGAATCTGAACGCACGGCGGCACGGGACGGCCGGCCGGCGGCGTGCGGGGGGCCCAAGCCGAAGGCCCGAAGCCCAACTGGCTCGAGCTTTGCTTTGCTTGGCACGGCTCTGGGGTTTTCGTTTGTTATTTGCTCTGCGTGCGTGCGTGTGTGCGTGTGTGTGTGTTTGCCCGCGCCCCCACGGGCCCGCCACGCCGCCGGGGCACGTCGGGCACGTCTGCCAGCACGCCCCGTCGCCCCGTGCCCGTCCTAGTCCTGTAGAGGGCCTCCGACTGGGCAGCGCCGACAGGCAAAGCCGCTCGGACACGCCGTGCGCGTTGTGCACCGTGCCGGGTCCGCGGCCGTTTGGGGACCGCCGTGCGCACCAGTATTTGGTATTTGCAGTGCGGCGTTTTGACGGAAGATTCCTTATCTTGGGTTGTGCCGCCCCGCCGCTGCGGTGCCTCCCCGGCCCGGTAAAGTGCCGCTGGCGGGGCAGTCTCGCCATGTAATGCTTGCATTACGTGTTTGTGCGTGTGTGTCTGCGCGTTCGTGTGTGCGTGTGCGGCGGAGGCTGCAGCTCCAATCGGGCTTGTCTTGTCAGCCCTCTCGCCCTCGCAGCGCCGCCGCCGCCCGGTAGCGCGCGGCACTTTACAGAGCGTGAAAAACGTTTTTGGTGACTGAAAAAACTGTCGAAGGGGAAGGGGGCGGTTTAAGGGGTGTGTGTTTATGACACGCGTTTACGAGAGCGGGTAGCGAAGCCAGATTTCGACTTTTCTCGTATATTTTTCGGTCGCGCGGCGTTTTGGCTCTTTGGACGTCACGGCCCCGCCCGGTGCGACTCATTATCCTGTTGATTTATTGTGATGTTTCTGCGGGGGGGGGGGAGACTCAGCCCTTGCCGCTGCCGTCTGCGGGGACCTAAGGGGACTGCAGGGCGGCGCTGCCGGCCATGTGTGTTTTTGTGTTTTTGGTGGTTTCTGGGAATGTAACGTGATCTGATTGTGTGTTGCAGAGCGACAGTGAGGGTAGCACCTCCAGCCTGGAGCTCGGCTCTGGAGTGGCCGGCATCGCCCTGAACGGCACCCCGCCCCCGTCGCCGGCGTCTTCCGAGGCCGTCAAGTGCAGGTGAGTCGAGTCCAAGTCTCCTTCCGGCGACAATTTGGGTGTTCCCCAGCAACGCGAGCAACGCGTGGGAGGAAAGCGTGGGAAGGCTCGGGCCAGATCGGCCCAGATCAAAATGCACATCTTTTAAGACTTTTCGAAATTCATAATGAGTCCTTTGGCAAAGGGCCGCCCTGTGCTGGCTCACCCCGTTCGCTCCAAATAGTCTTAATAAAAACTGGGCCCATGTTGTGGGGCGGAGCAGGCCGAGTTTGGGGTTGCCTTTGCCTTTTCGGAGCAAGATAAAAGGAAAATGTAAATACGTGATGGGAAGTGGGAGGGGAGGGCCGTGAGGGCGAGGGCCGTGCGGCCGTGCGGGGCGCCTGGCCTGGCCTGCAGGTCGGGCTGGCCTAGAGGCTGGCCTAGAGGCTGGCCGATCCGGTCCAGCCAGGCTCGCACTGCTCGCACAGCCGAACATGATTTATACATGAGGCTGTCTCTCTCCCACTCGCGGCAAAACGGGGACGAACAATGAGAGCACCGCGTTTGGTCCGGAATCGAGATTTGGCGACTTAGCGTGTCTCGATAGAATTGCAATTTGCATCGATTTCCTGTCCGCGGTCCGGCGGTGCGATTGGTGCGATGCGCTCAAGGCTTTCCCACGGCCACGTTTCATCTCGTCATGCTAATGAGGAAAAGACCCGGAATCCAATTCCCCTTTCTTTTCTGCCGCCCGCATAAACGGCTTGTTTGGTCCCGTTGCGAGTTGCTCTCAGACCTCAGTCGCATCGGCGGCCTGATTTATTTTTCAATTATCACACCCCGGTCTGCCGATCGGCCTGTCGCCATCAGGCTGCGCAACGTTATTTACGGCCAACCCGTTCAAACATGAAGCCAAGCGAAGCCAAGCGAAGCCCTCCCACCTCCATGCCGCCTGCGGTGGCGAAACTGTCCAACTGCGGGCCGCGCTCCGCCGTTCCTCTAGTTACTGGTTCTAGTGTTCTAACGTGGACCCTTTTCTTTGATTCCGCAGATGGCAGCACTGTGGCTTGTGGCTGGCCAACCTGGACGCCCTCGCCCTCCACGTGACGCTGGCGCACGCCGCCGCCGGTCGCGGGGGGCTGTTCTACTGCGGCTGGGAGGGCTGCTCCCGCGGCCACCGCGGCTTCAACGCGCGCTACAAGATGCTGGTGCACGTCCGCACCCACACCAACGAGCGCCCCCACCGCTGCTCGCAGTGCGACAAGAGCTTCAGCCGCGCGGAGAACCTCAAGATCCACGCGCGCTCGCACACTGGTGAGCGGCCGTACACATGCCCCGTGCCCGGCTGCACCAAGGCCTACTCCAACTCGTCGGACCGCTTCAAGCACACGCGCACCCACGCCGTGGACAAGCCGTACGTGTGCAAGGTGGAGGGCTGCCCCAAGCGCTACACGGACCCGTCCTCGCTGCGCAAGCACGTCAAGACCTACCGCCACTTCCCCAGCAGCGCCAGCAGCACGCACTCCCCCGTCGGCAGCCCCGCCGCCAGCGACCTGGACAGCCCCGGCAGCGACCCTCACGGCAGCCCCAGCCCCCGCGGCAGCCCTCGCGGCAGCCCCAGCCCCAGTTCCGACGAGGAGGCGTCCACCCGCAGCGCCTTCCGCCCCGTCGCCCCCCTCGTGTCCCCCTCCGCCCTGGAGCGACTGGAGCGGCCGCCCCTCCCTGGCGAGTGCCGCGGCATCCCCATCAAGAAGGCCATCAGCGCGAGGGTGCGCGCCGTGCGGCACCACGACCTCCTCGCGGCCGGCGGCAGCAGCAACAGCGCGCGGTCGTGGGCCGGCGGCAGCGTGTGGGTGGGCAGCAGCGGTACCACGTCGCCAGACGCTCTGTCGTTGTCCATGTCGCCCAGCTCGTCGCCCTCGCCCTCGCCCAGCAGCAGCAGCGGCAGCGCCGTCGCCCCCGCGGACTGGCTCGCTCATGGCTCCCTGCCCATGTACTCATCGCCCATGAACTCGCCGTCACCACCTTGGCCCTGGGGCCCAATGATGTCCTTGTGGCCCATGGCCGCGGCCGCCGCCTTCGCCCCCGCGCACGCCCACGCGTCCCAGGTGCACGCCCAGACTACCATGCCCGCCATGCCCCTGCCCATGGGGCTGGTGGACCATGGCAAGCACCCCACAGCCAGTGCGGCGCAGGCGGCACCTCTGGACCTCACTATGACGAGGCATTGAGCATTGAGGGAGGAGTGAAAGGTATTTTGGAATGGAACTCGCTAGAGTGTTACTTTAATTTATTGGGGTCGTGGCAGATGAGCCACATCTTGCTCCCTACCTGAGTCAATGTGTTCATGCTATAAGTTTATTGATCTGTGACTAGTTAATGATCGCTCAATTTTTTTCCTGTTATAATGTTGTACCTGATTATCTTCTTGACTGTTTGTTCAAGTGACGAGGTCTGATTTCTCGTTTACTTTCATTGTCATGAAGTGAGTAGTTATATGTTACATTAGATCTTTATATTTTCTCTGAACTTGTGTATTGTGCCTTATTACCTCAGAGATACTGTTATGGCCCTCCATAAACATGTTCCTCTCACTTGTTTTGCAACTTTGACTTTGCAAATTGTTGAGTGCCATTGTAAATGCTTAGTTCTGTATTTTTATATGTAAGTCTAATTTTCATGGTCTGAATTGAACTGTTGCAAGAAGTATGACTTGTCTGTATTTATTTACAATGATGTGCAATTCACAATAAACTTGTGATATATTTTAAAAAGAATGTACTGATGGTTTTCTTACTTGCTTTTTTATGAAAAGAAACAAACATTTTTGGAAGAAACAAAACATTTTATTCAACATACTGACTATGCTATAACATTCCTAACAATAAACATTTACCAATAGAGGCAAGACCTCAATACTACATTTGAAAATAATTCAGTTCTTGAATGTTTGAAACATTTCAGCTAAACACAAAAATATCTGTTATAAAGCAGTCCAAATTTTCAAGAGCACAGCACTTGTTTTATCACATACACCCCAACATCAAATTGATTACACAAATAATCAAAAACTACTATTGATAAACAGCACAAAACTCTTGAAAGGTCTCCAATGAAGGAGAAATAATTGAGCTGGATCTTTAGGTATACATGTGTAATAACAGCATAAAATAACATTATAACATCAACATACATAGAAAAGAAATTTGGTTCAAAGGGACTTCAGTTTCTTGGCACAAAAGGAAACAAATGGGTGATCTACAATTACTTAAAATTTAGATTTTGGAATGTAAGCTGACATGCAACTGCTTAAAAACAACGTTTATCACCTTCATAAGAATAAGTACATCAGTCCATCTCATGAAGGTGGCATGTGTTCTTTGGATATCACAAATTAAATTACCCTTTCCCCTATCTAAATATCAGTTTAAAAATAAGGTACAATTCATAACGCTATCTAGTGTAAAATGCAACAGGTACCAATGGTTTGCAAATAGACTGACTAGACAGATATTATTAACAAACAATCAATCCATCCAATATTTTTTAAAATTCTTAGCATGCAGTAGCTATAGCAAGGATATTATTTTCCTCCTCCCTTCTTGCTTTTATTCTTCCATGGGCCACTCCCTGGAACTTGTTTTTTGAGCCTGAAGAATTACAAAAAATTGCATGTTTAGAAGGTAGTTTCAAATCTTGTGCTAGGATTGAAAATAAGAACTTTCTTACCTCCTGTCAGAGATTCCCTCCTCATCACTTTCACAGTCTGCCTTCCTGCAATGAGATAGAATGTAAAAATGTCTTAAAAACCCTCTTTCATCTAAGTGCAAATAGTATGGGTACTTACCGCTTTGACTGCCTTGAAGGACTAGAAAGGCCACCCACTGAAGGGGGTACAAGTATATCCTCCATGTCATGATGTCTTTCTGTATGGTTTAAAGTTAACTGAAGGGTGTCGGGGCCATCATGTGCGAGTAGTAAATTGGAAGTGTTCGCCTGAAAGAGCAAACATGGAACAAATGTCATTCAAACATACCTTATTTTAAATTCTCAGTGATAGCTTTCTTAGAGTCAAAGAAATAAATGTGCAAAAATGCAAATACAGCAAGAAAAAAAACATCTTACCATCATCAAAGAGGAGACAAAATATCGACTAATCTCTCTATGATCCATTCCTTTAACGATATCACTGAAAGGTAAAGTTTGGCCAACATTTTGGAAGGAATTGATAATATTTGTACCATACTCATGCACATCAAATTTTGTTTGCTGCTCCTCTCCAGCAAGTTTGGTTTGAATGAAATGCCTCCAATTTGATACACCTTCACTGTCTACAACAGTCTGCAATGTGACATGTATAAAACAAATGAGAGTTTTATTTGCTCTTGACACAATTAAAAAGACGAAAGTTCTAAATGGTTACCTTCTTAATGGCATTAAAATCCTTTTGGATCTTCTCTTGAAAAGACAATATATTGTCATAATTATCATTTTCATTACTATTTGTTAGATCAACGTCTCCCGTTTCATTAAAGTTATCACCATTATCATCTCCTGTTTCATTAAAATTATCACCATTGTCATATTCATTGGTATCAGTGTCTGGAATGCAAGGTAAAGAAAATAAATCAGAGGTCCTATAATCAACAGCACAGAATATATATCTTCAAAATGGAATCAGCTTTACCAGGTGAATCATCAAGGACGACCTCTTCAAATCCCAGAAAATCTGGAAATACATCACAAAATTACATCAAAGGAAGCGTTCACTGCTTATGTTATTAAATTTGAGTGATAAATATGGGGTGGTCCTAAAATCAACAGTAAAAGTACTAAGATGATTCGTACCTGTCTGATTTTCTAACAGAGAAACTGGAGTAAACCCCTTATCTTTTTCTTCTGTAAAGAAATTGTTTAAATTACAACAAAATTAATGGTTGCGTATAGCTCAAAGTATCAGAGCTACATTAGGACCCTATTCTGGTGACACATACCCAATTTATATCTCTTTTTAATGTACTGCACATGTTTACTAATTAAATTTTTGTCTCCTTTTTTGTTTGACATTGGAGGAAGAAGGCCGTCCATTTTAAGCTCTCTTTTCAAATAGTCGGAGAATAAAAATAGTGTAATATTTTTTTCCGGTTTGCCACCTCGCAGGCCCTGTAAAATTAACCATAATATGTTATAAGGTAAAGGGGAAACTATTTAAAAGGTTAAGCTTAAGGAAAGAAAAGCAAAAAAATTACCTTCTTTGTTAACTCATACGGAAGTTTAAACATAACTTGTTTATTTTCTGGTGGTTTGTCAATTTCTTTTGAGGGGCTTTGACTTTCTGGGATGGATTCTTCCATAGCATCAGTCACCCTGCAATGAAAGGTTTACAGAAAATTAAAATACTGAAAATAAAAATAGGCAAACTTTAAACAATTCAAGTTAAAATTACTTTTCCTGAAGGTTGGACTCAGAAGAAACAAAGGGAATGTTTGATTCGGGTTCATCATCAAACAACCCAGTTTCGTAAGTGCATTCATTGTCTAACACTTGAGTATCTTCTGAGGCAACATCATGCCGGCCATCATCACTGTACTCAGGTGTTGGCATGTTAGAAACACCCACTGAAAGAAGACCCAATGCAAGCATTATTAAGACAGACTACAAGTATTTGACAGTTGCCTAAGAATAAGCAGTCATTGCCACAACTCACCATCCATGACATCCCATACACTTCTTGAGCCTCCATCATTATAAACATATTCCTCTATCTGACAGTTGTGTTCAATAGGCCAGTTCAACCTTAAACCAAAACAATTACGGTATCTTATGATATCTTAGGAGATACTCGTCCTCCATTGTAAAATAAGTTTCCTACCTGAATTGATCCTTTGTACCAATGCTTGCATATTGATCATCCTCAAAAATGTGTAACTCATGGGAATTTAATAAATTTACTGATGCTAGCCTTACGCATACAGCCTCTCTGCAGTGCTTCTTTTTCTTTTTGTGATGATGAATTGTTTTAGTTTTATCTGTTGGAAAACAGTACAAGGATTAGTTAATAAGAATAAAATCTGACAACCTTTTACTGAAATACTGTCACCAAATACTGTACCTAGGGAAATTTTTTGAAATTTGAAATCTTCAACAGAGATGTGTGCAATTGTTTTTCTTCTCCTTGAATTAAGTTTTTTTGTAATAGTAGCTGCAGTATCTACACTTTCCTCTGGGGCAGAGCCAGATGGTCCATACATACGACTATGACAAAAAAAGACACAGTTGTAGTGAAAATACATATCAATAACATCTATATGAGAAAAAAAGGCCAAAAAGTCAAAGAAGACAGACATAAACTAGTTAAAAGAGTGCTTACACATTCATATTTTCACACAGTTCTACAGCGAGATTGTAAACATAGTCTACTTTTCTTCCATAAATTTCAGCACAGTGCTGCAACAGCAAAGCTGCTTCTGGAAAACTAAAATTTTCCATTTCTGGAACATCGTCCCTGAGCTTTTGAGCATAGCCAGCTAAGACCTGTCAAGATTGAAACAAGAAAAGATGTGAATAGAGCTGAATTTAGTGTAACAGCTGAAAAGTAGAAACAAAGTAGATGTGTAATAACTCACTCCACTCAAATCAATATTAAAGTTGCTAGCTAGGTCCAAAAGTCTCGGCAAATGTACATTGAGTACATCCATGATCAAAAAATTCTTTCTAGCCACTGAAAATAAATGAAAAAATAAATAAAGAGAAATAGTTTGGATTCACAGTTATGTTTTGAGGTATGATTGGTGTATCGTGTATAGCTGATCAATGAAGGAGATCTAAGCGCTTAAATGATAACAAAAGGCTGACACCCCAACAGCCATTCAAACACTCTTAACAATTCATAGAAAAGCATGTTCATTGGGGGGTGTAAGGAAAAGGGGAGTCCAGCAATCCAGCAACAACATCGATAAGTTCTAAGGGTCCATGAAAGATGCATACATTCTTGAATGTAAGTAACAACACAAAAAATGTAGGGCAGCTTGAAAAAATAAATGGTAGTAAATAAAGAGCTCAATGTACAAAACTACACAAAATGCAAACGCGCTTGGAAAGCCTGCGACCAAACCAATATGATGATGACAATAAGGCAGGTGAACGTGAGCAGACAAAAGCCTGTCAATGAGTGAAATCGTTCATGGCACTAAATTCTCTCAATATAACCAATACAAACTCGCGGAAGTACCTCAGTATCACCCAAAATCGAGAGCTTTTTATGGCGCTTGGCGCTTTTCGTCCGCACAAAATGGCGATTCGACTTTGATACTGCCAACCTTCTAAAGAGGACATTTAATCGCTGCAACTAAATAAGGCCTTTTAAGTCCGATTTGTTTCATGAAATTTGATTTATTAAAAATGTAATATGGTTTTTATTGTTCAAATGCAGCTGCTGTTTACTTGTTGGTGGAAGCTTATTACGTGCCTCACGTTTTATTTGTTGGTATGAAATTCGACCCCTACCTTCAGCTCGCAGGTTTGTTTTGATTTCCAGAAAACGAGGTTATTGTTGCAAAGAGAAACAAACAACCTGCAGACCGTTAGAGAATTGTCACAACAAAGTGCTCCATATGTGTGCATGAATTTGCGAATCTAGCGAGAGAGTAGTTTGTGCTTCGGCACTTTCCTACATCAAAATGGCTCATCTTAAAGAAATGCTCAAAAAGTGTTCTTGTAAGTTGTTTAGGTAGAGCTGGATTTTGTTGATTACCATAGTTTTTGTTTCAATAGAATTCAAATTTGTTTCAGTAAATGACAAGAAGCCAGTGACAGAAACTGAAGAGGAGCTTTTCATGAAATTCTACAATGAATGGAAAAGAGCATCGGGTCCAGTAGACTCTTCTTACAACTCAATCCCTAGGTTTTACTTCAAAGTATGATTTGTTTTCCACTCTCATTGATTGGCTTTTTTAATGCGCTTATTTTATTACTAAATTCTCTTTTTGCTGCGCACTCTCTGTTCTTCCTACATGCATTTCTTGCCCTAAAATATGTAAAATAATATTTTAATGTTGCAGTTACCAAGTGAGGATGAAGTTCTTCCACAAAAATTGCGTGAGGAGGCTCGTGCCATGTTTTTACAGAGGAGAAGCCGCCAATTACTCGATAATAATGAGCTAAAAGTGAGCAACTTGTTTCGTTTGCTTATTTTCTTTAACCTTCCAGTGTAACATTAACCATCTTATAATCCGTTAGGCTCTATGGGTGCTTCTTGACAAAAACCACAGTGCTCCGCATGCAACAGACAAGCAGCTTATTAATTATGAAGACTTCCTTAAAGTTGCGGCAGAAGCAGGGCCAAAGTGCAAGTGCGTACATTGCTATTATTTGCCATGCTTCTCACATTGTCATCATTTTACTTTTTACAAATTAATTTGCAGGAGTTATTTGACACCAAGTGTCTTTGCAAAGTTGCAATTAAAAGAACCTCATGGCAGAATAAGTATTATGGCCCTTTTTAATTATGTTATGCGTAAAGTATGGCTTCATCAGACCAGAATTGGGCTGTCACTGTATGATGTCACAGGTCAGGGCTATTTACGCGAATCTGTAAGTAAACACGTCTCTGGCAGGTTATTATAGTCCTTGTTAAACTTTGCAAATTAATGCCGTAATTTCTTTCAGGACCTTGAAAATTACATCCTGGAGTTAATTCCTACATTACCTCAACTTGATGGATTAGAGAAGTCTTTTCACAGCTTCTATGTTTGCACAGCAGTACGGAAGTTTCTCTTCTTTTTAGATCCTTTACACACAGGGCGTGTGCGAATTCAAGATATTCTCGCATGCAGCTTTCTAGATGATTTATTAGAGGTGTGTTTTATTTTTTTTACTCATTGTTTCCTTGGCAGCCCAGAGAGAAAAAATCCTAAACTTCAATCTCATTCAATTACGACAAACAGTATAAATTAAATGAAAATTTGTCACAGCTCATACCATAAAAAAGAAATCTCTTCTTCTTATAGTTACGTGATGAAGACTTGCCTAAGGACCTTCAAGAGGCCAATTGGTTCTCTGCCCCATCTGCACTACGTGTATATGGTCAATATCTCAACCTGGATCGTGATCACAATGGGATGCTTAACAAGGAAGAGCTTGCTGGGTTAGTTTCAAGTGTCCATAACATGATATTTAGATTTCAGTTACGGTCTACTTAATACCCCAATTTTATTTCAGATATGGCACAGGCACATTAACAACTGTCTTTTTAGAGAGAGTATTTCAAGAATGCCTCACATATGATGGAGAAATGGATTATAAAACATATCTGGATTTTGTATTAGCATTAGAAAATCGACATGAGCCACAATCATTACATTATCTTTTTAGAATATTGGACATAAACAATCAAGGTTATCTAGATACTTTTTGTTTGAATTTTTTCTTCAGAGTAAGTACTTAACATTATGTGAAGACAATCATTGCGGTTACTAGATAATTGATCAATCCCTTTTTGCCACCTTGTAGGCTATTCAAGAACAGATGTCAGTCCATGGTCAGGAACCAGTCAATTTTGAAGATGTAAAGGATGAAATATTTGATATGGTTAAACCTCAGGATCCAACAAGAATAACTTTGCAAGACCTTTTAAATTGGTAAATATTTTAATACTGACCCATACTTTGGCTCTGTTTGAACCTTGATTTAACCTAAAAATGGAAAGAAACAAACATTGCTACTTTCTTTTCAGTGGACAAGGACACACAATGGTCAGCATACTCATTGATCTAAATGGGTTTTGGAATTATGAAAATAGAGAGGCAATGGCTGCTGATACTGACACTGCAGATGAGTCTGCTGAGGTGTGACAAGAAAGAAAAAAAGAGGAAGGAAGAGAAAGCACCAACCATCAAAGTGGGCAGATCTCAAATTCAACATAAGGGTTGCATCAAGAAACCTATCTGGTAATTACAAATCATAATTTTATCTGATGGGATTTTTAATTTATGTTTAAAAAATGTCACCTTTGAATTCTTCTGATGCGTTTTCCATACATTACTATTAATTTTTCATTTTCTAGACTAGCTAAAAGATCAATAGAAATGTTGCAACAATTGTATGCGTCTAGATAAATCAATTTTGGCAGAAGTTGAGGCAGATGGTTCAAGTAGTCTTTTCCAGTTGGCTGAGGCAGGTGGCTCATCTTAAGAGTGTGAAGATTGGAACAAAATTGGAAAATGCTGGCCAGTCCATTGTCAGTTATCAAGTGACAGCTGCTAATATCCAAAGTTTCCACTTGTGAGCACCTAGAAACATTTTCCAATTAATTTGAATTCTCCTAAACCCTCTTAAGTAGAATTACCTGAGCTCCCCTCCATGCTTTACTTACTTGATACTAATTTCTTGTATCACTTCATCATTGAGATTTGGACAGTCAAAGAAGTCTAGATGTTTCAAATGAGGGAAGTTTGAGTTGTAGACAAAATTAAGAAGACCATTTGTTGAGAAACTATGACCACGCCACAATTGAAGGCATTGCAATTTGGAAAGACTAAGAAGATTCAGTAAATCTCTGTCCAAAATTTCACAGCAATCCTCTAGTGTCAAAGTTTCCAGTCTGGGAACACCAATAAAATAATGTAACTTACATTATATTCTGTAAGCTCTGTTACATAAACAAGTCTATTAAATTAAGTGAGCCCAAACCTTCTTTTTTCTCCGATTGCTTGCATGATTTCTCCATTTGGTGTTATATGCGCTCCAAGCTGTAATGTTTGCAAACCATCTGGTAACAAACTCAACATTCTTTTAACTCCTTGCATCTGTCTGCGATGGTTTTCTGTTTGACAACAGCTTGTTAAACGTAGAGCACTGAGGGAGATGCACTCAACAGATAAGAGGCCCATTGCCCACACACAACAATCCTGATGGGAAAAATGCATATCCAGATGTTAGATTTCATTTTAGTCTCAGCATTTTCACTGTGTAATATGCATGGCAATAGAAGACTGAAGACAGTGCTGCTGCCACTAAATAGGAATCATTGATTAGATGTTAAGTAGACTGGAAACCAAGATATGGTATGAAATGAACCATTAGTGTTAAAATAAAGAAAGGTATTTCCACCAAAAAATATTAATAATTATTACAACAAACCATAGAATATATCCCACTTACAGCTTTAATGGTCAGAGATTTCAAGCCCCTGGCTATGCCTGATATTGATGAATACCAATTATTGTCGAGTTCCATTCCCTCAAGAGTAAGAGATTGAATGGAGCCTTTGTAATGTCTACAAAAGTTGACAAATTATCGAAGTAGCAACTTCAGAGAGAACAAAGCACATCTTGCCAGTAAAGGAGGCTTACCTTCCAAGATTTGAAAGAATATCAGGATCCATCTCTTCACCACTTATCACTAATTCTTGAATACTTGAGCAGTTGCAGAATAGCATTGGCAAAAGACAACCCAGACTCGAACTGTCTTTCAGAGTTAATTTTCGAAATGCAGATGCTGTCTGAAATATGGATACTTGCTCTCTTCTGCCCCTTACACCAGCTAGATAAGAAATGTTTGTATCACTTAAGTGTTTAAACTTAACAAATTCTATCGGCACATGTATATAACTACCATCTACAGTGTAATCTAAACGCTTCCATAGCTGAAAAGCACTGGCATACACTCTCCATAATGTGCAAACTTTTGCAACGTTGTCACTCAATTCTGATGCTGACAAGTACGAGAAAATACAGAGAGCAATTTCTTCTGGCAGACCTAAAATATTGACGTCAGGCCCGCAATCTGAAATGTACATATTATTTTCATTAAAAGTAATGGAAATGAAAAACAACTCACATGCTCGTTTCTATACCTTCAGGATTTGCATCGGCCATGAATGAGGGGTGTAGAAGTATAGGATGTTAGGTAGAATTGAATTTCGCCTTAAATGAAGTTCATCCAGCACAGTAAAATTCGTAGAAAGCAACAAGCAGACGACGCATGCAGAAGACGTAGTAGTGGTTCTATATTCGAATTGAAATTCAGTATGAGAATATACAGCAGATTTGCTTATTTGCTGAGTGCTGCAGGTACTGCACGTTGCCAGGGCGCAAAATTTAACGGTTTGAAACTAAATTCAGGATGAATTAGGTCTTATCAAAAAGAAGGGGTAGCAAAATTGAGCTTCGGGAGGGGGACTCAACGTTTTGAGTGTTTTGAGTACGTTCAGTTTCGTAAATTTCTCATCCAAGGCGCATAGGCGGCCATTCCGGTAGTGCTTTTTGCCTACCTTGTCGGAGTTGCGGCAGTGCAATAATAAACATGGATGCCTGTAACGCGGTCGAGGAAGAGGTTGATAAGATTTTACTTAAATTCACCGGCATAAAGGAACATGCAGACCGGGTTCTCAGCGACATTACGAACCATGTTGAATCGTTGAAGAAGGAAATGGACGAATGTAAGCGTTTGAGCCTTTTTGATACAATATTGCGCGCAAGCCCTACCTGTCATGTTTTGGGTGGAGGGTGGATGAGAAAGCTTAACTTGAGCCTAAAAATAATGCAAAATCCTTCCTTGTCATGGAGTTTTCAGTGTTAAAATTAATGTACATATTTCTGGCATCGAACCTGGAGTCTTTTCATCGTTAAATAAAACCTCTCAACGACTTACTTTCTCTGGCATTTATTGTTCATTGGGGTCAATGTTTTTATTGGACTTTAACCTATTTGTCTTTCCTTTCCCTTTTCATGGATAATTTTAGTTAAGAGAGTTATATTTTTTGCTTGTCTTTACCCCTCAATATGTAACTCCCCTGTTTGTGTCTCTGCAGCTCCTCCAGACCATGAGTTGACAGCAGCGCAGATTCTTATTATGAAGGAAGCCTTAAGCAAAGTGCGAGAGACAGTACAACGCTTAGCAGGTGATCACCGTGACATTCACACAACCATATGTAAACTTGGTCGGGCGATTGACAGGGTAAGATAGGTCTCTTCTTACTTTCAAGCATTTTATTGCACAGTTTTATTTATATCCACTGTTCTCTTCCAGAATTTTGATTCTGACTTCGCATCTGTAAGCCGAGAAGATGTGTTTGGTGGATTTGAACAGGTTCTATTACTAAATCGGGTTATTTGTCAACACTTTTACCGACATGGAATGCTCGACATTGCTGGTGAACTAGCAAGGGTATGTTGATTCATTTAACCTGTTAACCTGTGAGGAGGTGTTTGCTATATTAAGTTGTCTCTCTGTAATTTGTAGGAATCTGGTTTGAAATCTGAGGAAGGTCACAAAGAACCTTTTACTGAGCTCAACAACATACTTGACAGCTTGAAAGAAAGAGACTTGGCTCCAGCTTTGGCCTGGGCAGAAAGTCACAGAGACAGTTTAGAGGCCCAGGTAAGCAAAGTTTATCTTTATCCCCCATCATATTCATACCAAGATAATGTTGTTATTCTTAACCTATTCTTGTTTAATGTCTTCCATTTAGAATTCATCTTTGGAATTTAAACTGCATCGACTACAATTTATTGGCCTAATTCAGGAAGGGGCATCAAGGCAAAATGAAGCAATTCAATATGCTCGCACCCATTTCAGCCAGTTTGTCCGTAGGCATGAAAAAGGTAGCCTTTGTTTTTATGCAGGGTTTTTGTTTTTTGTTTTCTTTTTACCATGATTACTTAATTGGTTTGTACAGAAATACAAAACCTCATGGGAATGTTCCTGTATCTACCTCACGGAGTAAACAAATCTCCCTACAATCATCTATTGGATCCAAATCTCTGGTCAGAGATTTATGATGTGTTCACTCGTGATGCATGTTCATTGCTTGGGCTTAGTGTGGATAGCCCTTTGTCAGTGTGGTAAGCAAAGTTTCAAGTATATTCTGAAAAAAAAAAACTTGAGTTCTTTATTCTCAATTCTAACCACATTTTTTCCATGTAGCATTAATGCAGGTTGCACTGCTCTACCAGCATTGCTGAAGATAAAACATTTAATGCAACAACGTCAGGTTGCAGGCATTTGGAATGGGAAAGATGAACTTCCGGTAAATTAAGACAATCTAATTTTGTTTTAGATATAATTTTTTTTCTTTTTCTTAACTTGGTTGTATTCCATCATTTTAGATTGAAATTGATTTGGGACAAGAAAATCGGTATCATTCTGTATTTGCTTGTCCTATTTTACGCCATCCAAGTTCTGACTCCAACCCACCAATGAGATTAGTTTGTGGACATGTAATCTCTCGGGATGCGTTGAATAAACTGGTCAGCAGTAACAAGTAAGCATTTTAATTAAAATAACTTTACCCATGGGATGTACCTTGAATGTCAACTGCATCATTTCAACTATTTTCAGATTGAAATGTCCATACTGTCCTGTTGAACAAAATCCATCAGATGCAAGACTTATTTACTTCTAAATGGTATAAGTTTGAAGATTGCAATTTGCAAGATTGTAGTCATACTGATCGACGCCACCATTGGGAGTCCTCAACAAGAGTCCGTCAACAACACCCTGTTTGTGTGTGTGTGTGTGTGCGTGCGCGTGTGTGTGTGTGTCTGTGCAAGTCTTTCATATTTCAAAAAAAGCTTTTTTTTTTTTTTTACTGACCAGATTAGGTTTGTCATCTATGAGGTGCTGAAGTCAAATACTTCTAATGGATCAAAGATGTTTGCTTTTGGGAATGTCTACTGAATATACTTTCTCCATATACTTCAGTTTTCATTGAGAACTCTGAACTGTGTAATTGAATGAGCATCCATAGTACATATTATTACTAGGAATTCTGATAAAGGACTGAGAGGACAATTGTTGTGCCACAATCATGATCTGTTCTCTCCGAAAAGAAAAAAGAAAGCGAAACAACTATGAGGAAAAGTGTGTTCATCAATTAATCGTGAAGAAAAGAAAAGAGAAAAAAATGCATTCTGCCATTTTTTTACCGCAATATTTATATCCTAACTAAGAGTAGCTATTGTACTTTTTATTTCTTTTAATTAATTTGTAGCAGGATCTTAATCTTATAGGACTTAAAAAGTAGTTTTTGTTGGGCATTACTATTCGTCATTCAGTAGTGCCTTGGTTTCTCTGGAATGCAAAAGAAATATTTACTTAATGACTTATATGTCTCATTTTGACTTTCCACTTTCAGAATTGTATCTCTAACTCCACTTCTGTGTAATAAACCATTGATAGGAAGTGGCCAATTTCTCTGTATGTTACTGTTTATTTTACATTGTTTTTCTATAGGAGTATAAACATTGAATGTTAGAAGCAAGTTTGATACTGTGTTATGTTTTGTGTGTATATGTTTGGATAGGAAATTGGTTTTGGGAACACATCGGTGTGTCAGATACCGGTAATAGCATAGATTCTTAGACAGCAGCTTTCACAGAAGCACCCCTTTTTCCCATAGAAGAGCTCTTATTGTCACAGATGCAAGCTCACAGACTACAAATCTATGTAATGGACTACATGAATATTGTAGACTGAAGAGTGCTCTTAATGACATGGGTACTATTAAATGATGCGCTCCTTGTCTTGTGACAAGGTCCTTTGCTTATTGTTGGTCTCTGCTACTTTTCCTTCCCAGCTCTCTTCCAGAATTGTTTATACTGACCCTACACTTAATATGAGTGCTATCATATTTTTGGGTGGTTGGGATACTCTGAAGAAATAAATTGTACTGTACATTCATAAATGTTTATATTTCTCTTGTGATAAAAGTAACATGATGAAAATATCAGTGTGCTTATTTTACATAATAATAATCTTATGAACAGGTTGAAAGCCTCTGAATATTATAAATCTTGTTGTCTATTGTAATCATCAATTGTATCTTTGAAGAGCACATTCTCAAATAACTGAATACCGTTAGCCTACACAGATGTTGTAATTTAGAACTACAAAGTAAGTTTCTATTTGTTTTTAAAAATGTGCTCTGAAACCATGCTTATTGTGATCGTTTTGTTTCAATAAAAAGTTAAAAGAAAATGTTCAGGCTTGTGATTTACAGTAAATTTGGCTCAAGATGTTGGTTTTGACTCAAGTTTCTGTGTCAGCTTTCTTGATATAAATTTCCAATACTCTTTTCGAATTTTGTCATACTCAAGAGCAAGATCTTCACAAAGCTGCAAAAAAAATACAAAAAAAAACTCAATATACAGGAAATAATTGAGGAAAATTCACTTTCACCTTGAATGTAAATCAAATACTTACCTGAAGTGCTTTCTGAATAGTGTAAAACTCATTATTAATACCGAGTTCAAAAGACTCTTCACATACATCTATGATAAATGCAAGGAGGTATGGTCCTCTACTTCCACTCTCATACAGATCCTGACAGAATTTTAAAACAAAGTCTTCTGAACTTATATTGCCAGACTCTGTGTGACACAAAATACTGCAAAAGAAAGACTGTGAAAAGGGACTGCAAAATGAATGACCCAAAAACAATTAAAATTTTTCATTGTAACTTCATACCCCCTCAAGTAGTTCCATGCACTCTCATTGTTCTCTAATTCTCGTATTCTACTTGTGGTGAAGATTAATTCTTTGTTTATGACATCCGGAATAAACCCACTGGTCTGAACAATAACAAAGTGTCGCTGATTCCAAGCAGAGTTGTTACGAACATCAGTTTCCAGAAGACTGTCCACAAATTCCATTTCAGCGGTATATAATCTGAAAAGGAAAGAGTGTAAAACTACCTTCCACACAAATATAAGTTTGAAAA
Source organism: Thrips palmi (assembly GCF_012932325.1). Classification (NCBI taxonomy): domain Eukaryota; kingdom Metazoa; phylum Arthropoda; class Insecta; order Thysanoptera; family Thripidae; genus Thrips; species Thrips palmi. The sequence continues at coordinate 2,420,686 of NW_023144624.1, read as the reverse complement.
AAAAATGACTAACTCACTTAAAAGTTGTCACAACCCACTGCCGATGTTGCCATGCATGATAGTTCTTAGCATCTAGCATAAGTATATCACTTGTAAATTGCAGTTCTTTTGAAGCATCATTCAACCATTCAACTATCACTCTTCTATGGTGCCAAACTTGGTAATTTTTGGGATGCTCGTTTATAGTATCACTGATATATGCTAATTCAGTCTGGAGATCTGAGTTTAAGTGAAGCAAAACATCTCTCCTGCGGGAAAACCTTGCATCACAGACTCTGAAGAACAGATCAACCAGAACGTCAGAAACAAGCAAAGCATTAATTTATACCTGTACTGCCACACTGTGTAGTTTGCTGGGTTGAGCTGTGCAGCATCATTCGTAAGGTCTAAGACTCTCTCACTCTTTTCCCCAGACCTCAAGACAGCCCGAAAATAATCATACACATCACGAACTGAAGCAAATAACAACAAGTTAGTATATCTACAAACAAATATACATTTTCACACGCACAGTACAACGGATTCTGCCCTTGAAACAAAAGAAATGCTATAAAGAAGTTCCAAGAGCGCGAAAGAAATGTTTAGAGGGACATGCGGCCTGGATAAAGACTTGTCAGACCGAATTGACAAATGAGGGTTAGGTTTACATTGTTCTGAGTAGGCGATTGCGACCACAGGGTTGGGTCCGTCGTCCTGAGCCACTGGAGTCACATCTCTCCACTGCGGTCTGTCCTTGTACAAAACATAGTCTTCCTCATAAGTACAATCAGAACTACTGTCCGTCATTTTGAAATAACAGAAACAGTAAGCATATAAAATTTCAATATCACACCGTGCTAGAAGCAGACAACAACAGTGTTGCCATACTAGGCGGAAGGAATTTGCGCTCGTGCGTAGGTTCAAATGAGTTGCCCTTCATGGAGCAAAATATTGGATTGCAAATGCCACAAAAGATTTACTCAGTTTTAGCAAGCCATGAAACCCTCTTTGTTCCAATAATTAAACTAGTTTTTTTTTCCACTTACAGCCAGACTGGCCGACTGGCCCGGCAGACTCCGCGCCAACTTTCGAATCGCTGCGGACGTGTGGAGTGGCTCGTTGGAGTTGGAACTGCCCCCATTTTTAAAGGCTCGAAAGAAGCCGGCCCCTTAAAAACCAGAGTGTAGAACAGCTCCGGTCAAAGGCATCACCGTACTTAAGCTAGTAAGTTACCATAGAAGATGCCCGTCCTGGAGCAGAGAGGGAGCGCGAGCGCCTGTGCTGACACCATTGTTGCCTTCAGGTGCGATTCGGCGACATGCAAGCGATGCAAGCCCCCGCGGCAGTGCCCGTGGAAGTCCGAGACAGCTTCACGAGTGACCCGTTCTTCTTGGCCGCTCGGGAGGCCCTCGAGAGGTGCCTGGTGGAGCTAACGCAGAAACACCGCCAAGAGCAGAACGTTGGATTTGCAGCGGCAGCCCACTGTTGTTGCTGCTGTTGCGGCCCGCAGGCAGGGACTGGGCTGGGGAACTGGCCACTGACTGCATTCATTCCCTGTCTGCTTTGCTGCCCGAATCCCCAGGTAAAAACGTGTCATGAGTTCATCCTGCGTGTGTCCAAAAGGCTGCGAAGCATTCAGCATTCTCTTAAACAGGTTCGACCGGCACCCCAGATGGCAACCCTAACAGAGCAAATCAGCCCTGCCTGCCTCTTGGCAGGCCAACTGTCATTTACCCCAAACAACTTTGAGGTAGGTGAAATATTAGTTGGCAAGCAACAAGTGATTATTTCATTGCTGTACAGCCTGTTTCGTACACAGCTGCTCCTGAACGTCCAAGGTTTTCAACCACATGAGATTCAAGTCAGGGTGAAAGACGATCATGTCGAAGTGTGTGCAGAACAATCAGCGCTTTCCCAGCAACACACATTTCAGTCTACGTCAAAAAGGTAATTATGGCAGTGTGAGAGTAACCATGACGTGTATAATGAATGTATACTTTGCCCAGGTACCTGCTTCCCTGCCCTGTAAATGCAGATTTGGTCCAGTGCAGCCTTTCCAAAGATGGGATCTTACTGCTTACCGCACCATGGAAATAAACATGTGAAGGGAACAAAGTGTACAATAAATTCCAAGACAACTTTTTTTTATTCACCAAATTTACTTCTTAGGGGCAGCCTTGGCCTTTGCAGCTTTCTTCTCTTTAACAGGCTTAGGTACAACAGGCTTGGCACGAAGGGCAGCCTTCTGCTCAGGGGTCCTCTTGACCTTGGTCCTCTTCTTGGTGGGCTTAGCCGTACGAGCATCACGCTTGGCAGGCACAACAGGAGTCTGCAGAAGAAAAAAACAAAACTGTTAGGTCTCCTTCCATATCTAGTCATGAATAAAAATAAATATCAATTGTGCTAAGTGTAGTGTTCCATCCTTGATTCACTTTGACAAGCACTAATCTCCTGGCAAAGGCGACAAGTTGGATTCAATGTTTGCACAAGCTAATAGCATCAAGTAAGTAACTTGCTGCAAGTTAAAAGCTGTGCAAACTAAACAAAACTACGCTGTCTCTCATCCATGAAACATTATAAAAGCAGAGCAAAGCAGGCTGATTTGAGGGAACTTACACCACGCTTCTTGGCAAGGAAATCAGCCTTGGCCTTCACACGCCTCTGGAGAGTCAGGATGGCGTTCCTCTTGAGAACAGCAGCGTAAGGGTTCAGCTTCAGCATGGCACGCTGGTTGCGCAGAGGGTTGTGCTTGCGCACACTGCGGACAACTCGGGTCTGGGCGGGCCTCAGGACCTTCCTGATTTCCTCAGACTTGAGAAGTCGGCTAAGGTCAGTGTTTCCCATCTTGGGCATGGGCAGGTTGTAGCCCTTCTTGACCTTGGACGAACGCTTCCAGGTGCCGTACAGCTTGTCCAACTCCTTGAATGCGGACTCGGTCCAGATGATGAAGCGGCCGACGTGGCCACCGGGAGCCAGCTTCAGCAGGTTCATCTTGGCGACGGGCACGCAGTCAATGCCGGGGATGTTACGGAATGCTCGGACTACACCTTGGTCAGTTCCATAGATGACCAGAGGACCGCGACGCTGGATGCGACGGCGGTTACGCATCTTACCCTTACCAGCTCGGAGGCGGCGGGATTTGTACACCTGCAACACAAATACTTGCGTTAGAACACGTATCACATTAATGAGGTGTCACCGATCTTGCACTCCTGTAACAACCCGCATCCACAGAGGGTACACCAAAAATATCCTTGGATGGACATTGGAACAATTAGAGAATATTTCGTAATGCTAGGATGTCAGAAGCCTTTGCCCCCACAACAGGCGAGAAAGCCTTGTTATGGGAATGCCTAGGAAACTTGCTCCTTTAGCACTGAAAACCTTAGCTAAACCCATATTGGGCACAGCAGAAGTATCATTGCAGATCAGTGACAAACTCAAAATGCAAGGATATAACAACACTGTCAGAAGCCTTTGCCCCCACAACAGACAAAAAAGCCTTGCTGAGGGAATGCCTAGGAAACTTATTCCTATAGCACTGGAGCCTATCTTGGGCACAGCAAAAGTATCATTGCAAATCAGTGATGAAACCCATAATGCACTGTTAAAAGCCTTTGCCTCCACAGCAGACGAGAAAGCCTTAAGGTAGGAATGCCGAGGAGACTTGTCCCTAAAGCACTTAAAACTCAACCTCAGCAATTAGAGTCTCTTAACACTATGAAACTAAAAAGTTGGCAGATACAAGCTTGACTGCAATGATCGTTAAAAAAGGAACCAGACACTGGTACAGCTTGATAAGGAAACACTGCTTTATAAACTTTGTACAACAAGGGCACATGTTCAAAGGTATGAGAAACCAGTGGCTTTAGACCCTTCCTGGTTGTTATTGCATTCCGTTTCACACTCCAATCAATTGGTGAAGAAAGCAGGATAAGAATGCTGGAGAAATGTGCAGCTGCTAAGGGCAGCATTCATAACCAATAACAGTTAAACCACTAGTACAAACTTTATACAAGAAGAGTAAGAATTCAAAGGTTTAGGGGACCAGTGACTGTTATACCCTTCCTGGTTGATATTGCATTCCGTTTCACACTCCAATCAACTGGTGAAGAAAGCAGGATAAGAATGCTGGAGAAATATGCAGCTGTTAGCTAAAGCACTCCTTCCGGACATCAGGTAAACCAATACGATACACTAACTTTGTACAAGAAGAGTAAGAATTCAAAGATAAGAGACCAGTGACTGTTAAACCCTTCCTGGTTGGTATTGCATTCCGTTTCACACTCTAATCAATTAGTGAAGAAAGCAGGATAAGAATGCTACAAAAAATTTCAGTTGACTACCGCCTACCTTTTCAATATCAGCCCAGGCATTGATGCTCTTCAGGAACGCAACAGCCTGCTTGGTCTTGGTGAGTTCCTGGACTTTGTCACTGACGACAAGGGGGAGCTCAGGGATGTTGTCAATAACATGACCCTTGGACTGGACGAGAGCAGGGACTCCAGAAGCAGCAATGGCTGACACCAGGGCGTATCTCTTCTGGTTGACATTGATATGGCGGTGCCAGCGGCGCCATGGCTTAGTGGGGGCAAACATGCGACCACCTCGGCACATGTTACCGAAGGCACCCTGGCCAGAGCGGTGAGTACCACCACCTCGGACACGAGGAATACGGGCTACAGCACGACCAGTACCCCATGACTCCGCACTGGTTTGGTGTCCTGTAACCAAGAGAACCGTTAGATTAATAATGCTGACTTTAAATAACACAAAAAATTAATAAGAGCAACAAAGTAGAAGACAACAGCAATCAGATAGTGTCAATGTGAAAAGAATCACAGTCAAATCAGAACCCAATGCTCTGAAAAGGAATATCATCACACAGTAGACAGACTAACACTACTTGAGAACTACCAAGACAATCAAATGAATTCAGACATTGTCAATGTGAAAAAATATCACAGTCAATCAGAACCCAATGCTCTGAAAAGCGATGTCATCACATGCAGATAAGATATTAAAAACCACACACTAATGTAAAGGAGTTATGATTTCTCAGGCATGATAAACAAATGCATTCAGATATTGTCAATGTGAAAAAGGATCACAGTCAATCAGAACCCAATGCTCTGAAAAGAGATATCATCACATGCAGTTGACATATCAGGATTGAAAATTAACTTGTTGCCATGGTTGAAAAGTTCAATCAGCTGCGCCTGAAGAGTATTCAAACCACTCAAGACACTAACAAGAATTCAAATGTAAAAAACAATGCAAAACAATTTTTTTTAAAAAGGGATATCATGCACACCTTGGTTAAAAGATAAGGTATTTAATACTTGCCTGCTTGATCATTGACACTGTACGGCTGACGATGGTTCTTAGCCATATTCTGGTGAACGAAGTTCACGACATCAGGGCGAATGGGAGCCTTGAAGATCGCAGGCAGATTAATTGTGCTGCCTGTGGCCTCATTCTTCTCGCTGTACACACTGATGAGGGGGCGGGCTGTTGAAATCGACTGAAACAAGAAATAAAATCATGTAGTTGGAGAACGCCAAGGAAAACAGGTGTCCATGTCCACAAAGCTAATTGCAAATAAATACAAAATCAGCCCCTGACAGTTCCCTGTATTTCGCTTGAGTTAAGAAAGGGGCAGGTTCGGAAAAGAAATCATGGGAACATCAGACGAGAAGGTTGACAAGCACTTAAACCAAGCAAGGCTCGGTGGCAACGATACTGACAAAATATGGAAAAGTCACAAACCATAATAAAATTGGGGATAGCGGAACATGTGGACCTCGAGGAAGCTTACAGAAAAAGGCCCTCAGCGCCGCGCGAGCTGTGGCCGGACGCCACGGGGAGACCGCGAGGGACAGGGACAACAAAACCCCCACCGCACCCTGGACGCGGGCACGGCATCAAAACAGATGCAGCTTCAAAAGAAGCGTGTTCACAAAAAACCTGCGTCCCAGGGAAACGCGACGCGTAAAAATCACGAAACGAACACTCCGCGCAAGCACTACCCGAAAAATGGACTACAAGTCAAGTCGCACACGCGATGGACTATCTTACACGCTACACGTGTGATGATAACCTAAACGGGCCTATCAGACTTTCCGTCATAAAACTTGAGGCAAGTAATGAGTAACATATATAACACGCAAGGCTTAAAGCGCTTTCTGTTCCGACACGAAATTTATCAACACTGTTGGCCTAGACGCGCGAAACACTTACCATTTTTAATCCTAAAGTGAGCTGAGCCGCAAGAGAACTTCGGCTTTACAGCTCCGCCATTCCATAAAGACGGAAGTAGCTCACACGTATCGCGGTGAAGCTCAGACCGGCGACAGTACCATCACAGTAAAAATAAAATGGCCTACAACAATGTCACCAATGCTGAAAAATCCTGATTAATACAAAAAAATTTAAATGAAAGTCAATTTTGAAAACTTTTCAATTGACTTTAACCTTCTTTTTTTTCTGGACATTTAAAATAAAACTGTTAAGATTTGAATCAAATATTGCTGAAACTGTTTACCTTGTTTTTATCCGTTTGAAAGTGTTTCCGGTCACTAGAGGTCACTTTGAGACAGTGTTGTGGTGAAGTGCAAATTTGTACTTTGTTTTGCTTCATACATACAGAATATATATTCCAAAAAAAAGCCAAATTTTTTTAACATTATTTTATTAAACTGTTTTTCTTTCTCCGTTGAATAGCACCGTAGCGGAAAAAGTTAAGCAGAGAATGTTGGTACACCTCTTCGACAGCGCGTAAATATAAATATGTTTCTGGGTGCGGCACGGAGGGTGTCTCGCGTTTCGACCATTATGACGGGCACTTGCAGACTCTATCGTGGCCACTAGACACACATTTGTATTACGAAAATGAGTCAGCTAGGCACAAACGTGAGCTAGAGCTATCAGCTTGGTAGCGCAAAACTGCACTGCGGCTTTCGTGGAGGCCTCTAGGGCTTGCGTCTTGGGCTTGGGTCTGAATATTTACTTGTGGCAATAGCTTGTCTCTATGATAATGCCCACAGGGACCTTAGTGGATGGGTTACTCCCTTACCGGCACCAGGTTTATTTTTTGACGGGTAGTTCGTAGAAACCCAGGCGCATCCAGATACGATCCAGGGGACCGTGTGTAAAGTCGCCCGCGACACAGCTGAGACCGCTCTGAGGGGCCATGTCTCACTAGTGAATTTAGCCAAATCGGAGGTGCGGCCTTAGCCTGCCAAAGGTAAATATTATTGATTGTTTAGTAGCGGTTTCAAAAGACAGTTGTGGGCTTTTACGATTCAACTATCAGGCCGCTTCGCACCCTCACTCGTTGACTGCTGATTTATGATACCTATGTAGGGAAGTGAGGTTATGCTGGTTGGGCTTCTTGTCCAAGTCACTTGGAATTGGAAAAGCATCCTGATTCAAATAAGTGGAGCTCCTCTGATTTGCAAAGTTTTTCGAAGACTTATATTTTTTCTGTTTTAATTGTAATAGCACTGTAGCTTTGTTTGCTGAATGTTGATGGATCAGGCTATTATTAGACACTGTTTACAGTGGTAATTTTATTACATTGTTTACCTTTTTAAAAGTATCGTGTTGTATTCTTGTCTCTTCCTATGGCAACAAAATGCTTCCTGTTGCCCTTACATGCGTCTAGCATTTCTAAGAGGGAAATGTTGTCACTTTGTTTGATAGTGATAGCCAAGGTTTTTGACAGGTTATCTATTGTTGTTTTGGTTTTAAATAACTGAAACACTCTTTTCTAATTATAAATGCTTGTGCAAGGTTTTCTTGAAACAGTCCATAGAAAGTGCCAGAGGCAGCCCTTTTCTCATCCTTTCTACCCTTGTTGTCAACTGTCTCTTTTAAAGGTGCCACCTCCCCCACTTCATTCTGTCTCTAAAACTTAAGTCAAAGTTCTTTGTTTTTTTGGTTCCAGATCAAGATGGATGCAGTAAAGGATGAAGACCGCAAACGGCGGTTGCGACTTTTGGAAGAAAAAATTCAAGACCCTCGTAGTGTCACAAATGTTGACTGTCTTCTTGTACGTTTTCAGACTGCAACCTTTACTTAGCAGTGCATTGAATTTTTATTTTTTGTTTTGACATTTTCTTTTCATAATTTTCTGTTCTACTCGTATTTTAGGATACTGTTCAGGCATTAGTCTCAGACTGCGACCATCCCTCAGTCAAACGAATGAAAAACATTGAAGCTTATATGAATAGATGTGAGTTTGACATAAATGTATCACTTCTTAAAATTGCTATGTCTCTCAAATTCAAGCTGCGCTCCACTGCTATTTTTTCTGACTAATGACTATCTCACCCTTCCTTCACAGATGATAATGCAGCATCAGACATTTGTAACCTGAGAATGAAGACTGATGACTTCACACTCATCAAAGTAATCGGACGAGGAGCATTTGGAGAGGTCCAATTGGTAAGTGAACAAATTAATACTTTCTAAAGGAAGCTTGAGCAAACTACAACTGCTGCTACTGTTCATGTTTTTCAGGTTCGGCACAAATATACCAAAAAAGTTTTTGCAATGAAGTTGCTTAGTAAATTTGAAATGGTAAGTCATAGTGGAAATAGTGAAAGCCAAATAGTATAGTTGTTTCCTTTAATTTTTATTAGTTTTATAATTTTACTTCCTTTGTTTGAATTTTGTTTAAATTTTATTTGTAGATAAAACGCTCTGACTCTGCCTTTTTTTGGGAGGAAAGAGACATTATGGCGCATGCAAACTCAGAATGGATTGTACAGCTACATTTTGCTTTTCAAGATCAGAAATATCTTTACATGGTTATGGATTACATGCCAGGTAATCTGAGTTCTTGAGACGAATAAAAATAATTGAGTCTGTTTGATGTTCCAGAATTAATAATTCCTTATTTGTTATGTCTTATATTTACACATACACATGTGCTGTATATAATGTTTGCTGTATTTTGGTGACAGGTGGAGATTTAGTTAATCTTATGTCTAACTACGTAGTGCCCGAAAAATGGGCAAAGTTCTATTGCGCTGAAGTAGTGTTGGCGCTGGACGCCATACATTCAATGGGATTTGTGCACAGGTATAAATAAAGCACTCCTTGTGTCAGTCTACTACTGTACTCTATCAAGGAGCGTCATTATTGAATGGTTTTTCTTTTTATACCTTGTGATAAATGTGATCTATTCTGCAGGGATGTAAAGCCAGATAATATGCTGCTGGACAGACATGGGCATCTAAAGTTGGCAGATTTTGGGACATGCATGAAAATGGATACAGTGAGTTCACTTGTACAACAAGCATTTTCATCTATTTATTTTTCTAGGTTTCTGTTTATGATATTGTTTTGTGTGTTTTAGGATGGCCTAGTTCGTTCAGATACTGCTGTAGGAACACCAGACTACATTTCGCCTGAGGTCCTTCAATCACAGGGAGGAGAGGGTGTTTATGGACGAGAATGTGACTGGTGGTCTGTTGGTGTCTTTTTGTATGAAATGTTGGTTGGAGATACTCCATTTTATGCTGACAGTCTTGTAGGCACATATTCTAAAATCATGGACCACAGCAACTCCCTTCACTTTCCTTCTGACACTGAAATTTCTCATCATGCAAAGTCGCTTATCTATGGATTCCTCACTGATAGGTATTTCTTTTATCTCTTTCCGTTCTCTTCCATATTGATTACAGCATTCTTAAGTTGTCTTTTTTTTCCTGTTTTTTTTTTCTCTTGTGCTTTTAGAACCAAGCGTTTAGGAAGGAATGGCGTGGAAGAAATCAAGTCCCACCCCTTCTTTAAAAATGATCAATGGACATTTGACAATCTTCGAGAATGTATGATTATTTGTTATTTGTACCTTACATATACATCCTGACAGTCCAAATTGTGATTGACTTTGATTGCTCATCTTCCTTTAGGTGTGCCACCTGTTGTACCAGAATTGTCAGGAGATGATGATACTAGTAATTTTGATGAAGTTGACAAAGATGAGACTCCAGAGGAGAATTTTTCCACTCCCAAGGCATTTGCTGGAAACCATTTACCATTTGTTGGTTTTACATATTCAAGGGATTACCAGTAAGCAAAAATTAATGCTCTCTAAGCATGTTTTTAATTATCTTGTGCAATTTCTGGGAACTCCTTTTATAAATGTACTTTTTCCTTTTATTTTTAGGTTGATGGGAGGCAAGCATTTGGACTCGCAGGATGCTGTAAGTTTTTTGATTAGTTTTAGTGCTCTATAGTTTAAAGATGTGGAAGAATTCTTCTTTTCTTTTCTGCCTATTATATGGTGTCAGTATCTGCTGTAAATGTTTCTGTCATGTCTTCTAAGATCAATACCTGTTGTGTGTTTCATGTCTGTGCTGTTATATGTTACTTAAAACTATTGCAACATGTACAGGTGGATAATGTAAGTTCAGATCTTCTCCATACTATTTGTGTCTCCACTTACATCAATATACACTCGCTGCCTTATTTTAAATGAGCTTTTAGCTCCGTCAGCTGCACAATATACTAGATGAGTTGGTTTGGAATGAACTCGTGTGACACAGTTAACTTTATTTACAGTGTTCTACAAACCATGTTAGTGGAGCAGGGGAATCTCCGTTTCACACAAAACAACTGGAGGCAGAGTTGGAAACAGAACGCAGGCTAGTTGAAGGACTTGAAGCTAAGCAGAGAACATTGGTGGCACGACTTGATTCTGTCACCAAGCGGGAAGCAGAGCTGAGAGAGGAAGCAAATGCATTAGAAAAGTCCCTCACCATCATAAAACACGATCTCAAAGAAGTAGGTCTTCTTCCTTGCTTTAATTATTTTGTTTACTCTTTTATTGACGTATTTTCTAGTGGGTAAAATTTTTTGTAATTTTAAAATTTTGGTTGTGTTTTTAATTATAGAGTCAAAGAAAAGCAGATGGTGAAAATGAAGCCAGGAGAAAAGCTGAGTCGCTACTGCATGATATGAAACGTAAACTCGATGAGGAGACAAATAAAAGAACAAGAGAAATGAATAACAACCAACAAACAAGTGATAAGATGTTTGCTCTAGAGAAGCAGGTTGCAGACATGCAAGAAAAAATGAAATCTGAATCTGAAACCTCAGCGCGTTTAAGGAAGCAAGCTGCCGAATTAACCGTTGCTCAAGCAGCCAGTGAACAGATGCAATCTGAGTTGAAGTCAATGTTACTTCTCCTTCAAAATCAGCGTGATGCTCTCCAGCAAGAAGTAGCAACTTTACAAGGTCAGCTTAGTCAAGAGCGCAGTGAGAGGACGCAAGTATCAGGCCTTCATCATGAATTGGAAGGTAAACAACTATATGCCACCTGTTGATGCGTTTTTTGTGTTTTGATAATTGCTTCTTGATGTGGTAACACTTATGTCTTTTGTTTTAGTTCGGCTACAATCAGTGTTAGGGGAAATGGAAAGGTGTGCTCAGAGGGAAAACAAGGTGACGGAGGATAATAGACAGCTGACAGAAAGAGTATCATCATTAGAAAAAGAATGTGCCTCCTTGGGCTTGGAGCTTAAAGCAGCTCAAAACCGATATCAACAGGAAGTGCGCAGTCATCAAGAAACCGAGCGCAGAGGCCTCGTTTCTAAAGAGGAAGCCAATCTTGAAGTTGTTAAAGGTAAACACTGTTCTTTTGGTACAATAATAATAATAATAATGATTAGAGGTATGTCCTTTATTGCTTGCAATAATCTCATTGTTTGTCTGTTCTGTAATGGTTTAGCTCAATTTATTCTCTCCCAGTAACTTCATGGCTTTTGCTAAATTGACTATTTTATACTGAGATGAAACAATGTAGTTGCTCTTTTCACACTAGAACACTTTATTTTTTCTTCTTCTTTTCTTCTTCTACCTCTGTTTTAAAATGCATGTATTATTATTATTATTATTTGGTTTGTGCATGCTGTAGGTCGAATGGACCTCATATTTAAAGGTAAATCACTCTCAATCACTCTCACTCTTTTTTCAATGTGTAGTTAAGTTAGTTTTTTAATGATGTAAGTAAGGGAGTCAGTGCCTGTGACTGAAATGGTTTGACTTGGTAGTTCATTTGTGCCAAGTTTCTATCTATACTGTGCTTAATAGCATGTATTTCTTGTGAGAAAAGAAGCCACTCTTTCTCCCATATATATTATGTCAAACTTGTATCTCAGCAATTTTTGATGTGTCTTGTGTAATGTTACTGGCTCATTGTAATATTTTGTCTTACTTTCTGTAGCTCTTCAAACAAAATTAAATGAGGAAAAGAGTGCACGTCAAAAGGCAGACATGATGAGCCAGGAAAAGGAAAGACAAATGTCCATGTTATCAGTCGATTATCGTCAAATTCAACAACGACTTCAAAAGCTGGAGGGTGAACATAGGCAAGAAGTCGATAAGGTAGACTATTTTTATTTTAAAATCCCTAGGAACTTATTAAAAGGCTGCAGTTATTGAATAACATATTATTATTTCAGGTTAAAACATTGCATATTCAAGTAGAACAAGAGCAGCAAAAGAAGAATACCTTGCAAAGTGAGGTAAATCATCAATCATCTACTCTTGCTGCTCTCAAAGCAAGGCATGACCAGCTCAGTGGAGAGGTAGCAAGTCTGCGAGAAGGAAAACGAAGTGCTGAAGACGATTTGCATCGGTTGAAAACTCAACGATCTGTTGATGAGCTTCAGAGGAAGGAGCTTCAAGATCAACTCGAAGCAGAGCAGTACTTCTCTGTAAGTTTTTGTTGTCTGTCTTACTAACAATTTCCTCATAAGTTAAGGTTTTGACACGCTTCCCCTTTTTTTTAGACCTTGTATCGTACCCAAGCTGCAGAACTGAGAGAAGATTTAGAGGAACGTCAACGAACTCTAGTCGAGCTGGAAGAGGAACGTGGCTCCCTTACCCACCAGCTGCAGATTGCTTTGGCAAGAGCAGATTCCGAGGCCCTTGCTCGTTCTATAGCTGAAGAGACCGTTGCAGACTTGGAAAAAGATAAAACTATGAAGGAACTTGAACTGAAAGATTTGTTAGCAAAGCATCGCTCAGAGCTTAGTGGAAGAGATTCTACTTTGAACTCTGTAAGTCTGAATTTATTGTCCTTTTGTTGAATTATTTTTAGAATATTGGGTTTTGCTTATTGGTATCATATTTATTTTTATCATTAGATAAAAGAAAGGGAACAAGAATATAAGAAATCAATTGAGCAGCTCATTAAGGACAAAGATGAAATGAGTCACCAAATGAAGTTGATGCAAGAAGGTAATACATTGTTCATCTTTATTCTCTATTTTTGTAGTCCTTCCATAATTTGATTACACTCTACACTATCTGCTCATATTTGTGTTTTGCAGAGGTTAAAAAGGCATCCAATGTTCAAGAAGAGATGGAACGGTTAAGGAAACAGTTAAAGCAAGAACAACTTCTGAAGGAACAAGCTGTGCATAAACTTGCTGAAATTATGAACCGCAAGGATATCAATACTACAACCAAGGCGAAGAGCAAAGTGTCCTCTGCAGACCTGAGGCGTAAAGAAAAGGAGTGTCGGAAACTGCAACAAGAACTTACCCAGGTTTGCTATTTGATAAGTTGAATGCAGCATAATGAATTAAGGCAAAAGTTTTTTCTTATCATTTTTACTTATTTCTTAGGAGAGGGAAAAGTACTCCCAGGCTGTCATCAAATATCAGAAAGACTTACAAGAAATGCAGTCCCAACTAGTCGAAGAAGGCCAGTTCAAAGTCCGTCTTCAAATGGAGTTAGATTCTAAAGATTCTGAAATAGAGCAACTTCAAGGAAAACTTACATCTATTTCGAGTGAAACTGCCTCCTTGTCAAGTGCTGACAATGACACTGATGATTTATGTCCAGGTAAAGTTTAAGCATAATCGCTGTCTTTCATTTTGTACATTTAGACATATTTATTTAACATTTTGTCCAACTTATAATTGAATGTCTTTACAGAATCAAGACTGGAAGGGTGGTTGTCTGTTCCCAATAAACAAAATATTAGAAGACATGGATGGAAAAAACAGTATGTAGTTGTATCATCAAAGAAGATAATATTTTATAATTCTGAAAGTGACAAACAAAATACAGATCCAATACTCATCCTCGATTTAAGGTAAATTAATGGAATCAAGGCACAAAGTGTATTGAGAATTACTTAGAGTTTCTATCTTAAAATATGCACTTGTTTTCATTACAGCAAAGTTTTTCATGTGCGATCAGTGACACATGGTGATGTCATTAGAGCTGACCCAAAGGATATTCCCCGTATATTTCAAGTGAGCTATCTATGTCGTAATCTTAACTTATCAGGTGCTCACTTAGCATCTTCTAATGTACTATTTTCCAATTTCAGTTGCTTTATGCGGGTGAAGGTGAAGCTCGTAGGCCAGAAGAGGGGAGCATGACCCAGCTTGAACTCCCACCCCTAAGAGATGATAAACCTGGCACAATTCAATTGAAAGGTCATGAGTTTTTACAAATTTCTTATCACATGCCAACAACTTGTGAAGTTTGCCCTAAACCTTTGTGGCATGTGTTTCGACCACCACCTGCTTTAGAGTGCAAACGTAAGTGGACAGCCATTAAAATAATTTTTTTACTCATTCTTTGCCAATTTTCTATGTATGTGAGCTGGAGACTTTAATTATTATTGGCAAGGTGCGGCTTTGTGACACATGTTTACCTCAGGCTTACCAAAAACGCGTTGGTAATGTGCTACTTTTAAATAGTTCAGATTAATTAAAGCCTATAACTACTGTTTTTCCCTCATATCTATGGACGATTTTTAACATTTTACTTGTGAAGGAGTATTTTTCTCTTTGGGAAGTTGTCAAAATCCCAACTGTTCATTAATAATAATAAAATTAAATGGTTTGTGCGTTGTGTAGACTAAAGGGCTGAGATAATGCGTACCGCTATGTTTGCCCCACCTGAAGGTTAACGACTTGCTTGCCTGTATAACTTCATCTCATACCACTACTTTATTTTCCTAGGGTGCCGTGTTAAAGTGCACAAAGAACATTTTGATCGGAAGGAAGAAGCGATAGCTCCTTGCAAACTCCATTATGACCCTAATTCGGCTAAGGAACTATTAGTCCTTGCTGTAAGTGCAGACGACCAGAAATTGTGGGTGCAACGTTTGTCCAAGAAGATTCAAAAGTGTGGATACAAAGCCAATACATTAGGTAGTGGCACACTGGATGGATCTAAAGTGTCTCCTCGGTGAGTATTTCTCATGTAAACGTTGACAAGATATTGTCTTTCTACATGTTCTTTTTATTAATCCCGGCCCCCTTTTCTATTTTGCAGAGAGTCAGTGAGATCAAACCCTAAGCAATATACTAGCCTGCAGCAGCGATCTGCTACTCTTCCTGCTAACTCAACTATGAGCAAATAATTGCTGTGATAAATTACAGCATGTTACCTGGTCCAACTTTCACGCAGCAAGCTTGCATTAATGACATCAAGATCGCTTCCAACAGAGATCCTTCCTCTGATTTACAGTAACAATTTTTTACTGCTCCTTACAATTCCTCTGTGTCAAGGTTTTTAAAGTTTTAGAAAGGAATGTTAAAAGTTTTGTTGTAGTATTTTATTTATTTTATGTAACATGAGCGCTTCACTTTTTTTGACCATGTTGTTACTATGGCAGAATGTACTATTTCCGTTGTTTATTTTATGTTTGTACAGAAAAGTTGTTGAAAATCCTTGAGGAAATGAAGATTTCACTTCCTTCATTTCAATGTTTCTTTTTAAAAGGTAATGAAATTAAGATTTTGACCGATTTTCACAGTATTTTCATATAAACTTGTATTTTAGAAACCATTCATGTTTGATTTTATGTCTTTTGAACGTTCTTAATACTTTGATTAGAAGCTCTCTTATGGCTGTTTTAGTAACCCTTTGATTCTAGTTTTGCAGTATTGTTAAGGAAAACTAAGGAGGGAAGTACATGCTCACATTTTTCCTTTCAGTTGATATTTCTGGAAATGATCTGTTAATCAGTACTCATATTATCCGTCCGACTTAATTTGTGCCTAAGAGACTGAAAAGTTAGCTCCTTGCTGGAGTTACAAAATCTTAATTTATTGCAAATAAAATTTGAAAGGGATAAGCAAAAGTCAGAAACATTTTTGAACTAGCCTTAAAAGTGTTAAGTCTTAATGTTTTTGTCAATCATGCTGGGTTATTTGATGAAAGATTTGACTCCAGTAAGTTGTTCATACCAAAATACTAATCTGCTCTCTTTGTGTACTTTGTTCTGTGAGTCTAAGAAAATTGTGATAACTTGGTTTCCTCATATAAATTGTTTTGATAGTAAATTTTGTCTTATAATTGATTGATTGATTGATAAAACAATTGAAGTTGACCATTGAAGTTGACCATTGAACTTTTCAGACATACCCAGTATTGTTCTAACCATAAAGACTGACCAATACCGTTGCTGCCTTGCATTTATGCTGTTTTTGAGAGGAACGTTTCTCAAGCTTTCTTTGCTGCGCTCTTTTGGAGCACAAGATCTTGTGTTGTGTGTGACAAACAGGATGAGGGTTCATCTGTATGCCAAACTTCATTATTAGCATTCTTTATTCTTGTTTTGGTCTTTATAAATATTTTTTTTTTAATTTATTAAGTTGCTTTGCCAAGCCAACTATATTGTATATATTATTTTTTTTTAAAATCAGAAGTAAGCTGTGATTACTGTAGCAGACTGTAGTCGACTGTAGTCCCTGTAAGTTCCACAGTACCCAACTGGAGTATCTGCTGGAGTGAGATCTTGGGCTGCCACTTGGTACTATTCCATTGCTAGAAATATAAATAAGTGTATGTTAGTACAAATAAAATTAATTACCATTATGACGTGACATCTAGCAAGACCAAAGTGCTGTCAGATTAGAAAAGAAATCAAGCAATATGTTATCTGCTACCTTTGTGTTTTGAGCGCATCCTTCTCGGTTAAGTATTTTCCCTTCCTCTTGATTGACTACCTATAGCCCGAGACAACTGGGTAGAGTTAATGTGTTGCAGTGGTGTGTTAGGGTTCGGAGCAGTAGTAGAATGTGGCATGGGTCTGACTGGGTGCTGTGCCTCCCGCAGGTGGTCGGCTCCCAGTTGTGTCGCAGTATACATTCTAGAAGCGTAGTGTACCTATGAAGATGCCACCTACTTCTGATACAAACTCTGTATTTGTAGTGTGTTTTTGAGGTACACTGGGATAAATACCTAACACATTTCTGAGGGTATGCAATTTTTGGTCTATTCCCACTTTTTTTTGGTTTTGTTTGGGCTTTGCAATTCAAAAAGGATCATTCACAACTCAAAGGGCATCTTCCTTTCTTCGATTCTTTGTTCAGTAAGGGAAAGAACAGTGTTTGGTTATGTCACCTACATAGAATATATTTTAGCCCAGAAATTGTCCCTTTATTTATTCTTGCGAATTTGTTACTCATTTATGCATACATTACATATTATATGTACATTTACACAACAAGTAGCTTTTTTGCTTTTTTCTTGTTTGAACATAACCATAGCCCATAGCAGAGGAGGTCAACAATGCTGAGGAGGTCTCAGGGAATAAACAAGAGAAATGAATTAAGTTATGGTACTTAATAATAGCTGTTTCATAATTGTTTCATTGAAAATTCCTTCACACCCTGGATCTGTTGGACCATGAAGTTTGACTTTATTGCTGCATTTGTTTATCTATTCTATTTACTGATGCTATTTATTTATAGGGTCGCAAGCAGCGAGACTTAATATTTTCATGGCTGTTTTATGTGTTATCATGTGATTCCTGTGCTTAATGGCTTTTATGAAGTTAGGAAGTATGCATTATCTATTTGAGTCAATATGACAATCACTTCTGCATTTCATATAACGAATGGCTGGTCTATTTACAATGTTTTTATTTGCCATATTTTTGTGTGTCCAGTGGTCTCTGTGGGAGGAGAGGTGCATTTTGATTGCAATATACAATGCATGGTGCAATTACTCATCCAGACAGTTCACTCCTTGTGCAAATGACCCTTGCAAATTTGTACGTTGTGTGTATTTTTAGGAGATGCGTTTCAAGGCTCATGATCCCAATATTGATTGTGGTTAGCTATCCTCCCATGGAGTGTTTTTATCACATATTTTCAAGTTCAATAGAAAGTACTCGAACGATTTGAGAAATGGTCCCGTAGGGTTGAGTTTAAATTATGCTCATAGATTTTAAACTAATGCTGCAAATGGATTCCAGCCAAACAGGAATTTCTAAATCTCTTTCTCCTTTTTCTTTTACTGATGGTTTAGTTCTTCAGCATACCAGTGCCATTGCTCAAAACAATGCTGGAAGCTTCTTCTGTTAGTATCTAACTCTTTGGTGCTCTGCATGTCCGTTAGTCAGTTTATCGTAGCACTTTGTGCATCATTGATTCTGTTCCAAATTATGTTTTTCTTTGAAAATTGTTTGTTTTTCAAGTGTAATCCAGATTTAAAGTCAATGGTGAAGAGGTCTCTTCATTTTATACACTGTGCATCAGTTTTAAGCCATTACTTAATGTAAAAAGCTCACTGTTGAACTGGTAACCCAATGAATAAGTCCCACTTTTTAATGAAAAACGAGATGTTTTTCTGTTAGCCATAGTTACTTATGTGGTATGGTGATATTTTTCAGACTTTCTCTGAAGTGGTGCCTTTGAAATCAGTCTGATAGATAGTGTCTCAATTTGTGCTGATACAGCTCATACCTTGTACATTTATCACTCAAGTATGGTATGAATCTGCAGCAAGATTGCATTTTTTATCCCCTTTTTTGTCATGAAGTTATAAGTCAGTTTTATGAACAATTTTATTTTTCAATTGTAAATCAATTATAAATGAAATTAGTTTTGTAGATCAGTGGATATAGATATCATTATTGTCCCTTTTATATCTAAATCATAAGAATGTTATTGTACTGTATGCACATAAATAAATAAAAACATGATGAAAATATTAAACAGTTCCTGGCTTTCTTGTGAAAATCCTACCAAACCCCCTACTCCTGGACAGAGGACCGACCCAAGCAGGCAGGCACAAGGTGTTCAAATGATGGCGCCAAATGCTCTGGCGGAAACCGGAAACGGGTGCCGAATGCAAGGGTCGAAAGCGGTCACTTCCACTTCTCGTCGATCGAAGGTAGTCCAATGTAGAACGTACCTTCTAACCTTCTGCTGTACTAGAGGTTCATTTGTGCAGTTTCAATCACATCCATCCCCAAAAATGGCCGCTGTTGGAGGATTTAAAGCACCCGTCAACGTTTCACCTCTTATCCGAGTGAGTTCAAATCTTATATTTGGCGTAGGTAGGTGGCGTCCAAAGTAAAGACGCAGCAGTGATAAGTGATCGTTGCTACAGAACCGCTCTTGCTTTTGATTCATATATCTCAGTCAACCTCATAAGTACTCGTAACACCGTCCCATCTCGTCATTTATAGGATATTCCAAACAGTTTCGTGATACGTGCACTTAATGCCAACTGAACCTTACGGGTGTACACTTGTCACACCGTTGTGTAGGTTAGGATCTCCCCTGTTACTGCATCTGTCTGACGGCTTGTCTTGTGAGACATTCCAACAGAACACCTCCCTCTAGGCATTTAATTTGGTTAAAAATACCGCTGTATGTGTTTCAGTTTTCAAGGTGGACACTGCTCATTGCTGGCATTTCTTATGGAGCCATCCGACACAGCAGGTTGACTGTCAAGGAAACCAAGCTGCGAGAGGAGGCAAGGCTTGAGGCTATTCGTATGGCACCCATTCTGAAGGCTGAAAAGGAGCGTCTCCAGAAGGGTAAGTACTGCAGGCACCATTTGTACTCTCAATAGAAATAGCCTTTGTTCTACAGTGTGAGTATTTCTTCTTTGCCTTATTTCACTTATGGCAATTTTATTTGTTTGCAGCTGAGATGGCTGATCTTGAGAAGACCATTGGATCTAAACTGTAAGAAGTGTTCATTGTAGTTTATGTTCATCCTCACTCCCAAGAAATGTAAAATATGTGGAAACTTGTAAATTATGGCTTTTAATACCAGTTCCAAATAATTAAACAATATAGTACCAAATTATTTTTACTTTTCTGTTTAATCAAACCACAGCCAGAAGAATAATTCATCAGAACCATTCTAGACAGTTAGACCACACTACCACTTAGTTAACTTACTTCAACACAAGTTGGTAATAAATATCACTTCATACGTAATTTTCTAAAATTTTCTCATGAAAATATACAGGAACATTGATCCTTTCAATTGCATAGGTCATAAATATGTTAGACACATCCAACTTTGACATATATTTTCAACTATAATTTTCCAAGCAAGTTACCTAACTTGACAATTTCCGTCAGATTTAGACGATTCCCTCCCCAGCCCTGAACATATTGGTCCAAGCTGAGCACATGGCTCAAGCCAGATTGACCTTCAGATTATAGCTTTTGGATTCAGATGATTCCCTCCCCAACCCTAAACATATTGGTCCAAGCTGAGCACATGGCTCAAGCCAGATTGACCTTCAGATTTAAGGTTTTGCATTCAACTGAGAGGGGACAGTAACTAACACATGCTGACACACAAATGTTTGACATGACATACATAGAATTTGCTTGAAAACCATTGTGGATACAATTTAAAAGTAGGCAAGTATGTTCCATAAGGTATAAATAAATAAAAGTTAGTTTTGGTCTTTAGCTTACAAAAAAAAAAAAAACGACAAATGTTCATAAATTAAATCTATGAATAATACCACAAAGATCCCTTTGAAAAAAATAATTTAAGATTGCATAAAGCATTATGCACCATCACAAGGAATTTCCAATAAATCACAAACATTGAGAATGAAAAAGTTAAGAATAACAAACTGAATACTGTTAAAGAAGGTGAGGAGTACATCTGTGTTTCCAAGTAGAAACTGTACTAACATTGATGCCATGTTTCTCAATCAAAGTCTTGAGAACTTCACTCTTTTGCTCAGAGCAATTTTCTTCTGTTATCAGAAGCTTCAAATGTGGAGTGTGATTGGGAATTTCAAGAAATGACTGGCCAGAAACACCATGGGCACCATTGAGGTCTAGACTTTCTAGTTTGGGACAATTACGCAAGACTGATTGCACCCCATCATCAGACACACTACAACACTTGGTAAAAGAAAGGTGCTTCAATTGTGCACATTTTTCTGCCAACATCTTCAAACAGGCATCAGCAGACACATCTTCATTGCTGCAATGAATGTAATGTATCAATTATAGTCACACATAAGATTAGAGACACATCTACAAAAAACATTTCTAACAAAAAATCTAACCTGGTCATTTGGACACATTCATTAAGATGTAGACATTGAAGTCCAGATAAATTACCATTTTGAAATGTATCAAGTACATCAACTGCTTTTAATTTGGCATTATGGATCAGTAATTCCTGAAGTTCTGGAAGATTGCAAACAGCTGCCATGCTTTCACTTCCGAAGCAATTGGCATTATAAATAAAAAGCTTCTTTAATTTCTTGCAGTTGGAGAGACTCTGTTAAATGTGCAAACACATACAGTAAGGACCACATATCAACATAATATTACAAGAAACACCAAAACCCGGGTAATCTAAGCAGAGACCTACCAAGAGAGCAGCATTACTTATACCAGCAGCATAGAACTCAAGGGTTGTTAAATTTCTGCCAGCATTATGGAAAAGCTGGAAAGAAACCAACAGTTAATTATAGCCTGTCCAATGATTTTTTACATTTTATGACAAATAACAGTAAACATAACCCTTGCAAAGTACCTGAGAATATGCATTGGACCATTCATCAATTTTACCAGGCAGTTGTATGGTCATTGATTTAGGTCCATGGTAAATAGAATTAGAGTGCCATTTGTTCTTGAAAACTTTGAGATTTTTTTGTTTTGCAATTTCAACCAGTATTTGAGGGGAAATACTTTTGGAACAGCTTATGTTCAGTTTTTCCAGACTTGGCAAACCACTCAACATTTGATAGAATTTTCTACTTTTGTAATCTGTACCCTTCAAGTTTAGGTTGTGTAGTTGTCCTTTCCTCAGGAAAGGATACTAGTCAGAAAAAAAGAAAATTAGTTAGTACTATCGAATAATATAATAGTGGATTGTACAAATCGCACAACATACCAAATATTTTGCGTGCAAGTTCCTCTTGGAGGCATCACAAGGTCGGCATCTAATTAAGTTAACAGACTCTAAGCGCTTGGATTGTTGATGCAGGACTGGCAATATAGCATCAATATCTTGCCTACAAAAAGAATTGTTAGAAATGAAACACTTCCAACTTTGAACAAGAAAATATAGTTTAACAAGACAAGTCTAAAGATAAATGTTACCTGTCTTTAATAGTTATAGATTTCAACATAGAGGATTGTTTTATGCAACCACGCACAATTTCAATGGGAACATCCTGACCACGAATGCACAATGTTTGCCACAAGGTAGGTGTCATTGCAATGGACCGCCAGCGATGGCAGACTCTAGAGCAGGTCCTAAGCAGTTCTAACTGAGGGAGATATGAAAATATCTGGAAAAATATGCTTAAGGTTAGATATCAACAAAAAGTTAATACCTACGCAAAATTAAGTTTTCTAAATAATTACCATGCAGAATATCTCATTTGGAAGGAAATTTATAGGGCTATTATCGAATTCAGTACTTCGACCATATCCACTACACATGTCATTGGTTTTTATCACATCTTCTTTGACTGTGTGTGGTTTGACCTTTGGCTTGGCTGCTATTCCAAAGCCATTATCATGATACTTTGGAACTATTTTCAGGGCTCTAAGAGGGTATGACGACTGGCCTTCACGGCATTTCAAGCTTTCTGGGTCAGCAACCACCTCTGACATACAAATTGGGAGAACTTCTGAAGGTCTGGTCTGCTGCAAAAGAGAGAAAAGGAGTTAAGTTATCTGCAAATAGAAATAATTGCTTCAGCTGGCATTGGCAAGTGGTTAAGGATTGTGGAAAGCTTCACCTGTTTTACTTCATCTTCAGGGGTGGAATTAATATTGGCAATCACATCACCTTGTAAAAGGGCCGATTCTGACGTAGTAGGGGCAGTGCATCTAGCTATCTTTGATCGAGATGATCCGGCACTTCTCATAATTCGAGCTGGAGGCACAACTTGACTTTCATTTAAGTCATCACATTGGCTTGATGAACAACTTGCTAAGGAGACTGGAAAGGGATGGATAGGTTGAGCTGGCAAAGTACACCTCATAAGTCTTGCCGCCTGTTGTGTTTCATTGACATCCATACTCTTGATAGTTGAGCTGCTCGCTAAAGGAGATATGCTTCTTCGAGATCGAGCTGGCAATTCACATCTCATAATTCGAGACGGTTCTGTAGAGCTTGATGCCCCAACAACACCAACTGGATTGTTGCTCCGAGGAGCAAAACTAATCAAATGGCAATCTAGAAATATAAAGTGGAACATATGAGTAGACCAGGGACCATACCTACTACAGCCGACAGTATAAATTTTCACCTCACATCCTTAACACGAATAAGAGATCTACATAAATTCGTGCAGCACTCATCCACATTTACCTTTTTCTTCTAACTGTAAGGGTTTTTCGACAGACTTGCTGGGAGCCCCCATAAGCTCAAGCCTTCCATAAATACCACTATTCACAGGCCCAGCAGTTTGACTGCAGTTAGGTTGAATAGAACTTTCCGTATGCCCAGCAGAGCCTTGAGCCTCCACACAGCTGAAACAAAATGACTGATCATTATTCCATGAAGGCCAAGAATGGCAGGTGGTTCACCATCAGACTAAATGTAGTCAATCTAATCGAACGACATTTCTAACAACAAATCGGCATGAGTTTGGCAGTGACAGAAGCGTTCGTAAGTGGCGTGAACCACATTGGTCACGGGACCGAACAATCAAGCCGTGCTGAGCAATCAGATCGTTTCGTAGGGTATCCACAGCACAGAAGCAGTCATAACATACCGTCGTTTCTTCGAGCGTGTCACAGTGGTCATCGCGCCTGTCATATCGCCGACAAATCGGCGCTAAGATGAAAAGTACACTTAACCCTTGTGTCACCGTCTTGGAACCCTCAGATTCTCACCGGGCTTCGCTGTCAGAAAATGAAAATAAACAAATTTTGTCAGTCAAGTCGACTGTCATAGCAAATCTCAGTGGAGTGCGAACAAGACAGATCAGTATTACTCACTTTCAGCGACACAACAAAGCATTTCCTTTCTAGATGCAAACACAAGTGCTTTTGTTGTAAACAAGCCTGGCAGTCAAAACGGAACGGAACGGAACAGAATCTGAGGAGGGGGGGAGGGGAGGAGGGAGGGGATGTCGATCTTCGATTGGATCGAAACAAGGCTCAGGTGATATGAAAAATTTAGAGAAATCTTGATTGATTGATTTATTCTAAAGTCAACCTCCCTCTACTAAAAATATGGATAGTTTTATGTGAGAAAAACATGACCATGGCCCATTTCCGAAAGTAAACGTAAACGAAAGGTTGTCTATGATGTTAGATAGAAGGCTCACAACTACACTGCCACTACCACCACGTGGTACATTGTTCATTTAGTCCATATTAATTTTGGTCTTGATGGGTTTCATGACGTTTGACTTTTGGTCGTACCAAGCACTGCCTTTTTCAGGTTTTCCTGAAGGCGGACTTCAACTTCAACGCCTCAACCAACTCAACCCCAAACTCGGGTGGTGTGACGTCAGAAGGTTGACCTCGAAAGGAGACACTTCCCCCAACAGGCTTGTTTGGCATGTGTTTATCTGGTTGATTCTGCAAGTCCCGCGTGGTTTCTACTCCGGAATAAAACAGTATGCCTTGATTTGGCAAAGTACACCATCCATGTAGTCACAAATCTGTTCGAAATCACGTCGCAGACATTACGTCGACAGAACAAACAGCCACGCATTGCTGATCCACTACAGATTCTCTTCCGCCACTCTGTTCTGCTGAGGCGAGACCAAAATAATAACAAAGCCTCTCATTGGTCGGAGCTCTCCGTCGAGCTCTCTGATTGGTGGACGAGCTCACCGATTGATTGTGTTCATGTGACCTTTGGAGTAATCGTGTATTTTCGTGAAGCCATGAGAGAATGTTGTGAGTTTGCGTCTGCAAAATAGAGCGAAACTAACGTGAGTTTCGCTGTGTCGAGGTACGGTTTTGTGCTCGAAAGGAGCGCCTAGCTCGCCGCGAAGCAGCGCGCACCGTGTCGTCCCGATTCTGAAGACTTTGAAGGCGAGAAAAAGGCCTGAGTTCGCGGTTTTGAAAGTCATGGTCCTGCCGCCATAGGAGCGTGTGCCTCGCTCGCGCGGGAAAGCCATCGTGATCTTCTCGCAGTCTGCAAGGTTTGCATCGGCTTTTCTTCGTTTTATTGTGTTTTTGTGCGAGAAATATTGAGCCAATGTCAACAGTTTCCTTGTGAGGGACAGGCAACCGAGAACTGAGCAGAGCAGACACGCTGGGGAGAGGGGTGGGGGAAGAGTGTGTCTGCTTGTTTACACTGCACTTGGGTGATTGTGCAACCAAAACAAAGACGATGAGCAAGGCTGGCGTGTGCTAGAGAACGCTAAGCCGTGTGACATGGCAAGCAAAGTATTGGTGGAGGCGCCAACTTGGATTTAAGGGATGTTTAAGTATCAGGAAGGCTCGCTTGGCTCGGAAAAGTTGTTGTTATCTTTCAAGGTTATGATATCACCAAGGACATTGGTTGCTGGGTAGACACGGCAAGCTCCGTTGTCTTCTGTGCCTTGCTCACCTCTCCTGTGCACCCGAACTGGGGTGCGTTGAAAGGTACTCTATGATAAAAACATGTGTTGTGAATATCATGCCAGATGGTCATGTCTTCTTGTTATTGTTTCGCACCATATGGCATCTCATCTTCATTCTTTTCGCTCCATGTAAGGAGGTGAATTGATGAACTTTGGCAAGGAAATTTGGGCTTGCATGTGGGCATTGAAACTGTTGTTCCTTCTGAAAAGGTACCACTATTATGAGCATGTGTTTAGTTTTACTCTCAGTCAGGCTCATGTGTGATAAGTGCAACAAGTGCCAACAAATACTAAAACTATCTAGGAAGGGGGAATGCAATCATAGATTTATCTTGTTGTTGTTATTAAAAGACTCTTAGTTCTTTGTTGGTAACTCAGTCACCGCTTTTAAAATATTTTTATCACTCTTGTTTGTTTTTCTGTTTTAGGCCGCCACTATGGCAGATCCCTTGTATTCTGGGGATCTGTTCTTCGACAGTCCTCTAATAAAACAAGAGCCTATGACGGATTCAGTATGTGTGACATCAGCCAGTGTACCAATTCCCTCTCGTCGGGGCCTTGGCCTCCCTGACTACTTTGAGGACTCATCTTATCAGGCTCCAGAATCAACATCACTGCAAGATTCATCCAGCTACTGGGATGCCAGCCACATGGATGATGATGACGACATTTTTAAAGTTGTTGACAAGGCTGATCTCATTCAGGGACCTACCCTTGCTGAACTCAATGCCAATGATGAAACATTTCTCAGTGATTTGAACTTTGATGATCTTCTCCTCCCTGAAGAGAGTTCCAATTCCTTTGGTACTGGGTTATTGAATACTTCCAAATCCAATCTTTTGTCGCTAAATCCTGCAGTGCAGGTTCAAGTTAGCGCTCACAGCTCGTTGTCTACTGTATCACCTGCAGGATCTGGACTCCTCCCATCCTCCTTTCCCCCTGGAGGTAGTGTTTATTATCGAGATGCATTCAGTGTGTCTTCAAGTGTTCCTTCAAGTCCCATGGACCCTTTTCTGTGTGGGGGTAGCAGTGGCAATCCATCAGGACTCTATCAGGCAGCTCTATCTCCAGCAAGTCACCACAGTTCAAATTCATCATTGCTGCACCATTCAGTAGGATCAAGGTCGCCAGTGACACCGCCACCGCAGGCAGTGAGCCCCTTGCAGCATAAGCAGAGTACACTCCATGACCTGCTACTCCGCAAGGAAGCACTGTCTGCCTCTCCCGATCGGCGCCTTTTAGGCCAGTCAGTTCCTGGCCCAAACTCTCCATTGACCAATCAAGCACCCACAGGAATGTCCATTTTATCTTCAAGACGTTCGGGGGGTGGCATGCTTGCTGGTTCAGGACCAGGTTCTGTTTCGCGCCTTTCATCATCTGCCCCCACTCATCTTGGTCTAGACCACATTTGGCAGCGCCGAGAACCGAGGCAGCATTTGCTGTCAACAGGATCTTTAGCAGAAGCAGGTTCTACATCCTCTCTCTCTACTGGTAAGAATAAGATCTTATCTTATATAGTTTACTGTAACATATAAAAATAAACAATTTAATTGGCTTGTCTGCTTTTTTAAAAAAAAAAAAAATTTAATTTAGGTGGAATTCTTAGTCCTTCATGTGACTTCTCTGACTCTGAAGATAGTGACCATTATGAAGACGTATCCTCTGATGGAGGTTAGTACTTTTAATAAGTTGCTTTTATTATGTTCTTAGCAAATTCAGTTTAATTTCATAAATAACAAAAAAAAAATTCATTGGTGTATTTTAATTGTATGGTTTGTTTCTTTAGAATCAAGTGATGTAGATGGCTGTGGGCAACCAAGTCGAAGCAGTATACACAAAAGAGAGCGGTTCTTTTGGCAGTACAATGTGCAGGCTAAAGGGCCAAAAGGTCAACGATTAATAGTCAAAACACAGCAAGAAGATCCTTACCACTTGAATCGTGTGACTGATCCTGTGTTCAGTCCTCAATGCTCAATGCAAGGCATCAAACATAGGTAATTAAAATGTTTTTCTGTTTGTAAAATGGAACCCAATGAAAAAGGAAACTAATGAATTTTGCTCTTTAAAACTCTAGTGGAAAAGCACGAAAAGGTGATGGTAATGATCTTACTCCAAATCCCCGGAAATTACATACAATTGGGCGAGAATTAGATAAACTAGGAAGAATAATTAATGACATGACTCCTGTATCAGAGTTGCCATTCAATGTGCGCCCTAAAACAAGGAAGGAGAAGAACAAGCTTGCATCAAGGTAGGGAATAAAGTCCATGTTATGCTTCTTTTATCCTTTATATCAGACTTATTTATTTAAAGTGACATATTCCTCTTTTAACCCTTTGTTGTTTGCTTTCATTCTCTTTGAACAGAGCCTGTCGACTGAAGAAAAAGGCTCAGCATGAGGCAAACAAAATAAAGTTGTATGGTTTGGAGCATGAGCATAGTAAGTACTCCTATAAGAGTTACGTTTTCTTCACTTTTTTTCCTATATATTGGTGTTAATTGGATTCTCTCTTTTCCCATAGAACGCCTATTTGGCGCCATTCAACATGTTCGTCAAGCTCTTGTTCGTAAATTCAACTGTGACAGTGCGGAGAGTATTGATCTGTCAGCACAAATTGAGGAAATTATCAGGCATGCAACACGTAAGTCTCAAAGAATTTTTCTATGCTTGGTTCTATACAGGTTCACTCTAACAAATTTCATTATTCTAACAACATAATAATTTCAGGTATCAAGATAGCAGGGGAAACAACTGATTTTGTGAACACTGTTCTTGAAAAATTTAAGAATGGTGTGCCTGAAGGGGGTCTAAAGGATGTATGAGTCTTACTCTGGTAGAGTATGGGATTATACATTCAGTGATGGATAAGAAGTGTAACATCGAAGCCTGCGCAAGAGTTCTACATACACTTCATTTCCCTGGGTTTCTTCACTATATATTATTCAAGTCAGATCTTGTGTTGAAGATATTAGACATTGGATTTGAAGTCTTTTAGTACTACAGATTGATTATTAAACTACTGTGGCTGTGAGTTTTAAGACAAGTAAGGTAAGAAAAAGGCTGGATCATATGAAATATGGTGAAACAATTATTTATTAGCAGTGTTTTCATCTGTTTTTCTGTACTGTCCTTCCTTAAAATGTTATAAGGTTCTTTCTTGCTTCTTTACTGCCCCAACAAACCAAACCACTTGATAATGGAAAAAAAGTGATGGGAAAACATTTGTTTAGTTCTCTGTCCTCACACTTTTATGTGTCCTTGTTTCTTCCATTGGTCAAGTACTTCTAACATCATTATTTCGTACATGTGATCCAGCCCTCTGAAAGGCTAGCCAGTGCTTTACTGATGGGGTCTCTTAATTTCTTATTATAACTATTATCCTTGTCCAGTGAGTGGGATTAAGCTAGTGATTGTCATTAAGTAGTGAAATTTAAGTAGATACTTTGTTTTCTCATTTAAGTAGAAAAGCAGTGATATTAAGATTACTAATGTGGCATTTGTGCAGCTTCAACACACGCACTGTGGACATGTCAACAGGCACATCTGTACAAAATAAAACCAAACAAAAAAAAACAAAAAAACTCTTAGTTGGTTTGTGTAATGCCAAGTTTGTTTTCGATGTTTTGATGAGTTTCCTACTCACATTGGCCTGTGATTCATTCAACTTCCACAGTATCCTTGACAGGGATGTGCATATTGTGGGACTAGCATGCATTTATAATGTAAGATTCAATTCTTATGTGGAATGCTTAGCGAAATTGTTAGCACATATTGTCAACTTAATCTTTTACTACATATGTACAATGAAATCAATTCTTACTTCAATTTACTTTCTATTGATTAATCATTTGCGTCACAGGAATTCTGTCTCTGAAAATGGGACAAACATAGTACAATAGTAAATCAGACAGGAGCAAGACAGAAAATTTGTCAAATTTATGGCGTGTTGGTCTGTGTGATCATTATGGCTCTTTGAAATAACTCAGATCAAGTGACATTTCTTATGATTTGGACTATGGAAGTGCTATCTAGTTTTCTCATATGTGTGTCGGTATTTGGTACAAATCTGAAATATCTATCTTGTTTCCAGTTCCAGAAATTTATGAGTAGTAGCAACTCTAGTTATGTTAGACACAAAATAATGTTGTGAGATATTTTGTGTCATAGAGCAAAAATGTATGTGCTTTCTTTTTAAATTTTATCAAGAGTGTTGCATCTTCGTGTTAATTCTATGTATTTTATTGTTGATGTTTGTATTGAATTTATTGTATTGGGTTCATGAACAAAGTAATTGGTCTGTTATGTTGTATTGTATGGTCCTGTTGATGAGAGGGATCTTTGTCGGTTGAGATGCATGGTGCATTGTGTGCACTTACTTTACAAAAATTTAATCAAGGATTTACTAGTTAAAATGTTACCAGTCTTTTTCAATCATTTTTAGTTTTCTTAGGCTCAAGTGACAAATAGACACAGTACAATTTCAAAGTAACAGATATCTAATTATTTCTCTCTGTCTGTTTCATACGAAAATCAAAGATTTATGCCAAAAGTGTGGTTCAATTACTTCTCTACCGTATCCGTGTGTTTATGACAAATCTGTTAAGTTTCTCCTAGTCCTGTTTGGAGTACATAGTTCTCCACTCAAATCAATCATCAATTGTTGCCCAGGTCTTAGAAATAGACCCCCCTTCTTGAGAAAAAACAAAACATTATGTATTTGCTGCCTTAAGTGAAGGTGTGACTTGTAAGTTGAGTATTATTTCATAACTTAGTAGGAGTCAACTTTGCTATGGTTTTTCTTATCTGGTATGAGGACTCTATCCTCCTTTTATTTTCAGGTGTTGGGTGGAACGTGTTATGAATCTCATAAAATTGGACCTGATAGAGTTGATTGTATTCAAGTTAAGTGGCTGCTTGATATGAAATGAATGGAAAAAATAACAGTTTTTTACTGTACAGCGAGGTCATTTAATTTCTTACTCTCACATTGTAATGTACTCCCACTGAAATATATGCATCCTCATGTACCCCTTATTTTCCTGTTTAACCATATCAGCATGTCTGGCGTTTATCCCCGACATGCATATTTTTATATTATTGAGTGTTATGCAGCTATGAATATTAACATTTAAAGTTAACTTTCAGAAACAGGCCAGAAGGCTCATAGTCATCAGAATGCATTTTTGAAAACGCCAAAACATTTCTGCGCCTTTATGTATTTATTGTGGAAACTTGCGTGTGGTGGAGCAACATGAATCAGCTATGGACCAACAATACATTTAAGTATAAAAATTTTGGTGTTCACTAAACCTACTGTTCAACTAATGTGCAAGACCAGAAACCACTGTTACTTACTTGGTACTAAAGCAACTGCCAAAATAAAATCCAAATTTCATACTGTTATACAGTAGTAAGTGATATTGAATCAAGGGAAAAAAATTGCTTTCATTCTTGTGTGTTCTTAGTATTTCAATTATTCCCTTCACAATTCTAATGAATATGTACATAGTTTATGATGTGTGTTACCATATATTTAATTATTACAGGTTGCATATTAATCTTGAAAATAATTGCATTTGTGCTGTTATCAAGAATTAATTCCCAAATCATTATTGTTTTTTCTTCTATTTACAAAAAAAAAAGAAGTATAATATAAGCATTGAAAGATAGGAAATGAAAGGGGAAAAATGATCTAGTTTTGGGTGCCTCAGTTGGCTGTGGAAGTATTTGATGTTGTACGTTGGTTTGCCCGTTTGCCCAATCTAATGCAGTGTGGGTGCAGGTGCTCTATCACGCTTATGTCCCGATTTTTAAGTGCCCTCCCTTGTAGAGACTAGCAATTTGAATCTCCCTGTCTATGTTTGATGGAAAAATGAACTATAAGTTACAATAGTGCACTCCCAAATTTGGAAAATCGTTTTTATTTCAAGCTTATGAAAATTTTTATGACAGATGACCGTTTGTTCATGGTATCACCAAAAATTGGCAGGGCTTACCTTAGTATTAAGATGATTTGGTGCAAAAGGAAGGTTGTAGGAAACAACTAGGAATTGATATGGAGTGGAGTTCCAGGGCTCAATGAATCATTTACTGATAAAATGTGTATTTTTGTATGCTTATCTATGAATGGTTAGAACATTATACGAGATTAGCTATTTATTTTATGTGTGCAACAAGTTGCTGGATGTAAGGCTCCAAACCAAAGTTACTTTGCCATATTCTAGGAATGTGTGTGAATAATCACCCCTGGTAAGTTATGAGTTGCAGAAAACAGAGGCTGTGTGAGGCATAATGCTCCAATATTTCTAGAACTGTTCATTTTGTTGGTATTTCATTTCTGCCACATTTTTAGTTATTGACTAGCTTTATATACTTTAAGTTTAATTAAATATTATTATGATAGGAGTTTGATATGGTGTTACAGTAGCAGGCTAGTAAAATAGTGGGACTGAAAGTTTATTTTTATCAGTATGCATTTTCCCCACATAAAATACAAACAACAAACCTATTGCTGTGGTTTTTGAACCAAGAATAAGATGTGATAGATGGTCCTCATCAGTACAAAAGCAGTTGACTCTCTGTTTTACAGAAACATGGCCCATCCAATAGTCATGTGTGAAATAGTGAAGACCATTAATGCACCATTACTCTAAGTCAAGATCTCTTTTCATGTTAGCTGTTTGTGCCGCAAAGGAAGTATGTAGGGCCTTCTTCTGGGAGTATCTATGACTTCATTTAGTCATACAACTTTTTCATTGTTTTTATTTTCTTTTAAATACAGGCAACCTTGGAGGCTTTTCTGTTATTTGAGATTGGGTCACTAATTTTAATTTTGGGTATCTTTGTGAGCATGTTGATCATGTAGACCCAACTTGTCACATAATATTAACATATTGTTACGAACTGGTTCAAAAGTATTTTTGATTTGGTGATTGTGTAACTATGTCGTCCATCTGCTTGTTTGATTCTTTTTTTTTTTTTTCAATCTTTAGGCACAGGTTGTGCACCTGTCTATCTGTGCAAAATTTTTCTTATATATACTGTATGGTGTGAACACAGTCAATTAAGTGAATAAAGTTGATACTGAAGAGATGTGTGCACTGCAGCTTAGCATATCTGTTTGTGACATTGTCCTGAATTTTATCACAAATGTGCAGGGGTGATTTAAAAATGAAACATTGTTACATTTTCTTTAATTGCCATGAACAGTCGCCATCACAGGGGGAACAACTACACAGTGCAAGGCTGCAAAAACCACTTACCAGAGTGAATTTACACCAGAATCTTGTTCACACTTCGTGCTCAGGTCGTACGAATGTTTCGGTGTCGCCGCGATGACTTGGAAAAATATTGCTGGTCAGAGTGAAATTCCCCCATATCATTCACATTTATAGCCTTCGACAATGAACAGGGTAAGAGAAAATGAAACTTGAGCAAATGTATCTTTAACTGGTGTTGAAAGGTTTGGCAACTTGTTATTTAAATCTACCCCTAATCTTGATATTTTTACAAAGTATTAATTGACAAAGTTGCTTGCAAATGCGCGCAAGTTCCTCCCTTTCAGTCGAGAGCAAAACCACACAAGAAAGCCGAGGGAGCAACGGAAAGAAAAGAAACCCAGCAGGGAAACGGTTCTTAAAATGAAATGAAATTACAGTCCGGATGCAGTCGTAGTCGTTTGTCTTCTCTGAAATTCGGAACCAGGAAAACGGCCGTACCGGGAAACGGTCGTCGTGGTACCGACTCTACCGCGTGCTCAAGAGGCATGTTGGCATAGCAGGACGCCCAGGAAGGGAGACCTAGGAAGGGTGGCCGGGCCTTGCTGGCCTTGCCGGGCCCGCCCCGCCGGACGCGAGCCTTGCGGGTTTGCCTATCTGCGCCTTGCGGGGAATTCCCACGTCGTGCTTCGCTATGCCTCGCCAACGTCGCACTCGGAGCGGACAGAGGTCGCGCGAGGCGCCATGCATCTCCATCTCCTGGAGGACGACTCGCCCGGTAGACGAACACACTGGCCGTCGTTGGTGGCGTACAAATTTTCCCTTGTACGTTATTGAACGACCCGAGCACGAAGCGATTGACACGTACAGTATTGCTCCGGCTCGGCTTTTCAGCCGTACAATTGCCTTCTCGTAACAAAACGACGAAATCAACCTGGCAGACTTGGGATGAAATAAATCTAAGAAAACAGTACTGACATTAAAAATGATATTTTTCTTAAGAAAAAATAACAACAATACTTTAGCATCCCGCCAACTTGATTGAGGCCACTGGAACGAAACTAATTAGGTAAAAAGATCACGTATCGTGAGTTGCGTATAAGAACATGTAGAATAAATGGCTCTACGGGTCACAACATTGAAAATCGTTATAAAGAAAACCACATATCGATTGCCTAAGGGCTTCAAAAATGGAAGAACAGGACAGTACCGTGGCTTTACGTTTCGGTATGGGGATAAAGAAACGCTCGCACGTCAGTTCATCCAGAGATAAAGTTATAGATTAAAGCTCAAAAATCGTAAGAAGAGAACGGTGGTACCCGTTCTAGAAGAAAATAAGTTTTAGTCGAAATCTCTCGAAAAAATCTAAACCGACAAAAAGTCTCACATTTACAATCCACTCCAATTCATAACTCTAGAAAGTGCACGAATTGCACAGGTTCGTCTTTCTCTGCGAGCAAGTAGACCTAAAGTGCTGTATAGGACGGACTACAGAAACCACTCGCATTTTTGTTTTAAAAAATCAACATAAAACACATTAAACAACAACAACGAAACATTTTTTACTCTAATGTAACACAGAATTAACTCAAATGCATGAACAGCTTTGAGCTTGGGTGAGTAGTTTCGGTGACGGCACACACTCTACCACATTGCTCTGGCCACGGTCGAGTCGGAGTTTCTGGCCGTCTCGGTCCTGAGCATGGCAGTGACCCGGGTGAATGGGGTCGGTGCACTCGTCTCGTAGCGGGGACACGTCGACTGCAGCCTACTCGTGGTGGACACCGTCACTGGTGGTCATAGCGAGCTGGTGCGCAGCTCCTCCTTGAAGGTCCTGGTCAGGCCGGGCTGGCTGGGCTGGCTGGGCCTGGGCGGTGCATGCGTCTCCACCGGCACTGTGATGGTGACCCGCGTCTGCTCGGCCGGGCGTCGTGGCGGCACACCCTTGGGCACGCCCGCCCCCGTCGACGGCTGCCTCAGGATGGACACAGGGCCCGCACTGGGGTCCGAGGCCTGCCGTCGGATCGGGGGTGTCGCCGTGCTGGTCGGGACGACGGGGTCCGACACCTGGCGCCGCATGACGCCGGGGGTGGCCACCGCGATCGCCGATCTTCCAATGCCGAGGCCAGACCCGGCTCCGTCCGGGGGCGGCGCCGAGTTGTTCGGCCCGGACGGCCCGCACCGCGCGCCGTTGCCGAAGATCGAAGGCTCGAGGATCGAGGCCTGGCGCAGCAGCGGCGGCGTCGCGGTGGCCGGGCTGGCGGGGATGACGGGGTCCGAGACCTGGCGGCGCACGGGAGCCACCGTCGTGGCGATGCCGACTGGCGCCGGGTCCGAGGCCTGCCGCCAGATGGAGGGCTTGGCCGGGGTCGCCGACGGCGTCGCCGACGACGGCTGTGGCGCGGAGGACTGGCGCACGATTTCAGGGCGGGGCGCTCGCAGGGCGGCGAAGCAGAAGCCGAGGAAGGAGGTGGCGGAGTAGGACTCGGCCGGCGCCGGCACTGGCGGTGGGGGTGGTGCCGGCTGCGGCTCGGGGTCCTCGAAGCAAGGCTCGGACCGGCTCCGCGTGGGCCCCGTGGTGACGAACACCGCCACGGAGGGCGGCTGCTCGGCAGAGAGGGGCCGCGCCCGCGACGAGGTTTCTTCCCGCGTCCGCAGCGGCCGCCGCAAGGACGGGCTGGGGCCGGGGAGGCCTGCGGGCCCCGCGCCCGCGGTGCTGCTTGAGCTCGAACTGGCTGTACTGGCGTCCACGCAGTCGACGTGTAGCGGTCGCTAGAGGGACGCACCCACGGCGGTGTTCTGGGGCGCGCCCGCGCGACGTCTCCCAAGGCTCTTCCAGAAGCGGCGGTCCGATTGCTGCTTTTCCTGCAAGCAAATCCGTCGTAAGTCGATCGTTGGCTCGTGAACGTCCACACATCCCCCAGGTAAGTCTCTATAGGAGTGGGCGGCCGCGCTGCAGCGGCTGCAGTGCATGCTTACCGGGTGCCTGAGGGTGGGCGCGTCGTCGCCGCTCACGGCCATCTGACGAGGCAGCGTGGCGGGCACGTCGTTGACGGCGTCCCTGCTGAACAGCCTGGACATGATGGGCCGAGTGGTGGCCGCGGCCATGGCCTGGGGGGTCGGCGTGCTGGACACGGGGGCGGTGATGGACGGCGTCGTTGTGGTGAGCGTTGACAGCTCCACCGAGGCCGTGGCGGAGGCCGTGGCGGTGGCCGTGGCGGCGCCAGCGCCGTCAGACTTGGCCCCGCGGCTCAGGAACGACAGGCTGTGGACATGATGCGGTTTTGTCACTCGTGCACTGCAGCGACCAGTGGCAAACTGTCCCGGGGCGAGGCGTGGGGTGTGGCCATGGGGTGTGGCACGAGGCATTGTTTTCATTGGTGTCAGGGGGTGTCAGAGGCGCACTGTCGTTTGACCCGATATGTACGCTTTCTGCAAGCTCGCCCTACGGCGCTAATAGGCAACCCGCGCTACGCCACGTCGCCTTTCCTCTCAGACCGTTCGTTTGAAAGCCTGTCTGAAAGCTCTGGAGAGCGATTGGGGGTGGCTTGGGCTATGCTTGGGCTATGCTGGGGGCACAAAGAGTCCCGGCATTCAAGAGTATCCGCGTCCTCTGCTCCTGCTCCTCTCCTGGCGGCACTTACATTTTCCCCCGTTTCGGGGCGTCCTTCGGCGGCAAATCCTCGCGGGCGCGCCGCAGCCGCAGCCTCGTGAAGAAGCCGCCCTGGGCGGCCTGGGCCTGGGCCTGCGCCTTTAGCTGGTGCTGTTGCTGTTGCTTTCTCAACGTCTCTACCCTGTGACGCTCACCCCCCGGCATGGGCCGGCCCTGTGGACATGGACAATAGTCCAGGTGACCATGGGCCTACAAGAATTAGAGAGGGACAGGACAAGAGGAAGAGTCAGAGAGAAGAGAACAGAAGAGAGAGAGAGAAAGGGCGAGAAGAGGGCGAGAAAGAGAGAGGCGAGCTTGTTCATGGACCTTATTTCCTTGTTATTATGTCAGAGGTGACTAGGCTCGCATAAGGTTCAGGCACATATTTGATAGAACGTCACAAAAGAAGAAAAAATAAGAGCAAAGAAAGGTACGGTGAGGTCAGACACGTATCACTAGGTGAAAACCGCATCTAATTCCTACCTACACACATCAAAAGCAAACATACTCGTCTCTAACGAAGTGAAACGCCAAAAAACGGGTTCACCATGCAGGGAACGGGGGTTACGCACACATTCTTTCGGACACAAACGCATGCAGAAAGCGAAGTGTGAGGTGGGCGTGTCTTGTCAACAATTTGTGCTTCGGGGCTGGATTGCGATAAATGGCTAGGCTGAGTGCAAGTGGCTGTTAAACTCAACCAAAGCTAGAACCAACAAACAGATCAGTGAGTGCGGCTGCTACCCCTCGTGCTACCCTCACAGGCGCCCCAGGATAGGCAACCCAACGAACTGGTCTGTATGCAGTGTGGCGGTGCGGAAAGTTCGACTCCCGCTCGAATAAAATTTGGTTTCTTCCGCATTCGGACCAGAACATGTAATGTGTAATGTCAACGACGCCCACGCAGCAGTGGTAGATGTAGCAGACGGCAGTTGGCAGTGGCGCGGGGCGTACGGCGGGGCGGTGGGGGCCCAGCAAGCCGAGCCGCCCTCTGCCAGTAGCGCCCGTTCAATCCAGTCAGCCGTCGGCCGGTGCGGCGTGTGGATGTGGTTAGGCGAGGCGGCGCGTGTGTACGCGATGCCGCCACTTAAATTGGCGAGAGCAAGTTCCCACGGCGCACCAATGTGGAAAGGGTGGCCGATCTCAGCCTGCTACTACTGACAAGAAGTTGCCCAGTCGGCAGGCTGAGGCTGGAAACCCTTTCGACACCGGTGCATCGTGGGAAGTTTCGCCCACTTAAGTGACAGCGTGACAGCCCTGCGCTTAGTTGGCAGCGGTTGGCAGTGGCTCAAAAAGCCGTTCCGTTTAATGCTGTGACTTAGCGTTTAGTTCGTCGTGTGGCTTCGAATCCGATGTGACTGTCAAAGTTGAACGCATTCGTTGGCGGGATAGTGGAACACGAGCGTTTAGTTCGTCGTGTGGCTTCGAATCCGATGTGACTGTCAAAGTTGAACGCATTCGTTGGCGGGATAGTGGAACACGAGTGGCGGAGGACGGAGAGGGACGTGTTTGGACACAACGAAAGCAACAACAACAACATCAGCGAAGGACAACATTCTCAAACACAGCAGACAGGCTTCCATGTTGGCAAGAACATGACGACAGAGTGGAGAGGAGACAGAGGTTTTCTACAGAAAGGTAAGCATATCGTGCATTCAGTGTGTTCGTTGGAAATAAGGGGGGGGGACAGGCTTATTACAATTATTGTTCGTAGGCTGGGGTTGTTCCGGTTATAGGCTTAGCAAAATCAACAGTGCAAAGGAATGAAGCGAAGAGATTCCTACGAATGGTGCATGAAGCAAGTTCACCGCGACAGCGTGCTTGCGACGAATAGTATTTTACAAACTGACTTCGATTTATCTGAGGGCTAAGCCGAACGTGCCGCTTGATTTTAAGTCACACTGTTGGGAATCGATGACAACCGAGCCAGAAGTAGCTGTTCGACACGACTGCGAATCTTATAAAAATCCACCAATTATACGTCGAATCAATGTCCCTGCGAACACCTAATTCTGGCCGGGAACGCATCGCCGGCGAGCTGTTCTCTCTGAAGCGTCTGGAACTTCGCGGACGGCTCGGACGGCCAGTGTGAAGTCAGTCAGAACGGAATGGTCTGCCTACTTACCGAGCCGATGTGCGACGGCGCGTCGGAGAGGATGGACGTGGGCTCCTCGGTGTCGGAGCTCTCCTCGCCAGAGTCGTCGGACGGCGAGGGCGTGTCGGCCGGCGGCACGCTCTCGTCCTCCTCGACGAGGGGCTCCAGGCGGCGCCGCGCCGCCGCCGAGGAGCCCGGGAACAGGCGGTGGGCCAAGGCCGCCGACGTGAGTAGCTCCTCCATCATGAGCTGCTCGGCCTCCTCCTCGGCCGTGAGCACGGACGACGTGGACTCCGGCGGCGAATTGGGGAACTGAATGACGAACAAGAGGGAAGCTGCGTTAGGAATTGTCTGTCTGCCTCTATCTTGCCCCCAATTCCTACTATGCGCCTATTCCGAATGTTCCAATGCTGGCTAGATTTTCTGCCCCGCGTCCGTGTCCGTGACGGTCGGCCTCTGCTGCCACCCAGCTGCGGCGATACGCCACGCTCGCGCTCCGCTGGGCGGCGCTACTCCACGCCTGCGCAGCGCGCGGCGGTCGCGTCTATACTCTGTTCGCCCGTTGACCTTGGCATCTGACGCGCGCACGTAGCCCGTACAGTCAGTAGGGTAGCGTGGCCGAGCGGTCTAAGGCGCTGGTTTAAGGCACCAGTCTCTTCGGAGGCGTGGGTTCGAATCCCACCGCTGCCAGCTCTTTTTAGCAGATGATACAATAAAGGCAAAACAGAAACAGTGGTATAGATAATTTCGGCCACGGTCTAGCATTTTTGTTAGCATTAGGACTGTCGTCACCCATCTAGCTCGATTAGCACGTAGTATAAAGCCCGGCAAACCATCTGCTACTGTGTGGCAGTGGCTGTGCTGCGGGGATTTGGCTCTAAATGACGATGCGGAATCTTGCGGGATACTCACCGAGCGAAACTCCTGGCCGAGCGGCGAGCCCAGGTCGTCGTCGCCGGACGTCGGCGTGCCCCATGCCTCCTCCCCCGACGTGCCCCCGGACGTGGTCCCGGAGTCCTCGCCGCCCTGGGGCTGCGTGGACCCCGGCGCTGGCCGCAGGTAGCGGTCCAGGATGGCTGCGGCCAGCGACTCGTCGCCGAGCCTCTCCAGGATGGCCATCTTCTCGGCCACGAAGACGCCGGCGCGCGCCGTCCAGCCCCGCAGCGACGACGCCATGCCTCCGGGCGCCTCGGGGACGGCCGGCACCGCGGCCCCTGCGAGCCCTGCGTGCCGGTCAACTATCAGACCACGTTCACGTCGACGCCGAGTCGCGGCGCCGCCAGAGTCAGTTGGGGGAAGGACCGAACCGCGCGCCCGCGCAGTACAGTGGGTGCGGGGAGCTTCGAAAGCGGGAAACCAAAGCCCGACCCGAAGGGCCGAAGGCACTTGTTTGGAAAGAGGCAGAGGGCGGGAGGGAGACAGGCTTCTAGTGCAGCAGAGAATGAAAACGTGCTACTGACGGTACGAAAAAGTGCCCTCGAAAAACGAAATTAGCCAACTAGTTTACCCACCCTCTCGCGAGCTGTGCAGTGCTGTTCAGTGATGTGGTGCTGTGCAGTGCCGAGCCGAGCCGTGGCGCCATTGCGATACCGATACCTTTACAGGCAGCGGGGCCGCGAGGCGGAGCGCGGAGCTCGGTGACGTCCTGCGGGGCCTGCAGCTCGGCCTGCAGCGCGGCCTGCAGCGCGGCCTGCAGGGACTGGACTGGAGCAGCGGGCTCGCCCCTCAGCCCCGGCCCCGGCCGGCCCCGGCCCCGCCCTTAGGAGTGCAGCGGCACATAGCGGACTGCACCACACAGCATACATGCACCGTTAACACGAAGCAGTGCACTCACACACCCACACTCTAGGGTCAAGGGGGCTCGCGAACAACACTACAAGGGCTGGCTCAATGATGCTACGTTAGCCTGCGTTGGCCCGTACCGTGGTTGTTCACTCCTCCGGCTGCAGGCACTGCAGGCCGTCGCCGGAGCACGAGCACGCTGTCACGCGTAACAGTAAGACACTAGTGACTTTGGTGCAGACAGTGGTCGCCAGAGGCACTCACACCGTGAGTGAAAGATCATGCCGTGACACACAGGTTGCCTACCCCCGGGCGTGCGAGGCCCGTACGTGACGCTAGGGGGTTGAAACTTGAAAACATTGTTTTTCTGTTTGGTTGGTAATGAATGCGCTGCTTACCGGACTGCTTGTCGTCGTCGTCCTCGTCGGGCTCGGCGTCGTCCTTGTCCTTGCTCTGGCCGAGCTCCTCCTCGGCGGCCTCGGCGGCCTCGGCGGCCAGGCCGTCGGGCAGCGAGTTGAGGGTGCCGTAGCGGTGCAGCTCGCAGGACGAGGACAGCGAGCGGTAGGGCGGCTCGGCCAGGTCCGAGGACGAGTCGTCCAGTGTGTCCTGCGAGCCCCCGCCGCACTCCGCCCTGCGCTGCTGCTGCAGTTGCTGCACAACAGGGCCAAGGGTCACGCGTGTTGAACCCCCTCCGGGCAAGCCTCCGGGCCTTCCCCCTGGGTCCGACTAGGTCCTGGAACTCACCTCGAGCTTCCTGCGCCTGATGATGGGGCTGGCCCTCAGCTCGGCCTCGATCATCTCGTCCCACATGGCGTCCTCGTCCTCCTCCGTCATGGTCGTGGACGCGCGCGGCAGCCCCGGCGTCGGCGGCACCACCGAAATCCTGCGCCCGGTCGTGGATATTGACGCAAACGGAACCAAGAGACACGAGGGTTTGAGGCGCGAACGGCGCTTACCGTGGCGGCATGGTCGTCGTGCTGCTCGAGTCCCTGGGGGGCGGCACGGGCGCGGGGGCCAGGGGGTCGCCCGAGATGGCGCCGCCCAGCATGGACATGCCCGCCATGAGGCTCCACGGCCCCCACACGTCCACGTCCTGCTGCCGCGTGTCTGGCGGGTCCTCCTCGATCTCCTCCTGCAAGATGCACTTTGAGTCGCACGCGAGGCCGAGGCGCAGCGTCGCGCAGCGTCGCGCAGCGGCCCCTTCTCGTCGCCGCACAGTGGGCCAGAGGACCGGACACGTGGCCAAAATTCCAGACGCGTTTTGGGCTCCAAAGTCGCTAAACAGGACTCGAGCCGAGCGTGTGACCCCACCAACAGATTCGTTCGGAGAGCAATCGATTGGTGGGATCTCACGTTCAGTTCGAGTTCCATTTAGCGACTCTGGAGCTCAAATCGCGTCCGGGATTTTGACCACCTCTACCGGTCTTCTGGCATATCCACTGTGCGCCGGCCTTGTCAGCGTTGGCCTCACTCACCTTAATTTGGTCCCTAAAACGGGGGACTTCCTTGCGGTAGTACATGTCCCCCCGGAGGTGCGGCGGCTCGTACTTGCGGCCCGACGGCCCGGGGCTGAGCGTGGACGGCCTGCTGGTGGCGGACGTGGCCGGCGAGGGGCACGTGGGTGGCGGCGTCTCCGAGGACGAACACGCGGGCGCCGGCGCCCACGGGTTGTTGCTCGGCCGAGTGGCCATGCACGTCTTGTGGCACTTGCGGCACACGGGCACCTTCTCGCCGGACGCGATGGTGACCTGCAAAGGCGGGGTGGCGGGGCCGTTAGCTGGGCTCTCATTTTGGCGCGGGCAACCCGAGCACCCACGGTCCGGGTGGACGGTTTTGACTGGGTGTCCAGGAAAGCTCGAGGAGGCGTGGTCCAGCCGGTAATCGCAAAAGCAGTGGTTAAGGCTTGGCGCCTGGGAGGCGGGCAACACGAGCACATGGGCGTGTCCGAGTTGCCTACCTCCCAGGCGGCTCCTCGGCTTTCCCTGGCCTCTCGGGCGCCTTTTGGGTGCCCACGCCTGCGGGCCGTGAGAGCCCTGCACCGCGAGACTGACCTGGCTGTCGGTGGTGCTCCTGCTCCGACTGCGGCCCAGGCCGCCCAGGCTGTCTTCGGACAGCTCCAGGTCCTCGCTGCGGCTCGCCCTGCTGTTGCCCCTGAGGGGGATGGTGGTGGTGGCCGTGAGGCGCAGCTCCTCGCTCCGCCGGTTGAGGGTGTCGACGCTCCACAGCTCGGTGGGCTCGGCCGGCTCGGCCACCGCGTCGTCAAGGCCCTCGTACTCGCCGAGCTGGCCCCGCATCCAGCGGGCCAGGTGCAGCGCCGAGCCCTTGCTCCCCGCCGACTTGCCCAGCTGGCGGCAGCGGTGCTCGATGAGCTCTTCGACCGCGGACGACGACCTGGACGTGTCCTGGGGGCAGGGCAGGGCACCGCGGCCTTCTCATTTACCATACGTTTTAACGGTTACGTCATGATTAATTTGAAACTTCACTTAATTTTTTTTTTAGTGAAAAAGTGACGAAATTATTATAGATTGGTCTGAACTAGCTAAGAATCGTTCTAAAGAATATGGCTAAGGTAACTATGCCGCGATCTTTTAAATTTGCCTCATATAACTGGCGAGAACGTTTTTGTCTATCAGACACCATGTAAACTGCACGGCGGTCTACTGCAACTTTTTAGATACAATCATCTATGGTTTTCACAGTTAGTTACAAGGTATACAACAATAACAAAAAGATGCGCAATGCTCACAGAATTTGCGCAGTTTGAAAACTACTCCAGAAACTACAACAAATGGGGGCGTATAAGTAGTGCCGCTGTTACTGATGCCCTTCTTTGGCTATCCATCCAGAATCAGGTGTTAGAAACAACGTCAGTTCGACGTCAAACCGATGATTTTTTTTTCAATCGATTCTCTGTTGATTCAACGTTGTTATAAACCAGTGTAAACTTCTAATTCTGACTGGGTAGTCTCTCGCATGTAATCCCTACTGATTACGTGTCGACACCTCATTATTTCATCATTTTTTCTTTTTGCTTCGCCTGGTGGGTAAATAGAGCTTCTGCCTTACCATTACAACGAACTGTCAAATGTGACACAAACCTATGGTCTAATTACACAGCACAAA
This sequence comes from Thrips palmi, assembly GCF_012932325.1. Classification (NCBI taxonomy): domain Eukaryota; kingdom Metazoa; phylum Arthropoda; class Insecta; order Thysanoptera; family Thripidae; genus Thrips; species Thrips palmi. The sequence continues at coordinate 2,377,031 of NW_023144624.1, read as the reverse complement.
CGCGCACAGATCAAATTTCATACGGCAAACGTTACCAATTATTGCGCTTTTCTGAACGTGCCTGACTACCCACTTCTTTTTCTAAAATTCAACTTAAACAAAATCACTCCAATCTGTTACGCATTCATAGTTTTCTAATACTGAATACTTTTCTGCATTGAGGAGTACAACAACTATAGTTGCTAGAAAGGTAGACTGAATTCTGGATCGACTGACGCTACACGACGATATACTCTGCAGAAAATGTTGTGCTTACTGTAGCTACTGATTACTATTCGTTACCTTCCTGTGATACTACACCAAAGGTTACTAGACTGCTCTTCGGTATTTTATCTACCTTTGTTCTTGTGTTTGCCAGTAGACTACCTACCGGTAGCAAATGAAGTATTCCTAAAACCACTAGTTATCAAACATCCAAAACTTCTTGCCATACCTTGGTGGCCTCTCCATTTAGCTGCTGCCCTCAGCGCCGCAAGCGATTTTCTCAGGAATATTTTGGAATTATTTAAACAAGTGTGAAATCGACTAATGATTCTAAATACTTGATGTTTGATTCCAGAGGTTGGCCCTCGAGTCTCGGGCTGGTGCTGCAATGACGTAAAGATGATAATGTAGCAGCATTCAAACAAAATAATTGCTTCTTGCTCTTGTGTTATATGTTTGTTAATCTCATCTTGTGTCATATAACTAAGGTGATATGGTGGACGACAATTTCTTGTCTTCGTGTGCTTTTTCCGTATTACCGGAAGCTTAAACCTTGCCAGCTCATTTCTTTTGGGTGCTAGTGAGTGCCTTCAAGGGGATTAGGATTCGAAGGAGGTCAAGGAGGTGGGAGGGTGTTCAGCAACATACATATCGGTTTCATTTGGCGTTTCATGCTTTCATCACACGGCCCAAAGGGATGTCCAAATGCCAATTGACTTATATTGGAAACCGCTACCTCGTAAAATCGAAGTCCACTTAAGGGGAAAATTGAATGTGTTCAGGGTGAACATACACATAAAATAAACAAACAAAACATTCTCAATACCTGGAAACAAAAAACGAAAAAAGTGGTACATGCCTGCTTGCGTATGAAAATTAACTAGGTAGAGCATTCGACAAACTACGATGTTTTGCAATAAAGCGGATGTTTATAGCAAGTGCGCGGTGATAATTTAACCACTTGAATGGGCATTTTGGACATCCCATATGTCAAAGAAAACTGCCAAATGATTTGAAGCAATATACCCTCCCTCCTCCGGTTCCTTTTTCAATGAAAACAAACTGGTCAACGTGTTACTTTCAGCCCAAAAACTTTCTCCGAGTTCGGCATATTAGTAATACATTTTTATGCGGTTAGTACTAATATTCTTGCATGTAGGTACTGCTTTTACATTCTGCGCCGGCCTTTTAGGCGACATTTATTTGTTTTGCCAACCAGTTTGTTTTTAAAGAACGACTGAATAAACAACACCAAGTAGCTGAGCTTATCTCTTACCACAGAGGTTTATTTCAATTGTAAACACAAACATACAGTATATTTCGAACATGGGCATAGACGTCTGCACAAATATGGAGCTCATACATAGCTTTCATGGAGGAGGGAGGGGAAGGAAAACAGGCATAGAAAGATAGATTGAGCAAGTCTAAATAAAGATCGCGATTATCTATGCAGTACAGGCTGAGGGCAAGAGTATTAGTTTAAAAATAGGGCAGAGCCTGAAGCATCAACCGTAGTAAATTTTGGATATGGCAAATTCAAGTGGAGCTACTCTTATTACATTTTTCTTTTATTATAACAATAGCAAAGATTATAAACTCGCTCCTGTTTGGTGATATAGTCTGCCGGGATTCTCTGCGTATTAACTAATTACTAATTAGGGCCTTTCTTCACTTTGATATGGTTTTTTACCTTTTTAAATGTCTACAATTTGGCACATTTGTATAAAAATGGATATGGAAGTTACTCTACTGGAGGCAGATACTACGGAACAAACCTTAGATTTGGCTGAAAGTAAAAGAAGCGTGTAAAAGCTGCGGGAAGAATTAAACGTTGCAAATCTCAAAATCAAACAATTGCGTTCCTAATAATTTTTAATTTGTTTTATACACTTTGCTTACAGCTTTAGTCCATCTTTGATATTTATATCGGGAAGTCGCTCCTTAATTCTCCGTTATAAGTCAGAAGAGAGCCAAGGAAAATGCAATTCAAACACGCTGCAAAAAAGCTGCTACTACTGACGCCACTAACGGTAAGTGTGAAACACAAACGCCTGTTAGAAAAAAGTGGAAACAGAAAAGGCAGCAGGTGAGAAAAGAAGTGAAGCGAGGCAAGACGGGGTTAAATTAATGTCGATTCCAAGTTGTCCTAATAATATTGAATGGAAGCCTGATTTTACAGTTACTAGCACGAAGGTCGTTCTGTTAAGATAGGTGTGTTAGTGCAATAATAAGTAAAACTCATTTAACTTTTAGGAAATAAAGTTAGCAATTATTTTTCAAATCTGCTTGATGCGCGAGTACGTCATATCGATAGGAAATCTCCCCCTTAAGGATTTGCCCCAGAATAATTTACACTCAAGAAAAATAAGTAAATTTATTCTACGCGATTAGTTATAATCTAAATGTATAAGGAATAAAGATCTATAACAGACCCAGTTAAGCCCATATCGTTTAAGTGAACAATCACAGCACGTAACAATAGTATGTAAAAGCGGTCTTTGCCTAATCTTAAGACTTTTTAGGCACCAATTTTCCCCAATTTCGTTCGAAAGTGTGAAGTGTCCCTGAATGAAAACCACATCGTTTCACCTGTTTGCGGCAGCTGAATGAATCAGCAGGGCGTTTGAAGATGTGTCGGGCGGAAGGCCTAACCGCATAAATAAGTGGAATATTTTATTTACGTAATTTAACCCATGAAATGTGCTTGAGGAGAACTATATCGTAGGTTAGAGGCACTAGCAGATTTATGTTTAAAGTTCAGAGAGGTTCATTTCGCTATGGATAGTTTAGGTCAGATAAGGCAGAAATGGGTTTAGTCAAGACAAGCGACGCTTTTGGTGGCCCTTATTTTCGGTGGAAGCGCGCGGTCTGCTTGTTGACCGCCGCCGCCGACGCCGCCCGGCTGAAGTGAGTCTCCGAAACGCAGCGCACAGCTGTAAAACCGCCCAACGATAGCACTTTTATATCTGTTTATTGTTAACGATTTCAGAGCGAATGCCAATTCTAACTGACGGTTAGTTTGCCGCTTTTCCGTCTTCCCCATCTGTTTTAAGCATCGCTATACCTAGTTAGCCCAATTTCGAAAATTGCGAGAAAAAAACTACTTATTTCGTGCAATTAAACCCCCGGTTCGACACGAACCTCCGCTAAATGCCTACCTACTTTCACTCACCGAGACGCATACGGTTAGTGCCTCATGAGGCAAGTCCGGACTAGAATCTGGAATCATTATTATCAACCACGCTCTACCACGAGATTAGCACTGACGAACCGAAATCACCCGAAAGGACACGTCGGCCTGAACCATCTGCTATTAGTTACTTCAAAACGAATGGGATGGGGGCGGAATGTGTACGGGTGGAACTGCTTTGTCGCGCGCGGAACCAGGCTTCCGAATCAAACTATACGAAAATATCTTTAAGAGTAAAGAAAAGAATACTTTCACGCCTAGGACGGTTTCTAAACCCTTTTTTCCATTCAATGTAACCACAGTTGCTTATAATTATGGAGGCATCCACGGGCCTTTTACCCGTGTTATGCTTATCTAATGATATAAGTGCTATATTTTACAAGAATTAATTTGTAATTTCAAGTATCTCACGTGTATGCCACTAACCGGCTTATACTTTTTTTTGTTAAGTTGTTATATATTTGTACTCAGTTGTGTGCTCCTGGGACATGTGTCCATATGTGTCCAGACTTTCTGTTACGACACTTAATGAATTAAATTTTTAGAAACCACATACAAGTGTAAAGATAAAAGACTCTTTGGAAGACTTTGAATGAAAACGTCTCAGTGGAGTCTCCTATCTTTACACTTAACTTACATATAGGATATGTAGCCTTTTGTTATCGACATCCTGCAAGGCATCTACTCTCCGTGGAGAACACACTTGGATCACTGAGAGTTGGGGTCTCCAGCCTTGGGAGGGCTCCGCATTTAAAACTAATTTTCTTTCGAATAGAACACACCTGGTGCACACTCATTGGTTCCGGCAGGAATGACACAAAATAACAATGAAAATAGTCATAACAACAGTTGATTCCCTGTTTCCCTTTCTTATCACATCTCAGCTACATCTCCGGGGCCCTTTGCGGCTGGGTTTGGGGGGCACGTGGTTGTTGGGGACGCACAGCGAGCCGGCCCTGGAGCCGGGAGTGGGGGCGGGCGAGGGGCCGGTGGAGGGCGGCAGCGAGGGGGGACAGGAGGGGAAGTCGCGGCCGGGCGACGACGGCGAGGGGAAGGCCAGGGTGGACGTGGGTCGCGGCGTCTTTTTCTGGTCCTTGCCTCGCGACTTGTCCGGCTTGCTGGCCGTCGACCTTGAGGTGGACCTCTTGGTGTCCGCCTTGCTGTGCGAGCTGGTGGAGCTCGAGGAGCGGGTGGAGCGATCCGCGGACTTGGCGCCGCTTCGCGCTTGCTGCCCGGGCGGCATGCCGGGCGGCACGAGCGAGGAGGGCTTGTTGGGTCTGGAGGTGGGGGCGTTCTCGCTGAGCTTTTTGCTCTCCATGCTTGGCCTTCTGCCCTCCAGGCTGGGCTTTCTGCCGGCCTCGTCCTTGCTGCCCTTCCGGAGGGGCTTGGCGGGGGGAGCGGCGTGCGAAGGCCTTCGCTGCGCGCTGCTGGACGGCGCATCGCTGGCCGACTCGGTGCTGGCCGGCTCGGTCTTGGCCGGCTCGTCCGGGGGCGGGGACGGAGGCTTGGGGCGGGGCGGGAAGGTGCTGTACAGCCTGCCGGGGACCTTGTGCCGGGGCCGGGGCGGCGGAACGGGGTACGGGCTGAGGGTGAGTGCCGGGGTGGCTGCCAGGGTGGGTGCCGGGTCCGGTGCTGGGTCTGGTGCCGGGGCGGGTGCCGGGGCAGGGGGCGGTGCGGGGGTGGGTGCTGGGGGTGTCGGGGAAGGTGCCTGGAGCAGCTCCTCGTCGCCGAGGGTCAGAGACACCTCGTCGTCCTCGTCATCCAAACGCACCTGGTGGCCGGGGCCAAGCCCTGGCCGTCTCAGGGGCAGGCCGTCGCGCATCGAGTCTGCCGTGGTCAGCGAGAGGCTGGGCGGGTCCGGCGAGTCGAGGGGGCTGCCGGCAGGGGTGCCGCCGCGCACCGTGTTGAGGTAAATGCTGCAAACAGGTACAAGTTCAAGTACCAGAGGTATTAATATTTTAACGTGCATGACGTGCAGGGTTTTGGCTAAAGCGTTGCTTTTCACAAGCTGTTTGAATCAGAAATGACTCGAGCCCCAATACCATCCTTTCCCTAAGCTTCTCGCGGAGCTGTTGTCTAGGGAGGAAATGGAATCCACTTACATTTGCCGCTGGATGAGGTTCTGCCACACTGCCTTGTGTTCGGCGCTGGCCGCGCGGAGGACGATGGTGCGTCTCCGATCACCCTTCTTGGTCTTCTTAGCAGCATCGCCACAGCCGGTTGGCGAGGGGGAGGTGGTGCCGTCTACCATCAGGCGGAACTCAGTGGCTGTGAGAATGCAAGAAAATTTCATGCGGAAACTTCACTGAATAAACAGTACGAGGATAGTGCCGAACGGCATGTAAGTAGATAGTTTTAAAGACCATGTGCCTGGTGCGAGGGGGTAAACACTTCAAGAAATCGTGTACAGACTACTCGGTATTACGCTGTATTACGGAGGTATTACACGTGTATTACGGCCTTAAAATGCAAAAATTTGGCACATTTGACCCGAAAAAGTTATTACGACCACGTGTATTACGCGTAATACACGGTTTTTGTGTACAGGGTATTACGCGAGTGGTTACCCCCTCGGCCTGGTGCAGCATCGTTGGTGGGTTAGGGATTCGTATATGTTTAAATATTTGTATAGATGGGGGGCCACTCAGAGTATCCTCCATCCCTTCCTGATCCCGAAGGAACAGTGAACGATCATCGATGACGAGGAAGCCCAATGAAGGCTCCCAGCGTCTGCCTCACGCTCAGGACAGAGGATTACATCTCATCCTCGTGGTGTTTTCTATTCTACTGTTGAGTAGAGAGAAAGGAAGATATACTACAGAAATGATTCTGTGAAGTATAATCTTAAATGTGTTGTTGACCAACTGCTCCTACCCAACCAAACCGCGGACGGAGTACACACCGCGAGGTAAAGGAAACACGGTCCGACCTAACCTGCACCGCGAAGGAAGCACGCCGCGCGTAGCGTAGCCTGGCGTAGCGTGACCCCGCGGAGGGGGAACTTAGTGGGGCCCGGCTGTAGCGCGGCCGTGGCGCCACCTCTCGGGACAAGAGCGGGCAACGCGCACGTTGGGTTGCCTACCCGGACGGCGTCTAGCGCGCATATCAAATACCTCTCAACACAGTGGGAGGATAATGCTAACCGGAAAGACGGGAATTGAAAGTGATCGGGCTGGAAATAACTACAAGTAATGTGTGGTCACGCCAAATCCGAAGGGCTTTGCCACAGGTTCGAAAATAGTCCGGAAAATTTTACACATTGACTAAAATTCTATTCTCAGACGTGATTTTGTAGATAATATTACGGATCACTAATAACTCCAGTCTTTCCGGTCAACATATTATACTCCCACTGTGTTGCGAGGTATTTCTTTCAGCGTATGGAACGCATCTTTGATATGCGCGCTAGACGCCGTCCGGGTCGGCAACCCAACGTGCGCGTTGCCCGCTCTTGTCCCGAGAGGTGGCGCCACGGCCGCGCTACAGCCGGGCCCCACTCAGCGGGGCCACGCTACGCCAGGCTACGCTACGCGCGGCGTGCTTCCTTCGCGGTGCAGGTTAGGTCGGACCGTGTTTCCTTTACCTCGCGGTGTGTACTCCGGTCCGCGGTTTGGTTGGGTAGGAGCAGTTGGTCAACAACACATTTAAGATTATACTTCACAGAATCATTTCTGTAGTATATCTTCCTTTCTCTCTACTCAACAGTAGAATAGAAAATACCACGAGGATGAGATGTAATCCTCTGTCCTGAGCGTGAGGCAGACGCTGGGAGCCTTCATTTGGCTTCCACGTCATCGATGATCGTTCACTGTTCCTTCGGGATCAGGAAGGGATAGAGGATACTCTGAGTGGCCCCATAAGATTATCATAACTAACTGGGCATTCCACATATACATACGTAGATGTGCTTGTCATGCCTCAGACTTTGACCACCGATTGCACGTCGAGTCGATGCCCTGCAGACCGATTTCGCATGGCGTTTCCGTCGCTCTGTCACTCTCGCACCTGTACTGCACGCGAGTGCACGCCCCATGGGTGTGAGAGAGAGACAGAGCTACGAATACGACTCCCGGAATCAGTTTACTGCTCTACTGCCCCACCCACCTCTGCGCTTGACGCTGAAGGCGGCCTGCGTGATGGTGATGAGGCGGAGCGGCTCCTCCGAGATGAAGAGCACGCGGTCGCGCGACACCTGCGCGAAGAGCAGCAGGTCGGTGAAGAGCAGCGCCCAGTAGCGGCGCTCCGACCGGCCCTCGATGCGCACCAGGTCGCCGCCGAAGATCCACCGGCGGCCGGGCGACGTCAGTGCGAAGGGCTGCAACGCGGCGACGCCGAGAGTGAGGCGCTGGACTCGGACGCTGCGTCGTGCAGCCCGACTTGGTATTTCAAGTACCTTGCACTTGGTGAAGACGAGTCTGCTCTCGACGTCCTGCAGGGTGAGCAGAGGCCTGCCCTCGCCCTCCGGCTCCATGATGCCCGAGGAGGTGGTGAGGCCTCGGTACGCCGCCTGGAACCGCAAGGAGGGCAGGTGAGTGGCCGAGAGGTAATACAGTGTAAGGCGGGGTATGCCGATCGCCGGCGCGGCCGAGAGCGCACCTGGAACTCGTGCACCGCCTTGGTGAGCAGCGGGTAGTCGTCGTCCGAATGCCGGGTGAAATTGTGGATGGTCTGGAGCAGCTTGAGGATCTCCCGGTAGTGCTGCGAGTGAGGGGCACGCGTTAGCGGGTCGGCAAAGGTTTACCGAAAAATCGCTGCCGTCGCTGTGTCTCTCTCGGTCTCTCGCACTCACGGGGCCTCCCGCGTAAGTGCGAGAGAGACAGGGACCGACGGGAACCTACTTCGAGGGGCTTGTGCAGGAAGGCGGTGAGGTCCGGGCGGCGGCGCGGCACCGGCGGGTCGTTGAGGGTGCGCATGAACTCGGGGTTGCGCGTCTTGTTGACGAGCAGCGCGTCGGCCGCCTTGAGCCCCGAGCAGTAGCGGTGGTACGCCACGGTCATCTGGGGGCACACGGCCATGTACACCTGGGCCACCGAGTTGACGAGGGGCTCGCCGTCCTCGTGGATCAGGCGCTCCAGGACGTCCTCGGTGATGCGGAGGATCTGCAAACAGCGTTCGGGCCACCTTAAGTTTATCTCAGCGTATGCAACCCGCGCTGTACGAGGGGTGTAAAATTTCGTGTGACTGACAGACTGTGTTAAAATGTGCATAAGATTTCAGGCTTACATGCGGTTTTCCCGCCCTAATTTGTACAATAAGTGTGAGAAGTTGTTTCCCCCTAGGCGCTGTAGCCTTTCGCATAGCAGCAACCCATTAGTTTTCTTCCGACACCTCGTTTGTACACGGTTGCAGGCTATTTTCCGGCTTGCAGCAGTCTTTCCCTGCCAGTGCACGAGGGTTGCGACCACGCCCTTGCTGTGCAGGGGCCGAAGGGGGCTTTCGGGGGCCGCGAGGGGGCCCGAGGGGGGCCGAGGGGGGCCACAATCGACTCGCAAGCCCGCAGCGCGACGCAGCGCGCAGAGGGCGCAAATGGACTTGGCCGTGGGCAAAATGCCCTTCTCAGTCAGAGAAAGTTGGTGACGTCTTGACCTGCATGAATAACGGAGACCCGCTCGCCTCCTTGACGCACTCCCCCACCCCCTCCCCTAATCACCGACTCCCCCACCTCCCTCCCCTTTTCATCCCCTTGATCGGGGCTGGCGGGGCTGGCGGGGCGCGCCCAGAACGGTGCGGTGCTTTGCGGCGCCAGCACTTTTCCCGCCGACCTGTCAGAAGGAGCACGACAGAGAGGAGCCGGCCCAGCCGGCCCAGCCAGCCCAGCCTGCCTGCTTGTTCTCTTTTTCATTTCTTTCCCCCTCCCCCGGCGGCGCCCCACCCCCCGCCCGCCCCTGATGTGAAATTCATAACTTGACGTCGTCTGCTGGGCGCTGCCTCTGATGGAGACGCCTCGCCTTCTTTTCAGGCGCACTTGATGAATGAAAGTGCTTCCGGCAAGAGACGGTTTGTGTGTGCCGCGACGACGCCGCCGTGGCTGCTGCGCCGTGCTGCGCGCTGCGAGGTGTGAGTGAATCTCTCTCGTTTTGTGCGAGCCGCCAGGGCCGCCAGCCCGGTCGCGTCGTTGCTGGTCGTCCCGAGGGTCGTCCAGCCTCTCGGCCTCTCCCCCACTCACCTCCTGGATGTTCTGGAAGAGCGTCTGGTGTTCCGGGGGCGTGATGAGGTCCCTCCTCTCGGCCAGCGGGACGAGGAACCTGCTGACCCCGAACTGCAGCGCCAGCGAGTAGCTCTGCTCCTTGGACAGGAGCTGGTACACGCTGCGCTTGCGGGCCTCCTCCTTACTGAGTTGCCCGCTGGCCTGGGCGTCGGCCTGTGGAGTGGAGCACGACGTCAGTGTGCGAGACGCTCGTGTCGCACAGTGGGTCAGAAGACCCGCGCAGGCGGCCCAACCCTTGAACGCGTTTTGAGCTCCAGAGTCGCTAATTAGGACTCGAACCGAGCATGTGACCCCACCAATGGATTCCTCGTTCGGAGAGCGTTTCATTGATGGGGTCACACGATCGGTTCGAGTCCTATCTAGCGACTCTAGAGCTGCCACCTGGGCCGGTCTTTGGCCCACTGTGGGTCGGTGCCAACTTTTGGTTGCGGACCACCGAGGAGGCATACCGGAAGTAAACCATCGGGAAATCGATGGTGGATTTAGTAATTTGGGAAATCTAGTCCTTTGTTTTGTCTACTTTGATGCTCAGGCAGAAAAGTGAAGATTTTCAGAGATTACTACTACTTCAGAGTGATTCGTGTAAATATCACACTGTTTTCAACAAATATTTGTGAGAATTATTAATGGTTCTCTCGGACGGTAGGTCCACCAGATTAACAAAGTGGGTAAACCTCAGTCGTGAAAGATTAAGACTTCCATGTCTCGGTTCCCGTGTGTTTAGTGACGTGTTTCCTTTAGGAGACTCGCAGCCCCCGTAGATAATTTATCACATGGGAGGGTCAACCTCGGTATAACAGAATCAACCAGCGGAAGTCGGGTAAGCAGTAGGGAAGTACACTTCCTTCCACCGCACAGTCGCCGTGACACGTATTGTTTAGTTGGAACACATGAACCTGCTACTATGCTACAGCAGCTACGGGCACATGTGCAGTACAGGCGAGCTGTGCGCTAAAGCCATGCATAAAATAAAGCCAGGGTCAAACAAAAAATTGCGGAAACAGGGCACGTCTATTGAAAAATCACATTTATTTATTAATGAAAACATGACAACAAATCCCTTCTTGTTTCAAGCAATATAGGGTTTAAATCACAAGCTTGCAACAATGTAAGAAGGAGACGCAACTATGAAGGGAAGAAGTTAAAATAAATAATAAAGAAAAGGCTACAAGGAAGTTTCTATTTCCAGGGAAGAGGAAAACATTCAACTCGCTTAAACATACAACAAACATGTAAACAAACATAGGAACAAAACGTATACAAAACGTAAATAAACATGGGGTCGGAGCTGGCACGCAGACAGACTGCGTACAAGACAAAGGTGCTTCAAGGTGGGGGCAATAAACATCAAAACATAAACAAATAGAAAACGGCAATTAATAAACAATATTTATAACACAAAATGTGTAAAATCTTAAAACTATAGGAATGCGTTGCGAAGACTCGTATACTTGTCGCACAGTAGGAAAGTGAAAATGTTTTACAAAAGAAATAAACAATGTGAACAGAAAGTAAATGGAAAACAGTGCCAATGAAAAGTGCAGACTTAAAAAAGAGTTGCATTTCAGCAGCACCATTGAATTGGGGAAATTTTGGTCCCTCTGACGGCCTCCACACACACAAAAAAATAACTACGTATATAATTTACAACAAAGTCAGTACAACAGGTATTTTAGCTACCCTCAAGTCATTGCCTATAGCAAATTATGTACAAAAATAAAATAAACATTCATAATAAATAAATAAAACTAATGCAGCGGCGTCAAGCGTCCGCTTTGGCAAGGCCGGGCTCAACAGGTAAGCGTGCTAAGGAGCAGGTAATCCGATCTGCACCACTCCGAGGCCAGCGACATGCCAGCGAGCCGAATGACTACGAGGATCACAACGTGAGGCTAGACCTCCTAGGTATCACTGCGCTCGCTAGACGAGGACGCCCGAACCCACCTCGCTGGAGAAGGTGACTTGCGGCAGGTGGAGTCTCCGCTTGCCCATGTCGGAGGCCGCGGTGCCCGCGGTGGCGGCGGAGCAGGCGGTGGACGGTCTCGGCTCGGGGAGGCGGTGGCTGCTGCCCGGCGTGCCGGGGGCGGTGCCGGGGGCGATGCCGTGTGCGGCGCCGGGGACGATGGGGGTGACCACGGCGGAGGCGGTGACGGCCTTGGAGAGCAGCGCGGAGGAGGTGGACGCGGAGGAGGGCACGGGCCGGGCCTTGGCGGCCGAGCTCACGGCCGGCGTGGACTTTGACTGGGGAACCATGCCGTTGGGACTGTTGCGCCGGTAGACTTCCAGCGTCAGCTGGTTGCCGCATGATCTGCAATGGAAGGGGCCTCTGTTAGAACGTGGAACGTGGAAACGGAAGGAAGTGCCGTCGGGGTCGGCGGGGCGACTTCGTACCTGATAAGTTGCAGCACGTCCTCCTCCGGCAGGGTGACGACGTTGTGCTTGTCGACGAAGATGATGTAGTCCCCGGGGCGGATGCCTGCCTGCTCGGCGGGCAGCCCCGGCTCGACGCGCTCCACGCGGGGCGGCTGCGTCCAGGCGACGGAGAAGCCGAAGCCACCGTTGCTGGCGCGCTGCAGCCGGCGCGTGGCCGTGAAGGGCGTGCGTCCCGGTGGCCGCGGCGTCGCCTGGGGCAGCTGGGGCAGCGGCGGTAGCGGCGGCAGCGTGCCGTCCGGGCCCGTCGGCTCCAGCTCCAGGTGGCGCAGGAAGGTGCTGTCCTCGCTGCGGTCCACTGCAAAGGGCACCACAGGGTTAGGCTCGGTCAGGATCCGTGAGGGGCAAGGCCAGGCAAGGCCACTGTGGGGCAAGGCCACTGTGGGGCAAGGCCACTGTGGGGCAAGGCCACTGTGGGGCAAGGCCACTGTGGGGCAAGGCCACTGTGGGGCAAGGCCACTGTGGGGCAAGGCCACTGCAGGCTCGGACTGGCCAGGGCAGACAGGCAGAAAAATCTGCCGGGGCCTTTCGGGTTTGGGACCAGTAACGTCACAAAGTTGGTCATTGAGTCCTAGTGTATATAGGACGGAAGTAACCGTTTTCGCTGATTTTGGGCGGCCACTGCGTCCGATCTAATTGCGGTCAACGGCCTCCCTCGACGCCCTAGTATTCTTAAGACCCTACTCTTTCATGCCTTGTATCGGGAAGACGTTGACCACAACGATTTTGGCTTTGACCGCAACGATTTTCCGACCAAGTTGGTCAAAAAGTGGTCGAATCTCGGAAATTTGCTGATTTTTCTGACTTTGGGCGGCCACTGTGTCCAATCTAGTTGCCGTAAAAGGCTTCCCTCGACGTCCTAGTATTCTTAATACCCTACTCTTTCATGCCCTGTATCGGGAAGACGTTGACCACAACGATTTTGGCTTTGACCGCAACGATTTTCCGACCAAGTTGGTCAAAAAGTGGTCGAATCTCGGAAATTTGCTGATTTTGCTGACTTTGGGCGGCCACTGTGTCCAATCTAGTTGCCGTAAAAGGCTTCCCTCGACGTCCTAGTATTCTTAATACCCTACTCTTTCATGCCCTGTATCGGGAAGACGTTGACCACAACGATTTTGGCTTTGACCGCAACGATTTTCCGACCAAGTTGGTCAAAAAGTGGTCGAATCTCGGAAATTTGCTGATTTTTCTGACTTTGGGCGGCCACTGTGTCCAATCTAGTTGCCGTAAAAGGCTTCCCTCGACGTCCTAGTATTCTTAATACCCTACTCTTTCATGCCCTGTATCGGGAAGACGTTGACCACAACGATTTTGGCTTTGACCGCAACGATTTTCCGACCAAGTTGGTCAAAAAGTGGTCGAATCTCGGAAATTTGCTGATTTTGCTGACTTTGGGCGGCCACTGTGTCCAATCTAGTTGCCGTAAAAGGCCTCCCTCGACGTCCTAGTATTCTTAAGACCCTACTCTTTCATGCCCTGTATCGGGAAGACGTTGACCACAACGATTTTGGCTTTGACCGCAACGACTTTCCGCCTAAGTTGGTCAAAAAGTGGTCGAATCTCGGAAATTTGCTGATTTTTCTGACTTTGGGCGGCCACTGTGTCCAATCTAGTTGCCGTAAAAGGCCTCCCTCGACGTCCTAGTATTCTTAAGACCCTACTCTTTCATGCCCTGTATCGGGAAGACGTTGACCACAACGATTTTGGCTTTGACCGCAACGACTTTCCGCCTAAGTTGGTCAAAAAGTGGTCGAATCTCGGAAATTTGCTGATTTTTCTGACTTTGGGCGGCCACTGTGTCCAATCTAGTTGCCGTAAAAGGCTTCCCTCGACGCCCTAGTATTCTTAAGACCCTACTATTTCATGCCCTGTATCGGGAAGGTTATTGACCGCAACTAGTTTGGGAGCGGTAGGCTCACAAAGTTGGTCATGAAGGGTAAAAACATAATGATGATCGGGGGCCTTTTGCGGTCTTATCCGCTGGGGCCTTTTGGGGGCCAGTCCGAGCCTGGGCCACTGTGGGGCAAGGGCGAGGCCTACTGACCTGTGGCGGTGGTGGAGGTGTTGGCTGCCACGGACTCCATCGTCCTGCTTGAGAACATGGCCCTCCTTCGCTCGGCTCTTTCCTGGCCGTGCGACGCATCGGCGGGCTGGACGGCCACCTGGCTGGCCGACTGGCTGGCCGACTGGCTGGCCTGGATGGCGGCGCATGGCGTCTCTACCGGCGCGTTCTGGCTCCGTCCCGCGGCCTGGGGCAACAGGCGGAACGTGCCGCTGACCTCCTTCTTAACGGCATGCTTGACGGCGAAGGACATGCATCCCAGGAACTCGCTCCTCCTGCAACAACGAGAAGACGGTCATTAGTGGAAGTCGGACTGGAAGAAAGTTGAGCGGCGCTCTGCAGTGTAGGGTGTCGCTGCGCTACACCGCGCCGCGAGTACACGAGGCTGACGGCCAGACAGCGCTGTGGGGCTTCCCTCCCCGCGCCGCGCCGCCCGGGTCACGCCAGAGGCGCAGCGCACAGCCAGGCGCAGGCCCTGCAAACAAAATGGCGGCCGCGCTGCACGCCGCTGCGATTCGGACTGTCGGAAAGGCCGGAAACTTAGGCGGGGCGCGAGGGCGACACTGCACCAACGAGCGCTGCAAGGTGCACGCTGCAACGGCTGCAACTCACTCCTGGTACGCCACATCCCCCAGCTGGTACTGGCGGCTCTGCTTGCGCAGCTTGACCCTGCCCAGGACCGTCCCCGCGGGCGCAGCCGAGGCCGCGGACTGCCCAGCCGGCACGGCCTCCTCGGGGATGACGCGCGGACGTCGCGGCCGCAGCGAGAACTTGGTCATGGCGACCTCGAGCACGGCGCCGCGCCCCCATCGGCACCTGCCACCTGGCGGTCGGCGGGCCGAGCACTGAGCGCCGCTGGGCCGTGGCCTGGCCCTGGCCATGTGGACCGCGGCGCGCGGCCGGACCCCGCGGCCACACAGACGTCAACCACGTCACTGCAGCGGCAAGTCCCGCGGGGAAGGGAGGGGGGACGGGACAGTGGCAAGGACGTGTCTGCATCTGCATCGAGAAAGGTGTGCCGGAGAGAGGCGACGAAGCGAGCAACAAGTCAGGCCTTCGCTGAAACACAGGCTACTCCGAGATTCGAACCACAGACTGGCGGACTGGAAAGCTGACGCCGCGGCGCACTCGACTACCGCAGCAGCTTGCTCACCGGCTGTCTCCGCTGCCTCCGGGGCCACCGCCGTTCTGTCAGGCTTCGACGGCCACCGTCCTGGGCGCCGCGACGGGCGCGGCCGCGGGCACGGCCTGGTGCGTCGGCGTGCCCATGTCCCCGGCCACCATGGCCACCACGGACGACGGCATGGGCGCTACCGGCGCCGTGGTGGCGACGCCGCGGAAGACGTGGTTGTGGTAGTCGGGGTGATGCGGCGGCTTGGACGGCGCCGCCGCTGCCGCCGCTGCCGCCGCGGGGGCGAGGGGCCCCTCGAGGGGCCCGCAGGCGGCCTCGCTGGACGACATGCTGGAGTGCGGCCTGTAGGGGGCTCGGCGCGGCGCGCTACGCTAGCATGACGCGGCTGCAAAGACAGACGGTGTCGGGAGAGAGTCGGCGTGGCGCGTGCAGCGCGTGCGTGCGTTCACGAGGATGCGGCCAAATCAGCTGATTCGCTTCGTGACCCACTTCTTGATGACTGCGATGCTCTACACCTCGCTCGTCAGCTGGAGGTGCCTCCCTCATGGCCTGCTGCCCCTTTCCCCCCTCCCCCTCCCCCCCGGCCCGCTCGGGCCGCCCGACCGCCCCTCCCCACGGATCAATACCCCGCACCCCACTGGCGTGCCACTGGCGTGCCACTGGCGTGCCACTGGCGTGCCACTGGCGTGCGGGGCTGCCCCCTCGCTGCCGGCTACCGGCCACCCTATTTGCTACCCTCGGGGCTACCCGGTACTGCCTCCAACAAGGCGCACAGGCACATGATGAGCTACAGCACCGCGCCGGACGGCGCCGGGCCGAGCCGAGCCGCGCCGCCGTTAGCCCTGCAGGCATGCCGGGACGGCCGGGACTGTCGGCCAGCTGCGCGTCGCCTCGGCGCGCCTGTGATGCGCGGCGTAGGCCGCCCGCTCGGCGACCGCGTCGGCGGGTGCAAGAATGGCCTATCCGCCGGGCGCTCTGCTCCCTTAAACCTGCTCAGCCCCCCACCTTGGCGAGGGAGGGCCTCGTGTGGCCCACTAGGGAGGACACATGCCCTCGGCCAGGCCCAGAGCACCGCAGTCTGCTAACCGCGAGTTCGCACGCACGCACGCACACACACACGCACACTGCCACACACACTGGCACGCACGCACGCGCACGCGGGCGCCGCGGTCGTGACGGTCACTCCGGATGCACGTCGGGCCGACGCCGCGTGGCGCTGCCTGCTGCCTGCGGTGGCTGCGGCGTGAGAGGGGAGGGGGATGCTCACTGGCGGTGGTCCCGACGGCCGGGCACTCCGGGCAGCACAGGCACCGCGCGCTCCGAGGGCTCATCTCACACTGCCGCCACCGCCGCCATCCAGGGAGGCAGCGCTGCTTGCACCCCGCCGGGCCCAGGCGAGGCCTGGCTTGCTGTGCTGGCCCGGGTGGGGGCGGGGCGGGGCGGGGCGGGGCGGGGCGGCGGTGGGGGCGCCCGGCCCAGCCAGCCGCCGGCCGCGACGCGACGCGACGCGACGCGGCCCGAAAGGGTAGCACGGGACGGGGACCGGGGACACGCAGCCTGAGATGAGCGCTGCTTATCGCTTTGCTCGTGGTATTGCTTAACGTTTTGCTGGTTGCTCGGACGCGCGGCGCGAGGCCCGGTCGCCGCGGAGGGCAGGGGGCGGGGCTCGGCCTGGCTCGGCCTGGGTGACCCATATTTCCGGCTGGGTGGCGTGCGTGCACTGGCGCGGCGGCGCGCGGTGGTTGCTGCAGGTGAAATATTAACTCCCGCCGGCATGCACGGCCGCAGCTCGCCGCCCAGACGAGCGCTGCGCTGCGCTGCACCCTGGACGGCTTGGCTTCCTCGGCTGCGGTTCGCGGCCCAATCGTTGCGCATCGATCGTCAGCGCGTTATTCACCCCGATGACGTCACGGGTAGGTCCAGCAGGACGGCCTGTTCGCGGCTTCGCGCGTTTCCAGCTCCAGCGATATTGATTCGGCCTGGCAACTGCACTGCAGTCTGGCTCGGTCTGGCCGGCCTGGCTCGCGGCAGAAACGCCACGCGTGCGTCATGCCCATGACTGCCATGACAGGGTGGGGTGCGCCGCGGCTCGTCAGACTTCTTCCTGTTGTTCGGTTTGCAGGCGGCTGGGCCCGCTGGGCCCGCTAGGCCCCTTTCCCCCGGGCCCGTCGGCTCGTCGCGCCGCGCGGGACGGCAGGCTAACGATGTGGCGAGGATGGCCACGCCGCCACGCCGCCACGCCGCCACGCCGGCATCCTTGGCGTTGGGGTTGAAGAATCCGTTCCGCGCCCCTCCTCGCGCACTCCCCCCGCTCTAACCTACATTTCACAAAAGAGGGCCCTCCACCGCCCCTCCGGCCCTCCGGCCCTCCCCGCCGCTGGCTGGTGGCACTGGAATGCGATCCTTAAGGGGCGCCCCGTTTCGCGACCCGAATTTTCGCCTTGTTTGTCCCTGCAGCGTTGCGGGCCGTGAAGCTGTGGGCCCTGAAAGCGAACGCGGCGGGGAAGGGAGGGGAGGGGGGAGGCGCGCCTCGGCTGCCTCGGCGGCCGGAGTGCCTGACGGGACTGCCTGCTAACCCGCAGCGCCGCAGCGCCGCCCACGCCATGTTTTCGGGGGCCAGCCCCGGCCAGCCCCGGCCAGCCCCGGCCAGCCCCGGCGGGGGGTCGGCGAGCCTTGAGGGATAATAAATATTTGAGGGGGCAAGGCCCGGGCGCCGTCCAGCGCCGTCCAGCAGCACGCAGCCTCACCGCACAGCGCCGCGTGGACCGGGGATTTCAGCCAGCAGAAGACATGGAGCGGCGCCGTGTGTGTGTTTGGGTGTGTGTGTTTGTGTGAGAGGGAGGGAGACAGTGGCGTCTAGCTGGGGATCCGCCAGCGTCCCCCCGTGGATAAATGACAAAGATTCCAACTTGTTTTGACCAATTCGGCGGCGCCGTCGCGTTCTAGGCCAGACGCTGCGCCGACCGTGCCGACGCGTGGTGGTGGTGGTGGTGGTGGTGGTGGACGACGACGACGAGGACCGCCAGAAGAAAGGGGGTCGATGCTGACGTCCGAAGTCCAGCTGGAGGGCGCCGCGGCGGCCGCCACCCGGAATGCTAAGTGGTCCCCGTTGATAAAGAAACGCTGCTCGTAGCGGGCGCCGATGAGCCTCCGGTCCGCCTGACCACTTCCGGTGCGCCGGCCGAGCGGTTCCCGGCAGAAACCGGCACGCACAGTGGGCCAAAAGACCGGTGGAGGCGGCTGAAACTCTAGACGCGTTTTGAGCTCTAGAGTCGCTAAACAGGAGTCGAACCGAACGAGTGACCCGATGTAACCCCATCAATGGATCCCTCGTTCGGAGAGCACTCCATTGTTGCGGTCACTTGGTCTGATTTGGCGACGCTGGAGTTCACAACGCGTCCGGGGTTTTGGCCGCCTCCACCGGTCTTCTGGCCCACTGTGCGGCACGGCGCGGCGTGGACCGCACGGCATGCACGGCGGCGATAAAGCGAGTCGCCTCCAATTTCACTTCGGAGTTTGCACAGCGGAAATGAATGTGGCCGCCCCTCCGCACACCGCCGCGGCGAGTCCCGTGTAGCCTTGTGTAGCAGCGGCGAACCGCGGCGTGTAAGCACTACGTAGTACGTAGCGCGCAGTGTGTCGTCGTCGTCGTCGTCCCCCGGGGCCAAACTCGCGCGCCGCACGGCCGCGCTAATTTCACTCGGCCATCGGTCGCGGCGAGTTTGCGGCGCGGCCTTGACGACGGGGAGGACGACGACGTCGTGCACTGCGAAGGGGGCCGAACAAGGCGGGGCCGTGGGGTCCACGACGGCAAGCCCGCCTCTAATGTGTTGCAATTTTAACGAAATTCTTTGTAGCTCCTCGCGGTACTTTATACCCGCCGGGACGAGCGCCGGGGGCTGTGCGGATGGCGGCGGCGCGGCGAGACGGCGATGGAACCGCATCGCAGTCGCCCGGGGGAAGGCTGTACATAGGCGAGGGGGAAAATGTCGCGGCGCCGAAGGAGGAAATTCCTGCAACTATTTGCGTCGGCCGCCGGGGCGGTGGGAGGAGGACGACGAAGGGCAGCGCGTCGAAGAAGGACCTGCGCGGAATGGAGGAGATCCCCGTGGAGGAGAAGAACGCCCACGAAGAGCAGCAGCGACGTGGAAGGACGGCGCCGGGGAAGACGCGCGTGAAATAGAGACCCTGGCTCGCCCTGGCTCGCCCTGGCCGGACTGCGCGAGTGCGCGACAGAGACGGAGAGACGGAGAGCGCCGAGCGAGAGGACGCCTTGCCTCGCCGCCTCGCCCCTTTCCCGGTGCCCCTCGGGTGCCCCCTCGGGGGCGTCGCACTTTGCTCGGGAAATATTTACGGCGGCCGAATGGCGAATGCCGAATCGATCGGGAAGGCAGGAAGGGAAAGCACCTTGCGGGGCAGGCTGGCCCGGCCTGGCCCGGTCCCCCGGTTCGGTCTTTCGGCCCGCCGGGCCCGCCCCGATACACTGCTACCTGTTACGTTAGCCAACTTACCGCTTGTCTCGGTCCCGGTGCCACACGGAGATGAGGACGCGCTTCTCCAGGTCGGCCTCGTGCACCTCGAACGAGAACTTGTGGTCGAAGAAGGGCTGGCTGGAGTCGCGGTGGACGCAGGTGCGCCGGAAGGTCTTCTCCTCCGTGGCGCCCGCCACCAGGCTGACCTGCGGACACAAGGGGCGGTTAGTTTGCGCTGTTTGGCTGTGCTGCCTGGGGAACAACAAGAATGCCGCAAGGACGAGTGTGCGTTGCGGTCGGGCTTCGCTCGGCCTCGCCAAGCGAGCGCTGCTCTGAAAGCCGCCCGCCCGTCGGCCCGCGCGGCTGCGGGAAGCCCAGGCACGGCCCAGGCACGGCCCAGGCACGGCCCAGGTGTGGCATTGTGTTTGCGGATTGTTTTCCCATTTCTTTGGCCCGGCCTTGTGGCACGCTGCGGCCCCGCCGTGGCCCCGCCGTGTGGCCCCGCCCCGCGGCGCGCCCCGGTGCTCCGTTTTGGCGGCAAGTAGTGCGTGGTCGCGATGAACGGAGGCGTCCCGCGGCAGCACGGCGGCCCGACGGCCCCTGAGCCGGTCACGTAGTCACGTCCACCCTCCGGCCGCCCCGCCCCGCCGACTCCCTCCCCCTCCTCCCCCGTTAGCCGTTACTCATGGTTCCCACGTCGCGGGTCGTCGCCAGGGCCTCGGGGCCGGCCGCCCGGAATCCTGGAATCCTGGAATCCGCCGAGCCAGCACAATTCAATGATGCGGCGCCGCGAGGTACTTTATGGCGTCGTCTGGGAGGAAGGCGCTAGGCCCGCTTCTAGGCGCGGGGGAGGGGGCGGGGGGTTGGGGCGGTGATTTCGCCGGCGGCGAGCTGGCGGCCGAGTGTGCCCCTTGCGGGGCCCGTGTGGAGCCCGCTCGGGGATCGTGTGGGTCCAGGGGGATGAGAGCGGCGGACAGGCAGGGCAGGCAGCAGGGTGGCGGCCAAGTAGACACACGCGGTGTAGTGGTCGCCGCGCGGTCAGCAGGGGGCTGGCAGGCAGGGCTGGCAGGCAGGGCTGGCAGGCACACCCCCGCGCGTGTGCGCCCCATCGCGTCATAAATTTGGCGACGACGCTATCGCGCGCTCAGCGCATGCTGCCGTGTGTGTGTGCGCGTGTGTGCGTGCGTGGTACGGAAAGCACAGAGCGGAGAGCGCGCGGGGCGAGGAGAGAGTGTGGTCGGACAGCACGACAGCGGACGAGGTAGCAATAGGTGGTTGGTGGCTGGGCGTCAGTCCCCACCCCACGCCCACCCCGCGGACCCCGCGGGCCCCACTCCCTCCCCCGGGCGGTCCGGGCTCCGGGTCCGCTCTGGCTGCTCCGGCTCCGGTAGCTCTCCTCTCCCGACTCTCTCGGAGCCAAGCGCTGCTCTGCGCTGCTCTGCGTCGATCGATAGTGCTTAGGCGCGCTTCCACGCCCCCTCCCCCCTCCCCCTCCCCCACGCCGCCGCGCCCCCCGCGCCCCCTGCCCCGGCCCCGCTTCCCGCCACGTCGCCACCCCAGGGCAGTTGTGAAGCGCCGTCTCCGTCTATCCGCTCTCTCTCTATCTCCTTATTCTCTCTATCCTCTGTTTGCCGAGTTGCCAATCGGGCATGGTTTCGGCCGGTCTTTCCCTTCGGCCCACGCGCGCCTTTCCCGTCTTCTCCGCACTGTGTCATCCGGTGCGCCCCGGCAGCCCTCGGCAGCCCTCCGGCCCGCCCCAACTTTCCCGCACCCACTCCCAGTTTTCATTTAGTTGGCGCGGAAGTTAGTTGTTGCCTGTTGTCGCCCCACACCGAGGTCCGCGCCGTGCGCCCCCGCCCCGCCCCGCCCCGCCCCGCCGCACGCGGTCCCAACGAGGACAGAAAGGGTAAAAAATTGGCCGTGTGTGGCGCAGCGCCGCACGGCGGGTTTAACTTTTGATGAATGAATGAGGAGAAGCGCGCGCTGGCGGCCTGGCGGCCTGGCGGCCTCGGCCTGCACTACCGGAGATTGAGGGATGCCTGCCCGTCCTGCCCGTCCGCCCCGCTGCCGTGATTCGCGCCTCCACCGCCACCGCTTCGCCCACATGCTCCCCATACTCCCCATGGACGCTCTGCTAGCCGCCCTGCGCGCTGGCCCGCCGCCAAGCAGCAGGCCGTCGAGCAGGCGAGGGAAGGGACCCGAAGGGACGCACCGACTGCGGGGCCCCGAGCCCCGACTCCGTGGGCTGTCCTCGGGGAGGGCGTGGAAAAGGTCGGCACGGCTGTGAGCAAAGGCCAACTACTCGTGGCGGTTCGCTGGGTTCGCTTCGGCGCGCAGGTGAAGCGGTAATGGGCCGCCGCACGACCGCGAGCTGGCCGACGTGGCCGACCTGGCCGACGTGCCGCCAACGGGGCAAGTTTGGCGCCGCGCCAAAGTAAATGACGAAAGTATGGAATGGTTCGGCGGGGCGGAGGGCGCATGGCGCGGGGTGCCTTTCCGACCGTGGGAACGAGGAGCGCAGAGGCGCTGGCTGGTACTCACCTTGACGTAGGCGTTGCAGGAGTCGCCGCCGGGTCGCCGGAGGCCGTTGCCGCGCACCACTGAAACAACATCGAAGCGAAAGGTGAAGACGAGCACGAGGATGCGGTCCGGGACGGGCCGCGGCGGCACGGCGGGCGCCTTGGCGGGCGCGGAGGCCGCGGCGGCGATGATGTCGGCCACCATGTCGGCGGGGGCGCGGCGGTCCGCACTTGTGGCTGGCGGCGCTGGCGGCCCCCGGTGCACCGCGTGGTGGTGTCAGCCGTCGGGCTCATTCGCTTGCAAGGGAGCCCTCGGCGTCTTTATTCTTTGGCGCGTAACAGGTAGGTGGATCGGCACGCCCAGGACGGCGACGGCGAGGTCGCGGTGGCCGGCGCGCGCTGAGGCCCGGCCGACGTGGCCGACGGCGATGGGGCGATTGACGACGCGAGGCGATCGCGGCGGGGCGATGTCGGTTACTGGACGGCCGGCGTCGTTGCGTCGTTAGCGTGCAAGGCGGCGTGGCGGCCGCGGCTCGCCGTGGTCAGCAGCACGAGGCCTTCCGCCGTGGCCGCCACGGCGCCGCGCACGCCACCGATTGCCGCCTGCCCCCGCCTGCCCCCGCCTGCCCCCTGCCTGCCCCCGCCTGCCCCCACACGCCCCCGTTCACCCTCAGCCCCCGCATGCACGAGCAGGCCGCCGCCGCTTATCGGCGTAATTGGCCTGGAATGCGGGATCCATCCGAGTCTCGGGCGATGGCGGTTGTCTGACGTACCCGGACCCCCGCCCTCACCCCCCTGTCCCGCCGGACTTCACCCACAGAGCCTGAATGACTTATGAGAGGGCGCCGTGCCAACCCTCCCCACCCCACCCCCTCCTCCGCGGGGCGGAGCGAACGGCCAGCACGGAACGAAATCCGGCCCGGAATGACATGGGACGCCAGTGCAGTGGTATTGCGAAGTGTCTTGCCCCCACCGCCCTCGCCGTCGCCGACGTGCAGGTGCAAGGCGTGCAAGGTCACGCGGCGAGGCGCCAGGCACTTGGCCGCCACGCTCGCAGCGGCGTGCAGTCCTTGCAGTGCAGTGGCGTGATGTGGCGCCGCGCTGCCGCCCAGCCCGGCGGCCTGGCCACCGCGACATCGGAATCCCGACGCGGCGGCGGTGATTGGGGCAATCGGGGCGACGCCTTCGGAGGCGCCACCTGCACGCAGTGCCGCACAGTGCCACGCACCTGGAGCCAGCTCAGGAGGGCATGGCCCAGGAGGGCCCGGCCCACGGCCTGGACGCGCACACACCCCTTGCCCCAATATTAATGAGTGTGTGAGGCGGGGGCGGGGGAGGGGCAGAAACGGAGAAGCAGCCAGCGGGAAGGGTAGCCGCTACGCTCGTGCATTTTTCACCGCGGTCTCGAGTAAAAGCCCACATCTGGTCGTAAAAAAGGTGAAGCATTTTTCGTCTCGAACCGCGCGGCCCCCCGCACAGCGCACAGTGCGCGCGACTCAGGCGGCGGCGTGCGAGGAGCCCGGGCCGCCGTCACGGACTGCAAGAACGCGGCGCAGCGCAGCAGTGCGCAGCGGCAGCCTCTGTCCGCACGGCGCCGCACGCACGGCGGTCTGCACGACCCGGCCGACGACCCAGGGGCTGCAAAATTGATACCGGCCGGACTGCGCGCGGTGCGCGGCCGAGCTGAAGAAGTACAGCCTCGCCGCTAAGGGGCGGCGGCCTTGGGCCCTGCAGGGCGGGCTGGCCCTGGCGGCCTGGCCCTGGCGGCCTGGCCCTGGCGGCCTGGCCCTGGCGGCCCCACCCCCTGACCGGCCCGACTGGGCCCGACCTGCCCGGCCGCGGTCAGCGCGCTGCATGCAACGCGGCCGTACCCCGCCGCGGTCACTTATTACAGGGACGGACGTCCTGTCCCGGAGCGGCCCCGACGGACGGAAGGCCGGCCGGGGGTTCGAATCCCGGCGGTGCCGCGCGCCCTTTTCTACCCACCCCCACCCCCCTTTCCCCCTTGTACCCCCAGTGTGCTGTAGCGCACCGCCAATCAGAAATACGCATGAATTTCGCAGAGCCCCTCCCGAAATGGGTTTCCGGTGGCCAGCCTTGGGCAACTCCCATTCCGCGAAACAACTTCATTTCTCATGAGGCCTCCCAGGCGCGGAACAATGGCTGCGCCGGCATGACTGCCTGCGTGTGTGTGTGCATGTGTGTGTGTGTGTGTGTGTGTGTGTGTGTGTGTGTGTGTGTGAGTGCGCGAGACACTGCAACTGTGTCGCCACCGACGATGTCGGCGCTCACGGGGTGTGCGAAATGATTTTTCAGTCCATTAATTCGTCGGCCCGCCCGTCGTCTCGCGCGTCCCGCTTTTTGTTCGCGCCGACCAATCCTACACTCATTAGTGCCCGGCCGGTATCAATGACAAAAAGGACTTGCCAGACACGCTGGACACGGCCTCACGAACGCCGCTAACTCGCTGCCCGATAAAACGCGGCGGCCGAGGGGGGAACAGCTTCCCACATTCGTTGTACAAAAATTGACCACATTCCACATTCAGGAGGGGGAAACGCCTGTAAGTAGGCAACATGTGTGGCAAAAATGCCAGAAATCTTGCACATTCTTGCACATTCACACAATCATTGTACACCAAATTTTACAGTGGGGCACCCCTCGGCGGCGGCAGACACGCAGGGGCTGCTTTCGGAATCGGGGCTCGTTACTTTATATCGGAATTTTTTGAAAGTTTGCCGTCGCCATTTTGTCGCGAAATAAAGTGGTTCGGCCAATGAGGCTGAGCGAGGAGACACTGTTCCGGCCAGCTGGCCCGAGATTTATCGCGAAGTGCCGCAAGACGGTCCGCCCGCCGTTACTCACCGTGGACAGTCAGCTGGTCATCAGAGGCACAGATGTTGAGCTCCAACTCGCCTGCGGAAGGGCAGAAAAAGGGACAAACGTCAACACACAAGTCGTTAACAAAGGGCTGATTCTGGCACGGAGCGCGCGGCCCGGGCTTGGCCGGGCTTGGCCCTCGTCTCGGGCCTCGGTGCCAACGCCCCTCCCCCTCGGAAACTGGGAACGGGGAGGACGCGCGGAACGGAAATCACTTGCCAGGGAAGCACCTCGCCGTGGAGTCGTTCCCGCGACCACCACTCGAACCGCCGCCGGCAATGCCGCAAAGCACTCATTGACTTTGTATCGGCGGGGCGGCGGCGAGGACCACTCGAGTGTCAACAAATGGGCAACATTACGCTGCACACTGATTCCGAGAGCCGTTTTCGTCGCTCTGTCTCTCTCGCTCTCAAGGGGCGCCCCCTCTAGGTGCGAGAGAGACAGGGCGACGATTTCGGAATCAGTGTACTGGCTGCGCTGCGCTCGTTGCAGTCTGGTCGCCATTCTCCGCTTCCCCCGCTTTTGCGTTTTTCATTCTTTTGGCGAGCATTTTTTCGTGGGTTCGCGCGCGATGTCGGAGGGCGCCCGCGAGGGGGAGTTGGGAAAGAGCGCGCGAGGGAGGGAGAGAGAGGGGGGCAAGGACAGACAGAGGCGACCAATGACCCATGTGATTCGATTACCGGCGATACCTGAGTGGACACATGATCAGCGCGGCAGCGCGGCCAAGCCGGTGCAAAAGGCACGACGTGGCACGACTGCGCCGCTGCGTCAGTCGATAGTTTCTTTATAATCAAGACATCCTCGCGTTTTGGCCTTTCATGCCCCGCCAGCCCCTTTTGTGGAAAAGAAATAATGATTTTGTACGCCGCGACTCTAACGGCGCGGCCCCGCCCGCGCGGCACTGCTGCGGTGCGAGCACTGCTTTCGTCGCTCTGTCTCTGTCGCTCTCACGGGGCGTCCCGTCGGGGTGCGAGGGAGACAGAGCGACGGAAGGAGTGTTCGGAATGAGTCCGCCGCGGCACTCAAGGAGCCGCGACAATGGCGCGCACGGCGTGCACGTCGTGCACACTGCAAGCGCAGCAAGTGGGGTAATGTTGCGACAGCGCCGCCAGCGGGTCGCGGTCTGGTCGCCAATTTGTCATTGCGGCTGGAAGCCCTTTCCGGCCCTTTTGGGTGCAATGCGGTGCGAAGCTGGAAGCGCGAACGGTGCGGTGGCGTAATGGGGGCGGCCGACGTGCCGACGTGTCGCCATCAAA
This sequence comes from Thrips palmi, assembly GCF_012932325.1. Classification (NCBI taxonomy): domain Eukaryota; kingdom Metazoa; phylum Arthropoda; class Insecta; order Thysanoptera; family Thripidae; genus Thrips; species Thrips palmi. The sequence continues at coordinate 2,350,675 of NW_023144624.1, read as the reverse complement.
GCTGCGGACCGATTCCGGCGGGTCGTTCGTTTTAGTTTGGTCGCTCTGTCTCTGTCGCACTCGCGGCGCGCCCCGTGAGGGTGCGAGGGAGACAGAGCGACGGAGCGAGCCCTCGGACACGCCGGGCTGCATCCGTCAGACTGCAACGGACGCACTGCCTCATCGATCACTGGGGCGGCTCGATGGCCGGATTGCTTACCGGGCAGGACGACTTCCTTGCAGCTCCGGTTGCGCCAGTTGCACGACTTGCGCCGGCTGCGGCACGACGACGTGGACGAGGCGCACGACGAGGACGACCCCGAGGACGGCGTGAAGGCGGCGTCGCCGAGGTCCAGGTCCAGCGACACGGCCCCGTTGGCGCCGGGCGAGGCGAAGAGCAGCCCCTTGCGGGACCGGCAGCGCCTGTCCACCAGCGCGTAGGGAGACGGCGCCGCTGCGGGGATCAGAACAAGGCTCACTTTTTGGCGGTTTGCATTTCCATTTGGAGACAGGAAGCAGGAGGGCGTCGGGGAGACGGAGCGACGCGACGCCCGCGCGCTCTGTGCGCCGCGGCGGGAAGCGCGCCGCGCGAGGCGGGGGTAGCGCCGGCATACCCCTCGCCGCGAGGGACTCCGCAGCGTGGGGTGTCTCGGCGGCGCGCACCGCGCACGGCAGCCAAGAGCTCGGACTGGCACACTGGCACTCACCGTAGTCGTCGGATCCCTCGTCGGACTCGCCGTCGTCGGAGTCGTCCCGAGCGACGGGGGTCTGCACCACCTTCTCCACGCGGTGCGAGTCCCAGGTGTCGTCGGTCTGCGGGGTGCCCCGGTTGACCAGGAGGGACGCGCTCGCGAAGTCGGCGTCGGCCAGGTCGGCGTCGGCCAGGTCAGCGCGGTCGGTGGCGTGGGCCGCGTCGAGGGAAGCAAGCTTGTCCGCCATGGACACGGACTTGGCGTTGGGCAGCGACGCGAGGGCGGAGCGCGGCAGCAGCGGCGTGGAGCACATGAAGTTGGGGTCGAGCAGCGTGGTAGACTCCGCGGTGCGGCAGCTCATGGTTCGGTCCTCGGGGCTCTCGGGGCTGGGGATCCCAGTGGGGAGGGTGAGGCCGTACCGCCGCGATCTGTAAAAAAAGTAGGTTGTGTGAGTTAGGAGCAGCTGCCGGGAAAGAAGAAAGTATAAACCGTTGTAGAAACAGCTAGCGGGGCTTACCTCGCCGACGAGGCCGTCGTGGAGGCACTGGGGGCGTCGATGCCGTGGGATGACACCGTGGAGGTGGACGACGTGGGCCTGCCCAGCGTCGCCGTGGTGGAGGACGAGTACCCCGAGGACGAGAGCCCTCGCGGGGAGATGGACTCGGCGTCGTCGGTCTCGCCGGGGATGTTGGGGCACGACACGGCCGCGGACAGCGGCGACAGCGGGGACCGCGGGGACCGCCTGCTGCAGTCCAGGGCCTCGGCGATGCCCGCCGCGTCGCTCAGGGTCGTCCTGCGGCGTCGGCGCACGCAGCGCTGGCGCCGCAGCAGGGACAGCGTGGAGGCGTTGACGTCGCCCAGCGGCGAGGACAGCGCCGGGATGTCGCTCAGGCTGGACGCCGTGGAGCAGGCGATGGAGGGGGGACGGTAGCCGGGGAACAGGGAGCTGAGCGAGGACGAGCACAGCGACGCGGTGGACGCGGGGCCGTGGTTCAGCAGGCTGAGCGTCGACGACGACGCGGCGCTGCAGCGTGACCGCTTGTTGGTGTCCGCGACGCCGGGCGTGGGCGTGCAGGGCACGCGGAAGGCGGGGGCGTCGGCGGCGACGCCGCAGCCCGACATGCGTCGTCGGCGCGCCGTGAGGGGGCAGTGGTTGAGCTGCGGACTAGAGGCGTGCCGAAGCGGCGAGGGCTGGGGGGCGTCGACGGACAGGTAGCGGCCGTCGTGGCCGAAGGGCGGGAAGGGGCACTGCGTGGCGCACTGCGTGGCGCACTGCGTGGGGTCCATGTCGCGCTGCGCTTGGAGACGCAGCCACGTGAGGCGGCAGGCCAGCGGCGACACTGCCGACGGCGAGGCCAAGCTGTGCCGCGTCCGCGCCACGCCTGCGTGCTGCGGGGCCGTCGGCGTGGCGGGCGAGCCCTCCATGTCGGCGTCGGCGAGGTGCGCCGTGTCGCGCAGGCGGTGCCACCGGTTGAAGGCGGCGATGAGGGGCGTGGTGAGCGGCAGCGCGGACGGCGGCGGCGGCACGCGGTCTGCGTGGTCCTGGCGGTCCTGGTGGTCGGTGTGCACGAGGCGCCCCGTGTCCGCGCTGGGCTCCAGCACGCTCGAGTCAAACAGGCGCCGCCGCAGCGCCAGCAAGCTCTGCGTGGACCGCAGTGGGCACGGCGAGTACTCGATGGCCATCGGCGACGCGGTGCAGGACGCGTCCATCTGTTCGGCGGCGACGCGGTCCAGCATTTTTAGTAGCGTCTCCCCCGGCGAGGCGTCTTTCTCGTCCTCAGCGGGCACCCCGGGCACCATGGCTGTGACTGCGGGCTCCACCGCGGCGGCGGGGCTTGGTGGCTGGCATGTCTTGGGGGACGTGGCCGGCCTCACGTGGTCCACGACGGTCTCCTTGGTGGTGCCCAACGGGACGACCACGGCGCAGCGCGCCGCGTCGGCGGCCGTCTCGACGGACGGTCGCACGAACCTCGGCGTGGCGGCGTGCTGTCCGGAAGACTTCCTGCGGCGGTGGCGGCGGCCGAGCGGCCCGGCAGACCGGCTGCACTGTTTGACTCCCCGCGACTTGGGGGCGGACTTGGCCAGCTCGCGGCTCTGCCGGATCCTGGCCACGCCGCTGGAGGTGGTCCGCTGCCGCGGCAGGTACTTGAGCGTGGCGACCTGCGCCTCGAGGCTGGGCTGCGCGGCGTGCGCGGCCCACGCCTGCATGGGCTCCTCGTCGCCCTGGTCCTCGTACGGCTGGATGGTGACGGTGCGCCGGCTGCGCGACCGCTTGGACTCGGGCGTGATCGGCATGGCCGTGGGCATGGACAGCCGCCCCGACCCGGACCCGGACGACCTGCTGCGCGGCGCCTCGAGCGACGTCCGGGCCGCGTTGGCGATGTTGGTGATGTCGCGGCACTGGCTGCGGCTGCGCTTCTTGCCGGACTCGGGCGTCTTGAGGCCCAGCGACAGGCGCTCCGTGGGCGTGGCTTGGTTGCTCACGTCCCGCAGCGCCAGGAACACGTTCCGCGGCGAGAAGGCCTGCTCGGGGGTGTCCTGCACAGGAAGGCGCCACGGTGAGACCCTGCTCCACGCCGCCGCGGATTCGCATGGGAACCCGGGCCGCACACTTACAGCGTTCTCCTTGTCGCCGAGGCCCTCCAGCGTGCGGCGGCTGGACCTGCGGGCCGCCCTCCGCGCCGCGCGCGCCTGGCCGTGGCCCTGGCCGTGGCCGTCGGCGTCCTGGTCCAGCAGCAGCCCGATGGCGGCGCCGCAGCTCCTCCGCGCCATCATGTGCGACAGCGACGGGCCGGGGGACAGCGACGCCGAGCTGCTGCCCGGGCCAGGGCCAGGGCCGGGCCCCGGCGTCCGCGTGGACGCCCTCTGCTGGCACACGGTCCACTTGAGCATGGCGCTGCAATCAGAGAGAAGGAGAGGCATGCATGAGTTGAGGCAAGTCCAGGTGGCTGTCGTCAGGTGCTGGTTTGGGCGGCAGGGCGGCAAGGACCGGGCGAGGTGTGCCTACTCCTCCACGCTTGCCTGCGTCTCCTGCGTCCACTGCGTCCGCTGCCGCGGTAAGCCACACCGTGCGGCCCGTCACGGTGGCTCTACTTGGAGCAGACGGCGTCACCCTCGGCTGCCCATGCCGGGCCATGCCGCGGCCGCCATACAGTGCTGCATGCATTACACGGGGGCTGGCCCCGGCCACGCCGGCCACGCCGGCCACCCCGCCCCGCCTTCCCTAACGGTCGGGTTGGGGGTAGCCCGGGGTAGCCGGCCGGCCGGGCCGAACAGGTTCAAATAACTCCGCGGTCTCGCCCCGCCGACTCGCGGCCGGGCGTCGCACGGCGTGGCACGACGTCGCCGAGCGTGCAGAAACGGAAATCTGCATGGCCGGCCGAGGAGGTGAGCGGTGAGCGCGGCGGGCAGCCCGGCCGGCCCAGCCGCCTCCGATATCACAATCAATAAAAATGAGAATGGAATTCCGCGTCGCCTGGCTCGGACAATGCGCGGCACGGCACGGCGCGGCACGGCGCGGTGGTCGGGGCCGCCGTCATGTCCGACCGGGCCTTTTCTCCGAAGCCGCGCGTCGTCGTCGTCGTCCGACTCCGTCCTCCGCCGGAGCCAGTTTCAATGCCACAAAAACGGACACATTTTTGCACACCGTGCCGCCGGCCGCATGCACGTGTTGTCTTTTCATTTCTTTCTACTGAAAGGGTTGCCTCCTCCCGACGTCTCTATCTCTCCCTCTGGATGCACCCCGTCGCGGCCGCCCCCGTGCACGCCGTCAGCCACACAGGTGCCGGTCCGGCTCCCCTCTAGCTCCGCGTAGCGCGCTGCGCAGCGCAAGCCGGCCAAAACAACAACCACACTGCGGGGGTGCGGGCGACGGCCGCAAGACGGCGCGCTGAGCCGCTTTGCAGCGCTCTGCATAGCTTTGCAGTGGGGGTGGCGGCGCAAAAACCGCGACGGAAAAAGAGGCCGCCGACTAGACGAGCCAGCGACCCCGTCCGGCGTCCGGCCGTCCGGCCGGGCTGCTTGACTGACTGCGGTGGCTCGCTGCCACTCGCTGCAGGCTCGCTCGCTGCTCGCTGGCTCCATAATAGATATTTTCCACTCGGCTGGCGACACTGTCTTGGCGGGGGTGGCCATGGCCATGGCGGTCTCGGTTCCGGGGTGCGCCTTGGGGTGCGCCGCGCCGTCGCTGCCTCCGTACCGCGGCACACTGTGGCCGTGTCGCGTGGCGGCAAGGCGAGGCGACGCGCTCCACTGCACGCCGGGCAAGGCGGGGCGGACGGACAAGGCGGGACGCTCGAATCAATCACAATCCTTTGCGACGCACACACGCCTCGTTAGCGTCGCCACTGTGGTGCTGCCGCTTCCGGGGAGGAGGAGGAGGATGCGGAGCCAAATCCGTCCCCCCTCACAGTGTGCGTGCGTGGGTGCGTGCGTGCGGGTGCGTCACGTGACTGAATCTGATATAGGCGCGCGACGTTCATTGCGTGGGAGGTTTATTAGAAACGCTCTCCTATCCTCTCGCGCAGTGGACACACACATTCACATCTACACACCACTCACACACTGCGAGGGGTGCGCGGTGAGTGGCAGGCAGACGCGGCGGCGGTGGTGGCGCACCTGGCCGGGCTGTCCTCGTGAATCACTTCACACACCCGCTCACTCACACACACTCGGACAAATACCCACCCACACACACACACACACACACTAGCACTGCGGCCAGCCGACCTATTATTTCAATTATCGGCGGCGCTCCCTGCAGGTCGCGTCACACGCAGACCGGCTCGCAGCCCAGCGCAGCCCAGCGCAGCCACCCCGACCCCGTCGTCGGTCCCCGCCGGTCCCCGTGGCCGCGAAGCCCCGGACGCAGATGGAGCTTTGATAGCGGAGTCAGTCCATCTGGCTGGACGGGTCACGGCGGCACGGCACGGTAGAGTGTGGAACGCTGTGAAACGCCATTCGCTTATCATCTGGCTTCGAAACGGCGTGCGTAAAAAAAAGTTTGATAGTGGAAACAGTCGGTTGCGAGTGTGGCTTTTGGATTTTCGGGGGGTTGTCGTTTGCATGGTAATTAAAAGTGGGTGCGCAGTCACGCTACCGCGGGGCCACCCCCCTCCCTCCCTCCCTCCGCGGTCGGCCCGCCGTGCCGACACAGAGCCGACCAAGTACTGTACTGCCTCAACTAGAAAAGAAAGTGAGTCTTTTTAATTTGGCCTGTCGAGAAAAATCAATTATTGGCCGATAAAGGAGGACAGACTCTGATCGGCCCCGGAGGCTGGCCTGAGTCACGCCGGGCCGGGCGGCCGGAGGGACCTATTAGGACGCCTTTGCCGTGCCTTTGGCGGCCTGCCTGTCGGCGCGGCCTTTCATCTCGCATCAAGCGCAGCAAGCGGGGCAAGCGGCAGAGTGCCTTTGCTTCGTATCATTTGACCAGCTTGACCAGCCGGCCCCCCCAAGGCCCCAAGGCAGCCCGGCTCGGGTGGCCGATGGCACCGTGATGGTGCCATGGGAGCGGCCGGACCAACCGGGCATTCCGCCATCGGCTCCGCGACGCCGCCACCTCCGTGGTGGTGGTCGTCGCCGTGGTGGTGGTGGTCGCCGTGATGATGGCCGTGGTCGTCATGGTCGTATTCCTGGTCGGGATGGCGGTGGTCGTCATCATCATCATCGTCGTGGTCGTCGTCGTGGAGTCCGCGGCGGCGTCCCCCAGCCTCATTACAGTGGAGGGCGTTGCCCGGCGTTGCCTGGCGTTGCCGTGCAAACACGCCGAAAACAAAGGCTGCGCGACAAAGCGCGGCCCGGGCGCTGATGCCGGAGCCGCCTTGGTCGCTCCGTCTCTCTCGCACCCGCGGGCCGGTGCGTAGGGGTGCGAGAGAGACGGAGCGACGACACTCCTCTCCGGAATCAGCCCTGCTGCAGCGCCCATTAGTCCAACGTGCAATTGAAACTTTATCAGGGCGGGGCGTTTTCACACCCCAACACTGTCTTCCCGTTTTTTAACGATTTTTTCCTCTTTGTTTGCCGAAGCGGCAGCACCAGCGCGCCGTTCCCACATGCAGTTGGCCGTTTGACGGCCGCCAAACTGGGGCGCAAACTTTTAGGACAGATTGCTCGGACGGATATGCGGGCTTGGTGTTTTTTGTTTCATGAGCGACAGTGGTATGATTTATATCGTTTTGGCAGCAGCGCCGTACACACACGTGAAGTAGTGTTCGACTCGCACCCCCTCCCCCTGCCCCCGCCCTGCCCCCGCCCTGCCCCCGCCGTACTCGTAGGTGGGGTGGGGCGCGCCACCCCTGCCTACCCTGATCAGTATGCACCCTTGTAGGTACGAAAATTTCGTTCCCTTATAATGCATTCCGTTTTCCCTCCAACGTCCGCTACACCTGTGAGTGCGGCTGCACTATTGGCGCACTGGAGCGACTGCTGGAGTGACTGGAGTGGGCGTGCGGGAGTCAGTCCTCGTCGCTCCGGGGCGGGCCCTCTGCGCCCTCAGCGCCCTCAGCAGGCCGATGCAGAGCAGCGGTTTGGTCGCTCTGTCTCTCTCGCACTCGCGGGGCGTCCCGTAGACCGCGAGGGAGACGGGTCCCGTCCCGGTCCGCCGGTCCAGTCGCCGGTCCAGTCGCCGGGCCGGTGAGCAGCGAAAAGGAAGAACACAATGTCTGGATAAATAAGGCTGGCCGCGATGACACAGTCCGCCACAGTCCGGCAGTCCGGCATCTGATTAAGGGGCTTTAATATCGCTGCCCCATTGTTCCAGGTACCGCTGTTCCCGGAGCTCCGCGGAGCCACGGCGGAGTCGGCCGGCCGCTCTGGGGCGCTGGAACGCGGCGGGGCGGGGCGGGGCGAAGCGCTGCGTCAGCAAGCGCCCTCGGCCACTCGGCCCTCCGAGGACCAGCGACGCACCCAAGGACTTGCTGTAGAATGCTGTCGTCGCGCGCCCTTCCTTCGCGGCGGTGACGGACATACGAACAGACAGACAGACAGACAGACAGACAGACAGACAGACGGACAGACAGACGGACAGACAGACAGACAGACAGACGGACGGACAGACGGACAGATGGGCAGACGGACGGACGGACGGACGCGGACGAAAAGCGTGGCGAATCGGTGATGACGTGGCCGGCCATTCAAATCGCCCGCCATCTCATCGCGGCACTATAAAACGATATGGGCGCGCAGATCGGCGGCCGGCTGGTCCCGGCTGGCCCGCGATTGAGTCGCTATTCGATCCGCTCCGTGCCGCCTTTTTATTGGCTCGCCGTGTTTGTGAGAGAAAGAGGGCAGCAATCTCCATACGAAGGATGAGCCTCCGGGATGCTGCGCCAGCCGACTGATCCCGAAGCACTGCAATCGTCGCTCTGTCTCTCTCGCACCCCCATGGGACGCTCCATGAGTGCGAGAGAGACAGAGACGACAGCAGTGCCGCGCGCGTCTAATGAGCCACCCGGGTCCAAGTTTTACGGGTGGCGGTGCGGCGCGGTGCGGCGCGGTGCGGCGCGGTGCCCGAAATTGGCGGCGAGGAAGCATTCCGCGGTTCACACGAAGTCGTCACGTCACGCGGAGACACGACACGCTCGCTAATGAGTCCCTGAATATGGATCAAGCAGTAAAACCGCGCGCTGCCAGCCAGGCGGCGCGGACGGCGAGGTGTCACCCAGGCGTCGCCAAAAGCGCCAAGGTGTCACCCGGGCGTCACCGGGACGTCGTCAACGGTTGCCGGGGCTGTTTAGGCCTCTGTGTGTGTCTGTCTGTGTGTTGGGGGGGGGGGAGGAGTAATTACGAGCGAAGCCGTTTATCTGATTGGATGCAAAGTGTTCACTTCAAAGTCAATCAAGGAAGGAGAAAAAATAAAGGATCGGAGAGGCGCATCCGTGAAAAGGGCGATGAGCACCTGACTGCTAGCGCCCCCTGCCGGGCGGCGGGCCGAGGACGGGGAACGGGGACGCCGGGACGGGCAGGACGCCGCCGACGCCGGGGAGGCGACCGCGCCAGACGCGCCAGACGGCAAGTGGAGAGGAATTAGGTTAGGTCACACCTCACACGTCGGGCCCGAGTCGGGCCGGCTGGGCTGGTGCCGAGCGGTCCCCTACGGCGTGCTCCACGAGCGCGAGAGAGACGGAGCGACGAAAGCACTCTTTCCGAGGCGACCTGCGGGCAGGGCGACGGGGGTAGAAAGTAATGAATTACCGGGCCGGGGCAGGAGCGGAGTCAACCGATGGCTTCCGTTTCTTATTTACAGGAAGACGGGGCGCAATGGCGCAATCGGGGAGTCGTTGAATATCGAGTGGACGTGCCGGCGGTGCGCGAACCACATGGCTGGCCCGGCTCAGCCCGGCCGGCCTAAACGCGAGCTAATTGCCAGCTAAGCGGCAGCCGAGCGGCAGCCGAGCGACCCAACGGACGGGACGCTGGGGCGCGCGGCCCGCGCGGGCAGCAGGTTGCCGACGACGCCAGGACGCCGTCAAGACGCCCCCAGGGACTCGGACGCCAAATTACGCCGCCCGACTCGCCAGTCGACTCCGACGCCTCCGCGATTCAATTAGGGTCGTCTGCAGTCGGATTACGAACGGCGCTTCGTCGCCCCGTCTCTCTCGCACCTCTGTGGCAACGACCATGAGTGCGAGCGAGACAGGAGCGACGAGAGCGCACTGCATCAGCTGTGCTGGACGCGCGGCGTCGGGACGGCCGCACCGCCGGGGCTGTTTGTAGACCACCAAATTACAGTATACTCTAGCGTAATGAGGGCGCACGGTGTAAACACGTTGTTGAACACCGCTTCTGGTTGCGACGACGACGACGGGCTGGTCGCTGACGGCGCGCCGTGTTCTAGAGGACGAGGAGGAAACGCGACGCGAATGACAACCGCCGCCGTGCCATGCACGCAGGTCGCTGTGTGTGTGTGTCCCGTGTTCGTGCTCGTTGACTTCCGCCCCCGTCCTCCCTCCGCGTACGCCTCCGCTCTATGAGGTGCAACGGTGGCCAATTTGTACGCCCGCGTGCTCCCTCTCTGCGCGCCAGTACCGCGACGGCCGCGGGTCCGTCCGAGTTCGGTGGGGGATGCCTGTCACTCGCCTCGCCGGCTGCTGCCCGTTGCGAGACCCGAACCCGGGAGGCCCCCGGGTCGGTCACGTCCGACCAGAGCGGGCCCCGACATAATTCTTTGAACCAACAGCGGCTGTCTAATTCACAGGTGCTAGGTTAGTACAAAATCCGAAAGGCGTGCGCGCGTACAGGGGTGTACAGGTGCTTGATTGATGGCTGGAAGAAGACCAAGGAAAGGCGGGACGGCCGACTGTCGATCCGGGAGTGCCTATGGGCTGGGTTTTCCGAAGACGTCGCCGAGAGGGAAGCAGCATGCGGGGGAACATGATGACTACGCAAACAGAGCGCGAATGGGGGCGCGCTAGCGTGTGAGGCCAGAGCGTCAGCAATGCAGGCCGAAACGCGACACGGCAACGAACGTCGGGGTTAGAGGAACGCGTAGTAATAGGCAAATACTAATATAACTTTACAGTTAAATAAGATACAGCGACCTATAATAGTATCGAAGAAGTCATGGACAACAGAAGTAAAATAAGTTAAGATAAAGAAAGAAGAAGAAAAGAATATAAAAGAAGGAGAAGAAGAAGAAGAAGAAGAAGAAGAAGAAGAAGAAGAAGAAGAAGAAAAGAAGACAAACACACGTCCGGCATTTGAAAGCCGTTATGCGTGCTAGACTCGTCTAAAACATAGGTGTGATTGCCCCGAGAAGAAAGGGGAAGAGGATTAAAAGCGAGGAGGCTCCCCGAAGACAAAGGGTGTTCTGCGGCCGCCGCTCCGCCGCTCCTCCCGGACTCCTGGTGCTTCCCCCTCCCCCTCCCCCCCCCCTCCCGTGCCGCCGCTGCCGGTCTTCCTTTTCGTCGATATGTTTTATCGGTTTTATCGGTCGCATCTTCAATTGCGCGCGCGCCATCGTCGGATGGCGCGGCCAGCGCGGCCCGGCGATACAAACTAAAACGGGCCGCGCGGCGCCGTTTTAACACTCGTTAGGGGCCATGACGGGGGCTTCCTGCAGTGCGCCGACCGAGCGTCAGGTGACGTAAATGAATCATTCTGAACGCCTCCGTCCGTTCGTCCGCGCCCACCACAGGGCCAGCCGGGGCCCCCCGTGCGGAGGCCGTTGGAAGGACGGCCGGCCGTCGCGGACTTGGCCAGCCTGGCTGTGATGGACTACGTTGTCCATCCTAGCCGCGCATCGGCTCCCTGACCATGTTGTGCCTGGCTGACCAACCCCTTTCCTAATACACTTATCACTGATTCGACTTAACTACAAAAACCCTACTAAAACAAAGGGTGTTTTTTCTAATCCCCGAAAGATTGGACGTGAAATAACGCGACTGTGATTCGTTACGGTTGGCCAAGGCAAATGTGACCAGCTGAGTACCACGCTCCAGTTATCTCGAATTAATTCACAATCATATAACAGCCGGAACAAGCGGGCCAGCGGGGGAGAGAAAGAAAAAAAAAATGGACAAACCTCAGCAAAGCGGGTGGTGGTGGTGATATCTCGTTGAGCTCTGATTGATACGAAAAAAAAAAAAACAAACGAAACATTGTGTCGTGCCATCGCGTGCGTGGTGCCGCCCTGCTACCGCCGCCACCGCGCCGCTGCTGAGAGTTTGTTTGCGTGGATTCACTCAGCCGGAAACTAATCATGAATATATCAAAATTATACACAATTTTTTTCTGCCGTCACGTCACGGGTTCGCTGCTTGCCGTGTGTCGCCGCTCGAGTTTCGCGTCGCAGCCATAATGACTTTGTAATGGTACTCACGGTGTACTGGCACCGGCACGCCCTTCGCGAAAGGTTTACCTGTGGAGCAGAAAAGAAAACATCCTGTTAGAGGCAGAGGAGGAGGTCCGCGCGCCCGAGGAAAGTCGGCCGTTATCGATAAGTAATAATTATCGGTATCGCAAGAAACTTGTTCGCCCGCGGCGCTGCGGCCCCAATGCGGTGTAATTACGGCCAGTGGGACTCGGCAGTAGTCCGGCAATGCAATGGCAATATGAATGTGATTGACGGCTGCGCGACGCGTCCCGTGCGTGTCCCGTGCGTGTCGCCTCGTCGCCTTGTCACTGCCGGCCGTGTCAGTCACGACGCAGTCAAACGAATCAGTGCGCGCCAAAAGGTGGATAAATAACACGTCACGCGTCCGGTCGCCGGGCCTGGCACGGCCTGGCACGGCCTGGCGGGCCGCGCGTTGACGGACAGGGGACGACGCCGGCAGGACACCCGGGACAGTCGCCGTGCGGGACGGTAAAAAATTGATATGAAACGAAATGATATTTGGGGCGAGCGCGGTGCTCGCCGTCTCCGAGTCGGCTCGCGGTGCACCACGCCACTGCGACTCGGCCCCGGAGGCCGGAGGCCGGGGGCCGGGGCACTGGAGGACTGCATGTGCAGCTGGCCGGCGCAAAGGCTTGTAATGAGAGGCCGGAAATCCGCCGAGGACGCCGACGACACTTCCTGCCATGTGCCAATCAGGGCGTCAAGTTGGCCGTGTTTGGCTAGGACGGCCCAGAGGCCCAGAGGCCCGCCTCCAACCGCCAGCTGTCGATGCGCGTCGTCGCCGTCCTGGAGGCCTGGAGGCTGCACGCCGGGCCGGCAGCCGCGTGGGTTTGGCGCCAGATAACGCTAACGGGCTGCGACCGGAACAGGAAAGGTTTGGCCCGGACCGCTTGGGCTAGGCGGGGATCGACCGGGCCATGAATGAGAAAGGCATCGAATTTCCATAATTCTCCTCATAGACAAAGAAGCTGCACCGGAATGCGGTGCGTAATTGAGTTTAAAGGGAGCCCACAAAGGCGTGCGTGTCGATCGAGTGGGCAGCGCCGTGCAGCGCGGCCAAGGGCCGCCGGGGCCTCGAGGGTCTGGAGGGCCTGGAGCGGGATGACGCACGCTCTCCAGCCCGTGCTGCAGCCCGTGCTCCAGCCCGTGCCAGAGGGCCGCCTAGCCGCATTACGAAATGACTGATTTCAAGGAATAATAAAACGAGCGCATGCGCGGGGCGCGGGGGGGCGGGGGGCGCGGCGGGGGCGGGGGCGCGGGCGCGGCGGGGCGCGGTGCTCCTGACGAGGCACATGTGTGTGGTCGGGTGGGCGCCCGGCCGGAGCCGACCGGAGCCGGCCAGGCTCGCGCCCCGGGGGCACGCTCCAGAACAAGAATTTGGGCCCCGCGGCCTATGGACGACCTGGACGGCGGCCTGGCTGGACCGCGCGCCGGATTCCAGCGTGCGCGGGGGTGGGGCGTGGCGGGGCGTGGCGGGGCGGGCCGTGGCTACCGTGCGCGGCCTCCACGTGCACCACGGCCCCGCCCCCGGGCCCCCGCAGGGCCCGCAGGCCGATGGGCCGATGGTCCGAAGCGAAGGGCCGCGTGTTGGCCACGGGCCTCGGCCGCCCCGCCCGCCTGGCTGCAGTGGCGGCACGACGCGGCACGCACGAGTCGACGCGACGCCCCTGTAATCGCACGACGCGCCGCCGGGCCGTGGCCGGGCCCACGCAGCACCGCCAGCACCGCCAGCACGCCCCGCCCGGCTGCGTCGTCGCCCCGTCTCGGTCGCGCTCGCGGGGCATTCCCTGTGGGCGCGAGAGAGACGGAGGCAGCCTGCGGCACGGCCTGCACCGCCAGTACCGCGGCCAGACGCTCGATAGACACATTAGCTCGGCGCAGCGCGCTGTGCTCGGGCGTGGCGTGGCGAGCCGCGCCGTGCCGTAACCACCTGCTGTCGACGCGACTCAGACGCAAGGACCCCGGGGAAGGACGAAGGGCAAGGGCGGCCAGGACGGCGCCCCGCCGCGGACAAGGCCAGAGCGCCAGCGCCCCAGCGCGCCGAGTTCGAACCATGCTCGCGTCGCTCTGGCTCTCTCGCCCTCACGGGGCGCCCTCGTAGCGGTGCGAGAGAGACACTCGGAGCGAGACTACGCTGGCCCTGCCGTGGCCCTGCCGGCATCACGCTGACTAGATCGGAAAAGGGAGGAAAAAAGATGACGAACGAGTCGACGAGCAATTAAAGCTATCCAAGCACTGGAATGAAAACGGGATGAAACTGCACATAAGTCAACTGCGTTAGTTTTTTGTTTTGTCGTTTTTTATTGAGGAAGTGAGCGGACACCTGGGGCGGGGCGTGGCAAGACCGTTGACGACGGCGACCTGGCCAAACGCTAGCACACCTGACGCTCCTCGTACTTACAGAGATTGAAATCTCCACGACGACAAAACGACAGGCGAGGCGGGCAAAGGGCTCGCGATGCGTCGCGATGGACCAGAGGGTCATTAGAAGGCCACTTTGAGGAGGTGCACGACGGGCAGCGACGCGTGTCCGAGGGTCGGCGACGAGGCCGCGTTGTGGGCGGGGAGGATGCCGACGGGGCGCCCTGCAGGCGGCCGGCCCTTGGCTGCCCTTGGCCCTCGATGGTGGCGGCGATGGCGGCGATTACGTGACGCGGCGACAAGGCCGGACAAGGCCGCGGCCGCCTCGCCAAACCGCAGCCGTGGGAAAGGGAAGCGGAGGAAAGGAAAGGCAGCCTTCGCTCTTAATTAATTTCGGGCCGCTGACAGCGCGACGACACCGCCGAGCCGCGGCCCGCCAGTCCATTTGGGCCGCGCGCTTTTGGGACGCACGGACGGACGGACGGTTGGCGGCCGCGGGGATTCGAACCGCGGACACGCCAGTGCGGCATGTCGCAGCCAGCAATATGTCCACGTCGGTCAATTAACCGTGTCACCTGACAGATGTAATCCGCGAGGAGAGTGCCCTGCCCGCTCCGCCGGCCTGCCGGACTCGACGGGCAGGTTCCCGACGCTCCCCAAAAGGCAAAGGGGTGCGCCGCGCATCGCGCATCGCGCTGGCGTCCGGCCGGACGGCGAGGCGGCCAGGCGGATGGGGATGGGCTTTAGGGATTTGTTCGGCAAATATTTGGGGAAGCGCCTCGGGACCGGACCGAGGTGTCGTCGGCGCGGACTCGGAAGAAGAAGGAGGAGGAGGAGAAGAAGTTGACGACGGACGAAGGAGGCGAGCACGTCGATGATGAGAAGGAAAAGAAGAAGAAGAAGAAGAAGAAGAAGAAGAAGAAGAAGAAGAAGAAGAAGAAGAAGAAGAAGAAGAAGAGAAGAAGAAGAAGAAGAAGAAGAAGAAGAAGGAGGAGGAGGAGGAGGAGGAGGCCGGGAAAGGGTTGGACATCCACACTGCAATTAGGATGGCGACCGCAAGGTGGACCGTGCCTGGCCGCGGCCACGCCAGGGCCACGCCGAGGCCACGCCCCCCACGGCACGGCGACCACGCCACGCCACGCCACGGCCAGTGAGTCACGCTGTGGTCAGCATCCCAGACGGGAAGCGAGAGTGACCGAGCACGATGCACTACCATTACGCGCGTCTCGCTCTTCTCCTCGTTGTTTCGATCGGTTCTAGCGGCCCTTTCCGCCCGATTGGGCGGTCTGTTTTGGTCATTGTCGGAAGTGGCAGTTCCCTTCCCTTTGTCGCGACTCGCACAGAATTAAAGCGCGATAAGCGGCACCACCTCAAACAAATAAAATTGATAGGAGGCGGTCGGCGAAAGCAAAAAAAATAAAAAGGCGGCGTGTCCTGTCTTGCGTGGGGATTGCGGCATTAGACACATGAGAGCATTGTCTTGGTCCAGTCCGCTCTTTGTTTTACCACTTTTTTTCTGCGTCGGCCCGTCGGGGAGCAGCGCAAGCAGCGCAAGCAACGCACTTGAAATTTATCTGCTATTTATTTCGTCTTTCTCTCTCTTGATCCACGAGTCGTCCTCTTTGTTGGCTCGCTCGCAAGGGTGTCTTCTTGTAGGAAAGGCGGGCCAGTTCTGGTGTGTGCGTGCGTGTGCGTGCGTGTGTGTGTGTGTGTGTGTGTGTGGTGTGTGTGTGTGTGTGCGTGTGTGTGCGAGCGAGCCGCGGAGGGGTGCGCGGCGGTGCTGCGACTGTCCGTTTGGAGAGAAGGATGGAAGACGCGAGGAAAAAAGGGACAAGAAAGAGGGAGGCGAACCCGGGCTAATCCGATGCTCAGCTGTGATGTCGGTTGCGACCTCCCAGACGAAGAAACTCAATACAAAGCAGTGCAGTACGCCTGCGTGTGTGTGTGTGTGACCTGGCTTGGAGCACCTGGTAGTGCCGTCAGGTACTGGTAGCTGCCGCCCGAAATGAGCCCCCGCCGCTGTCGCTCTGGCCATCGCCCCACACACAGTGACACACAGGCACGGCTTCCGCGATGCCCGAGATTTGATCTCTGTAGGACCCGCTATACGCGCATCGCGCCGACCTCGACCGACCCGCGAGCGAAAAAAAAGGAAGCGAGGCGAATGGTCTGCGCCGAATACGATGGTGGATTTTACTGCGCAATGGCTTATTTTGCATAGGGGAGCGCACCGCCGCGCACCGCGCCGCGCCGTTTGATGAGGTGCGTGTTGGTTTTGGCGTTTTATTGGAGGCGTTGCGGCTCGCGTTGCGGTGCATCGCAGCCCCAGACTCCCCACCTCGGGGGGCATTGCCATTTTCGGCGAAACGAATTTTCGCATCGCGGCGTTGCAGTCGCGATGTGACAAGCAAAACTAGCTCTGTTTTCCGCATTGTTTTTTTCTTTTTCGCGGTGTGGGTACTTTTATCGTTGTTGCGTCGCTCGCTGCAATTAAACGGCATTTGCATGATGGCTGGCCTGCGCGGCCTGCCGGGTGGTCCGCCCCGCACCGCCGAGGTGTCCCGAACGGCCCGCCCGGCACGTCAAGTGAAAAATTGGTGGACGTGATACACGCCGCGACATTGTCGCCCTGCGCCTTCTTCCTCCTGGCCGTCTTGCTTTTTTATCCTCTCTCTCTCTCTCTCTCTCTCTCTCTCTCCAAGGAGGCGTACCGGAGATTAATGACGAGCCTCGACGTGCGGGTCACGTCCCATTTGTACCGCCAGCACCGCCGCGGCACCGCCACGGCCCGGTGGGGAATTTGTCAAAAATTAGCGAAAGGACTCGGCGTGACGCGGCGGTGCTCGACGCCGAGGTGCTCGCCGAGGCCGCGGCGGTGGTGATGATGACGGACTCGAACCCGTTACCTGGCGACGACGGCGACGGTCATTAGCCTCGAATATTGGGGCGGCCCCGCAGGTTGCTTGAGAGAAATGCAATATGACACGCTGGCGCTGCCGATTTTCGCAGACTGCCTCCACCCCGCTCGCTCCTCCCCCGGCCCCTCCCTCCGCGATTATGACACACATGACACATCACGGCGGCCTGAGTGACGCGCCAGTGACGCGCCAGTGACGCGCCCTTCCAGGTCAGTGAGCGCCCTTTTTCGGCTTGATTCGCTTCCGCTCGACGCCACCGCCTTTCACCCCTCCCTCTGCGAGCGGCTCTCTCCTCTCTCCTCTCTCTCTCTCTCTCTCTCTCTCTCTCTCTCTCTCTCTCTCTCTCTCTCTCTCTCTCTCTCTCTCTCGGCACGCCCCACGAGTGCGAGAGAGACAGAAGACCGTCATGTCAGTCGGACGGTCACACCCGGTGCTGGCACTGCACTGCGAAGGGCGGCGAGCGCCAACGGCCGAATTTCATTCAGCGGGGCATTCTCTCATTACTGCGAGGCGCGAGCGCCTTGCGACCGCACTGTAAATAATATAATTATCCGTTTCGGCGTATATATCTGGAATGAATGCTTGCAAGGCGGGGGCCGCCACGCCACGCCACCGCGCGATTGTGTTTTCGCAAAGAAGGTTTTTCGGAGGGGAGCAGAGAAGAGGCAAGGCAAGGCAGGCAAGGCAGAGCACGCAAGGCGGCGGAGCCCCGCTTTTGCTTTCAACGAGTCGCGCCTTCGTCAAATCCTTACCCTCACCTCGCCGTTTATTTTTTTGTATTTTCCTTTTGCACTAGTTTTTTTTTTCAAATGTTTTTTGGCAGAGTTGACGGACGAAAAATTGTAAAAACACAAACCGCGAACGGTGCGGCGGTGGCAACAGCGCACAGTGGGGCAGAAGACCAGGAGGCCAAACCTCTAGACGCGTTTTGAGCACTAGAGTCGCTAAATGGGACTCAAACCGAGCGTGTGACCCCACCATTGGAATGCTCTCCGAACGAGGAATCCATTGGTGGGGTCACACGTTTGGTCCGAGTTCTGTTTGGCGACGCTGGGGCTGAAAACGCGTCTAGAGTTTTGGCCGCCTGTGCCGGTCTTGGCCCACTGCGCAGCGCGCGGTTCGGGTGCGTACAGTGTACATTACTTGCATGGCCGCAGCAGCCCTTGGCTTATCAGATGGGAGGTCAAGGGCAAGGGCTCATCCCTTCTTCCTGGTACCTCGGCCTCCTCGGCCTCCCTTTCCCACAAGTATGATCCCTTTGTCTAATCAGAGCAGGCGGCCCGGCGGCCCGGCGTGGCCATTGTGCGCGACTCCTTCGACCCAACCCGACCGCACCGCACCGCGCACCGCGCCGCGCCGCGCCTTGGCTGAGCCTCTGCTGAGCCTCCGCGGCTCCGCGATGCCTCCGACCTGATATTGAAATATTGCCCCACTTTTCATGAAAGATTCGATTCCACGGGTTGCATGCGAGATTTGTCTTCCTGACACCGGCAGGGTGCGCGCGGCGGCTCCCCTTGGAGGTTCCCTTCCCGCACGGGACGTCCTGTCTGGGAAACCATCCCCCACCACCCCTCCCTCGCCCCGCCTCGTCCCCGCTTCTTCTTCGCTCTCCTTTTTCTCACTACAGTATTTGCCTTTGTGAAATTGGACAGAGCCTCCTGCTGGCTGCTCGGGCTGGCTGCTCGGGCTGGCTGCTCGGGCTGGCCGCGCACTGCGACCTTACTCCAGATACCCCGCTGATCCATTCAGGTATAAAGTAGCCAGCGCCTCGGCTGGCCTGGCTGCCAGCCTCGACTGGCCGCTGGGCTGGTCAGCCCGAGTCAGCCGCGCCGGTTTTAATTACGGCAGCCATTAAAGACTTTTGCGATGATGACAGCACCACGGCGCCGATGATGCCGGCACGCTAAAACATTAAAGCGAAAAAAATACTAAAAATTAATCTGGTTCTTGGCTAATGAATGGGGGCGAAGGGGTGTTGGTTACTAATTGTTCGGCGGGTCATCAGAGCAGTCGCTTTTAAAACAGTAACCGAGGGGCTCGCTGGTCACCGTGAGAGAGACCAGCACAGCGGACGGCCTCCTTTGTCTTGGCGCCGAGGGCGAGCCGAGGGTGCGGCCGGGCAGACCAAGAGGCAGGCAGCCCTCCCCTCACGGATTAATTAGGATTTAGCGACTAGGCCTGAGGAACTGGAGTGAAATTTGTGTTTGCGGGTCGTCCCGGCACCACTAGTGCGAGCACCTCGTCGGCGATGGTCTGGTCAGGTAGAAGACGCTTATAATGAGCCGCATCAGCCATTAGGTGCACGCGCTCTGTACGGTTGGGATTAATCCCACGCAGCGCTACAGTGTGCTACACTGTGGTATACACTGTGCTCATCGTGGAGCCGGGGCCGCTTCACCTGGACGGTAGCGGCGGCAGCCAGGCCAAGCCAAGGCCAAGCCAAGGCCCAGCTGCGCCAAAACTAAAGAAGGGTTTCCCCCGAAATCACTTCACGTTGCCGCGTGCGTTTGGGTCTCCGGCCGTCTCCGCCTCCTCGCTCCCGTTTCGGCTATCAAGAAGGGGTTGCGGGCAGGCAGGCAAGGCAGGCGCCTGGCCTGGCAGGGCAGGGCCGACCCTCGCAGTGACTCTGCAGAAGCGCGGCCGCATTGAATGCGACTGCCATTTCTCGCTGGCTTGTCCGCGTTGGCGACAGGTTCCGGTCATCGTCCCGCCGCCAGTGGGCTGGTTCCGAACGGGGTCGCTCTCCCGGGGCGCCCCGCTTGGGTGTGAGAGAGACAGGCCGACGAGACGAGACCTCCCCCTCAGGCTGCCGCTCCGCCTGCATGCCGCGGAGGCCCGCCAAAAAGAAGTGATGTCACGGCTTCGCGGAACGGGGGCGACTCGCACTCACACGCTCCGCGTCGGCCCAGCTGACCGGCGCGCTGAGTCCGGACGGCGCCCTCGTCGCCCCGTCTCTCTCGCGCCCCCGCGGCCCCCGCGGGACGCGCCGTGGGTGTGAGAGAGACAGACGGAGCGACGCGGACCCGCTGGGGCGGTATATAGTAATTGGTACCGGGAAGCGGCTGGGCTCGCTGGGCTTGCGGCAATCCGAGGCGAGTTGTCACAGGACGCGTCCGGACGCGTCAGCTGTTGGGACCGCATTCTGGCGGCGCCAGCGGGCTGAGTCCGAGCGGGGCCCTCCGTCTCCCTCGCACTCCCACCGGACTCACCGAGAGTGGAGCCACCTCCCTGAACCAGCCTGAACGCGCACCTCGGCGGGGCGCATCGCGGCGTCGCAGCGTCCCCGCTGAGGGCCTTGAGAGCCTTGAGGGCCACCCGGTGCCTCCGTTTGACAACGTAAACACGGGAATAAAATGTTGCGTGCATTGGGAGCACCCTGTGGCCGGCCGAGGGGTGCTGGCGGCGCGGCGGCCGCGGGGAGGGCCAGGTGCGCGGGGAGGACCGTCTTGAAGACGCGGACGGCCGAGGCGGCGGCGGCGCGCGCCAAGACGCTACGCGCGCTACGCTCCCCCACCCCGACTCCTCCCACCGGAGCGCGATGACGAGCCGCCGATCCGGGGCCGGGTGGCGCGTGCCGGGGCGGGGCGGGGCGGGGCGGGCGGGGCGCAGGGAGCCCCACAGATTAGTGCCGATCGGGGGCGCAGCGACGGATGTGGGCGTGATCGGGCGCGCCTGCATTGTACTGCGTGAGAGAGAGAGAGAGAGAGAGAGAGAGAGAGAGAGAGAGAGAGAGAGAGAGAGAGAGCAAGCTTAGCGCGCTCCGTCCGACTCGAGTCACTCCTCAAGATTCATCCCCATTTCAAATTTTTCGGAAGGCGCGCGCGTCGTTTCCTCGGGCCGCCGCGAAACGGCCGGAGTCTCTTATCAGTGTGGGTGACAGCGACAGCGGCGCTATTTGTAGCGCGGCGGGGCAGCCCGAGGCAGCGCCGCGCCGCCTGAATGGGCGGGCGATTTAAATTACGAGGAAAACGACAAAACAACAACAAAAACAGGAAGAGGAACAACAGCTGGGCGGAGCGCGGACGGTGGTTACCGCCCTGTGCGCGTCGCCGGCCGTCGCCCGGCCAGCGACAACAACAACAACAAGAGCGACTCCTCGAAAAGCGCGCTCTGTGTTTTGTTTGAATTGCGGCTAATGCCGTCGCGAGGACCATTGTCTCTGTCTTATGTTTTATGCAGCGCGCCGTGTTGCAGTGCAGTGTAGTGGCACACTGCTGGCATGACGGGCCCCTGCAGGAAGTGGGCGTCCGCCCTGCAGTGCTGCGCCTTTGGACACTTTGTTGACTTTCTGGAGGCCGCGGTTCGACTCCGCGGGGTCGCGGGCGCCTCCCCCCCTCCTCTCCCGGGACCGGCCGCAGGCTTTTACGACGGCACTGCCTCCTAGAGGAGGATGATGATGATGTCAGTCGCGACGTAAAATGTTTTTATTGTCATCTCGCCATAAGGATCCGCCTCACGCAAAACCATAAAGTGGCGGTTTCTATTTTGCTTTTTGCTTTTTTTTTTATCGCCGAGAGGGTTATCGTCACCTGTTGGCCGGCGGCACACTTGTTGGCAACCCGTTCGCTTTATGCGTCTGCCTCGTGTCTAGCGGGCACGTCGCGAGCGGAGTCCGAATCTCATCATCCCGTTTTAAGCTTTTTTTTATTTTTTCGGTGGAAAGTGAACGGAAATGTTGAGCCGTGCCCCGTCATGCGAACACTGTTTTACGAAAACGATTTGGTGGCAAAAACGGCCTTGATATGCCTGCGATGGAGCCATTTTCCCACAAGGTCATCGCAGGTCACTTGGCCGAATGAAAGTTACTGCTCCAAATAGCTTAATCCGTAAAAATATTCGCAATGGCTTCGAGAAACGTATTTGCTTTCTATTTTTTTCATCCCCTCGCCGTCGTCGGCCTTTGGGATGCTGATAACTTTTTTCTTAGTTTCCCGGGGGAACGCGATTTTTTATGCGTGGCTGCCATGGTTATTTGCGGGCCACCCGAAGGCGGCGGGAAGAATATGCGATTCTGTCAAGTTTGACGGCCGCGACAGCTCCACTGCCTTCTCACAACGCGCCGCCCTGCTTTCTGCATAAAACAAGGAGGACAGAAAAAAAAGGACAAAGTGATCCGAAGGGGGCGATTTCGCGTAGATACCGTGTCCCCATGAATTCTCACCCTGTGGCCCGACGAAGGCTATGGAAATGAAAATCAAATAAGTGTCGCATAAATTTTGAACCCCCTAGCAGAAGAAAGTGTAGCGACGCTCCCATTTCCTTTCTCGTTACGGTGTACCGTGTTGTGTGCGTGTGTGCGTGCGTGTGTGTTGCCGCCCATAAGAAGCTCCCCTGTCAGATAGGAATCGAGGACGCGGTCCTGCTCTGGATCTGATAAAGGGAGACAGGACTAAACGGTCCTAAGTGTGGATACCGGAGTGGCCCCGGAAACGTCCAGACCGGACCACTGGACCGCAGCCTCCGGCCGCCGGAAAGATTACACCGAGGCGAGACTGATACCCAAAACACACGCACTCGGCGGCCAACGTGGAGGCCGTCCTTTTCTCGTGTAGTGCAGAGAATCGGAGAGCGTGGCGTCGAGTCGAGATGTGGCGGTGGCTTACGCGCCGCGGACCAGTTTGAGGTAAACTCGCCCTGCAGCCTGGTGGCCTGCCAGGCCACAACCACGACAACCAGGAGAGGGCAAACGAATTGAACCCGCAGACGTACTCTCACGAGGCCAGCGGCGAGCAACGTGGAGGATGCCCCAAAGTTGCTTGGAAGCTGCTGCCTCGGTGGCGGCTGGAGAGCTGCCTTGCTTGGAAGCTGGAGCACCCTCCGGCTGCTTCTTGGCTGCTTGGAAGCTGGAGCACCCTCCGGCTGCTTCTTGGCTGCTTGGAAGCTGGAGCACCCTCCGGCTGCTTCTTGGCTGCTTGGAAGCTGGAGCACCCTCGCGCTCTTGCTGCTTGAAGCTGGAGCACCTCCGTGCTTTGGCTGCTTGGAAGCTGGAGCACCCTCCGGCTGCTTCTTGGCTGCTTGGAAGCTGGAGCACCCTCCGGCTGCTTCTTGGCTGATTGGAAGCTGACTGGAAGGCCCGAAGGGTGCCTGCACGAAGTCAGTCGGAAACTCCTCGACGAGGACGCCTTAACCACCTCAACGTCCCCAACCTTCGTCACCAAGTTTGGCATTGGCGAAGCGAAACCGGATCGGCCAATCCGGACAAAGGGGCGACCTATGCGAGCATGCACAAGAAAGGGTGCAGAATCCAGGTGGTTCTGCAGTGACCACTAAAAGTTTCTGCTGCTTTTTTTGGCTTGATTTTTTCTCTTTCGGTGAGCAAAGGAAGGATGCGAAACTGTATCGGCGCGGGCCTTGAGTGCCGCGGTGCCGCGTCGCCCTGCGCCTTGACCTCGCGAGCCTCGCGACCGACTAGACCGGTCGCCGCCTTTGTTGGAATCTGGAGCTGATCTGGAGGGACTTGTCGAGGAAGGAGGGTGAATTCTTAAAGCACGCACAAAGCGTCGCAGTACGCATTTCGAGGAACGGGTTTGAATCACAATGCACTTATACAGTGTCCGAGTACGGCACAAACATGACTTATTAGTTGCGCGCCGTCTTGGATTTCCCTATGAATATACATAAATCTCGGTATTGGAAGGCGTAGCCTCGACCGATCACCAAACCCGTTGCGAGAAAAAGAGGAACGGGAAAAAAAGGTTTGCGCCGCGGCGACTCCCAAACCACCACAATGGGGTAATCCGTCGAGATATTTGTAGAAATGGCGGCGGGGCGAGCGTCTCAGACAAATATATGCAACAGGAGCGATACACGCACAATGCGTCCTTTGTGCGGTCTTCAATGGCCGTGCGCGGATTTCACGACAAAAATCATACGCGCAGTCCGCGCCAAAGTTTTGTTTTCTTATTATTTTTTCTCCTGTCTTGTCGGCTGCGGGAATGCGTGCTCTAGTAACGGCCGTTTTGGTCTTGTTGCAGTACAAGAAAGTACAATGCGGTCGAAAAGTGAGCGAAACGAATGCAGCGCCTTGTTTTGCATGCACATTGTCGTGGGAGAGAGAGAGGCAGAGGCGTGCGGAGGCCCCGCGGCGGCCACACAGCGCGCTGCGGGCACCGTGGGCACTGCAGGTGCGGTCCGAGGGAGTCTCTCTCTTTCCCTCTAGTAGCGCCCGGGCGGAGGGAGTTTGCGGCCTTGCGGGCTGGGCTGACACCACCAGGAGGTGGATTCCGAACACAGCTTTCGTCGCTGTCTCTCTCGTGCTCGTGTGGAACGCCCCCATGCGTGCGAGAGAGGCGGAGGCACAACCCGTCCCCAGGGCGGACTAATGGAAGTTTAAACGAGTCGCAGCGGGGCGAGCAGGGTGACGCTGCGCTTCTCGACGACATCCACGACCTCCAGGCTGGAGGCTCCAGACTCCACACGCCCGCCGCGGCTGCGTGGCTGAAGGGGTTGCATTGTCGCGGTTTGGCAGTGGGCTGGGCTGCTCGGCTGCAGACTGATTCCGAGAGTCCTCTCTCGCACTCATGGGGCGTGACCCATAGGTGTGAGAGAGACAGAGCGACAGAAACGACTCTCGGCATCAGCCTCGCTCGGATCTACCTGGCTGGGTCCAGATTCGGGGGCCCACGTCACGGTAGAATCGGAATCGGGCGGATCCCAAGTAGAAACACCGCCGACTCGAAAAGTTCAAACAAAATGTCAGGAGAGGGAAAACCTTTATCCAACGAGGCTAGATTAATCTCTGCTTTCCTGTGCCAACCCGGCCATCGGCGAGATCGTCGAAAAAGTGAAGCTCATCGAGGAAGTGATTTCGATGTCCGGCCGGCGTGCCCGGCGTGCCTGTCGCCTTTGTGGGGCAGTGCACGGCAGCGCGCTGTTTACACTCGGGGCGGCCATTCAGCCCGGCGGGGCGGGGCGGGGGTGCGCAATCATTCGTGCAGCGGAAGCGCTTTCAGAGACGACGGCCGGCCCCAGCAGCCCCAGGTGGGGTCCGGCCGAAGCCGAAGCCGGGACCAGAGTCGCTCTGCGGCCACCGCATGTCGCAACCGCGTCACTGGCTGGACGGGCTGGACCCTCGAGGGCGGGACGCGGTGTACGCCGCAGCCAAGTTCGGCCTCGCTTTTCGCCACGCTAAAAAGTGTCAAAGGTGTCCGACAATGCTATTACACTGGCCGGTCGTAAAACGGCACCTTCACACCTCCAATCTCGGCCGTGTCCGGCCCCTCCCACCTCGCATTGCACAACGCCGACGTGCGAAAGGACCTGCCGTCGACCCGGACCATCGGACGGTTTGACGGACAGGCGCGGCACTGGCGGCACGGCCTAGCCTCAACCTCGCCGATGACCGTCACGGACTTCCAGGACTGGCCGTGTGAAACTTCCGTCGCATTCCTCGGACACGGACACACACACACACACACACACACAGAGGTGCCCCACCACGCCCCCCTCCCCACCGCGCCACCCCGAGGGGCCTGCTTGTGCCGGCCGCGGACAACAAAAGAGGACTAAAAAGGCAGGAAGACTTTTGCGGAATTTTCGCGAGTCGAGGCGGGGCCGCGACGGACGACGCACCGCACAGTGTAGTAGAATACACCTTTTTCGCGCGTCAAAAGGTTGAAGCCGAGAGGGCAAAGGAGAAGGGGGGGGGGGGGGGAATGGCGCAGCGGGGCGTCGAACGCGATCCCAAAGGGGTGCCGCGGAGCGAGCAGCGTCTTATTTCATCGCCAAAACGCCGGGATTCGAAAAATCAACGTCCGTTTTTCAGCTTTCCTCTTTTCCCCCCCTTTATTATATTATTATTATTACCATGACGCGCCGCGACTGCGGGCCGCGGCCGCCTTGTTGACTCTGCATGCGTGCGCTCCGTGCGCTGCAGCCCCGCGCGCGTTGAGGTCTCTCCCCGCGCAACAGGATCGCATGGCAAACAGTGAGGGTGGTGCGGGGTGGTGTGAACACGGAGGGAAAGGGGAGGGGGGAGGAGGTTATCGGCTGGCGATTTAATTAAGCGGCCCGGATTAAACGAAAAAGTCAATTGGGAATTTGACGCAGCCTAGCTAGAGTCAGACATTTTTTTTGAGTCCTGTACATGTACATGTTTTTTTTCGGAAGGAAAAAAACAAGGGTAAAGGCACAATTTTGAAAAAATAAACGACAAAAAGAAACAACATGAAAACAAACAACTGCCGGCGACGGCTGGCAGTGCGACACCGAGCCGCCTCGCCGGCAATGCAAACAGTATTGCAATAAGTGGGACTAATTGCGAACGCTAGTGAGGCGGTGCGTGCGCCGTGCGTGCGCATCGCAGTCGAAGAGCAATTAGACTAAATTGGTCGTCAAATGGGCCATCGGAACGGTCAAGTGGCCATATGGCGCCCCCACCCCCACCCCTTTCCAACGCGAACGGGTAGCGCATGCATATTCAAACGCACGAGCAAGTCCAGAGTGGTACCTACGTGCCCACCGCGCACCGTACCGCACCGTACCGTTCTGGCACTGGCACGCCACTAGTGCCACGCACATGCAGATAAAAGATTTCCGTTTACCGGCGGCGTATCTGATTTTCGTGGAAATTATGGGTTTGATTACCGACACGCAGCGCAACGGAAAACCACCCCCGCACGCCGTTTCAAACTGGAAAGTAAAAGCAACCCCCCGGATGTTTGATTTTTCGCAGAAAGACGGAGTTTTGTTTTCCGACGGTTCTAAAGTTCAGGAATGTTGCGACCACTGTACTGCCTTTTTGAATTGAAAAAGCTACGGTGGCAGTGGCTGGGTTTGTGGGAATGGCCAGCACTGCCGCGGCCAGCGGGGTGGACACGGCTCGCTGGATGCCAGTAGTATAACTCATCGGGACTTTTTTTTCGACATTTATTTTTTGTCGGTAAGTCACTTATGCAATTATTGCAAACGGTCCAACAAAGGGAGATTATATACTGTCGCGTTCTTCTTTTGTTTTCTGTACTTTGTGTGGGACCTTCTGACCACAAACGTGCCTATATTCCTCCGTCTTTTTTCCCTTCTGGAACAAATCCTCCTGAATCCTTCTCATTTCTTCCCATCGCGGCGGCGGCGCGGCTCTGCAACCGCGGCGCGTCTGGAGGGGAGGGGGAGGGGAGCGGGTCATTGCAGACTGCGCAAAGGACAAGACGGGACCCTTTCACCCCCTCTCTTCACGTTCACGCACCTCAGATGCTGACCCGCGATAAGAGCCGTAATTACCTCCAGCAAGTGTGGGCGAGGGCCTCGGCGAGGGCCTGGGCGAGGGCTGATCCGAACAGGTGGCTCGGGGTGAAAGACTTCGAAGTCAGACTGCTTACGGTCCCCGCGGTGTCAGCGTGTGTTTAGGTCGGCGGCAGCGGCCAGTTCGGCCCGCCGTTCGTTGCGTGAAAAACGAGGCAGATACTACAGGAGAAAGAAGGGAAAAAACGACAGTGGCTACTATGCTTTTGTCTAGAAGTATCTGAGATGAAGCTATTTCAGAAACCGGCCCCGATTCTGACAAGTTGCTCTTGGGGGAGTGACTTGGCGTCTGTTAAAGACAAACGACATCAAACTCAATTTTTTTTCTGACCATTGGTCAGCAGTGGCGAACATAATGCTCTTTTCTTGCGGCTAGCTCTTTATCTTTTCTTTACTTTTTTTTTGCTAACCTAACATTGACCGGCTACTGTTCACGCGCGAAAAAAAATCCGTAAAACATGAACACGCCGACGACGGGAACTTGTGACATAACTGGTGTGGCAGTGATGGCCACGACACCCCATGACAAGATTATCTCCTGGCATTCCAGCAGAGACATTTGAGGTTTGGAGGGAGCAAATACAGAGAGACGGAGTAAGAGAGAGGCGAAAGAGGAGGAGGGGGAGTGCTGGAAGTCAGTCTGATGACGGCAGGAAGAAGCAGGTGGCTCCTCCGGGCACTCCCCCTCCAGACGACGCCCAGGGAGGGGGTGCCGGAACCTGGAACCCCCTCGAATGAAAATCGACTTTCCAGCATTCCTGCGGCGCTACCAGTCCGATTCATATTTGCTCTGCCATTCTCCTCACCACACCCCGCTGCACAGTGTACGCTGGCTGCGCTGCCCGTCCGTCCGCAGGCTGACCCGCTTGCTCTTTTCCCCGCAACTCTTTTTTGCCTTCGTTTTTTGTTTTTTTTTGGGACGATATTTTTATACTCCACGTACGGTAACTGTTGTTCTGCGTGAATGGCCGGGCGTAAATCCTGGAGGCGGGCGGTGCCCTGGCGGTGCCGCGTGAGACCGTCACTTAGCCAATACGTGTCGGCGGGCGTGGCGCGGCCTGGCGGGTCGTCTGCTTGTTTGGGTGCGCGCGACGAATTGCTCTGGGTGGTCCCCTGTGCTGGGCCCCTCTCCGGGCCCCACGGCCAGACCCTCGGCCCTTGACGGGGCCGCCAGGTACGCCCCCGCAGCCCCACACAATGGAGAGGGGCTTAAAAGCGACCTTATATTGGAGGCCACCGCGCCGACACCGCACCACGTCAAAAATAAGCGAGCCGAGCGAAACTCTGAAAATAATGCGCGTGTTTCACTACTACTGATGGTTGCAGTTTGCAACGAGAACGAGTTTTAACGACGCTCGCGAGTTTTACGGCAACGCTTTAGTTCACACGACGCGGCAGTGCGCACCTGGGGCAGCCAGACAGAACATCACATTCGCGTACACGCACTCACACAGACGCACACTCACACGGGGAGCTTATTGCGAATGTGCCCACATGTTGGCCACCCCCTCCACCAGCAGCTCGCCAACCCTTTTTCTTTTGAGACTCGGCAAATACCGGTGCCCCTCCCCTCCCCGCCCCCTCGCCGGATCAGCAGCTCTCGCTTGCTCTCGCTTGCTCTCGCTGCGAAGGGCTGCCCCGGGGGCATTCTATTCGCAGTCAAAAAAGTGAAAAGTGGTGGCCGGGCAAGGGCGGCCTGGGGGACGGCCTGGAGGACGCAGGGCATCCCGCTGGAGGAGCTCGCTGTCATCGCGTCGCCGAAAGCCTCAGCGCGCTAATCGTCGCTGCGCAAAAGGAGGAGAGAAGATGATCAAGGAGGAGGAGGAGCAGAGCTTCTGTAAAAACGAGGCTGGACAATGTGACTGCGCGCTGCGCTCCAGATCCAGCAGATCGCACTGTGCCTGGTACCGTACGTACCACTGCACCGGCATGGCTCCGCGCTTTGTCCCACCCGCATGTGCGCCCCGCGGCCCCGCGCCGCCCCGCACCCCGCAGCGCGACGCAGCGCGACGTGCAGCGACGTCCCCAACGGCAGCACCTGACCAGTGGCGTAGCCGTGACCTCGGCGATGACTCCACCCTCACACGCCGCGAGGCCGGGACGCCCATTGAGCCGTTCGAAGAAGATCCCCAGCTGCTAATAATATGGTGCACTGCCTCGATGTGTATGCCTCCTTGCAACTGCAACAGCGTTCCCAGAACGAGCGCTCCGCCCCTGCAGAACTACGACGCACGTTACCTGTTGTGGAAGCTCTCTCGGAGCGACAGCTATGGTCCGGGTCGCAGCGGCCGCATTGAAGCAGCTTGAAGCAGGCCGAAGTCCCGGAGTTATCCACAACGCGCGCACAGTCACTCACACACACAGGTTTGCAACGTTTCCTCGTTGCGACGTGCCGACGGCACCACTTTTTTGACAATCCTTGTTCGAAAATCCTTAACGCACTGTCGGGCCGATGGAGGTTAAGTCCGTGTAATCCAGTGGGAGAAGCAGCGGGCGAAGCACTGACACACACACGCACACACACTCATTGACGCACGCACACGCACGACGTCCCAGACTTCGCCGCGGTGCCGGTGGCTGCGTCGCTGCGTCGACACGCACTGCTCCGCTCTGCTCGACGCCCAACAGCACACTGAGGAGAGGAGAGGAGTTCCCCCGTTCCCTTCGCCTTCCCTCCGCGCGGCGCGGCCAGCGCGGCCAGCCGGCCGGCATCGCGGAGCAGCCCGCGGTGCGTGCGGCGCGGAGGGGGGAGCGAGAGAGTCGGTCCGAGCGCGCTCTCTCGCTCTCTCTCACCGTGCTCTACCTGGACGAACGCCTAAAGGTGTACAAAGGGAGAAGGACGGCCAAAGGAGCGACAAAAGGGAAGAAAAAAAATCAAGGTGAGGTAAGACGGAGGGGAGGGGGTGTCCCCAACCTAAGGCAATGTGTGGCGCGGTGGATGTGGGGGGAAGGGGGAGGGGGGTAGCCAGAAGCCAAGGCAAAGGTTGCTATGTGGAGCACGAGACTGGGATGGGAGCCGATGGGTGATCGAACTCTCCGTTATACATGACCCCCTCCCTCTTGCCAGGGCACCCTCAACCCCCTGCTACCCCCTCCCCCCAAGGCATTCAGAAAGGCGCGCAACAAGACGGCTGCGAACTGTGGCGATGCCGCCGGCGGTGCGATTTTGTAAACACCCTGAAAGTGAAAACTTGTGTCGCAGGATGCAGCTGAGCTGATCAGTTAGTACGAGAGAAGGGTGGTACTTGCCCTGCAATGGGTGATTCGCTCGCGACCCAACTCGCTCAGGGAAGCACACTGTGCTTATGGCTATCAAGGAACGCACACTCCTTAGGCCCTCCCATTGACAAGGCATCTTATGAATGGGCCGAGAAAGTACTGATTATTCAACTTCTGCGTAGGCTCCCAATTGCAGTGTTTAGGGGTGCTATTTACACGTGCCAGTTGAACCCCCAGGGCCATTGCGCGGAGCATGATATCCTTTACATTCCGACCAATCACCGTCTATGGCCAGATTGCAGAAGCAATAATAGCTCAATCGTATTCACAAAATCCTCAACATGTGTTTTTTAAAAGCACACGGTGTGTGTATCAAAATTCAAAGTTGTTTTCCCCTCGATCGGACCCCCGCTGCTCCAACTACTTGCCTCTCGAAGAGAAAAAAATGGCACTGTCCAGCGGCGGGACATTTATTCTTTCCATATCCGGCCTCCCTGCTTGGCGATTCATACTGTTCATCATTTTTATCGAGCGACAAATTGCCGCCCACTCACGGCCGCATTTAAATGTATGTAGTCAGTATGTTGTCGCTTGATCGTCGGCACAAGCCATCTTTGATATTCAAATATCAACATTTTGGAAGTATTTCAATAACCTCTCTTTTTTTGCACTCGTTCCGTGCGTCGTCTTCGCCCGAGCCGCCCCCTCCCTTTAATAGAGTGGAGGGCATCATGCGATATTGTGGGTGGATCATATTCGTCCGCATACATGCATATCTGAGGACGCGGGGCTCGTCTTTGTGCCTCGGTGATTTGTAGCAGGAAGGGTTGGGGTGGCTCTGCTGGCCCGGACCTCACCACCGAGAGAATGCTTCCCCATGTCGCGGGGGCACTTCAGTGGAGTCAGGGTCTTATGACTCCAACCGGGATACCAGAATCATGTCGATTTTTTCCAGGATGCCTGATGTGCTTCGGCTTGTTCGGTGGAGCCGCTGAACCAACTGCACTGGATCGGCGCGCCGGGGGTTCCCAAGAGGGCTCGCCTCCCACCCCTTTCTGTCCACCCTTCACCCCGCCCCCTTTATTTTCTGCAGTTTAGCCGCGGACTTCCCACAACAATCACCGACTAATGTTGTGCGACACTTTTCCCGAAATCCGGTGGGAAAGCGGCGGCGGCGGCGGTTCGCTCGCTCCGTATCGACTTAAAGAAAGGCCGAAGGAACAGGAGGAGAGGAAAAAAAAGAGTTCCAATCAAATCGCTCATTATGAGAGCGCACCCCTTTCGGGCGTGGCGCACCCTGGCAAACCCTTTCCGCGTTTCTGATTGGCACCGCCTCCTCCTGACTGACGTTTACGGCGTTTCCCATTCAGGCTGTCAAACGGACCTGAACTTTGACGCGCGACGGACTCCCTTGCCTTGCCCGAGGCCGCGGATCCGCTGCGGGTGCCGTAAAGTTGGAGAGGATAGGGGTGCCAATGGCCGTGGCGGTACCGTGGCGGTGCCGTCCACGAATCCGATTGCCTTTGATTTGTTTACGACGAGTGCGAGGCGCGGAGGCTCGCGTCTCGCGTCGCTAGAGGCCCTCTATCTCTCGCGGACCAACGGACGAGACGGCGTCGCGGCGCGCTATGGTAGTGGCTGCGTCCGAAGCAAGTGCCCGTCGCTGTCTCCCTCGCACTCCTGAAGCGTCCCGTAAGGATGCTAGAGAGACAGCAGCGACGAACGGTCTCCGCGGCAGCTGGCGTCGTAAAGGCGGGCTAATGACTGACCAAATAATTGAGACGACTTATTTGCATTCGGGATGGCGCGGACGGCGGCACGGGGCTGCTTTATGGCCAGCCTACCTGTCGAATGGGCTCTTCCGGCCCAAGTCGTCTAGGATAAAAATTCCGTGGCAACTGCGGCAATTAAAACGCACGCACCTCGCGAGGGGAAATGGTGAGCTAGAAATGCCTGTCGAACCCACCGCGGCCAAAACGGTACCTGGTTTTCCCAGGTAGCCAATAGTAAAGACATGGGTGATTTCCAGGGACGTTCCTAGGAAAAGCTGGAGCCATTCGGCCGTGCACGCCTACATGACCCCCAAACAAAGCAAAGCCTTATGCATTCGAGTATCAACACACCAGCGAGGCAGCTGACCGCTTCCGTACAGCCGAGCCGTACGGGAACTGACACGCGGCCTCGGTTTTCTGAAAGTGTCTCTTCGGCGTGTCTGGTTCGGTATCGTTTCCCCGTGTAAGTTGAGTCGGGCCGTCTTGGCGGGACAGGGACCGGGACAGCTGCCGTGCGAAGGCACGCGCGCAGATAAAAAGATGGCTATCTGCTGATGGGCCTCTTTGACCGGCCGTGCACGGCACTGTACTTTGCTTAGACAGGTGACAGCGAGAGTGTCCGGGAGGAGCTTCGCCAGCGGCGTGGCCATGGGCGTGGCGCGCCGCGGCGCCCCGAGCAATACGGCACGCCGCACGCGAGCACGCACGGCCTCCAAACGGACTTTTACTTTCCGGAAAACGAACGGAATTTCGGAACGAGCTTCTACCGACACCGGTGCTCCAATCAGTTCCCTTTCGCAACGGTCATCTCCTCTGATCGGCAACCGCGTGCTCATGGAGCGCGCCGAAGACGCGCCGAAGACGCGCCGATCCCCGAGGAGACAGGTCGTTAGGGCGTCGCTTCGATTCCCACATCGCTTCCCCCGGTCGTTACAATGAGGTGACCGCGAACAACGAATAAAACTCTAGGCTTGGTGCGCTGCGGGGGCACGGCACACCACCAATTGCGGACTGATTTTTACGGCGTTTTGAGAGTGTCCTGCGTCGTAAAACGGTGTCTGTGTGTGCGTGCGCAGCGTGCGCGTTCGGTTTTGTTGTTATTGGTGAAGCGTATAGCCCCGGGCTTGTGTGGATGGTGTCACCTGCCCCACGACAACCAGCACGACAGCCACTGCCGCCAGGCGGCACCGCGTCGTCATCGGAAGTCCTGTGTCCGTCGGACTCCGTCCTCGTCGCACCCGCGGCAGGCCGACCCGGCCGCCGCCGGCAGTGCGACGGAGACGGCAAGCTCGCGGCGGATGTGCCGCCCGGACGCCGCCCAGGTGGCCGTCAAGGCCGTCAAGTTGGCGGCTGATGGATGGGGGCAGCGCGTGAAATATGAAGGCGCGGCCCGCACCGCGCTGCACTACTTTCGGCCCAATTTCATGCCGAGTCGTCACCGATCGCCCCTTATGTGAATGTGAATTTAATTGTTGACGGCCGATTCACATGCATATTCCGATTGGGGCTAAGGAGAGCCGGCGAGCACATCTCCGGCTGTGTCTGCCGCCGCACACGCGGTCAGTGTGTTATTACTGCTTTCTGAGGGCCAACAAACGCGCGCGTGGAAATGTGTGTAATTATTGTTAATGCTCAGTGGTCCCCTAATGAAAATACCGCTGACCAGCAGTAGCGGCCCGCCGCCGCGTGCGGCCGAGCCGTGCGGGGTGAAATTCGACATTAGTCGAAATTAATGTTACTGGCGGCAATGTCGCCGGCGGCACGCGCCCCCGCGTTCGTCACGTCTCGTCTCGTGTCCGTCACGGGCCGCGGGCCGAGTCGCGCGTGACAAAGTGACATTAGCGCGCGGGCCGCTTGCGATTGGCTCGCCAAAACAATGACTAGCGCACCGCGAACAGTGACCTGGCAGCAAACAAAACACGAATCGATGATTAGGAGTTCGAAGAAAAGCAGTTTGCCCCTCCACTTCAGCGCTGGAAAAAATAATATGACGGGAATCAAAAAGTGGGCATTCCATTAATCGAATTAGACTTTCCCCCAACGCAGTCAAACAGTCCTGATTCGCTTCCGGTCCTTGATGTGATTCGGGGTGCGATACCCGGCGACACCCACACTGCATTGCGCGCCCGGCCCACATTGATCCGAGATTTTGTTGGTCGCAGCCGGACACTGTCGCCCCTTTCCCCATTTGTTTCCTTCGCCCCCTCCCTAAGGTAAATGGCTTTTTGTCATGGCAGGCAGGCGCGTGTCACCGGCGTCACTCTGTCATTCCTAAACACACTTCCGGTTCGCTGGTACCGTATTCGGCGCGGAAGGTAGCGGGTTCGAATCCCGGACCTGAGTTGCGGTTTTGTCTTTAGTTTGCATACTGAGTCGCTTCCGGATGCCGAAATCCCGCGAAGTAAAGCACTGGGTCAGTTGGGTCAGGCTTCCTCGAAACCTTTCGGGCCACAGCTCACTCGGTGGCCTGAATGGTGTGTCGGCAACTTAGCGGCGCAACCACCACACGGACTGGCACGCCAGTTGCCGCGGCTCGGCATAACCGCAACGCACCGGGCGTCCGGCAGTGGACCGCCGCGGCTCCAATTATTTATTCCATGCAGCGGAATTAAACTTGTTGTAACGGCGTGTTCAAAATGCGCGACGATTTCACGGCCGTGTTGTGGCGCGTGCGACATGAACATCGCACGGGGCATCTGTCCGGGGCGGGGCCGTCCGCGGCCTGGCCCTGGCGGCGCGCCACGCGCGGTGCGGCGCAGCATGGCGCAGCATGTGCGCGGTATGGATGCAGATCCATATCGGACCGCTTGCGCGCGACGCTCAAGTTAAGTGTTTTGACTGTTACGTAGAGTGGTATCCATTTGCATGAACGTACCCGCCTCTCTCTTTTTAACCGAACCCCTTTTCTATGGCACCCCCACCACTCGCCATGCTACTTCTGCGGCTCAAAGGGCTGCTGCACAACAGTTGTCACCCGAGTCCATGGTCGGATGAACATGGAGAGGCTGTGTTTGTCAGGCCCGGCGTCAAAATAAGGAATTTGGACGAAGGCTGGCACGCGCCTAACTGGTACGATTTTGAGGCCCCATGCTTAGCAAAGGAAGTTATGTTGCTGCGACATCAGACAAGTCAATTACCGCTTGAGGTAGTTGTTTCATTGACCGTTGAATCCTTCTTGGATTGACAGAATTCCCTTGCAGAACCTTCCGTTCAAACTGCTGTGTTTGAATGAAGAGAACGGTGCTGAGGGAAGTTCCACTAAAAACCTTGCTTCCTCCGCGAGACGGAATTGATTGAAAACTGTCCCACGCGTCGTGTGGGCCACGCCGGACGCCGTGATGCGTGCGAGGGCGTGCCAGGGCGTGCGCGAGGAGGTGGCCAAGGAGGAGGGTGTGACGGGGCGTGGCGTGACAGGCACGCACGTGCGCGCGCCAAATATGGAAATAAGGAGTGTAACCCCTTGACGACACTCAAGGCGCTTTCCGCTCCGCAGCACTGCACCGGTGCGTCGGTACGTACTCGCACTACCGATACCGCGATTGGCGCTTGAGATAAGGCCGGTAACGAGGATGGGTACCGCGGTGGCGCGGCAGTGCGGCACGCCGAAGGCACGCGCCATATGCAACCCTTTGGTGCCGTCTGCCGGCAGACTGCCTCATCGCGTGGGCGGGCCGCCACCAGCGCGCCGGCAGCGCGCCAGCAGGTTGACACAATCAAGAAGCGCATCAGGAATACTGTGTTTCATTTGCGTTTTAGTTATCATTTTTCTGCACGCTAAGTCGCTAAGTATGATTGCCAGTGTGACTGTATTTTATTTTTGCACACAGTTCTAGCAAAACACGTTGGAACTGTTTTTCAATGGTCGTTTTTGGTGTGCGCCGGTGAGAATTGGAACGCGGCACGGCTGCTGTGAGTTGGTAGCCTGAACTTGAACTTTTGGAGGCAAAATTGAATTAGATGAGAAACAATTCAGAGACACTGCTGCGGGGAGAAGCAATTTTCCGTTTTGTTTCATTGTTTGACTGCAAAGTAAATCCAGGCCACACGTAGGCATGCGGTCCACGAGAAGGGCCCTCGAGTTCCAGCAGGAAGTGGCGTGGCGGAGCGTCCTGACCAGTACACCGCCAGAAAACGAAATGCCACACTGGGCCAAGACAATAGGGCCGGTCAACAGAAGGGGTTAGTTCCCTGCAGGCTGCATTTTGACCAACTTTTTGGTGCCAATGATGATGAACGCTCAGGACATGAAAGTAGAGGAAAACCATCCGCGCAAAGTCTGCGTTGATCTTAATTCAGAGTTCAGTGCTACAAACACAGCCATCCCGAGTCACATGAACAATTATTGACTGGCAGTTGTGTTAGTGCACATATCGGGGGAGCCAGTGCCCCCTGGTTGTCTCCCTTCAGCTAAACAGTCGTCAGCCATGCCGTGCATATGACACTGGAAATGAAGGTGGATTCTGTAAATATGTAATATCCAGCCACGCGCGCCGCGGCGTGGGCGTGGTCGCGGTGTCCGCCGCGCGCTTGCTGTAACGACGACGCAGACCGCAAAGCACGCAATCGTTGAAAACACGACAAAAGGGCTGGGTAATTCAATTAAATAGTGTATTAACTTGTCGCGCACGCGCGTGCCTCCGGCCAGTCGCCAGCAGTACAGTGGCCGTGGCGCAGTGCAGTGCCATGGCAGTGCCGCGGAGCCGCGGCCACCGGGTAATAAGCACTCCACGCCGCGGGCGGGACGAGGTCCGGCGCGGTCCAGCGCGGTCCGCGGTCCAGCTGTCCCCGCGCAGCGCGGCTCAGCGTGTCACGTGGCTCGGCGACATCGAAACGGTCGGAACGCTTTATTTGACAACACAGAACACAGAAAAATAAACCAGAAAAAAAAGTTTTTTTTGCAATTTTTTTATTTACGTTGGTCGGCTGGAAACCATTCTTTGATGTTGTTTCTAACTTAGAAATCGGAACAGCAGTCGGGTCCTTACTGGTTTGCATGGCTCCTGTCTTTCTCCGCGGACTTCCCTGGCCTACCCGTATGTTCGAACTGCGCGCGGTGTGTTGGTTGCATGCTCAGGGGCGGTAGCTGTGCGTTTACCGCGCGCGGCTTGGCGTCCGCACAGCATTGCCGGTATGGGCAATTTGGACAACTGGTGGCGGTGCGCCACCGGAAGCGCTGACCTGGCTCGGCGTTGCTGCGTTGCTTGCGTTGCCGCGGCCACTCATTACATTGGCGGTTGCGGCGGCGTGTGGTCAGCAGAGACAAAGGCACGTGTGCAGTAAAGCACGGAGTGCACGGAGCGAAGGGAGGGAAGGGCGGGGCGGAGCTCTTGAAATTTATTCAGACTACTGCACGCCACCCCCACCCCCGCGCGGCCTTAGCCGCATGAGCGTGCCTGGGGCGGCACCTCGTAGATTAGCACTCCCACACACTCACACACGTGCGCGAAGCAACCCGCTATGTGCTCCGAACGCTATCCTGTAGTTTTTTTTTATTCCCGCCCTGTACTTTTTACGACGTGGTTTTGACGCGTCACTTCTGCTTTTTTGGTGGATGTCCGGTTTTCGCCAACACTTTTCCTCCGAGAGGAAACGCACTGAAGCGCGGG
Source organism: Thrips palmi (assembly GCF_012932325.1). NCBI lineage: Eukaryota > Metazoa > Arthropoda > Insecta > Thysanoptera > Thripidae > Thrips > Thrips palmi. The sequence goes on along the minus strand of NW_023144624.1, from coordinate 2,313,055 downwards.
CACGCGTCCAGACAGCGCGTTTCGCGCCAAGTTACACGTGGCTTACGTCCGGTTTTGATGCGTTTTTTTCTGCGCAACATTGGAGCTAGTCTGCAGAAGTCCACAGCGCACACCCTTTGCTTGCAGCCGGACGTTCGAAAAGAACAACCCTGCTCTGCAGCGCAGAGAGGACACTCGTGCCCACCGCGGGCTGGCCGCCTGCCGGCGGGGCGGCGCCTGGAGACTTGAGCGCTGGTGCTGGACCGAGCGCGGAGTGCCGCGCGGCCAATTCAAACTGAAAAGCGAAACGCGCGCTTGAAACAAATGACGATCGGCCGCGTGCCGCCGGCGTGCCGCTGCCCTGCCACTGAGTGCCGCCACTCCAGAAGGGGTGGATGAATGCGGAGCGGCGCGGCCCCGTAGGGAGGCTCGTAGAGGCTCATAGAGGCCCATGGAGCCACTCTAGGATTGTTCTAGGCGAGCGTAATGGAGCTCGTTGACTATGGCGGCGGTAGCGGCGCGGCCCGCAAAGTATTGTCTAGGCCCATTGAGCGGTGCCGACGCACGCCGTGCGCGCCGCCCTGCACCGCGCGGGAACGCGGCAACGGACGAGGGAGGCGGAGGTGATACCCATCCGGCTGAAAAAAGACCCTGTCAACGAAACCTCAGTTGATTTTCTTCGGTCCATAACTTGACCCAGACACAGAGAAGATTTAAATGTACGAAGAACACTGGTAAGTAAAGAGTTTGGGATTGTCTCAATATACCTACGTAAATTTTTCTCTTTTTTTAACAAGAGTTTTTTTTGTCTTTGCAAGACAAAATTTACAAACTTTTCGCATTGCAAGGTGCGTTGTGTTCTCTGTGACGTTCGATTCTCCTCGGCACCGCTTTCCTCGGAGAGGGCCTCACTCCATTTTCTCTGCCGGTCGGTCCCACGGGCAGAGCCACGGGCAGAGCCACGGGCAGCGCAGACGGTTGGCACTCACCGCGTGGCCACGGCGCAAACACGCCTCCGCCGCCTTTTGTCTTATTTGTCCCCGCGGTTCATATTTACGGTCGAACCTGGGAATCGCCGAGCCTCACCCTTTGTTTGGCCGTAATGCCGTGTTTGCATACAGGCACGGCACTGCCGCGGCACTGCCCGCTCTGGCCTCACACTGGGCCACTCAGTGGAGGGGGACCCGGCGCGATGGGATATCATCTCCGATTCTGGTTCGGCAGGCGAGAATAGGCGATTCCGCCCCTGTCTTTCGGACTGCTTAATTATACGAGAACTCTTTTCTTGTTGAGCGAAGGCGTTTTCCTTTTTCGTCCGCAAAAAGCGGCCTTGTTTGTGTGTCGTGGAGCCCGGCGGGTGGCATTCCTGCTCGGCGACGCATCGGTTCGCGCTCTTTCCCAGAAGCTCGTCCAGACGTGCGCCTCAACAAGGGGGTCCTGGGGCTTTGTCCCGATATCCCACGGGTTCGCGAGTCCAGTGCCAAGGGCACGGGGTCTGACGGGGAGCCAATGAACGCTGACGCGTCACGTCACCACCGGCGGATGGCAAAGCACATGCTTTGATTCGAAGTGAATTTTCAACCTGCTTTGAATCTCCTCTCACTTTCATTTTTAAAACCGACAAAGGGGTGCATCAGCTACAAGCTTTCCGAAGCATACAGTATACGGTCATGCATCAAGCCATCCACACTATCAATTGCTGTACGACGCGCGGCTGGTACTCACCGGTCCATGGCGGTGCGGCCCGGTATCGACCACGGACACCCGAAAGTAGCCATGGGTGACCACGGCAAGGCGGCTCGTCCAAAAGCCATTCCGAAACAATAACCACGCGCGCGTTATCGTCTTATCACCGTCCCCCTCACCCCTTCCTTTCTGCTCCAAGGAGTTCGATAGGAACGCGCGGTGTAATTGAATGAGATGCAAAAGGGGGGCGAAAGCGAAATAAAAAGACACAATCGAATGATGAACGAAAAGAGCAAGAGTGCGCCACGGGGGGCGTGGCGTGGCGCGGCCGACTTGGCCGTGGCTGGCGGTGCATATGGCCCCCGCCGCGCGATGCGACGCACGATAACAATTGTTTTCAATTATCGCTGAAAAGGCCGCTTGGCAAGGCGGGCTCAAGTGCTGCCCGCAGCGGGCCGGGCGCTCGGGAATACTTTACGGAGTTTAATTAGAAACCGCGGTGCATTTGTCGTGCACCTGGTTGCATAGCGCCAAGGCGATTGCGACGAGGCAACGCGGCTGACGCACAGACACTGACGTTGACGCAGGGCTAGAGGGGCTGTTTCGAACCCGAATGATGGTTCAATCGATGCCCGGCGTGTCCCACTGGACTTGCCGGGACCGCGCGGGATTCCCTAGCCGATAAGAGGGCACACGGCTCCCTGCGCACTGCGGAAGCGGTCCTCCCGACTGGAAGCGCTCTCCCGGCCCGCCGCCCCAAGCACGCGCAGTGGGGGGCGTTTTGTCGGCGATTCCGCCGCCATTGTGCGGGGCGCCACGGGAGCTCCCGTGGGATGACGCGAATGGACGCATCGCGCGGGAAGGGGTAACAGAGTCCTTTTGGTGCCGGTATACGAGCAAAGATAACATTAGTGCTAACGTTTCACTTCAGCCCTCTTTTTCACTCTTGCAAAGGACCACAATTAACGGTTGTAGTATCACTTATGAATTCGAGCCCCTAAGTTGAAAAAGATGGTCCAGAGCCCAACAAGGTGTTTATAAACGGTCCCTCTGCGGAGACGTCCAGCAAGGGTTAGGCAGGTTTCCCTAAATTCATCAAACCTGTGGTGCGTGAAGCAGTGGCCGCTCTGCGCGCCACCGGCCTTTACTCTATCGCGCTCATGAACTGCACCGCGGCAGTTCCAGACGCATTACGGCTGCATTCCCTGACCCGACGAAATCGTCTAGCCTACGAGGTTTTTTTTGCGGCGGTGGCTAGAGAAAAAATTCCAAGAGAAAAATGAAAACTACGAGGCGCGGCGAGCCATATGGTGACACTAAAGGCTTAAACAGCACTAATTGGCACCCCCCACTGCGTGTGGTCAGGCGCGCCGGCCTTGTCCGTCTCTCCGCCGGTCAGGCTTGACCGCCACCCCGTGACCAGCGGCAGCGCAGCAGCAGCACAGCAGCAGGCTCAGCGCCGCTACCCCTTGCCCGCCAGTAGTGCTGCCCAGCGGTTCGCGCTGTACTAGTGCTGTTGGCTTGAGAACGTAAACACTTATAGCCCGGCGCAGAAAGATATAAGTAAGTTAGTTGCATGGCAGAAACTGATTGCGGCCTAGTATTTAAACCCTCGAAAGTTTTGGTTTAATAATTTCACTTGTTTCACTTTTCTTTTCACCGTACCCGTGGTCAAGGACAATTGACATCCCCGACTGGGTGACAGCTGACCGTGCTCGTCGATTGGATTTCCTGGAGCGGTTACTAAAGCTCGTCGTCAAGGATGCACCCGTTGTCTCGCATGCCCTGAGTGGCGTGGTGGATTCGCTTTCCAACTTTATCTTCGCGCATAACCAGATGCGACGTATGAAAATATGGCCTGCAACTGGCTGCCGCTTTCCTTGGCTTCCCCGCCAAGCTCCTTCAGGACAACGATGTGCCCGTTGGCGGTCGGCGGCTAAATGAGGCGCATCAAGATGCCGAGGGCGCTGCGCTCCCGATTCAGTTCGATCGATTCGTCTGGCGGTGCTGCTTGACCGCTAAGACGACCCCAGCGGAGCGGACAATAGGCCGGCGTTCCCCCTGGATCCCTCGGACCGATCAGCCGTCACGAGGATGACGCGCACCGCGTCGCACCGCGACGTTTGCGTCGTTTGGAAGGGAAAATACGAGCCTCCAGTGTCTGCGACTGTCCGTGAGTGTCCGGTCTGTCCACAGAGACGCGAGGCCGTGTCAAAACACTCGCATAAAGCAGTCGCGGCCGGAGGGGGGGGGGAGGCCATGGAGTGGACGCGTTTGTTCGAAAGTGAGTTGTGGCGTGCATTTGTACTGCCTCTTCGCCCCGGAGGAAAGGGGCAGCGGGACGGCCCGCGGACAACAGCCACCCTCTGCGGCTCTCTGCCCGGAGTGGAGTGGACAGAGATAATCCAATTTGTTTCGGGCAGCCGCGTGCGGATCGCGAGCAGGGCCCAGCTGATCTTGCCAAACGCTCCTCAATCAAAGGAACCGTATCAAAGGGACTGTGTTTGCACTGCTTGGGCTGTCCCCTAGGTCCATCGCTCACACTTTCACAGAGTGCTGGCCCAAAGCGCAAGTGGCTTTTGTAACGTTTTTTTTTTCAGCCCGGCCTTCCAGAGTGGCCAAAACTGAGTTTGGGTAGCGGTCGCTTCACGGGCTTCGCGTGACGCGTCGGTCGCTGCGAGGGCGGCCGGAGTGTATAGCGCTGCGTAGCTGTGAACCAGTTCCAGATGGTCGCGTATCAAGAAATCTCATCTGAGTGTGCCACTCAGTTCCAGCAGGCAGGCCGGGCCGCGCGCCTCACGCGAGCCTTTTAACCAAACGTCACGTTTTGCTGCGGATTTTGAAACGCCGTGCCCATCGATCGAGATTGAGCCAGCCAGCCACATTCGACAAGGAGAGCAGTTAATTAGGGGAGACCGCGGCGCCATTTGTCACTGCCTTGCTGTCAGGTGCGACTATGAGCAGGACAGTCCCGGCCGGTGGTTCGAATACCCGCCCGTTTAGTTTTTTCAGTTTCCTATTTGAATGACCGTTGCAGTTCACGCTGTCGGGTGTCGATGCCATCCATATGGCCGCCCGTTCCGGTCGATCTGCCCTGGGTTTGGGTGACGGATCGCGTTCTGCCACCTGACACTGACGGTTCAATTACAGGAAAGGCGAGGCAGACATAAAGCGATCAGCATGAGGAAGCAGTCGTAAATCTGCATCGCGGTAAAGGGGAAATATGCGCGGCGGGTTGGCGACAAAGTCGTAAAGTTACTGCCGTAGGAAAGACGGCTGGGTAATTAGTGCGAGCTTCAACCGGTGTTCCCACCCCGCGTCATGTGCGCCTATTTATCAGGTGTGAAGTGACCACGTTCTGGTAATTAGTTTTGGTCTTTTCTCATGTTCAAGTGGCCCTTCCGGGGACGGTATCGCACCGGGCCTGTCGACCCGCTTATTTCGTTTCTAAAAAGCAAACAGCTTTTTGAGTTGGTGACTGCAATGGGGCATGATAAACGTGGCCCGATTTCAGAAAATATGAAAAAGGAAATCGTAATCTTAAATCCTTTGCACAGTTCCTTAAAAGCTGAAAAGGGAATGGCAATTATTTTTTGTGAGTTGCTTGGCTGCATTGCGTTAGCAGCGGCTCCTTGACCGGGGCCAGGACGTGATGCGTCGGCGCGTTGGCACCCCTTGGAGGGAGGCAAGGCCGAAAACCGCATCGCGTGACGGAATCCTCCTTGGCCAGCACCCCAAGTGCAAAGTCATATATGGGTGGGTGGGGATATGTTACGAGGTGTAACCGATGGCCACTTGGGTGACTGCGGCGGGGTCATTTGCCTGATGGACACCTGACAACTCTATTAACGAGGAAAGCACGAAGAGGCGTGGCCGGGTCAAATAAGATAGCCATGCTACGTGAACGTAACATCACCACGGAAATAGTACACGCTAGTTACACGACATTTTGAGTGCGTTTTTCATTTGATTCGAAGTTACATTTAGTAGACGGTCCTGGAGATCTTTGAACTTAATGTAGCTGCCGCCTTACTCTGCTTGATCTGCCTGTGTTGGCTGGGCTTGTTGAGCTGAATCGATGAAAAACTGTCCTGCGCCCGTTACGGTAATCTCGTTCTCTCGGACACGCCTGCCGCGGCCTGCCCTGGCTGGCCAGCCCTGTTCTGCTCTGGTTTGCCCGGCCCTGCCCCAACCCTCTTGCAGGCCCAGGTCGTGACGGCCAGGTTATCCCGACTGACTGATCCGGCACAGCGCTTTGCAATTTGCAATGTAGAAGGTGCATTTGGCTGGCTGGATTTTGGGCAAGTGAAAGTGAGCATCCCCAGCCTGGGGCGGCGCGGCACTGCTCTGCGCGGACCGGTCCGTGGGTGGGGCTTTTTAGACGCGAAGGCCGGCGTGGATTGGTCCGTTGGCTGCTGCCCACTCCATGTCTGGATCATTTTTACCATACCACTAACTGCCGGGCTAGCAGTGACACGGATGAGTTGCAGAATGCATTTTGTGTGCACTTCCTTGACCGTCTGGCCGTTGCCCCGCCTGTCTCAGCAAGGTCTGCAGGTTGGTGGAACGAACCTGTCGTAGGACAGATTATGCTGAAATGTTGACAGCAATTTTTGTCTCGGAAGCTCAAAAATACTCGTCAATAGCCGGTTTGATCTTTTTTTTTTCGTGCGGCATTCCACGTTCTGCACATGTAATTATGCAACGTTTACCATATATATTTCTCCGAGGCGGCGCAATTTTATAACAGCGTGCTGCCCGACTTGTTTTCTCCTCGTGTCACCTCAATCCGTTGACTTTGTCGTCGTGAACGTCGAGGGAACCGTCACCCAGTCACCCGCACGCCGCCGGGTTTCATTGTCGCCGTGTTTTGTCGCGACGAAGGCGGCATTTTGTTTGTCTTTGGTTAGCGATGCCCGGCCCTGCTCCGCCTTGCTCGCCCTTCCCCTTGCCTCCCTTCACTCGCGGACGGTATAGGTGGGTGCCGAGTGTGCGTGTGTGTGAGATACAGAAAGTCACAGAGTCGATGCGGTGACGTGGTCGACGAGGGGAAATATTAGATTTCAAACTGACCTCACCTTGTCCGCGGTTCGGCGTGTTGGGGTGGGCTGCTCCCAGTCGGTTTTCTAGCCTTTCTTTGGCGGCGGCGGCGGCGTAGAGACGTTATCGGGACGTGTCGTACAGAGCGAATGTTTGCAACACCTCCATCAGAGTAATGTTGCAGAAAGGTGGCATTTACCCATACAAACTGACTGAAGAGTGTGGAAACACTAGAAACCACGGTGATTCATGGTCTTTGAATGAATCTGTTACATGTCATCGACACTCATGACAACTGCTGCCCTGTGGTAAAACATCAACCGAGTTTTTTGCCCCCGCTCGAGTAGAACCCGCGTTCCCACAGAGGTGTGAAAGCCAGAGAGGCAACGAAGGTGCCATATGGGCTAGCCGTGCCTTGCCCGGCCCTGCCTCGCCGCCGTTCGACCAGAACAGGTACAGCTAATGGGGGTGCCGTCCTCCAGTCCTCCCCCGCCGCGGTCAGGTGGATGTTAGATGTGGCTCATCGGGGTAAAAAACGGCGCCCTTTGTGTCCTTGAAGACGAGACCGCGAGTGCGCGACACTGCACGCGGGGGAGGCGGTAATTAATTTATAACGACCGGCAGGACGTCTCAATTCGATCGGAAGGAAAGCGACTGGCAAGAAGCGGTAGTGTAGCCCGTATCGGACGAGGAATTTCAAAAAAAAATGACGAAAGAAGTCAATTTGCTGTTGGATGACCTGCAATGGTTTTTACCCCTTTCGCTCAGCTGTGTGTTGCAAAAACGACACTGTGCATGTTCGAGATGTTGGTTTCCTATATTGTAACGTCTTTGTAAGTAGGAGCGAACCAACGTTAAAAGCCACAATTTTTTGTGATTGCATTTTCTATGAGAACTTACATAAGTCTTAGCTGAGTCCCTGATGGAATATAGATTCAAACAACCTGCACTCTCGATGAGACACGCGGCCACGTCTTGATGCATGGTCCTCAGGCAACCCTTGCCACGAAAGGGAATGCCACCCCTAAGACAAGGCCTGTTGGTAAACCTGCTGGCTCCTTGGTGACGCCGATATGGAGTTATTACTGCCTTTATTGCGCCATTACCGAGAGATTTAGACCATTCCCTTTTGTGGTGAAGGCGATAAAAATCTGGGTGTCCGACGCCTTGACATACAACATCATTGTAATCCCAGATTTATGACGCAAAATAAGTCGCATTTACAATTCGGAGCGGAGGAACGGGCGAGCGGGTTATGTGAGTTTGTGTGCGTGCGAGGTGCGTTGCGTTTCAAGTTCAACTTTCCAACCTGAAGGAAACGCACATCCGCGGACAGGAGAGAAGGGGATCGAGAGACTGGCTCCGAGCACAGCCAACCTTGTAGCAATAAATATGAACCTAGTTTTTCAATTAAATCCTCCTTTAGCAGACTTCGATGGAAGCTGTTTTTTCTCTCACGGCTTTAAGGGTCGTGGAATGAGGCATAAAATTGTGTTGTGAAACTTTTGGGACCGCAAAACCTAGGATCAGTGCGCCACATTAAAAACAAAATAAATCCAGAGGATTAAGGATTTATTTTTTGCTAAAAATCTTTCTTGTACGGCAACTTGAAAAATTAAGCATAACTTTATTGTATATTGCTTTGTACTTGAAAGAAAAACAGTGTGGGAAAACCAAGGAAAACCAAGCGCGGCTCCAGGTGGAGGGCAGTTAAGGTAATTACGCCTTCCTTGGGTACTAAGGCCACCTGGAAGGTAGGCAAAGAACTCTACTTTCGCTCTGTAAACAGGCAAAAGACACCACTGCGCCCTCACAGCAAAATTCTCAAGCCGCGCCTGTTAAGCACTTGGTTTCAGGTGAATGGACTGTACAGTAACTGCTTCTTCTCACCGACTGCGGCAATGTGCCCCCAGATGGCACCCCTCTTTGGCTGCGTTCGCTCTGCGTCCTCGGATGCCACCTCCGCGGCCTGCCGATGCGATACAGATTGTAACGTCCGGGCCTTCTTTTCTCGAGCAGTCGACTTGCACTCCCGATTTGCATATTCTGGTTTTGGTTGCCGTCGCCTCCGACTCACCGTTCGGTTCGGTGTGGGGTCACGGTGGCGGTCGATGGAACAAAACGTTTGTCCTCTTCTTTTTCTCCCTCTTCTGGCTACTCTTGCCAGTCTCCTTTGGGGTATTATTTTAGAGCACCTTATTTCCCCGATAGCGTGCCTGCAGGCGCTGTCCTCCGGCAGTCCCTTGTAAACAAACGCCTTTGGGGCGCTACGGGGCTTACCCCTTCCTCAAGACAGATCTGCGAATAGGAGTTCACGTACTTCCGCGTTGTTTGAAAAAGATTTCTACAGCTACACTCTATGTCCTAAAATAACACGACGCATTGTCCGGGGGTCTTTCTTGGAGTCGGTTGGGGTGCTAAAAGGGATTTCTGTCTCGATGCAGGTTGAGGCTGCAATGAAGAGTTGTATGCAGACTGAAAGTTCTGCACTCTTTGAAGAACCAAGAAGTTTCCTTCCTGGATTCTTTGCTACCTAGAATTGGGGAGGCGTTGCGATCGCTCTGCCGAGAGACAGCGCCACTGTCGCTCCACTCGATCGCACATCGCGCAACGTCTCTCGCCATATCCGCTTCATAAAACTTACATATCATTAATCATTGGAGGGGCAGCCGATACCGGATCGGATCAATCAGTAAACACTCAAAACAGTGATGGCGCGGGTTCGACACATTCCCGTGACCAATCAGATGCGCTGCCTAAGCACTTTTCCCTGCTTTCTGCCACATTCTTTCCTCGGCGCCTTCGGGGGTCGAATTATCATGCGGCAGCGGATAGCGTGATGGATGATGCCGGCATGTTTTCGCCTTGTTTCGCGTGTAACGACCACTCGACACTGCTGGAGAAATGAAAGCAGAGCTGCATGCAACGCCTTTTATGGAAACCTCAAAGGGGCATCTTAAAGAAAACTATGGAAAACTGTATTTTCAAAATGGTTCACTTGTATTAATTGTGCTGGATGGTGTGGGTTCTAACAATATTTACACAATGTGACACAAAATAGTTTCCTCCAAGCCGTTGACTTAAAATAAAACTGCATGACTTTTCTCAACGTAAACGCTTACTGGCGGAGCCCTAGGGTGCCTCCTTGGCAACACGTCGACTGCTTGCCCCCTCGTCTTCCCGGTAGCATCGTAATCAAAATCAAATCGTCTGGCTATCGAAGCCGGAATCTTTTTGCGGCATGTTTACACATGTGCCTTTCGCCGACCCAGCAGCGTCACCCTCCCGGACCTACACACAGCCAAATATGCACAAACTCATTTTTTCCCCATTCCATAGTGTTCCTGATCTGAATGTGTATGGAGGCTGCGAGGCGGAAGTAAGCCAGAGGCTAAAGCGAGGGGCTGTCGACCTATTTCGGTGGGCAAGGACCGCGCCACGCACACTTCCAAGGTTATTGTTGCAAAGGTGCGCCAGTGACGTCACAGAGGGGTCCCAAGACAAATATCGCTGCCGGGCTGACCAGCTTTGCTGCTTCGAATCGAATAAATGTTTGCTTATTTTTCTTTCTCTGTCCATTTTTTTTGTGTAAATACAGAAGCAATGTTTAGCTTTCTTGGATTTCTTTCAAACCCCCACTGACTCGATACAATGTAGCGTAAGTTATGACTGGAACTATCTAGTTAAAAATGGGTTTTATAAAGGCCATTATAAGGTTTTTTTATGATTTTATAAGGATTTTTTATCCAATTCTTGCCATGAGGAAATATTTGCAGCCCGTCCCAAAGGCTTCTTTTGCGGTTCGAATCAATTTTTTCAAAATATATTTGTGAGGTAACTTTTACAAATCTGGGTCCTGTAAAAGTGGTTCATACCCCCGTTCCCTTCATCCCCTCTTCAAGTGCGTGGAAGAGGTCGACAGGTCACCGCCGTCTCCCACAGCGCAAGGAGAACATTTCCAAGAATTATTGCCTTGCCGAAGAAAGGTGGGGGTCAACTCGCGCCTTTGCTTTATGCATAATGCGTTATTCGAAAAACCATATCGAAAGACAGCCCACACAGCGCAATGGTGTTTTAATGCGACGGAAAGCGGGGAAAAAGAATATGCAGAGTTGCGGATCATTGTTTGCGTTGCGGCGACATGTCTCTCTGCGTTTTATCCCGTAATTTTGCAATGGCGAAAAGCGATGCGGTGTTTTGGCGTTAAAAATTTACGATGACACTTCTGCTCTAAAGATATTTTATGTGTAATCGTAAAAATCCTCCTTATGCCCTTGAGGGGATATGGTTTCCAAAACCTCTGAAATCTGTGACTTCTCTTTACATTTTTCAAAAACTGTGGAGAGCGTGCGTGAAGAGGCATGGGCGGAGCCATAGTCATAACAGACGCTGTTCCAGTTTCTCCCATCCATCTTCCTGCATGGCAAAATTCCTCCTTTATCTCATTTTTTCTCTTTCTCGGTTTTGCATGAAGACCGTCTGGGAGGCCGCATTGTCTGAAACTGTGTCAAGAAACGGGCCAGTGTGTGTACTGACCCCGTATTAGAGGTCCCCCGGGGTCCTCACCGGGCCGCGGCCGAGCAGGGCTCCCGTGGAAGCGGGATCGGCGATCCCATTTCGCCCATCCATTATTTAAGGTGCACATTCACACGTCAGGGCCTGCTATGGCCTGCCACGTAAGCTTGCATGCAGCTTCAATCCGCGGGGGCTTTCCCCCAAAGCGGCATTGTTTATCAAAGACGCGGCGTGTCCGACGGGGTGGTCCTGGTCAGCACCAGGAGTGACTGCTAGTCCTCTGCTCACCTCGATGGAATCATAATAAAAATGATGGGACTGTCAATCGGCGATGGAGAGGGAAACTTCCAAGGCTGCTCCAAAGGAATCAATCAATGTACATTGCGCCACGACGGAGCGCTCCCAAATATTCTGAAGAAAAAGTTTCAGCTGCTCACTTTTTTCTAGACAGTTGCCGCATATGCAATGTGGGCGCATTGTGACCAAATCGACGTGTCGCCGTCAGAAGCATAGGGGCAGTGGTGTGCAAAAAAGAGGCGACGGACGTATGAACCAGCACAACCGTTATTGGTCAAGAGCAGACGAAGAAAAAATTGTCTTGCAACATGCGTACAAATAATGCATAGAGTTTCCAATATAGTGGCAAGTACTTACACAAAACCTAGATTGACAGTTTTTCCAAAAAGCGAAAAATGTGTTTTAGTTAAGCAGCCGAGTGAATAAAGCCACTTCTCTAGCGGTCGCGGGGGACGGCCCTTGACCGCGCATTGTTTAGGCCCGGAGGCATGACCGCCAATTGGAAATAAAACGACCGGGGCCGGGAAGGGTGGCCGCCCTGCCGGCGTGGTGGCGAGGGGATGGCCCGGATGGCCAGGGTGAAAGGTTGGGGGAGGACCGGACCGGTTAACTGGAGCAGTGCCGAGATGACCGCGCGGCTCCGCAGCATCCCTGGTCCAGCCAGCGCCGCGGCCGCGTGCAGCTGGGTCCAGGCTGGAGGCTGGCTGGAGGCTGGCTGGAGCAGAGCGTGACGATTTGAGGCTGCGACGGACAATAAGCACGCGCGGCGCGCACCTCGACGACACGCACGCCCCCGATGATGGATGAAGATCCGCGGTCCCCGCTGACCCGCAGCTCTTCAAAAAAGTAGTACCGCGCCAATTTTTATTTTTTCTCCAACTTGCTGGACGCGTGCTGGGCGCTAAGTCTGAGTTATTGCACGGGTTTTGATATGCAGCGTGCCCGAGAGTGCCCCGCGCGGCGGCCCTGCTTAGCGTCCTCGCGACACCGTAATCCTTCCGCGGAGTGGGCCGTCTTTGTGTCGAAGCTTTCATGTCCACCCCCGTGCGCGTCGGTGACGCCGCAACGTGTCAACACACCGTCAAGGAGAGGAAGCCTCTCAAGGAGGACATCACACTCGACCGTTTTTTCAGTCACTCCTCCGGTCCTCCCTCGCACTGCGTTGTTTGGCGCGCTTTGCCTTCTTTTTGTCCACCGGCCTCTCGATGACGCGCGTCTGTTTTCATATCGGGATGAGATTACGGCGGAGGGCGAGATTACGTTGACGGGGAGGATAATTAAAAACAGGGGTGGGAGGACGAGCCGGCCGGTCCAGCGCGACACGCGACGGACTTTGACGCGGCCACGTCAGCGCCGCGCTCCCCTCTCATCAAATAGTGCAAGGTGTGCTGCGCGCCTTGCTGCGCGCGCGGTGTGCGGCCGGACACTACACGGCGCGGATTAGAGAGGCAGTCGTCCCTTCACTCTCCCCTCGGTTCGCAAACGGCTGGACGCATCGCTTGGGTGCATCCCGAGGTGCATCGCGCGCGCAGCATGCCGGACAGCACGTGTGGGCGGCTGCAGTGCATTACAGTGGGGGCACATCGCCGCCCCTCGCTACTTGCGGTGCAGTGCGCAGATTTGCATGCCTCCCTGTCTATTTTGCCCGCATGCGATGCGAAATAACAAACACGGCCGGCGGGGGATGAGGCTAAGCCGTGAAGCTGCGCGCGGTGAGGACGAGGACGGGGCGCGCGGCGCGCACTGTCCGTTTGAACGACGGTAGGGAAGCTAGTAAAAGAGTTGCATGAAAAAATGTAGCACAGAGAGGGTTTGCATGAGAATGATGTCAGTGTCATCGGTGGGGTCCCTCTAGCTTTGAAGAATGTGAGCGAGCGAGCGCGCCAACAGGTGAGTAGAGTAGAAGTGGTGGGGGGCCCTTACTACTGAGGTGCCCGCCCTGCAGTGACCGGCACCGGGTAGGCAGTTGTCCTGTTCGAACAGGGCGTGCAACTACCTGCGTCGTTTTTTTCTCCGGGTCTGGACCTGCCGTTTGTCTACTTCCGGCCGCTCCGCTCCCCTCGTCGGCACCTTGCAGGCACCTTGCAGGTGTCAAGGGAGGCACCGATCGGCCCCTATAATAGCGCACGTCCCCGGCCCGCCGCCACGGCCCTGGCTTGGCCCCGGCCCAGCCGGCGCGCGTGGCGGCACGGCAGTTTGTAGTGCGTCCCCCTTCCTATTCAGATTCCCGTGTCCATTAATTGGGCCGGGCCGACTACAAATCAGAGGGTCCTCCTTCGATAGAGTCGTCAGGCCGCCAATCAGACACGTGTGTCCGCGGCGCTGTCCTTTGAGCCAGGACCCCCAGTCGAGGCCGCAGCGTCCCGCAGGAACTTGAAATTTCACGGGGTTTCCGGGGCTTATGCCCACGATGTACGTGTTGTCATCATTTCTACCGTTATTCGCACGTTAATGACCCACACGCGTCGTGCACGTCTACAAGGGGCCGGTGCGACGACGTAGTGATCGTTTGGTTTCCGGCGACCCGTATTGCTCAGAGCGAGGAGCCAGGAAGGGACCGGGCCTTGGGGCGGGCCAGACAGGTGTCTTGGCGAAAGGGTCAACAGTCTAGCCTGCCCTGTCCGTCTGGGTTCTCGGCGCGGCCGCTCTCCGCACATCCGCTATGTCGCTCTCACGACGAATGCTGTTTGCTCACGCAACGTATGCAATTCATTCGTGTACATGTGTCCAACAGGACGGAACGACTGAACTAAAAAATGGGTCGAACCCGTTTACTTACTTAGATGCGTGAAGTTTCAGCTTCAGCAACAAACTCAAAATGAGGAAGAGGTGTGGTCACATCTCTGGACACCTTGCCCATAGGTGCAGGAATATTGACTCAAACGATACCCGACACCCGGGTTGTCCGCATGCCCACCATGTTTTTACACTCATTCGTATTACGGCTTAGTCCTGTGGATTCGAGGTGCCCGGGTGGGTTCCCCTTTTCAACGGCTCGCTTCCTTGCGGGCGGCTCGACGACTCTATGGGAGGGCCAAAATGAATTCGTCTTGGCCAAACGGACGACCCACGAAACGAGGTCGACGCATGCGCGACGCAGGCGGCAAAGTTTGACCGGAAGTGACCGGACCTCGGCCGGCCGCCCAGCCTGCATCTCAATTACAATGGAGCCGCGCGATTCCACGCGATGACCGCCGACCGGACACTGAAAAACACACCCCAAAACGCTTTACACACCATTTCGGCAAATATGTGCGCCGAGCATTATGGCCTCGTGTTGGGCGACACCAAACACGAACGGTGATATGTCGGCATAAATCAGGCCTGGCTATTGGATCACCTCGTCCATCGGCACAAGCAATGATGGAGCAAAAGAGCAAGTGATATCTTGGTAAGTATGAACCTTTTAAAGCGTTTTTGGTAAGCGATGTACTCGGTGTCTCGGAACCCTCCCATGGTATCCTTAATAGTCGCTACTGGCATGCACACCAACATTCCGGTCCAATACTGTCCGTTTCCAGACGACTGGGCTCTCGGTGCGCGCTTGCGCGGTCCACCACTGGTCCACCCTGCACCGCCACCCCTCGCTCGCTTCACTTTCGCTTGTCGCCCGAGGCGGCGCGGTGCGGTGCGGCGCGGCCAAGGCGCGGCCGTGCGTCCGGCGACCACGCCCCGTTCGGAAAAGGTGTGCAGGACTCCGTCTCCGTCGCACGCTGCCCGACGCCCTTGAGAGCGACGAGGACGGACGGCGCGGTCCTGCCGGCGTCCTGCCGCCGTCGCGGTCTCGGTGCCCGTGTCCGTTACCGCGCGTGAATGGCACCGGGTCAGAGGTCACGCTCGTCACGACGTCACCAAACTGTGTGGTCGGGGCGTCACGCCGCAGCCTCTCGGAGGTACACTGTCCGGCCGGGGACTGTTTATACACCGCGATTGAATACAAAATAAGACATTATTCAAATTTAGGTATTTATTTTTAAAGTGAAGTTGCCATCTGCTAATAAATTTGAACCTGAGGTAAAATTCTAAATCCAAGCAAAATTTTGAACTCCAAACTAATGTTAGTTACACTCACAAATGTGTGAAGAAGAATCTCAGTTGAAGGTTCACTTTCCGTTGGCCACTTCCCTTGCGGTCAAGTGAACGTCTGGCTGGACACCGCCAAGGTCCCTGCGGCTGGCCTCCAAGCGAGTTTACAAGTAACGACGGCACGCAAAGACCGCCGCAGAACACTTGTTTTTTGGGCGACCGCCATGGGCAATGTCGCCTGCAGTTTGCTGGGCACGGGCCGGCACGCGTTAACGAAGTGGCGACTGTGTTCATTACCGCCATCATTCATCACGGCGGTGGCACAATGGCCGCGGCGGCCCAAGAGCGCCCCGCGGCCCCGCGGGTCATCGCAGGCCATTTGCGCTAAACAAGTAGGTGCTAGAAAACAGTTTTATGGGCAGCGCGTCGCATGCGTGATGCAGATGAAGCCGCGCCGCCCTAGAGCGCCGCGGTGCTGCGGGTTTATGGGGTGGAAGGCGTCATCACTTTTTCCGCGCTGGACGGCGAGGTGCTGCGGCCGCGCCGCTATGTCAAAAACCATTTCGGAGAGACAGAGAGAGAGAGAGAGAGAGAGAGAGAGAGAGAGAGAGAGAGAGAGAGAGAGACACTCTAAAAAAAATGCTTCTTAAATTTCATAATCTGGATTTGAAGTTATTTGTAGAACAATGGATCTTAAATTTCATATCCAAAAAGTTCTTAAATTTCATAACTTGCTGTTCTAAACTTTCAGAAGTGGTTTATGAAATGTAAGAACTAGTTTATTAATTTTTTAGAATCAATTTGGGTTTGAAAATTCACATTTGGTTCTGAATCTCTACAACTAATATTATGAAACATGATAATAGTTTCATTACTGCCCACAAAATGTTAAATAAAAAAATAATAAATAACCTTTATCCCTTTCTTAATGAATATGTTACAAATGATGAAATCTCAGAAAGCTATGATTTCTTTTCACACTCAGTATTATCGCAAATCGTTGCAGCTGGCCAACGGAAATAAGCATTGTACTGTAGTGCAGTCGACGCTGTTAACAGTCAGAGGCGCAGCAGTGCATAAGATCCAGATGCACTTTAGGGAAACTCGGTCGACACGCAGAAACTACTTTGGGGACGAGGATGAAAGAGGAGAAGCGAATTGACATAATACGCCACCCACACGTTCATCGCCCGTCCCTACAGTTAAGAAGATGGAATAACAGCACTCAGTAACACCGCTTTTGGCGAAAACACGTCCTTTTTCCGAGGGTCGCCAAAATAGCTTGTAACTCTTGAACACGAGTGGTGGCTGTTCGGCACCACAAGCAACACTTTAACTGCACTCTACGCACTACGCGCACTAACGGTACATAGCGAAACAAAATTGATGACGCGAACTTGCGGTGACGCGGACGCGAACTGGATACGCTGTGCACAGCACTGGAGACAAAGACACACTAAAAGTGACGCAGTGTCGCCGAAATCCCGTGTGGCCGAGGGATTACGCGACCCCTCGCCGGGCACAGGTAGCTTCGGCTTCGGCCGGCAGGCCGGCGAGCGGTGATTTTCCGTGGAAGCAGCGCCGACTCGGCTCGGGGCGGCTCGGCTCGGCCGGCTCGGGGCGGCTCGGCTCGGCCCGGAGGACGGTGGCCGGTCAGGCATTGCAAGGGACGCGATTTGCAGCCTCTTGGGAAATACTACACACAAATTTTGAACATGCATTAACTGGAGCATGCCTGCAAGTACGCTCCAACAAGCGCATGCCCGCCAAGCATGCACTAACTAGTGCATCATGCCATGTACACGCGAACTGAAGCAGACAGCTCTCCATACCTCTCATTAATGTAATAACTGTATGCACTAAAAAGTAGTAGGCATACGCTAGCAAAAGCGTGCTTGCTCCAGTTAGTGCATAAAATGTACGTTTTTCAGTTTGTAGACCGCCTCTAGGACTCCTACCTTAGCGGTTCGGAAAATGTTAACACATGCCGATAAAAATGAAAACTTCACCTCTTTATTAATTTAACCATGAATAAAGGACTAGGCAGCAGGACTAAACGGTTTAAAATTTCAGAACCTTGCTCTAAAATCGGCTAGCGTTATAAACTTTCAAAGCGAAAATCTAGATTTTAAGAACCAGAGTTATAAGTCACTCTGTTCTAAAAGTTTATAACCAGTTAATCTTAAAATCCATAACCCAAATCTTAGGTTTCATAACACGATCTTAAATTTTATACGAAGGTTATAAAAATTGAGGTTTAGAACGTGATTATGAAATTTTAGACTCCTTTGGATATGAAATTTCATAATTTTTTTTAGAGTGGAGAGAAGAAAAAAGAATTCGGGTATCGAAAGTGACCGCAGAGGGAGAGAGAGAAAGAAGTCATAGTGTCATAGGGATGAGTTATGCGCGTGAACAGCTATAAATTTTTGCGGTCATGTTCTGGCATTTATGTTTCATTTACGGATCGTGTTCAGTCTATGGGATTCATATTCGACCCGGCTCCTTGCCCGGCTCATCGTGGTCAGGTCCAAAAAAAGTGTAGTCTTCAGCCCATAGTTTTAGCACCAATTGTGCCCCAAGATCCAATTAAAAATCTTGCACTACTTTAATTTTGCAGGGCACATGGAATCGCTGCCAATCACCACCTCGAACAATTTTTAAAAGAGATTTAAATCTGATTAGGTCGTTTGTGGCTGTGTACCTCGAGCACACGCACTGGAAAAACAGCGGACCTCGTTCCGAGGCGGCCACTCGACCACCCGCAAATGGAACGAAAACGAGAGACGGACGAGCGGGGGATGAAAGCGCGCTGTCGTCGCGTTGTCTTTGTCACACGCACCGCGCGCACCGCGGTGGCCGCGAGGCGTTGCAGACCCACGCAGCGCGCTGCAGCGCAGATAGGGCGACCCACTCGGCCACCCGCTTGAAAGGGCAGCGCTACTGGTGGCACTTCCTTTCCCAGCACCCCCGCACCCTGGCTCGCTTGTCAAACACGAAAATGAAAAAAGCGGATCGAGAACGGCTCGGCACGCACAATGCGCCTGAGGCGGCCTGAGGGGGTGGCGAGGATGTCAACCCGACTGTCCAGCCGGCAGAACGAGAAATCCCGGATGGCGTTAGGACCCCACTGGCGCGCATGCGTGGGTGCGTGGGTGTGTGCGCGCCTCGTGTGTGTGCGTGCGTGGGAGGTCCGTTGTATCCGGTCAGCAGGTATTCCCACTGGTATCGCATCGGGTGTAAACACCGTATCATTATCAGGGGCCTGGGAAAGAGAACAGGTGAGGCTGGCGCGCTGGCGGACTTGGCGAGTGTTTCCACCGGTCCAGGCCGACGCCCTGCTTCTGCTCCTCGAGATGCATCGCCCTTTTTTGTCGTCTTCCCGAAAATTGTGCACATCCGTGACGCAGCCTATCCCACGACGCGTTGCTGCGTGCGTTTCCTGCGAATAGCGTTGGGAACGGCGATGTGTGGGAGCACATACTAGCAGCGGTGTCCGAGTGAGAACCGAGCGGTCTTGATATCACACAACAGGTGAAGCAGTACACAAAGAACAAGCAGAGCACATCTAGAGAATCGCCTTTCTCCCACTTCGGAATTTGCATTTGCATCTAACACTTCAGACAATCATAGGCCATAAAATTTTGTTAGCTCTTAGGGAAATGTGCCTTTGCCTTTCTTTGATGCAACCTTAGTGCTTGCCAACTGACAGTGTGAGGCCGAGTGCAAAAAAAATAAGAGAAGATTAAAATCAGCCGGAAGATGCAGCCTGTCATCGTCGTGCCGCCCTGGCCACGTGCCCCGCGAGGTGCATTTGCATAATGGCGGGCTTTGTGTGTCGCGTCCCTTTGGCACACCCCGGGCACTCCTTTGGCACCTTCGGCAAGCCACGAAATTCGCACACGCCCCGCAAGCTGGCCGCCGCAGTCTCCGCCCTCAACTGCCACTCACCCCATCCCGCCGCTCTGACCGTCGTCGCCCCCGCGCCGATGCTTCTGTGACGTCATCGTGGTAGTCACCACGGTGTCCTCACCGCAGTAAAACAAGGATCCAGTAATGGGACTGGGGCAAGAGGCCGGCCGGACTCTCCAAGGAGCTGTCCGCTCCAGCGTTAGTCAGTCAAGCCGAGCAGGATCGGAGTCGACGTGACACGCCGCTAGTCTGCCGCGTTCGCTGAATGCGCGAGCGGCCCGGCGAGGCGGCCCGTCCCGTCTCCCCTTTCGCCAGCCTCCTTTCGCCGTGACGTGTGTGTAATTTTCGCACGGAGGCGGCGACCGCAGCGGCCCTGCCGGCCGCCCAAGCAGCGCAAGCAGCCCCCTCCCCCCGCCCCTCCGGATGCTGCGGACGCCGTAACTGCTCCCGCGGTCCCCGCGGCCCCGCCCTGTGCAGGCCGCGCAGGCCGTCGTGCAGGGGTGGCGGTAATTTCTGGCTTTGTGGTCACGACGTCTTGCCTTTGTGCCGAGCCGCGCCGTGCCGTTTGTGCTGCATTTCGCTCTCCGCCGTTTTTTCTTCCCCTTTTTTCGTCTTTGATTCGGCCGTAGACGTGTTCGTGCATATGACCCGGACCTTTCAATTAAACTCCTTCCGTTGCGCGCGGCCTGGCCTGCCGCATGTGCGCACGTGCGCCGAAAAGTGCGGCCGAAGTGCGGCCGAAGTGCGGCTGAAGTGCGGCCGAAGTGCAGCCGAAGTGCGGCCGAGCAGAAGTGCAGCAGAAGAGCAGCCCAAGTTTTTCCAAGGTGTTCGGGACGTGCCAAAGTGATGATTGACAGCGTGCTGTGCAAATGCGTCACGTGATTGTTGACCGACTTTTGTAACTGCCACGCGGAAGCGGCCGCGAGACACGGTGGGAACGGTAATCACACCGTATTGCGGGTGTGCCGCGTGGACTAGTGCAATGACGAATGCATTTCTAGAAACAAACACACAGTCGCAGCACGCGCGCGGTGTGCATGGCACGATTAGAATCTGAGTCCGTTGGAATCGCTACTACAGCCGCGACAGAGCTACAGAACTCCTTGTCTCGCTCTGTGACAGGCGGCACGAGGATGTCTTAATCAGCTGCAACTCGACGGGGGTAATTTGATCTATGAGCACAGCGACAATTACCTTGGCATGCACGCCCACCCCCACGCCGCCCGGCCGGCCGCGCGCGGGTCTAGCTTCTTTTCGAGGAGTACAGTCCGTGCGGGCAGTGGGCTCGCGTGGTGCTCGAGCGCCAAAGGGTTGGTGGAAGGCTAAATTGAAGTGTTCGCGGCCAGACACGGAGCTTTGTGCGTGCAGGTCACAGTGGA
Source organism: Thrips palmi (assembly GCF_012932325.1). NCBI lineage: Eukaryota > Metazoa > Arthropoda > Insecta > Thysanoptera > Thripidae > Thrips > Thrips palmi. The sequence goes on along the minus strand of NW_023144624.1, from coordinate 2,292,221 downwards.
ATGTTCGGTTGCGAAAGTGGCGATGGACTGTGTCTAGGCGGGACCGCCACACAGTGGGTCAGAAGAGCGGTGCAGCCGGCCCAAACTCTAGGCTCGCTCCGGAGTCGCTACGCAGGGCTCGTGTGACGTGTGACGTCACCTTTGGATTCCTCGTTCGGAGAGCAATCCATAGGTGGGGTCACGTGATCGGTTCGAGTCCTACTTAGCCACTCTGGAGCTGAAAACGCGTCCGGGATTTTGGCTATCTCCACTGGTCTGCGGCCGCGGTCGGCCGCAGGGTTTTGGTTGGCTTTTGGAGCGGACTGTCCCTCCTCCGCGCGAAAAACGCGTTGCCGCGGCGAAGGGGTGCGCCGGGCCAAGGCACTGCACTGCAAGGCGAGGCCAGGGCGCGCTCCTTCCGGTGTATCAGGCTCCGTAATGAGGGGGTAGCAGTGTCGCGGCGTGCAGCCCGCCGCTCCTTGACCAGCGCGCGCCACCCAAATCTCGGCAATCTCCACCCCCTTGGCCCGGCGTCCTGGACCCGCCCCTAGACCATGCAGACACACACAAAAACTGAACACTCTCTGCTCTCGCTAGACGCGACTCGACCGCAAGCGGCTTTGTAGCGAAGTAATGACCGAGTAATTAGCGCCGCCATGTTTGTTTTGCCATGCGGCCGATGGGCGTTGATAAGGCTCGATGACAGTGTCTTGGACGCACAAGCTCACAGCACACGACACGCTTATTCAAACGCACAAGACGCAGAAAAAAGGAAACAAAGCCTTCATTTCATTTCGCTCTCCATAAATGTCCTCCAACCCCTTGCCCGTCACTTACGCCTCTGCACTGAGAGTCCCAGCCGGCTGTCGGCACGTCGCCGCGGAGCTCGTCCAGCTGTTGCGCTGCGTCGTGATGATTGGAATCATTGTCTCGGACAGACACAGGGCGCAGCGCAGCGCGCAGCAGGCCCGTGTTCCGAACGCTGCTGTCGACGCTCTGCCGCTGTTGCCCTCGCGGAGCGTACCGTTGGCGGTCGAGAGAGACGGAGCTAGAGACTGTTTGGAAGCAGACAGAACCACCCGGGGCTCGGCCGCGGCCGCCGTCCTCGTGTCCAAGAACAACGACACACGGCATCGGCTGCCTCGGCACGGGCCGCGGTGCTCCACTCCACGGCCTCCTCCAGGGCCTCCTCCAGGGCCTCCTCCAGGTGCGTCTCAAGTGCTGCGTGCCTTTTATGTGATTGCCGACTCGTGGGGCTGCTGGTGACCCGGCGCCTCGCCGGACAGCTGCGCGCCGTGCAGTGACTCCATGGCCCAATTACAGATTGCATTCAGTTGACTTCGCTTTTCGGGTGAAGTGGCTCGCTGCCAGAGCCGTTACGCTGCGCGGCAGTGTCTCTCTTGTCAGCGCCTTGTTAGGTGGGGGGCGTGCACGGAAAAAAAGCTGTTGGTCGTCACGATCGGATGTACTCAGTTGTCGTTACAGTGATTGTGGGCATCGAACGGCTTGATTCAGACAACCAACTAGCGTATTTATCCTCTTACAAGTCACTTGGTCGGCCCGAGCCGATCGTCACAACCGACCGCTCTGCTCAAGGAAGTTCGGTTCTGAGAGTCGAGGTTTCACGGACCTGCCGCTTGGTGGCGGCGTCCCCGTTCGCCTATTAGTATTTCCGATTTATGTTACTCAAGTAAATAGTTTTCGCAAATAATGTTGTCTGTTGCCTCGGTAAATATGTTCTCTAGCCGTCAGCTAAAAGTTCTGAACAAAATATTACACTGAAGTCGAGAAGAACGCATTTTCATGTTGCCTCTCGCTGGCGTCTACGTTCGGTCATTAGGTTAGGTTCAGGCATGATCCCCCACCACTTGTCTTCTGCTCAATCGGGCAGAGAGCGACGGTGCGGCGCCTTCGCCGTGCCGACTCATTCATGTTTGGTTGTGATGCCAGTTTCGGATCACAGTGTAAGAAACACTACCTGAACGAGGACCACAGACCAAGTTGAAACCGAGTCTGCTGAGCGTTGCATAGAAATTCCCCACGAACGAGATATCGGCTGAAGTGTCAGATGAGTTGGTTCTCTCAACCAACTTTCTGGTCGTCTCGAAGAGGCACTAAAATCATACCTTCCCTGCAACTGATGGACGACGGTTCTAGGATACCTTATTCTTGGTTGTCACAATCAACACAGTCGTTCTGATGGCCAGCTTGCCTCAGCTCGGTGACATGGTTCTCACGATCAGAAATCCGGTAGTCCCCCAAGCTATCGAAAAAGATGGTCGTGGCGATCGAGATTCGGTCGCCACGACCACGGATTTTTTTCCGTGTGCGCCTGCAACAGAAGGAATAGCAGACGGAAACACGTCCGAGCGAGGGACAAGGAGAACGATGATCCTTTTGCAACTAAACTGGGGCCGGCCTGGAAACGCAACGTACTTGAGTCGGATTTACTCGACCCAAACATCGAACCGCCCCGCTCCTGAGAACGGTTTCAGGGCTATCATGCCACAACTCGTCTTTGTTTCGGTTCGCAAACCGCAGCCCAAGTCGAATCCTGGGAAGGAAGCAAAGGGTTCTTGTTGTGGCCACGCGATACATGCGCCGCCCCTCTGACCTTTTCTTTATTTTAAAATGCGTGCTGGGGCGGAAAATATTTTCGCAGCCCGGGACGACAAAAATAAATCCAAACGGAAAGTATTGTCACCGCCGCACATGCGACACGCACAGGGTTGTGAGCGGCGGTGCGGCGGAGCGAGAGGAGGGCGAGGCGGGGCCGTGCGGGCAATCGAAGCACAAGTAGGAGGTATAACACACGGAACAATTTCACGGCTCCGTTGTTTGCCACGCAGTGTACCACGCAGTGTAGTGCGAATGAGGCCGCGATGAGCCGCCGCTAAAAACCATCGCAACAAAAGCGCATCGGCTCAACTCGAGCGTGAAATAATGTTCGCGGCCCGACGGGCCGACGGGCCGACGAGTGAGGCTGGCCGCGTCCGGGGCGTTGCGGCCCGATCGCAAGAAGAGCCGCGGGCCGCGGCGTGCTTTCGAACGCCAGCGCGCGGTCTGTCAAAATAAATCTCCGAAATGATACGGCATAATGCGAGCCAAGCCGCGGCGCGCGCATTTTTAATCCTTTGCCCTCGCTGGATGCTGCGCGCCGTCGCCGGCGGAGCGAGAGAGAGGGAAGGCAGGACGGCGTCGTCGCGCGGCAGAGCGAGAGAGACGGCCGCGCGAACGGCCCATCTTATTAGATGGAGTTCGATACACAAAGGCAGAAGCGCGTTCCAAATTAGTGTTAATATTGTTCGTGAAATGCAAATCGTCTGCTCATTTTTTTATGGCCGCGGTGGCGGTGTGGGCCGCTGTGCCGCGCCATATTTGCATTTTCAGTAATGTTTCTATTTTGCCTCCACCATTGTAAATAATGGGGCCTCATCGAGGCGGTAAGCAGCCGATTTAAATTCATACTATTCACGCGGTGGCTGTGTACGTGTGTGTGGACGCGCCCGTGTGAGCGTGGACGATGTGCGTGTGTGCGTGTATGTTTGACGGAAGCTGTCAATATTCTATGCAGCTTCAATTTTTCTTGGCCGCGCCCATCATTTCCGTCACCCAGTGCGACGGATTGATTAATTCTGTGTGTGTGTGTGTGTGTGTGTGTCGTGTGCCTCCGGGCCTGGGAGAAGGCCCTCATTGGCGGCAGCAAAGAAAATCGTTTGTTTGTTTTCGATATCCGTTCCGCGAAATTATGCAAGCATCGGGGCGGGCCGGGCGGCCCAGCCTGCAAGGCCTGCACCGCCTGGCGGTCCACTCCACTCGTGTTTACGCAAGCACAATGCGCCAGCCTGCCGACTGAGAGACTTTTTCGTCCCTGTCCTCCTCGCACTCGCGGGGCGTCCCGTACAGGTGCGCGAGAGACAGAGGGGCGAAAACGACTCCCGGAATCGGTCCGCTGTCATAGTGGCTGGCGGCGGTTTTGGCACCTCGGCCACTTGACCGCGACCGCGAGTGCGTTTCCTCGTTGCGTTGTTTCGCCGCCCCGATGCGGGCTGCCAAGCCAAGAGCTCCCAAGCTGAGGGCCCGCGGTCCCGGGCGCGTCCACTCTGGAACGCTCTGTCCATCCATGAATGAGTTTTGGGATTCCAGAAATAATTGCGTCCAGAGTCAATAACGCGCATCGTGTGGGCCGAGGGGAAAAATGGATGCTGGTGGTTTTTCCCTACGGACGTGCGCGCTGGACAAAGTGGAGCGGCGGCCGCAAGAGCGTTCTGGAGCCATTGAATACTATTATTGCCCTCGGTGCACTGCCTGAGGCAAGGTCAGCGACCTCACACACTCACACGTAACCAATTTATTGATTCGGTTGAATAGGATAAGGGATTTGTAAGCATGGTTTTTTTTGGTGCAGTCTAACTTGGTCTCTAATTTTTGCGCCAAGTTCAAACATTGTTGAACTCGAACACTGAGCAGGCCTGCCAAGAAGCTGACGAGACTGGATTCTGGTAATTTGACCTCTCGGCCAGAGCCTGCCGGAAACATTAGAAGGTGTACAGCCAACTATTTATTAAAAAATATGGTGTGATAATTATTTTACTTACACACACACGCGCGCACGCACGCACACACTGACGAAAGCAGGACGCCGGGAGGTCAGCAGCCGGGCAGCAGGACACTCCCCGACACTGGGAGACAATGCAGGGGATGCGGCGCTCTCGGCCGGGTGTGCTCTTAATTGCCTTCATTAGCTCATTAGCGAGGGGTGGACTCGGCCGCGGACACGTGGTTCCGACCTGTCTCTCTCGCACCCGGTGCGGGTCATTCCGTGAGTGCGAGAGGGACAGAGCGCGGCCGCGCCCACCACCTTCCGTCGCCACCTCGCGTCCTTCTGCGTAGCGCACGGAGGGCGCTGAGAGCTGACCAATGCGGCCAACGGTCAAGGCGCGAAGCAGGGGTAACGCGATAGCGTGGAAATTTTTATCGAAAAATGGATCAGGGCCCAGACGAGCGTTCTCAGGACTTTCAGTGTGCTACTCGCGTTACGTCGGCCCTGATGGCCGCAGATTATGACAGGAGGAATGTGGAAATTAATTTATGAGATTATTCTTTTACCGCCCGACTATACTGTTTCGCGTTTTATCAGTTCTCGAGCATCGTCTGCCTAACAAAGTGAATATGAGAATATAAGGATGTCGCGCCTCAAGTGGATACAAGAAAGCACGGAGCTTCTTCTTTATAAAAAGAAGACTTCAACAGATTTGTTGAAAAAACGGCTGCAAAAAGGAAGGATGAGGAAGCAAGTTTTGGCTGGATGACCGGCCAAATCCAGACAGACACTCTGCTGCCGACTTTACACTTGAGTGGTGCCAATGCGCCGCCACCCACCGTTGACATTTCTTTTGCTCTCCTCTGCTGGATGCACAGACCTCTTGACCGCAGCGAGGTCAGTTCCGAGTTCCCGCGGAGCGATAATGAGCCGGTCGGTTGAACGAGTAAATAAACGGTATCGGCCGGCAGGAGAACTTGTCGCGCGGCGTCTCCCGAATTTGGCGATTCGCCGCGCCTTGGACCGCCTTGGACCGCCTTTGTGTCCGCGGCTAATGACTTTATGATTGCGCGTCATCGCGTGGGAATACATGGCCGCGGCTTTTTTGCCGCAAAAGGTGTCTGTTTACGCCGCGTCATGGCCACAGCCCGCCATAGAGGACCTTCTAGGTGGCTGCGGTTTTTTGGGGGAGTTTCCCTTCGCCTTCGGGCCTTCGCCGTGCAACAAGTAACAGGAGACAAGGCAACGGTCGCAGCCGGGAGGGGCGACCATCTCCTCTGTGTTATTTGTCGATTACAGTTTTCGCAGCGCAGCGGCGTCTACGTCAAGGGAACCTGCCACAATGAGGAAATAACTGGTTATTTGGCACTTTTTTCAAAAGACCAAATTTTAAATGTGTGCTGTCATGAAACTTTTCGACCAATAAATAAATTTTTAAGGAGTAGTACGCGCCAATATTTGCAAGAATAATCACGTCCCGATAGTCATTCAATGAAAATCCATATACGAGCTCAGGGCCCGGTTGCGGCAAATTTTAAGACCTGGGACTGTGATAAACATACCGTTCCACCCCGACATCGAGAGGCGCTAACAAAACGTAAGACAAGAGCTCCCAGGGGGGCTGAGGCACTAAGACAACGGTGAGGATTGGCCGTGGAGGCACAGCATAAATCTGTCGGCCTGCTTGCGTACCTGTCCGCGTTGCCCGCGTAACTCATCATGGGAACGACGCGGCAAGGTGCGGGACGCTCCGTGTGGCCCGAAGGGAAAGGGTTGAAGGATTTGTTTGGAACACGCATTGGCACAACAAGGCCAGACCGACCGGGCCAGGGGCAGCGCGTTGCCCAAGTCGCGCTTTTTTCGTCACAATCTGAGTTGTGAGTGTGCTTTGGGTGACACACACATGGCTTTTTTCGTCACCCAGTCCCATCTTCTTGAGCGCAGTCGCTTGCATAATAAGTTACGGGACGCGAAGACAAAGAAAGAAGTGCGTATCCACCCCTTGTTTTTTCGTTAAATTACCCTTTTTTTATTCAGATTTTTTTTTCGAGACGCGCTTTCTGGCCTTGGGCCAATTCCGTGCATTGGCCAGCTCACTCTCTTTTTTTCTTTGAACGGCGACGTGAAAGGCTGGGTGACGTCGGCACGTTGACAATGTGTGGTGAGCCTCCAAGTATGAGAACACACCCCTTTCGTTAAGCGAAGGCGCGGCCGGGCCGTGTGACCTTAAGTCACGTCCATTTTTCAATTGTATGCTTTGTTTTGAGCGGGCGCAACGCCCTGCAAATAGAGACACAACAACGCAAACAAGAGGGTCGTGTCTCGAAGGGTTGTGTCGGGGCAAGAAGCGCCTTACGTTTTCTGCGGTCCATTTTCACTTTCTTTACCATTCCAAGCTTTTGCAAATAAATGATGTGCCTTTCCATAGTTTTTAGCAGATGACACCGTTGCTAAAGCAAAAGCAAGCTATACAATTGCAATGAAGGTGTCAGCTTGCTTTTACTCTCGAGATAGTTTTTAAAAGGGGAAAAGGTCACCTCCCCTGAAGCGGCATTTCCAAAGAGGCCCGGACCCCCTAACCCCCGGGCCCACCCTTCGAGATACGTATGAAATTGGGCCCCGGGGTCGAAGGGTCAATCTCAAAGACGGTGCGTTCAAAAAAAAATTTTTTAAGCTTTAAATTAGGCCCAGGGCATCCGTTCTGGTCCAACTCGTTCCCCCTCCTAAGAAAAAAGAAATATCCCAAAAGGGCCACGGCCCCTTGTAGCTCAACTTTTCTCTATCCAGAGAACTTCCCCATCGCGTGCGGGCAAAAATAGAGATCAAAACCTGGTAGACGGCAAACTTGACGGCGGGTTTTGGGGGTAGTGGAGAGAGGGGTGCAATTTTTGCCGACGAGTGTACTTTCCAAGCCCCGACAGTTTCGCCGACTTTTTTTACTGAAGGGGACGTCGGGCTGCCACCCCCCCCAGAGGTTTGGCACCGTACAGTCGATTTTTCAGGCTGTTGACCAAACTTTTAAAGGAACATTTTCTATTTTGAAACTTTTACGAAGAGGTTTGGCGACTATTTGGGACAGGCAACTAAAATTTAAATTTTTTTTTTTTCGACATTTGACCCGCACCTTTTAAACAATGACGGTCAAAATTTTCGTAGAAAATTAAAATTTTTATTCGCCCCACAAGGAAAACCCCCGCGGGAAAACCCATTTTTCATGTCCGAAAGTCTAGAATCATCCGTTCAAAAAATTTTAACTTCGGAGTACAAGGCCATAAATCGACCTCACCTGCCGACCCTCCTCCCGCTGATGAGGGGGGCCCGCGGGGGCCGGCGCAGAAAAAGAGCGGTGAGGGGGGCGGGGGGTGGGGGGGGAGGGGGTTTCTCGCTGCGACGCCCCCAAAAATTTCCCAGATGCCCCCGCCGGCAGGGGTTTGCGTCTCCGGGGGTTTTTCTCATTTTTGACCGCACGCAATGGGGACAAGTTCCGGGATAGAGCAAAGTGCAGCTAACGGCCGTGGCCCTTTTTTTGGATATTTTTTTTTTGGAGTTTTTGTGAACAAAAGGGCCCCAGAACGGACGCCGGGGCCCAAAAGGGCTTTAAAAAATTTTTTGAACGCACCGCTTGAGTTTGATCCCTCGGGCCCCGTGGTCAATTTTCAATCGATATTCGAACGTGGGCAGGACGGCTTTGAAAGAGGCCGCGCGTCCCGGGAACCCGTTCAGGGAGGTGTCCCTTTTTCCTTTAAGGGGGGGCGGCCCAGCGTGCGTCGCGTGCGTGCAAACCCGGCCGGGCCGGAAAAAGGCATGGGGCCCCAGCCCCCCCCCCCCCCCCCCCCACCTCCCCGCCGCCAGCGCTGGCGCAGTCCGGCGTGCTGGTGCCGGGAGGCTCGGCGGGTCGGCTGGCTCTCAAGCGGGGCCCCGGTGGCCTGCTCCTCCCCGCCCTCGGAGCTAGGTCGGCCGCTCGGCGATCCGATGCAGGATGCAGCGTGGCCCCGCCGCCGGGGACGCCGCAGCCCCTGGAGGCGAGGGGGGGGCCTCCCCCGCAAAACAACAACAGTGTCGCCGGTTGGCCTGAAGGAGCGCGTTGCGTATGAGCTTGAAGGAGCGCGTTGCACGTGTGAAGTGTAAAGCTAAGAAAGTGGGAAGAAGCAGGCGAAGCGGCAATTTTTGGCCTAAGCTATGGCCCCCAGGAAGCACAACGAGGGCGTAAACGTGAAAGGGCCCGGCAGCTGTATCGGGAGAAAGGAGTCGAAAGTTGTCAATTTTCGTGAATGAAGTGACAAGGTAGGTTTACGCCAGACCGCGTCTTGTCGTAACAGGCTTCGCGATGTCTCGCTGCCTGTTCCTCCAATCCACGCCTGGCGTACCTACCTTGGCCTGCGGCGCTAGCCTGCCTGCGGCAGGCAATGGCTCGTCCGTTGTCGGTTATTTTTTAACTTGTTGAATGCTGGGGGGCTCCGCTCCCCAAACCCCCTACATTGTAAATAGAGTTGTTTTATCTACAGATAACACGATCTTGACCCTTGTCACTTTTTAACTTGTCGAGGCTGGGGGGCTCCGCCCCCAGACCCCCCTTTCTCCAAGACAGAAGTGGTCTATCTGCAGAAATCTCTATTTTTCGCCGTTTTTACCCCCTATTCAGCTTTACACTTTTTCTTCTGTGCCCCCTTTCCCTTTCCTTTCGCCCAGGCGACTTTCTCATCATCCCTTTCCCTTCACCCCCTTTCTATAGAAGGATGCGACTCACGCTAAAGTAAGAAAAGGAAAAAGGACTTGCTGGATTGAAGACGAAAAAACGGTGATTGGCTTTATGGTGGCTGGACCGGCCCGGTTTTTTTCCGCCCTGTACCCCGGCACCCCCAGAAGGTGACCCACCCCTATCCGGCCGCGGCGCGCCGCGCCACCCAGACCATTCTTTCTTTCTTTCCCCTCGTTTCTCTCCTCCCATCTTGTTTTTCTGCGGACTACCGTCTTGTAATTAAAACGCGCCGATGCGTTCGCTGCGAGCAGCAGTGCCAATCCGTGGATGGGGAGGATAATCCGTTGGCCTTGAAGGCGCGAACGGCCTGTACTTTGAACTCTGAACCCAGAACCTGGGCAGAGAACGCTACGAAACTGACGTATTCGAACGGCGCGACGCTGAACCCAGTCAGCCGCTGTGGAGGTTTTCGCGGCCGACTTGAACCATTCGAGAGCGAATTATCCCTTACCCCAAACAGAGCCAAGGCGAGCGAGAAAAAAACAAGAAAAGGAGGCGGGAGGGGGCAGCGGGATTTGAAAAGATCCAAACTCCTACGAAATTTTGGCGTCCACTGAGACAAAGCCGTGCTGTGAGGCGCAAGGCTGCGCGAGGCGGAGGGAGGCTGGACAAAAGCCGCCTCATCCCACGACCCCGCCGCGCCTGGCCACGCCACCCCGCTTGGCCCCGCTTGGCCCTGTTTCCGGAACGCATCTGCATCTGACCGCGCAGGCGTACGCAGGCGCGCGCCTTGAGGAGTGACGGGCTGCTCCTCAGGAGCCTGCTCTCCTCCCCCCACCCCCCGGACCGCGGGCCGCCCGCCCTGTTTGACGATCGTATTATGGCAGGATTATGATTTCCAGGGTAATAATCGGCCCGGCTTGGGGTCACAAATCACCTTCTTCATATTTCCTTGATATGCTAAGCAGCGCAGCCAGCCAGCGAGATGCATGCACCTCATGAAAAGGTGCAGCCGCCGGTCCAGGGAGGCATCCGCGGTGGATCATGCGCTGCACACGGGGCTGTACCATGGCTGTACAGCACGCTGCGACAAATCGCACGCACAGGTCGATCGAATTTGCATTTAAATTGTCGGATGGAGGCTCGTTTGGCCGAGTAATTGGAGGAGGCTGCTGTAGGAGCGGCGGCGTCGTCCGGTGCGGAGTGAAGGGACAGTGTGCGTTACGGCTTGATGCGGGAAGGCTCTGGGGAAGTACCTACTCAGCCGTCTCCAGTCGCTTTGCGGGCAAAGTTGAAAGAAAAAAAATAATAATCGAAAGCTAGTGAACGGTTGCCTCAACTGAGACCGTCTGAAAAAAGAACCTGTGGGAAGGGTACGTATCAGTTTGCCTCTATTTTGCATCATACGTACGTGAGGTGTGATTGAAGTTCTCTACTATCCTCCTGTCAGTGTAACTACTCAGCGTGATGATCAACATCAGCCAAAACATGCAATTAAAACTCACCAGCGCGGCGCGCCGGGAATGGGCCTGCGGTCTCTTATCCCGGACATTCATGAAGTTTTTAGGCGCCTTTTCATCTCGAGGACTCTAGAGAGGTCGCGCGGCACTCCTTTCGAACGACGCGGAGCTGTGATGTGTTTCCAGTGCGACAGGGATAACTCTCGGCTTTACGGTTATGTGCTCACTGACAGGTATCGGCTGTTTATGACGTGATTGTTTTCTGTTCTCGCCGCAGCACTCCGGCAGGACACCCCATTTGCATGATTTTTCTCAAGAGGCGCCCCGACTGGCTGGCGGCTCGCCCGGTGGTCCGTCACGCCGCTGTCTCCCATTTGACGGCTTTTGTTTCGACGCGTCGTGCGTGTGTGCGACTGCCACAAAGGTAAAGTCACAAGTAAGACGATGAGGATTCCCTCATCCAGACTCCCTGAGGAAGCCAACTACACGCATGAAATGCGACACCGTGTGTACCACGAAGAAAGTGCCCGTGATACTTCATTGTAAGTTTTGATTGACTTGATGTGCGTTTGTCATGTGAACGAGACGACGGCGGGAATGAGAAGTTTACAGTGTTTTTTTCGTTTTTTTGTTCAGATGGCTCCTGCTTTGTTTTGATGCAATTCTCACGCAACATTGTTTAGGTCATACTTAAGACCACCAACAGGCTAAGGAAACACGTCTAACAACCCGAGATTGGGCTGTGTGTGTGTGTGTGTGTGTGTGTGTGTGTGTGTGTGTGTGTGTGTGTGTGTCTGTGGCATTTGGTAAATTAAAAGTGTAAGTCTCAACGTGAGATCCAGACAGACGCCTCATTTTTCGCATGCTCTGCCCACTCCCCTCCTTTTCCTACTTGAGGCTTGTCCTGGGAATGCAGATGATGCGAAAGACACGTACGGTGCGGGACGGCGCGCATCGTCGTATCGAACTACACAATTACAATGTCGCAATGCCGCCCCGTCTGCGATTGCCCCGTCGTCTTCGTCTCGGCGGACTCATCTATCGTGGAAAGGGGTGAGGATGTTGTCTCGCATTTGCGTACACCGCGAAATTGGCCTCCTCGACGCGGCCTTCCTCATTCCACAATGCCGCGATGACACCGATGACACCGGCGACACCCTCCCCGTTCCCGATCGAATATGCACGACCCCGCCCCGTCGTCGAACCTCATCGAACCCCTTTACATGAGTTCGGCGGCCGCGCTGTGGCGTGCTGTAGCGCTGCGGCGTGCGTGCGTGAGACGCTAATGCTACTAACGTCGGCAGGAAGCAAGGAGATGTCCTATTTGAGCGAATAAGACAGTCGTAGGGGTTCTCGCTCCTGTCCCATGCGTTGAAGTCTCTACGAGATCTCTGGACGCTGCTGGAGAGTGGAAGTATTTGAAGCAGGCTTTCCCTGCTCGCTGCAACTCTGTCGCCAATCTCTTGAACATCGTGTCATCACTGAGTCAGGAATGGCGACTCATAGTTCAGATAATGATGTTTTGTGGAGTATTTTGTATCGCGCATGACAGAAAAAAAGGAGCGTCTCACACAGCCTTCCGAGAATGAAATAAATTGAAGGAAGAGTAAAGTGACAAGAAGCTAGTGCGTTGCCGGGGAGCCAGCCAGAGAGCCGCGCGTTCGCGAGGCCGTCAAGATTAATGATTTGCAATCCACTATCCGACTCACCCCTTCCATCTGGCCGTGTTCCGATCGCCATTTATCACAGGGCGTTGCTGCAGCGTCCTGTAAAGTGTTACAATGCGCTTGGCGATGATGAAGTTGCACGAGAAATCGCACTTCCTATGTCTGAAGTGGCGTGCAGAATGAAAAAAAAATACCCCTTTAGCAGACACATGTCATTTGGGATGCTTTAGTGAAGATGTCATTTGTTGTTTGGGGCTGTGCACTTGTACGCCATTTTTAATTTTGCGCGATGCATTGACACTAATCTAGAGGAGGGATGATCCGGCTGGGGGGGCTCCTTGCCCCACGCGTTCGACGTGTGTGGTTCGGATCACAATCACACTGTTAAACTCAATCGGAATCGACAACAACTCTTCGTTTTCATCAGACGATCACTTGAATTGGAAGATGCCATAGAGTTGTTACAGCAAACCGGCTGAATTTTCAACAGTGCAGTCATGGGGATTTATAAAAAATGAAATTGACGGCCAGACGCACAGCTGCGTGACACTGTTTCCGCATAACAGCGAAACAAAGGCGCAAAACCAGACACCAGTGACGCCGCACTGCACTCGCATTGTGCGTCCGCCACAAGGATTCACTCCGACCGACTAACTCGTTCTTCCCTCTTCTTTTTTTGCCGAATAGAAACGGAACGCGAAGATGCAGTGCGGGATGGACACTGTCTTCTTCCTGGTGCTTTGTCTGGCCTCTCTGGCTGGCCGCGCCGCCGGGCAAATCTAAAAGGGATTAGGGATGTAAAAGGTGCAGTGACACTGTGTCTGGTCCCGGCCTAGCACGCCTTGCAGCGCACGGTGCAGCGCGCGTCAAAACTGTGACACTTTCCGACGCGCGCTGTCAGATCGAGGGAGATGCGTGGATGGAGAAAAGAGGTGAGTCTTCTTCCCTCCCCGCCCCGGTTCCCCGTCACGGCCCGGACGGGGTCGAACAACCACCTGCTGCAAGCACACTGTCACATGCCCGTGGATCGTCGCGAAGCGAAGCGAACTTTCAGTCCCGCGGGTGTGAGTTTCATCCTGTGTTTGCCAGACGGATGCATCCTTGCCGATCTAGCGGCACTCTTCGCAAATTTTGTAGAAGGTTGATTGCGGTGAGGGTGGTTTTATGTTATTTGGAACTTGCAAGTTTCACCTTGACGGCCGAGTCCAAGCATTCGTCACATAAACAGCTCCCTCGACCGAGTGGCCCGGTGTGGCCGGAACCACCCTTATGCCTTTGCCGCCGGGCTCGGCCAGGCTGTTTCGCCGCGATAATCGGCAAATGATTGCATTCCAGTTTGGGCTGGACGCGCCGATCGCCCCGTTAAGTGGCGTTCCCAGAACGGGCCAACGGGCCACCGCAGTCTAGTTCCACCTCTTTCCCCGCGACCCCTCTCCCTCGCACTCTCTCTCTCTCTCTCGCACTGCACCCACCTGTTGGGCAGGCGACTGTAACTCTGGGGAGAACTCGGTTCCGACTTTGCATTGTTTCGGAAATCATCCCAAATGGATATGAAAGGAGGGGACGCTACCCCGTCCCGCGGTGCGCGCCGTGCCCGCCTTGCCCTTGGGTGCGTCGCGCTGCGTCGCGCTGCGTAGCGCTGCGTCCCGGGGCGAGGGGAGGGGGGCCGCCCAAGGGTGCGGGAAGGGAGGGAGGGGGTTGTCCTGCGCGTGAAATCTGTGGGAACCGATATGTGATGTACGACTCGGCTGCGTCGCTTGCTCGCTTTCTTGCCCCGCACTGGCTAACCTGGTCACCTACACTGCAAAGCGTTGCAGAGTGGATGTGGTCCGGTGGCACAGACCCGTTCGAACGCTGTGCGTTAGCGTGCGCTGCGAGAGAGGGGGAAAGAGCTCACGTGTGTGTGTGTGTGTGTGTGTGTGTGTGTAAAAGTGTGTCCGATATGGTACCGATGATCCAGAGAAAGTAACGCCTTGGAATCCAGCTCTGTTTCTCTATCTCGGCCCTGGTCATGCATGTTCTGCTCCTGCCTGTCCACAGTTCGAGCTATCGAATGGGATCCCGAGGGTTAGTGTGGTCCCGTGGGGCCCAGCGCGCGTCTCCCCGGGTGCACCGCGAGGACACGCAGCGGGGGCTGGGGGGCGTGGCGGGGCGGTCCCGCGGCGCCCAGGCAGGGGTGCCAACCCATTATTCTATTAAACACAATTACCAACCTATTAAGACGTGCGTGGACGGGGCGGGGCGGCTCGTCATTGTCTGACGGACGTCGACGCGCCGAGTCGCACTTTGGCGCAGTCGTCATCGCTTTTGGGTGCGCAAAATCGAACAGCCTCCCGCGGCGCCTAGACAGACCGAAAAGGTGGCCGACGTGAACCCTTCTTCGCGGAGTGCGTTCACACGTCGGACAGCCACGCCTTCCGCTCAAAGAGCTAGACCCAAAGGGCTGTGGCTGTCACCCATTACCACGCGCCGTTCACCCGTCAGTGCCGTAACAAGGCGCACCTACAGCAGCCAAACTGCACCGGACTTCTCGCGAAAGAGTCGTATGGGAGCCAATCTGCGCGCTAAGAAGTGATCCCTCAGCAGAGTCTTCGACAGTACACCTGCCTGTGTGTTGTGTCGAAAGCGGCCCTGAATTGTAAGCCGTGAATACTGTGCCCGCTGGGTTGGACCTTCCGCTCCGTAATTTTTCCCTGCCATTGCCTCCCGCATTCGTCGAGGCGTCTCGAAGGGCGCTCTTTTTCTACACAACCGGTAGCGCCACCTAATCCGAGCCGCCCCGGCAGGACAGATAACATCGCAGTCACTCTCACTCACTCTCGCGACGAGAAGCGTCTTCCGCGTCGCTATCTGATCGCTTCCGCTACCTGAGCGCCCAGTGCAGCCCAGTCTTAGTCTAGCCCGGCCCAGAGTGGCGCGGCAGGTTTCTGCGGTCCTTGCTGCTCGTTCCTCGAGTTCGCGATCACACGCACCGCAGCGGGCTGCAGTGCCTTCTCCCTCGCGCGCTCTGTGGCACCTCCCAGGGGTGCGAGAGAGACAGCGAGGGACTTGGAATACCAGCCCGCTGCGTTCGCTGCTGGGAATGACCACTTGCGGTGTGGGCCCCGAGGCGACGCCGGGAAGGCAAGGCAACCGCCGTCCAGCCGGCCACCGCCACGGACACCGCCTCGGACACCGCCACCCCCGGCCGGCCCGGCGCTGCAGCGCGCTGCCCCGGGGCTGCTTGCGGTGCAGAGACATTTGCGGCAGCCTGCCCCACCGCAACGCAAGCAACGCAAGCAACGCAAGCAACGCGGCTGTCGGAAGGGTGGCTTTGAACGCCGGGGGAAGCAGCCGCCTGGCTTGCTGGTGTCAGACTGTCGAAAGGGCGTCGCGTACTTCCCTCTCCGCTTCATCTCTCTCCCTGGGGGCTTGAGCGGTGGGAGAAAGTCCGCAACAAATCCTATCCTCGCCGCTCACTTGTTTCGTTTTTGAAACAAGGTTCATGATGTAGACTGAAAAGTTACATGAAAAACAAAACGCACCGCGACCATATAGTCATAATACTCCTGGAAGACAAGACATGGTACACTGCAAGACATGAAATTTTGCATCTCTCCCCGTTGCTCTGGTTGCCGTTGCCCCGAGCCGGCGCGCCGCGCTGCGGCCTCGGTGTGGCCACGGCCACGCTGCGCAGCGCTGCGCGGTGAAATCGGACTGTCACCGCTGCGGTCCCATCTATAACGCGAACGTGATTTGTGGTTCCAAAACGCGGCCATTTCTCCCCAAAAGACGCGCGGCTCCGCCTCTGCTGCCCCGGGCTGGCCGTCCGAGGACACTGCGCAATTACAAGTGTGGGAATGCAAAGGGTTCATCCGCCAAGATTTATCGCCACACGCGCGTCGCGGCGCGTCGCGGCTGCATTGTCTTGCGGCGCGGTTTTCGCCTCGTCTCGAAGAAAAAAAGGAAAGGAACACGATTCGGGGGCAGATCGGAAGAAGGGGCCATGGAAAAAACATGTCGCGCTCGGCTTTCCGATGCCCTTCGGGCCCGAAGGACAGAAACTATTGAAGCGTTAACGAAATTAGGGTTAGCAGGATTCGAGTGCGTGTTGCCGTCCACGTCTCTGAATGGAAAAAGTCTTTTTTTTTACGGTGTCACTCCGGGCGACAGTGCCAGCTAGTATTTGCAGCAGAGCGGCCGTTCCAACCCTTTGACCATTCCTTCTCGGAATATTCATTACCTCTGTGCGCCACGGCACGGCAACGCCACTGCTACGCCACGCAAGTCATGCTTCGGAGGCGTGCGCCCAGAAGGCCTGTGAATGCGTCCACTTCCTTTGTGCCGTATCGGCGATCGCGAAAATGATGACGTCAGCCGATTCGGGATGAACTGGTTCGAAGGGGTTCGCTCGCTCGCTCCGAGCGACGGACACTTTTGTCACGCAAATGCTGCAGGACAGGGCGCTGTGCACAGCAGCATGCTGCTTCGCTGTGCGACTCGGACCTTGCAGTGGGCCGACTTGGGTCGCCGACTGGCTCGCCGACTGGCTCGCCGACTGGGTCGCCGACTTGGAGAATATTGACTGGAGACGGGAAAGTCATTCAAGGGACGTCGTGCCGCCCTTCTCTCTCTCTCTCTCTCTCTCTCTCTCTCTCTCTCTCTCTCTCTCTCTCTCTCTCTCTCTCTCTCTCTCTCTCACTCCGGCCGCGACTGCTTCAGGTGGGAAAAGAGCGCCAGCCGCTGCGAGAAACCCGTGAGCGCGGAGCAGTGCTCCGACGAGTTAGCTCAAAATCCTGCTTACACTGTGGTAGGTACTATCTTGCGGGTGGTTCTGGTTCGCGTGCCGGGCCGTCGGGCCGTTGGCATCGCTTTGGAACGGGCCGCCGCACACCGAGCCTAACCGAGGGCCTCGATGGCCACACGCCTCGCACCCTGCCATGCAGGGCTCTGCAAGCCGGCCCCGCTGATCCGCGTGAAAACATAAATATACCCGGCGACATGGCGGCGCTGCGAGACAGGACAAAGATGCGCAAGATGCGCTAGGCCGCAAGGCCGCAGCCATTATTTCGCATTTAAAAGTAAAACCGGCCTCGTGTCGCATTGTGGTGCGTTGTGGCGCGGTGGCGCGTCCGCGAGGAGCAGTGTGTCATAATGTAGTGACGCGGCGGCATTGTCGCGCCGAAAATCTCACTCGCTTTTCCCTCTTTGCCGTCTTTTCGCAGCTGCGAAGAATTCGGCACGGCCGGGGCGCGGGAGGAGTGGCGTCGCCGTCGCGAAATCGCGGTGTCTTTTTGCCGCAAAAAAGGAGGAGGAGGTGAGAGGAGGAGGAGGAGGAGGAGGAGGAGGAGGGAGGGGGAGGGGGAGGAGGAGGATATGGCGCGCCCGCCCGCATTCAGACATTCAGACCGCATCGTGTGGCTCGGAAATGTGACAACTCTACATCTACAGACGCTAACAGACACGGGCGGCTGTCTTCTGTTTTGCTATACGAACGAGCTCCAGGTGTGGGCCAGGGCCGTTGACACCGGATTACAGATGAGTCAGTTGACTATTATTCCTATTCCTATTGCTAATTTTAGTTATAACGTCAAATAATGTAACATTCAACATGGATCCGCGTTCTTGGACACACAAAAATTGTGTCGATGGTTGAAAAGCCCCCAGAGAAGTGGGAATAGCCCTGTGAAGCCCACCCTATGCGTGCTCCTTTCCTCGACAATTTATTGATATTTTTTACCCGTCTAGAAAGCAGCTAGCATGCGACAGACTTCAAGGAGTCTCCGGCGGGGTAGTACACGACATGCCACTCTTCTACGCGACATTATTTTTTTCCACCTCTCGTTTCGCTCAAATAAACGCGATATTTATTTGGGGAAGGCCACGGGGCATAAAAATGCTGTTCGAATCGCACAGTTACGTGCGCTCCATGGAGCAGAGTGAGCGATCGTGGAGCCATTTTTTCCGGTCGTTCCTCAACCTCACATCACGCCGCGCATCGCGCCACGCATCACGCCCCCGGCGGTCGCCTCGCTCCATTTGCCTTTCCGTGACATTGCGCGCGTTTCCGGGGCGCGGCCACCTTCGCGTCGCCAAGGTGCCTGATTCAGAAGAGACGTTCTGTCTCTCTCGCACCCCGCGGACCACCCCGTGAGTGGGAGAGAGACAGAGCGACGAAACAGTTCTGCGAACCAAAGCCACTGTTCCAAAGTCGCCGTTAAGACGGCCATTAAGGCCGTTAACGCGGTCGTAAACCAGGAGGGCGCGATCGGCGAAGTCGGCTAGCCATATCGGCTGCGATATCGGTTTCGATTTCACCGTGATGAAGACATTAGGGTGGGCAATGTTGAACTGGATACCCCGTGAGATCCTACACTGTCTGGCTAGGTCGAAAATCCCGTGTAATGAGTGGGGGAAGTGCTTTCAAAATGATCGAACTGACCGGCCGGCCGGCCACGGCGCGTCTCTTCAACGCACGGGCACTGCACGCATGCCTGCGCACGAGCAGCGTCGCACAAAAGCACCGCGAGTCGACTTTCCCGGAGTATTCAAATCACTCTCCGAGAGGCAAGAGTGTTTACTTGAGAACATAATACTTGGCCATTGAGACGGGATTAAAATGCAAAGTGGCCGTTTAGAGTGACCCGATACGTACGGGCCGGGCGCCTGGGCGCGTCTCTGGGCCGCTCGGACAGTGGACACTCGATACGATAAACAAGGGTCAAGGCGGCCGGGGCGCGGTGTCCGACGGTGTGGTGTCCGACGGTGCGGTGCCCCCCGCGTCCCGCGACGTCGCCGCCGAGGCTTCGGCCGGGCGCAGGTAGGGTGGCACGGCGGCGGTCAGCGAGCAGGAAGTTCCCGCGAGGGCCGAAGGGTGCCGAGGGTGGCCAGGGCTCCCCGCCGCGCGCCGGCTCCCCCAGCACCCCCTGCACCCCTTGCTGGACGTGCCGGACTCCCCGTGGACCAGGCGGCGCGGCTACTGAGGCGGCCACTGAGGCGCCCCGAGATCAACTCCTCCCTGATTGACCGCCAGATGGCTCCCCCGGCCGCGGCTTTGTCTTCGCGGAGAGTTCTTCGCCTTCGGCCGGCCCGGCCTCGGCCAATGAATGCTCTCGATTCGGCCGGGACGCGCAATACCGGCGTGACGGTGCGAAAGGGATGGCGGTAGGGTTCGCCCAACTTTTGTCCGGTCAATTATTGCAACAAGGTTCCGGTAATGAGGGAGACGGATGCTGTCTTCGCCACGGCCCCGCCACGGCCAGTGCGTGGGAACGGCCTGACAAGGCAGCCCGATTCAGGCGCCTCCCTGCGCTGGACAAACTGCTGGAGTGGAAATGGAACCAATTCGAAAGTTTCCTCGGCCGAGCGACCGCAACCCAAAAGACGGTTTCGGTTTATTCGGTTCCGGTTGCACTCCCACTTCCCTATTCTCATGTATCGGCCGGCGGAAGCCCACACCGCTTGGCGACGTCGAACGGCGCTGAAAGCGAGCAGCGTCGCAGCGTCGCGCCACAATTCAAACCTTAGAAGCGGCCGACCGCGACGACGGGGTGGCCGCGTCCGAAGGAGGACAATTCGCAGTGTGGGGCCTGAGACAATGAAGGAGCACACTCGAACGCGCCCCTACCTGTCCGCTCCCAAAACACCCAAGCCGTAAGCAGGTCGCGATTTACGACGCGACCCCCAGCCTGTCCTCCGGGATGTCCTCCGGGATGTCCTCCAGGACCCCGCGAGGGCCGCGGCGGCGTCCTCCTCGGCGGTCTTTCCTCTCGCGAGTCCTTTGTCGACGTGCGCGCCGATGGCCGCAAAACGGCCTCCAGGGCGACGAGAATATTCCCTCAAACGGAACTCGACGTTCAGGAATTGTTGTTTGAAAGAAGCACATTGCGTTGTGACAAATTTCGGTAATGGTACTCGATGAAAGTTGTTACTTCTCTCGCAGTTTTTTTGGCCAGTCCACGAAAGTGCGTCAAAAATGCAAACGAGCGTAAATCCGTTTCTGTTTTGATGAAGCACGCTGGAGGAACCTGGCTAGAGCCCACAGAGACACTCAGGTGTGAGAAAGCTTCGTCGAACCGCAGCCGTGCTATTCGCTGGACCGCGACAGTCCCGCCGGTCCCGACGAGAGTCTGCGCCTAAGTTGCTGTACCGCGGTGTGCCAGCGTGCCAACGCCAGCCCGTGGCGGCTTGAGAGACCGCCCCGGTCGAGGCGAAGATGCGCTTCGGCGTCGTCGTCCGAGACAACAGTGCGAATAAAGAGTGTGCGAAATGCCTGGGGGGTCGCCGGGTCGTCGGCCAAGAGTTACGGCCCGGACACAATGACACGGCCTCCAATACGCCGTCATCGATTTAATAAGAGAGAGAGGAGCGAGCGTGCCGGCCCATCGATTTCACCCTTTAGGGTGATGACACTAAGTGCCGCCGGGCCGCGACTTGCAGTGCAGTGCCAGCGCCGCGGCACGCCGTCTGGCCCGTCGGGGTTGGCTAATAGAGCGAGCAAAAGGGTAAACACGAGAGAGAGGCTCATCCCCGCCGTTCCTTTCTTCCCGTTTTTTGCACCTTCCAGTCTTGTCACCTCTCTCGGGCGCGCAAAAGGGCCCTCATGGTATACGAGTCGCGAATCCGCGTTAGAAAGGTCGTCGCGATCGCGTAGAAAAATAAAGTGTCGGGAAGGATGTGACTTGACAAGCCGGACTGGGACCTGCAGTTGGCAACGGTCTCCTCCGTAAGAGCATTAACAATTTTTTGCGGCTTTATGTCAATCAAGACGACTGCTGGCCAATTTCTCCAAAATAATATTTCTATGACTGTTAATGTAATTAAACATTTTTTTTGTAAAATTTTTATTACAATTTAACAGAAAAATGTATATAGATTGAAAGAAATAAATTCAACACGATAAAGAAAATTTCTGCGAAAGAGGGCGAAAACTACCAAATTTGGCCTGGATCGGGTGTGGATTTTGTTTTCAGTGAGGAGAAGTTCCAATTACGATCAAAATAATGCTCACAGCCGAACAGTGCTCGCGAACAGACGGCTGCGAGATTGTGCAAGTCGGTGGGGCCGCGCGAGCACGGCTGAGCAAGGCTGAGTCAGGCTGAGCGAGGCGGTGCGTTGGCCAACCCTCGCCGCGCGCCCTGTCAATACTCTGCCGATTATTCCGCCTCATAATTTGATAACAACCCCTTTAACCTGTCACTGAGTTCGCGCCGTGTCCTCGCGTGGAGAGGGAGAGGGGGGGACAGGGTCTCGATGTCCTCACGGGGCACTAAGTTACCGTTGCCGTGCCTCTGCGAAAGCGGCTCGCACTGTCGCCTGGCGTTGCCGACTTACCAACCATTCAATGTCAAAGTTTTCCATCAGCCACAAACCAAATATGGCCGGATTTTTTAATTGGGTCTCTGTGCGATTGGCACGAGTTACTCTCACAAAACCCGCAGAGCCTTGGCAGGTTAGAAAAGGTCAAAGTTTAGGCGCGAGAGGATTGAGTGTCATTGCGGCACATTTCCACCAATTTCAGACTCCACCTCGCACTTTGCCTTCGGCCTCTGTGGAAACTTTACGATTTTTTGCTTGCAGAAACAGCCGTCCATCTTCTGGGTGCAGGAGTTCGGCCTGGCCGGGGTGGCGAGGCAGGCGAAGCAGGCGAAGGCTGCGCGCCAGGGGCAGCAGTGGGGCGCATGGGAGGAGACGCAGCCAGCGTCCACGTCCAGGCCGGTGCCGCCCCGCGCGGCCGAGGCCAAGGCCGAGGCCAAGGCCACCACGACCCGGCAGCGCGTCCTCGGCATCCTCAGGGACTTCGTGGACAACGCCTACATCTCCGGGGTGTCCCTGGCCGGCAGGGCGGACATCCCGCTGTGGGACAGGTCGGGGCCGGCTTTGGAGTTTTCCTCGTAGCCACATGAAAAAGGACTCGAAAGGTGTCTGTTTCAGGCTGTTTTGGGTGTCCGTCGTGCTGGTGGCGCTCGGCCTGGTGATCCGGGAGTTCCCCGTGACCTACAGGCGGCTCTACGAGCACCCCTCCACCGTGGAGGTGCTGAGCACGTCCCTGGAGCTGCATACCTTCCCCTTCCCCGCCGTCGTCGTCTGCCCCCAGATGAAGATCCGCAAGCGGGCGGCCATCGAGTACATCATGAGGTAGGCGTGCGCACACAGTGGACCAGAAGACCGGCGGAGGCGGCCAAAATTCTAGACGCGTTTTGAGCTCCAGAGTCGCAAAATGGGACTCGGACGTGTGATCCCACCAATGGTTTCCTCGTTCGGAGAGCAATTCGTTGGTGGGGTGGGATCACACGCTCGGTTCGAGTCCTATCTAGCGACTCGAGCTCAAAGCGCGTCTAGAATTTTGGCTTCGATCACCGGCCTTCTGGCCCACTGTGGAGAGTGTTCGCGGACGACGCAGGGCCAACAGGCTGCAGCGCCCCAACGAGACGCTGCTGCTGCCGGCGCTGCGGATGCTGCAGAACTACCGCCTGCCCTACTGGCTGGACAGGGGCGCCCCCGACATCGACCGCAGCATACTGCGGATGTTCGACGCCATCGACCTGCGCGACTTCATGGACCACGTCAGTACTCTTCAGGGAGCTCCCTCTGTCTAGAGCGAGCGAGCGACGAAAGCCTTTTTCGCAACGCGCAGGTGGCCCTCGACTGCAAGTCCATCTTCGCCGCCTGCTTGTGGTCCGGCACCTTCGTGGACTGCTGCAGCATCTTCACGCCCACCATGTCGAACGCGGGGGTCTGCTACGCCTTCAACTCGTACACCACCCGCGACTCCCGGAGCAACTGGTGAGCCAGCGACTGCAGCGACGCCAGCAAAGTCACGGCATGTTCCGGCATGTTTCGGCCGCACCAAGCCGTTGGAAGGGCAGAGCTCGGCAGAGCTACAACGAGACCAAACCGGAACACTCGTTTTTGTTTCTTAATACACTGATTGTTCGGCCCGGTGCTGAAGACCTATTCCGAGAGTCGTTTTCGTCGCTCTGCCTCTCTCGCACCTACACGGGACGGCCCATGAGCGCGAGAGAGACGGAGCGACGAAAACGACTCTGGTCTGGACGCGGCCCCTGATTGCTCCTCAGCCCGCTGATACATCCGAACGAGCGGCCCCTGGAGAGCGGCGCCAGCATCTGGTACTTCCACCGGCCCAACAAGATCGGCTGCGTGCTGGTCAGGAGCAGCGGCACGGCCAGCGGCTCCGGCCTGGAGGTGAGTCCGGCTCGGTCGGGTCGAAGAAAGGAATAGATTGTCTCTCAAGAGGCACAAGAGCACGAGGGTGCTCCGTAAGCCGCCTGGAAGGTGAAAGGTTGAGAAGATTTTTGCACCCAAAGATTCAAAATAAGTTACTGTGTCGACAGTTCCTTCTGCTCCAATCGGACCCGCTGGACAGCGTGGCCCCGCCGGGCAAAAGCTTGGGGTACGAGATATCCGTGCAGGCCGCCAACGAGAACGCCGACATGGACAAGGGCGTGTCGCTGAGCGGCAATCCGGGCACCGTCACGGCCGTCAAGGTGACGTACTCCGAGACCACGGCGGACCCCTGGATGGCGGGCCTGCCGCCGGAGCAGCGGCGCTGCCTGTTCGAGGACGAGAAGCCCAAGGAGCTGTTCGACCACATCGCCACCGCCTGGTACACCCAGGAGACGTGCATGTTCGCCTGCAGGCTGGACTTCCTCGTGCGTCACTGCGGCTGCTACCCCTTCTTGATCACGAAGAAGGGTGAGCTGCGAGCCAAGCACCGGCTGCAGCGAATGTTCGCCTGTATTTCTTATCTATTTAACCCTTCTTGTACCGGACCTTTCAGACGAACAGTGCTCGCTTGAACAGTACAAGTGCCTCATAGACTTGAACGGTGAGTCGAATTCGCCCCCGACTCTGCGTCGTCGGCGCGGCACTCACGCACTGCTTTCCGCCCAGAGCGCCTGTTCTGGGTGCGCCTGCCCGAGGAGATCGGCACCACGCCCGAGGAGCGCAACCACAGCCTGTGGCCGGACTGCCGGGCCTGCCTGTCCATGTGCTCGCTGTCCATCTACGAGGCCGAGTACCTCACGGACCGGTCGCCCAACCTCTTCACCGCCGCCTCGGCCGGCTTCGTCAACGTGTTCTACCGCGACCTGCACAGCGCCATCAAGTACTCGGAGCGCCGCGACAAGGAGCCGTTCAAGGCCATCAGTGCGTATCAGCGGGTTCGGTTCTAGTCCTGTTTGGCGACTCTCTAGAAATGCGTCTAGAGTTTTGGCCGCCGGCGCCGGTCGTCTGTCCCACTGTGCGGTGGGGCCCCGCTTTAGCTGGCTTCGCCCCGCTCCGGGTAGGCCGTCCCGCCGCCAGGGCTGCACGCCGGGACGGCCTACCCGCCTCCGCCAAGGGGCCATGGCGCGGGCCACTGTAGTCGAACTGCAAGCGGCTCGCAGACAAGCACACAGAGAGGCACACTGGTTGGCGCGTGTGTTGCAGTGACGTACACCGCCAGCATGAACTTGCTGCTGGGCGTGAGCCTCATGAGCGTGGTGCAGCTCGTCATGTACACGGTGGAGGTGGCGCTGGCGCTGTCCCGGCCGCTGTGGACGCGCCTCGTGGCGTGGCGGCGGCGCTGGTGGAGGCCGCCGACGCCTCCCCCGCCGAGGACGTCGTCGAGGACGTCGCCGAGGACGTCGCCGAGGTCACCGAGGATATCGTCAAGGACATCACGGAGGACGTCACCGAGGACGTCACCGAGGACGTCGTCGAGGACGTCGTCGCGTACCTCCCCCCTGCCGCCGGTCCTTCCCTTCGTGCTGTAGCATGCTCTGCTGGCAGACAGCGCGCCATCCGCGCCATGCGACTCCAGCACGGAAGCAACTACTCTGCATTCCGGCGAATCGTGGATCGAAGGATGATAACTGTTTGGCCCTCAAAGCAATGGCAAGTTTTATTTACAAATAACGGAATCGCTTTGATTATTCAACTTCAACGGCCGAGTCAGTCGGCACCGAATCGCTTCATTTTCCCGCGCGCGGGGCGGCCCGCGGTGTTTACGACTTTTCCTTTCCGAAAACTGTCACCGCGACGTCGCCGCCATAAACATGCTTGCATGCCAAACAGCCAAACGCGAGGAAAGGCGACAATATCGAACCGCGAGAGTGTTTCGACCTCTGACCCCGCGGCGACTCCATCGACTCCCAGGAGTGCCTCGTCCTGGTCGGAAGGGCCAGCCCTGGGCCAGCCGGCCGCCCCGACAGCCCCGACGAGTGATGAATGCGTCGTCAATCACCTGCACTTCCCCATCGCCGTGCGTCGCCGTGCGTCGCCGTGTGCATACAGTGCAGTGCGCCACCGCGCCACGGATTCCCTTCGCATGCGGGCCGTGCTGCCCGCTGCCGCCGCCACTGCCGCCACTGCCGCCAATGCATAATTTGTCCCGATCGACCATTTTCCCGCCAAAAACTGGCGGCGGTGATCCATCGCCCGTTTCGTGAAGCGGCTTGCGACACATGTCCGCCGCGGCCGCTCGCACATGCATCCGGGTCGTCGTATCCAGCGCTCACGGCCTCTTTGGAACCCGAAAGACGGAGCCTAATTTGACTTTACTTTTTAATCAGGGGTTGACTGGCAGTAAGCCCTGCGAAGGCCCTAAACGGCATCTCAACTTGACTCGCGTTGTCGGTGGATGGTGAAGAGAAAATGGAGGTCGATGCTCATTACACGACAACGGCGGGGAGTCGAACCCGAGACAGAGAGGTGAGCCCCCGACAGCTGGCGGCCGGCGTCTTATCCAAATGAGCCACCGATTTCCAACGTCGGGCATCTGCCTCTCAAACCTGTGAACCTGTGACTACCGCGCGGGGCACACTAACCACCTTCGTCCAGCACCCACTCAGCGAGTCCCAAGTCGTAATGCTTTTTCTGCAAAAAAAATTGTTAAAATACTGAAAGCTGAACGGATGCATCCCCTTGCGTGAGATGCGCTTGGATCGCGTGGAACCGTTCGGCCGATATCGATGAACCTCAGACAATGATGGCCGGGAGGGCCATTCATTTTCCATCCAAAGAGAATGGGGCGGCTAATACCTTGCCCGGCCGCCTGGCTGTGCCTGGCTCGCCCTCCTCGGCCTCGAGACTCATTCCGAGAGTCGTCGCTCTGTCTCTCTCGCACTCGGAAGCGCCCCTTATGGGTGCGAGAGAGACAGCGATGAAAAGGTGCATAGCTGCTGGGGCTGCTCAAAGCCAACCCCCCGGCGCGCGGGGTATCGCCGCGGGGCTACCGGAACACGCGGGGCGGCGCGCGGCGGTCCGCTCCGCGGCCGTAAACATGCCAGCAAAGGAGAAAGGATGTGATCCCGGCTGTGCTGGCCGTCCTGGCCGTCCTGGCGCCCCCCGATGCATCGACAGTCGAACATCATTAAGAGGATATGGTACACCTCCCCAGAAGCGGCATTTCCAGGGACGCGCAGGGACCTCTTTCTAACGCCGTCCTAGCCACACCGTTCGAGGTATCGATATGGAACTTGGCACACGGGCTCAGAAGGGATCAATCTCAATGACGGTGCGTTCAAAAAATTTTTTGAACGCCTAAGTTAGGCCCCAGGGCAGTTCAGTTCTGGTCCAACTTTCGTTCACAACACATCCTGAGAAAATGGGAATATCGAAAAAAGGGCGATGGTACGTTCTAGATTGACATTTACTCTTTCCGGAGATGTTATCCCCTTTCCTGTGCGTTCAAAATTAGAGGTCAAAACCCGGTAGACCGCAGACCTCTGCACGGCGACTTTCGGCGATTCCGGAGCCGGTCAAAGAGAGGAAGTGCAATGTAACTGTCGACGAGCTGTACCGGCCCCAGACCCCGCACATGTTGTCGCCGACTTTGTTTCACTGAATAGGGACTGCCTGGGCACAGCCTGGCCCGCCACTCTCGCCCAAGGATCGGCACCGTGACAGGTCAATTTATGGCCCCGTGCCTAAATAGTTAAATTTTTCAGCGGTTCATTTTGGAGTTGTGAAACTTGCTCAGATGGATTCAACGGGCCATTGCGGTGTCAGGCGAATAAAGATTCAAGTTCTTGCGACTATTTTGACCTAGGCTGTCCCGAACATAATCAAGTCCGGTGGCGGGGCTAGTACTGGAGAGTTAAGGTCAAAATGGTCGTAGAACTTTATTTTTGAGTTGCCTGAAACCACAATCGTGCGCTGGACCCCATTCGCCAAATCCTAAAACTCTAAAATAATCCGTTCAAAAATTTAACTGCCGGGGTCTGGGGCCCATAAATCGGCCTGTCACGCTGCCGACCCTTCGACTCATCGGCTCCGGCGCGTGAATGAGGCGGGGGCGGGGGGCCGGCAGGGGGCCCGGCGCAGAGACAAAGCAGAGGGCTGCATGCAGGCAGCCAGGAGGGGCAGGGGCGGGGGCAGGCGGGGGTCAGCATAGCCCGTCTACGACAGTGCCTTTTCAAAACTCTGCGAGATGACAAAAATCATCGTGCAGAGGTCTGCGGTCTACCGGGTTTTGGCCTCTAATTTTAGTCGCACAGGAACGGGGATATCATCACTGGAAAGAGCAAATGTCAATCTAGAACGTACCATCGCCCTTTTTTCGATATTCCCATTTTCTCAGGATGTGTTGTGAACGAAAGTTGGACCAGAACTGAACTGCCCTGGGGCCTAACTTAGGCGTTCAAAAAATTTTTTGAACGCACCGTCATTGAGATTGATCCCTTCTGAGCCCGTGTGCCAAGTTCCATATCGATACCTCGAACGGTGTGGCTAGGACGGCGTTAGAAAGAGGTCCCTGCGCGTCCCTGGAAATGCCGCTTCTGGGGAGGTGTACCATATCCTCTTAACTCCGCCGGGCCGTGGCTGGCCGTGGTAGCCGCGGTCTGTCTGGTCCCCGGCGTCCTGGCCGTCGCCGCCAAGGAGGCCGTCTTTGTCTCGCCCATTGTCCGCGGCCAATACTCCCGGTCCAATTCCCTTTATCCGGAATGGGCCCAATGACTGAGCCAATCGGGCGAGCGGGCCGGGCCGGGCCGGGCCGGGCCGTGGCGAGCCCAGCCTAATCCCTTGAAGCGTTGCCCAAATCCGCGGACGGACACGGACGCTGCCGACTTGTGCGGACTTCCTTCCTTCCTGCCGGGTCCGTCTCCCTCGCACCCGTGCGGGACGCACCGTGGGCGCGAGAGAGACGGAGAGACGCAGCGTGTCGCCGTAAAGTACGACGTCTCCATTGAATGGCGATGGGCGTCGCAGCGTCGCCGCGAGGGGGTCTTGGTCTTGACGGACGCGATGGCACGCCGCTGTGTGCGCAGTAAATTAGGAGTCTCTATCAAGCACCCAAATCCGACACTTTTTGGGGACGTTTTGCCCCTTTTTTTTAGTTTTGATTGTGTTTTGATTTGAGGAAGTGTCACTTTATACACTGTAATTCGCGTACGAAGAGGCGTCTGCGGTTGGTGGTGTTTTTTTAGGTGCCTCATTGTGATTCATTTGGATTCATCTGACATTTGGCCGCGCATGCCATCAGGGTTTTCCCCCATTTTATGACATTTGCTGTCACGTCAGGAAGAGGCAGAACCACCCAATTGTTTTACCCATGGGGCGGTGCTTTCTTTCGTCGGAAACCATCCCTTACTCGGGTCTCGATTTGGCCGATACTGAAACGTGACGCAGGCCGAAGCTGCGCGCCAGCAGCCATAACGATAAATTTGCATTCACCGCGCCTGCTGGCGAGAGAAGCGCGAATCGGGTGCACTGCGGCACTGCAAGACTTTCCCGGCTAAATCCACGCGCGGCTCGTATTTTTGGCGCCCGGCTGCTGGCACGCCTGCTGCTGGCGGCCCAAACCCAAAACGGCAGCCGTGACCAACGTAACGCGACTTCCTTGAGCAGGAAACGTCCGCGAGGGACACTTTATGAAGCGCAGCCAATGCCTCTGCCGCGGTTCAGTCGCACTGCCGCACGCACCGCGCGGGGCGGGGCGGGGCGGGGTGCCAATCACGGAATCACACAAGGCGGTGATGCAAATCAAGCCCGCGGTCGCAATGGCCCAGCGATCCGCTCTGCTCCAGCGGGGATGCGCTCCGAGAGTGGAACGCGTGGATGTTTACGACCCCGGCCCGCCGTGGCGGCCGTGGCGGTCGGAAGGGTACAAGGCACACACGCTGAGCGCGCTGAGCGTTCGGCCGAGAGGAAGTCGGGTGATCCTTTCAATCGCTGACCAGCCGCCTTGTATGACGACGAGTGCGGAGTGGAAGGAAGTGGGGCCGTCGGGGATTGGAGCCCCGCAGCGGCCCGAAGGGGGACCGCATTGATGGCTCACGTTACGTTTGTTGGTTTACTTTTCATGCATCGGATCATTTATTGATCTGCGTGATCGCGTCCATTGGTTCACTGAGCTAATGGTGGCTGACTGGCCCTCGTCCAGGCCAAGGTCCAGGTCAAGGTCCAGGCGCTGAACTTTATCAGGGGTTTGCTTGGTCCACTGCAGTACCACTGCACGGCAGAAACGGTTCCTGATTTTCCGAGGAACTACGTGGAAATCGCTCATGTCTTTCTTATAGGCTACCTGGGAAAACCCGGAACCGTTTTCGCCGAGTGGTTCAAGGTTCAAGACTGGGGGTAGCGCGTTAGGTGGGACTAACTTGCCCCTCACTCCGAGACCCCGTCGATGAGCACGTCACGGCCTGGGTCGGCAACCAACACAGCTTGCTAACGTGTAATATTGAACTGTATGTGCGCGTCGAGAGAGGGACGCCACGACGTACTTTCCACCAGGGTTTGTGCAAGCGACCCTGATTTACATACTGTACTGCCACGAATGACTCGGAAAGGCTCAAGGCTCCCACAATGACCGGATGATTCCTTCCCGGAGTCGACGTATTCATTCTAACCGCCGCCAAGACCGACATCTGCGCCGCCACGCCGAGCCGAGAGGGCCCCGAGCCTGCCCCCTGGCCCCTGGCCGTGGCGGGGCGGCCCTGGCCTGGCGGCCCCCGGGGGAGGAAGGAGTGCAACAATCGCTTCCACTCTGACGCCCTGCCTGCTTCGGCTCCGCCGGCCTGTAGACAGACTGAGAGTCGTTTTCGTCGCTCTATCTTCCTCACACTCATAGGGCCCTCCGTACAGGTGCGATGGAGACAGAGCGGCGAGAACGACTCTCGGAGTCAGTCTGCTGCATGGCCGCCTCGAGGACGTTCGCCGCGGGGGTGCGCGCCCTGCCGCGCCCTGCCGCGCCCTGCAGCCGCACGCGTCATCGCCGAGGTCGTCAATGCCCTTCTCCTGATGGAGGCATTCTTCGCCGGGACGCAACGCCACGCACTGCCACATTTTTCACGCGCCGCCCCGCTTTTCGGGAGCGGTGTCATCGCGATCAAGAGGCCTGCCGTCCGGCCGGGGCGGGCGGGGCGGGCAGGTGGTGGGCCACGCCGCCACGCCGCGGCCAGGCTGGTCGGCTGGTCCAGGACGCGGACGGCACGTCATCAGTCACTTTGGCGGTGGGCGCGCGGCGCGGCCGGTCGGCCACTTACGCAGCCTGATTTGGCATTTTCCACGCTCCGCCGGCCTTGCCTTGCCTGTACCGGCCCTGCCCTGCTGCCGGCCCAGCGCTCCGCCGGGCGGTGTCGCCGCGTCACCGTTTCCATTTTCGCAACGAATAATGACTCTGGACCGGGATTACGTACACTTGAACCACCGCATCCCCGGAACGCATCGACAAAATTCGGAGCGATGTCGAGTACGCTGATCGGCCGTCCGCAAGGGGTGGGCGATGGCGGCCGAGAGACGCCAGCGCGCCAACGGGGGCGTCGCCCCCTCCCCCCTCTAAGCCGCCTCAAAGAACAAGCAACAAATTGCTTTTTGCCCCTGTAAGTAGGCAACTCTTGCTACACCCCCCTCCCTTCCCCCGTCTGGATGCGCACAACGTGGTGGCCATCATTAAGCACAGCACTGTTCGAAAATCAGCAGCCTTTGAGGGGATTCGTTCCCGGGCCGTCGAAGCATCGTCGGGAGCCCTTTCACTTGCCCGCCACGCCCTCCGAGTTGGAGGGGCTGCCGCTATAGCTGCCGCTGTCGACCAGGCGGAGCGGAGCAGGCGGCAGCGCGGCAGCAGGCCGTCGGTGCGAGTAACAGCCCGCCATGCGCCATGCGTGGTGGTGGCACAATCCATGTTGCGCAACGTGAATGTGAATGTGTCGTAAAGTTTGGTGTTGTTGTCGCCGCGTCGCCGCGTTCCGCCCAGCTGACTCCACAAGTAGTGCGGGGCCGAGGCGGGCGGGCCTACTACCCTTGCACCCACTCGCAGCACCCTCTGACTGCACACACACACACACACACACACACACACGGCGCGTTCATTTACGCCTGAGAGGCATCTTTGTGTCAATGGGAGTCGTTGGCACAGTCGACGGAGGCGTGTCGCGAATTCGTGTGTGTGAGTGTGTCTGTCTGTTTGGGCACGCCGACAAAAGGCGACGGAGGTAACAACAACGTGTGTGTCTCATCATTTCGATATGATTTCCGCTAAGATGCTACTAGCCGAGTCGTAAAAACGTCGCTGTCCAGAAGAGCGCCATTCAGAAGGCGAGTCCGACAGAGGCCCCTCCACTCCACAACACGCTGCGCTGCCCGCCGCACGCGTGGCGCGGCCCTTGTGTCTGGATGCAGATGTAGAGCAAGCATTCGCCGGGGCGACGTGAAGGCACTATTTTCCATTTTATGTTGTCTCTTCATATTTTTTTCCGTCGGCGTTGGCGCGCGTTGGCGTTGTTTGGGCCGCAGACTCCGCAGACGTTGTGCAGTCGTCGCCCCATACAGTCACGCGCACAGAGGGCGGATCAGCTGCGGGGCCAGGCGGCCAGGCCTCGGGCCAGGCGGAGCGGGGAGGCCGCAAATTTGCACTCGTTTCAAGACGAGCACAAAAACGCACACAACAAACTGTGACGCGGCGCGGGAAGACGGTGCGAATGCCCGCAGAGCCTGCAGTGCCTGCAGTGGCACCCACAATGGGACTTTTCTCCTCGGCTGCCCGCGGCCATTTGCTCCAATTCGCTAATTCGGGCCTTTGTTGGCGGGAAAGCGCGCAATCGGCACAGCGCTGCGGCAGCGGGGGCACGCAGCGGCCGAGGCAACAAAGCCATGCGAGGCTCTGCAGCGCTGCTGCAAGGCCTCGGCCACGGCCCTCGTGGTCGTGGTGCGCATGACCTCCACGGACCGCACCACGGACCGGCCGAGCCGAGCACCTGGGCCGGCCGGCCACCCTGGGCCACCCCAGTGACCCCGCCAGCATGCTGCAAGCCCACGCAGTCCTCCAAGCTGGCTGCTGTCCAGGGCCAAAGTCAACAGTGAAGCAGAAGGCCCGCCGAGGCCTAAAAAGCGCGTGAGCGCACGTGCTGGAAGAGGACGGATTGAAGTGGTGTTGCGAAGCTTCTTGAACATTAAAGTGTTTACTTTTTTGTGGCCCCCAAGCCCAACAAACAACAACCCTTCCCAGATTGTTGGAGACAAAACTGCCATGCATTGCCCTACCACTGGGAAAGTAAGGCACTCTGGAGATACCCCGCGCCACCCCGCGCACGGATGCGTCGCAGGGAGTATCGTCGAGATGAGGCAGTCGGCCTCAACCCTGCTTTCCGACAGCGCTGTTGTTTCGTCGCTGCGTTCGTGCCTCTGCACATTGGCACACCTGCGGGCAATATTTTTAACGGTGCAGCGCATTGTCGCAGGGCCCCGCGCCGCCCCGGGCTGCCCTCCAGTGCGACAGGGTCTCCTTCTTTGCGTTGCGCGTGCCCGGGCGCGCCCAGGCGTCCAGGTGCGACTCGGGGGGCCTCCCCTTACTCCCTCCTCCTCTGGCCTCGCCCCTATCCTCGCAGTACATCTCTCCCCATCCTTCTACCTTGGTATCTATCCAAGTATTTTTTCCTCGATACTTTTTTTTCTGAAATCCACGTGCCGGTTCATTCATTTGGTAATTCTTGCGTGCGTCCATTTTTGAACGGGTGCGCCAGGAAACCGTTGGCGCGGGTGGACCTACAAAAACCGCCCTTGCTCCAGCCGCAGCCATGCCCAGCTTTTGGCCAAGACTTTGAGGCCCCGGCAGTGATACGCGTCCGCCCATTCATTACGACCCATTCCTCTTTGATTCCTCTGCCGCCATAACTCCTCCTGCGATCCTCGGACGGGACAGCCTACACCTCCACGCTCCCGCGCTCCTACGCGCTCCGCCCGCGTATTCAAATAGTTTATGTGGGTCATGTTTATAGTGGCGGCACGGTCTGGCCAGTCCAGCGGCCGGCGGCCCGGCCGGACAGATGTCCCCGTTTGACGGCCCGGCCGTGTCGCGTCGCTGGTGTCGCTGGCCGCGGCAAACGATATGCATCCGAGGCCGTAAACTACGGCCAAGGAGCGGCAGACTCAATCCGAGAGTCTCCGTCTCTCTCGCACCTATACCGGTCGGCCTGTCAGTGCGAGAGAGACGATGACGACTCCGGGAATCAGTCTGCTGTCGCGTGTCCCCAAGAATGCAAAGAAGGGCCAAAAGGCGGCGGCGCGTGCTTTACGACTTGTCGTGCCGCGCGTGCCGAGGCGGACTGCCGAAGTGTCGTCGCGTCACTCTACTCCGTGGGGCGTCTGGTGGGCGTGCGAGAGAGACGGCGCGACGAGACGCAGCGGCTCCACATCGCGCGGCAGCTCGGCGCAGCGGCCTCAGCCTGCAGCGGGCCGTCCCCGTCCCGCTCGGCGTGCGCGCCGCCGCCTGGCCTACCCCGCAGGCGCAGCGACCGGAGGCTCAGAGTCCCTCCAGAGCCTCTAGCGTCTCTCCATCGTCCCGATGGAGGCTCCACCTTCGCCCTTCGCCCCGTGCTTCCCGCTCCGGCCGCGCGGCCCTTCGCGGCGCTGCCGTCGCCGCCGTCGCCGCCACTGCGAATCGTAATGGATCGCCGCGCGGCCCGGCTACCCGCCAGTGGCGGTGTCACCGTCGCGGCCTTACAGAATTAATGACGTCTTGGCGTTGTGCGAGTGCCGTTTAAATCCCATTTAATTGTCAGTGTCGTCACCGGCCCCTCCAGCCGCGGCCAGCCCGGGCAGCGTGGGCCGCGCGAGGCACAATGCGCATCCCCCAAAAGGCAGCCAAATAGGACTCTGATGCGTATGCAGACGGCGGGGCGGGCCGGGGCGGGGCGAGGCCGGCCGGGCAGGAGGACCAGAGAGGACCGCCGCCGCATCAAGATAGCGCTCCCTCCGTCTCTCTCCGTCTCTCTTTCTCTCTCGCGCGCGGCGAGGACGGCGAGGACTCGCCAAGAAGATTCCGGAAGCGTGATGCGCCAACACTGGAATGGCGGGTGGGTGCCATGGAGTGCGCGCGGTGCGTGCGGTATGCAAAGGGCGGCGAACCCTCGGCTAGGCTCGGCCGCTCGGTCATTTCTCAATGATTTGAACCCTGGTGGACAGCGGGGCGATGGCAGGGCGACAGGACCTCGTTTGGTGTTCTGTGTTCCCGCGTGCACACACGAACTAAGTACCATCCCATCAGCACGCTCGCAACCAAAAAAGAAAAAACTAGAGTCTTACTGAAGTGTAACCCTTCAAAATCTCGAGCTTTGCCGAGAGAGCCTGTCGGGGATTCCGCCCCGTGATCCAGCCCTGCTAAACGGAGGTACAAAATAACAGCACAGCGGGACCGGGCGGCCGGTCGTGTGGAAGTGGAGGAGATTCGCGTCGCTTTTTACCCCGGCCTTTTCCTCCCTTTTCCGACATTTCCGCCGAGTTTATCCTTTGGCGCACAACGGGGGTAAAGAGAATCGAATGCCGCTTTTTGAGGGGATGTTTATTCTGGCGCGTCAATGTGGTTAAAAACACACCGCGGCGTGACGACCGCGCGCCGCGTCAAATCTCGACGCCGATTCTTTTCTCTTTTCCCCCCAAAACAGCAACAGCAGGACGCCGCGCCGCCGCGATTCAACCCAATCAAATCTGACTTAGCGCTGTCGCCTTTCGCAACACCTCATTTTTGTGGGAAGCCCGTGTGGACATAATCCGCAGTTTGTGTTTTTTTGCGCAATGTGTTTTTTGTCGGTTTTTTTTGCGTTGCGATGATGTCGTCGCGGCCGGTGTGTGACCAATGTCCTGACAGGGTGTGGCACCATGGGCAGCGCGGCACAGCGAGCGCAAGAGGTGATAGATCGGCTGCGCCGGCTGGACCGACGGGCCATCGCTGTTCCCAGGAGTGGCTGGCCAACCGGGCCAACCCGTCGGGGCGCCCTATAGCGGTAGCTGTGGTTGTCTCAGCCGGAATTCGGTGTTTGGCAGATCGACAGGCCAGTATACGATGTATTTTCGATCCAAAAAATAGTCCGATTGCTCCAACGAGCAGGAGGTCTCGTCTCTTCGTGGGAAAGGTTCGTTGCGCTGTTCCCACTTTTTAACGCCAGGGGGCGTGGGGCTTTTAGGGCCACTAGCCAGCCACTCCCACTTGCAGCCGGGACACAATGAAGACGGCCCATTCCGAGCTGCCGTTCGCTAGACGAGAACCTCATCGCGTCACCCGCCAAAGACGCGAAGATTCGCCGGAAAATGCTATCGCGTTTTTTCAAATCAGCAATTGCAGAATAAAAAGCAGACTGCGGTAAACACGCCATCTTTACGAGTTTCCGTCCGTCCACGCCACACAGGTGGGGCTGGGGCGTCGGGGTGGCGACGGTGGCGGTCGCGGTGGCGACTAGGGCGATGCCCATAAAAGCTTGTCAAATACAATCCGCAGAACGTGTGCGGCGCGCTGCGGACTGATTCCGGGAGTCGTTCTCGTCGCTCTGTCTCCCTCGCTCACACGGGGCGTCCCCTCCAGGCGCGAGAAGGACAGAGCGACGAAAACGACTCTCGGAATCAGTCCGCTGGTGCAGGCCTTTAGTGCAGCGCCTGCTCATTAACCTGCCATATAAAAACACAGTGTCCTCCCCTCCCCTCCTCCGCGATGCTTCACTTCCCCCTTTTCCCGACAAAACCAACAAAACTCGCGAATGGCCCGCGCCGCGCTTTACGTTCTTTTGCTCTTTTAGCGTGGCTTTGTGCGGCACTGCCGGCGGCGTATTTTGTTGTCGTTACGTCGCGTTGCGGAAACGCGCTAGGAGGACAGGGACGCTGCGCACTGCACGTTGGAAGGACCCCGGCAATACTCCGCGCCCCGTGCGTGCCTCTCCCTGCGCGTGGAGTATCGACGCGGTCACTTCCCTCCCAACTAACAGCCTAATAAGCTCATCCAGCAGCGGGCCCAGCCAATGGCAGACTCCGAGCAGTGGCTTCGTCTCTATCGCACTCATGGAGCGCCCTGAGGGGTGCGAAGAAGCGCGAAGCATGAGGGGGCCGTCCCCGGGAAGACTGCGTGATTTGGCCCGAGCGGACTGTGCCTGTGCGGCGTGCAATACGGGATCCACGCCCCGATCAACTTCGGCGAAAAAGGCGATAAAATTGGTGCCGTATATAATCGAAGCTGTCGCGGCGAAGGTGCGATCTCGGACCGATGCCAGGCGAATAATGGGAGATTCGAGGTCCGTCATGCGAGTGCGAGCGCACTAAGCGTGCGGTGTGGAGTGGTCGCCCAAATGGGATTACCGCGGATGCGGAAAGTGTGGAACGAGCTAAGCCGCGCGGGACCGGACCGGGGGCGTCGACCCAGTGGTCGACGTCGTGCGAGGCACCGGGGCTCTGGAGGCATTGCAACCCCAAATTTTGATCGGGGAGAGCAACATTTTCGAGTCCCAGTGTCATTAGTCTGAGGGTGGGCACCAACACGGCACCATCACATGTGTTCCGGTGGCCCGTATGGTGATGGTAGAGTCCTAGAGCCCCACTCTAGGGCTCTAGATGGCTGCCACGAGAGTGGCCTGGGTCTGAGTCGTCTTGCGCCGGACGGGGTCTTCGTTTCCCGATGAGAGAACTCTGCGCCACTTCACGGGGGAAAATCGTGAGTTTGCTTTGTCCCATCCCTGCGCTGTGGAGTGTCGAATGGGTGGCCTACCTTCACGGCGCCATGTGTCGAATAGTTGGGATGCCTACCCTGACCGACGCCTTTCTGCCCCTACAGTCCTTTAATTTCAACAGTGTCGATAACTAGCTCAAGGGAGAGGCCTTTTAGGTCGAGCCTCTAAGGAGAAGTGTGTTGCCCCCTGTTTGCCTCTGAACAATGGCGCCTTGAAGTTAGGCCATATTCAACGCGTCTCGCGCGGTGATAGGAAATAACAGACATCTTGGCTGCCTGCTGCCTCCCGGAGAAGTAACTGCGTTCGAATCGTATCTTTTCCCAGTTTACTTCTGCAATCCAGCGCGATTAGTCTGAGTTAGAGCGCCTTTGCGAGGCAATGGAGCCTGTAATGGGGCCTGGGGTTCGACTCCCCAGTGAGATAGGTTACATTTTCTCCATTAAAAATAAAGTAAATTTGTACTGAAGTTGTATTTTATTCATTAATTGGCCTGCTATCTTAAGATTTATCAATTTGGGAGATCAAGCAAAAGAGTGACAACTGTAACTTAGATGCTACATTTAACTCATTAACATTGTTGTCGTGCTCTCATTAAACAAAAAGTGCACAATTGTGTCGTAATTGAGATAAGCAAGTTTAGTCTACAACTTATTGAGGAAGCACTGTTAATTAACACACCACTGAAAGCTTCAAACTTCAAATTTTGAAAATTTCAACTTTGCAAGAATTTCATTACTATAACAATAAGTCCCAAATTTATCTCTTCAATAAAATACAAAACATTATGTGACCTCTTATATGAAAAATAATTTCTAATTTGAAATACATAACAATGCCCAAAATACAAAACGAATCAAACAATGTTTATACCTAATATATCTGAAAGTAGGATATCAACTGTACTTGGACCAGAATGCCCAGTAAAGTCAAATTAACATTTAAATCTTACGACATATCTAGATTTCTTGATAAACCCTCTCAACAAAAATGATTAGAGCTAAATATAGACAGCATATTTCCCACCCTTTAACACCAACGAAGAGAAAACAAACGTCCACATTACAAAAATGTTGGTTGGATCATTTAAAAGTTAATTTTAAAATAAACAATCAAGTTAACCAGTCTTTGAAGGATTTGCATCCCTTATAACAATATAACATACAGTAAAGCTAAAGACACATGGTGTCTCCATGAATACACACACGAAGCACTTTCATTCATGATGACAATTAAAATTTCAAATTGATAGCTTAAGTTGTTACCAACTAAACGAAGAAACACAAAACTTAAGTTGAATTGTGTCACACATTAAAACACATGACAAACCAAAATGGTCATGGCCCAGGTCACCCCAGCAATAGTGACTATTTAGGGGCACCTAACACTGAACAATAATGCCAGCAAGGAACTGGCCTACACTAAAAATTTCATATATTTAGCCTCAAGAATGAATTAAGAAGGTTGAACATAATTCAAGAGAAATATTGGATTTTAAACCTACTGGATTGTACACCTGTCACAAGTGCTGGATTACAGGTCTGGAAAATTCAAACCTGCACTCAAAACAATACGACTTTCTAGGCTGATTTCCAATTTGAACCCAAAGGAACCATTGAACAGCAATTTATCACATAGAAATGATTCCAAACCTAGAATTAGCAGCTAATCACAATTGGCACAGCTTGCACCAGCATTGTACTTTTCTCATTAAAATAAAGAATTTTACAAAACAAATTTCAATTGAGGCACTTGAATAAATATAAACTTACATGGTCAATCAGGCATGTCTATTGATATAAATGGCACGACAGGTTTCATCAAGTCATTTTTTTTATTTGGTCGTTTTTGTGCCTTGTCACGTAGTTCATAAGCTGGAGGAGTTGGTGCTGGAGTTGGTAATGGAGTAGTTGAATCGGCTGTTCCACTAGATCGGTCCCGATTTTCATCCACATTGTGAACACTATACGCTATATTTGCATACTCTTGCAAAAACGGACAAAGGCCTAGAAGAAAGGCACAAAAGTCCTTTCGAATTCCAAACCACCCTGTAAGTTTTCCACAAATGCAAGTTAGTGATCAAATCAACAACATTGGCAAGCATACAAATCTCTTAAAAAGACAAGAAAAGATAACACAAAACTTACATTTATTTCCTCCTTTGGATCCAAATGACATGAGAATAAGTGTGATGAAAGTTATGAACAAAGGTGACACTACGGCCAGAAAACTTAAGGATATGTCTTCATCTAACTTATTAGTTAACAAAACCTGGTTATGAGGGAATAATATTGAACATTAGTAAAATAAATTATTTATAATAGCATTCGAATGGAAGGAAAAAAACATGAAGTAATACCTGAAATATGAGGATTGGCAACACCAGGCAAGTGTAGCTAAGAGCAGAATTAAAAGACGATCGTCGTTGTTGAGCATTGACCTCAGGAGTCCTGAGTAAAATGCTGGCAAAAATGATGGAGTACAATACTCCTACTAAGGATAAGCACATTACGATCCAAAGTGGAACAAACACAACTTCCCAGCTCCATGATATAAAACCATCTAGACGAAGAGCGAGGAATATAAATTGGAGTATGTTAACTGCACAAAACAGCTCCAACTGAAAATTAATCAAAAAATAAGAACATGAGTATGAGATGTGACGCATATATGAGACATATGGGCCATAAAGTTATTGCTGCATACACACCTCAAATGAACGGTCATGTTTGGCAGCCCATATACAAACGGCAATTGAAACAATAGAGATAAATATGAGAGGGATGAAAACAAGGATCCAAAGATGACGTCCAGTTTCCAGTTTGTCACAAACCAAAAGCTCAAACATGAGCAGAACTAGATGAAGTGCCAAGCTGATGAGCATAGCTTTGTAATGAACATATGCTTCGCCTTCCAGCCTGTTAAAAAAAAGGATAACAAAGATAATAATCACTATCAAAGTAAAAATTTTAAAATATTTTACAACAATCTGTAAGGGTATGTGGTTTACCTTGACAGAGGGTATCTTGACCACACATAACTTCCTACAGTGGCTCCCGCCACAACCATCAATTTCCAGAACCATATTGGTGCAAATACCGTCCAATAGCTCCAATTGATTGTGTCATCCAGTCTCAAGGCAAACAAAGCCGTGAAAAGCATGAGACATGAATGCACTAGGAATTTACTGTAAAATATAAAACAGAGTTATGAAAAGAAATAAAAGAACCATGATAAGTTAATGCAGAAGCAGCACTTAGGCAAAGTTACACATAAATCAGGCCATTGTAGGAGCGTAGGTTAGAGACTAAAAATATTTCTTGGAAAACATAAAATTATAAGGACAGTGCTAAAGTGCAATCATTTGAATAAGAACACCACATCATCCGCTCTGGTTTTCCCTTCATCGACATTAAAAGTAGTTAAAAACCTTTCTTTAATCACTTCTAGTTCAAAGACCTTTCTACAACAAAATCATTCACCTGGGATTAAAGTCTTGGAAAAGCGTTTGGAGATTCATTTTACTCGATAATAGAAACTCCGTCTCTCTCAGCCAATGTCCCTAAACATTTCCAGATATTTTTGATGTTATGACGTTAGAAAGTGACGGCCCTTTTCCATGATGCAGCCAATGTATATAAACAAATTTTGTCTGAGATTTGCTGAACGAGATGAAATGCAATATGTATCACAAAGAAAGCATTTAGTGAATCCGAATATGAATCACGCAACCAGGCAGAGAACAGCTGACAACTGTCGTGCCAGTTTTGTACGAGAAAGTATGGTTGCGTCGGAAAAGCGTATCTTCCAGCAAATTTAACGTTGGAAGGAAGCAGAATGTTGAGTCTCTATCGAATCATCTAGTGACAAGTGACAACAGTGCGCAGCACTGAGCGTCTTGCCTTACAATGGAGTCATCCAACGTTCAACTGCAGCGGTTGGTGCCAGTGGCTACTGACTGCGGCGCCCAGTTCGAACACCCCCGCTCTCATCGAGTTACTGACCAGCTATTCGACGTGAGCTTGAACCCTCGTGCCCATGTGTACGGTAAAGGGCTGAATGTCAGCACCCCTTTTAACAGAGTGGAGGTCAACAACCTCTCCTTCACAGCTGTGTCACTTGGAATGATGTGGTGAATGAGGATGTCCTCAAAAGGTAGAGGAAAAGTCTGAACTTGTGAGCTTCTGTCCATAGGACAGTCACTAATTTATTTCCTTCTAAAGCTGTACAAGGATTGGTGGTTGAGTATACTGTTCAGGCAAGATCTTGATGGGGTTTAACAGAAACAATTGTCCCATCACTGAACAATGAGGCAGTAAACTTCACTGAGGAGCTTCAAGAGTAATGATAACAAATCTTTGTCATTATGTTGTATTTTCAGCAATTTGTACATGGTAGAAAATGATTTGCATTTACTCAAGACATTACTGTCTTATTGCTTGTACCTTTCGTCACCCAGCTCACTTTAACAGCTACAAATGGGAGGTTCACCATAAGGGGGACTGCAATTTCGATACACATATACAAGGATTTGAGGTAGCCTCCTTAGTGAGATAAGACCCAAGTTCAACATGATTGAAAGTTGCCCCATGTAGAGGAAAACAAGGATATTATAACAAAAAGTTTAAAACATCATAAAATTTAATACTTGGCAGTGACTACACTGTGCCATTCCCAAATTGCCCCTTAGATTGGATGGATAATGGCGAATCTCCCAATTTTAACCCCAGCTACTCCCTTCCCATAAGAAAGAAAACAGCACGAGGTATAATGTGAACATGAACTAATCCGCTTAGAAAGCGAACAAGAGCAGGAAAGCCATCATAAGACAGAACAGACCCATGGCCTCAGACAAGGCGAAACCAAGAATGGCATAAGAGAAAAGCTGCTGCTTGAGGGAGGGGTTCCTGGCATAACCGATGATGAGGGAACCGAAGACTGATCCAATACCAGCTCCTGTAACAGCAGAACAGTAGTGGATGAGCAAAAAGTAACTTCAAGGCAACGACTGAACAACCAGACTGAAACTAACCAGAGCCAGCGACACCGACGGTGGCAGCGCCGGCACCAATGAACTTGGCGGCGGAGTCGATGTCGTTGGACACAGATGAAGTCTGGAAGCTTCGGACAAGGGGCAGCAGGGACTGGCTGGGGATGACAGGGGTCTGCACCTGGGTCAGGGGGCTCGCAGAGTTAACTGCGCTGACCAGGGGTCGGAGGTATGCCCTTGAGCTGGCGACAAGCTGTAGAACAAAAAAGAACTTGTAAGAAAGACCTCAAAGAGTAAACGACTGTCTGAATCTCATTCAGCAATAAATGAAAGACTTACGGCGCTCTTGGCGGCGGGGGTGATACGGGCACAGGCAAACATGGTGGTGTTTGTGGAATTGATTTGTTACCTGGAAACACAAAAAAAATGTGTTAGTTACAAGTGATGAACACAGCATTGACTCAACACCCGACAAAATTTTACGACCCACGCAAAGCACGGCCGTGACAACTGGATAAACGACAGCCAATAAGAACGGGCTACCAATTGGTGCATAGGCTAAAAGTATCCGGGACACCCCGCAAAGAAAAAACAAACGAGCGTCTAAGTAGGGTTAGGTTAGATTCTAGGATCCCAATCGCGACCAAGTTAACCCCAGACGACGGCCGGTCACGGTTGAGGAGAACTAGAACAGCGTCTGGAGAAATAATGCGAACCAAACGATGAGAAAAGTAACTTCCAGGGCAAATGCTTCAATGACACTTGCACACCTCATTAAGGTCAAAAGGTTAGAACTTCCGCAGTGGGAGGCCCCCGATCGATTCAGCACAATTT
Source organism: Thrips palmi (assembly GCF_012932325.1). Classification (NCBI taxonomy): domain Eukaryota; kingdom Metazoa; phylum Arthropoda; class Insecta; order Thysanoptera; family Thripidae; genus Thrips; species Thrips palmi. The sequence goes on along the minus strand of NW_023144624.1, from coordinate 2,249,144 downwards.
AAATTTAGTTTGAATCAGTTTAGATAGACGAAAGGCCAAGTCTAACGTTCCGAACTCAGTAGCCAACCAGCAAATCACGTGAGGCGGCGAATTCTAGCAGGACCAGAAAAGATGGCGAACGGCCTAGGTCGAATACTGCCCTGCGTGTCCCTGAACACGACCAGAAGAGGAAAATAAAGAGATGAGGCTGAGGTTTGCCATTCTAAAGGGTTGTCACGGCCGGATTCCAGCTCACTGCGCAACAGTCCTAAACAGTGGCGGCCCGCGGCCTGTTACAAGGAAGGGACTCTGCACAGGGAGTCGGTACAGCTCGGACCCGCGAATCAAGGAGATAGAGGACACACTATAAAACACCGAACTGGAAGTTAGCCAAAGCTTATACGCTCATGCCGCCTCAGAGAACGTAACGCAACAGAAATCAAGCGGTATCCCCATTCATTCACCGGCTATATCCCCAGTAACTTTAGAGGTGAAAATGGCTGACCGGGTCCTAAGGCAGGGCCCCGGAGGAAAATTCTGGCCAGACGATCAATCAAGGCACGACACACGAAAATATACGAACGAGACGAGGCCGCGAATATTAAACTACCACAATCAGTCGGATTCGAAGGCGGATGAGCCCGAAATTACGACGAGGAGCTGGATTTAACCGTACCTTCCTAGACAATCTCGAACTCACCGAAGAACAGATGAGAGGAGGAGGCGACCCGTCCTTGGGAATGTGTAAAACGCAAGTGACCGTAGAGCGAAACTCGGCACCACCGTAGTCAACCGCCTCTTCGTAGTGGCTGTTCCGTGCAGAGCATGCAGAGGGCGCTTCAGGTTTTCCATGTGCCACGTTCCACCCCTTCCTTTTATCGACCAGCAGAAAAGTGGTACTACGTGAACCAACTTACAATAGAAATGTCGGTTATTCCACTATTTTCGGCACCTTACACGTTCAAAAGCAGATAAAAAATTACAATTTTTTCAGCTTTGCAGTTCCATAGCCTTTTAGGTACTCGCTAGATTGCTTATGACTGTTATCAAGCGGCACCGAATCGACTGAGAAAGGGGCGAGAGAGGGTTTGGGAGGGGGGGCTTTGACATTGTAGGTGGTGGATGATGGCCGTCTTCATGGTAAACATCTGTAAATTCGATGGTTGCGGAATTATTTTTCAAGGGTTGGGAGATCTCATTCAGCACATAGAAGAATCACACATTGGTAACTGAACTCAAATTATAGATTCTATCATTCTTTGTGGCTCTGTTTGAGTTGTTTTGAGCTGACCCAGTACAGTCGCAATCAAGAGTGCGACGCCCTGCACGGTTTTCTTGTTTGATTGTGATCTTATTCTTTAGTGTGCGTATTTACGCCATAAATTCATTAGTTCGATTAAATTTTTGACGGCTTTTCTCTTTTTCGCAGTCCTTTTTATTTGCTATAGCCTTTTTGTGAAGGTCATTGTAGTGAGGTTATGGATTGTAAAAGCTTTCTGCTACACTGCTACACTTCCCTCCCCTCCCCCTCCCCTTCCTGTCCACGCCTACTCTTGCGGCAAATTTGAAACGCTCGCTTTGCTGAAGTCCCTGAATAAATGTTCTATTTTGTTAGTAGATGCATAAGCCACGATTAAATAAATAAAATCATTAATAACTCATCTGTATTGCCCTAAAAATATCTTGTCTGGAAAAAAAAACATAAAATATCAGAAGGGTAGTACTGTTGTGTCTCATCCTCATGTCACAGAGGAATGTGAAATAACAACATTCAAACAGTTGATAAGTAAGGTCGTTCTCAGTAAACTTTATGTTTATAAAGATTCCCTTTCAAGATAATTAATATTCTATTAAAAATTATTTTTGCCCAAATTTTTCTTGCTATTTCTGCCAATGTTGTTTTTCTCTTATTCACTAAACAAATTTTGATAACTGTTCACTTGGTCCGTACCGGTAATTGCTTTGTCTTTCATGGTGTTTCAGATGATGATCCAATTGTCATAGAGAGGCAGGAAGAGCAGCATCCAGTCAGTCTCCCATTGAGTTATGTGCTGCGCTTTTTCACTGATGCTGCTCGCAAGGAATTCCCAGATGTCAAGCCAAAAATTAAATCAGTCGCACAAACAACCCCAAACCCTAGTCAGGGCCAAAGAGTAGCACATCCACCTCTGAACAAACCACTTTCCACCACCGCAGTGCAACGGAACTTTTCACCTGCAGGTAAAGTAGACAGCAGTGCAGATGCTGCCCAAAATCATGCAGACCTGAGTATCTCTGTTACAAAAATGTTTTATTCTCCAGGGAGTGATGCTGAAGAAGATGAGGTGTTGACGGATTCAGACAGCAATGATTCATGGACAACGTCTGAAGAGTTCAGCTCAGAATATATTCTTCGATATGGCAGCAGGTATTGTCTTTGGACTTTCTTTTTTAGTGAATTTTCATGATTAATGTAGACAGAACCACACTTGAGGTTGATTCCAACTAAATTGTTGCTTCCAGGTGCATCACCTCAAGTCCCACAAATCCTAACCAAATGCCAGAGAAGCCCTTTGCTTGCCCAGTACCTGGATGCAAGAAAAGGTATAAGAATGTAAATGGTATCAAGTACCACTCCAAGAACGGACACAAAAATGATGGAAAGTATGTGCACTGGATCTTTTCTAAACATGAATGTCAGCTGTGTGAAATGTTCTACTTTTTCTAATATTTTTTTAATTTATTTTTTATTTATGAAGAATTCGCAAGGCATTCAAGTGTCATTGTGGGAAAAGCTACAAAACTACTCAAGGACTGAAAATGCACACAGCCTCACATCATACTGGGACCAACCTCACAACAATCACTACTCAAATGGGAGAAATATTGCAGATTCCCAGCAGGGAAGTTGCTGCTGCATTGAGCCCTTTGAGAACTGTAACTCTGAAACCTCTTGTAGCTACTTCTACTTCTGGGCTTAGTGCTCTTAGTGGTGCGCTAGGACTGCCAGTGAAAACTCTACAGGTATGCAAATTTCAAACTCAATCTTCTTTTTTTTTTGGCTATTTTGTTCCTTTTTATAAAATGTCTTTTAAAATTAGTAAAGTCTTATAGAGTTGAAATTTTTTTCAGAGTGTTGTTTTGTCTGCAAAATCTGCCCAGCATACAGCACAGCTGAAAGGAACTGTGATTGATACCAATGGTTTTAACTTAGCTGCAGCCCTAGCAACAAAAAAGGTTTCTGCAACAGCTGTCAGCCAGGCGATAAGCAGACATCAGTCTGCCATATCTTCGACCAAACCAAGTGGACTGCTAATTAACACCATCAACCTCACTCCCAACAAAATATGTGCAGTTGGTGAGTCAACAATGCCAGGCATACTCACTCCTGCAACATCACCACATACTCCTCCTTTGACACCAGACAGCCAAACTACAACAAAGCTTATTATGTCTCTGCCGTCACAGCAAACTGTTACCCTACCATTAACACCTGTGAGCCCAGCAACTACTCCTCCTCTTGGCCTTGAAAGTGTAGAGGGCTTGGAAAGTGTTGAGAACATAGAATGAAGTTTCTTATGGGGCAAAGTACAATCACTGAGCAGGGTATTTCAAATTTCTGAATCTTGCTGCAAGACAAAACAAGAAATAGTCAGTGCATGTGCTTACCAAACGACTTGAAGTCAATCCAAAGCTATTAATCAAGGAATCGAGGATAAGTACCTGACCAATACTTACCAACTCGCGATTTCTCTCTCATTTTTCACCTCTTACTCTGTCTCAATAATCAGCTTAGTTAAATATCAAGGAAACAAAAATTTCTTTGTGTGTGTGGTTTTGTGTCTGTGAAAGAGAGGGTGACAGTAGGTTTTGGAAACAATTAATTTATTGTCCTTGTTGATTTTTGTTTTTGTTCATATTTATTTCTAGAGAAGGAATGCTGTTACGATCTGATTGTTTGTAAATAATTTCTCATTCACCCAAGTTGTTAAACTTAGGTGTCAAGAGCCTCTAAATTACCAACCTCCGTTATCATTTTTTGGGGCTGACATTATGGCAGCTCGTATAGATCTTATGTGCCTTTAAAATAAAAGAAAAGATAAAAAATGACAAAAGAAAAATTTTATTGTATTTTATATGAGCTAAGTCAGACCACTGCATAGTCCTTTTTTTTTCTTTCCCAATTAATTTGAGCAACTTTCTTGTTTTGTTAAATATAAAGTTATGATTTGTGATATAAGTTTATAGTATTCAGTGTGTATTGTGAGTAGTTCTAGTCATTTTTTTTTTTACAACAACCAAATGAGGAGAGACTTTTTCTCTCTGTAATGTGTTTATGTGTTCTCAAATTCGTTCTTTTTTTTTAACCTGTTTTTTAAAACAAAGAATTATTATTATTATATTGCATAAGAAATCTCAACCTGTTACAAGTTTATCTTGCTGGGCTTCAATGTTGAGACAATCTTATTGCCGAGATTGTGTTCGCAGAGTTATTGTTAAGTTACTGTGTCTTTGATTATTTCTTACTATCTTTTTGTTCTTTGTTTAATCAGTTTGTGTCCTGTTATAGGTATTATTTATGTAAGTGTTGATTGGTAGAGTTGAACATAATGTATGTATTGGTGTGACTGAGGCACAGCAGGCGCTTTTCTTTGGGCCATTACGGCATCTTACTTTCCAGCCTTCTTTCAAAACTACAGGATATGAATTTCTAGCCCATGGTATGTCTTTGTATTTATGTGGTTTTAGTGTCCCTTATTACTTGAAGGTGGGCCCATAATCTGGTTTCCATCATCATCATTATCGCATGAGTCATTGTGCGGGCATCTTTGTTCATATTATTCTTTGCCTCTCTTCAAACATCTCTTTAAGAGCACTTTTCTAGTCCATTGTGAGACGTTATGCTGCCCTTTTCCTTACTACAATGGCTTGTATTACTGTATGTTTTAAACCAAAGGTATTATATATTTCAAGTCTAGGTTCATGCAGAAATGCATCCTTGTATCATCACCATAGTCAATGTAAATTCATTAAAGTTAGAATTAATTCACCAGTCTTACATGCAAGTGATGATAAGATGTAGACTGAAACGATAAGTTCTTTCAAGAACTCCAGTACCATGTTGTAGCTATTATTCTGTTTATGAAGGAATTCATTTGTTAAAATTTATGATGCCGTTTCTCTGTGCACTTTTAGACTTTCATTTTTTGCATAGTATTGTATATCTCATGTACCCTGTAGATTCAGCAAAGAGGTGCTGAGAAAAGTAACATAGAATGAGGCTCATTTCTAGATGAATGCATTACAGAAATCTCACAATTAACTCTAATATCCGTTAAGAATACTCAGTTTTCATTTCCTATTCTCGCCTCTTTAGTAAGGCTCCTGTTGTCAATATGACATTATTTTTAGGCATAAAATTGCACATTAACCAGATCATAATGCATGTTTGTGGTAGACACAATTTAATGAGTGCATTTTTAATTTCCAGTGCATATGCTCTATAGAATGTAAATTAACTGAACTGGACATAGTTTGTGTGCTTTCTATTTGTAAACTGTGATAGTGGTAATGTGTGTATTCACATATGTATAGAAGATTCAGGTATTGTGAGTGGTTTTCTCTTCAGAAGCCTATGAAGATAGAGAAATTAAGTATGTTTGTTTGTTGTTAGTGCGTCAACTTCATACTCTTGTCTTGAGATGCCTTAAGCTATAAGTTACACTCTTTCTTTTTTTTCCTTTTTTTCATCTTTTATGTGGGATCTGGCTATGACCTATTGAAGAAGAACTGGAACAGGGGACTCAGTTTTCTCATTTTCTTTCAGGTAACTTAAGGCAACTTGTTACAAAAGAGTGAAAAAAGAGATTTTTTTTTAAAGGAGCAATGTCATTACCCACTTTGCCCTCGCAAATTCCGACTACCAGCTAATTTGTGATAAATATATGGCTGTTACCAAACATCTGTTCGGAATTCTAATAATGTAGTTTTATCAAAGTACCCCTTTCTTGACTGATTGTTTTCAATTGAATAAGAGTGAGTACCATAAATGGTACTTACAAGAAGCTTTCATTTTCAATTGTAAGGAGTTTTCAATCCTCTTGCAATTTATTTGAATAACTAAACAATATTATTGGAGTTGAATTCTATTTGGTTAAAAACATGTATGTTTATTTCGCTTCAGTTTGAAAACCTTTACTCTGCTACTCATATAAGCTATTCTCCATCCATTTGTGGTTTATCTCTAGTATCTTATCTATGCATAAGGATTTGACAATGCTGCAACTCACTAACTGTATAGTCAAGAACAATATCTGAGTATACTTTGCAGCTTTAGCACTTATGCCAGTACAGTTTAAAGATTTCCAAAATAACTTTTGGACTATGCTAAATAGAGAATGTTACAGCACTTCACAAACTTAGTAAATGAATACGAATTGTAAAATTTTCTTCAAGTGCTGTGCTGTTGACTGATGTGATGACTGAAATATTTGTGTTGAATTCAAAAAGAAAAGCATTAATATCATATGGATGTTTACCTTTTTCTTTCATTTGTGTTAGGATACCTTTGCAAATGGCTGTATGTATAATCGTTACATGGTTTGGTGTATTCACGTCAGCTCTGTATTGCCAAAACGGTGCCACAAAATAAAAGGAGATAAGTGAATTTCTTTTGATTTCAATATATTATATAACATGAACAGACAACAAAATATCACAGGAGGTTATACAGAAATATAAACTGGCAGCCTCTGCATACACATTTATAAAATGCAAGAGTATCACAATATTCTTTTTTACAAATTATATGAACACTTATTTTACTTTGATGATGATGACCACTCAGACCTTGTCCCAGGTTAAGACTAGCAGACTCCAGGGAAAATTTAACCCTGATAGCAAATCAACAGAGGCTACCCATTTCATTTACAAGGAAACAAAGAAATTTTTACTTCTTGCTTCTTAGCTGAGCTAAATAAGTATTTATCTGCTCCACAACATGACGATCTTGAGCGCCACACCTCGCCTGAACAACATTGAGAGCTTGCACGTCCTTTTGTTCAAATGCAGTTTGAGCAGCTTTCTCCAACATACTGCAGGACAAAGAAAAAAGTAAGGCACTGCCAATCTAGCTGTTAGCACAACCACAGCAAGCACATGTACTAACCCAATCTTAGCATAGTACTTGACTTTCAGGTCATCCTTTACTCTACTCATATATTTTTGAGCCTCTAGTTTTTTGTTCTTTTCCAAGCAGACATCAACAAAGGGCTAAAAACAACAGGGGAAGAAATAAAAATGGAGGTTAAGATGCGAGTTTTACAAGACAGACTGGGAAAGAGGGCGAACAGCTATTCTCACCTCATATCCAATGGGTGACTTTTTATCTTTAGAGAACTTCTCAAGCTGCTCCCACTCATCATTCTGTGCATGGGCTAGGATGCGAAGCCACCAGTACCTAGATATTTACAAAATTAAAACATGATTCTTGAACAAAACAAAGATGCAACCAATCCACAACTATACCTGCGATCAGGAACTTTGAATTCAGCGCGTAAAGAATCAGCTAGTTTCAACTCCTTTAGAGACAGAAGTATCTCTACTGTGTCATGCAAAGAGCGCCCAAAAAATTCTCTTCTAAATTTGGCCTCTAAATCTCGTTGAAACTTCAATAATTTAAGCTGCTCATCACATGCTACAGCCAAAAATTCATTTCGTGCATTTTTGTAGCTTTGTCTTGCAGCTGCTAATGATGTTTCTCTAGTTCCAGAATTCTGAAAAAAGAAAAACACCTAATTAAAAACTGCAGGCTTTACAGGACTATTCCAACAAGAAAGTGATAAAAACACAAAAATACTTTGGGCAGGTAGGCCTCTTTCAAATGTAAAGCAGCTTGAGCATTGAAATCCGACTCTTGAGAATAGATATCATGCAGCTCTTTGTTGTTGTTTTCATAACTGTACTTAATGTACAGTGAATGAGCGAGAGGATAGTTTCTCATTTTCAACTGGAATCAGAAGATAAGGTAAGATAAGAGTACTCATTTTGGGTTAGGAGAGGTAAAAGGCATAACCCATCAATCAACAGTATGTAAACAGAGAACATACATAGAAATCAGCAAGGGGCATCTTTGCATGCATTCTCAACAAAACTGTGTAAACTAGATCAGTATCCCCACTTTCCATAGCCTTCAACAATGCTGGGACCTCCTGTCCCAAATTCAAAAGCAGTGGAACTTGTTCTCTTGCTCGAGGTTCATAGTCCATTAACTGTAAAGAAAGATATAATGATAAGGCAGAATATTCACAAAAGACTAATGAGCCCAAGCAGAAAAAGATGATGTGAAGATTACACGAATTGCCAGCTGAGTGTGGCCAAAATTGTTGGCTCGTAGTGCAATATCCTTAAACGAAATTCCTGGAGCCTTTCCAAGTTTGTCAGCAATTTCTTTTGCAACCTGTTCTCTGTCTTGCTTTGCTTGAGAAACCTGTCAAGGAACAAACAGAAACTGAATTAATTAAGTAATTTGTCTGACACTTCTAAAGCACTGACATGTTTCAGATACTAAAGAAACCCCAAGTATTTTGAAATATTGACTTGCCTTGTAGAAAGCCCACTCAGCTAAGATACGGCTTAAGCCCTTAGCTGGAGGTAGCTTGAGATGCTTGCATATTTGTATTGCCATGTAATAATGTCTCCTCCTTATTAACCTGTCAAGTAGCCCACTCTCAGACATTTTGATGTATCTAGAGAAGACAGTTAAGGTAAAATGCATAACACTGACCAACAAAACCACAGGTAAAAATGTTACAAAAAAAAAAACAAATTGGTAGAAAAAAATGTAGACAAAAGTTTTTAGCCTAAAGGATACTGCACATTAGTGATGGGAAGGCAGACTTTGAAGTTACGAACTGCATTGAGCACACGAAGTACACGACACATTGTAACATATGGCTCTGGATCTAAATTAGGAACAAAGCCTTTCCCAAACTGAGCCGCCTGGTGAATAACAAGAAACATAGGTATTTATTATCATCACATTACACTTGTAGGTACCAAAGAATTATTACTACTATGGTAAGTACCAACCCTTATGAACATCTTCTGATTCTCTGGGGAGAACTCATAGCCTGCAGCCTCTATACAATTTGCTACAGCTATAGGTAGTTGATCTTTAACAAGTCGGATGTACTCATCTGCGCTATGACTTCGACGCTGTAAATATAAAAATGAGATAGAAAAACTGTAGAGTAAAGGCACTTATCTCTACAACTCTAATCTGTCATACCTGGAATTGCCTTGAAGCTTCAAGGAGGTAATTTCCGGGGTCCACACTGTTTATTCTCAGAATTTTCTGAACTACTGAGGGCACAGACTGTAAAATTTCATGTGTTAAAGTGGAAATAACCCTGACGCAGTCTATTTCTGGAACCACATGAACTCGGGAGTCACAAGGGTATGTAAGAATATCACCATTTACTGTGACCAATAATAATGTTCCATCCCACACACCAACAACTCCATCACTTCCACACCTAAAGCAAAAAACAGCATAATAATGAAATATTTCACTTCAATTAGAATGCATTTCACATTCACAATTTGTCCCATTTGTAAAACATACCATGCTAACTGAAATGGGCGGCAAGCATGTGAAGTATCAATTTCACAGCCCTTTCCTGATAGATCAGATGATCCAATCCACAATCTTCCCTTATCAGTGAATAGTCCAATTCGACGGTTGTCTACTGATACTGCCATTTCCACCACAGAACTCAAACGGTCAGCAAAGCTTAGTACCTTTAAAAACAAAACACAATAAAATTATCAAAGTCTTCACATTATAATCCAGGTAAGAATGTCATATTTAAAACATGCACTTACTACATGAACAGGATGCTCTTCATTATAGGATAGGAAATACAGTTCCCTTTCTTTGGCAACAAGAATTTTTGCCTGTTTATCTTTTGCAATCACTGCCCAACTGCTTGGTGGAGCATTAAGCCCTGGAAAGTAATAATATTTTTCCATTTAACATTTCCAAAAGAAAACTAGTTACAGAATTTCACTAATTTACCTGGAATTTCTGGCATTGGATGAGTTTTCGGATCCTTCACATTGTTAACTAAGAAGAACCGGTACGAAGACGTCAAAATAGCAACACCTGTGCCACCCACACTACTATTGAACACATTGGCCTCAATAACTTTTGTTATTTTAGCCTCCTGTAAAAATGTCAACAAAACATTTATGTAAAGTGCACTTAAAAGGATTAGGAGCAAGATGAATTAAGAAACCAACTTACTTCACAGACGGAGAATGTATGTTGGTGATTTCCAAACAGATCATACCTCAGAACTGATCCATCATCTTCTATGCAAAGTAAATCGTCTGCTATTGACCAGCCTACATGGATTACTGGTCGTGATAACTGATCAAATAATAGTGTGGTAAGAAAAGGGGTATGATAAATCCCAAAAATATAAAAAGACAGCTGAAAACTTTTGCTTCACTTACCACAATTGATGAAACAAGTTCTCCAGCTGCAGTGTAAATGTATATTGTGGGCTTCCCACTTCCCTGTACCTTGACAATTTTCTTGGGGTCTCGACGCACCGCAAGAGGACCACCATAAGAACAAGACGCGACAATGACATTTTCCATATTAAAAGAGTTTGTCCATTCCATGTTGTAGACTTCAAATTTCCTGTCCAAATGAAAGAGCACCATCAATTATCACAAGACTAACACAGAACTAAATTAATAAGGTTATGTCACAAAAATTAAACAACACTTATTTAAGACGCACCGATAATACTCATCTCTCCCCACGGGACACCAGTCCGCTGTTAACAGGATTGGCATCTTGACACTTTAAAGAGAAACCGAACAGAGAGGGAAATGAATGAAATCCGAGAGCCAGTTTGAAGAAACGCCTCTTGTCACCTTGTCACCTGTAAACACATATAAAAATAATAACAAAACCTTACACAGTGTTTACATTTAAGTGAAAGGCGGTGTTTGGAGCGGGTGCTTTCCTTTTGTCAAAATGCAAATGATAAATAACCTTTGTGAAAATATTCAAAGTAGCTCTATGCTTTCTATCGTCATAATTTTCAACAATAATATTTAGAAAAATATTTGAGACAGTCCGTTGCAACAGCTGTGATTTTTAAGTCAAACGTTGTCGACCATGAGCGACCACTGGACATCCGGTTGGAAGAGAAAGAACGAACCCATCCACAGGAAGTTGGGCTGTTGGTTTACCTTTCCGCCGACAGTCTTTCTGTCCTGAATCTTGTAACACAGACATGGCGGTAGGCAAAAATAAGGGACTTTCGAAGGGCGGCAAGAAGGGAGTTAAGAAGAAGATGTAAGTTTACAATTATTCTGATCATCTATTGTACGCCAAACTTATGTATTTCTTTCTAACTATCACCCCTAGTCCCTTATATATTGGGATGATCATGGATATACTGCGGCCTGCCAGCACCTCGCTTCATGGCGCTGCATGGGACGGTGTTGACGTGGTTCATTTTGCTCAATCAGAAGTTTATAAACTATCTGGAATAGTTCCACCATTCTTGCGGCTGATTTGGGCACTGTAATCGGTTTGTCAACTATGCCCAATATTCCCTTGTTTGTTGTATGTTTGTGCCCGGCGGCCGATTTAGTAGGGTTATGTTACCCGGTGGTTTCGCCCTTCTTGGTCGCGTGTTCCGAGAGATTCGTTTACTCTGCCGGGCCAATTCTTTGCCCTGTGTGCGCTGTGGCGTGTCTAACCTACACTGCGGGCTGCTACTCCTTCTTCACTTTGCACACCCACTCGTGTTTCACTTGTCGCCTGCGGGTCTTGTGATCCGGTACTCAATCCTTTTCTCTTGTTGCAGTGTCGACCCCTTCACAAGGAAGGACTGGTACGATGTCAAGGCACCGTCCATGTTCACCACCCGCCAGGTCGGCAAGACCTTGGTCAACAGGACTCAGGGTACCAAGATTGCCTCTGAGGGTCTGAAGCACCGTGTCTTTGAAGTATCCCTGGCTGATCTTCAGAACGACAATGATGCTGAGAGGTCTTTCCGCAAGTTCCGTCTCATCGCCGAGGATGTCCAGGGCCGTAATGTCCTAACCAACTTCCATGGCATGGACCTTACCACTGACAAGCTCAGGAGTATGGTGAAGAAGTGGCAGGTAAGCTTCGCCTTTAGGCTAGTTATTTTCGCCTGCATGTGTTGTTTATTCATGTGACTTTCCTTACCTTCATGTTTTTGTTCTCAGACCCTCATTGAGGCCAGTATTGATGTCAAGACAACTGACAACTACCTTCTGCGAGTGTTCTGCATTGGTTTCACCAACAAGGACCACCAGATGTCTCACAGGAAAACTTGCTACGCGCAGCACACCCAGGTTAGTCTAATTACTGGTTATCTACTGCAGCTGATGTAGGATGATAATAACAGATCCAACTCTGACTACTATGAAGTCACTTAGAGCTATTTCTGACATCAGCTGTCTCTCATTTAATCTCAAGTTTTAGACCAAGCTATATTTTTGGCCTACTAGTCTCAAGCAATATTCTTTTTTTTGTTAAAAAAAAAAATATCCTTTTTCCTAATTTATTTTGTTAGTTTGGCTGAGATGATGATCTAACGGATCCAACTCTGACACCTGTGAAGTCACACCGAGAGCTTTTTGTCTGATACCAGCTTTTGATCCTGTGTGATACCCAGCATCCCATCTTTGCATTGGTAGATCTTTAATATATGCCTTTTTCTGTTGTAGGTGAGGGCTATCCGCAAGAAGATGGTTGAAATCATCACCAGGGATGTTGCCTCCAGTGACCTGAAGGAGGTGGTCAACAAGCTCCTCCCTGATTCCATTGCCAAGGACATTGAAAAGGCTTGCCAGGGAATCTACCCTCTTCATGATGTGTACATCCGCAAGGTTGGTTGTCTTCCTTTTGAGCGAGAATTCATTGATCATGAGTCATTGAGTTCGGGCATTTTAGCTGTTCTTGGAGCTAACTCTTTGGTTTCTTGTTTCCAGGTCAAGGTCCTGAAGAAGCCCCGCTTCGAACTCAGCAAGTTGCTTGAGCTTCACGGTGATGGTGGCAAGGGCACCACTTCTGAAGAGCCTGGTGCTAAGGTTGAGCGACCTGAGGGTTATGAGCCCCCAGTTCAGGAAAGTGTTTGAGGGGTTATCCTTATAATAAAAAAATTAAAATCCAGTATTTGGCTTTTTGCTTTTACCCTCAATTTTATTGGGCACCTTTAGCATATGCAAACTGAAGCAACACTATAACATAGGTCAGTAGTAGAGTAGCACACTGAAACGGACAGTTCATTCTTATTTTCTTGAAACTGTCGCAGTATTTGGTTAAATGTCACTTACCTTAATTATCAATGTTCTATTGATGGTGACATAGCCCCTCAAGGAGATTTTAGTGTCCTGCATGTCAATGGCCTTGGTGAATTTTAGTACCTAGAATCATGACTGTTTCAAGAAATGAACCCTTCAATTTACTTTTGATGAGTTCCAATAGTGGTTGGTACCTCTTTGTACATTGCAGCCTCAGAGCTGGGTAGCTTAACTCTCAGTAATTCTTTGATGATAGTGTCTCTCACCTGCAGATCAAAGGGATTAAGACTCCAGTCGGGGTAGGTAATTGGCACTTTGTGGGGAACCCTACTTGGAACAATTTCATACATACCCTTATTTTCAATTTCTTAAACTGGTTCTTTGAAAAATATAAATAATTGAGGTTACAGTCCCATGAAGTCGAACTAACTCATTGGTTCAAATGGATGCCTCCTTCAACAGTTACATAATTTTGAAAAGTTGGGATCGATATGTGTGGGTTCTCCATTGTGTCTAAATGCTACATTTTTCGCCCTGAGAGTTAGACCCCTGACTCCATTCAAAACATAAAACTGAGAATGGCAGGTTATCCATAGACTCTTTTACCTGCGTCCGCACCCTGTAGCCCGCCGTGCACAGAGCGTAGATGTTGTGGCAGTTGTGGCCGACGCCGACGACCAAGCCGACGTGCTGGTCGCTGAGCCCTTGCGCGCGCAGCAGCGGCATCATGACCCCGAAGATGGACAGCAGGACCGTGGCCATGGAGAAGAGCAGCAAGTGCGCCAGGGCGTGGGTCCAGGCGCGCGCCCACAGCCTGGCCGAGTGGTCCAGCTGCAGCCACAGCCAGCGGGCCTCGCGGAGGCGGAGCCTCGCCCTCGCAGCGTCTCTGTCGCGGCCCAGCACCTGCGTTCAAGCACGGGGTTTAGGACCGGCCACCGCGCTTCGGGGTTTTGCATCGCAATAGCCAGACTGATTCGTTTTCGTCACTCTGCCTCTCTCGCACTCATGGCGCAGGTGCGAGAGAGACAGCCACGAGAACGACTCTCGGAATGAGTCCACAGGGACCTGCCTGCGTCAGCTGGTGCAGCTGGTGCAGCAGCCGCTGGGCCGACGTCTCCAGCCCGAGGCCCGCGAGCTGCCAGGTGCCGGGCACGATGGCCAGGTACGTGGCGCTGAGCTCGTAGGTGGGGAACTGCCGCCAGGGCAGGTAGCCGTAGAAGTGCGCCCAGAAAGTGACGGCCACGCCGAACAGCGGCGACACGATGCCCGTCGCCAGCGCCCTGCGGTGCATCCCGAGGCGCAGCGGCACGCCGAATGCCTGCTGGAAGTTGGCCTGGAAAAGGAGGGAAGGCAGGAGCAGTCGTGTCCACCGGGTCCGGTCATCGGCGTGCTCGCGCAGTGTACCTGGAACTGGTGGGAGTAGTTGAACGCGCGGGCGACGTGGTGCAGGGCGGGCCAGTGCAGCAAGGGGATGAGCAGGGGGGCGTGGCCGATAATGACGAAGAAGGCGTAGTAGGCCTTGAGGCTGAAGTAGCCAGCCCGCTGCGTCACCTGCGAGAACAGCGAGTTGAGTTTGTGCAGCCTCTCTGCAGGCCAGCACGCGTGAGGCGCGGTGGGGGAGTTCACCTGTATCCAGTGCAGCAGGCCTTGGAAGGCGATGACGGCGGCGGCGGTCCAAGCCACCACGGCGTACAGGGAGTGCGGCGAGCGCTTCCGGAACACCACCCGCCCTGCAGAGCATGTCGCAGGACAAGGGACAGCAGCGTTAGGCGCCAGGGAAGTCCACTCCACTCGCGGCGCAGTCGTCCTATGCCGGCACCTTACCCTCTCTCTCGCACAGTGGCCACGCTTGCATGGCCAACAGGACCCAGCGACATGGGCGCAGCTGCGCGAACCAGCTTTCCTCCGGCATTTCCTTCATTTCTTTGGACGCTTGGAAACGAAAACGAGATGGGGCTGGAACCTGGCGATGCCTGCGCCCTTCAGGCGGTGACTCCTGGAGTGCCCGTCCGGTGTGTGTTTGGGGGGGGGGGGGGGGGGGGCACTGCCCAGCACTGCGTGACCACAGCAGGCTTGACCACTTTGCATAGAAGCTCCCGTGGGGCCCTCTGCTCTAGCCTGACGGCCCTCGGGGGTGCTGTGTCCTGTGCCCGGGCCGGCCTGCCTCTGCGTGGGCCGCACGTCGCCTGATTGACACCTCGCGGCCGCCATGCTGTCACTGCCCTGCCCCTGTCCCCGGTCATGCAAGGGCAGCCAGGGCGACGACACGCACTGCGGGTTGCAGGTCAGTGCCGTGCCGTGGCGGTGCCGTGGCGGTGCCGTGGCGGTGCCAGCGCCCAAGCTGTCCGGCCCAAGCACTATCTTGTATCGGCGCTGTCCTGTCGGGCTGACAGCACCAGCAGTCAACAGCCCTGCCCTGCCGAGAGACTCCAAAGAGGTTTTTCGTCGCTCCGTGCTCTGTCGCGCGACGGACGCAACCACTCTTCTGGATCGTTCGTTCGGCGATTCGGCAGTCCAGCGCAGCGCCCGCGGACTCGTGGGTAGGCACGCCCGCGGCACCGCCCGCCGCACGGGTGGCCTACGTAGCACGGCGCCTGCAAGGCCGCGCTCTCGCTCCTCGCTCTCCCCGCCTGCAGCTACAGCCTGCCTGCCGCGGTCCAGCGGCATCCTTGCCCGCGCTGTGCTTCATTGAATCTCCATCTCCCCTGCCCTGCCGTCGGGCCTGTCCTGGCCCTTGGCCGTTCTGACCGTGACCGATGCGACACCTTGTATAGAGTCCCATAGGACTCTAACCTTGCACAGCGCCTCCGCGCTTCCGCACGAGTGCCTCTCAAGTAGCGGGGGATGGGGTGGGGTGGGGGCCCCGGTCGGGCACCGCGCCGGGCCCATGTCAGAGGAAAGGAGTGGCAAATTCATTTTTGCTTTGGAAACATTTCTTTAATTGTTAAAACTAACATCTTTGTACAAATCAGTTACAAGAAAAGAGAAAAAGGCACTAAACAGACGTACTATAAAGAACAGGTCTATAAAAATTGCTTCAGTACTCGCTAGGTACAAAAATGTGAGAGTTTTAAAATAAATTCTTTGGCTCACTAGAATCTAGATAACGACAAAATCACA
The DNA here is from genome assembly GCF_012932325.1 of Thrips palmi. Classification (NCBI taxonomy): domain Eukaryota; kingdom Metazoa; phylum Arthropoda; class Insecta; order Thysanoptera; family Thripidae; genus Thrips; species Thrips palmi. Next base: position 2,232,707 of record NW_023144624.1, on the reverse strand, counting down.
GCAAATGTCACGAGCTGAAAGATTTGGACACATCCATGTCTTGGAGAATAAATGCTCATTTTTAAGAGATAAAAACTAATAAAAGAATATAGAGAGCAGAAAGTACAACTTATGCATTAAAGCAAGTTAGCCAATAGTTATGAGCGGCTTTCAACAGAAGCTTACTCGATTGGCCTTGCCCACTTGAAAAGGTCATCAGACGCTCCTGGGAGGAGCTCTGCTTCCGTTTCACGAGCAGGATCCTCAGCTGGCTTCTTTGGGACAGGCTTCACATCTTCAGGCTTGGCAGCAAAGTATTCTGCCAGTGAAGGTTGAGCTGGGCCACCGAAATAATCTTGGACAAGGATCTGACTGATCTTCAGTTTGGCAAACCGGAATTTATGATCTGTAACGCAGGAATATAATTTGTGTAATTACAATATAAAGAAAATGGTTTTCTCGAAGTATGTCATACCTTTGGGCATATTGCGAAGGTGAGGATGGCGATCAAAGAAGAACTTCTCAGCTCGAACATATTCCTCAGATCCATTTTTCAACTGAAAAATTCAGAAATCAGATTGAAGATCAAACGTAGAAATGATAAATGTCTCTTTCACAAAAGAGGCTAGTCTTATTACCGATTTAATTTTTCCGGTGAGGAAAACATGAGCACAGCGAGGATCTTCTGGGTCCAGACCTTCCTTTTGGCAGTAGTCTCCCTGGGCCAATGTCATAGCGAGAGAGCACCTGCTGTCTTTAATCAAGTCTTGGACTCCCAAATCCAGGGGAGAAACATACATGTAAGGGATGCCTGTGCTATTGTCCCGGAGACCATCACTGATTGAAAAAATATCAGCCATAGGAAGTCCATAAGTGCCTGGCTGTTTGGAGGTGTAAGCTACTGCTGCCCAATCTAAAGAAAAGAAAAACTGCTGTTTGTAGATTGCACACCTGACACTGAAATTTAACACACTACGTGAACTAATACCTACCAGAATGGTGGACAATGTAACGAGCCATTTCGGCAACTTTGGTGTGAGGAGGAGGATTACTCCGAACTTGTTCCGCATCAGATCTGTAGTCGCGTGGCTGACGCCTCTTCTGGCGCTGAAGTTCATAAGGAACTGCCTGGAGACGACGTTCCTGCTTCCTCCTCCATTTCTCCTCATGCCACGCAGTTATTTCACTCGCTGGTTTAATCTCAGCTCCAGTATCAGATTTCTTTGCACTCAGACGCCTTTTCTTTTCTTCAATTTTCTGCCTCCATAGTTCTTCCTCAGTAGGAGTGTCATACACGGAGTTCTGTTCCTAAATACAAATAAACGTAATACATGACTGAAACCAACAACAACTGTAGGAGCAAATGAAATGATTGAACCATACTTCTCTGTGCAGCCTCGCAGCAGCAGCTTCATCAGTTCCAATCAGAGCACCAGGTTGACGAGGTTCTTCCTCTCTGTGTAGCCTTGCAGCGGCAGCTTCATCAGTTCCAATCAGAGCATGTTGATGACGAGACTGTTCTTCAGAATCCTTCCAGTTTTGATAACGCTGTTTCCAATTTTCTTCACCTTTGCGGCGAGCATCAGCAAGATTGTCACCTATCACCAGTGCTAAGAGCACCAGCCCCACGACGGCAAAACGCATCCTGAAAATATAAACAGAGAGCTCCAATAAACTTCTACTGTCATGTTAAATCATTCCATGCCAACACATCAAAAATCCCACAAAATATTAAAATCAGCGAAAACAACAAAAATACTTCGTGACCTTCACAGAATCACAGAATTTACCCCAAAATGGAAACGTTACAAAGAAAGCATGAACCAAGCTGGAAAGAAGTTACTGGTTGTACAGTGCGAACTGTCCAACAAACACAGTGGTCGATTGGACGATTGGACCAATTGCAACTTCATCATGATAATGCATCAATGGGTCGCCATGAGCCTGACCGACCAGGCCACCAGCCCCATAGCGTACAACAAAGGAAAGAGAGCATCGCAATAACTCATTGAGACTACTGACACCGGAAAGCACTCACTTCAAGGAAATCAGTCCAGACAGCACGGTGATTTTAAACCGACGCGACCGAGTTCGAATGACGCAGTGACACGACGAAGAACTTACTTGAAAGCCCGATGTCCCGTTGTTGTGCCTAAGCAGAAGCAAGCAGAACGGCGACTCAATGACGAGCTGCCTGCGAATAACGGCAAGCCTAGTTCGTCGAGGCGGCGCCTGAGGGCGCTGCGACTGCGGCAAGCGCTCGCAACCCCCCCCCCCCCCCCCCCGCCCCTGCCCCTCGGGGGAATGCCCGCGCACAGGCCCACAAGGCGCAGCGCACGGGTCGAAAACACGACTTTGAACCGCTCTTCAATTGCTGTTACAGTGTACAGTGTACAAATTTAGTTTCTGGAATCAACAAATTTAATGCTGTTGCTGGTTCGAGAAGGCCATCTTAACGGTTCGCCGTTGCCTCTTGGCCATTTGGGTGTTTACGTTCTAGGTCGAAGGCAAAGATAGAACAGGGCATAAAATCTTCCGTCCACAGACTATCTTGTATTTTTCTCACGAACATTTCGACGACTCACTCAACAGCGTCCGAAATGCACAAAGGAAACGACCACGTTTTAGGCAGTACTTTATTGGTGATAAAATATTATTTACTTATAAACTATGTATTTCTTAGTTTTAACATCACATGCAAGCGCTCATTACTTTACAATAAATCAGACTCATTCTCTAACAATCTTAACAAGGACATATCCATGTTCAGCGAAGAATAAACGAACATTAAAGTGTTAAATAAGCGATGTGTCAGAGACAAAAATGCAGAGCATCTAAATGCACAATCATCCAGAGCTCCTTGAAACCAGAGAAGCTGCTAAAGCCAGAACCTCAGGCTTTCCAAGAACTGAAAATGGAAATCCCTCCGTGCTCCCTCTTTCCTTATCACAGCAGTATTTCTTTAAAATGACGATCGTCGATCCGCAGTAGTGACGGCACAAGCTACTTGCTACAGAACGGAAAGCGCCGTCTCGGCCGGCCGAGCTCGGCACACGGAGGCTTTCCGACGAGGCTGAAGGTGCTGCAGGTGCCGAGGGGCCGGCCAAGTCAAGCCCCTTCGGCACCTTCGGTCTGTCGGGTAGGCCACCCAACAAACGCAGGGTAGGACACCGCTGCGTCGACGGGCAGAGCTTGCACAGCTTGCAGAGCTCCTCGAAGTCCAGCGAAGTCCCGGGGCAAACACACCCCATGTCCAGTGGAACGGGAGCGTGGTGGGCGCTGCTCCGTGGTGTCCGAGGCCGCCGCCGAGCCAGTGGGACTGTCTAGGAGTGGCTCGCCAGGCTCTGCACGATGAGGGACAGGCAGTCCAGGCTGGAGGTCGACGCCGCGCCGCCGGACGCCGCCTCGGAGCCGCGGCCGTTGGACGAGGGCGTCTGGGGGTCCGCGTCGGAGCCCGCGGGGCATCCTGGAAACAGAAGGCAGCATCGTTATCGTCGCCCTGGACTGTTCGGCGCTGACTGGGCCTCGACCGCGAGCAACGCGCGGTGTCGCGGCACGCGTGCCGGCCGCCGCGGTGCCGTCGCGGTGCCGTGTCTGGCGGGGTTTAATAGGTTTATATTTATTTGATGTCGCAGCACGCCGGCTCGTAGGTGGTCCCTGCTCCCCGCGTTCCTCGATGCGGTCGGGGCCGATGCTGCCGCTGCTGCCGCCCCCCTCCCCCTCCACCCCGCGGCGCTCGCTGCGCTTCGCGGGTCCACTGGTGGACGTCGTCTGCGTGCGGCACAAGTATTAATGCGAGATCTGATTTAGGAGCCGCTGTCGGGCCGCGATGGAGGGGCTGTGGGGGCTGGGGGGAGGGGGCCTCACTCCTGTCCTCGCATTTGCGCTTATACATAGCCATGTCCGCGCCGTGCCGCCGTGCCGCCGTGCCGCCGTGTGCTGCACTGTCTCAGACTCGGGTCTCGGGGCGCACCATCCTTTGGGCCGCACCTTCGCATCCGCGTTGTTCTCGGAAGACTGAGGCCCGTTAAAAAACGAGTCGGAAAAACACAATGAGTTCGTCCAAAATGCGAGAATTGTCGGCGGGATCGGAACTTATGACGACGCCAATGAATTTCGGCGGTAACTGCTCCACGATCCGCAATGCATCGGACGGCGGGGAAAAGAGGGAGGCGGGGGTAACAGAAGGGAGTCGACGGCGCGGGGAGTGACAACAACTAACACTGCACGACGTACGGTTATGCCCCCGGCCGCTAAAAGCCGGGCGAGGCCCCCGCCCCCGCCCCCGCCCTTCGCCCGCCCCCGGCTGCATGCCCCCAGCGACATAACTTGGGCCTTTTTTCTTCAGCCTTTCCCCCCACATGCGGGCCGGGCCCTAGGCCGGGGCTTACACAAGACGCCACTTGGCCGCCTCGTTGTCTAAATACCACCGGCGGTCGAGACACCTCCATCGCCGTCACGACGTACGCGAATCGTAACATGGCGGCAGAAATGTTTTGCTGCGTGTCGTGGTGCCGTCGTCGTCAGTTTCAGTGCATTAACTTGGGCGCAGTAAAGAGGCAGCACGTGGCACGACGAGTCTCTTCGAGTCTCTCCTCGAGACCGCGTTGACGGCGTCGAAGGACAGTGGCGTAGCTAGCAACAGCTAGCCCGTGCTTCGGGGACTTGGGGTGGAAGGAGTTGACTTCGAAGCCCGCCGACGCCGTGAACAGTAATTCCGGGAGTCATTTTCGTCGCTTTGTCTCTCTTGCACTCACGGAGTCCCGTACAGGTGCAAGAGAGACAGCGCGACGAAAACGACTCTCAGAATCAGTGCACTGGCGATGCAGGTGCCGTTTGACGCGCAGGCATGAATGGGCGATGGTTGGACACGGGCGTGAGAATGGACCGAACGGACTGGGCCGCCCAGGGACCTGAGGGACCTGTGCTAACGCGCAGCTCAACGTGCAGCCTGAGACGGAAGTTGTAGGGTTGTTGCGGGAGTGGAAGTCCCCGGGGACCGCCGGCAGAGCGCAGGGGAGATCAGGGGGTCACAGTCACGGGGGAGGGGGAGGGGGAGGCGCCACTGGGAACCGACAAATTTTCAATGCGCCCATGCGCCGAAAGGTCTCGACAAAATCGCTGTCGATTCCTTTCACTCAAATGAAATAAACAAAGGAAAAGCAAATGATGAAGACAGAGAAACGACTTTTGAGCACCCCTTCTCTCTTTTCCCCGCCGAGGCCGAGGCCGGGTGCGCGGGGGGAGAGGGAAGGCGTTGCCGACACAATTAACACCGCCTAAAAATATTTCCAAATAATTGGGTGGAGCGTCGTGGCGCGCGCTCAAAATTGAACATAAATTTCAGGCATTGTGGGCGTCTCTGCCGCGCTCTGCCCGCACGGCGCACGCGCTGCCCGAACCCGTTTCTTTCTTCCTACCCTTTTTTTGGCGGGGGATTTAATTTACGGCATGCCGAGCCGGCTCATCAACCTGCCGGGCAGGGGGGCAGGGGGGCAGGGGGCAGGGGGGCGTGGGTGCCCCCGTCCGGCCGGTGTCACGTCGAAAGGGTTCTAAAACACGCTCCGATTTTTTTACGGGGCAGTTTTGAGGCCGTTTCCCGCGTTTCACGCACGGCAACCCCCTTAATAAGTAGACTACAACGGGGTCTTTTGCCTCTCTGTCCCCCGCCCCGCCCCACCCCGCCCCGCGTCCGCCAAGCCAGGCGAAGCACAGCGCGCCAGCGAAACAGCAAAACCTCGCTGTCGCCAAAACACAACACTGCCACGCGTTCAGCGAGGGGACGCGCCCAAACAAACATTATCGATATGTATGCACACCGCCAAACGAATCGGCAAAAAGACGGCCGCTTCATGGCAAGAAACATCGTCGACGGCCGTTTGCGCTCCGCAGCTCCGCACATCGCAGAAACCCGCTCGCAGAAACCTGAACGCACTGCACACACTGCGCACCAATCTGTTTTTCCAGTGTGGCTGTGTGACACGGCACAGAAAAAAAGCTGGCAGGCGGCGTCCCAATGTCTCAATACGACGGCGCCTTATATAAATAATTCTCCCCGCCCCGCCCCGCCCCGTCTCGGCGGCCTGCGGGCTTTCATCCGTGTTGTGTGACGCAGGCGACACGGACCGCTAAATACCGCCTTGGCGGCATCGGGCGGCATCGGCCGGCATGCGAACAAACTGCACACCACCAATAAATCTCTCCCCGTGTGTCGCGCATCGCGTCGGCCCCCTCACCCCCTTCACCCCCGCCCCCGACCACGCCCCATTCTGCCCATGATCGCCAGCTCGGCGCGGTCTTGCTCATTTGCGCCCCCCCCCCAAAAAAAAAAAATTGGCATTTTTTAAAACTTTGTGACGGAATGTTGGTGCGGCCCCGAGTGTGAATCCATATCGTGTTGCACTGACGGTGCTCCCCCCTCCCCCTCCTCTCGGTCCTTGCCGCGCGCCCTCCCGCCCTTCGTCAAGTCGTGCATCATCCACGGGATCTAAACTCCCAAATTGTTGTTCTTTCCGTTTTGATCCGGAACGAATCGTGGATTATTATGGCTGGCGAGGCAGCCCCATTCGTCATCCCAGAGATGATGGAGGTTCATTATCACTTCGGCTGCAACGGGGATTGACACAGCGAACGTCGGATGTCGGCGGCCGCGAGGACGCGATAGACCCGCGCCTATTTCTAGACTTCCCAAAGCCTCCTAGACGCGCTAGACAGAGCGCCTCCTCCATGTGGGCCTGTTAGCGCGGTATACGACCTGGGCTAGCTTACGGCTGTAAAACGGAAAGTGGTGTAAAAGAGGGGTGCGGAGGGAAGTCCACCGGGGAGCATAGAAGCAGCGCGACGCTCCCTTGATGGCTTGATGGCTCGATGGCTCGGGGATGGGCGGGGCGTAGCGCGTAGCGCCACACTGTCCCACAAACAGCCGAGCGATTCAGGAGAGCGGTTTGTCGCTCTGTCTCTCTCGCACCCTCACGGAGATCCCCATGAGTGCGAGAGAGACAGCGCGACGAAACGACTCGTCTGAATGGCTCGGCAGGCTGACGAAACGCGGCCGCCTGGTGCTGCGGCTCGGTGCAAGCCTTTGTAGCCCAACGAAAAAGCGCAAGCGCCCGGAAAACGAGTTGCTTCTAAACAAGTTGCTGTTTTTCGGCGCGGTTTTTGGCCATTCCGTACTAAATCATGATTCATACACGCGGCGGGCAGGGCCCATAGCGGTGTCGGTGCAGTATGTGTCGTCTAGTGCCCCGCGCCGCCACGCCACGCCACGCCAAGGCAATACTATGACGGGCAGCGGCAACTGCAGAACGCCCCGCTAAATCAAGGCGGGCGTGTCGCGCCGCCGCCATCGGCCACCATCTAGAACACGGCCCGGGTGACCAGCACCAGCACCGCCAGCGGAGCGATGCCGAACGGCGCGCCTCGTCGCTGTCTCTCTCGCACCCACGCGCCCGATGCGCCCAGTGCGGGCGACGACGGGGAGACGGCCTGCAGCACCAGCGCGGCGTAGCGCGGCGTAGCGCGGCGTGGAGGGCAAAGGGTGGAAGGGTGCAGCGCTCTTCGGTAATTGCGCATTGTGCTGTCCGGCTGCCTGGGAAAGGCGACCACGTTAAATCACGTAAAACGAAAATACTTTGTAAATGGGCAATTTTGTAACAATTCGAAGAATAATGGGCGTGTCGAGAATCCGGTGTGGATGTCACGCCGTGGGAAACAGTGTTCGTTGGCGGGCACGGCGCTCCCTCTCCCTCCTGCAGCCCAAGGAGTGCGTGGCCGAAGACATCTCGCGGCATCTCTGGTGGCGGGCCAGGGCCGGCAGGGCCTGCAGGGCCAGGGCCTCGAACGGGGCGGGCCGCATGCACGCCGCACCGGGCCAAAAGTGGGACAGGGTTGGAGGGGAGAGGAGGGGGAGGGGACGGAGAAATCTGCCCTAGTTTTTTCTTTATCCCGCCGCATCTTCACACAGTGCGGCGGTACGGCGGCTCACGGCCACACGTGCGCGCCATGCAGTGCCATGCAGTGCCATGCACGACGCGGCAACGCACACAGACGCAGGGCCACGCAGAGCGCCGTCGCCAATTCGCGATAGCAGCGCGGCGCGCACTGCGCAGGGCGGAGGAGTCGGGAATGATCTGCCTCAGTAGTTGATGGGCTGTGAAACAGAAGGAGATAGACGCCACCGCACCGCGCCGCGCGCCAGAGGGACCCGAGAGGGACGAGGGAAAAGACTTCCGGGGGAGGGGACACGTGCGCACGGCATGTCTGTCCGTGTGTCCGTGTGTCCGCCCGTCCGCTCGTCCGCTCCGTGTCCAGGAGTTCGGGACGCCTGCCGGCCTCGCGTGGCGGTGCCGCGACACAGCCGTGCGCGGCGGGCCGGCCTACCCGCCGATTCGCAGGCGCACAGGGCCGCCTGGAGCGCGCGCCGCGCCGCGCCTGCACGTCGCTGTCTCTCTCGCACGCACGTGGCGTCTCCAGCAGGCGCGAGAGAGACAGAGCGACAGTGCGGGATCAGTCTGGCGGACTCGGGCGGGCACGGCACAAGGCTCGCTTTACCTGCGATAAATGGCTTGTATCTGCCGGCGTATTTATAGAGGGAGGGCGGAGGGCTGTCGCCGCGCCGGCCTTCGCTCCGTGTCACGTCCCGTCCGCGTCGCGTCCGCGTCGCGTCCGCGCGGCGCGAGGGGCTAAGGACGGCGTCCGCCCCAATTCAGACGGACCGCGCCAAACGCGCCGATACCGCGAGGCGACGCGACGCGGAAATAGACTTCGCCGCGACGCCGAGGCTGGAGACGCGGCGACGCCGACACGCCGAGACAGGCGATTGGACGAAGCAGGTGCCGCCGCGCCGCCCGGCGTGTCGGAAGCCGTCGGCATGATCCCGGCAAAGGACGTCGCCGAGGAGTGAGAGTGTGCCGCTACACTTTTACATCGGCATGGCGCTGTTAGTCCCACCGCCGCCTCGCCGCGCCGTTTGATGAACGGCCGCGAGGGACGAGGGCCGCGGGCCACGGCGCCAGGCTCCCTCCGTCTCGCTCGCACCCCCGCAGAACCGCGGAACGCCGCGTGAGTGCGAGCGAGACGGCATCGGGCGGCAGGGCCAGGCAGGGCCAGGCCGGGCACGGCACGGCCAGGAAGCGGTCTCTAATTGGCTGTTAGACCGGCAGGGCCGCGCCAAGCCAGGCCGGGCAGCGAAGGGCCGCGCCAGCGCCACCAGTCATTTTCTTCCAAAGAGAGATGGCACAGCCCGGCGAGCCTGGCGCCGCTTTGATCTTGCAGCGTGCAGTAATCGTGCGTGCGGTTTAACACACGTGTGAGAATGGCGCCAAAACGGCGGGCCGCCGCGCGTGCCGCGTGTGCTGCACGCCTGCAGGCCGCGCCGAGCAGCGCGCTGCGCGATGAGGGATGGGGAGGCGTGATGCCGACCGGGGGGAGTTCGCTTGCTCCTCGACGTAAAAAGCCGGAAGAGAGAAGACCGAGAAGCTCTTCCTCTCCTTCCACAGCGCCTGGACGCTGCACGTGTACTCACCGGACAAGGGGGTGAATCGGTGGATGGAGTCCGTGAAGGAGCCCACGCAGCTGGCCCCTCGGTCCGACACGTAGAGGGGCGTGGTGGCCTGGAAAAGGAGAGGTCCATTTTTCACTATCCACTGCTGCTACACGCCGCCGCCGATCCTTTCCTTGACAGAGTAAGTTGACATTCGGTCGACGGAACGTGTCTTACAAACGTCGACGCGCTCCCCTTGCCGCTCGCCGCGCTCGCCGCGCTCGGCCCGCAAGCTGCAACGCCCCCGCCATCAAGTCGGTGGGGCGTGCGTCGTTTTCCGCATTGGTTCACACACACACGCACGCACGCACGCAACACCCACACATGTGCGAGGGCCCCGCTGCCTGCCACTGCAGTGTCGCCCCCGCCCCCTCCGCCTCATGTCTCTATCCACGCGTCTTTCACACGTGCAAAATACACCCCGTCCCTTTTTCCTAAATGCATTTTGCAGCAAACGCGTTCGGAGCCAATCAAGCTCCGCTCTGTAGCGCGGCGTCCCCGCGCCTCGTCCGTCAGCAGGGGCTTATTAGAGGGACGCAAGGAGAGGCGGCGCGCGGCGCCCCGAGACCGAGAGACGCGTTCGGAAGCGCCGCTGTCGGCGCCCTTGTCCGCCGCGACGCCGCTCATTTGCAGGCCGCCGGCATGACGGGGGGCATGGGGGCGGCGGGGACGCGTTGCGACGGCCGTCACTCTGGCCGCCCCGGCCGTCTAATGGACGTCGTGGGATTGGCCTATCAGGGCCCGTCGGCCCTGGAGGTGTGGAGGTACTCGTTGGCGTGGCGGGCCTCGACGCGGTGCTCGACGCGGTCCCGGACACGGTCATCGCGGTGCTCGACGCGGAGCACGACACGATCCTCGCGGTGCTTGCCACGGTACTCGCCGCGCGGTGCTCGACGCCGACGTGGTCCTCGAGGCCGTGCCGGCGGTGTCCCGCTGGCCGGGCGCGAGGTATGCCGTCTTCATTAGGGAGTCGCGTGGGGCGTCGCCGCGTCGCCGCGTCAAAACCTCGCGGGGCGAGCGCGCGGAATGCAACACACACTTTTGGCGCAGCCGCTTGACTTGCGCCGGCGAAATTTATTTCACGTCGCGGAGGGGGCGGACGGCGTCGGCGGCGGCACGCAGCACGGCGCAGCGCGGCGGTGCAAAACCAGCGACACCGCGCAAAGGACCGCCGCGCGGCGGAGCGGAGGGCGGCGAGTGGAGCAACGATGGAGACAAATGGAGCGATCAGCGCGACGCGCGCAAGAGTGTGACAAACACGCCGCCGCTGCCGCCGCCGCCGCCGCGCCGGACACGGCTTGTTCCACACGTTTTTGGACGACATGCGCGCCAACTCACGAAATGGTGGTGGAGGGCGCCGGCGATCTGCGGACACTCTCCGCAACCCGGACCAGACGGCGGCTCCAGGGTGGTTTTCAATTTCCCCCGCGTCGCGCGTCCTCGCGAACCCCAGACAAGTGGCGGGCCAACGCCCCGCCCCACCCCGCCCCGCCCCGAAAGCGAGCCTCGATTGTCCCCGATGACGGAGGCGTTTCCCGGCCCCAGCGGAGAGGGGAGGGAAGGGGCGAAGAGGGGGTCCCAAGTCGCAGGGAACACGGTGACACGCCGATTAATTCGACGTGGTATTCTGGGCCGGGATGGGATGAGCTTCGGGAGAGAGAGAGCCTACACGCTACACGACGGGGCGGGCGTGGCGCGGACCGCGCTGCCAGGGATCGCCAAGGACTCCAACGCGCCGCGGCCGGGCAGGGCGGCCACCGCCACCAACAGCCACCATGGTGCCGTGGCGCTATAAGGCGTTCCTTAGCCTGCTCGCTGCGACTGATATGGCGCTCTCTCTTCGCCTGGGGCATGGGAGAGGGGCACTGGACACCGCATGTTTCCTGCACTTGGACAAGGGGCTTCGGCTCTCGACGACGCAGGGCCATCGACGGATAGTGGTGATAGTTCACGCGACCCATCAGGGTTCCACAGCGAAGAGCATTTTCGGGGAGTACTTAATTTCGGCTGTGGGGTCGCGACAAGTTTTAGCCGCCTTTTATGGGTCCCGTGCGTCAGAAAAAGTTGAGAACCGCCGCTAGTTTGTCGAAATGGCAGTTGAGGCGTGCTTGGAATGCAGTGGCGGTGCCTGGCGGTGCGGAGCGCGGAGCAGGCCGAGTGTGTTGTGCCCTTGGTGCGGCATGGCGTCGCCGGGCGCGGGGTGGCGGTGCGGCGAGGGGCTCGGGCACGGCGTCATCCATTACCTGGCCGTGTTTGGACAGCCGAAATCACCACCCAGTTCCCCGGGCAAAGGCACCGCGCCGCGCCCTGCCGCGCCCCGACGCCCGCGACGCCTCCAAACGCAGAGCACACAGCGGCACGCCGCCGCCAGGACGCCAACGTCAAACCCACGCGGACGCCGTGCGCCGACACCAACCGACGCCATAAACAGGAAAAAAATAGAAAAAGAAAAAACGACACGACATTTTGCCAGCAGCGCAGTGACGATGGGGAAAAGAAAATACATGGTGAGTCACGCGGCCTGCCGACATGTTGCCGGCGGCCTGTTGCTGCAGTGCGAACTGGCCCCTGATTACTCATCACGAAACCGCAACGAAGGCAAGGCACGCCGGCCCAGGCCTTGGCCCAGGCGTGCGCTCCCCCTCGCCTTTCACACATGCCCGAAGGAAGAAGTGGCGCAAAAAGGTCACGCTGGTGCCACGCACTACGCACGGAGCGCGCGAGAACACCCAGATCGTTTTTGGTTTGAAAGTCTCGAGAGAAGATCTCGCGGAGCTCGAGTGGGGTCGGGTCCTCACCGCCAGGTCGTGCTGCGGGCCGCTGCCGGGTGCGCTCTGTGCGCCCTGCAACAGGTCCTCCAGGCTTTCGATGTACTCGATGGCGTTGCGGAGGATCTCCACCTTCGGCAGCCTCTGGTTCGGGTTGGTCGACGTGCGCCTCTTCAGCACCTCGAAGGCCTCGTTCACCTGCAACACGCGCCAGTTTTGCCACGCGTTTAATTTTATTTATCAATATTTTTAAAAGCGGTACACCGCTTGTGTTCCCGCTGACTTTACCTTCCGTAGACGCCGCCGCTCCCTGAGGGTGGCGGCCTTCCTGCGGTCCACCGTGACCGTCTTCTTCTTGCACGCCTTGCACGCCCACAGCAGGCACCGACGGGATCCGTGCGCGCCGCCGCCCGCCGCCGCCCCCGCGCCGCCCAGAGGGACGCGCTGCGCGCCGGCACCCGCCTCCTGCAAGGAGCGCGATGATGGGAACACGAACAAGGCCGGCTGGCTGGACACTGACTAGAAAACGAAGACCTCTGAATGTTCGCGGTCGAGGGCATCGCGAGGTCGGGGACCGCGAGAGGTATTGGCTTTCTGGCCAGATTGTGGGTACTCGGTGTACCCGCTACTCACGATGGAGGCCGGGCTGAGCGGGGCGAGGATGTGCGGCACGTGCTGCTCGCTCTCCGACCCGGACGACTGGCTGTCGTCATCGTCGTCCACGTCGCCGTCCTCGTCCACGTCCTCGTCGTCCTTGCACCTGCGGCAAGACCGTCACGGCGCACATTCACAAGCAGCCGGTGTACTCAGAGCGTCACGCCAAAACAAAACCAAGAGCGGGGATTTGAACCCGCGCGCCCCAGGCCGCCCCAGGCCGCCCCAGGCCGCCCCAGGCCGCCCCAGGCCGCCCCAGGCCGCCCCAGGCCGCCCCAGGCCGCCCCAGGCCGCCCCAGGCCGCCCCAGGCCGCCCCAGGCCGCCCCAGGCCGCCCCAGGCCGCCCCAGGCCGCCCCAGGCCGCCCCAGGCCGCCCAGGCCCCAGGCCGCCCCAGGCCGCCCCAGGCCGCCCCAGGCCGCCCCAGGCCGCCCCAGGCCCTGCACCGCGCGAGTGCGGCGCCGCTGGCGTCCTCGTCCTCCCCCGCCGCGCGTTCCGGTCGTGGTTTCCACACAATGGGCCCTCTGTGCTGAGTGCTCGGCCGGTGACCGGATCGGCCCGGCGGAACGGCGGAACCGGCGACGAATAGACGCGAGACGCCACGAGGCACCGGCGTCGCGGCGTCGCGGCGGCCAGGGCGGCCATAGGGCGGTCACGGGAGTCCGAGCGCGGCGGCCGCGACTGCCTTCCTAGAGCACTAGATCCTAGATCGGACGGAATGCAGTTCGGCGCCTTTGATCTCCTCTCTTCTCCCTCGCCTCGCCCGACAAATCACTGCAGCGCTTCCGCCGGCCAGCCTACACGTAGACGAAGGTGCACGGCCTGGTCGGGGATGCCGTTGGCAAAGTGGGCGCATGGTGGGCGGAAGCGGATTCGAGTCGTGCGGTCGGGGCCCTCGGGGCGCACGACACGCCCTCAGCCATGACACGCTACATCGCCTCCTGGAGCGAGAAACAAAACAGGAACGGCACGTCCGAGCCCCCTCGCCAAGCCCCCTGCAGCGGCCCTGCCGTGTCGTTTAGGCCCCCCGCCCCTCCCCCTCCCCGCCTAAACGGCGCGACATGGGGCAATGGGGAGCGTGAGAAGGCCGAAGGGAGCAGGGCTTTAAACCCGAGGAAGCGACTCGACATGACGAGGAGATGCACTCAGGGAGTATTATTCGCCTGGGATTTATAGCCGAGGGGTTCTCCCTCTTCGCTGGCGCCTCGCCGCGCCGGCGCCCGTTTCCGCAATGCCTCAATTTTCACCCCAAACGCTGTGGGACAGAGGCGTCGCAACAGGCTGACTCCACACATCGTCTGTCTCTCTCGCACACCTCTCGCACCACCCCATGAGTGCAAGAGAGACAGCCAGAACAGCTACGCTGCGCACGACTCGAGGGAGGCTGGCGATCCATCCGGCCCACAGGACGTTCAGGACGTGAGGCTTCTGCTAATTCCGCCCCGTGGACAATGGCAATGCATTTGCAATCCCCTCCCCGTACCTCCGTGTGCAAGGGTTGCCGCCGTGTCTCGAAGCGCCGCGGCCGCTGCAGCCGCTGCTGCTGCTGCAACTGCTGCTGCTGCTCATGCTGCCGTGCAGCGGAGAGCTGGGGGCGAACCTGTTGCCGTTGCTGCTGCTGAAGCGACAGCTGGCCTGCTGGTGCTGCTGCTGCAGTGCCAACGTCATCATGCCCTGCACCGCCCGGACCGCCTCCGCCGTCCTGGAGCCGTCGCCGGGTCGTCGTCAGTCACGGGGCGCGGTCACCGAGCCCCCTCGCGCTGCGCATCGCCGCGCTTCTGGCCACCACGCCGCGGTACGCCGCGGGACGCGGCGTTGGGGAGGCCTCGGCGCGAGCCTCGGCGGCCTCCTCGTGCGACTCCTCGTCACGACGCCGTTAAGGCCCGGCCACGACAACTCGCGGGGGCCCAGTCCACCGATAAAGTAGGCGGTTGTTACGGTCACCGCGGCTGACGCGGCTGTGGCAGTAGCACGGCGGCCACGACACTGGTGACGGCTTGAGCAAATAACGGCCGCGGTGGTGTGCTGTCCAGACACACTCCGCTCACGGACACACGCACTCTCGCACACGCACGCACGCACGCGCCGCGGCTCCAGCTACCAAGGCGGCGCGGCGCCGGGGTGTCGTCGACGGGACGGGGGCGGAGGATGGACTAAAGAGCCCGGACCCCAGCCCCGGTCGGTGGCGGTGGTCGGGGCCCCAGCCCCCAGCAGCCCCAGGTCCCACCGGGCGGCAGGGCAGACTCGGCCAGGCTCGGCGACGTCTCGGGGGCGGAGGCGGAGGCGGAGGCAGGCGGAGTGGAGGGCGGTCCTAGTCCCGGGGTAGGGCGCGTTGGCACGCCCGCCACGGCCCCGCCCCCTCGCGCGGCAGCCTCGCAGTTAGCAGTGCAGACGACGCCCCCGGCAGCCGTCGCACCGCCCCGAGGTGGCCCCCCTCACCCCCACCCGCCCCGGGGACAGCCAATGGGCACCGCGCTCATGCGTGTATTTAGGCCCCACCGGGTACCGCCAAAACGCTGCGGCGCGCCGTCCCAGGCCGTCCTTGCCAATTTCGGCGCCAGCACTGCTAGCCAGCGATTTGCTTGACCAAGTGTTCATTACTGTTTATCACGGCTTGTAGTGAAGGACCTGGATCGCTTGCACGGAACCAGGCCAATGAAAAATGTGGTCGAGAACGTCGAGGTGTAGATCTTCAGATCTGCGCCCGACGTTCGAAACTCGAGCTTCTTTTCATTTTGCAGTATCGCGACAGTGCAATTCGGCACTTCAATGTGGACTTCGGCTTCCTTAGTTCCAAGCGGGAAGGGGTGTTCTCCTCGACCGAACGTCAGATGTGTCAGATTAGTGCTGCCAATAGATGCACCAGTCCCATGCCTCACTTCATTCATACGCGGGCTTCCCTGCAGTGTGGACAAGTGAGCGCAGAGCCCCAATTTTGCCTAATTTGCTTAGCACGGCTTTGGACAAACCGCTTCATTCGAACGCGTGCAGAGTCCCCATCACAACATTGTCATTTTAATGCCACAAGGCATTCTGACTTGCTTTGTTAAGAGGATATCCAACCAAGAGAATTGAGCGTTTTGGATTTGGAAACTGTGAAATGAAAAAGGATTTTTTAAATGATGGGGGGAAAAAAAGCCTTCTTTATTTATAAAGTATTTATTGTGATATGAGATGCTAAAAATAAAATGCAGAAGACAGCATGCTTTGATCACAGTTGCAAACAGGATTTGACTAAATAACAAATCATAGAAGTTGATTGAAAAGAGAAAAAAAAGTTATGTCAAAAACCAGCAGAGAAAGCATTATATAAAGCAACCACAACCACTGGGATAATCAATAAACCCCACAGCACTAAGAATATTGTCAGGCAACAATATAATTGGTAGGGAATTAGAAAATTAAAGTATCAACCCTACAGTAGAAGAAAAATAATGTTAACTTCTTCATTTATAAAATTAATAAAAATTAGTTTTTAAGTTTGTTAAATATTAAAGGCTAAGAGGATTTACAGTACTTATAGGTAAGAACAAGCAACATAAAGACAAAGTTATGTTTAACTAGCAGTTATGAGGCCCTAGTCTTTGTCTGAAAGATAGCGATTAAGGCTTGGTTAGAAGATGAGGTCGCTTTCCATGACCTTCCACAGCAGTTGAACATCTTTCAGCAACATCAGTACCAGACATTTGAGCACTTCTTTTGCGAGTGACAGGTCCGGAGGCATTGCCGGTAGGAGAGGACTGCTTCAGAAGTTCAACATCACTGAAGATCACTTGAGCTCCACCAGAGCAGGTCGGCACAACATCACCCTGGAACAAGTTCAAAATTAGACATTCATTAAGGACTGGGTTCATTTGATAACAAACAACAACTGTCACATCAACAGTTAAAAAGGCCTACCTTGTATAGGCGGGTTTCCAATTCTCCATCCGTATCTTGCTCTTGAGTGGTGAGGCAGTAGCGTTCAGTGCCTTTTGTAATATCCTTGACATCCGTAAGCTTGGTAACAGACTTACGTTTCCTCATGTTCGGCTGGAACACAGTGTTCAGAGGCACTGGCGTGGCAGGACAGTGGTCCAACCATTTCCCGGTTCCCTCAGCAGAACGTGAACGACGGTGGCGAGGGTTTCTCAGGGCCATACCCATCTGAGATGTGTTCAATGTCAGCAAGTTTCACCATAATTAAAGGACATTTGGATAATGTAATTAATCAGACAACTTACCCTTCTTGAATCAGCTCCAGGCGTCCGCAGCAAAAATGTATTAGAAGACTGGGTTGTGCTGCCATCTGACTTGGATGTGACATTAGCAGCACTGTTGGTTGATGAGGCAGTGCTTGGAACATGGACATCCTCCTTCAAAGCCCGCTGGACACGACGAATTTTCTCATCTTTCTCACGAACTTGGTGCTAAGAGGAAATAAACTACTATTAGAAACACTTTACAATGAGCACTCTGGGCAGGGCAGGGAGGAGGCACACTTACACGAAGGGCTTCTCTGTCTCTCTCCAACTTCTTCTCATACTCATAAGAGATCTTTTCTTTTTCAACAGCAACTTTAGCATTGTATCTATGTTTAACTTTCTGTTTATCAATAGCGCTCTGAGACAAAGCCAATTCAAGATCTGCCTTTTCTTGCCTCAAAATCTGATTTTGCTGCTCTTGCTCATCATATCGGCGTTGTAGTGTTGAGTACTGCCTCTCCATTGTGCCCAATTTTGTTTGAACAGCACGCATCTAAATTAACAAACGTTGATTAACAAATTGCAATAATAATGCTGTTGCACACAAGTAAGCATTGATGAGTAAACTACTTACTCTGCTGCGTTCTTGGTCAAGTTGAGCTTGTATGGATAAAACTTCTTGCTTTGAAAGAACATTTTCACGCTCTACTTCAGCCAGCAATGCTCTGAACTGTTCTTGTTTTGAAATCAGATTTTTCTGAAGCATGGTTCGATGTTTCATTCGTTCCTGCAAGAACTCTTTGAGTTCGGATATAACCTTGGCGCCATCTGGTCCGAGAATGTCCAGGGAAGGTAAATCCGTGGCCAAGCTGCAACAAAGAGAGTTGGATGGGAACCTGGACAAGGCCACACAGAATTCAGTCTCTTGCTATGAGATTCCTTCAAATCTTACCTATAAACAACATCCACATCCACAGGAATGTTTGAATTGATACCATCTTCTTGTAGCTGTCGAACAGCTGACCGAAACACCTAAGCCCAAAAACATTTATTGCACATCTTCTATTTATTACAGACAGATCAAAATTGATATCCTTTAAATACTTTAAGTCAACAGAAACTTAGAAAGCAAGGAAACATCATGGCATTTAAGGTGCACAAGGTATATATGTACCTGATTAGCTTTCCTTCGACCAGGAGTGAATCCAAAGTCCACACGCACAGGTGTAGGCCTAGCTATCTGTACTTCCTGGCTCATTTCAGCAAATTTCATGACTTGCTGCAAAATAATGACACAAACATTTTAGATTCATTGCAGCTCCAACACGTACACAAATACATGTGTGTCTAAGTATGAGTGTCAAACTAGCAAAACAACATACCATTGTCTCATCATAATCTTCAGCTCTAGGATTAGCACAAATTATCATACGAACTTCACCTTCTCCATCTAGGTAACTCTTAAACAAATGGGTAAGTTTGGAGTCTCTGTATGGGACCATTTTATTGGACCCTGTCAGCTGGTTTTCCCGCAGCATTTCAAGACACGAGCGCAGTGTCATTAATGAATTATTGATATTTCCTATGGAATTGAGGTTAATATAACAAAAGTTGAAACATGAGAGAGTTTGGTAGAAAACAAAAAAGGAAGAAAAAGCATACCTGCTTCCCTGAGCCGCTGACCACTGTTCTTGGTACGATTAGTTCGCTCACACCCAGCCAGATCAACAAGGGAGAGCTGACTGATCAACATTCCACCCTTTTCCTGAAGAACATTTTCACCATGGTGATCAAGTGGAGCCTGAAAGAGAGGGTCAGTTGTTACAGCAGGGGAATTAAAAGGAGACCACACAACTCAAACTCTACACCTTACCTGAACCAGCCTAATAGAGAAAACAGAATGACTCCGACTGGACTCAGCATTTAGTGTAGTATGGGCCATGCGTTTCTTTCTTTGTCCTCTGTAAAAGGCTTCAAAAGCTTCTTCTGGTGACTTTACTTCTATCTCTGTCACTCCATGCACATACATGTTTTTCAAAGCATCTTCCCTGAGTATTTTCATTTGCATTGACCTAGAACAATATTTGAGGAATTTCATTACATAAAATTTTAACTAAAGAAAGGCAACCAAAAATCATAGTGTAAAACCCACTTTGTCCGGAGCATATCTTCAGTTACTTCCTCCAGTAGATCAAAGACACTGTTGTTGTAGATTTCAACATAAGTGACAAACACAGCAAAGGTATTGTCTTCGCATACAACATCCAGTGTTGTTGTATCTGGCTGGCGAAAATGTAAATCTGGATCAGAATTCCTAAAGAATAAAAAACCCGAATTACAAAACACATAAAAATTGAATGCCTTGTAAGTTGTGACAGAAGAATAATAGATATTATACTAACTTTCTTGGGGTTTTGATTGGTCTTGACTCTAAGTTTCTCATCAACTCATGCTGCCTTTCTTGGAGAGCATCAATATCACTTTGTATTTCAAAGCCATTCATCCTGTCTGCTTTGAATGTGTACTTTTTGGCCTGAAAAAACAACTTAACTGATTAGCACGAGTTACAAAAACAAACCAGAGATACTTGAAATAAAATTATCTAGAATGATACCTGGAAATGGGCAATGCTGTTGAATATAACATCTAAGGAACGGGGCATAATACCTCCATCTTGAGGTTCGCCATTCATAGTATGAGTCTTTCCACTCCCAGTTACTCCATAGGCAAACAGAAGACCATTACGCCCCTCAAGAAGGGACTTCACCAAAGGCAACCCCACGGTTTCAAAGACCTCTTTCTGACTAATACTTTCATCGAATACTCTATTAAATGAGTAAATAACATCTTTAGCTGTTCCTGCTCGGTAGTTAGCAGACGTATCTGGAGGGGTTACTTGGATGGACTGTTCTGATATGATCTTCATGCAAGATTCATCGGATTCATTTTGCATCGGTCGGAGCCGACAAAAAACTTGCACTGGGTCTTTGGAGAAGCTTTTTGGCTTGGCGGGCGTTTTCTTGGGTACAGCTCTCGTCCTCCTAAAAAGATAGTGTGCAAAAATTAAATAAATTGATCAAATCCACAAATGAAAGGGACATTATGAGAAATGGTAGGGTAGAACAAGAAATGAAATAGATCCTAATGGAAATTTTCGCCGTCCAAAAAAGCGTACATATCGGCGGAAAAAGAAAAGTTGCAGGAAGATAGAAAGTATTTCCATTACAAAAATAATATGAGAGTATTTAAAGGAGAAAAATACGAAAATAGTAAGATTGGTTAGCCGGCTTCTCAAAACGTTAGCCTTTGATAAGGAAGGAGCACTACTTACACAGGCTTCATTATGATGCTTGTGTTGTCTTCGATTAAATATGAATATTTATTTGATCGCGCATGCAATGGTTCTTCTAATCACTGCCAATAATGGTTTAAAAATAACTTAGAATGTTACACAGACCACCGTCCGCAGCAAATGCTCAGAAGTTTCAAACCCAACGAACTTTTCGTTTTGACTAACAGTCTGTCCATCTAGGAAACAAAATCAACATCTTATTTTTTAACCGTTTTCTCACTGAAAATTTCAAAATTTAAAGAAGATAAAAAATTAAATATTAAGGCAAGATACTTATTTCATGTCTATTCTGACTAAAAAGTACAAAAAAATGTGTTTGAAGTATCACTTAAGGTGGTCACATTGATTTGTTTTCCTTGAAGCAGACCGACCTTTCAAGAAGGCTACGGCTGTGCTGTCACACACACAAGAAGTCCCTAACCTCAAAACTACAACCAGTATTTGTCAACATTTGTCGAGTCAGGGTGGTTTAAGTTTCAGGAGTACTGTGCAAAAGAGACCATTATGGAGGAGCAAACGGCTTCACCCCATCCGGAGACTCTGGAGCAGCCCACTCCAGCCCTTCTCTCTGACATCTTTTCATTCGGTAAACATTTTATTTGATTTTGTTAAATAATTTTTTATTTTCAACTCTCATGTACTTTGTTCTCTTTTCAGTTGAATACATTTATGCCACCTTTGGGTGGTATATATTAGGTTTCATCGTTCTCTCTCTTTATCTATGGAGTAAGATTCAGCCTTCCTATGAGGCTTGGAGAAAGAAACGAGAAGAGGATGAATATGCTGCTCAAATACACAAGAGTGTGTACTGCTCTATTTATTTTTTGGAAGGACTCCATAGACTTCTATTTCACTCTTCATTTTCCGTTTCTCTTTCAGATCCAGATTTGTTTAGAGCCAGGCAAGAAGCCATTATTGCAGCACGGCAACGGATGCAGGAAGAGCATGACCGCCAAGCCAAAATCAAGGCTGAGAGGGCACAAGAAGTATGATGCACTACCTATTGGCTGATATTTTCCTTTGAGTACCCTCTCATGAAACCCTTTTTTATTGCTTTAGCTTGAGGAACAGAAGCGAGAAGAATGGATTGCTCGTCAAACAGGAACAGGTGGCCGGCGACTTGGTAATGAGCCATCTAAATCCTGTGAAGCTGTGCCAGGTCCAAGCAAAAAAAAGGATTCAAGTTTTAAGCCAGGTAAGGGAATATCCTTTCTCTGAGTAAATTTGCCATGTCCTTTTCAAAATTTACCTGTGGTTGCTGATTGCCTTTTTTCCTACTGTTTAGAGTATAACCCATTAATGGGGGCCGGAAGCTCTAGTGGATATCGGCCTCCCAAGAGAGGATGCCCCGGAGGAGGTTGTGGAAAGAAGTAAGATGGTTCAGAAATAAATGAACTGTAATCTCATTTTTATGGTGTGTTGTTACAGTACATCCCTCTTAAACTGTGTCCGCCTCAGCCATTTTCCTGCTTTAACCATTGCTAAAAAGAATTCACAAACCTAGTCAAATCGCCGAAAATTCATCCGCATTAACGGTCGCGATCGCGTGCAAGGCGGCTGACACGTTTTAAAAGGGATGCACTGTATTTGTTATGTTAAATTATCTTAAAATTTTGGTCATTTTGTTATCATATCTTTTTGTTGTATATGTTACCAAGCAGAAATTTTGTTGCTACATAACATGTGTGTTGACAACTAAGCCTGCTGTTTCCACATGATTTTATAACCATATCATTATCAGATTAATCAATAATGTTTTTTAACTATTAAACACTTTACAGGTGTATTATGAAGGTTTCCTTCTATAGACATTCCTTTCTTTACTTGTCAGTCATGTACTGCATTTTGTTTGAATTACTTTCCACTTAGATTGTTACCCGTGTTAAAAACTGACTTTGTATTAAAATAAAAAAAATTACAGAATCAACTTTTTAAGAATGTTTTAATTCAGATTGGAATATTTGGATAGTTATTGCAAGAAAATTGAAGATAATTATGTTGATGAGTGTTGGGCTTGACTCCAAAAGCCATGGCAAAGAACAGGTGGCATTTTTAAAACAACACGTAGAGGTTTCATATAGAATTCTAGGTTGGTGATTTCTTCTGCACTGTGTTATTGTATTTAGCTTGCTGCTCCATCCGAATTTGTTGCATTGACTTCACTGCAAGGAATATGGCTTCATTACTCATTATGCTCACAAAGTCCCATAAGAACTGAACTCAATTGAAGTCTTACCAACTGATTCCTTCTGCACTTCTGGAGGATCCTTTCTGCTTTCATCCTGCTGCATGAACAACACATGTTGATATAAAGTTGTGAAGCTCCTTTTCTTTAAAGGCATGCTGCTTCTAAGGTATTATTGGTACCTGAGTTTCTCGAAGTTTCAGCAAAGCGGCAGTCTGAGCAATCTCGGAGTTTTGTTGATCTTGCAACTCTCTAACCTGCTGCATGGTCAACCCATCAGACTTTCCTAGTGTATTTCCGATTAAATAATGATATTTGGCCATTTTCTCTTCGAGTTTCTTCTTTCTTATCTGGAAATTGAATGATATGTCAGCACAAGGAAGAGCTTTTTCCATTAAAGCTACTTTCTGAAACACAATTTTCAGTGCTTACCTCCGCCTGTTTTTCTTCGTAAATTGCAACTCGAGCCTCGTGGGCTCTTTCTTGAGCTGCCCTGGCATCAGTTGCCGAAGATGATCCACCCAGGCTGCCCCCAGAGCTTGGAACCGTGTATAGGCGCCTGGAAGTGGCAGTGGGCCTAGACGGCGGCGAAGTCACTGCCGCAGCACCAGCAGCACCGGCACTTTGGTTTACCACTCTGCGATGAGGCGGTGTCCAAGGATTCACATTGCGCGAATTCATTTCTCTAAGTTGGGAAGAATCCGTCACAAATCGAACGTGGGCGTCCGCGATACTATCAGATCAAAGACGCATATAAACGAAACACTATCTAACCCCTTGAAGCACTTCAGATGTAAACCAGGTATTCCCCTCCCCCTCCCACACCAAACACTTTAGGAAACACGAGGTCAAGAAA
Organism: Thrips palmi; assembly: GCF_012932325.1. Lineage (NCBI taxonomy): Eukaryota > Metazoa > Arthropoda > Insecta > Thysanoptera > Thripidae > Thrips > Thrips palmi. The sequence goes on along the minus strand of NW_023144624.1, from coordinate 2,209,190 downwards.
GCAACATATCCGTGAACTTGGTCGGGAGACAAGAAAGCACGATTGAATGACACACCCCTACCCCAGGAACTAGGCCAGGCAAAAATTATCAAGTTTGAATCACGTCACCCCATATTAACACGTAAATTATGAACGGGCTCTTCTGCGTAAACGTTGGCGCTATTGGAGGTACTACCGGACTCCCAGCCAATCAGAGGGCTCCGCTGCCACCCATCTTCAAGTCACAAGGGACTGCTTAGAAGGCTCTGGTGGTGATGTTGATAAAGACAAGACGTTCACGACGACACAGTTTTGACGTTTGACAGATGCAATATTTACGCCTCATCTCGGCTGCTGCTACGTGGAAAAGTTATCAGAACCTCCTTTTCCTGTTGGCTAGTCGCAAAACGGGTGTCTGTAATTTTAACTGGTGGGCGTGAGATCATTGCGCCAGTGACACCGAGGTAACCTTCGTTTATGATGTTTTGAATCACAGCAACCAGCCTTTGAACACCAATCATGGACAACCAAGGATCCGTGAGTAAAATTTTACATATGTTACTTGTTTTATTTCACTGGGGACATTATGTTGTTTTGTGACAGTATATTAATGTGTGTCTGTTTATAATATTCTTCTCGTTGACGCCTCTTATATTCTTCTATTTGTGCTAATTTTCTATTTTCTGCAAAGTTCTTATTTTAATTATTTTATTTCTTTTTCATCTTACATGTCAGGAGGAGCCTCAAGTCAACAGGAAAATACCTATTGAGTCATTGACCAAAGAGGATCTCATCAAAAAATACCGGCAAGCCATTATAATTGCTCAAAAGGCAAAGGAATCGAAAGGGGGTTAGTTGAAGGTTTAGAAAAACCTTAAAAATGTTGCTCCCATTAAAACTGATTTATTCTAATCAGAAAAAAATGCTCTTCCTGATCAAATTTTTTTTTCAGAACTGATCAAACTATTTTCTGAACAAGAAAAGGTTGTCCAATCTCTCGAAGAAAGGCTACAGAAATGTGAAGATGAGAAAACTAAGGTACAGTTTTTTCGTGTGTAACATTTTGAAATTTTTAAAAGGATCAGTGGGATATTCAACATGTCATTCTTCTTGCAGGAGGCTGATTTAAGAGCTGGCTTAGAGCATGAGCTCAAATATGCACAAGATACAATTGAATCCCTGAAGATTAATAGGGTACGTACATTTTCTTGCCTTCCGTAAATCAAAACTAAAATGTTCATTGAAAAGATGAAGTAAGTGCTTATTTCAGCAAATTTGGTTTCTATAAACTTTTAGGTAAGCAATGGAAGAGATAAAGAAGAAACGGAAACAAGTGAAAGTGTTCACCTGAAAGCACCGCTTGAATCTGACCTTGCCAATTGTCGCTCAGCAGAATTAGAATTGTCAAATGAAAAAATTAATGCCTTGGAATCTGAATTATTACAATCCAAAATTGACTGTCAAAGACTTAATGATTTATATGGTCAGGTTCAAAAGCTTGTGGATGAAAAAGACAATGAATTGAGGTGTTTACAAGAAGCTCAGGATAGGGACAAGGAGCTAAGTGAAAACACTAAAATGGATTTTACATCAAAAATCCAGTCCCTTCAAGAATCCTTAGACAGTGCAAAAAGGGAAAATATGGAAGAAAATTTAATAAATGAAAAAAAGATACACTCTCTTGAAGAATTACTGCTCAGTAAAGATGAGGACATCAAGAAACAAGAAGAAAGCATTTCCAAGATGAATGTGCTAGTAGAAACAATTCAAAGGGAACTTAATGATAAACAGGATGTCCTTGACCGCTTCAACAGCAAGATGAAAGATCTCGAAAACCAAGTTGAAGCTTACAAAACATTGCTTGATGAAAAGTCCTGCAAGAGTGAAAGCCAGGAGGTTGAAAAAAATAAAACAATAGATCATTTTAAAGAAGAAATTTCGAAAAAAGATCAAGAATTATGTTCAGCAGAAAACACTATCATGGGATTGTCGATTGAACTACAAAATGCCAAAGAAAATTTAGCCAAACTGGAACAGCTGTCTTCAGAGCTTTCATCTAAAGTAGATTTACTTGAATTGGAGAAAGGCACTTCCTCTGATAATATAGCTTCTCTTGAAAGGGACCTTGCAGATATGAAAAATAACCAATTGGGAGAGGAAGAGAAGCAGAGAACACTTGAGTTGGAGACTCAAGTTGGAGAACTTCAAGAGGCATTATCAGCAAAGAATAAATTGTTGAAAAGTAGCAAAGTAACTAAATTTCTCCTTGAATCTCAAGTAGAACATTTTACCACATTAGTAGAAGACCACACAAAACGTATCGAAGAATTGAAAAGGGAAAATGATGAACTTCAAAATGGTGTCCTTGAAAGGGATGAAGCAATGCAAAAGAAGTGTGAAGATATTTCCCATTTATCGACACGAGTTTCGGAGCTGGAGAATGAGCTGAGTGCTTTCAGTCAGGAGAGATCAGATTTGATTCATGTGAGGGACAAAATAAAAGAGCAGCTTACCGAAAGTGAAAATCAAATAAAAAGCTTTGAGGCCAGACACTCATCCAGCTTGCAGATTGAGCAAGAGTTGCGTGAGCAGGTAACTTCTCTTCAAGCTGTTTTGTCTAGTAAAGACAAATTAATCCAAGACCTTGAACAAGAGGTGTCAAAGCTAAAAGATTATGGTAAGTTCAATCAATTTTATGAGGCAAAATTCCACTCGAGGGGTACCTCACTTCGTCTAGTCAGTGTACACCCCTGACTCCAGTCACTGCCTTGTTTCAGTCTAGTCACTGAAAAAGTCGGCAAAACCACGTAAATTTGTCCCAATTTTAGTAGTTTTGCAACGCATTTCGTCATATTTTCAGTCTAGTCAAAGTGGAAATTGAGTATAGTCACCAGTCAGTGTACACCTGTTTTCGAAGTGAGGTACCCCTCGATTCCACTTTGTTTTGTTTTTGCCTTGAAGATCAATTTTATTTGAATTAACATTATGTGGAATTTGTTCTCTTTAGCTGCTAATGAATCAACAAACACTGAAGTGTCAAGTACATTCTCTTTGAGCCGTGCGGAGGAACTATCACGAATGAAAGATTTGGAGGACTCTTTTGAGGACAAATATACTAAGGTAAGTTTGTATCCCTCTACAATTTTTCAACTTGTTAGGATATAGTCTATAAAAATAGTTCTAACTTAGGTTATTTTTTTCTTATCTTAGCTCAGGGTTGTGGCTGTGAAGCTGAAGAAGAGAGTGACAGAGCTTACTCAAACACTCGAGATGGAACGTTCCAAAATGGGAACAGAAAAGTCGGACCTTCAAGCTAAATTAACTCAGATAGCATCACATGCTAAAACTGTGCAGGTAACTACTAGTATTATGCTTTGCCAGCCACTTAAATGAACGCTTCTGAATGAACTACTTTCTATTGTCCTTCTTAGACACTTCAAAATGAAGTGGACCGCTTGCAAGACTTGGTTGAGGAGCAGAAAAAACAACATCAGCAACTCTCCAAGGACCTTGAGTTGGCTGTGAAGGAATCTGCTTCAAAAAAATTCGAACTTGCCTCAGTTCAAGAGGAGCTTCAGCGCACTGCAAATGAAAAAAAGAAGTAATATTAAAAAAATTTCAGCAAACAAAACAACAATACTCATAATTTTTTACAGTTACTTATACAATACCTTGTTTGTTTTTGCAACAGCTTGGAAGTATCTCTATCCAGTTTGGAGTCTGCTCTCACACAAGCTGGTGGTCTCCAAAGTGAAATTGAGAAACTTCAGAAAGAATTGAAGGAAAAGGAATGCATTATAGAAAGCTTTAAAGAAGAAAAGCAGTCATTGTCTGAACAACTAGAAAAAGTTTGTGTAGATGCTAAGAAGAAAAGTGTCTTGAGCCTGGAGATGGCTGATATGGAGGTCTGTATACATATTTGTTGATTTACAAACAATAATTGTCATTAGTATTGCTTGATCTGTTACTTTATTGTTTTTTTAGAAATCTGTATCTGAGCTAACTCGTCAGCTTTCCTCTGAACGAGATCGTTTGAAAAGTTCTGAAAATGAAGTGCAACAAGGACGTGTGTCCCTCTCATCCCTGGAGGACCAGTTAAATAAAATAGAAACTAGTCTTGTAGACAAAGAAATTGAAAATAAGAAGCTGCATGAAAAACTGTCCTTGGCCAAAGAAGAAAGTGAAAACTTGCAAACCAAATTAAAAGAAAAGGAGGCAACTGCTGCGCAACTCTCCAATGATTTGGAGAAGCAGCGATCTCTTGTGGAAGAACTCAATATACAATGTTCCAATCTTGCTGCTAAGCAAGTGCAAGCTGAAGAACATGCTAGACATCAGATTGATTCTCTAAGTCGGCAGGTGAGATAGGGTGCAACCTACCTCGTTTGAACGTAACACTCTTGTAGATGTGTGACTGTAATCTCCCTTTCTACTCAGGTATTCCAGTTAGAAGAGCACTCCTCAGCTCTGAAAGGCTCTTATAAGGCCCTAGAAGATGAACTTGCCTCAGTAAAAACAGAGTTTGAAAACTATAAAGTACGTGCTCAAAGTGTGCTGCGTCAATCAACCAAGCAAGAGGATCGAATGATTTCTTCAAGTACTTTCCATAATGCTGAAGAGCTAGAAGTTGAAGTAGAACGTCTTCGTGTCAATATCAGCAACTTAAAGGAAAACTTAAAGCTCACAACGTAAGTTCTCAAAAACTCGGTTTCTTAAAACATTCCATTCTTCACACTTTTCTTTGTTATTTAATGCTGTTAGTGGGTTTTTTTCTAATTACTGATCATCATTGTCATTATTAATACGATGTCCATTAGCTCTCAGCTGCAAGCAGCACTGCAAGATGTTGGTGTTGAGAGAGAAGAGAAAATATGTGCTATAAAACAAGCTCAAGCATCAAAAGAATTGTACACTCAGGCAATTGAGCGACAACATGCTGCTGAAGAGCGTCTTGCTGTAGTACTTGAGGAGTCAAAACAGGCTAAACTTCACTCAGACATGCTCCTTCAATGTTACAAGGTTGGTTTGTGTATAGCTTCAAATTTAGATCGTATTCAGTTCCTACTTTATTGATCCATTCAATTTCAATATCCTGAAATTACATTTTTTTATCTTTCATGAACTAAAACAAAATATCTTATTTACAACAGCAACAACTTGATGATTTAAAAATAACTCATCAGAAGAAAATTGCAAGTCTCACAGAACAAATAGAAAATCTTCAAGCATCCATCACCAACCCAGTTTTGCAGCGAGTTGAAAGTGATCAAGCATCTAGTGTCCAGAGTGGTCCTTCCCCTGTTGCCGAATGGGCAGTTAACTTGTCAAATACTGCTATTTCAGACCCTGATTTGGCTCTGCGTTTATCCTCCTTGCAGCGGGAAGAAGGAGAGGTTGGCCAATATTTTATGATCTGAAACAAAAAATTGTTCATTTGCAACTTGTTTTTAATTTTTTTAATTCATCCCTTTATTTTTAGGGGTCTGAAAGTGTTGAATCTTTCCCATCACGTCGTATTTCTGTTACAACTCAAGACAGAAGACATGAGCTGGTGCCCCTAGATAAGCTCCTCTCATCTTCAACTTATCCTGAAGATGAATCTCCAGGTACAAACAAAAACCAGTAATCATGTTCTAAGTAAAGGTTATTGTAACTTCTCCTAACATGTCCATCTTTTACAGAAATGGCTCGGACTAATTCCTCTGACTTAGATGTAGATCTGCTACAGTCTAAACTTTGTGCATGCGAATCAAGAGCATCCCACTTGACTGCTCTACTGAGTGAGGCTGAAAGTGATGCTGCTCGATTATCACAATTAAATGCTGTTTTGAAAGAAGAAATCAGAAGACAGCAGCGCAGTGAAGAAAGAGCACAGCATGCTCACAACTTAGAGTATTTGAAAAATATAGTTGTGAAGGTTAATACCATTTTGCTTTAAGTGTTTCTTTGGCTCTTATCTCATGTACATACAGTGTTTTGGAAAGTGTAGTCTTTGCTGATTTATGATGCCATTTCATTTTCAGTTTATCACCCTTCAAAATGGAGATGAACGTCAACGATTAGTTCCTGTACTCAACACAATATTGAAACTCAGCCCTGAAGAGGCCAATTTAGTTGCCACTGTTGCAAAAGGTTTGAATTGCTATCCCTTTTTTCATTGATTTTTTCAAATTTTTGTTCTTAAAAGCTGTTTTTATCATAGTTTTTTTTTTCTTTCTCTCTGCAGGAGCTTCCCAAGGCAATGCTCCAGGTCGCGGATGGGGTAGTTACCTTCCTTTGCCAGGTTGGACTGGGTCTTAAGAAACACTATAGTACTAAGTCTTTTTAAATTCTGCTTGGTCTGTGATATGCCACCTGCAATGTAAATGTGCAGATCTCCAGAGCATTTTCAAACCACAATATTAATTCCTTGAATAATTTGATTATATAGTGCCTCTGTAGCTGGAAGTCAAAACAATGTATTACATTATTTACATTGCAATCCTTTTCATCATTTTGTTTCTGAAAAGCACGGATGGTCAATCCATTGTGTTAAGTATTATGATAAATTATTAAATTATTAATCCCTCTTGATATTGGTGATTGTGTGTGTTGGATTTTAAGTAATATCACAATGACCTTGGCTTTTCTGTGATCATCCTCAAATTATCTATCTAACCTGGTTTCATAATTTGATATGTGGCAGAGTACCAAGTAAAAATCATGTTCCTGCTCCTAAGCCTGATATTTAAGTATACAATGCAATAAATACAATTCAGTAGTACGCTTGTATTAACCTTTGAAATGTGATAGGTTTTGAAATAATGTTATATTTATTATTGGAAATGTAAGGAGTGTTAAAGTTTTGTGTTGGGGGGCAAGATGGGGTGAAATATTGCTTATTCGGTGCATGAATAACACCACAATAAATTACAATAAAGTAATCATTTTAAAAAATACCAATTCTATTTTTTTTTCTGACACCCGACTTCCCCACTGAAATTTGCTTTTTGAAGGAAGTTCCGGAGAGAGCAGAGCTCAAGTGAAATTTATGGGTTACTTGGCAGGTCAAAGATGTCTCTCAATTCTACTGAAAGATTCACACCATCTCAAGAGTGTAAGCCCTCTATGCTGTTTTCTGGATCCACACCCCTCTCCTCTCCAGAGCGGCTAGCTTCCGATCGTTCTATGAAAGCTAATGGTCAGGGTCGGAGTGGGACTGTACACGCCGGCTGGCGTTGTTTTCATTCTAGCGCGCCCCTCCCCTCGCTGCCCCCGCGCATCGATTTGCCGGGTGGCGTTGATGGTGGGGGGCAGGCGCCGGCGGGGTGCAGGGACTCTGGAAGAGTCGAAGGTCAGGGGCTCTTCGGCGACGCGCCATGAAGCCGCCGGGCCTGAAAAAGGGCCTGAAGGCCTGAAGGCCCCCCGCCCCCGCGCCTGGGCTAGAAGCGGCTAGAAGTCCAGAACGACCTCGTCGTCGGGGAGCTCCTTCGGATGCAGGCCAGGCATAGACTGGCATAGACGCGGAGGCCCGGTGCCGGTCTAGGTGCCGGGCAAGGCATGTCTGCCTTGCGTTGGCGAGGCCCAACAAGGCCCTTGCGACGGCATCAGTTCCCCAGAGCTGAGCATCTGCCACGTCTGTCCCGAAACTTGAAAGCGGTATCTTTGACAAGCAATGGCAGGCAATGCGGTTGCGGCGTCGGGTAGGTGCGCCTAGGTGCGCCGCTCCGCAAAACCGAGGGCGAAGGCTGAAGCCTTATCTAAATTTGGCGTGGATTATGTCGCCAAAGCAACGGGACCCCAAACCACGGCGTCCCGAGGACAAGACAAGTGCACACAGAGATGGCAGGGCGTTCCGCGTTCACGAGTGTGTCAACTGTGTCCATGCGGCGCCGCCTAGTGCGCCGCCCTGCGCCCTGCGGCCGGGAACTTTCCTGGGAAGGGGGCGGCGGAAGCGCCCGGCCTGACTGGCCTGACGCCCTAAGTGACCGGCCGCCCCGTTCTACCATTTGCAGTGTGTTCGTATTCCAAGTAGATTTCCAACCACGGTTCTCCGTCGTGGCTGTTTCCGGGGGCGACTCGCGAAACCTAAATTTTCCCTGAGGTGACAACCAATAAACGGGGCTGGGGACTTCCCTGCGTTGTTGGTTCTTAGCCTGCCCCGCCGGCGAGAAGGCTCACGGATAAAGATGAGGGAAGACTAAGAAATGGTGATAACGCGGCTGGGCTTGGAAAAGAAAGAGGGGGAGAGGGGGGACTGGGCCGCGCCAAAGATGCTCATCCTCCCCCGGTCTGCGGTCTGTCCGCGTCGCGCCCTCTCAGCAGCAGCAGTCAATGGCATTGTCGTCAACGGCTGTCAGTTGCGAGTCTTTAGTGTGTGTGCGCGGCTGAGTGTGAGTGTGGGTGACGGTTGCCTGTCCACCACTGTCCACCCTAGGATGCCCTGACGGCATCCGCGAGCGGCGAGTAGAGGCAGGGCGGCAGGGCGGCAGGGCGGAGGGGTGGCGAGGGGCTTCTTGTCGTGACGATCGGTTCGAGCCGTCGTCGTGGTCATCGTGGTCGTCGCGGTCGTCGTGCGAAGCGAGTTCGGCGGGGAGCCGTCGGGGGAAGCGGGGTCTCCGTCAACGCCAGGACCCACCCCCACCCAGCAAGCAGACAGCGGGCCGGACCCAGCGCACCCCTCGCGCCTCGCGCCAAGATGCTCCCGTTGTGGAGGGGCAGGGGGCGCCACCGCCACCGCGGCATGTCGCGGGGGTGCCTACGGAGCTTGCGGCGGTTCAAGACGGACCGGGGACGGTGACGGGCAGGTGAGTGGAGCACCTTGTTTCACGCCGAGCGAGTTTAATGGGAACCTTCCCAGAGGGGCGCGCGAGAGTCGAGATGTTTTGATGTGTAGCTGTGGGTCTTTGTCCGCGTCCGTTGTCGATTCGTGGGAGCATCGCCGCCGGGCTTTATCGCTTGTCTGGAGTCTGGGGCTCCACGTCGGGGACCCACGTCGTGGGCCCACGTCGGGGTCGCACAAAACGATTCAAAAGAAGGGCCAAAATAACAAAACCCCGTCCCCGTTCGGTTCCGGCGTGGCGTCCCGGATGAGCGCGGTTACCAGTGTAGTGCATCCACGCTGCGCCGTGCGGCCGAGCAGCCTTGGGCGAAATAGCTGGGCGCCGGCACTCCAGCACGGCACCAGAAATGCATGAAACGCGCGAAGGCCGCGAAGGACGAGGGTGGCCTTTGGAAAGCACTTGCAGTGGCGATGACGACGGAATGGCGAGCAAGCCGCCCCGGCACCCCGGCAGGCTGACGTAGGCAGGCCCGCCCGGCACGCGAGCGGGCCGGCGGCCTAGGCGACAGGGGCTGGGCTGGGCCCTGGGCTGGGCCCTGGGCTGGGCCCTGGGCTGGGCCTCGGCGCCGCCGTGGTGCTACGCCAAAGTCACTCACGCCAACAACACCGACCGGCAGGGCGAGGCCCGTTTTGCACTTGGCGTGGAGGGCAGTTTGCCGTTGCCGCGGCCGGAGGGCCAGCCGGCCGTCGCCAGGGGCGCATCTCCTCGCTCGCAAGTGCCATCGGGGATCGGGGACCGGGAATCGGGACGGATCGACGCGGCGATGCAGTCCGCAGCGCAGCGTTGGCGCTTTCCAGCCGACCCTCGCCCCGTCTGCGGCCACATCGCCCATTCCCTTGACTTGACCGCGGCCGCGCTATCGCCACATCGCCGTTGGCATTTCGTACGGATTTCGTCAATTGAGAGCATGGCCGGCGCGGCATCATGGCGGCATGCGCGGCCCGATTCCGAATGATTGCTCTGCCTCTGTCGCGCGCATGGGACTTCCCGTAGGGGTGCGAGCGAGACAAAGCGACGAAACGACCTCTCGGAGTGAGACAGAGGCAGCTGGCTGCACGCGGGAGCCTGCGGGATTTGGGCGACTTGATGCGACGGTGCCAGGCTATGCCAGGCATACCAGGCTGCGGTCGCGACAGCCAATGAGCGCGCAGAGCGGCGCTGTGACCGCACGGCCCGCCAATGGGCGCGCTCTGACGGCATCAAGGGCCCGGCCCGGCCAGGCACGGGGCGCACGGCAACGGACGCGACAGGGAGAGGAAGAGAGGAAGAGAGGAAGAGAGGAAGAGAGAGAGAAAGGGAGAAAGGGAGAGAGGCGCGCCCGTCAACAACGAGCACCTGCCGCCGCGCCGCGACACGCACTGGCCGACGAGTCCAGCGTGGAGCTTCGGAGCTTCCTTCGAGGAGGACGAGCCCGGGCCCCGGGGTTGGGTTTCCCCGAGTCCTCCGAGAAGTACACGAAGAGTATCGACCTTTTGCCGTCACTTCGTGTTCTAAAAGGACGTTGTCCAGAGCACTTCATTTACTCGCGGTTTTGCCTAAATTTCGGTTTGCACCTGGACGCATGCGTGTTTCCTGAAGCCCCCGTCGAGGCCCAGCGGCGGGCAGGTCACCAACCACGGCTTCCTGGTCGTGCTGGTCGGAGTGCAGACGTCCGCCGCCAGTCAGCCAGTCAGCCAGGCGCGGCTCTGGGCGCGACTTGCGTCACGCCGGTCCCATTTTATCGATCCGCGGGCATCATATCGGCCGTTGAAGCTGTCCCGGCGATAAGGCAAGGCGGGCCCAGCGGTTTTGTCGCCCGTCTCTCTGTCTCTATCGCACTCGAGGGCGTTCCGTCCCGGTGCGAGAGAGACGGAGCGACGACGGACGGCGGCGAGGGCGAGGGCGTGCACTGCTCGGAATGAGGGGGCGTGGGTCCAGCCGTCCAGCCCGCCCGCGGGGTAGGCCACCCATCTGGCACGGTGCCGGCCGCAGCTGTCGCCGTGACTACGGACGCGACGCGACGGGACCGCGGGCTGTCACGCCAGCAGACTCATTCAGAGAGTCGTTTCCTTCACTCTGTCTCTCTCGCACTCACGGAGCGTCGCGTACAGGTGCGAGAGAGACAGCGACGGAAGCGACTCTCGGAGTCGGTCTGCAGTGTGGCTGCACGCACGTCGCGGCGTCGCGGGGGACAGCGACCAGCGAGACCGCGGCGGCATTTCGCTAATGAGAGGCCCGGCCAGCCGTGTCGCTCTGTCTCTCTCGCACCCTTACGGAGAACCCCATGAGTGCGAGAGAGACAGAGCGACGAAACAACTCCTCGGAGAATCGCTCGCTCGCCACCAGCCTGCGAGTTCCCGAAATGAAAACCAGCCAAACCCCCAGGCCGTGCCCATCGTGCGGCCTCCGGCGAATGAGGTCGTTATTTTTCAGACAGCAGAATGCAGGTGCTGGTGCCGTAGAGGGGAATGGAATACACAGACACGCAGACAGGCGCTGTCCGCGTCAGTCATGTGGGCCGCGAACCAAGTGCGAACACGGCGGCGTGTCTAAGGGCGAGGGGCGGGAAGGGCGGAGAAGGGGGAAGGTCACATGAACGCCCCCCCCCCTCCACGCGCCCGGCCGAGTGACTCATAGAGTTCCGCGAACTGCCCCACCCTCCCCTTTGCCTCCCTTCTCTTCCCTTCTCTTCCCTTCGCCCCGCTCTCTTCTTTTATGGCCTACATTTCGCTCTAGATCATTTCCTCGGCCGCCCCGCCCCCCAACGAGATTTCCATCGGATGATAAAAATGACCGCCCCCGTCGGTCCCCGTCGGCACTGAGCGGGAAGGGGGTGGAGTGGCTGCTTCAAGTATGTATCGGCACTTCGTGCGCACTCTAGTCCGACTCTAGTGTACTTGGCGCGATCGCGCCTCGCGGCCGCGCCCGTCAAGGACGCCCAAATTATCCAGGAGGTTCGTTTCCCTTTCCCCGCCGCGCCGCCGCCGCCTCCGCCGCCCCGCGGTCTCGGGCTCGGTCCGTCCGCCTGCGCGCCACCTGTCCGCTCGCCGGCCGCCGCACTTCGGACGGTGACTCAGCGACATCAGCTGAGCGGGGGGAGGGGGAGGCTGGAGAAAGGGACCGCGGGGGGAGAGAGGGGAATACGAACACACTGCGTCCGCGACTGTCCGCGACGGCCAAGGCGGGCCTTCCGTTGGCCAGCGGTCCGTGACGTCCGCGATGGCGATGGCCGGGGCTCGAGCCCCGCCACTTGCAGTGTTTTTGGTGCACTGAGTGCTTAGAAAAAGCACGCCCCCTCCCCAGCCCCGCCCCCGCACGTCATTCTTTGCCTGTTGACTTTGCGGGCTGTGTCCGCTGGCCTCTTACATTCCAGGGGCGTGCCGGCGGCGTGCGGACACGGCGTGCGGCCTCGGCCTCGGCGTCTCGATCGACTTCGGCCACGGCCGGGCTGCCTAGGCTGCCTTGGGGGGGACCGTGAGTTCCGGCCGCGGGTCCGTCCCGGCCCTACCGTGCTCCCTCCCGGTTCTAAAGGGCCGCCGAGCTTCCGCAAAGGAAAGGGTCGCTCAGGAGACTGATTCCGAGAGTGGCTTTCGTCGTTCTGTCTCTCTCTCGCACTCATGGGGCGTCCCGTATAGGTGCGAGAGAGACAGAGCGACGAAAGCGACTCTCGGAATCAGTCTGCAGAGCGGTCATGTCCGGATCCGGGCGGTGCAGTGGCGGCGCAGTGGCGGTGCATCGGTGCATGCCTCGCGGGGCCCGCGGGGCCGAGGCCGGCGCGCCTGCCACGCCCCCCGGCGCCGAGCCCCCAGCCTGCCCCTGCACCCGCCCTCCCCCGCCCCTTCCCCCCGCCAGTGTGGCGGCGTGGCGGCCCCAGCCTCGGCGGGGAAGGCGAAGGAGAGGGGGCCGTGGCTCTGGGGCCGTGCGGCTGATGGCTGATGCAACTTCACGTTCAAATCTCGCATCCCGAAACCTAACTGTCCCGTCCCGGCGCGGCGGCCAGCCGGCAGTGGATGACGGTGCGACTTGCGACTCCCGCTCCAGCCACGCCCCGCAAGGCCCGCAAGGCGAGCCCACACCTCCCGCGGGTCTGCAGACTCATTCCGAACATCGCTCTCTCGCTCCTAAACGCAACCCCACATGAGTGCGAGAGAGACAGACAGAGACGAAAGCTACGCTCGGAATGGCTGTGCAGGTGACGACCCACGTGCTCCACGCTCGACGTACTCCACGCCAGCGCCGCGAATAGACGCGGTTAGACGCGGTCACCGGCGGCCCAGCCTAAAGGCCCAGCCCACTGCCACTGCCGGGGACAGCAAGTCACTGCCTCCATAGGCCCAGGGCCTGCAGGCCATGGCGGCCTCCCCTTGAGACACCATGGCTGTAAAAGCTAAGCCGGGCCGGCCGGGCCGCGAACCATGCCTGCAGCATGCGGCAGGAAGGGGGCGTTTTCCTTGAAGCGCGACTCGCTAAAATCCCCCTCGTGGCCGTGCAGTGCAGGTCTCGTGCCAGCCTGCTAGCCCCGTAGGACGGCGTGCGCACGTCCCCCTTACGTAAAGCACGTGTCACATGGCCAGCAGGCCGACCGGGCCAGTGGGCCAGTGCGGCAGTTTGATTCCGCACAGCCCTTCGTCGCCCTGTCTCTCTCGCACTCATCGTGAGTCGGCGCGTCGGGGTGCGAGTGAGACAGAGTGACGAGGGCACTGGTAGTGCAGGCGAGGGCGGGGATAGGGAATGCCCAGGCCAGGCCCGGTGCACCGCGCTCGCTAAGGCCCGGCCAGCAGGGCTACGTCAGCCTCGCTGCGCCTCGCTGACGGGGAGCTCGTCGTTGGCGGTTCCAGCGCCGCGCCTCGCTGCTGCCAACCCAACGCGCGGCCGCTGCCCCGGCCGGGATGCACCGCGCCAGGCATTCCCCGGTTGGCAGCGTTGGCAGCACTGGCAAACAAAGAGGCCGGGCCGGCGGGGCGCGCGTCACGCCGAGACTGTGCGCGGCTTGCGCGGCGACGTGTGCACCACGAGGGCGAGCGGGGCCTCCCCGGCGCCAGGGCCGCGGCCAGGGCCTCAGTCAGTCAGCGACGGGGCGGCCACCAACACGGACTGTGCACCTTGAACACCAACCCTGAGTGTATTCTACTGGAAGACGGCCTGCATTCCCGAGATCCCTCTGACCGCCATCGAGCACTCTTGGAGCAGCATCCGTGTCCGCGACCACCCGCACGCCCCTTGCCGCTCCCCGGCTCCGCAGACGCGGGCTTTGCCAGACCAGACGAGGACGGCAACGGCGCTGTGTCTGCCCCCCAGGACTTTACGACCGACGCCGCGAGCCATAGCCCGAGAATGTAAGTCGGCCGCGGTGTAACAGCCCCAACAGCCCGAACGAACAGCCCGTCGGCATGCCGTCTGCGAGGCGCCTCCCAAGGACTCGAGGCCGCCGCCAGCCGCCAGACAAAGGCGAGGCCCCGCGCGGGATTCGAACCACGCACCACGCGGCGGTCGATAGTGTTTTGGCGGAAATTACGTGCATGTGTGACAATGGCGTCCCCGGCACGAAATCACATGCCCCTCCCCGCGCGATGATGACCTTGGAGCTTGTAGCGGCGCGCGAGGGTTGGCGAGGGTCACTCCGGGGAAGTGTCGAAGCCACCCCCGCCGCCTAGTCGCCGCCCCTCACCCCAAAGCACCCCTTCCCCTTCCCCCGTCACCGCACGCGTGGTCTCTCTGGCGCGAGGAGCGAGGAGCACTGACCCCCGCCGACAGGTTGAGACGCGTCGCGTCGGGCAGCGGCAGGCGGCAGCAGCGGCGCGCAAGTCGGGACCGGCTCGGACGGCGCCCCCGTTTGCTTTGACGCAGGCGTGGCGGGCGGGCCCCCTTGGGCCCAGGGCCCCCAGGGCGCGCAGTACGAGCAGTCCTTTCGTCGCTCCGTTTCGCTCGTACTCAGGGGTGCGAGAGGGACATAGCGACGAAAGCAGAGTTCGGAAACAGCCTGCAGCCAGCCGAGCCGCTAGCGAGCAGCACGGGACGACGGGGTTGTCGCGCCCCGTCTGGGAGTGTACAGCCTGCTGTGCGGCCCGCCGAGTGTACACACCGCGACTTATTTTGAATCCGCGCGTTCGCAGTAACAGCCTGCCGCGGCCTGTCCGTCACCTGACTTCCCGGTGCCTCACGCGGCCGGGCTGGGCGCGAACGCCGCGAACCCCGTGGCACGCGGCCACCGCGTACTTGGAGTACTTGGTACAGAGCGCGACACGTAACAACCAGCGCGCGTTCGCCGTGACTAGGCTGATTCCGAGGGGGAGGTCTCTCTCTCGCTCTCATGGGGCGTCCCTTACAGGTGCGAGGGAGACAGTCCCACGGGACCTTTCCCTCGGAATCAGGCAGCTGGCCGAGTGCGTTGTTGTTTCTTGTGTTGCTTTCGGCGCGTTTTGGCAAACATTCAGGCCAGCCTGTGGCCAGCCCGCCTAGAGCGTGATGCGGTCGGTGGGCTGCTGGCTTGGTGTGCCCCGCCAGGTCACCAGGTCCTTCCCCCGTGGGGCCCGGCTTGGGGTCCGGGGCCCGAGGTGGGGGAGGCCCGGGGGGCCGGCAGGGCGGCAGGGCCTCTGGAGGCTTGGTAGCGAGGCGGCGCGAAGCCAGGCCGCGGACCGCACCAAAACACACCAAGCGGGCGGGAGGGGAAGGGAGGGGGAGGGAGGGCTGAATGGGAATGGGGCACCGCGAGGGGATTCCCTGCGCCGCCGAGCCGCGCCGCCTGCCGCCGTGCCGAGCAGCTGAGTGCCGCGCCGCCGCCCGCCTGTGCGACGCGACGCCGCTACGCCGGCCTGCCCACATCCACATCCACGTCCAGATAATGCTTGCTCTCCAGGGAGCGTCTGCAAACGACGTGCAAAAGACAGCCGCGGTGCTGGCCTTCCAGTGGTAGGCGTATGGCGGCCCGCGGAGCCAGGACGTCCGGCCGACTGGCGGACGCAGCCGCGGCCTGCATGACCTGGGACAAAGTCAGGGTCGCGGCACCACGCCACGCCGCGCCAGCCGCCAAGGACGAGGGCAAGGACGTGGCGGAGGCCGGCAGCCGGCACCGAGGGCGAGCGCGGCGCCGAGGCTGGATGGACCCCCTCATGACATAACACAGAGTTTCGAGCCAGAAAATTAGTCGGGCCGGCCGGCCGCGTCTGACAAACAACTAGAGCAGACACGTCATTTGCTCATGTGCCCGTCGTAACGCTCCTATCACGTCCCCGACGAAGAGGCCGAGCCTTTAGAGTGTTCTCGAACGCCCACTCCTGATGCACGGACCGCACGCACTTACCATTAGGGATTAAAAATCGTGCGCGTGCGGCCAGGGCGGCCAAGGCGGCCAAGGCCCCAGGCCAGCCCGGCGCTCGAGGTCGCCGTCAAGGGCGAGGACTTCGCCGAGCACGCCGTCTAGGCCGGCGCGGCAGTGAGCACCGCGCGCCTGGTCGACTTGACGATCTCTTAGCGCCCGCAGCGTATTACCGCGGACTTTAGTGAGCAGGTGGGAAGCGAGGCGGGGCTACCTCGTGGACCTGCTGGACGGGCCGGGCCTCGCCGGCCACGGCGGCCACGGCGGCCAGGGCCGTGCCGGCGGTGGGCTAGGTCAAGGCGGCCGCGGCCGGCAAGGGCGGCGAGGGCCCCGTTGCCGTGTTGCCGTTACATCACGAGCTGAACTCGCGCCAAATCGCGCTGCTCGCGACAGACGCCGCTCGCGAGGACCCCGTCGACGCCAAGCTCGAGTTGGCTGGGCGTCGTCGGCGCGGTGGTGCTGGAACTCGCAACCGGAGGCTTGGCAGGAGCTCTGGCCGCGGTGAGCCCTGCAGCCCTTTCGGCGGCCTATTCCTGTCTCACTCGTTGGCGCTGCCATGGCGCTGCCGCAGTGGCCGCCCGTCCTTTGGCGGCGTGCTCGCGTTATGTAAGTAAGTGTCCTGCGCGGCGGTCGCAGGCTTTAGAGTCCGCCTTCTGGCCGTCGGTGCCGTCGGGTCGGTGCCGTCGCCGCGACGTCGCCGTCAGCAGCGCGTGCGTGTCCGAGCCGCGGCGGCGCGGCGGCCGCTACAAAGTCTACAAAGTAGGATGGCGCCGAGACTCGGGGCCGCGGCCCATTTGTCGGCCAACACAAGTGGCCGCGCTCCACGCCGGTCTGCTGTACTCCTGCAGGCTGAGCCGTGCTGAGCCCACCAGCGCTCTCGTGGCTCTGCCTTCCCGTCCCCCTTGCACTCACGGGGCGTCTCGCAGGGGTGCGACAGAGACAGAGCGACGTAAGCGACGTGGAAGCGCCTGGAGGAAGGCCCACTGTCGCTGCGGAATGTGCGCTGGAATGTGCGAACCGCCGCGCGCGGTCCGGAACGTCCGGAACCGTCCTCTGGACAAACGTCGCTCACTGGTGAACCGCTGGAAACAGGATGGAAATGGACCTTCCCTTCCCACGTGCCCGCGGCAACGCTGGGACTCGCGCGACGACGTGGACGTGGCCGCGTGTGCTGCCGCGTGCCTACGCCGACTCCGTCACGGAGTCGTCACGTGTCGTCACGAAGCGGCCGCCCCAAGCCCCACGCGTGCCGCTACCGACTCCTCCAAGACTGGGTTACGGTCACGGGGACGCAGGGTTACGAAATGCTCGCGCTGCCTGACGGTTCAAGGCTCAAGGTCTCCCGGGCCCGGAGCAGCGAGCAGTCGTCGGCTGCAGACCACGTCCTGGAGAAAGTCGTGGCTCGCGAACGGTGAGGTGCGGGGGCGGGGCGGGACGGCGTGTCGTTTCCTGCCGGAGGTCAGTGTCGGTTCGAACGAAAAAAAAAGGCGGTCCCCCGCCAGGGTTCGAACTCGCGACATTGAAACTTGTCCATTTCAAGATCGCATACAGTGGGAAACGCCAGCACGCTTCGGATCCGCGAAAAGCGCGGCACGTGCGAAATTGGCCGGGAAATGAGAGTTTCGATGACAGGGCCGGGAAATGAGAGTCTCGATGACAGTGCAGTGCACTGGCGGGTTCCTACTTCTTTGTCTAGAGGTTTTATCCGGCCGGGCCGCCCACGGGGCCGCCATGCTGGCAGATACGGCTATTTTGGGGTCATGACAGCATTTTATCTGCAGCAGCGCGAAAACAAGGACCTATTATGGAGTGGGCGGTGAGTGGCACTCCACGTACTGGATGCCATTTTCTCAGAATCAGTCGGTACAGCCGATCAGACGTGACTATCTTATCCTAGGCTTTTGAAACTTGTGGCAAGGGAGGCGACAAGCAGATATCGACGTCTTGTCGAAAAAATGATTGATCACTCTTGTCCGGTTGATTTCGGTTGAATAATTTTTGATTCGACGGTGACAATAACTATGACTTAATGGTCTTATCGTAAATTAATTTTCTATCTTGGGCCATGCCCTGCCGGCGTCATCGAGCTGCTGACTGATTTCGAAGGGTGGCTGTCTCTCTCGCACTCAAGGGGTGTTCCCCGCGCGGGTGCGAGAGAGACCGAGCGTGTTCCCGAGCAGGACGCCGACGGCGGCTGAGCCATTTCCTGGAACCGCTATCGCCACGATTGGTCGCCAGGTTCCACACAACGCGCTGATAGTGGCTGATAAGGATGAGGACGAGCCGCTATCAGGGAGGCACGCGGTGCGCCCACAAGGCCCACAAGGCCCACAAGGCCCACAAGGCCCACAAGGCCCACAAGGCCCACAAGGCCCACAAGGCCCACGAGGGCCACCAGGGCCGCCAGGGCCGCCAGGGCCACCAGGGCCGCCAGGGCCGCCAGGGCCACTAGGGCCGCCAGGGCCGCCAGGGCCACCAGGGCCGAAGGGAAGGGACCGAAGGAGCGGTGACGCCACGCGCGACCAATGGGCGCGCTTTTCCGCCGCCCAAATGGCGGAAACAAACAAGTACCGACAAGTACAGCCGACTTGGGCCCTCACCTGTAGCCTCTAGTATCTCGTCCACCACGGCCTTCGACCGGCCGCATGGCCTGGCCAGCCTGGCCTGTGTCCTGTCCCGTCATCTCTTGTACTCTCACGCAAAACCGAATGTTGTATGCCAGGAGGCTTTTGGCCTAATCCACGCTAGCCTACCCAAAGTCCCGCAGTCCGGCCCGGCGCTCATGGTTGATCCCTCTCTTTCTTTCATGGCACCCGGGCCGGGCCGTCTCAAAACTTGTGTCTGCGTTGCGTGCCGGTTCCCGTCGTGGTTCCGCACGCGGCGCTCTGCCTGCCTTCCGAATGATCGCTTCGTCGCTCTGGACGCCTCTCTTCCCCACAGAGCGCACCGCGAGTGCGACGACAGGCGAGGATGGGGAGACGTAGCCGACCACAGAGCCTGTACGCAGGACCGCACTTTCAGCTCATTTGCGAACTTGTGTGACGCTCAAACATATTTATCAATAGCTTGAGTCAAAGCCAGATGTCTGAACTATTAAATTTCGGAGTTACGTCGAATAATCTAGGCGGGAAATATTTATATTCCCCAAGTAAATAGGGTCCTCCACTCGGACCGCCTTTCGGACAACGCTCGGGCTCGTAAGACGAAGACAGACCGATCAATCTGCCCTTGTTGCACTCGCACGAGGGTGGGAGCTGTTGGGAGCGGTGTGAATCCAAGTGAAACAGGCGCGAGACGC
The DNA here is from genome assembly GCF_012932325.1 of Thrips palmi. Lineage (NCBI taxonomy): Eukaryota > Metazoa > Arthropoda > Insecta > Thysanoptera > Thripidae > Thrips > Thrips palmi. The sequence goes on along the minus strand of NW_023144624.1, from coordinate 2,189,797 downwards.
GTTCACAAAATCGAATTTAACGTTTGATTGCCTCTGAATTCAGCTCTGAAACCTGGATTGTTATTAAAATACTATCAAAGGAAGACATTCAATGATAAGTTTAGGCCTGATTATTAGTAGTTTCGTAACAAATGCGCCGACAAGGTGGATGTTGTGCCTGTTGTCCTGTTTTGAAGTCTCGTTAAAAAGAAATTTTCGCCATGATACTTAAAAATATGTTCAATGACGACATAAAAAGTACGCATAGCGTAACTTAAACGCTTGACATTTGATCAGTCAGTAACAAATGCGTTGACAAGTTTGAACCTTAACCTATCGATGTTTGTTGTTTTGTTCTGTAAAGAAGCAGAAAAGTCATTTTTACTGTAATTTTTACTTTTATTGCAATGAAACCTTTGCAGCTCTATAATTTCATGATATTTGAAGACGTAATTCGTACTTTACGATATCAGCTTCGGTGGCGCGCATTCAAAATCGAGAGGTTCGGTTTCGCAGGCGGTGAAAAACCTAGCCCGAGCGTTGTCCGAAGGCCTGAGCCGTCCTTCGTCTCCCGAGCCGAAGGCTTTTAAAGCTCCCCTGGCGACGAAGATCGCTCGGCTCACTCCCGCGCGTCCTGCCCCTCCCGGGCCGGGGTTGAGGACCACCGAGGAGTCATTGACGTGCTCCCCGTTCCGCCGTGCCGCCCCAGGAGGGCCCCGCGCCCCTACGCGCCTCTCGTCGTAGGCCCACCGTGGGGCTGCCTGGGCCTAGAGGCCGTGGGCCTGCCGTGGGCCGCGGACGCTGTCCTCCTGTACCGCAGCAAAACACAGCCCCTGCCCCATGCCGCCCCCACCCCCACCCCCGGCCTTCCGCTTGGCCGGCACGCTGCCTCGCCGCCACGCAAGTGCGCAGTTCCAAGTATTTTGCCTGGGCAAGGCGTGGCTCAAAATACCGGCGGTAGGGACTCCCATCCGATCGCCGGTTCGGCCGCCAGAAAGGCCGCCGAACGCCGCCAGGAGTTACCCCCACGTGACGCAAGGGTCGAGAAAGACAAAAAACGGCCACCGCCGGGTGCTTGAACCCGCGAACTGGCAGTCCAGTCCGCTCGCCCCACGAATCCATCCTCGCGGGGGCGCCAGGCCAGGCTTTCGCCAGGCGCCGTGCCCAGCCGTGCCCACCCAAGGCGGGCCCCTGTGTTATGAATGGCGAGGAAGGGCGGCAGAGCGAGAGAGAGAGAGAGAAAGGCGGGAACGACCTGGGCCGACCTCGCGAAGGTCGGTGGAGAAGGGGGAGGGGGCGCGTCCGTGTGGAGGGGTGGCATGGCAGGGGTGGTGCTACTGGGCGTACACAAAGCCACAAAGCACAAGCCCCTGGCTAGGCGGTGACTGACCCATTGCCTGCCTTGCCTGCCCTAGGGCCGGTCAGATAAGGGTTGACAGCGTTCCAAAAGTCTAATAAAAGAGCCCCCGTTCGCGTCTTATGCAAGTTGTTTTGCGGGGCCGCCGGCCGGCCGACGTAAGGCTGTAGTTTCACAGCTGCACGCAAAAAACAACAAGTGCTGAGTTATTTTAGCTGGATTACTGTACAGCGATTAGCTTCCTACCTAAAAACTTCACACCAAAGTGGCCCAAAGTTTTGTGTAGTAGGCAGCAGTCGTGTGCACTGTGTGGCTGGGCCTCGCTCAGTTTTTCCCCGTTTGGAGCTCCTCGATGCACAGCAACGCGAACCTTTGCAGCGTGGGCACCGTGCAGTGTTCACGTTCACACGCGGATATCGTTCAATGAATCCAACAAGCGCGTGGTCGCCGCAACATGATGTTGCAGGCCCTCACAGAGCAGTAGTACGTACAGTAGGTACAGTCTAGCCGATGGCTGGGGGGAAACCAAAAAGGCCGGGACAGTATGTGCTTTTCTGGCTGGTCTTAGCAGACTGGTAGTACTTTCGTCTCTCTGGGGATTGACTACGCTCTTTGATGAACACCTCGACAAGGTTTCGTGTTCAAACAGGGCCTAGAGGGCCTAAGTTCAAGGTTGGACGTTCAACAAAAGGCCCCGTCCCCAAAGCCCCATTTCCCTGTCTCACAGTGTCCCACATGGTCCCGCATTAGGAAAGGCCCCCATGTGCCGGCTGGGACGGGCTGGGAACGCGGCATGGAGCGGCGGCCGAATCCGACGTGTCTGAACCTGCACAGCTGGGCGGGGTGGTGGGGCGGGCGGCGCAGGGCGAGGGGTGTGTGGAGGGCTGCGGGGTAATTTGACAACGGCCCCGCGACCCGCGCGTCCGTCTGTCTCTCTCACTCCCCCTCCCGGCGCGCGCCTCCCCGCTCCGCGCGCTGCGGCCCGTCCGCCGTCCTGGTTGGCCCGCGATGACATCAGCCTTCGCTCCCATTGGTGGGCGCTACGTCACATGCGGTGGGGGCTAGGGTGGGGGGATTCTGGCCGCGTATCGGTTCAAGGAGAGTCGCGGCCGCCGCTCCGACGCGCTCAGAAGCTTCTGGGACGTCAGACTGTTTGGTAGAGACTCACCGCACCGCGCCGCGTCGTCGTCCACAGGACCTCCGCGCCTTCCCGCGCCCTCCGCGACTCAGCCGCCGTGCTCCGCGCTGCTCGCCAGGGTTGCCAGATTAGGCTAGAAACCGCCACTTAGGCTATTATTTGGTCTCAGTCGGCGGGTCGAAATTCCGACTTACGGGAAACCGCAAATTGGGCTATAAATGAAATAAATTTGGGCGGTTTTGATTCCAAGTGGTCAAAGTGGCCTTTTTTGGTTGTTTCGGCTTGTTTCGAGTCCGAGTCGAGAGTACCTATACCTCGAGGTATAGGTACGAGGCAGTATGATCGCACCCTATAATTTCTGGGGTTTGAAGGGGGTTAGGGCCTGGTTTATTGTTTTCAATTGTCAAAGAGAAATACACTGCAAAAAATCAGTGTCAGATACGGACCATGCTACGGCGTTCCGTATACCTCCTGAAATGGTGATACGGACATCTGCCGTACCACTCCTCCCATAAGAGCCTGTGCTTTGTAAAGGGTGGTACGGAAATTCAACGGAAAATGTACCGCTAATTTTACACCGGAGGTTGCCGTTTCGGTTTTCCGTTTGTGTAATAGTCCAAAATGCTCTACGGACAGTGAGGAACGGACACTCCGTAACTCAAATTTCTATAACGGATAACGTGTAACGGCCAGTCCGTTTCATGCGTTTCGTCAAGGAACTTTGCGTTACGGAGCGTCCGTTCCTCACTGTCCGTAGAGCATTTTGGACTATTTCACGAACGGAAAACCGAAACGGCAACCTCCGGTGTAAAATTAGCGGTACATTTTCCGTTAAATTTCCGTACCACGCTTTACAAAGCACAGGCTCTTATGGGAGGAGTGGTACGGCGGATGTCCGTATCACCATTTCAGGGGGTATACGGAACGCCGTAGCATGATCCGTATCAGACACTGATTTTTTGCAGTGTAAAAACTAAAAACATTGAAATCTGATTTTTGATTACTTTTCCCGCGAATTTAGGCGGGATGGTGCTTTCGTTGGGCGTTTTTAGGCTATTTTGAAAGGTGGCGGGAAGCGGCGGGTTGAGCGTGCTCTGGTGGCGAGACGGTGCACTGGGGGTCTGGCAACCCTGCTGCTCGCGACCCGCGCCGCCGCAGCCGCGCCTAGTGCGACCCCTGCCGGCCTGCCGTCAGACACTGACACCTGTCAGTGCTTCCCCAGCTGCTGCCTTCAGCCGCCCGCGACTGCAAGTCGAAGTCTCGTAATCCGGACTCGGAGGGTAAGTCGTTGGCGTTGGCGGCCCGGCTGTGATGTGCGTCGTCGTGTGCGTCGAGGCCCCTTCTCGCTGGATTTAACGTTAACGAGTGCCAGTGTGCTAGTGAAACCAAGTGAAACACTTTGCGTGGGGTGGCCGGTGATGGGCTGTCGGACGCGTTGACGGGGTTGGCTGGCCAGCCTGTGTTTACCAACACCCCCGACGCGGCGCGGCGCCGCCCCTGCGGAGCCCCCCAGTGTGACGTCATAGCGTCATTCCCCCGCCCAGCGCCGCAGCGCGCCCAGCCAGCCAGCCGCGCCGATTCCGCCGGTTCTCGGAAGGGAAGGCCCGCGAGTTCCGAGCCGGCCCCGGCTGGCCCCGGCCCCGGCCGCCAAGCAAACAAGTGCCGAACTCGACTTTGGCGTCGGAAGACTCCCAAATTAGACTGGAAGGGGAATACCGAATGCCAGAAGGACGCGCTACCCGCTGGCTTTACACCTCTTTTCCCTCGCGGACTGTTTTCTGGTATTTGTGCGGTTAGTGTGAATTTTATGGCGCGCTACGCCTACGCCATTCGGTGGGAAACACAGGCCGGGGAGGCGATGCGAAAGATCTTGAAGCCTGGTCGAGTCGTTAATGGGAATCGCAATCGTCATTAGCTTAGGGGGCTCTAGGCAGCCCGCTTCTCTTCTGTGTGTGACGGGTGGCCTATGTGCTGATGGTCAGGCGCTCTCTCGGCTCGGCCCCGGACATGCTCATCCTGTATGCGAGCAGATGAGAAGTAGAGAGCTCTCTGCTCTGACAATATGGAAATTGCAGTTGTAGTATATGTTGGTTCTTTATGTGTTACAGGTTGACTGCTCAACTTTCCGTCTGATTACGTGACTACAAAAGTCAACATTTCCTTTGAGAGAAAACGCCAACCTAATGTAAGTGTTAAGTGTTTCTTAGTTCAGTGAATTTTGATTTAATGTCCCACTATGGTGAATTTTCTTGTTTATTTTGAATTGTTTCTAAAGTATTTGAAATTTTCTTTTCAGACCCAAGGAAGATGTGGTCTGCTGCCCAGGAAATTGCTTGCTTCTCTTGGAGAGAAGCGGACGGACGACATGGGCTCGAACCGGGTTATTCCGGCTTCTGCTACAACAACGCAGACTCACACTCCCTCTGGGTTGAGCAGCCCCCCGCTCCCAGTGTTGGATATGAGCAGGTAGGTTAATGCAGAGAAAATTTCTCTCTAGCTCAGTATTAGGTTAGATTGTAACTGTCTGTGTCTCATTTCAGTTCGATCAAAAGCGAACCCTCAACACACTTGGATGGAGCAATGAATGCTCATTGCCATTCGGAGAACTGGGCAGAGAGCTATCAGGATCTGAGCTCCTGGTGCAGCGCTACCTCTGCCAGCTCGCCGGCAACTTGCCCAACGCCAGTTACAGATGAGACAATCGTGACTGAAATAGGTGAGTTCATTTCTATGCCATGTTATGCAAATGCTTTATGTCATATTTTTAATTAACTTTTGCACTAAATGTATTTTTTATCCCACAGATTTCCAAGGAGAGATTGACTTCGACCTGAGGAAGAGTGAAGAGATTGCTTCTATCCCTCTGGAAGAAGATAACAGTTTTAACTTGTGGGGTGCTGGGAGTCCCTTGGGAGAAAACTCCCCTCCTGCCGCATCAGTTTCTGCTGTCCCCAGCACTGAGGAGTCAAATCCTGTGCTGTTGAAGGATTGTTGGTGGTCTGAAGTAGAGACAGGGAAAGTTGTTAAGGAGCTTGAGTCAAGTAAGCCGCAAAACTTGACAGCTTCCACATACCCGTCTATGAAAAACCCCTTCAATCAAGAGCCGATTTCCGCAGTAGTGATTAAAGAAGAAGTGATTGACACCAAGGAAAATATGAATCCAATTGTGGCGCCTCAGCCCCAGGCCCAGCCTCAGGCCCTGCTGCAGCCTTTCCTCTCTGATCCCATCAAGATGGCAGAATTACAGATGAGATTTGAGAGAATTGCAAGTATTGCCCAGCCTGGTGGCAACAGTAAATCCAAGGCAGCTGATCTCATGAAATTACTGCAAGGTCAGATTGTAGCTTTAAACAAGAAAAAATACAGAAGTCCTGCTGCCATCAGTGACTTGCACAACCAACAAACCAAGGTGCATGCAGGGCCAACTGTTCATGCTTCTGAGACCCTGCACAGTTTTTCTCAGCCGTCTGTAGTTGGAAATGCAGATGACATTTTCCAAGTAGATCCTTTTGATGGTCTCTTTTCTGTTGCTGAGAGCCAATCGCAAGCTGCTCATCCAATTGTGTCTCAAACAGCGTCTCCTCAAATGTTCTTTCAAAATGCAACAGTTGCCCCTGCATTCATTCAAAATACTTTCCATACTAGCCCTGGGAAAGTGATACCTGCTGGGGCTGGAAACATTGCTCCTCGCAACTCCAACTTATTTTTTGAGGCTCACCACGAAATTTTAAAAGAAGCACCAAAGCCTCAACAGTTATCTAATGTGATACCTCAACATCAGCCTGTTGCACAGCTTCCTGTGCAGCCTGTCGTCCAGTCCATAGCTCAGCTTCCACTGCAGCAACAGTTTGCAGGACCACAACAAGCTTACCATCAAGTCCATTCGTCTGTGAATACACCAGTGCCCAGTCACCCTCAGCGCTCAGCCAGTGGCATAACAATGCAGAGGCCGCCTTTGAGACTGAGCATGCCAGAATTGGATGCGATAAACTTCGATGCTCTGCTGTTTGGAAGTCCAGGAACCCTTGCTGGAGTTAGCAAAATGCAATCGATGATGAGTACACCAGAAGTTCTCAAGCCTCTTGTTGACACACCTGAGCTTGAAAACTTTGACCTGCTTTCTTATCTTTGCGATGTAAGTTTCAATGTTAGTTCAATTTAATTTGTTTCTTACACAGTTGTGATCTTCATCACTTTAGAATACTGTAAGGATCTTCCTGGTCTCTCTAATAATATTTCTTTAATTTTGTTACAGGATAAAGCGGCTACTCCACCTGTTGGGTTAGACAGCAGCAACCCTTTCCGCTTTCCACAAGCTAGCACCAGTCAGAGCACCCTGGCTTCAAATTCAACTTCATCTGCAGCTCCAGAATTGAAACCAAATGTAATGGTGGTAAAGCCCATGTCAACAGCTCTTGCCAAGGAGGAGGTCTCCAAAACTGAATCAGCTGTAGTAGTTGAAGTTAAGCCACAGATAAGGCCAGTTGTTCTGTCTGACGTGGAGGAAGAAGAGGTGGTTGAAGCGGAAAGAGAGCCAACAACTCCAGCAAGGTCAGTCAAAGAAGAGCAGGTTTCATCACGTCCATCCCGCAGCTCAAGAAAGAGGAAATACTCTGAAGACGAGTTTGATCTTTCTCCATCTCCTAGCGAAGAAACTAGACCATCAAGGCGTAGGAGAACAACCTCATCTAAATACGACTCAGATGAGGACTTCACTGTTCCATCAAGAAAGTCCCCTAAGAAGTCACTAACATCTATCAGTGAGGAAGAGGAAGATACTAAAGTAAAGAGGCCGAGATCTAGTGTTAAGCGAGGTGAAAGATCTGTATCTACTTCCTCTGAATCAGACCGCTACAGAGAGCTCCGTGATCGGAATAATGAGGCATCGAGGAAGTCTCGCCTCACAAGAAAGGCGAGGGAAACGGAGCTCGGAAAACAAGCTGAAGTTCTGACTAGAGAGAATAGAGTTCTGAAAGTCAAAGTGGATGAAATGGAAAATCTTGTGAAGAAACTGCGTGAGGCCCTGCTACAGAGTATGATGAATAAGAAGACTTAAATTTTATATTACATCATTGGCTTGATTTTAAGTGATTTTGTTAAACATCTTCAAATGAACATTGAGTGACTAAAATTATTTTAATTGTCTGGTGTTAAGGAACTTTGTCTTAAATGTACAGAAGTGCTTATACCGACTGGAGCACTTTAATTTTTTGTAAAGAACTTGTTATACTATTACATACAACTTAATAGTTTTGTTTATAGATTGGTTTATGAATATCTGGGCAATTATTTGTAGAGTAGCATTTAGATGGTATGCATCAAATTTTATCTCTCGTTTTTATGTATGCAATAAATTTTAAAATCTTGTATTGAAAGATTTTGTTTAAAAAAGAAAATGACAAAAAAATCTTGTGTTGTAATACCTTTACTTTTGAAGCAGTGGTTAAAATCCTGAGTTGTGGCATTTCAAGTTGGCTTGGGAGTACCAGTAGTAATATGTTTTGAGTTGTCTTAATGTTTAAGATTTTCTTTTCCCTACTACTGTATTTGCATGTTTAGTGGTAGTACTTGTGGTTCATGATTGATTTTTCATATTGTTCCTTTGGATACTCCTTCAAAATTCTTGTTATTCCATTATCTGCTGTACATCAACCATTTTGAGTGGCAAGCTTGGATTAAAGAGTTGCAGGTAAATGAAAGGTGAAATGTCTTGTTAGCCCTGGAACATTAAATATTCTCAATAAAGTTTGGTTCCAAATATTTATGACTAGCAAATTTTTTATTCCTGCTCCCAATAAAACAGGGTGATATCACCAGAAACTGAACCATTCAATCGACGATCTTGAACATCAAATTCACATGAGAATGTAATGTGGAAAGAGAAGAGCTGCCTAAATTTCATCCTTATAAAATCATCAATGAAATCAATACATTTTGAATCAACCATTATCATCAAATTGTGCTGCCAGTGAAATAAGGAGTGTCTTACTATTTTTCTCAAGTTTTCACATGGTTTTCATGTTAAATTTAAAGTCTTAAAAACTGGCTGACTGAAGTTGGATGAACACTTAAATGATTAAAACTACAATGAGATAAAAATTTTAATCTTTGTCTCACACTTGCAATTGGCTGTCTCTACAACGCACAGCAACCTTTTCCTGTTGCTCATTTTCAGCTGTGGCACAAGAGACATTTCTGCTGGTCACTACAGATGTTCGCAGAGTGTTTGGGCCGCTCCTTTTGCACTAAGAACAAAGTTCATCAGCAGTGAATGAGACTGATGATTACATTGCCAAGGTGGACCTTTGAATAGTAGGTTCTATATTGAGGCCGTACCAGTGCAAAAGCCCGTCAACTTGTTGTAGTGGTCATAACACAGCAAATGATTCAGCATTCAGCATGATCCAGCAAAATGACAGAGTGAGGCACATAGTCTCAGCCCTAATTCATAATTTACATCTATTAGGATCACTTACGTCTTAAAAGGTAAAAAATATCAGCAAAGAAAAAGAGACGATCATCAAACGCCCCCAGAGGATCACCCCAAAAGCAGAAAATCAATTCGTATGAAGAACTGTTTGTCGGAGAAGGTGAAAAATTCTGACGGAAAATTTCTCAGTTCTGAGTTTTAACAGACAATCCAGCTGTGTTGTCTTCTCAATTTCTTTCTTAACACTAGATAAAGTACACAGTGCCCGCAGTGCACAGGGCAAAGCAGACGAAATGCGCGCGCTCGCGCCTTGTTGCCAACTTCGCGGTGGGTGGCAGCATTGAAACAAAAGACAGTCGGTCCACAACAAACAGACGACAGACGACAAACGCGCTCAAACGCGCGAAAATATGGCTGTACTGGAGAGTTACGTACAAGTTAGCTAAATAGAGAGGTATGACGGATCACAAAAGTAAAAATTTACTAGTTTTTAGTTAAAGTCTGTGATATTCTGCTCAAGTGACGGATCATTATCCCACCTTGCTTCCAACATGCAGTTAGTCATTGTATCTGTTCTTTAAAGTTGTTTTTTTTTTGTGTGTATGTGTGTGTGTGTGTGTGTGTGTGTGTGTGTGTGTGTGAGTGTGTGTGTGTGTGTGTGTGAGTGTGTGTGTGTGTTAATAGCCTATCTTTCATGAGTCGCTTTTCAACTTTCCTGGGAAAGTAATTTTGTAAAATAATGTGCCTTTGTTTAATTGAAACAAATTTGTAGATTTTTATTTGAAAGAATTCTCATATTCTGGATGTAATGCATCTTTTGTTTGATAACTGTTATTAAAAGTTCTACCGACCAATAACACATTGTATTCTGTAATTCTAATGTTATTACGTGTTGACATTCAGGAGTCAAACTAATGTCCCAATTGACCGGGCTCCTCACACATTATTTCATATGGTTTCATATGTTCATATGTTTTCCTGAAATATAATTTCTGAAGTACAGTTTTTAAGCGTCGTCCTTAACACCACACCTCACTGCAAAAAAATAAAAAAGGCCATTAGAGTATTAAAATTACATGGACTGGCTTGGACTTTATTGCAAAGTAGAGGCACACTACTGAGTCACCTTTGGATTAACGGGGGGATTACCGCTTCCACCCGATCCCTGCGCTGCGCGGGAGCGGAGCTGTCGGATGGCTCACAGTGGGCCAAAAGACCGGCGGAGGCGGCCAAAACTCCAGACGCGTTTTGAGATCCAGAGTCGCTAAATGGATCCAAACCGAACGTGTGACCCCACCAAAGGCTTGCTCTCCGAACGAGGAGTCCACTGATGGGGTCACACGTTCGGTTCGAGTCCCATTTAGCGACTCTGCAGCTCAAAACGCGTCTGGAGTTTAGGCGGCCTCCACCGGTCTTCTGGGCCACTGTGTGGCTGCTGCTTTGGAGTGCCACCCGCTAGCTCCGAGCCGAGCGCCTTGCGACGGCCAGATAGGCAACACCGCGGCAGGCGTGCGCGAGGCCGGGATGTTGCCTACCTCGCAGGCGCCCGAGGCTCCGACTTGTTCCGCCCCGCTCGCCACACAGGGATGTGCGGCACCAGTCAGCCTTTCAGCCTTCAGCAGACTTCGTCGCTCTGTCTCTCTCGCACTCACGGGGCGTCCCGTGTGGGTGCGAGAGAGACAGCGACGAAGACGACTCTCGGAATCGGCCTACAGCCCCGTTCCGCTGTTCCTTTCTCGGCGCATTCCTCGCCGAGCCGGCCCGCCTCGCCCGCCTCGCCCGCCTCGCCGTGTTGACGAGCATAGCGGCGCCCCGCGCTCGCGGCCGGCGCGGCCCACCGGCCCTGGCCGCCCTGGCCCGCGGAATCGTTTAATTTCAACGGTCTGGATTCTGGAATGCGAGTAATTAAAATAATTATGATTGGCCGGCCGAGGGCCCTTGGAGGGACCGTGGCGGGCAGGGCGGCAGGGCGGGCCGAGGCCGGCAGGCTGCCGCAAAGCCTCTTTGTTTGCATTCAAAACTTCTGGCGGAGCGTGGCGCCGCTGCTTTGGGCCGCCATCCCCCCCTCCCCCCCCCCCCCCCCCCCGCGTGCCGCCGTGCGCACAGTCAGATTCACTCTCTAACAATGCTGACAGTTATTAAAACCTCGGACGACTCCGGCCGGCCCGGCACCAGCAGCCTTTTGTGGAGGAAACGAAAAACACATCAGGGTGCCCTTAGAGACCGGGCAATCTTTCATTCCGCGAGACAATGGCTTCCAGGCGTGCATGGAAATGGGCCTGGCGCCGAGGCCGGGCGGGGCGGGGCGGGGCGGGGCGGGGCGGGGCGGGGCGGGGCCTTTCGGACTCGGACGCCTCGGACAGGACGCGGGGCCTCCACTCGAGGGCAGCGAGACGAGGCGCCGGGGCCCGGCCGAGGCCCAGAGGTCGTATCGTGGGACTTTAAACAGAGCCCTGCCATCATTTAGTCGTAATGATGATGTATCGGGCGAGCGGACAGCGCCAGGACTGCCAGGAGGCAGCGGCGGGCGGACAGACCGACAGCACCCCCCGTGGGGCCCCGGCCCCGGGGTCCTCCTCGGCCCCGTCAGCCCGCCACCAGCCGCTAGGCAGAGTGCCGGCCAGCAGCGGCCAGCAGCCCCTCGCCGGGTGACTGACGCGTCTCGACGCCGTCCTAGGCCGGCTGCCCGCGGTGGTCAAGGACGTCAAGGACGTCAAGGACACACCACACCTGCAGGCGGCGCACCCAGCCCCCCTCCGCCCTGCGCCCTGCATCCATGCGGTGGCTGCGCCACTGCGTGCTGCGTGGCGTCACAGGACACCGACAACCCATTTGCGAGTCATTTCGCTGAGTGGCCTTCCCCCTCCCCCTTCGCGGTCCTGCGGCGTGTCAGCCCACAGGGGCAGGGCCCGCGGGGCCCACGGGGCCCACAGGGCTAATGCCCTGCGCCCTTCCCGTCGCCCCCCCCCCACGCGTCGCTGTAAATCGTCAGTGCGGCCGCGGGCGCGTCGGCGACGCCGGCGCCCTTCCTTCGGCCGTCTCGGAAAACGCTGCCGTCGGCCGCGCGACGCCGCGCCACGCAGGGGGGCTGAGCCTGGCAGGCCTCGGCAGGCCAGCCCGCGCCAGCCCGGCCAGCCCGCCCGGCCTGATTGTCGGTGACAGTGAATTCCACCACTCTACACAGCCGTGATGGGTGGCGCTTACTGTGACAGCCCCTCTCTCTCGCTCTCTCTCGCTCTCGCCCCAACCCCGCACCACCCCCACCCCTTGTTCCTCCATACTCACGTTTCGAGGTTCGTCGGGACCAAGTGTCGCGTTCCCTTCGCCTCCCTTCGACATTTCGGAGTGGAGTGGCGGAGTGGCACTGGAGGGGAGGGGGAGGGGAGGGGGCGGCAGGCAGCCGGGGCCGCTCCACCGAGACATTAACGTGTTGACGGGGCATCAATCCAATTTCTCATATTTGCCAGAGAGGATGAGTGAGTGGAGTGGCTGCTGCAGTGTCCTCTCCCCGTTTTTCGTTTTTGTTGTTGTTTTTCGCGGCGATATTCAAGCGCTTCTTCGGCGGCGCTAGATGCAGTGTCCTTCACTGCCAGCGCGGTGCGGTGCGGCGCGGAACGGCGGATGGGATCCAGAGAGGCAATAATGTTAATGGGCGGACACAGAAAGGATGAGAAAGAGGGCGGTTGGGCGAAAGGGAGCGAGGGAGCGAGCGAGAAAGAGAGAGAGAGAGAGGAATGGAAGACATCCAATCGATCGCAATGAAATGCACAACACATTAAATCTCTCCCTCATTTCCTAAAGTGCCGCGATCGGCTGCGAAACCCATTCCGCGGCGGTTCGTCTCGGCCCGGCTCGGCCCGGCCCCCCCCCCCGGCCCCGGGCAAATTGAAGGCGACGTCTTCGGGCTGTTGGGGCTCGCCTCGCCAGGCCGTGGCCGGGCCGCCCAGCCCAGGGGGACCGAGGCCGAGAAACGAACCGTCCTGGAGCCTTCGCGTTATTAAACTCCCTTCAATCCTGCACTCCTGCCGAGAATCCGTCATCCACCCGCAGGGAGTTTGGCGTGTACCTGCAGGCCCTGCAGGCCCTGCAGGCGATGCCCGCTGCCTGCTGCTTGGCAGTGAGAGCCGCGGAGACACAGCCCCGGATAAGGGAGACTAATAAGGACGCGGGGCTGGCGCGGGGCCCGGCCGCCGCAACGCCGCGCTCCGCCTCCGCCGGGCCAAGCTACGCCAGCCAGGTCGCCCGGCTCGTCTCCACGACGCCTCGCAGCCTCGCAGCCTCGCAGCCTCGCCGAGGACCCTCTGGAAGCCACGAGGTCCTTAGGGATGCCGTGCCTGGAGCCCGCGGTCCACAGGGCCGCCCAGGGCCGCCACAGCCATTTACCGGACAACTGGAAGCCCCCCCTCCTCCCCCTTCTCCCTTAGCAGTCTGGATGGGATGGGAGATCCGCGCAGATACATCACCGGCCACTTTCATGAAGATAAAAGACCGCATTTTGTGGTACAGCGTGGCGGCTGCAGTCCCGCCGCGAGGAGCCCGCCGAGGGACTGCGGTACTGCGGTCCGCGGCGGTGGGGTTGTCGGGCACCCAGAGGAGCGGAGGCACGACACGGCCGCGCCATCACACACGTCAAGGCGCCGCGCCGCCAGGCCGCGCGTCCCCAGGCCTGCCACGACACGCCACGACACGCCGGGCAGGTAGTGACCACTTTGCGACGCCGTGACGACGCCGACACCGTGACGGCACCGTGACGCCACTGTGACGGCACCGTGACGACGACGGCAGAACTTGCCGTGGCGTCCTCGTTTAAAACTTGTCCCTCCTTTCTAATTTGCATTATTTTTTTTTCTTGCGTTGGCAGCCCTTGATGAGCCGCTGCTTTATGAGCGGAGCTTGTTATGTTGGCAGCACTGATGAAGTGTCCAGGGACGCGTAAGGCGCCAGCGCGTCAGGCGGGGGGATTACCATAATGCTATAAGGCAGATAAGACAAGGACGAGGCCGCCGGCCCGGGGCCGCCGACTGGCGGAGTGCACGTGTCGAGGCGCCCGTGTGTCCAATTAGCCGCGCGGTCAAGGAGGTCGTCTTCGAGGGTCTACGACGCGGGTTCAACTCCTCGCCAACAGTTTCGGTTATCTTTTTTTTTCCGGGTGCACATTTTTGTGAAACGGAAAACGGGAGCACGAGGCGCGTGTGTATGAGCGAAGGAGAGGGCTCAACCAGAAAGGGAGAAAGATTGTCTCCCTGTGGGGCTGCAGGGCCTGCAGGGCCTCGTGCAGGGCTGTAGGGCTGTAGGGATGAGCTGATCAGCTGGAAACAAATGACCGCGGTGGTCCGAGTTCCGGAAAGACCAAGAAGAATGTCCAAAGCCTTCGCCAAGGCTTCGCCAAGGCTGAGGCCGAGGCTAAGGCCCAAGCTAAGGCGCGGTGCGTGCTCCGAGTTCCCAATGGCCGCGCCTTCCCCGCCGCGGCCGCCACCCGCCACCGCCTTGCTGCAGTTTTGACGAAGCAAAGCCACGCTCTGTCTTCTTCGCGAATCCCTTCGGAAGGGATTTCGGAAGGGGTTTGGAATCCAAACTCAAGTTGCGATGGAAGACGCGCGAGGGGCGCGACATCGGAGAACATTTTTGACTCGGCGGCCTACTGCCATGTGCACTCTGCTGCACTCCCCCCCCCCCTCCGCGGACGCATACTCGCCACCACACTGCCGCCGCCGTGCCGCTGTCCGCGCGGCGTGCCCGCCGTTCCGTTCGCCGCCGTTGTCGCGCCGCAGCCCCGCCCGGGTTTACGCCCCGTGTTTTATGTCCGATGTAACAACGCATTTCCATGCCACTCTTTTCCCTCATGTGCGAGGGCGCGTGGCGCGCGGCGTGGCGCGCGGCGTGGCGGCATCAAAACGCCTGTCCGTGTGTGGCGGTCTGGCGGTCTGGCCAAGGACCGACTCCCTCAGTGTGCAGCCTGCGTCGTTGGCTTTGCTGGAGGGTTGCTGTGCGTGGCAGCGTGGCAGACACTGCCAACTTAAAAATTCGACTTTGTCAAGTGGGCACCCTCTGGCCACCGCGAGCGACCGTCTGCGACCGCCTAGCCTGGCTAACCTGCGCGCGAGAGTCTCTCCGACTGGAATCAGGCGGCGCGTCGCTCCGCGAGGGCATCTCAGGGAAACCGAGGAGACGGGGTAACAATGGCGATTCCAGAGCGAGACAGAGCGTTCCCCCCCGCGGCGAGTTGAGGTGAGTGGCTGAGAACTACAGCAGCGACCACGCGCCCGGCCCCCTCCGGTCCCTCGGCTCGGGCGAGATCAAATAATATCCTTAATGCATTCTGGTAACAATCACCCCAAAGCCCGGCCGCGCCCGGGCGGGCTGGGCCTGGGCCTCGGCAACCGCGACTGCATTGCACGGCCAGGGCGCTCGGCTGAGTTGTGGCGGCGCGTCGCGACGCGCGGCCTGGCTAGCGTCATTTGCGGTGCAGGCCGGCATATTATTTCACCCAGCCGCGCGATCCCGAAGAGTCGCTTCGTCGCTCTGTCTCTCTCGCACCCGTTCGGCACGCACCACGGGAGTGAGAGAGAGAGAGAGTCGGCCTGCAGCCCGGCGCTGCGGCGCTGCGCTAGGCCGTGCTGTGCGTGCTGTGCTGCCAGTCGCCCGGTCCGTTCGTTTCCGTGCTCTGCGCGCTCTGCGATTACTCGCCGTTCCGCTGGAGCCGAAACTGGAACACACGCGGCGCGTGGCGCTGCTGGCGAGGCGAAACACAAAACACGCGCGAATAACGCAGATGTCGCGGGCCGGGGGCCGGGCCGCGCTGCCACCGCCGTGACGGTAGGCATCGCGGAGACGGGCGTGCGGCCGCGTTGCCTACGCGCACGGCGCGCGGCGCGCAGCGTGCTCGGCCGCAGCTTCGCACCGCCTCGGCCTCGGCTCGCTGGCCGCGCCCGCGCCGCACCTGCCGAGAGCCCTCCAGCCCTCCAGCCTTCTCGGCTTCCAGGGGAATCCTTTGAGCAAGCCACTCAGCCGGCGGCACTGCCGCGCAAAGTTCGGCTCACCTAAATCTTTCACTTTTCTCGCTTCGCCCGCGCGCCTTTTCTGCTGCACAACCTTCCCCACCCCATCCCCACCCCCACCACGCCGTGCTCCCCCTCCCCCAATCCCCCTCCCGCCTCCACTCGCCCCGGCCGTGACGGGGACTCTGTCTGTCCTTGTTCCTCCTCAATTAACGGTGCGTGGTTTTAATTAAAGTGCATTGTTAGCTGTATACAGAGCAGAGGCTCGTCTCAGCACGGCCGGCTCGGCTCGGCTCGGCTCTCGGCTCGGCTCGGTCGGAGATGATGAGGAGCCGAGTGGAGTCGGGTCGGGCCGAGCCGAGCCGAGCCTGGCCGTGTGCCGCGGCGGTGGCGGCGCCGAGCCGGGGCTGCCGCTTCCCGAACGGAACCGATTGCCGACGAGGCGCTGCCGCTGCGCTGCCCTGGCTCGGCTCGGCTGCCAAGCGCTGCCAAGGCCCGGGCTGCTGGCGGCCCGGCCAACGCGAAGCGCAAAGCCCGGCTAAGGCCCGGCTAGGCTCGGCTGAAGCGCTGAAGCGCTGAAGCTACACAATCGGGATTAACGGGTGCCAAATGAGGAGCGCGCCGCACCGCGCCGCACCGCGCCGCACCGCCCTCCAGGATAATGGGCACCGTCTAATTGCACGCCGAGTGTCTCGCCTGGAGAGCCTGGACGTCGAGCCTGGACGGCCTAGCAAACGAACACGGACTTGCAGTGCCACACGGCCTTGTGGTCCTGCACGGTCTTGGACCCAGTCCTGCACAGACACCTCGCCGCCCTCGGCACCCTCACGGAGTCCTCGTCCTGGGCACCAGCAGGAAGTGCTGCCACTGCTCGCGACGACGCGGCGCCCCGTCCGGACTGCAGGCTGTCTTTCTCCCACCCATACGGCACGCTCCACGAGTGCGAGAGAGACAGAGCGACGAAAACGGCCTGCCGGCGAGGACCCAATGCCGTGGACTCGGGAGGGCGTCGTCCTCGGCGGAAGGCTGGAAGGCTGGAAAGGGTTCGCCGACGGCACGCCGACGGCGCTGCAAATGAAAGCTTTCAGCGGCTGATTGATCCTGGCCGGGGCCAAGCCGGGGCCAGGCCGGGCGCACACCAAGCCGTGCACGCGGCTCTAGGTCCGGGCCAATTAGTGGCGGGCCTTTCTCTCTCTCTCTCGCACTCGTGGGGCGGGCCGCACCGCGCGGCAAGGGAGACGGACAGACCGACGCGCCCCGCCCCGAATCAGCCTGCAGCTACAATCAGGGGATGGACGCGAGTCGAGTCAGCTCGGACGCCAACGAGGCCTTCACGTCCCACGTGCAGTGCAGTGCCGGTGTAGGCGGCGAACTGTACCCGTCGGCGCAGAGTACCCCCGGGTACACGGCTCCGCTCTGATAGCCTCGAACCGTTCCACAAAAGAAAGGAAATCGAAAAAAAAAATTGAGATGCCGGTATTCGAACACCGCACTGTGCAAATGCGATCGAACGTCTGTAACATTTGCACAGTGCGGTGTTCGAATACCGGCATCTCAATTTTTTTTTCGATTTCCTTTCTTTTGTGGAACGATTTGAGGCCATCATTGCGGAGCCGTCATTGTAGAACAGTCCCACACGTCGGGGGTTCGATTCCTAATAAACATTAACATTTAATTTTACTGCCTCGCCCAGTGTGGTTGAAAACCGTCACTTCAGCCTACGAATTGCATGTGCCGTGGTGGTCTAGGGAGTAGAGGCGTCGCTTCTCCGTGCCGAGGTCGGCGGTTCGACTCCCCAAACTTCTTGTGAAATTTTGACCGGGTCGGTCCATTCCTGTCGCGCCAAGAGCCCGCCTCACGCCGCTCCATTCGTCATGGGCCGTGGTGGGCGAGCGGCAAAAGTCGTGCGGTCCCGGCAGTAGGGTCCTGGGATCGACTCCCATCATTTCATTACATTTTTCGACTGGCTTCCTTCCACTGCAACTCAAACCCGTCGTCCAACACGACGCCAGACGTACAAGCTTGATAGCGTAGTGGTCAGAGTCACATTCACCTGGCCACTCCGCTGGGGTGTCTAAAAAGCAACTGCGCTTCGGCGGGTTGGCCTCGGCACTGGAGCGACGGAGTATTTGATCCGTCAATCCAGCCACCCGTAATTGGTCGCGGGTGGGTCCTCCTGATTCGTCGGGAGGAGATGATAAGTCCTTTGAAGCTGGCCCTTAAACAAGCTGTATGTTTGGTAGAGAGCGCCGGACAGCGGGTGTACATTTGGTACAGACCACCCCGCGAAAAGCAAAGGCTCTCAAGGCAGAGAGAGACTGTCAAACCCGCCCTTCAAGCCCGGCCCATATACAGACGAGAACCCCTGGGGTCGCCGCCTGTAAAGCACCGGTTCCCCCGATCCACCGAAGTTGCAGGCGGCCCTCCGACCTGTGTGCGGAGGTGGGAGAAGGGCCCCCCTTTTTTCTTCTTTTTTTTCTCGATTTTTGTATCCGGGGGGGGGGGGGGGGGGGTGCATTGCGCCTAGGCGACGTGCATCCTCCTCCGGCCGGCGGGGGATACAATAAGCCTAGGCAAAATGTACCCCGGGGTACATTTCACCTAGCCGCATTGTACCCCTGGGTACATTGAACCTAGTCGTCATGTACCCCAGGGCACTATGGCCGTAGGCGTTGTGTACCCGGGGGTACTCTGGGTCAGGGGGGTACACTTACTCGCCGACACCTGCCCCGCGGGGCCCTCTGTTTGGCCGTGTTTCTTTGCTTGCTTGTCTCTTCGGCACGCTTTGCTAATTAAAGGGAGAGAAGTCCGTGTGTGTGTGTGTGCGTGTGTGTGTGCAAGCGCTAGCGCATGTGACGACGGGCCCTCGAGTCGGAAAAGGGAATGAGTTAAGGCGCCGGCACTCTGCCCACCGACTGATGCCGCACAGCGCCGTCGTCGCTCTGTCTCTCTCGCACTCCTGCGACGGGTGCGAGAGAGACAGAGCGACGAATGCTGCAGAATCAAGTCGACGTGGCCGAGGATGGTCCGGATCGAAAGCGGGCGATAGTGATTCACCTGTTGAGCCCGCGCGGGCCCCGGCGGCCCCGGTGGCCCCGGTGGCCCCGGCAGGTCCGCGGGGAGGGCAAGACACACGCTAGCACTAATTTGTGCTATTGTACTTAACCAAATTAAACAGCCGTCCCGGCGGGCGCGGCGCGGCGCGATTCGGTCGTGGGTGTGGCTCGCCTCGCCGAGTGGGCCGAGTGGCTGCCAGAAGGAGAAGAAGGAGAAGAAGGCATCGCCATGGGCAGGGCGGCAGGGCGGCAGGGCCATGGAGGGCCATGGGCCGACCTCATTGGTGGCGGCGCTAATGGACGAAGTGTGTAGTTAAGTGGATGGGCCCTGTCCGGACAGAGAGGGGGAGGTGGGGGGCGTGGCGCTGCTGCAGGTGCGCGTCCTCGCCGCGCCAGCCGCGCCAGCCGTTCGTACCGCTATTAGTGGAACACGCCGCACTTTTCTTGCTTGGAGAGCCTCGTCGTCCTCGTCGTCCTCGTCACCGACATCTGTATTCGAACCCACGTGTACCACGCCGTGCCTTGCCGTGCCGTGCCGCGCCGTGCCGCGCCCTGCCGCCGCCCTGCAGCCTATCGGCCGGTTCGACGCGGGTCTACCACCACGGTTCCACGACTCGCCGCCCGGAGAGGAGAAAAAGGGGGGAGGGCTCGAGTTTCAATCGGAGAGCAGAAAAAGGGGGAAATTAAGCAAATCAAGGGGGATGGAATTCAACACCCGCTTGGATGACGGCGTTGCGCGGCGTTGCGCTGCGCGACAGGGGATGGACACGGCTACTGTTGCAGATGGGCGGCCGCTGCTGCACTGTGGCGTGCCCCTGCGACCTGGCCGGCACTGAGCGCCCCGCCGAGGACATGGTGGCCGTGTCCATGGAGGTTCTGGCCCGCCTGCAGAGCGCCAGCCAGGACGCGGCGCGCGACGAGAAGTACCTGCAGAGGTAAGCGCGTCGGAGTGCCGCGGCGACGTCGTGCTCTAGCGGCGTGCTCTAGCGGCGGCCCCTGCCCTGCCCCTGCCCTGCCCAGGCTGGCAGACCTGCAGGGCACGTTCGCGCGCGACCGCAAGCTGTCCCCGGAGGAGGTGGTGAGGGAGGCCGACAACATCCGCGCGCTGTGCCGGACCAGGAAGACGCTGCCGGGCTACCTGGAGGCCAGGGATGCGGTGAGTGGCGTGTGCGTGTGGCGTCGCCGTCTGCCACCTCGCGGCGCGCTTCGTCGACGCTGACGGCGTGCTTGTGGTGCCACAGCTGCGCGCGTGCTACGAGCGCTCCGGCGGCTGCCCCTTGGACTGCTGGCGCGAGGCGCAGGCGCTGAGCGTGGTGGCGGACGAGGGGTACCGCGGCGGCGACGACCTTGGCGACGACGCCCCCGCGGCCCGCAGCGCCAAGTGCTGCATGCTGACGGGGCAGGCGATGGCGGCCTTCCGGCAGCGCCAGAGCCAGCTGCAAGGCCAATCCGAGGAGCAGCCGGAGCAGCAGCCGCAGCAGCCCCCGCCCCAGAGGCAGCAGCAGTTCCAGCCGTACCAGCCGCAGCAGCACTACGAACCGCACCAGCGGGGCTGAGCCTCACGTCACATGCGCTCGAGCACCGTGAATAAACACACTCTTCCGCTGCGAGGAATCTACCTCTCTGCGACAACACCCTAGTTAGTTCTTTCCGGGCGAGCCGAGCCAACTAGCATCAAAGCGTGCACTCGCCTTCCGATGCCGCCGGAGTCGGAGCGCCACTCGTGCCACTTGCCCTTCAAAGCACGCGTCTGTGCCTTCATGGTGCCTCGGACTGCGCAGGCCGAAGTGGCCAAAGCCCCGGCCGGACAAAACGCGCGCCACGTGTTTGCAGACTCTTTGAAGGATGGAGAGGGCCGATGTCCGTCCCGTTCCCCCGCCCCGCCCCCGCCCCGCCCTCGCGTCTCCAGACACGTCCCGAGCCGCCGCGGCCGCGCTCCGTGGCGTGGCTGCTTCCGTTACTTCCTATAAAATCGATTACCTAATCAGCGGAAGTGGGTGCAGCGCGCGTCCAAGATGGCGGCGGGGCGCGGCGGGGCGTGGCGGGGGCAGCAGTATCAACACAGGCTCTTAGATTAAGGAGATTGAAAGAAACAGTGCGCCCCGCCCGCAGCCCCCCTCCTCCCCCCTCGTTCACCTCGTCCGCCCCATTTGCCTCGACTCGCCGCGACACTGCCAGTGCTGCGGCCGAGACCGAGGCCGAGACTGCCGCGCCGAGAGGCCGAGAGCCCCCATTGGTGTGGCCCGGCAGGTCGGCGCGTCGGACGCCGTGCGGGTAGGCAACGCGCGCGCACAGGTGAGGCCGGGCCGCTGGGCTGCCTGCCTGCCAGGCTGGCGTCGAGCTCGGAGAGGCAGCGCCGCGCCGGCAGCAGGCTGGTTCCGTTCCGAGCACTGATTTCGACGCTGTCTCTCTCGCTCCCTTACCGGACGTCCCGGACGTCCCACGAGTGCGAGAGAGACAGAGCTCGGGATCAGCCGGCAGCGGCATTCCAAGGGCGGTACCTCATTAACACCGCCATGCCGCCGCGGCCAGTCCGGCTGTAAACAGACGGCTATTTTCCAGGGCGGAGAGCGAGCGAGAGGGAGGGGAGGGGAGGGGAGGGGAGAGAGAGAGGGGTTGTCGCCAATGCCCAACAGGATGGGGACCGCGCGGGGGCACCCCCTCTCTCCCGGCCCGCACCACCCCCTTCCCGTCGACGCCGCGCGCCACGAAGCATTACCGGCTGAGTGCCAAAGTGTGTTCCTTTTTTAATGCAAATTACCGCCCTGCCCACCACGGCCCGCCACGGCTCGGCACGAAGCATCATCGGCGCAGCGCGTAGCACGGCGTAGCACGGCGTAGCACGCCCCAGAGAGCGACAGCGGACGGCCGGGCGTATAGCGGTGTGGGAGACGGGCGGACGCAGCCGACAAAGTTCTCAAAATGGCAGGCTTACCTCGTCGCCCCGTCGCCCCGTCGCGTAGTCGCCTCGTTGTCGGGCAGGGTCAGGGTGTCGGGGTGGCGGGTGCTCGCCGGGCCGCGGCGGCCGAGGCCGTGTTGACACTCCATACCGCCGGCCCTGGCTGGCTGGCTGTCTAGCTGGCAGAGGAATGGTGCCGAACTCGTCGCTCTGTCTCTCTCACACCTCGACGAGCCGGCCCGCGAGTGCGAGAGAGACAGAGCGACGAGAGCGCTGTTTCAGACTCAGCCTTGCTGCCTGGCGGGACTAATGGCGCCCCGTAATGATGACAATGATACAAAAGGGCCGCTGTTGGGTAAATAAAGGGGCGGGGCCGGGCGGGGTGGCGCGGCGCGGGGCGGCAGGACAATCGGCGAAAATCGAGTCGATTGAAAAGCCCTTTATTTGCAAACAATTACACAAATTATCAAACGGTGTCCTTAATTGGCCCTCGCTCGCCCATGAATGCGGATGGAGCGCGGCAGCGCGGCCGGGGGAAAGGGAGCGAGCGACACGGACTCGATGGAAGGGGGGGGGGAGGGGGCGCGGGGAGAGAGCAAAAAAGACCCGCCGGGGCTGGTACTCGAAACCGCGGCCAGAGTGAGGTGGCGACGTGCGCAGCGCGGCTGGTGCGGTGGCGGTGGTTTTGGTGGGGATGGTTATTGTTTCCGATAAGTTTAATCATCGGTTATAGCTGGCGTCGGAGGCGTCGGAGATCTGCCACCGCCAGGGACGGCCGCCAGAGGGCAGCGGCGGTGACGACGGCGCTGTCGCGGCAATATCCCTGTCGCCCGTCTCGCTCCCTCCCGAGGACGGCAGCGCCGCAATATCTCTGTCCGTCGCGCTCCCTCCCTGGGTGCCGTGGGCAGCAGCTGCTGCGCGCCATGAGCGCGCCGCGTCCTCAACTTGTATCATTATTGCCCCCAACATTTAATTACTGGCGGATGTGTAGGGAAGGATGGATGGGGCGGGAAGGATATTATTAACGGTGCCCTGATTGCCGCGGCGTCGCTCTCTCCCTCTCTCTCGCACGGCGGCCGGGCTGGCCGGGCTGGCCGGGCGCGCGACAAGGACGGACGACATGTTGCTTTCATCCCTTCGCCTTCCGTCGGCGGGCGGACACACGGACGGGCGGACGGACGGGCGGCGGGCGAAACCAATCCGGATAGAGTTAGGAATTAAGGCGCAAATAAATTACCCAATTTGTGTAAATTTGCATGTTTTGACGGCGCGGCCCGCCGGGGCCCGGGGCCCTCGGCGCGTTATCGCCGTGTTGCAAAGTTTGGAGAGGCGTTTCGCGTCGTCGCGTCGGCCGTTGTCTGGCTGGTGGGAATCACGCACGGCGCGCACATCTTGAAGAACCCGCGTCCACCGCGCGCTTGCCCCTTCCCCGATGCAGCCAGGCAAATAGAGCCACCGGCGGAGCGATGCTGGAGGACCGCTTCTGCCCTGCCTGGCCCTGCCCCTCTCGCACCTTGCCCGTGCCCTACCTCGCCTTGCTGTGCGAGAGAGACAGAGCGACGGAATCGGCGCCTGTTGTTTATCCTGGCCAAAGGCGGCCAAAGGCCTCGCCCTGCCATTACCGCCTCACACGTCATCTAAAACAATTTCCAGCCCCACTCACACAAAACAACAACAAAGCCGCTGCGGCGTGGCGGCGGTAGCGGCGGCGGCAGGGGGTGGTCGCGGCGGCGGCGCTGAGACGCAGGCCCCACCAGACCAGCCCCAGCCCCGCGGCCGGGCAGGCGAGGCGAGGCGAGGCGGCAGGCAGTTGGCAGTTCAGTTGGCTCCCAGCCGCCGTGCCGAGTGGTTGTCGCTGCCGCGCCGCCCCCGCCGCGCCGTCTCGTCCCGCGAGTCCCGCGCCACGCCGACACTGCGACACTGCCATGGTGCGCTTTGTCCCTTCCCGCGCTTTTCCCGCCCCGGCCGCGCGTGCGTGTTAGCGTGCGTGCGTGTGTGTGTGGCCGCGTGGCCGCCAGTGCGGGCCGTGCGGACTGTCGGTGCCCCGTGCAGTCCCTGCAGTCCCTGCAGTCCCTGCATCCGGTCCCGGACGTCCTGGACCCGGCGGTGACGTCCGCTGGCCGCAGCAGCAGTGCAGGTTCGTAGTCGGTGGCTCTTTGTTTCTGTCGCAGCGCCGCGTTTTGAACGGTCAGTCGCGACCGCCACACCGCCACGCCGCCGGCGTCGCTTCGAGTCGGCGTCCGTGCTCCGCGGCGTGCTGGGCGCCCTGGCGACGCGCCGCCCGCGCCGCCGCACGTGCTTCCATTCGTGTTGCTGTTTTCGGCTCGCGGCACGGCGGCGGCACGGCGGCGGCGTGTGCAGGGTCAGCCGGAAGGCCGGAGGAGGACGACGACGATGCCGACGCGAGGGAGTCAGAAGGACGGCAAGGGAGGCTGACGAGGACGAGACGCGGCGGAGGAGGAATGAGGCGAAGGCGACGGAGAAAGAGAGACAAAAATAACAAGCCAGCCAGCCGGCAGTGGGATTTGAAAGTGCAAATTGCATGTAGGGATAATGAGCCCGCGTGCGTTTGCGTTTGCGCGCTGATGATGCTAATGAAGGTTCTATTTCGGGTCACCGTGCCGCCCTTTATGCAGGGCAGGGCGGGCAGGGCGCGGCACGGCACGGCACGGCACGGCACGGCACGGCGCGGCGTCGAGGGCCGCGGGCCCGGCCTGCTCGCGGGCCGCAGGCTGCCGCAGGCGGGCGACAAAGGACTTTTGTGGTTCTCTTAATTGCCAATTATCGCGCCAACTCAACTGAAATCTTGTCATTTATTTTGATTGGATTGCCCCGTGCTGCTCGAGAGTCGGCAACGGGCTGTGAGACGGCGGCGCGGCGTGGGGGAGGGAGGAGGGGGGGGGAGCGGCCTGTTAGCGAGGGGCCACCGCGTCAGTGTTGCCAATTTACCGGCGAGACTCGTTGGGGTTGCTTTCACCCGGAGCTAAGTGGTAGCGCATTGCGCTAGGCCGGCGTCCCGGCCGTCCCGGCGGCGCTGACGCTCTTTCAGCTCGGTTTGGTTGGCAGTTGGCACCCTGCTGGGCCTGCTGGCTGGGCGGGACCAGAGCCGCTGCGTATCGCATGGCGTGGCGTCGCGTGGCGTCTCCGTCTAGCCTCGCGTCACGTTGGATCTGCTTGGTAATTGACTCGGGGCCGAGTGGCGCGTCCCTCCCCCTCATCATCGCGGTGCTCGCGGCGAGGCGAGGCGAGGCGAGGCGAGGCGGTCCACCTGCCCTCGCCGTCTCCGCCGTCTCCGCCTCCGTCGTCGTCCTGTCCGCCCCGTTCGCGTTTCCGGCGTGCCAGCCCGGCAGCCCGCGCCAATTCGTCGTATCTTTTTGTGCCCGCAGTGCCGCAGTACAGTGGCGGGCGGCGATAGGACCGCGCTAGTGCCGCCAGTGGTGCCAACACCGCCGATGTGAGTGAATGAGAACAAACAAGCCCGCCATCGACGCCAGCGCGCACACCATAGCCAGCCAGACAGCCAGACAGCCAGCCAGCCACCCCTGAGGAGGCCCTCCCCCTCCCCTCTCCCCTCCCCCCTCCCCTCCCCCACCCCCGACGTGCCGTGAGTGGCGAGACCGGCGAGGCAATCCACATGATTGCTTCTGTAACTACCGCGACGCCACCGGAACAATTAGGTGAGTGCTTCTGTCAAGGATTCTGTGACGGGCCGCCCCCCGCCCCTACCGGCCCCTACACCCTGCCTGCACCCCCCGCCCCTTATTGTAGTGCAGTTTTCGCGCCGCGGTGTGGCGTGGGTGGTTTTGATGGCAGCGCGCCGCGCCCCGCCCCGCCCCGCCCCGCCACGCCGTGGCTGCGATCCAGTCGATAGAGAGCCTAATTGGAGTGGGTATGGCCCGGGCGGAGCGCGTCAAACCGCCGCGCCCGTCTTCCTCTCCTTCTTCTTCTTTCTTTTCCTGGGCGATGCCGCTGGCTGGGGATTATGACACTCACTCCTCGGTGTATTCTGCCGGAAATGAGGGCTTTTGCAATCGCTGCGGTTCCCCCAGAGGCAGAGACCCCCAGAGGACCCCCGCTTTGCCTGCCTTCTCCCTTCGGCCTTCGCTCTTCGGTCCTCCGTCCCTCAGCAGACCCCCAGTCCAGGGCCAGCCCAGGGCCAGCCCAGGAGAATGATTTCGAAGAGCGTTTCGACGCTGTCTCTCTCGCACATTTACGGAGCAACCCGCTTGAGTTCGAGGGAGACGGCGGCCGAAGCGATGTTCGCCTTGGAGGCCAGTGCAGGCGTCGCCGCCGGAGCAGGCCAAGCAGGCCAAGCTAGACGTGTGCGCCGACCCTAATTTGATCGGCGGCGGCGCTTGGCCAATTTAAGGCCGGCGGCGGCGGCGTAATCGGCGTATTCGGCGTGAAAGAAATTTTGATTTTACCAACAATAGGGTCTCAAAATTTTGTCAATCACATGTTAAAAATGATAGAAGTGCTCAAGTAGAGGAAGTTATTAACAAATATATACGTTAAATACGTAAAAGACCATTTACTTTCTTCGTGTTAGTTTTTCGGCATCTTAATGAACTACGTCGCCAAAGCGGAGAGAGGGGAGGGGAAGGTAAGACGAATACAGGGTGGCTCATTTTTGCCAGAAAAACGCGTTTAGCTCAAGGAAACTTCAGGTTTTCGAGGTATTTTGTGATCTAAGACCTTCAGCACCAAAAGTTTCATTCGCGCCGATTACGCCGACCGTATGGACCGGCGGCGGCGGCGCGGCTGCCTTCGACGGCGGCGGCGTCGTGACCGGTCAGCGCACATCTCTAGGCCAAGCAGGGCCAAGCAGGGGCAAGCAAGCGCGGGGCGAGGCGCAGCAGGCCGACTCCGAGAGGGCGGCCTCTCTCTCGCACTCGGGGGGCGTGACGCGTGGGCGCGAGAGAGGCAGGTTGACCTCCCGCCCGGAGTCGGCCTGCTGCCGACGGCCTATCCCGTTTAGGGCGCCATGTCATAAAATGGAGTGTCGTAAAAATGAACGCACGCCGTGGTGTAGCGCGGGGTTGCGTTCTTAAACCGCGTGGCCGGTGGCGCCCGGGCCGACCGACAGAGTCTGTCGGACGGACCGACCGCGGCGTCGCCGTGCTGCGCGGAAGCAAAGGCAAGCCGGCTGGAGCGACCCCGACCGCCCCGACCCGCCGCTTGGCCCCGCTGCACCGCACTCCGGTGTGTCGGGGCGTGGCGCTGCCTGGCCGCGCTGCCTGGCCGCTGCGCCGCGGGCCGACAGGTCTCGTGGGGCGAGCCGGGCAGGCGGGCAGGCAGGCAGGCAGGCGGGCGCGCCTCTCCCCGCAATTAGGAGAGTGTTTTTTGGCGCTTCTCCGTCATGTCGAGTCGCCGCCGCGCCGCTCTATTTCTCCGTCCTCTATGAATAATACACCGAGCGACGTGCAGTGCGGTGAGGCGCGAGGCGCGGTCGGCAAGGCGTCCAATCTAATCTGCCGCGCTGCCGCGCCGCCGCCAGTCTCCGGTCCAGGCGGCCCTCGGCGGCCCTCTGTGGCCGTGCAGTGGTGGGGCCCTTGGTGGGGCCCGCGGCCCGGCCCGACTCGGCCCGTCCGATCCCTTTCCCGCCAACGCCGACAACGCGCTGCAGCGCCGCCGCCTGCGCCCGCCCCCTTTCCCAAGTGACAGCGGTTCGATACCCGCCGCCGCGCTCGTTTTGTCGCGCGGATTTTCGTCTGACTGCTCGCTCGCCGTTCCCTTGGTCCCCTTCCCCTCCGTTTTGGCGGCGCGGGGCGGCGCGGGGCGGCGCGGGGCGGCGGCAGGTGAATCATGGAAGTATCTGGAAGAAAGGTTGCCCACTCTGCAGGGGTTGCAGGAGGGCCGAGGAGGGCCCCTCCTGGGGTCGTGCCTGCGGCGTGCCCGCGCCGCCACACCCCATACACACCCTCTCATGAAGTATACAGGAGAGCAATATACTGATGGACTAGGGCCACAGACTGGCTCAGCCGGTCATCCACTCACTAGGCACGGCGCGCCACGGCGTGGCGGGGCGTGGCGGGGCGTGGCGGGGCGTGGCGGTTGTCACAGCGGCCACTACTTTATTCATGGAAGCGAGCTGAGAATCACTCAGCGGGACCGTGGGCTGACTCCGAGCAGTGTTCTCATCGCTCTGTCTCTCTCGCACTCGCGCCGCGTGCCGTACGGGTGCGAGAGAGAGACGGCGCGACGCTGGCGCTGTTCGGAGCCAGCCCACGGTCCGGTGTCACCTGGAGCCACACACGCGGAGCGGCGGGGGACGGATGCAGGTTGAGTGCTCCAGGCAGCTTCCAGGCGGAGAGGTAGTCGCAATCCGTCGCGACGGTCGCCGCACGCTGGTGGAGACGGGCGAGGCGCGAAGCGGGAACGAATTTGCAAAGAGTCGGTGTTGGTTCATGTCGACGATGACGCCTGTTTGGAAACGAAGTTTAGTATTTACTGGCGACCAAACATGTGCGCTTGGTGAAATATCTGCAGCCACACTCTGCAGTGTGGTATGTTAATGCGGTCATAGATGGCTGTCGCTGTGACGAGTCCATCAGGGAGGTGGCAATGCGCACTGCGACGCTCGACGACGGACGGCGACACACCCACACACTCCCACACACTCCCACACCCACCCACACACACACACACACAGACGCAGACGGATGGGCCGCCCTCTGCCACTGCGGCCGGACGGCCGGACCTCGCGGGGCATTCCTCGGATATAAACATTACGGTGTAGGCATTCCGAGCCGCGCTGGCGAAGACTCATATCTCCGGAATCTCATATCACTGGAGGCACCCGCGGAGCCGTGGGGCCGTGGGGCCGTGGGCCGAGGTTCGCGGGGCCGCGGGGGCGCGCAGCACGCGGAGCCACCAGCGGCGTCGCAAACGCGGTGATCCACCGCCAGTGGTTCGGCATGCCTGGGCGTGCCCAAGGCGTGCCGCCGTGGAAAGACGTGGAAAGACTGGCAGGACGGGAGAGGCTCCGACGAGAGGGCCTCGAGGACGCCCAACGCGTTTTTTCGCGGCTCGGACGGCCATCAGCAACAATCAGGCCTCAGGGCGTAGGTGGTCCGTCGGCCCGTCCGGGACAGTAACAAGCGGGGCGACTGAACACAACTTCGCGTAACCTCAACCTGACGCTGCCTGACGGCAACTGATCTGATGCACTCCTGAAATGTTTAAATCAGTTGGATGTAAGACATTATCATACGTCTAGTCCTAGTCAATGTCCAAAAACGTAAAAATCAAATTGCATAAAATTTAGCTGGTTTCCTAGGAGATGGTAACACCGAATATTCATGAAAGGAAGACCCCAGCAAGGGAAGTGAAAAGTGTCAGTCATTTTGACTGAACTTTATTTTTTACAGTGGTGCACTGATTGCCAAAAGCGCCCCCTTCCGGGCAAAGTCACGCTGTCGGACGCGTTGGCAGCGCGCAGTGGAGAAGGCTGTGAGAGGCCGCCTCTGGCCGCCTCGCGGATCAAAAGGCGTTATGAATAACGTGGAAGGCGGTGCTTATCTATCAGGGTTGAGGCTAATGATTGATACTGGGGCCGCGTAGCCGCGCCCTCTATATTGCCCCCTCCCCCTCCGCCCCGGCCGCGCCCCCCGCCGCCCCGCGCGCCCAAGTTTAATTACTAACATAATGAGAATTCCTCTCCAATGGGCACGATGAATAATTAGCACCATCGTATTAACACCAAAAATTGTCTCCGGATTCAGGGATTTCGGCGGCCGTGGGCGAAACTCGCGTTTTCGTTGTCGAGATTCGATCCGCGCGATCGGCATCGGTAAGCGCGTGGCAGTGCCCGTGCCGTCCTCTTTCTCTCTCACTCTCTCTCTCCTTTTGCGCAGCGGGGCCGCGCGGTGTCGGGCATGCGCGAGGGGATGGACGGACAGCATAATTGGCCGGGCGATGGTCGAAATAACTGGCAGCGTGTCATTCGCAGGGCGCTGCATTCCGCTGCAGCGGGTCGAGAGTCCGTCTCTGTCTCTCTCGCACTCATGGGCGCGCCGTGGAGGCGCGAGAGAGACAGAGCGACGGAAACGACTCCCAGCCTGCAGGCAGCGCAGGCAGCGCAGCGGCAACCGCTCCAGTCTGGCCAAGCTGCCGGCGCCAGTCCCACCCTTCCACCGCCCCGCCCCCGCCCCCGCCCCCGCCCCGCCCCCGCCCCCGCCCCGCCCCGCCCCGCCTCCACCCCCGCCCCCGCCCCGCCCCCGCCCCCGCCCCCGCCCCCGCCCCCGCCCCCGCCCCCCCCCGCCCCCGCCCCCGCCCCCGCCCCGCCCCGCCCCGCCCCCGCCTCCACCCCCGCCCCCGCCCCGCCTCCGCCCCGCCCCCACCCCCGCGACGCTCGCGCGGCCCGGCCGACCGAGAAATTTGCTGGCCGGGGTTAATTACAAGCATAATGGGATTTTTCTCTAATGGAGAGAAACTACTTTGTTGTACGGAGAATAATTAAAAAGTTGCCGACATAGAGAGCAACTTATTTCTAATACGAAGATAAATCTTCCCTCGGCGCGTTCCGCTGTTTTCATCATCGGGAGAGAGTTTTGAGGTGATGGCGCCGCGGGGTGGGGGGTGTCCCCTGTTCGTCAGGCTTTGGAAAATGGCAGTGTCGCACAGGCCCCACTCGGCGCGCTGAGCCCTCTCTTCTCGGCCCTCTTCGCCGTGTAGTACAAGTCGTACTTATGTGGGCGTGGCGGTGCGCGGTGCGAGGTCGCGGATTCGAGCCCCGTCGGGTGCCGCTTGTTTTATGGCAGCAGCCAGCCAGCCAGCCAGCCACTCCCGAAGTGGAGTCAAACCGGCGGTGGCGCTCGGTGGGATGAAGCGCCGGGCCGAGCCGAGCCGAGCGCTGGACCAAGAAATACGCTCGGAGCGGGGCGAGCCCAGCCCAGGCTAGCCTGGCGAGTCGGATCGGCCGGGGGTGGGGGTTAATTAGCAACATAATAGGATTGGCCACTCGGGGTGAAACCTACGCCACCTGCTCCGCACTGCTCCGCGCCCCCTCCCCCCGCGCCCCAGCTCTTCTGTTCAGGATCGCGGGCGGTTATAATTGGGACTAGAACAAGGACGCAGCCAAAGTGCTTCGTCTCGCTTAGCCTCCCGGCGGCCTTTCCGATTTTCATGCCTCGAAGCCTCTGGAAGGAAAGGGGTCGCGAAGAGGGGAGGGTGGCGCGGGAAATTTCTCGCGGTGGCGAGGCGTCAGCAGCGCTGCACAGTGGGCCAGAGGACCGGTGTAGGCGGTCAAAATCCCGGACGCGGTTTGAGCTCCTGAGTGAGTCGATAAATGGGGCCCGAACCGAACGTGTGACCCCACCAATGGATTGCTCTTCGAACGAGGAATCCATTGGTGGGGTCACCCCACGGGGTCGCATGCTCGGTTCGGGTCCTGTTTAGCGACTCTGGAGTGTTGGCCACCGGCGCCGGCCTGCTGGCACACTGTGGGCTGCCTCGCTGGCGACTTCCCGTCCGTCGGGCCTAGCGTTGCCCGTCAGGGAGGGACGGGACGGGCAGACTTAATGTTGAGGTTGGCGGCGCGTGCGTCGCGTTGATGCCTCGTATGTGTTCCCGAATTCGGAGTTGCCAAAGTATCGAGTTGCGAGCTAGCCTGTCAGCGTGACTGACGGCCTGGGCTGTCTCTCTCGCACCCCTGCGGGACGCCTCATGAGTGCGAGAGAGTCAACGACGATGCCTGCCCGGCCTGGCCCGGCCTGGCCCCTGGCGGCTGCGCGCCGCGTGCGTCCAGATAAGCATTTTCGCAGCAGATAGGCGGCGGCTCAACCGAGGCACTTCCAGTGGCGTGCCGGCCGTGCCGCCGTGCCGGGGTCACCGCCTGCTGGCTGCTGGCTGCGCTGCAGATAACCGACCGGCCGTCCGCCGCCACGCCCGCCGCCGCTGCTGGATGTGTGTGGAAGTGTCTGGGCCGCCACGCCCAGCCCGCCCCATAGCCCGCCCCATAGCCCGCCCTCGCGGAGGCGGCAACGCGGCAACGGCCACTGCAAGTTATTTTGTCGCCCGGATACGTAGCCTTCGATTCGAGTACCCCTTCTCTTCCCCCACCCACCTTCCCGGCGCGCTCGCGATCGGCGAAAAAGGGGGTGGAAAGTGAATACTCGGGGAGGGGGCGGGGCGGGGGCGGCCGGGGGTCGGAGTGTCGAGTTACTGATTGCGTGGAGGGCACGGCTCGGCTCGGCACGGCGCGGCACGGTCGGAGTGCCATTGTTTGCGCGACAAAGACGGCCAATGCGCTGCGCCGCCATGGCGCCACCGCCACACCGCCACACTGCCAGCACCGCAGTACTAGTACAACCAGTACAACCAGTACAACCAGGACAACGCCGTAGGCCGCCGCGTTTCAACGTTTGAACGCGAGGACTTTCCATCTTCAACCCCTAACGCCACTCGGGCGCGGGGCGAGTGTTTGTCTACACCCCCTCCCCTCCCCCTGCCTGACTAAACTGCAGGCAGGCCACTTTAAACCTGCCCGCCAGCGCGCTGCAGCGACGACGACCCCGAAGACTTCCAGCCGTCAGCCGTAATGTGGCGAAATGTGTGTTTCGCGCGGATCGCGGTGGCGCGGCGGGGCGGGGCGGGGCGGGGCCGCGCCAAGACTGGCACTCTGAGAGCCGGCGAGACGAGGGGGCTCTGAGAAGTGAATGGGACGGGAAGCCGCCGGGAGGGGGAGGGGGGGTTGACGCGCACATCCCCCGCCACGCCGCGCCCACCCCGCCAGCGCGCTGCTCGCAGTGCTAGCGCTGTCCGGGACATGACGGTCCCATTCCTGGCCGTAAAGTATCCGTCGAAAACAAAATTGAATCCGCGCGACGCGTCACGAGAAGAGCGCCGCCAGCACCGCGCGCCGAGTGCGGCGGCGAGGCGATAGGGGTGGCGAGGCGCGGCGGGGCGGGGCGGGGCGGGGCGCGGCGGGGCGGGGCGCCACGTAAGTGCACTAAAGGGAGGGGAGCGGCGGCGGCGCGCTGTAAAATCTGTAAATAAGAAAGTTTTAAACGGTTGTAAGGCCGTTGCGAAGAGGGCCCGCCTCTCCTGTCCACCGCACCCCGCCGCACCCCGCCGCACCCAGCCCCGCCCCGCCCGGGGCGTGCTCATAATGCGGCGTAACGATCGAAGTGAGCGAGTCAAACAGTTATTGAGGTGGCACGCCGCCCAACTTGTTGCTGTGCCTCCCCCTCCCTCCCCCCCCGCAACCCCTTCACCCTTCCGGCATAATCTGCCCCCTCCCTCCCCCTCCCCCTCGCCCTGTTTGTGTTTAATTCCGCCAAATCCCATCCGGGCGCGCTTGGCCTGGCCTGGCCGCGCTGCCCTCTGCTTTATTGGAAGCGCGTCCGCCGTTTGAATCTGGCGCGCTTGAATCGCGATGCCGGCGCTGCCAACCTCGCCCGACCAGGCGACCCAAGCGACCGACCGCGCGGCCGCGGCGGAGTGGTCGAGTTGGCGGCCCTGGCGCGACACTGCCGCCGCTCCGCCGCCGCCACCGCCGCCACCGCCCCGCCTCGCCCCGCCTCGCGCCGCCGCGTCCCCGGAGTGGAGAGGAGACTTTTACTGTCACAAACATGGATGCTTTTAAGGAGACGGCGCGCGACCGCCACGCCGGGGGAGGGCTGGCTGCCTGGCTGCCTGGCTGCCTGCCTGCCTGCCTGTCTGCCTGCCTGCCTGTCTGTCTGACCGGCTGCTGTAGTTGGCTAGTTGGCCGTCCGCCTGTCTGCCTGTCAGCCTGCCCCTGTCCAGCTCCTCTTCCCTCGATTCTGCTCTATTAGAGCCCGTCGCTGCGGCCAATCGCGACCTGCTTGACCCATTCCCCGAGCCGGCAGCCCGAGCTGGCAGCCCCAGAAGGCAGGCAGCCCGAGCAGCCAGCCCGAGCAGGCAGCAGGCCTGAAAGGGCCGCGACACGCGATATCGCTTAGCCTGCCTATTTCCCCGAGTGTACTCTGGCTCTGGTTATTTTTCCACCCTTGAGGGGCCGACGCGGCCGACGGGCTGGGGGACTGCGCGCGCGCTCGCGTGTGAGTGCGTGCGTGTGCGTGCGTGTGTTTGTGTGCGCGTGCGAGAGAGATGGAGAGAGTGAGGGTATGACAAGTATTAGGGGAATAAGGAGAATTGCAATGAGGGCAAGCAGTTGGTCCGCGGAGGGGAGGCAGAGAGAGTGGGCGAGGGAGAAAGAGAGAAGCGAAGGAGGAGGCAAGGCGAGTCGCTGAAAGGAGTGCGAAGGAAAGGAGGCGGCTGACGTAAAAAGACAGACGGAGACGGAGGCAGTGGGTGGCGGGGGCGGCGGGGGTGGCGCGGGGGCGGCGCGCCGTGTGGGGTGCGCCCCTGCCGCCCCTGCCGCCCCTGCCGCCCTCCTCCCGGACAGTATTTCAAGGCGGTATCTACATCTGGGATCCATTTTCAATTTCCAAGCCGAAATTGGTTGCTTGCTTACATGCCCGCCTTATCCGTACACATTTCACCCACTGCTGGCTTGCTGCCTGCCCGTCTGTCCGTCCCGCCCGGCCGTCCGCCCGCCAGCCCGGCCGCCAGCCCGCCAGCCTGTTGGACGGATGGGCGTGGATGGATGGAATGAAAAGAGGTGGCGGATTGGAAGGGAATTGGCCAACGGGGTGCTCGGCACGGCTCGGCTCGGCTCGGCCTGGCTTCGTGCTTCGTGCGTTAGGCGGCGTTTTTCGGTCGCGGGGGAAAATCGTTGCGGCCAGCCGGAGCGTTGCGTTGTTTCGGCAGTCGTTTCAAGTGTTTGCATCCTAAAAGGAAAGTGGTGGCACAATGTGAAACCGCGTTGTCCGGTCGTCGGGCCTCGTGATGGAGCGGGGTGGCTGGCAGGCTGGAAGTCTTGAAGGCTGGCAAGCTGGATAGCAATCCAGGGCGTCGTGCTCGGCCGTGGCTTGGTCCTGGCTTGGCTTGGCCGTCCCGAGCCGCGTTATCTCCTGACCTTCCCCAAGGCAGTCGTTTTGTAAAGCTGGCTGCCTGTTCGGGCTGCCTGCCTGCTCGGCCTGCCTGCCTGCTCGGTCTGCCCGTTTGGTTGTCTTCTGGCTGCTTGGTCGCACCCGGTCGGAGCGAGCGTCCTGGCCAACCAGAGCACTGCAATGCACGGGCTGGGGGCCTGGTTAACAACAATCCACGTACCAGCTTAAAGTTAGGAAAAACAAAAAGTAAAAGAACCGTCGCTGTCCGCAGTGCAGTCCGACCGACCACGTCCCGCCCAGCCAAGCCCCGCGCGTGCCGCGTGCGTGCCGCGTGCGTGCCGCGTGCGTGCCGCGTGCGTGCCCCTTTCTGGATATTGTTTCCGCTACACCTTGGCCCGCCCCGGCCGCCCCGGCAATACCTCGGAAATGGTTTTCGTTTCAAATTCAACTCGTCGCGGCCGCGCGCGCGCCAGCAGCGCCAGCTGGAGCCCATGATCTGTCTGTCTCTCTTCCTCTTCTTTAATATCTTCTCCGATTTTATCGGCGATGTCGTTTGGTTCCGGAAACACATGGCTTGGATTGCAATGCCAGCGGTCGTAGGCAAATGCCTGTGTGATCGGCATGCTGTGTGTGCGTGCGTGCGTGTGTGCGTGAGCGTTTCCCTGCGGAACACCGCGCTGGGGTGGGCGACGCGGGCGAAGGCTGCTTTAACTCCAATCGACCACCTGCGTCCCGGCGCAGACGCTGCAGTATCGCATAGCGGCGTGTCGTCAGCTGAGTGTCTCGGGTTCAAACACCGGGAGCTCCTTCTTTCCTTGCTTCCTTCTTCTGTTTTCCGGAGCCGCCTCCTTGGCCTGGCTGCTATGGGCTACTGCTTCTGGCGAAGGGTGGAGGAGAGGGAGAGATAGAGAGAGATAGCATCAGTCTAATTGTAAACACGGGCGGTATGAGAATGTGAGGTGTGAGTGGGGGCGGTGCGGTGGCGCGCCTCGGAGGCTCGGAGGGTTGTTTGGGCGGCGTGTTGAGAAAGGCGGTGGGAAGCGGCAGACGCCGAGGAAGGCGCGGAGCAAGGCGGAGGGAGCGAGAGAGAGAGAGAGGGCGGTGCGGCGGCACTGCTGTCTTCCAGTCGGCTCCAAGTCGGAGGGATTGAAAAGCAATTTCAAAGGGACACCGGTGGCCTGGCCGCCCCGTCGCCCCGCCCTCGCCCTGTCCACCGCCTGCGCCAAGCCCGCCAAGCACACATGCCCGGCCTGGCCTGGGCTGCCTGGCAAGGCTGCCTTGCCTGGCCGTCAGACCGGCACCGGCCTGGCCGCCTGGCCGCGCCACTACGGCTGCCGAAACGGATGACTTGTTGATGTTTTTGTTTGCACTCGATTTGAGTGACCGGCAGGGGGCTGCCTGCTCGGCCTGCCCGGCCTGCTGCCGGCCACCGACCGCCACGCGGCCGCCTGGAAAGGGCTTTCGAGATTTACGCGGCAGGGCCGCGTCCGAACAGCGCTTTCGCCGCCGCGAGTGCGAGAGGGACAGGGCGACGCAGCGCCACTGCAGCAGGCCCCTGCAGGGATTGAGGACGGACGCGTATTTTCAATGACCGCGCCTGC
The DNA here is from genome assembly GCF_012932325.1 of Thrips palmi. Lineage (NCBI taxonomy): Eukaryota > Metazoa > Arthropoda > Insecta > Thysanoptera > Thripidae > Thrips > Thrips palmi. The sequence continues at coordinate 2,153,422 of NW_023144624.1, read as the reverse complement.
GCAGGACGGCAGGCCGCCAGGACACGGGTTCGGCTGGCCAGGGCCTTGGCCAGGGCCTTGGCCAGGGCGGCATGGCGGGGTGGGACGCGCGCGTTCCGCTCGGCCGCTCGCAAGAATTGGACGGCAGTGCGGCCGCCTCGCAGTCTCGCAGTCGCCGAGTTTGTTGAGGTGAACGTTTCCGGTTCAAGGAGCCAGGCCTGCGCGGAGGGGAGGGGGGGGAGGGGAGGGGAGGGGAGGGGAGGGGAGGGGAGGTTCACTGGCATCGCCGGACTCCATTTATGAGGGGCGAGTCGGCCGCCCCGCCGCCATTTTTGCATGCGTTCTCCTCTCTGTCTGTCTCTGTCTCTCTCCCTCCCTCGCCGTGGGCGTCGGCAGCAGTCGGCAGCAGTCGGCAGCAGTCGGCAGCGCTAGCGGCCGGTCCGGCCGGACGGATGCCGGCGAGACGCAGAGCCAAAGTGATATCTTATCACGGCCAGCCGCCCGCCCGCCCCACCCTCTCTCTCTCCCTCCCTCCGCCTCTCTCCCCCCCCCCCTCCCGTGCGAGGAGTCGAACGCCGAGGCCGTGCCGTGGCCGTGCCGAGGCCGTGCGGAGGGGCGCCGTGCGAATTAGCATGCCTCCAGCGAAACACGCGCCATGCATGCGGCCTGATGCGGCGGAGGAGAGGCGCCGTGGTTTCGCCGCTCTGTCTCTCTCGCACTCACGGGCCGTGCCGGAGGGGCCGGAGGGGCGGAACCAGTGTGTGGCATCGCTTGGCTGCAGAGGCGTGGCCGGGCGCGGCGCAGCACGGCGCTGGCGAGCTCGTACGTCACATTATTCGACGCATTTTCACCTGGGTTCTACCGCTGCTGCCTCGGCTGCCGCTCGGCCGTGTTGTTGTTGTTGTTTTCGTCTGGCGCCGTGCTGCTGGTGCTGCAGCCTGCTGGTGCTGCACCCCGCCAAGCAGTCCGCGCTGCTGCGCGCTGCTGTCGGACGTGCCGGACCGACGGTCTCGCGATCGAGCGACGACAAAAAATGCAAAGCTTCTCTGCCATATCGAGGCGTGGCGAGCGGCCGCTCACACACGCGCAGAGACAGGCCCCCCCCCCCCCCCCCCCACACACACCCTCTCTCTCTCTCTCTCTCTCTCTCTCTCTCTCTCTCTCTCTCTCTCTCTCACACACACACACACACACACACACACACACACACACACACGTGCGTGCTGCGGGGGGCATCCTGAATGTGAATACGAATCCAACAAGAAGTGGGCCAAATTCCAATCTTATTGCCGCGGCTTCCGCGCCTCGCTGCCCGCCGCCGCGCCGGGTTTTCAATTTGCCAATTCTAACGGGGGGCCCACCCCCTCCCCTGCCTGGCCGGGGCGTCGGACCTTCGCGTCTCGTATTATCGTCGTGCTCCGTCTGGCCCACTGTGTGCCGGCCGCGCGGCAGTCGTCTCTCTCGCGCGCGTTATTGACTCGCGTTATGCCCAATATGTGTTGGATTGGCCGCCCCGCCCCGCCCCGCCCCGCCCCGCCCCGCCCCGCCTCGCCCCGCCCCGCCTCACCCCGCCCCGCCTCACCCCGCCCCGCCCCGCCCCGCCCCGCCCCGCCTCACCCCCCGCATTCATCTCGCAGTTCGTATTTGACGAAACAGACAAGGGGGAATGAACTTCGGGAATGCAAGTGTGGCTGTGCGTGTGCGTGCGGCACGGGGCTCTGTTTCGTGTTTTCTTTTTTCGTATTTTCGAGATGAGCGAGGTCACTCTGAGTGAGTGCGATGAGGAGTGTGCGTGCGTGCTCCAGTGTGGGCCAATCCACTCGATGGCTTTGCATCGTCTTGACTTCCACTGGGGCGTGGCGTGTGCTGGCGGTGGTGGGGGGACGCGCGCGTGTGTGCGTGAGTCCGTGTCCGCGTCTGTGCCTGTGTGCGTCTGTGTGTGTGTGGTCGCAGGACATGACAAATGGCCGCTGAAAAGTTTCCTCATTCCTATTTCCCTTTCTTTCCTGATTGAAGAAAGCAAGTGGGGCTGTGTGTGTCCGGCTTGACCCGAAAGTGGGGGAGGGGGGCGGGCAAGTCCTGCTGAACGGGACAGGGGGATGAAATATCTCCCCGTTGAGCGCGGCGACGCGGCAGCGCGGCCCGAGGTAGAATGGAATAGGAGCCAGCCAGCCAGCCCAAGGTTCGCGGCGGCACGCGGCACGCCCCGGCCGAGGAGGGCAGCGGCAAGGATATCGGCCAGTATAAAAGTTTGGAAAGGGCTTCCAAGGGAGGGGGAGGGGGATACCATTAAAATTGAATTTTCCACCTTTGTTGCCACTGCGCGGCCAAGCATGCCATTGGAGTGCGCGGAGACATTTGTACTCTCTTTCTCTCTCTCTCGCTCGCGCTTGCTTCCTCTCTCACGCGCGGGAAAGACGCGGCGACGGAGCCTTGCGTGATCTGCGATGTTACCTAACTCGCGGTGGCCAGCTCCCTGTCGACTCGCTTCGTCCCTGTTCGTCGTGGTCGTCGTGGTCGTCGTGGACTTCTTGACCGTCGTGGACGTCGTGCACGTCGTGGAGGGGACGTCGTAGCCGCCTTGGATGGCTGCGGCTGGCTGCTCCGCTCGCTGGGCGGCGGGCGGCTCGGCGGGCGCCGTGACGGCGGGCAACGCGCTGCGCACCGCTGCCCTCGCGTTGCCTACCCTGCCGGGCTGACGCTGCCGACGGAGGCAACCGCCCGACCCGCTCCGCTCCGCGCTGCGTTGCGGCCATCTCTCTCTCTCTCTCTCTCTCTCTCTCTCTCTCTCTCTCTCTCTCTCTCTCTCTCTCTCTCTCTCTCTCTCTCTCTCTCTCTCTCTCTCTCTCTCTCTCTCTCTCTCTCTCTCTCTCTCTCTCTCTCTCTCGCACCATCATGGGACGTCGCACGAGTGCGAGAGAGACAGGGAGAGTGGATCCGGCCGCGGAATCAGCGTGCCGCCGCGCCCCAATAAAGCAAACTCGCGCAACTTTTCCATTATCGGGATGGGTTTGCAGTGCGGGAGACGCGCTGCTCTACCGCGGCGCGGCGCGGCGGTCAGCGGGAAGGGCTTGTAGTTGGACGGGGAGGGTCGGAATGCACGGCGAGGCGTGGCGAGGCGTGGCCAGCGATCCATTTTCATCACCGCGTACGTCTGTCTCTGTCCCTCTCACTCCGACACGCGACGCCCCACGAGTGCGAGAGAGGCAGCACGACGGACCGACCCTTCCCTTCGGAGTCAGTCTGCAGGGCGGCCGGGAGCAGCGTTGCCTCCGCCACCCCACTGATTCGGCGTGTGTGAATAGGGACACGTCGTCCGGCCGGAGGTGGCCGTCCTGGACGTGGCCGCCGTGGACGTGGACGGCGCTATCGGCGAGGTAACCCGGGCCACCCGGTCGAAGGCGCGAGGGCGTCCCCGCGCACCGTACCGGAGCCAGCCAGGCCTATCCAAGGCGCGGCCCGCAGACCGATTCCGAGAGTCCATCTCGTCGCTCTGTCTCTCTCGCACCTGTACGGGACGCCCCATGGGTGCGAGAGAGACAGAGCGGCGAAAACGGCTCTCGGAATCAGCCTGCTGTCGAAAAGGAAATGGGGGTAGGGCCGGACGCTTTCCAACAGATTTAGCAGCGAGTCTCGGCGGGGCGGGGCGGGGCGGGGCGGGGCGGGGCGGGGCGGGGCGGGGCGGGGCGGGGCGGGGCGGGGCCGCGGATCCAATCCGACCGTGCCGCGGAGGAATGCGCGTTCCGCGGCGCGAGTCGGCGAGTCGGCCCGACACCCCCGACACCCCGACACGCCAAAATTGTTTTTCTTTCCCTCACTGCGCCTGCTGCGCCGCTTGACCTTGGCGCGCGCACGGCGGCACGGCGGCCACCTCGGTGCCGGTTCGCCGGTATCGGGCGCGCCTCCCCCGCCGCGCCCCGCAGTGCGTCTTGCAGGCTGCAGCCCGCCCCCCGCCGCCTCCGCCGCCGCAGCCTCTGAAATATTCGTCCGCAATGAGGAGCCATGAAGGCGCGGCCTGGCGCGGCCCCCCGGCGGGCGGGCTGGCTGGCTGCGGGCTGGCGGCGGCGCGAGTAATCTCTTGGATGGCACCCAAAGCACCAGGGCGGCGAGGGGGCCGTAGTCGGAGTGCGGCGGCGCGGCGGCCCGGCCCGACTTTGGCCGTTTTGCCTGGACAGCATCTGTTCCTCCGTTCCTTCGGCTGCCTCGGTTTCCGGCCGACGAATCCCTTTCTCGAGTTCTCGGCGCCGCCGTGCGCGCTGCACGTTCGGCTTGGACTATCGCCGTGTAAATCTTGAGGCCGAATCCGAACGGCGGCGGCGTCGTCGCCGTGTCCCCCTCGCACCGCCATGCGACGCGCCGCGAGTGCGAGGGGGGCGGCGAGCTGCGAGCGCGCGGGGAGGACACGTGCTTCCTGCCCTGCAGCCGTCCGTGCGCGAGGCGCGAGGCGCGAGGCCGACCTGTATCGGCGCCACGGCCCCGGTGCGGCGGAGCAGGCGGAGCGGGAGGGATGGCGCGGCGGACGGCGAGCTCGGCGAACACGGCCAGGGCGATGTTCGCTATCACCGGGCTCACGCCTGAGCGGCTGCCTGCCTGCTCGGGCTGCCAGCGACGTCTTGCTCGGAGTCGTCTTGCTCCCGTGCGCGTCGCCCCGCCCCGGTTCGGTTCGGTTCGGACCGGCTGCTGCCTGGCGCGCCGGGCGCTTGGCGTCGTGGAAGTAATCAACGCCGCGGGGCGCCTCGGCGGGCCGGCTAATGTGACACGCGGCCTTAAAGGGGCCTCACGTCTCCAGACTCGCGGACCGACGGACGGACGGACGGACAGACAGGCAGCCTTTGTCCGTCCGTCTTTCCGCCCGGCCGCCCCGTCGTCTAATCCCTCGCCTGGCAGTGCCCTGGCAGCGAGGGGTCAACAACTCTGGATTTTGGTGTACACCGAATACATGATTATGCCGAATATTTAAGATTATGGAGAATATTGCGATTATTAAGATTATTTTTGATTATGGTGATTATTTTTGATTATGGTGATTATTTTGATTCTAAGTGAATATTGTGAATATTCGTGATTATTGAAATTATTGGTAAAGATTCTGTGAGATTATAGAGATTATCGTTGATTATCGCGATTATAAATGATTATTAGTGAATATGGGATGATTATCAGGGATTATCGGAAGGAAAAAAGCCCTTACATGGAAAAAATGGTTGCATGTATGTACCCAGCATTTGTTGTGCACATGACACGTAGGCTTGATTATTCGTGATTACGAGTGATTATTGGCAATATTCTGGGATTATCTTTGATTTTTAGTGATTACTATAGCGATTATTATGAATATTTCCGATTATTGTGATTATACTGAATACGGTTGAATAGTATGATTATACTGAATATGGTTGAATATTATGATAATATTACTGATTATCAATGATTACCAACTGAGCGTACACCGAATATCCCGAGTTGTTGACCCCTCGCCTGGCAGTGCCCTGGCAGTGCCTGCTCCTTGACGTGTGAGTGTGAGCGCGCCGCGCCGTGCGAGAGTGCGAGTCCCACCTGCGCGCTCTCTTCATAATTCGTTATCACTAATTAATCAGCCACTTGCTATTTCTCTTTGGCTCTGCTCCGCTCCGCTCGCTGCTGGCGCTACTACACTGCCGCTACCGCTGCTGCTCCACTAGTTAGTTGGCCCCTCTCATCCTGTCTGTTTGAACTGTCTGCCTGTTTGCCTACCTGGCAGCCCGGTCAGCCGGTCTGTCGGGCTGTCCGTCGGGCTGTCCGTCTGTTCGACGCCTCTCACTCATTACTCGGAAACAATCCCGGCCGCAATTACGCAAAGTGGCTCCGGGCGTTCGGCGTGTCGCGGCGCGGCGCGGCCCAGTGTACCTGGCACACACAGTCGCCCACTAATCCACTCTGCCGGCGCGTTTTTCTCCGCGAATCAATTGCCATGCCAGTCGGCTGCCTCCGAACAGTGCCCGTCTCTCTCCCTCTCAGGGAGCGTTTCGCCGTCGGGGCGTGGGGGCGCGAGAGAGACGGCCTGCCGGTTGGCCCGCCGCGCGCACGGATCACTGTTTGTGTGAGTTTTTCCCCCCTGCGAATAACATTCGAGCTTGTGACATGCGAGCCTCGCGCCGCTCGCGCCGCGTCGCAGCTGTACGTCTGCCAATAGTCGTTTTTGAGCTCGCTTTTGGCGCCAATTATTCACGTCTGCTGCCAATAAGCGCCGTCGGGCCGCGCAGCCGTCATGATTGCCGAGCGACCGACCCACGGTGGGCGGAGGCGGTCGAAACTTTAGACGCGATTTGATCTCCAGAGTCGCTAAATGGGACTCGAACCGAACGTGTGACCCCACCAATGGATTGCTCTCGGAACGAGGAATCCATTGGAGGGGCCACATGCTCGGTTCGAGTCCTGTTCAGCGAGTCTGGAGCTCGAAACGCGTTTCGAGTTCTGGCCGCCTCCACCGGTCTTCTGGCCCACTGTGCGCACCCTTCTCGCCGCCCTTGGCGTCCGTCCCTTTCCGCCCTTCCCGGCGAGTCCCGCGCGAATTACTCGGCCCATTCGGCGAGCCGTGGCGGCCGGCGATATTAATAAGAGTGTTTGTTTTAAAAGAGGCCAGTTTACAAATTAAAAAGCAACACTGGAAACGAGACGAGCAGCGCCAACGCCGCCGCCGCCTAGCAGCAAGAGCAGCAGGGAAAGGAGGAAGAGAGAATGAAGAAACTGTTGCTAATTTTCAATTACAGTCGAGCGCAATAATTAATTTTTTTTCTCGGGACGTACTTTATCGTAATGTGCCTTCATGGCGCGCTGCTCCGCGCTGCTCCGCGCTGCTCCCCATGCCGCTTTGACGTCGTACCGAATTTCGCTTCTAATGAGGGCGACTGATAAATGACGGTGTCGCGTCGCCTTTCTGCTCGCGGCGGCCCGCTTGGCGCGGCGTGGCGGCGCGGCCCCGCCATTCAAATATTTGCGTCCCGCCGAGTGTCGAGTGCGCGGCGGCATGTCGTCCCGGCGCCGGAAAAAAACATCAACAAGAACAAAAGAACAACGCAACACACACACACACCTCAAGTTTTATCTGAGCTTCGCGCCGTACGTTGGGCGCCGTACGACGCGGCCGCGGGGGCGGGATGGCCCTGGATGGCCCTGGATGGCCCTGGACGGCCCAGTGCCCCGCCATGCCGCGCCACTGTTTGCACGCTGGCTGCTGCCTGCGGACTCGTTCCGAGAGTCGTTTCGTCGCTCTGCCTCTCTCGCACCCATACAGGACGCCTTTTGAGTGCGAGAGAGACGAGTCTCGGAGCTGCTTCTGCCGGCCGGCGGTCATGCAGGGCCATGCCCCGCCGCCATGCCGCCGCCGCGACCACCGGGCGGACGTCGCCGCGCTCCCCGCGGACGGCCTGTGCGCCCCGGCCGATTTCTCATGGCACTTGATTGCACCTTGCGGTGCACCGGCGGCCGGACGGCGGCGCTCCCGGACGTCGTACGAGGCCGCACCGCGCGCCGCGCACGTAGCACGGCGGACGTGCAAACAATGGCCGTGCCGGCCGAGGCCGTGCAGTATCTCGCCGTGGGGAGGAGCGCGGCGTGGCGGCGCGGCGGCGGGGCGGCGGAGGTCCGGCCGCCATGAAACTTTGATCGGGAAAGGATAAAGTTACTGCAGTGCATGTCGGAGATGTCCCAGGCAGCGCTGGCAGCGCCGTGGGGCTGACGGCGTCCCCGCCCCGCCCCGCCCCGCCGGCCCGGGCAGCAGCCGGCGCGGATTAAACATGAGGGGGGCGGCGCGGGGCGGCGCGGGGCGCAACGCCAGGTGGAGGGGGCGGGGGGAGTCGAACCCGGGCCGAGCGCCGCCGAGCGGTGTGTCGCAGCAGCAGCAGCAGCTCGGTAATTAGCGTGTTGTGTTGTGTTCCGTGTCAGCACGCGCTACGCCGCCAGGCTGCTCCTGCCCGGCTGCCTGGCTGGCACACTGTGCGCTGCTGTTGCCTGCCTCCCTCCGATCGGGACCGCACCGTTTTCTAATTGGCCTCCTTGTAAGCCGGCCTCGGCTTATGACGACAGCCCTTGATATAGCGCGAGGAAACTGGCGGTCGACGCCACTGGCTTCTTCTTCTCCTCCCTCTTCTTCTCGTTCTTCTTCTTCTTCTCCTTCGCCTAGACCTTCCTCTCGCAAGCTCCGTCCTCCACTCTCCACTCGCCTCTCCATATTGGATGAGGCGACCGCGGACACTCTGGTGGTGGCGGCCCGGCGGCCCGGTCGGTCAGATTAGGTAAGATGATGAGAAAATGATTGGATCCGGGACGACAAAGGGAGCGGGCGGCGAGGCCGCATTCCGCCTTCCACCGCCTGTCGCGGCGAGGCGCGGCGAGGCACGGCCGGGCTGGGCTGGGTCGTCGGGGAGTCAAGCACGTTTACATTACGTGTATCAGCTTATGCCATTTTGACGCCACGCCGCGCAGCCAAGCCAGCCAGCCGGGCCGCCCCGCTCGCCCGGCCTGCCACCCCCAGCCTCGCCCAGCCTCGCACAGCCTCGCACAGCCTCGCACAGCCTCCCTCTATCCGGCCTGCGTCGCCTGCGTCGCCTGCGTCTCACACACGACGCCTCCCCAATCCATTAGGTCTGCCGCAACACCCAATATCACATCCACCCCGCCCCGCTCCGCCGCGCCGCGCCACGCCGCGCCACGCCACCCCCGCCCCGCGCGGCGGCAGCTCTTACCTCTTTACCCCGGTGACCGCCGGCGTCGAAACGACTGCAGTGCGTGCTGCCGGCCCTGCTGGCCCTGCTGGGTGCTGCGGGCCGCGCCTGGCTGCCCGGCCAGCGCCACCGTTACTCTCCGATCCGTTTTTCCAGACCACTAGCGCCGCGCGCCGCGCCTGGCCGCCCGGAGCCCCGCCGCCGCCGCCGTCGCGTCGCCCATCAAAAGCTGCTTAAAAAAAACATACCCGTTATTATTGGCACTAGATTCCCCCTCCCTCCCCTCCGCTCCGGACCAAGCCTACATTAGGATGCCGCGTGGCGGCGGTGGGGCCGGGGGAGGGGGGGAGCGGCCGAGAAGTACTTTATGGGGTTGGCCAAAACGCTCGCCGGGGTTCTCATATGGGGAGTGCGAACGTGGAGGGCGCGGCGGGGCGCGGCAGGGCGCGCAGTTCAATTGGATTGCCTCACGCGGTGTATAAACCTGAGAATGATACGGTGGCCGTGCTTCGCGCCTCGCGCGCACCCCACGCGGCGCCATATTTATTTTTCTCGTTTTTTCGTTTTTTCTTCTCGTGTTTTTAATGACCGGGAGTACCTGCCACGGCGTGTCGTTCGGGGCGTTTGCTGCCTTTCATCGCCATGGTCGCATTAACATCCCCCTTCCCCCTCTCCTCCCCGGCCCCGGGAGGATCGGGTTGGATCTCGCCGCCCCTCCCCCTCCCCAAGGGCGCCGGAAGTGGGGTGCGGGGGGGGCGACTTGCCCCCCCCCCAAAATCTGGTGGGGGGGGCATCGCCCCCCCCATTTTCAGACACAAAAGTGCCATTTTGAGCTCGGAATAGAGAGAAAAATATAGCAAAGTCGCAAATTCTTTGATTTTTGGCTTCTAGCTCGCTTCGCTCGCAAGTTTCTTTCATTTTCCTCTATAATTTTACCGTTTGGCTCGCTTCGCTCGCCAATAAAGCATGTAATTATGCTCTGAAAAAGGCAAAAGTTGTGCTAAAGTCTAGAATTGTGTGAATTTTCGCTTTAAGCTCGCTTCGCTCGCTGGATTTGTAACATTATTAAAGAAATCTAAACCGTATTGGGTGTTGCCCCTTAACGGTAGGCAACCCATCAATTTTTCATAAAAATTTCGCCCCCCCCCACCAGAAACTACTTCCGGCGGCCCTGCCCCTCCCCCGCCTCCGCCTTCCTTGGAATTGTTTTGGCGCCAATAAAGCGTAAAATTGCGGACATATTGATGTTGAGGCGCGGCGGCGCGGCGCCGGGGCTGCGTCCGAGGGGGGCGCCGCGGCGGGGAGATGGGGTGATAATGGCTTGGCCCGGCCGTGGGCCGTGGCCCGGCCTTGGCGGCGAGCGGACGGGCCGACAGGCAGACGGACAGATCTTTCGGCGCTAATCATACGCCGCGTTGGGACAATCCTCGATGCAGATCGACTCGGCGGCGGCGCGTTGCGCACGCGACGGGGATGGCTCTGACGAGGTGTAGTCCCTTCGCCCTGCCGCCACCCTGCAGTCTGATTCCGAGAGGCGTTTCCGTCGCTCTGTCCCTCTCGCTCCTGCACGGGACGCTCCGCGAAGTGCGAGAGAGACAGAGCGACGAAGACGAGACTCTCGGGATGAGTCTGCCGCCGCCCTGCCGCCGCCCTGGAGTGTCTCCTTCCGGCCGCCACTGCCGGTGGCAATCAGTGCTTTGATTACTGATTCCGAAGAGTCGTCTCGCGGCCGCGCGGGACGGCCCTGAGTGCGACAGAGACGGATAGCGACTCTTCGGAATCGCTCAGCAAAGAAAGACAGATTCACCCCTCGGTGGCGTCGTTCCCGCACCACTCGAACGCTCGCGCCATTTCCCCCCGCGTGTATTTATTACTTTTCAGAGCACGCTGTCCGGTCTTCGCTCTCCGCTCTGCGTTCTGCGTCCTTCCCCTAGCAGCAGCACTCTCTCTCTCTTTCTCTCTCTGGCCGTGCGAGTCCATTTCGCGGCGACGAAGACCGAGAAGACACTGGCCTTGATTCTTTACGTAACTCGCACAGCTTATTGTGCAGTCGCGGCGAGGGAAGGGTACACTGGGAGGGCGGCCGCGGCTTTGGGCAGCGCCACACCCCTCCTCCCCTCTCTAAACCCCCTTCCACCCCCCTCCCACCCCCTTCCCCTTTCTCCCAAGAGCCCCCACTAACTCTGCCCGTCTCAAAGAACCAATCTAGATGCTGTAATTGAAATCCACACAATGTCCATCTGACCCCCAACCCCTCGGTCCTCCGCGCCGCCCCGCCCGCCCCGCCCGGCCTGCCCGCCACGCCAAGCGGCTCCCCTCCCCCTTTTCTCCACCTCCCCCACCCCCTTCTTTGCCCCGCTGATCCACCGGGAACAGCACACTCTCTTTTCTCCCTCTCTCTCCCTCCCTCCTGCCAGCACTGCGACCGTCTCGCTCGCTCGCTCCTTACACGCATTGTTGCATTTTTGTGTTGCAGGTGGGCATGTGCCGCAGTAGCCCGACCAGCCCGCCCCGCTTGTCCAGTTCCAGATTCCAGAGACCAGCAGTGAGTAAAAAGAGAGAGAGAGAGAGAGAGAGAGAGAGAGAGAGAGAGAGAGAGAGAGAGAGAGAGAGAGAGAGAGAGAGAGAGAGAGAGAGAGAGAAGGGGTGGAATAAAGGACGTGTAGCTCTCTGGCTTCTGGCTGCTCTGCTCCGCTCTGGCCGCCCGCTTTTCCGCTTTTCCGCTTTTCTCCGATTTGCAGCGAAAGGCGAGAGGGATGGCTGTTCCGGGCGACTGGAGGGCCGATCCCGAACACTTGCTCTCGTCGCTCCGTCTCTCTCGCACTCACGCGGCCGCAGCGGCGCGGCGTAGGGGTGCGAGAGGGACGGGGCGGGCGCGCTGCGCGCCGGGCGTCGCGTGGCAGTGGCGTGGCAGTGGCGTGGCGTCGCGGAATGAGTCGGGACTTGTGCGGTCCGTGCGGTCCGGCCGCACTTGGGCGGCGCGTCCGGCGTGGCTGCCTGCCTGCCTGCCTGCCTGCCTGCCCGCCTGCCTGCCTGCCTGCCTGCCTGCCTGCCCGCCTGCCTGCCCGCCTGCCTGCCTGCCTGCCTGCCTGCCTGCCTGCCTGCCTGCCTGCCCGCCTGCCTGCCTGCCTGCCTGCCTGCCTGCCCGCCTGCCTGCCCGCCTGCCTGCCTGCCTGCCTGCCTGCCTGCCCGCCTGCCCGCCTGCCCGCCTGCCTGCCTGCCTGCCTGCCTGCCTGCCTGCCTGCCTGCCTGCCTGCCTGCCTGCCTGCCTGCCTGCCTGCCTGCCTGCCTGCCTGCCTGCCTGCCTGCCTGCCTGCCGGGCTGTGGCTCTTAGGGGGATTGGAAAGTGCGTCTTCCTTTGGACCTTTGGGCAGCCGGCTCGCCTCGCCACCACTGCAGGGAGTGCACACATTTCATCAGGGTGGAAACACATCCCTCTCAGGCGGCCAGCCAGCAGCCAGCCAGCCAGCCGGCAGCGGTGGCTGAAAGGACCGCGCCGTTTTTGTAGTCGCAGGGTGAAAGGGTAAAGGCTGTATAATTACCTGGACTTTTTTTCTATCTTGGTCGAGGAGGCGCTCTCTCTCGCTCTCGCCGGAGACGCCCTTTGAGGAAGCAAAAAGTTTTTCTCTTTGTGGCGAGAGGGCCGCGCACCGCGCACGCGGCGGGCGGTAGGCCCTCTGTCTGTCCTTCTTGCACCCCACGAGAGAGAGAGAGAGAGGGGGGGGGGAGACAATCAGCCAGGCCGGCCGGAGTGGCGGAATGGCAGTGCATCCGTGTGACACGTTTGTCCGGATTTGGGCGCGGGCTGCCGGCTGGCTGCTCGGGCTGGCCGCCTGGCCTCGCCGCTCGATTTCCCAGGGGCCTTTTTCCCTTTTCCGCCTCTAAGTCTTTAATGCAGCCGTGTATGCGCATCGCGGCACCGCGGCATCGCCCAGGGCATCGTGGCACAGTGGGCCAGAGGACCGGGGGAGCCGGCTCAAACTCTAGACGCGTTTTGAGCTCCAGAGCTTCTAAATGGAACTCGAGCCGTACGTGTTACCCCACTAATAGATTCCTCGTCCGGAGAGTAGTCGATTGGTGGGGTCATACGGTCGGTTCGAGTCCCATTTAGCGTCTCTGGAGCTCAAAACGCGTCTAGGGTTTCGGCCGCCTAGCCTCCACCAGTTTTCTAGCCCACTTTGCGCGGCCCGGCAGCCCCCCACTAGAAAAACAAAGAAAAGGTCGACGCCAGTGGTGGAGTTTGAACCCGGGACCGCTTCCGCGACACCTCGCCCTCGCCGCTGCAGCGCCTCAAGTACTTTCCTTCCTCGGGGTCCGTTTCCCGAATGGCGATTTTGATGGAAAACTTTGGCCCTTTGGCGCTGCCGGCGCGCTATGTGCGCGGCGCTGGAGGCTGGAGTCTTTGTCTCTCTCACGCGCCCCCGCGGCACGGCCCTCGAGTGCGAGAGAGACGGCGCGACGCGGGCAGTGTTCGGAATCTGCCTGCTGGAGCCGTGCTGGCCGCGCTGGAGCGAAGGGGCTGCCGTCGCGCCGCCGTGCCGCCGCGCGCAGGGCCATTCCAGCGCCAATCCAGGAAGCGACCGCTTCCACTGCACTGCCGGGCACTAGCAGTGCCGCGTTCGTCGCCAGCCCCGCTCGACGGCGAGGGGAGGGCCTTTATTAGGAATAACCACTCTCTGGATCGCTAGTTTCACGCGGCCCGAAACTCGACAACTCTCGATACACGACAGAGGAACCTAATCCCTTGACGCTGTTGCAGGTAGAATGAGGATGGACGCCAAGACCGAGGCCCAGAAGTGCGCGGGCTGCGGCAAAATCATCAGTGAAAGGTGCGTGTTGTTCCGTTTCGCTTCTTCTCCGTCGTCCAGTGGCGCTCCGGCCGGAGCGCGCGGGGTCTTCCCTGGCACGGCCGTGACCGCGCGACTGTTGCAGGTTCCTGCTCAAGGCCATGGACCTGTTCTGGCACGAGGACTGCCTCAAGTGCGGCTGCTGCGACTGCAGGCTCGGCGAGGTGGGCTCCACGCTGTACACCAAGGCCAACTTAATACTCTGCAAGCGGGACTACCTCAGGTACGCTCGCACCCCTCACCCCTGCGCAGTGGGCCAGAAGACCGGTGGAGGCGGCCAAAACTCGAAACGCGTTTAGAGAGTCGCTAAACAGGACTCAAACCGAACGGATGACCCCACCAATGGATTCCTCGTTCGGAGAGCAATCCATTGGTGGGGTCACACGTTCGGTTCTAGTCCCATTTGGCGACTCTGGCGCCGTCCGGAATTTTGGCCGCCTCCACCGGTCTTCTGGCTCTGGCCCACTGTGCCTGGTCGAGTAAGTGCGCGGGAAGCGCCAGCCGATCAGTGCCGATTCAAACGCCCCCTCTTTGGCCGTTCCAGATTGTTCGGCAACACGGGGTGCTGCGCGGCCTGCACCAAGGTGATACCCGCCTTCGAGATGGTCATGAGGGCCAAGCACAACGTGTACCACCTGGAGTGCTTTGCGTGCCAGCAGTGCAGCCATAGGTGAGTGTGTGTGTGTGTGTGTGTGCCGGGGCCCGTCCCTGGCGGCCGCGCCGAGGGGGTCGTTTTGCTGCGGTGCGAATGTTTCTTTCAGGCGCGTCGGAACGGCAACGGTGAGACAATGCGGCGGCCATTATGATCGGAAAATAAACAAAAAAGCGGCTGAATAAATAAATAAAATAAATAAGTAAATAGATCGGAGTGCAACACACTTGCCGCGGCCCTTTGATTTCCCCTGTGCGCCGTAAAGACCGCTGTGCCCGGACGGAGGGGCGGGTCGCGTGCGAGGCGGCGGCCGTCCGGTGCGGCGGTCCGGCGTCCAGCCAGGTCCAGCGGCCCGGCCCGTCCCGTCCGGCGGCCGCGTCGCACTCCGCATCCGCTCTTCGCACGCAGACACCCCCGGCCAACGCCAGGCCCACGCCAGGCCCACGCCACGCGACGCGGTGACCGGCCGCGGGGTAGCGCCGCGCGCGGACATACCCCGCGCCGCAGCGGGGCGTATGCTCGCCCACTCACGGCCCTCTCTCTTTGTTCGCAGGTTTTGCGTGGGCGATCGGTTCTACCTGTGCGAGAACAAGATCCTCTGCGAGTACGACTTCGAGGAGCGGCAGGTGTTCGCCCACATGGTGTACTCGCCGTCCACCGTGGCGCACCTCAAGAGACAGACGTCGCACCTGCCGGTCAGCGCTCAGGACGCGCAAGTATATATTGTTGGAATGGACGGGACGGACAGGCGGGCACGCCGGGCAGTCGGCGGATTCCGAGTGGGGGGTCTCTCTTTCTCTGTCGCACTCATGGAGCGTGCTGTGTGGGTGCGAGGGAGACAGACCGACGCGAACTCCCGTTCGGCATCAGCCCGCAGCGCGGGGTAGAGGCGGGGCGGGGCAGGATGACTAGGCCACTGGTAGCTAGCTACATTGTCGCCCTCTTGCACTTGCGTGTTGAGTCGCTTGCTGTCGATCCATTGTAGCAATATGTAATTGAACCGTCTGTTACTTTAAGAGGATGTAGCTTGCCCGGTGTAGTGCACCTCGCGGGGACTAGCCGTGGGTTTGTCTCTGTCGGGCGTGGTTTTGAATCTGAGTGTCCGTGTTGCAGCCTGGCGGCCCGGGTGGCACCGTCACCTCCCCGACGACGCCGGCCCTCCTGAACGGCTCGCCGCCCGTCAACGGCTCGACGCGGACGCCCCTGGCCGTCACGGGCGGCACGGGCGGCACCAACGGCGCCGGCGTGCAGCCCTCGCCCGGGGACCCCCACCGCGGCGACCTCAACAACAACATGGGCATCGTGGGCAGCCAGAGCCCGCTGCCCTTCAAGAACCTGCCCCCGCTGTCCATGGCGGGGAGCTGAGGGGAGGACGGCCCTTCGGTTGGACACTGTCACAGTGCCCCCGAGTGCTTCCGCGAGCACGGGCGGCCAGGGACGTAGCGCGTCGCTGCAGTCGCTGCCCACCCGGATTTGTACAAAGCCCGAATGGATATTTTATGCTACCTAATTGTTGTGTTAGTTAGCCCTTTCAAATTGTTGCTGTTAAGAAGGCGAATGAACACTGACACTGTTGATGAAACTCTTTGTTTCCCCTTCCAAATTTGGCTCCGCATGTCAGCTTTCTAGCACTTTTCTTCGATGTATTGTTATTCCATTTGTAGATGGGGAGGTATCAACAACCCCTGACCGTGTTTTCCCTTGTTTTCGTCAGTTTTCCGGCCAAAGCCTTAACTTATTGTTGACGAAGAAAAGAGCCAAGCAAGCGGGGTGCCGAGCCAAATGACATGCACGCAAGTCTCTAAGACCCTCGCTACTGTACTGTACGATAGAAGCACCGATAATGTAAACGTTCGCCCGAACCGTTAGACGGAACTATTCAAGAAGAAATCCCCGCCCGACTATGTAAACGTGGCTCTGTATAATGTTTCTATTTGAATCGCGCGCTCTTCGATATTGTCTCCGGTATGAAATCATGTTCCTGTTTCACTCTTTCTTGTTTTTTTGTTGTCTTTTTGGTGATTTGTTTAAGCTAAATCGCGCGTTTGTGAAGATGGCAGATGTTTCTCTTAGCTAAGACGGTTTGTGTCGGAGCTCCGCGCAGTTGTTGGACTTCCCTGATGGGACCCTTCCATTCCAGATTCGTTTAAATTTGTTGCTGTGGTTACCTAACGTGAGTAGGGATGTTTATGTTTAAATGTGCCATAAAATGTGATATAAGTGACGCATCTAGTCGTCGGCACTGCGGAAAGAGCGGAGGAATGACACTTTGTTTATTGTTTTGCCGACCGTTATTTTTTTATGCTCAACTTCATTCGGGGCCGACACTTCCTCAGTGTTTCTCTTTACTGTGGAAATGATGAAAATGACTGTGACATGCTGTTAGGTTATAGTGAACGGCGAATCCTTTTTGCCGATGTTGTATACTGATTTAATATTGTTTATCTGTATATATAGTAGAATAAATACACAATGTGATATAAGAAATAGGCCGGCGCAGTGCTTTCTGTTTCTCCCCCGGCCCCTCGGCGTCGCGGCGCGGGGTAGCGTCGGCGCGTCCGCTCGCGACGCCACCGACTGGCGCCACCTAGCGGGCGCGGGGCCAAGCAGAGCCGGCGCGGTCCGCGCGTGCGCATCGCAGACGCCCCCACACTCACAAACTGCCGATAAAGAATTTGCCATGCAAAGCCCCTCTGTGAGGGAAGCCGCAGGTGGAGAGTGCCTGAAAGGAGATTTCGCGACGGGGATCAAATAACAATTGCTCCATGCACTGACTTCACGTTCGTTGCTGGGCGCTGGGCGGCCGGCGGCGCGGGGTTGTGGACGTCATGTTGTTCTCGCCCCCGCCCCCTTCCCGCCCGCCCGTCTGCCGCCGGTCTGTCCGTCTAGCGACGCGGCGGACCACGCCTGATCTGCGCATCCCGTCAGTTCTAGGGTGAGCGTCCATCCCCGACCATCTCCCGCAGAAGCCGAACAAAAAAAAAAAAACGAACAAACGAACCGACCGAGGAACGAGCCGATGCGCCGCGAATCGAGGAAAAAGTGCAGAGCCGCGAGGAAGATTAGCTTTCATTGACCCGCTGTGGAGAAGAAATTGCAGTGATACTCGCTACAGTGGTAAAAGAAAACAGGAAAAAGGATTTTGCTGATTAAAAAAAAGAGTAAAATCATACGACAAAGGTGCTTCTTCACCCTGGGATTGGATTGACTGCACGACAGGTAATGTTAAAAATTCGCTCCATCCCATTTTCTGTGACTGAAGTTATATCCAGACACGATTCAGTCTTTTTGGATGTGTGTCTATACATGCCCGAGGCATCGTAGACTTCTAGTTTTTATAGTACCAGGGCGACGCCGGGCGCATCCCTAGACCGACTCAAGGCTCGGCGAGGGGCTCAACAGGGTGCAGACGTTAAGCTCTAGTAACCCCGTTCGGCCACCTCATCCTCCGCCTGCTAAAAATGCAACGCCTCGCAGAAAATGCCTTTACCCCATTCCATTTATACGCGCCTCGTCCACTTACGAATGGCGAACCATTTTGATTCGCCGCGCGTGTTGGCTTTTTCTTCAGGTGACATCGTCGAGTTGGCGTAAATTGAAGAAGGGCACTCGTCTGATTTGACGCGAAGCCATGCGAGAAGTGCTGGCCGGCTGGCCGCGCTCGTCGGGCGTGCGGGGCGTGCGGGGCGTCGTGAGGGCCGCGAGTGCCGCGGCAACCCGGCCCGCCATCAATAACACGGTCTCGACGACGTCCCCGCGGTTCGCGCCGCGTGCCGTTCGGCGCGGACCTCGCGGGCCTCGGCCGGCCGGCCGAGCGATTCAGCAGATCGGTTCGTCGCTCTGTCTCTCTCGCGCACCTACGGAGAGCCCCGTGAGTGCGACAGAGACAGGGCGACGATACGACTCTATTCCGAATCGCCCGACACGGCAGCTTCTGCCGCGGAACTCGGCGACCGCCGCGAGTGCGACAGAGACGGCCATGTAAAACGATGCATCTGTGCCAGCGAGTTGAGAGGCTTTGGTCTGAATGGGCTAAGTGACTCCAATCAGCCGGCAGGGCGGGGCGGGGCAGGGCGTGCGCGGCGTGTGCGTGACTGGGAAGAAAGAGGCGCGAGGCGGGGCGGGGCGGAAGCGATCACAATCAGAGTATTTTCAGCCCGCCAAAAAAGAAGCGCTCGCGAAGCGGTGATATGACGAGAGCCGGCGTCGGCGGCATGCGTGGAGTAAAGCCCCTTCAACTAGTGTAGGCGCACCGCGGCGGCTCGCCGACTCAATTACTCATGATTCCGTACGCATGCACACATCGGGGACGCCCCGCAACGTCGCCGGCGGCGAGGCCGGCCTGGGCCGGCGCACCACCCTTCTTGATGTCTGCGTTAGCTTGCAGGCGGAAAAACAAACATCGCCCACACAAAGGGAACGACGACTTACGATCGGCTGCACCTGGGTGGATTCGAACCCGCCACTCACGCTTCGGAAGCCGACCTCCTGGCCCGCGTGGCCACGCCGCACAGTCAGCAGGGTAAAGGCGGTGAAAACCCCGGAGTCGCTAAATGGGACTCGAACCGAACGTGAGACCCCACCAGTGATTGCTCTCCGAACGAGGTGTCCATTGATGAGGTCACACGTTCGGTTCGAGTCCCATGTAGCGACTCTGGATCTCAAAACGCGTCCAGAGTTTTGACCCCCTGCGCCGGTCGTCTGGCCCACTGTGCGCCGGCGGACACGGGGTGAGTGGCTAGAGCGCAGCGATGGGTGGCGTCGCGTCCGGGAGGCATGGACTCGGACAGCGAAAGCTGCTTAGTGCGTGCGGGGTGGCGCGCGCGCCGTGACGTGTCGATGAATTGCCGCGACGCGCGCTGCGCCTGCTCGCCGGGGGACGGCGGGACGGCCCAGGGGATGGCCGGATGGCCCTTGCAGTGGCGCTGCAGGTGACGCGCTGCGCTTAGTCGCGCTGCCCGGCCGCCTGGCGGGCCTGGCCGCCGCCCAAGAGGCGAAGGGCGCCCACTGTAATTTACTTTCATTTGTGGCCTCACCTGTTGGGGCCGCTTCAAAGTAGTAGCCAGTGTCCGCCACCCCGCCGCAGTGGCCCCGCCCAGGGACACCGTCGCTCAGGTGTCTCGCCAGGCGACCCCGGGGAGTCTGTCGTCGAGGGTTAGCGTTGGCGTACTTGCGGGACAGTCACAGAAGTTCCCTCAAAGACACTCCAATTCACAAGGGAGTTTTCGGAAACACCGTGAGGACTTTCTTCATTGACCGTAAGTCATTTCTCCATTACTTGGCGCCGACGTGCGTGCGCGTTCGCCCGGGCGCCGCATTGTCATCCCGATGTGACTCGCGGGCTTTTCTTGTTTGGCAACCACGCAGGACGACTGGCTGACGGGGCGCCGTCGTGTAGCGCGCGGGGCGGGGACGCCGGGACGCCGGGACCACGACGACGACGGCGCGCGTTAGTTTTACTCGGCCAAAAATCGGACCTAGGCGTGCATTCCTGGCATCGCCCCAGATTGGCGACGGCGCGGCCGCGCGCGGCGGACGGGCATGTCGGGCATGATGAGGCATAACCCCGGGTGGGGCTGGGGGCTGCGCTGTGGGGCCACGCTGGGGCTGGGCACAGGGAAAACCGGGCGTAGCCCGCTAGCTCTAGAAAGTCTCATAATGCACTTTTCATCGATTCGATTTGTATCCTTGTTCCTCGGGGGTCACCACCAGAGCAGATGATCCATTAGTTTTCAATGAGAAAGTGGCGCTGAGGTGTTGCGGGGATTTGCAGTTGTCGTGTCTTGGGGTGAGGCAGGGTTTCTCGCGCTGTGACTGGCTGCGGCTCGTTGGCCCCGCGGCGCCTCGCTGCATTCCGCTGCACTGTAGCGCGCTGCCAAACCTCAGTCTCATTTGCGGGCCGATATGTAGGCGCGACGTGTGCTTCGCGGACAATGAAGGCGGGCGGGGCGGCCGGGCGTCGTCTGCTGCATGTTGCTGCACTGCGAGCAGCGCGTTAGCCGCGCCGCGTCGGGCCGGGCTGGCTGGCCGCGCCTGCGCCGCGCCGCACCCGGTGGCCCCGCCACGTCACATCCCTAATTGAAGCACATCACATACATCAGCCGGGAGGGGGGCCGCCGGGCCGAGGCGGCCGGGCTGCGGTGGACGGGCTCTGTTGTGTTGGCTGAGGAGCTCTTTGAGAGCAGGGGCCAAGGCGTCTGCCAGCGCGGCGGCACGCACAACGCGTACTCGCGTGCGCACTGCACGCCCTCGCACACAAAGGACAACGGAGACGTTTTCCGTAGTTTGACGCGTCGCGTGCTTGTCGACGCCATGTCGCGCGGCGGACGCCGTCCCGAAATAGAGTGAGTGGTGCAGTCCGCGAACCGCGGCGTGCAGGCCAGACCTCTGGGCCGGACGAGCCGCGCGCTGGTCAGCCCGGGCCAATGCCAGCGGCCAGGCGAACGCGCCCGCCCCACAGTTTACCGCCTGTACCTTACACACTAGCCGCCTGGTTTGCTTGCCGTGTCGGCAAGGGAGCGCGCCGCAAGGTTTTTGGCGGAGCGGCCGACAGGTTTCGCCCCTGAATGGCTGAAAGCAGACCGACCCGCGCTGGGGGCAGGGTGCGATGGCAAAACGTAAACAGGCGGAACAGAAATACGACGGCGCTGTGCGGACGTGGACGCGGCCCCCGAAACCGGCAGCACGGCGACGGTGTGCCCATGCGCGAACACCCCCCACTGGGACCCCCGTTTACCCGCGTGCAGATGATCCCGCCCGCCTCGAAGACCACCTCGCGGATCCCTTCCCCCACCCCTCGTCCTGCGTCAGGTGCTTATGTTTGCCGACCCATCCTTCTTCACGCGTGAAATGGCGGGCCGTGGGTGGCCGCCGCGGCCGAGGCCCGGCGTGTTGCACACCAGCAGACACAAAGCACGCCGGCCGGGGCCGCCGGGGCCGCCGGCGTGGCGGGGAGGGCCGTACGCTCCAGATACATTGCCGCGCGTTTCCTGCGCGGTTGGCGGCCCAGTTCTCGCTAAACTAAAACTTGACGCTGGAAACAATTATTGCTCTTCGTTGTTGCGCAGGTCAAGATCCCCACGATGGAGAACCAACCGGAGGCTGTCGTTTACTCGAAGAAAGGCCGCAAGCGGGCAGCCTCTTCGGCGGAGCAGCCGCAGCCGAAGAGGTTCCAGGACGACGCGGTCCTCGAAGACGGCGTCCATGAGGTGGAGGAACAAGAGGGCGGCATCCGCGGGGTTGCGGTGCGCAAAGTCCACGAGGCTGTCCAAGTAGAAAGTGGTGAAGAAGGCGTCGCTCGCGAGGTGGCTGACCACAAAGACTCCACGCCGCCAGGGCCACTTGTCCGCCAGGACACGTTCACAAAGGACGATGGCGCCGCGACGGAGCAGTTCTACATCCCCGTCGAGCAGAAGGAGAACTCGGGGCGCAGGGAGGCGCTCTTCAAGAGGCTGGCGGCCAGGAGGAAGGAGAGCAGCGCGGCCGCGGCCACTCGGCGGGCCGCGCAGGCGGCGGCGAGCAAGACGACCTCGTCGGAGAGCAGGAAGACCAAGGCGACGCGACGCAAGGCACAGCCGGCACCGCCACAGCAACGGCCAGAGACGCAGCCCCCCGCCCTGCAGCGCCAGGGCACCTTCACCATCGAGGACGACGACGAGAACCCTCGGCAGCAGAAGGAGCAGGCCGCCGACCTGATGGACCCCGGGGAGGACCCCGGGGAGGACCCCGACGACGACGCGACGGCAAGCTTGAAAACGGTTGCGGAGATGCGCGTGGCGCTGGCCGCCCTGCGACGGGGACGCGCGGCGGCGGAGCGGGCGGAGCGCGCGGCCAGGGAGAGAGCGTCCAGGGACGCGCACCGGACGCGCGCCGCGCTGCAGGACCTGCACGCCCGCCTGGCCGCCACCCGGGAGGCGCTGCACGCCGAGAAGGACGGCCTGCACCGCAAGCTGAGCGCCGACTTCAAGAGGGCCATGGCCGACCGGGAGGCTGTCTGGCGGCAGGAGCGCGAGCGGACCACCGCCCAGGTAAACGTGCGTCAGCGTGGCATCTCAAGGCACATTTCAGATGGGTCCGAGAAGCACCCATCCGACGAACTCGCCGTGTTGCAGGTGCGCGCCCTGGAGACAGAGCTCCGCACCGCGCGGGCGCAGCTGGGGTCGATGCAGGCGGACGCGCTGCGGAAGGCCTCGACCACCGAGGCGGAACTGCGACGGGCCTTCCACGACCAGGAGGCCGCGTTCCGCGCGCAGATCGCGGAGGTGGCGGCGCAGAGGGACAGCCTGCAAGCCCAGCTCCGCGCCAAGGACAAGCTGGCCGCGCAAGGTGCGACGGCGGGTGGCGACGCCAAACGACCGGTGGAGGCGGCCAAAACTCGAGACGCGTTTTGAGCTCCAGAGTCGCTAAACAGGACTCGATCCGAACTTGTAACCCCACCAATGGATTCCTCGTGCGGAGAGTGATCCATTGGTGGGGTCACACGTTCGGTTCGAGTACCATTTAGCGACTCTGGAGCTCAAAACGCGTCCGGAACTTTTGACCGCCTCCTGGTCTTCTTGCCCACTGTAGGGCGGCAACGCCGGCAAATCAAACGGATCGCCATGCCAGAATGCTCACGTTCACGCCGTGCTTGGTGTCGTTGCAGACCGGCCGGCCAGTCCGGCGCGCGGCGTGAGGACCGGCGCGAGGCCCGCCCCCCGCGACGAGGCGCTGCAGCGCTCGGCGTGCGCGTTGCGCAGGGAGCTGCAGGACGCGCGCAAGAAGCACGCGCTGCTCGAGGCGCAGCTCAAGGAGGCCCAGCTGCAGGCCGCCAGGAGGCCCGCGCCCACACTGCTGGACGCCGAGCTGGCGCGCGCGCTGCACGCCAAGGAGCAGGAGTACCGCAGGGACGCCGCGGAGGCCGCCAAGAAGCACGACGCCGTGGAGGCGCAGCTCAGGGACGCCCTGCGAGCGCTGCGCGACGCCGGCGGAAACAAGGCACAGGTGGGGAGTTAGACTGACTTTAAACCCCTTAAAACCACTGCCCATATAATATCCTCATACATAGACCACGAATGGTTGTTCACTTGTGTTCAATAAGTATTCATTGAATTCATTAAAATATTCATAGGTCCTTCTCTGTACACAGAAATAGCGAGTCATTGCCCTTTTTGTTCACGTCTGTAATATTTATACTTCAATAAAAATACTTTTGTTGTCATCAGGAAAAGGCAGCCAGTCGGCCCGGGAAACAGATGACGCTCGCCCTAGAATCTCACAGACAGGAGGAGGAGGACAAGGAGGAGGACAAGGAGGAGGCGGAGGGCCACCCCGCGGCACCCCGCGAGCAGGTCCAGCAGGTCCAGCCGAGACGCCGCCACAAACGCCGGCGGCAGGACCCGGAACCGCCGGAACCGGAGACGGAGGAAGACGACGACACCCAAAGCAACGAACACAACGACGAACGACGACGCAGACTGCTCCAGGAGTTGGAGCGCCTGCGAGAGCGCAACGCGGCGCTGCAGGTGAGTCGGCAGCCACTGCGGGTCCGCACGGCAGTGAGGGTCCGCGATTGGAATCGAGTGGAAGGGAACAGGGTTGCCAGACCCTGAGTAGGCCAGTGCGCCACCAGAGCGCGCTCTGAGCGCCACCGGGCGCCACGGAGGCCAAGTCGCCACAGATCGCCACCGGACCGCTCAAGTCGCCACTCTGGCGCCACGGGTCGCACTTGATCGCCATCGAGGCGCCACCGTCGCCACCCGTTTCGGCGCGCAGATTCGGCCGGCCGAGGGCCAAGGAGCGCGGAAATGTCCCTAATCCCTGATCCGCTGGCCGAGCGGCGAGCGCGCCGAGCCAAATCGCCACTGGTCGCCACCGATTCCGCGAAGTCGCCACGCCAGCGCCACTCGGGAGGCCAAATCGCCACTCAGGTCGCCACCGAAACTCGGCGCCACTTCGGCGCCACTCGGGCAGGTCGAGCGCCACATTGGCGCTCTGGCGCCACTTCTGGCAACGCTGGAAGGGAACTGAATGGCGCGCCGGCAGGGCGGGCAGCCCAACGGGCACCGCGGAGCGCCGCGACTCCACCGCCTAGTACCGCCCCCTGGCGGCGGCGCGGCGCACTAGACACGCTGGCGGCGCCCGGGAGGCGGGCAACTCATCGGGCAGCGGCTGCCGCGGGTTCATTCCCCGCCGGCCGGCGCCAGCGCGCCCACTCCGAACAACGCTTCGTCGCTCTGTCCCTCTCGCACTCATGGGGCGCCCCGCTGTTCGGACGCCGCCTGGCTCGGCCGCGACACACCCCGCGGCCACTGCGGCTCGCGAGTCGCGCTGCCCCTGAGTAACGAGGGGGCGTATTAGCATACAGTGAGTACCCAGTCAGTGTCCCCGCACTGCGGTGCCACGGCACTGCCACGGCAGTGCACTGCACGGCCCGTGACCCAGGCGGGGCGGGGCGGCGCTCAGGTGTGACCCAGGAATGGCGCGCACGCCGGCACGCCCGCCGCGGACACGGCCTGCCTCTCGGCCTCCTTGTCGTCCTCCCCGCCGGCCGGACGCAACACGGCGCGCCGCGGGCGGCGTTACCCGGACGCGGCCCCCTCTGCCTCTCGGGCTCCCGGCCCTTGTCGGGGACACTCGATTCATCCGATCGATTCAGCGAGACATCGTGGCTTCGGCGAAATGCTAAGTCAAGTACACAGACTCTCTCTCTCTCCCTCTCTCTCACACACACACACGCACACAGACGAGGCAAGCTCGCTCCTCGGCACTCCGGCACTCGGCTTTACCTATTCGTCCTGACCGACCGGGTGTTTGAACCCACCGCCACCGGCCGCTGTTTTCTGCGAGGTTAGTTATCTTCGGTCAGCAGTTCTCAACCTTTCCTGATTCGCGACGCATTATTGGCGGTAAATCGCAACCCCCAGCCAAAATTAGGTTTCCCGGAAGAAAATCCTCCTGGCCCGAGGGAATGCTCTGCGCCTTCGTGAAATGCCCTTTGCCTGACAGATGCCATGCTCCCACGCAACCCCAAGCAAGCCGCTACCCTAGAATATTTTTCGGCAACCC
The DNA here is from genome assembly GCF_012932325.1 of Thrips palmi. Lineage (NCBI taxonomy): Eukaryota > Metazoa > Arthropoda > Insecta > Thysanoptera > Thripidae > Thrips > Thrips palmi. Next base: position 2,128,196 of record NW_023144624.1, on the reverse strand, counting down.
TAAAATGGGGCCTCGACTCCAAGGAGGTTTAGTTATGTTAGGTTCGGTTTGGTTGGGTTAGGCAGCCGATGGAAGCACGCGGCGCTGCTCGCTCACGCCGCCTCGGTATGCAAAGCAGCCTGGTACTGGTGTCCGCCCTTCTGTCAGTTTGTGCGTCCGTCTGTCTGTCCGTCTGTCCGTCCGCCCGTCCCCCCGTCTTTGTTGGCGTGATGCGCTCGGCCGTACAACCTGATAAACGCAGTTCTGGGAACTGGATTTCCCCGCCTGCACCGCTCATTCCGAACAGGGCTTTCGTCTCTCCGTCTCTCTCGCACTCGCTCTCGCCGTAGGGGCCTGTGTGAGGGAGACGGAGCGACGGAGCACACTTCGGAACGAGTCCACTGCACCGCCTGCACCGCCCGCTGGCCGGCTGACGGGCCCAGCGCAGCCAGCGCAGCGCTCGCAGCATCTTCTCTGTTGTCTCCCGAGCGAGCCAATTAGAGAGCCTAGAGGCTGCCGAGCCGAGCCGAGCGGCCCGGCGTGGCTTTTGGGCGGCGCGTCCCTTTGCAAAGTCGAGAGGCTGCGGCCCTGCGGCCCAGCAACTCGCTTGGAATGTACTCGCACTGCGGCCAAGCAATGTGCGCGGTCAAGAGTGTGACGTGCGGATGTGGGGGAGGCGGTTGTTCAAGTGGACGCTCCAGGCCAGGCTCCAGGCCAGGCTCCAGGCCAGGCTCCAGGCCAGGCTCCAGGCCAGGCTCCAGGCCAGGCTCCAGGCTCCGTGCACTCCAGCGGCCCGGCTGGCACCGTGTCGGCCTAACGTATGGGCCCCTAATGAGACAAGGACCCTCACACTGTCGTGCCGTGTCGGCTGGCGAGTCACCGCGGCGATCTCCAAGGACATTGGGGACCCTCAGACCGCAAGCGTCCGCGCCGCGGGATTAACAAGTTGTCAATCGGGATTTGAAATTCGGGTAGAAGGACGCTACGGAGGGGCAGCATCGCCGTGTCGTCATCCGGTGATTATTCCACGGGTGCACTGTAACATTTAAACTGGGTTTCAACTTCGAAAATCGGACATGCACGTGACCTGTGTTGACATGGAAGCCTTCGGCCTCCAGAGGGGACTGTAGAGCGGCGACACAGAATTTCGCTCCTACGTTCCTAAAGGCACGTGCCATAATGCCGATTTGAACCCGGGATGTGACCGTGGCGGGCAATCAGCCAGCCGGCGCTACCAACATAACAGGGCCATATCGGACTGTCCAGCACAGCGGACCAAAGCCCTAAAAGGAGAGACACACAGTCGCCCCGAATTCAGTTCAGCACTACTTTACTCGGACTCGTGACTGAACCTCACTTGGGGTTCTCCACCCCGCTGGCACGGCCGGCCAGTGGGCTGATTCCGAGAGTCGTTTTCGTCGCTTTGTCTCTCTCGCACCTATAGTGGACGTCCCACCAGTTCGAGAGAGACAGAGGTATGGGAACGGCTCTCGGAATCGGTCTGCAAGGCCTTAAGGCACAGCCAAGGCTCGGCCAGGGCATCAGCGCGGCGCAAACGGTGCGCGTACATGCCACTGCCAGTGCAGTGCCAGTGCAGTGCCATGGCAGTGCGGTGCCCGTCCGTTGCCAACCCTTGTTATTGTTCTACTTGCTGTTTGTTGCGTCGCGTCGCCGCTTTGTCGATAAGGCGCCTGAAAACGGCCAAACGGCCAAACGGCGCCAAACGGCCTGCCAACACGATTACGTTACGCAAGGGGCGCGATCGGCGCGATGGGCCGATCGGCGGGGCTGCCACCGCCACGCCGCGCCACGCCGCGCCACGCCGCCGAGGACCGCGAGGCCGCCACTCTTCGTCATCCTTGTCCAGATCCTTATCCACTGCGGGATCCCGCTTGCCGCGGAGATCTCCGAGGATCCTCGGCGGGACTGTCCATTCGCCACCGGCCATCCTTCCGCCTTGCGAGGCACGCCTGGGCACGCCACCACCCGGCGGGGCGGGCAGGGCGCGGTGGGGGACGGCAACGAGACGGCGCGGTTTTATAGCCCGACGCGTTTTTGCAGTGCCACGGATCGACTCGGGATACCACTCACCGATCGATGACAATAGGAGCATTTAGACACACACACACACACACACACAGAGCTTTCATTTTACGGATCGGCGCCTCTCTGTGCCTTTGCTTTAATCGTCACATCCGCTTCACCATGAACCATGTGAGCCTGTGTGAGTGTGAGCGCGTGTTTGTCTCTGAGCGTGTGTATTTGCGCCTGTGCGTGTGTGGGGGGAGGGAGGTGGAGGGGGGCTGGGAGGAGAAAATGAATAAGAGGGCTGATGCGGCGCTCTGCGTCCATTCTAACAAAAGAAGTCAATTTGCCCGTTCCCGCACTACGCGCCACTCCCGCGGCCCCGCGGCCCCGCGGCCACGCCCTCCCCTGTTCCAGCGCTTCCAGTGTTCCTGTGGGGCCGTCATGCCGGCCATGCAACCCTCGCGCACGCCGGCGCACGCACATGGCGGCGTCGTTGCGAGGGAGGCACCCGGAGGCGGTCCGGCAAGCCCCCTCCCCTTCCCCCGGCCGGACCGGTCCTGTTCCGGGAGGCTTTGTCGCCGGAACACGGCGCGTAATGTGACCGGAGGATGTGACCGGATGGAAGAGAGGATAGTTTTCGCTTCCGGTCACTCCGACGCGCTCCATCAAGTCTCCCTGCCGACTCCGCGCGCGCTATCGTAACGCGCGGGTTGGGTTCGAATCCCGGCGGGGCCGGTCGCCGTTTTCGTTGCCGGCGGTGCTGCCGATCCGCGAGCAGGCTGATTCTCTGTCTCTCTCGCACTCGTGGGGCGTCGCGCAGCAGTGCGAGAGAGACAGAGCGGTCCCGGAATGAGCCTGGTGGCGGCGCTGCGGCCCGCGGCGCGGCGTGCGGTGCTGCGGCGTGCCTCGCCGGCGTGCTGCGCGCGGAGCGGCGCGGAGCCCAATTTCCGAAGCCTTTTTCTCGCGGAGGCGGTGGCCGTGGCGGTGCAGGGCTGCAGGCTGCAGGCTGGACTTTCTCTGTCGCACGGCCGCACGGCCGCATGGCGTATGGTAATGGCAGGGCTGCACGTGACGGCCACCTCGCCGCACCGCCATGTTCGGAAGCTGGGCGCCGCCAACACCCTCGGCGGGCAGTCCTCTCGGCCCTGGACGTGCGCGCCGCGCGCCAAGCACTTCCTGTCCGCCGGCGCGGCGGCGGCAGGTTCGAATACCGAAAAAAGTGGATCGGCCTCCGCTTGGCCGCTTGGCCGCTTTGGCCTACATCGAGTGCAACATGCGCGGCATGCCCGCCATGCCGGCCCGGCTGCTTACGTAAATCCCGCGCGGCCGATTTGCCGGGAACGCCCGGCCGTCAAACGCCGCGCCGTGCCGCGCACGCCCCCGCAGCCCCGCGGCGGACCGCGCCCGCCGCGCTGCCTACCGGCCCGGCGCCACGCCGCGGACTCCTCCCTGCTGCCTCCGCCGCACAGTGGGCCAGAAGACCGGGGGAGCCGGCCGAAACTCCGGACGCGTTTTGAGCTCCAGAGACGCTGAATGGGACTCGAACCGAACGTGTGACCCCACAATTGGATTGCTCTCCGAATGAGGAATTCATTGGTGGGATCACACGGTCGGTTCCAGTCCTGTTTAGCGACATGGAGCTGTAAACGCGTCTGGAGTTTTGGCCGCCGCCGCCGGTCTTCTGGCCCACTGTGCGGAGGAGCCCCACACTTCGGTGACCCCGCCGGCCCCAGGGCACCGCCGGCCCAGCAGGCAAACGCTTTGCTGCCCTAAAGGCCGATGGCTGCGCCGCTGGCGGGGGGAGGGGGAGGGGGAGGGGAAGCCAGTGTCGGATGGCCGAGCGAGCCGCCGAGCGAGGAGAAGGTGTTAGAAAGCGGCCTTATGGCTTCCTAATGTGGCGTGTCGCGCGCGTGCCATTGCCGTGACCCCGCGTGTGCCCTGCCGTGCCGTGCCGTGCCGTGCCGTGCCGTGCCGTGCCGGCCGGTCCGGCGTTACGCGTAGCGCGCGGGGAGGCGATGAATAATGCACGCGTGCCAAACTGTGCCAACAAAGTGGGATAAAAAACGAGTCGCTTGAGTGCGGCACTGTGACGAAGCAAGGCGAAGCAAGCCGGCAGCAGTGATTCGCCGACGTCGGTTATGCCGGGTGTGTGAGTGGCGAGTGTGTGTGTGTGTTCGTCGTGTACGTGTCCCTTTCCCCTTTCGTAATGTGGGCTGTTGACTCCCAAGTGACGCATCGATGTATGTGCGGTCTCCACCTCTCTGGGGCGGGGCGTAACCAGTGAGTGAATGTCTGTGTGTGTGTGTGTGCGTGTGTTTGGAGTATGTTCGAAGTGACTGCCTTTTTGCATGCAGACATGCGACCCGCCCATCCTCTGTCATGCGGAGCGCATACGGCCACCCGACGGGCACGTCGGCGACGCGTCGCCGGCAGTCCGCTTCCAGAGGTGGCGGGGGTCGAAGCGGTTTTGATTTCTTTCTTGCTGTCGAGAAGGGGGTGGTTCGTTTCGCCTCGTGCGGTAAAGTGCGATGTGGGCCGCTCGAGGGCACGCTGGCCACGCGGTGGTCGGCGGCAGGCTGGCGGGCAGGCAGGCTGGCGGGCAGGCAGGCAGGCAGGCAGGCAGGCAGGCAGGCAGGCAGGCAGGCAGGCAGGCAGGCAGGCAGGCAGGCAGGCAGGCAGGCAGGCCGCGGTGACGAACGCCGCAATCGCAGCCTCCATCTCCGGCTCTGGAATTGCTCGCATTGGCTTCGAAAATGAAATTACCGGCAGCCTCGACTCGAGCACCCTACTCCTACTGTCCCGTGCCCCGTGGGGCCGCGGGCCTTGAGTGTCCGCGAGCAGGCGGCACGTTTCTGCATTTCGGTTGATAATCGTTTGTTTGAGCTGGGCCAGCGTGGCGGACCGCGAGAGAAGAGAGAGAGACAGACAGACAGACAGACAGACAGACAGACAGACAGACAGACAGACAGACAGACAGACAGACAGACAGACAGAAAAAGAGAGAGGTGTCGAAAACAACAAACTATACCGCACGGCCCCCTGCTTAGCGATTAAGATGCGATCGGGCAAAGTGATACCTCACCGAGTGGGAGAAGGACGGAGCATCACGCGTCGGCCTTTGTGGGGGCAGGCGGGCCGAAAGACAGACAGACAGACAGACAGACAGACAGACAGACAGACAGACATTCAGTTGGACACACGGACAGACAGACACACAGACCGCCTAGAGAACCGATCCGAAAAGCCTTCCTCCCACCCCCACCACCTTCGCCCCAATGGAGTGCAACTCCGCTAACTACTTCTCACCTCTCACCGGCTCGCTCGCACACGTGTGCGAGTGTGAGAACGAGCGCGCCATTATCGATCCTGTTTCGATATATCGATGTATTGCTCGGGGCTGCGCCGCGCCACGCCGCGCAAAATGTGTGGCCTGGCTTTCACGCTGGGAGGGAAATGGGTGCCGCGCCGGCTTGCTCCACCGCCTTGCTGAAGTGCCATTCCATTCCCACTCGGATCTTTATTGGGCAGCCGCGCTGGCGGGCAGGCCTGCGCTGCTCCCGGCTCCTCGGCTTCCTCCGTGGCCGCGGACAGGGTAACCGACACAGGGTAACCGACCGGGCAACCCACAGGGTAACCGACAGGGCGAAGGCAACCAACAGATTAGCCGACCGACGGGGTAACAACCGACGGGGTAACCGACACAGGATAACCGACGCAGGGTACCCGACAGGGAAGCCGACACGGGGTAACGACACAGGGTAACCGACAGAGTAACCGACACGGGGTAACGACACAGGGTAACCGACACAGGGTAACCAACAGGGTAACCGCGCACCGCAATGCACGACGGGACGGCGGCCGGCCAGCGGGCTCCTGGACTCCCCTATTACGCGCCGAGTGGGAGTACGGTCCTCGCACGCATACATGCAGACACTCACACACACACACACTCCCCGGAAATGCCAGGCGCCTGGATGCGGCAGTGCATCTCTCTGCGCGCCGCCGCGCCGCCGCGACGCGGAGGGCCCCCTCGGCCCCCTGCATTGGGGCTGCTTCCGCGTGGCAGTGCCACTGCGGCTGCGGCCACTAGTCGCTTCGTCGCTCTGTCTCTGTCGCACTCGCGGTGCCCTCCGTGCGGGCGGGAGGGAGACAGAGCGACGCACCTGCACCGCTCTCGTGAATCGCTCTGCTGCCACACTGCCGCCGCGACCCGGCACGGGCACGGGACTCCGGCCGGGGCGAGGGCCCCGCGAGGCTCAACCCGGTGCTCACTGCACTGCACTGCGCGCCACGGCGGCGGCGATCCCCGTGCCTATCTGCGTGGGCTGCGTGCCGTGCCCCCGGCCGAGACGCCGGGCCGGGGCCCTTGCCGGGGCCCTTGCCGGGGCCCTTGCCGGGGCCGGCTTGGGGGCCGGGGTGCGCGCCGGTTACGTGGGACAGGTTCCAGAGTTCCAGCAGTTCCAGGCAGCAGCCTAGCCGAGCCCAGCCCGGAAAGCGGATCCGCGGAGCCCCAGTCTGGAATCCGAAAGGCGCGACGCGCGAGCAGTGGTATGGCAGCGGTCGCGGCGGCCGTCGCGAGGCACCGCGAGTAGGCCAGCGGCGCCCTTACACTATGCAAACACACCCAGGGAGGCGAGGACAGGGATGTTGTTCTCTTTTTAGCAGTGGCGCTGGAAGGGCCGCCATAACGCCTCCGCCGTAGATCCACGCCGCTGCTTCCTGCCGCGCCTCGCCCTGCCTCGCCCCGCTCCCACATTACGGATGCACGGGGAGGCCGACGGCGCCGACGCTTCGCGAGGCGTAATGAATTCGTTTCGTACTTTACTCCGGTGGCGGCAGTGGCAGGGCAGGGCCCGCAGTGCCGGCCGGGGAGCAGCAGACGTCATAACCCCGAGCGGGCCGGCGGGGCAGCCCGGCAGTAGCGTGGAGAACGCGGCGCCCGTTGACAGTGTGCTGCCAAAATCGGCACCCATTCACGGCGCCTACCCCCGTTAGTCCGCTTTGGCTCCTTGCAGCAGTTTGGGCGGGAAAAGCTCTGGACTGGTCAAAAGAAATTGCGTGACTTTGTTAAAGGCTTTTTTACCAAATAACCAACATCTTACTTTTCTTCTTTTCCAAATTCACACTCACACGGTTCCACGCAATAACCTCGGGGGCATCGGAGCGACATAAACGCCCCCTTTCTCCGAACCTTTGGCCCAATAAACAGGGACTCACCCCCCCCAAAACCACCCCACCAGGGGCAGGGGCTGCCCCGGGAGGAAAATTGTGACCGGCCCCCACACACGCCTTGTTTTCCCGGGGAAAGGGGGGGGGGGGCGCCGGGGGCCGAGGGTGGCCCCAGGGGCTCCCCGGCTCTTCCCCCCCAACCCGAGCGGCCAGCCCGGCCCGCCCGGGGCGGCACACTGCGGAAAGGAAATTGTTGGGCGCGCCGGCGAGCGCGCCGTGTGGGTCGAGGGAAGCGGCGACCGAGAATCGACGCCAACATTGGGCCGGCAAGGGCCGGCAACGCGCACATTGGTCCAGTAGGCTGCCCGCGTGATGTGGTGGTGGTTTTTGGGTGTGTGACGTGTCCGTTTGGCGTCGTGCCGAGGTGAAGAAACCGAGCGGCCGGTCAAACAGGGCCGGCCCGGCAAGGGCCGGCAGCGCGCAGGGCGGTGCGTTACCTCGTTACCTCACACTCACACCTGCTGTCCTGCCGACGTCGTCGGCGTCATCGTCGTCCTGCGCGCCCCGCGGCCGAGGATGTGGAGCGCCCGACAGGTGGGCAGGCCCGGCACGCAGGTGCGACGGGGGCCTACTGCATGCGGGTGGGCGCCATGGTAGGCGGGCCGCCGCAGTGTGCGACGCGGCGGCCTACCCTGCAGGCGGGCTGGAGCGCCCGACTAGGTAGGCAGGCCCCCCGCGCTCCGGGGCGGTCCCGCGGGCGGGCTGGAGCGCCCGACTAGGTAGGCAGGCCCGCCACGCAGCTGTGCGACGCGGCGGCCTACCCTGCAGGCGGGCTGGAGCGCCCGACTAGGTAGGCAGGCCCGCCACGCAGCTGTGCGACGCGGCGGCCTACCCTGCAGGCGGGCTGGAGCGCCCGACTAGGTAGGCAGGCCCGCCACGCAGCTGTGCGACGCGGCGGCCTACCCTGCAGGCGGGCTGGAGCGCCCGACTAGGTAGGCAGGCCCGCCACGCAGCTGTGCGACGCGGCGGCCTACCCTGCAGGCGGGCTGGAGCGCCCGACTAGGTAGGCAGGCCCGCCACGCAGCTGTGCGACGCGGCGGCCTACCCTGCAGGCGGGCTGGAGCGCCCGACTAGGTAGGCAGGCCCGCCACGCAGCTGTGCGACGCGGCGGCCTACCCTGCAGGCGGGCTGGAGCGCCCGACTAGGTAGGCAGGCCCGCCACGCAGCTGTGCGACGCGGCGGCCTACCCTGCAGGCGGGCTGGAGCGCCCGACTAGGTAGGCAGGCCCGCCACGCAGCTGTGCGACGCGGCGGCCTACCCTGCAGGCGGGCTGGAGCGCCCGACTAGGTAGGCAGGCCCGCCACGCAGCTGTGCGACGCGGCGGCCTACCCTGCAGGCGGGCTGGAGCGCCCGACTAGGTAGGCAGGCCCGCCACGCAGCTGTGCGACGCGGCGGCCTACCCTGCAGGCGGGCTGGAGCGCCCGACTAGGTAGGCAGGCCCGCCACGCAGCTGTGCGACGCGGCGGCCTACCCTGCAGGCGGGCTGGAGCGCCCGACTAGGTAGGCAGGCCCGCCACGCAGCTGTGCGACGCGGCGGCCTACCCTGCAGGCGGGCTGGAGCGCCCGACTAGGTAGGCAGGCCCGCCACGCAGCTGTGCGACGCGGCGGCCTACCCTGCAGGCGGGCTGGAGCGCCCGACTAGGTAGGCAGGCCCGCCACGCAGCTGTGCGACGCGGCTGGCTGCGCCATGTCCATGTTCACTGGCAGGCCGTCGGCAAACCGTCCCGACGTCGCGCACGCTCTCGCCGGCCACTTGTCGGCGTGTTTACGGCCGAGGGAAGGGGACCGCGTCGACGGGCACCGCGCAGCACCGCGCAGCACCGCGATGACGGCCATCATGCTCAGCAACAACGCCGACTTCCGGCACCGGGTCCAACCAGGTCCGCGGGCTTCATGCGAGGTGCTTAAGGCGAACCGGGCGGGGAGGGCGGCCGTCTGGCAGAGGTACCTGGTGCCTGAGACGAGTGTGGGAGTGAGTGTGAGTGTGACTCTGTATGTGTGTGTGTGTGTGTGTGTGTGTATGTGTGTACATGCATATTCGCGGCTTTTACTGCTCGAGCGCCGGGGAGACTTAGACGCTTGGACGCACAGGAACAACACGGCAAACCGCTGCCGCCGCCTCTCGCGCGCCGGTTCCTATTACAGTCGTACTCACACCCGCCCACTCTCTCACTCACACACACACTCACACAGTCACACACATTAATTTGCATGGCCCTTAATTGGTGTGGCCAGCATGACACACACGGACGCGGTGGGCGGTGCCGTGCCCTGCATTTTGCACCTCCCCCCCCCCCCCAATCCACTCCCTGCTGGTTCCCCTGCCGAAATATCCGTCTGCATTCTCCGACACACTCTCACACACACACAACACACACACACACACACACACACACAGAGGCAAGGCGTGCACTCACGGGAGGAGAATGGAAAGACGTGATCCGAATTAACCCGCCACTCCCGCCTCCTGCCGCCCTCAAGGGTCGACTCGGCACTGTTATCTTTCACAATTCAAGGCAGCGACGTTAGAACGTCCACACGCCTGTCTGTCTGTCTGTCTGTCTGTCTGTCTGTCTGTCTGTCTGTCTGTCTGTCTGTCTGTCTGTCTGTCTGTCTGTCCGTCTGTCCGGCTGGTGCACGCTGGACCGGATGGCCGGGGGCTGCCCTGGTGTTCTGCCACTCTCCTGCGCGCCAACTTTATTGTTGTAGATAAAACAGATGAAAGGCGAAAAACGAAATGTGCAGCCCGCACGGCGCGCGCGGCCCCTCGCTAGATAAGGTTGGGTCGGGCCTCTCGGCTCGTTTTGCATACTTTGGGCTGCGCCCGGCGTTGGCGTCGGCCGTGTCGGCGGCGTTCCGCATTGGCCGGCGATATGATCGCGTGTATTAGAAAGCGGCCCGGAGATTAATGCTCGTCAGGGACTCGGGGCATGAAATGTGACGTGCACCTGTCTGCTGCCCCCATGGCCTGGCCGCCGCAACGCGCCGCAACGCGCACCGCCGGCACGGCACCGCGGCACCGCCTACGCCAGTGTGCCGGCCGGGCCAAGCCGGCCAGGCCGGCCCTGACATATCGCCCGGGTAGAAAGTCACCGCACTCCGCCAGCACCGCCAGCACCGCCGGCGTGCCCACGAAGGCCGAGAGCGCGGTGGACGCGCCGCCGGCCGGCAGGTCGAAAGCCCGGCCGCCGCGAGGCGCCGCGAGGGCGAAGGGAAGGGCGCTGCGCCGTGCCGCGCCGTGCCGCGCGCTGCTACAACATTGTTGTGCTTTTTGTTTCAGGAAGCCTGGCGGGCCGCGGCTTGGCGCCGCCGGGGCCGCCGCCGGAGGGTGGGGCCTGCAAAGGTGAGGCATCACGGCGCGGCGGTGGTTCCAAACGTCTCCTCCTCCTCCTCCTCCTCCTCCTCCTCCGCGTCGCCCTTGACAAAGGGCCGGGCGGCCGGGACACAAAAGGCGCCAGAGCCAGACAATGTCCCTTTCGCTGTCGCCGATCGCGTCCTTTCTTTTCGACTGCCGCGTCGCCGCGTCGCCGCGTCGATCGCCGGTCCTGAGAAAGGGAAGGGAAATATTAGCGCGCGGCTTCGGCGCCGCGTCCGCCGCGTCCGCCGCGCCGGCAAAGGTCATCGAGGCCCTTTTTGAGGTTGGCCGCGACGCGCACCGAGCCGCGCCGCGCCGCGCCGAGCGCCGCCGACGTGACTGACACGCGGGGCTCCTCACCGCGAAGGCGGCGTCGCGCCGTCTCTCTCGCACCCGCGCGCAGCGCCCCGCCGCCCCGCGAGTGCGAGAGAGACGAAACGCTGCGCGGAATCAGTCTGCAGCAAAAGGCAGCAAAGGGCGGAGGGGAGGGGGATTTTTCATTACCGCCACCGCTAAAGAACGAGACGTGTGAGGAGGCGGCCGCGGGGCGGGGCGGGGCGGGGCGGCGGAGGGAAATTTCCCCTGCCATACGTGGCGCGGGACGATCAAGCTGGCCCTTCGCGAAAGGCATCGAGTGTAATAAGGTGCCTCTTTTCATCTTACTCTGCCAAGGCAGTCGCCCGGCCCGATTTCAGTTTGTGTTTCTGCACGCGTGTTGTCTTTCTGTCTCTCTCTTTGTTTGCGAAAGAATGCGCGGCGATTGTTCGAGCCGGAAGTGCTCGTTTCCCAACGGATGATCAAGGAGCCGATGACCCACCGGGCGGGCGGTAATCACAGGGACACGTAGACGGCCAGGGACCCCGCGGGGCTGCAGGCCATCGCGCCCCAGCCACCCACGCGCACGCACACACACGCACACACACGCACACACGCACGCACACGCAGAGATCCGCAGGTTCCGCTGCATGTGACCGCATCCAAGCAGCCATAATCGCTGTCATAACACTAGGAGGCAGGCCGGGCAGGCCGGGCAGGCCCACACGATCCGGGCGAGCGCGCGGTGTCCGCCGCGGCGTCGCGCAGTGTCACACCCTCGGTGAGCCGTCCGCCCGCGTCGCCCGCGTCCTCCCCGTCCGTAGTATTATCCGAGCAAGCCTAATTAAATCACAGGCTACAGCACTGTGACTGTCCGCGCGCCGCCGCGGTCGGCAACGCATTGCTATGCAAACCACAAGTAGGCCGCCCCGCCCCGCCCCGCCCAAACTAACCAGCCGCCACCCCGCCCACGCGCGGCGCGTTGCGTCACGATAATCGGAACAAGCCGGGTGCAGCGGCAGGACCTGGCAGGACGCGGCTGGACGAGGCTGGACGAGGCTGGACGTGGCCGGGTATCCCATTTCGGTTTCAACACGTTCGTCACGACGCGATACGTGCGGGGTGCCGCACAGTGGGCCAGAAGACCGGTGACCGGTGGTGGCGGTCGAAATCCCGGACGCGTTTTGAGCTCCAGAGCCGCAAAACAGGACTCGAACCGAGCGTGCCCAGTAGATTCCTCGTTCGGAGAGCAATCCATAGGTGGGGTCACGATCGGTTCGAGTCACATTTAGCGACTCTGACGCTCAAAGAACGCGTTTGGGATTTTGACCGCCTCCACGCTGTTTTGCAGTGTCAGTCCCCCATCCCCTTTCCCCGTATGAACCATGCTGTCCCTTCCTCAATCGCAGCCCTCAAGAGAGAGAGCCTTCAAATTTAATGAAACTTCCTCAATCTTCACATTTTGGCCGCGCCGCGCTGCACGCAAGTTGCCAAGCCATCGTCATGGTCTAGTCATAGAGGCGAAAACCAGCAAAATCAGAACAATTTGTGTCGTCTGCTTGCGTTTATCTAAGCTTTTGTTTCAAGCTTGTCGTTTTTCTTTCTTTCCCTTCCTCCGGCTCCGCGACGAACTGTTTGTGGCCGAGGGGCTTAAAGGACGACACAGCCCGGCGCTCCATTGTCTGCGTCCGGCCGATGTAGAGGCCAGTGCCGCCAGCGCCGCCTGGGCCTGCACGGTCTGGACCAGGACGCCGTGCCGGCCGTGCCGTGCCGTGCCGTGCCGTGCCGTGCCGTGCTGACCAGAGTCAAGGGCGGGCGGCGCAGTCAAGCGCCGTACCGAGACCGAGCATTCATGTCGCACACTGGAAACAACGAACACAATCGACATCGCCACCAAAATGATTCATCAGCTTTTCAATAGAATAATCCGACAATGAAGTTTTCGGCCACGAGCGCCGCCGCTCTGCCCTTCCCGCCGTGGTCTATTACGCGTTCAGCACGGGCATTGTTGCGTCGCCAGCTTTATTTGAAAGGGAGAAACGTGACGGCGAGTGTGTGAGTGTGTGTGTGTGAGTGTGTGACGTGAGAGGTCCTCGCTCTCTGTGCGGGGCAGCGACAGTAGTTATTACGCGAATTTCGCTGCACGCGGTGCGACGCGGTGCGCGAGGCGGCGCGCCGTTCCGCGCCGAGCCGCGTCCAATCCGACTCATCTTCCTCGAGATGACACGCACAGGCCGGGCAAGGCGCGGCAAGGCGCGGCAAGGCGCGGCAAGGCGCGGCAAGGCGCGGCAAGGCGCGGCAAGGCGCGGCAAGGCGCGGCAAGGCGCGGCAAGGCGCGGCAAGGCGCGGCAAGGCGCGGCAAGGCGCGGCAAGGCGCGGCAAGGCGCGGCAAGGCGCGGCAAGGCGCGGCAAGGCGCGGCAAGGCGCGGCAAGGCGCGGCAAGGCGCGGCAAGGCGCGGCAAGGCGCGGCAAGGCGCGGCAAGGCGCGGCAAGGCGCGGCAAGGCGCGGCAAGGCGCGGCAAGGCGGGGCAAGGCGCGGCAAGGCGCGGCAAGGCGCGGTAAGGCGCGGCAAGGCGCGGCAAGGCGCTCGCCCTTCCCTCTTTACTGCTTCGTGCTCGCTGCGCATTTTTCCTTTTTCCCACTCGTTTTTTCTCGCCGTCTTCTTTTCCTTACTTCTCCCCCGCCGCGGCCCGCCGTGCCGTGCCATGCCGTGCCGTGCCATTGCGCGGCATGCAGATCGAAAGCCCCTAATGGCAGTAATGACGCTTCGCTCTGCTCCGCGCTCCGCTCCGCGTGACGCGACAACTTTTCCGAATCCGCCGTCTTTGTTTTGCCTCCTCCCGGCGTCCTTTGTCCATTTCTGGTGTAGTGCTCCGCTGAATATGTCAGCTATTTTTTCTGTCCGCCTCTTGTCCTATCCCATGGCGCTCTCCTCCGTCCCGGAATCAACAGCCCAGCAGACTGATTCCGAGAGGCGTACGCGCCGCTCTGTCTCTCTCGCACCTGTACGGGGCGCCCCGTGAGAGGGACTCTGTCTGCGGTCTTTGGGAGTGCTGACTGGGCCCGGCTGGAGGACCGCCAAGGAAGTCCTTCCGGCTGCCTGGCACTGGCTGGCTGCGCGCTGCGCCTTACGCAAGGACATGAAGTGCATTGCGACCGATTGGCGTTGCCGTCGGCCACGTCGGCCACGTCGGCCACGTCCGCGCTCCGAAAGTAAAGGGACGCCGTTCGTTCAGTCCGCTCAGCCCGCTCAGCCCGCTCAGCCCGCTCAGCCCGCTCTCCGATCGGATCGCGTTCCAAAAAGTCACGCTGCTTGTGTGGTGGCGTGCCGCGCCGTGCCGCGCCGTGCCGCGCCGTTTTGGCCAGGGCGGCGCACGCTCTCGGCCGCCGCAGCCCAGAAGGCCCAGCCCAGCGCAGGGCAGGGCCACTCTTGTGCAACCGCCACAATAGTGGCTCGCGGCTAAGCCTTTCCCATTCCGTTCAGATTAATTTTCGGAAATTTGGCCGCGGTAGTCGCAGTATGGTTATGAGTGCGTGGTGCAAGAAAGGGTTAGAAATTGAAAAGTGAATCAATGGGTGGAGGATTCGGGGTAAAAAAATACTGCAAAAAAATGCTGAAAAAGCCGCACAAAATTCTGAAAAAAAAAAACAGGCAGAAAAAAATAAGCATAAAATTTGAAAAGTGTCCCAAAAGTCAAAGTTGTTGTTTCCCTGAGGTGTGAGTGTCGTTCCACGGCACACACCGTGACGCAACCGTGAGGGAGACCCACGGTCTCCGCGGTGCGAGTGATTTTTCTGGTGGAGCTGCAGTCGCGTGGAAGCGGCGGCGGCTCGGCTGGGGCCTTTTGAGTGATTTCGCTTGGCGTTCGCCCGGCTGCCCGCTGCGCTGGCCGCCTGGCGCGGCCGGGCCTGACGACGACCACGTCGTGGGCGCTGGCCGCGCTGGCCGCGCTGGCACGACGGGACCGGCCTGGACCTGAAGGAGGCCCCAAATTTGTAGCACACGGTTTAGGCCTTTGGCAGCCTCTGGCAGCCTTTGGGGTGGTCGGGCCACTGCCGGGCCACTGCCGGGCCGGCAGGTCTGCTCGCCACGCGGAGCCCAGCCGAGCAAAGCCAGTTTCGGACTTGGGGCGTCCTGCCCGGCCGTGCCATAACAAGGTGGCTAATGCCGACCCATTAGGGTCGCCGTGGGTCGCCGCCACTTCCGCGGAAATTTGTCATCCCGGTTTAGTGCGCGATCCGGCGGCCCGATTCGTCGCTCTGTCCCTCTCGCACGCACGGGCCGTGCCGTGCGTGCGAGAGGGACAGAGCGGGCATAGAGCGACACGAAAGCGCCGTTCGGATGACTCCGCCGGTGCGGTGTCGGCCGGCCCACGCGATAGATAGCCCTCACCCACTCGGCACGCACGCCGTTTGCCTGCACTGTAGGGGCGGCGGTGAAAGGTGCGACACGGCGCCTCGCCCTCTCCCCGTGGGGCGGCACAGCCAAGGCCCTGCAAGGCCCGCCGCTCCGCACTGCGAGGAAACGCGACAGCGACCGCCGAGCCGGACAGGTTACCTGTAGCCTGATTCCCAGACTCGTTCGTCGCTGTGTCCCTCTCTGTACGGCACGCCCCATGAGTGCGAGAGAGACCGAACGACGAGGCTGACTCTCGGAGTCGGTGCGGAGCTGGTTCGGGGAGTCCGAAACCTCAAAGGCGCTGGCCGGCTGGCCGGTCCTTGCGCAGCGCACCGCGCGCCACCGCAGCACATGTAGGCCGTGCGGTGCGTGTGCCCGCTCCGCTTGCCGCCGCGAAGGGCCCGCATGGTCCCGAACTCGCTCCGTCTCTCTCGCACGCGCGCGACGGTACGACCTCCCCCTGACGAGTGCGAGAGAGGCAGCGCGACGGCGTGTCCGTAATCCGCCTGCAGGCTCGCTGCTCGCTGCTCGGTCCGGAGGCAAAGGCGGCAAGATTTATACCCGGCGCGCACCGCCCTCCTTAGACGCGGTTTGATTGCGGCGTGAAGAGGCGCGAAGCGCGAATGTCGCGGCAGGCTCGGGCAGGCTCCGCACGCCGCGCTCGGCTGGGACGCACACTGATTCCCAGAGGCGTTTTCGACGGCCGGCTTTGCACTCATGGGACGTCCCGTGTTGGCGCGAGCGAGACGGAGCGACGAACACGACTCTCAGTGTGCTGGCGGGCTGCGGAGACGACGACGCGGACGACGCGCGGGTCGCGGCCGTACGTCATCTCGCTGCGTTTGGAGAGCGGGCCGCGCTGGGGCTGTGCTGGGACGCAGGGCCGGCAGGGCCTTCCGTTAGATCCAAACACCTGTCACTCCGACTGCAACGCCGCAACGGCACGAGGCAGTCCGTTACACACACAGACTCGGACACACTCACACACACGCACGCGCGGACAAAGGAGAGCACTAGCAGTGCACTAGCAGTGACTCGGCTGGACCGCAGGGCGGCGGGGCCGGCCGGCTATCCACATCGGGGTTAAGTTGGCGGCGCTCTCCGGGGAGGAGAAGGAGGGAGGGCTTCCGGTGTGCCAAGAAAAGGCTGCCGCATCAAGCAGCGCGCTCCTTGCTGAGGCGTTATATCGACCGGCTTTTACTGCTTCCCCGACCTTGGTTGGGCAGGGTGCGGCGCGCGTGCGTGCGTGTGTGCTGTGCAGGCTGTCAGGGTAGGGCCGGCAGGCCGGCTGGCCGGCAGGGCGGTGGTTGCTTGTTCCCACGGGACTCGCTGGCCACCGTCCAAGGTATGTCGGCGCCTCGCGCTTCGCGGCAGGGCGGCGTGGCGGCAGAACGGCGTATCCGAGTGTGAAACGCACTCGAGTTGCGGCGCGCGCCGCCAGAAAGCGCCGCCAGAACGCGCCACCCGGGTGCCGCTCCGGGGGTCGCACCTCTCCTCCTCGGTGGGCGAGGCTGCGCACAGTGGGCCAGACGACCGGCGCCGGCGGCCTAAACTCTAGATGCGATTTGAACTATAGAGTCGCTCAACAAGACTCGAACCGAACGTGTTACCCTGCCAATGCATTCCCTGTCCAGAGAGCAATCCATTGGTGGGGTCACTCTTTCGGTTCGAGTCCCAATTAAGCGACTCTGGAGCCCAAAACGCGTCCGGGCCCGGTCTTCTGGCGCAGTGTGCAGCGTGGACACGGCAATCATTCCTCATGAACTAGTCCTGCGTTCGATTCCGCGGATCGGTACCCCGACCCGTGAAAAGTTGACGTTGTTGGAACGCGTCTTTTAATGACGAAATCCCAAGAATCAATCCCTTCCCGACGATAGTATTTTCGTGCCGGTCCGACCCGACCGTGGGAATCGCTAGCGACGATAAGAGCAAGTCGCTGAGTCAGCGCACGGCGACGAGGCCGCGCTCTCGGCGGACGGCACGGCACGGCACGGCACGGCACGGCACCGCGGCATCCCCATCGCGGCTTCCGAGTCCGGCTCGGCGGGAACGGCTTCCCTGAATTTCAGCTTGTTTATGGGGCATTGGGTGCGGGCGCGTCACCCGTTGCCACCCAATGGGCACTCACTCACTCACTCACTCACTCACTCACTCACTCACTCACTCACTCACTCACTCACTCACTCACTCACTCACTCACTCACTCACTCACTCACTCACTCACTCACTCCTAAACGTGGAAGGATGGGTCCATTTCGCTGCACGGAAAGCGCGCAATACATCCCATGCATGGCGATTCTGCTCGTTGTGACACATTGCCTGTAATCTTTCCGAGGCGTGAAAGTTGTCGCCCTGGCGCCGCCCGTGCTCCTTCTACTCTGAAATAAAAGCTGAAATACTCGTCTTGTCGGTTAGGGCGTCCGCCAGTACACTGATTCCGAGAGTCGTCTTCGTCGCTCTGTCTCTCTCGCACTCACGGGGCGTTCCGTTTAGGTGCGAGAGAGACAGAGCGACGAAGACGGCCCTCGGTGTGCAGGGCGTCCGCGACGGTGCCGACGGTGCCGAGCACCTCCACGCAACAACAACAAAACGAGCCCTTTTACGGCCGCCCCGTCCTGCAGGACGTTTCCTCAGACGTTTCCATCAGCACTTTATCTGGGATAGCGCCCCGCCCCGCCCCGCCCCGCCCCGGGCTGCCCGCCGACCAATTTGCAGCCGTGTGCGGTCCCCACGGCTCCCTGCAGCAGAGAGAGGCTCACTTCCGAACAGTATGCTTTTCGTCGCTGTCTCTGTCGCACTCGTTGGGCGTCCCGCGGTGCGAGAGAGACAGCGACGCGGTCCGGAATGAGTCTCCGGTTCCCGCGGCGGGTCGGCGAGGGTCCCCGCGGGTCGGCGAGGGTCCCCGCGGGTCGGCGAGGGTCGGCGAGGGTCCCCGCGGGTCGGCCGCGGTCATAAGGGATCCCCGGGCGGCCGCGCCATGCCGCGCCATGCCTCGCCATGCCGCTCACGGGATTGGGATGTTGCCACCGCGTTGTCGCGCCTCGGCCGGCCGATGCCGGAGGGTCGCTTGGTCGCTCTGTCTCTCTCGCACCGCGGTCCGCCCAGCGATTCGACCGCCGAGTGGGACGGAGACGGCGACCAAACGGTCTCTCGGCGTCGCCCGGCCGTCCGGCCGGCACGGACCGCCGCGACACATCCACTCGGCCGCCGCGCCGCCACGGCCGTACCTGGCCGTCGTCGCCGCCCTCCGCGGCCTCGGCGCCGCAGATACGCGTCTCTGCCGCGGCCGGAGCGCGAGGAATGTTAAGTAGGGCCTTAAGCGTCGCCGCGTCGCCGCGTCGCCCGGTGGTCACCGGGAGGTGGTCCTCAGCCTCCTCGCCCCAAGCCCGAAACGGCTATAAAGTTGTAAAGTCGACGTTTTGTCACATCGGCCGGGCGACGGACAGCCGGGCCGACGGGTGGACGACGACGACGACGACGTGGGGCGAGGAGCCGAAAAGATGACAAAAGAGATTCGAGCCGAGAATGCCTGGGGCCTTGGTCGTTGCACGGGCGCATCAACCCGATCGGCTTTCCTGCAGACCGATTCCGAGAGTCCTTTTCATCGCGCTGTCTCTCTCGCACTCATGGGGCGTTCCGTGCAGGCGCGAGAGAGACAGAGCGACGAAAACGACTCTCGGAATCAGTCCGCTGGACGCCATGTCGGGCTGGGGCTGAGCCCGGCAGGCCGGCAGGCCCTGGCAGAGCCAATGGGGCCGTCGGCCGGTTCACGGACAGTCGGGACGGGATGGACGGGACGGTCTCGCTCGGGGCGTTCTCGGCGTGCCCGTCGTTCGCGTCCACGGGGCAGCCGGCAGTGCTGGCGGCCTGCTGCATGCTGCTGCACCGATGGCGAGCCGCGCTCAAAATAAAACGCCAATATGATTCGAACCGCGCGCGCTTTTCGCTACAGTTTCATATCGCGCAACACCGCGCCGTGTGTGTGTGTGTGTGTGTGCGCGCTAGTGCAGAATGCCCTGCGGGCCCTCTTCGGTGCAAGCCTGCCTGCCTGCACGCCCTGCACGCCCCCTCCACAATCTTCCTCTTTTTTCCACCATTCCATTTTGCCGTCGGAAAGAGAACCACGCAGCTCGCCGGCGAGCGAGAGACGCGGAGGGCTGGAGAGCTCAGAGCGGGAGCGAGCGAGAGGGAAGGACCGCACTGTCCGCAGGGTGGATCGAGGACCTGACCCCGGAGATAAAACACTGAGTGGCAGCGGCTCGGCCGGCCCGCCTGCCTGCCAGCTCGTCTGTCCGTCCGGCCGGCCGGCCGTTAGCCTGGCCGAAGGTAGGCAACGTCAAAAATGAAAAGAGTGTGCCAGGATTTGAAGTGGATGGCACGCGGTGAAATCCGGCTGGGTGTGCCACACGAGCACCGCGCCTCTGAGACGCTGAGTGGCGGAAAGCAGCAAGGACCCCGGAGACAAGGTCGCATGTTTGAAAGAGCAGTTCACGCCAGCTTTGAAAATGTAGCTCCCCCCCCCCGGGATTTCAATTTGTGTTTTACTGTTATTGTTTTGTTTTTTGTAAAATTTTTGCAAACTTTCGAGCGGCGTTTTTTTTTTCTGTGGCACTGCGAGTTGTGTGTGGGAGGCGCACCGACTTCCATCTAATGCGAAGCCGTTTTCTTTGTCGTTGCAGCCGCCGCGTCGCGTGCGCGAGGAACGCCGCAGCCGAACCCCGCCCGGCCGGGTGAGTAGTCTGGCGCGGCAAGCGACACTCTCGTCGTTTCCCGCCAAAACTTGCGAAATTTTAACGCTATTACTAATCGCGCGGTGGCGTTGACGTGGTTCACGACCCCGCCGGCAGGGCGCGCGTCTGTCTCGCGCCGCTCCACTTTGGGCACGAGGAAGTCTCACTCAAGCGGCCCTCTTTTTTTGTTGTTTTTTTCTCTTCGGTTCATCCGGAGAGACGAAGTGAATATCCAGAGAAAGCCAAGACAGCCACCGAGGCGGCCGAATTAAAGGATTAAAGGGGGAGTGTCGGCTAAACACCGTAATTAGCAGTAGCGGGGCGGCGGCGGCGGCAGCGCGTGGTGACACTCGGTGACACTCACGCGGAGCGTCGCCCGCGTCGCCGTCGCACTTCCCCGTTGCGAAACGGACCGACAAACCTGCAAGGAATGAATGGCCATTTTCGTCGATCCGATTCAGCGCGGCGCGCCAATACTTTGTCATTGCAATCAAAGCCGCGACACGAAGCGAGCCAAACGCCCACGTGCGCGTGTGAACGACAACAACAGCACCGCACTACTTTGGGTCAGCGGTGCAGCACTGAGTCACCGGATAGGCTAACCCGCGCGGCCCCCGCCCCGCTGCAACACTCTCGCGTCGCCCAGCAACAAGCGACGCCGAGCACGCCGAGCACCCCGCGGAGACAACCTGCCGGCGAGCGCGGAGCGTGCTCGCGGCGTGGCGGCGTGGCCTATGCGGGCCTATGGCTGCCCGCGCTGCCCGCGCGCACAACGCCGTCGCGGTCGTCGTGGCCGTCGCCCTCAATGCGGCAGGTACTATAACAAATCCGAGGCGGAGTTTCTAGAGCGGCTTATTTGGGGTTTACGGTCGCGTTGCGGCGCTCGGCGCGCGGCGGCAGTCGTACATGGACCGCGCCCACTTTGAATGTGTTCGTCTCTAAAGGAGCATGAGCACGCAGTGTGTTGCGCAACGCCGCAACGCGCAGGGCGCCGCGAGCAGGGCGGACCAGGGCGGACCAGGGCGGACCAGGGCGGGGCGCAGGGCCGCCTGGACCCACGGCCCCACGGCCCACGCACCGGTATGATTAATGAGCTTATCGGGGCCAGCCTGATTACCAGCCTTTCTTACGGGTCCCACCGGGGTTCGAACCCCCGATCAAACACGGGGGCTGTGTCACTGTGTGTGTGTGTGTGTGTGTGTGTGTGTGTGTGTGTGTGTGTGTGTGTGTGTGTGTGTGTGTGTGTGTGTGTGTGTGTGTGCAGTGCGCAGTGAAAGCGGGCGGCACTGGCGAAGCGCTGCTGCTGCTCTGTGAGTGCTGTGAGTGCCGCGGAGAGGTGTCAAAGACTTGTCTTACTCCGGCGGTGCGTTAAAAAAAATGCGTCTGCTTTTAATGATCTGGTCCGATGCTCGCGTAACAATCGTGCCAGCAAGGAGTGCGTTAATGGAAGTACGGCAGCGTTGCGCGTGCGTATTACCTTTGGGAACATGTTGTTTGGGTTTGTTTCGGGTTTGTTTTGCTTCAACTGGATTTCATTGACCAAAGACATCCTAGGTTTGAGAAATTGTGATCTTTGAGGGCTTCAGTCGTCAGTTGTCATCAAAGATAGGTTCAAAGTTTCCTCTTGAATCGTGGGTCCTTATTTGGCGAGGCCAGGAAGGAACTGGTTGGGATGGAGCAAGCAAACACCGGATTCCGGCTGGGAAAGGCGACTGCTCTTTCTCCATGCGTGCACGCGTGGGCGGCGGCACGGCGGCAGTGCCCCGGCGCCCCCCGTTAGCACCTCCGTGACAAAAAGCTGAAGCAGGGCGGCGGTGGGAAGGGCGGGCCGCGCACCTGCGACGCGCTGCAACGCCCCGCGGCGCACGGAAGACTTCGACGACTGTTTCGGGACTCTGTGTTGCAATTAGCGCCGCCAAGCCCACTTGGTCCTTTTTTTGTGAACGCGCGCGTTGTTGTCGTCGTCGCGCTGCTGCTGGCGCTGCTGCTAGTGGTGCAAGTGAGAGAGGTTTGTGTACATTTCGCCGCTGGTGTGATGCAACGGCGCTGTCGGCCCCAAGGTAGGCAGCACTGCTTGTCAGACGCATGGCGCGCACTCACACACACACTCACTGCAATCTGATCCGGGCGGATAGCGTCAGCGACTCCCGCGAGATGGCCGCGCCCGATTGGCTGGCTAAGGAGGCCCGAAGGAGGCCCGAAGGAGGCCCGAAGGAGGCCCGAAGGAGGCGCGCCCCCATCGGATTCGGGTCGGGGGTCGGGGCTGGCCTGGCCTCGCCGCCTCGGCGGTGTCAAGCCTGTCTCTCTGTCTCTCTCGCACCCTCACGGCGAGCCCCACGAGTGCGAGAGAGACGAGCGACGAGTGGCGCGGGGATGGAAGGCAATGACACGCGTCGCGTCGCCAGGAAGGCCGGGCCGAATCTCCCAATCATCATCCTAGGAGAAAGTGCTTTGCTCATAAATATTCGTTATGTACTTGTTGTGCTTTTCAACGAGCTGCCTCTGTCCGGCCGCTGGTGGCGCCGTGCGCGCCGTGCGCGCCGTGCGTGTGTGACTACGAGAGCGTGCGTGCGAGCGAGCGTGCGTGCACTGGCTTTGTTTTGTTTGCAGCTGGATGGAGAGGGACGGAGAGAGGCTCTGCTTGAACAGCGAAGGCCGCGCCTCCGCGTCCTACGGCCGAGTGCAACGGTGTACGTACGGTACACTGTTTCCCTGGGCGACCGCAAGCCAATGCTAGCCAACGCCAGCCAGCCAGCCAGCAGCCAGCCAGCTGGCCAATCGGCCACTGATGGCAGCGATTCGCTAATGCTCATCAAAGATTGCCTCCAACAACGGGCCGGGCCTGCCACGCCAGCCACGCCAGCCACGCCGTGCGCTTTCAATTGCCCGCGTGATGACATCGTGTGCCGATCGCTGCGCCGCTGCCTCGCCTGCCCTGCCTGCCCTGCAGGCTGATCCCCAACGGCGTCTCTGCCTCCCTCGCGCCCCCACGCGACGCCCTCGAGTGCGACAGAGAGAGAGTGTCCCATTCGGATGCAGCCCGTGCGGTCCTGCGTCGTCGTCGCTCACGATGTCAAAACGGGGTGGCGGTGTGTTCACTGTTCTCCGCTCGTCGACGGCGAGGCCCAAGGCGAGGCCCCGCTTGCCGTGCTTGCTGGTTCGGGTTCGGGGCGCCTAGTGGCCGGGCCGAGGCTTAGCCGAGGCCGAGGCTCCGCCACTGTCATGTCACGGGGGCAACGGGGCAACGGGGACTCAGCACTCGGCTTTCTTCCCTGATTGGTCCAGTCGGCCGGCAGCGCGGGGCAGTGCCGGGCCGCGCCATCTAGCGGCCGCCCGGCCGGGCGAGCGGTGGCGCGGCGCGCAGCGTTAGCGCAGCCTTCCTTAGCGCAGCCTCAGCGCAGCGGTACCTGCTATGCAGGCAACAGGTGTGAGGGCCTCGCGGCGCCTCGCCTGCCGTGCCACGCCACGCCACGCCACGCCTGCCCCGCTAGTCGGACGGCAGCGCGAGCCAGGCCGTGGGCCGCGGGTTGGCCGCGGGTTGGCCGCGGGTTGGCCGCGGGTTCACCTCGGACTCGCGGCGGCAGTCGCCTGGCAGTGACCCCAGGCAGCGGCCGGCGCCCCTTCCCTTCACAAAGCGATGCATTTCTGCCAGGAAAGCGCTCCCCGCGGCCACGCCGAGCAGCGCGTTGATGACCTCTCTCTCTCTCTCACACCCGTGTCCGGGACGCCGCATGAGAGCGAGAGAGAGGCGGAATCAGTGTGCTTGCTGGAGGGCCTGCCGGGGACCTCGTCGCGGCCTTGCTATCGGGTAGCGGGCCCAATGAGCTTCGATTAGCGGCTCCCTGCCCTGATACACTGCCGACAACAACAACGGCAATAACAAAACGCCGAAGCCGCACTCTTATTATTCTGCGCTCGGATTATTTATTGAAACGTGTCGCACTGTGTTTGTGTGTGTGTGTGTGTATGCGTGCGTGTGTGAGTGTGTGTGGAACAATGATCGATGTGAGTCACTTCGTTGGCATCGTGTGGGTGCGGTGGTGCGGCACGTCCAGTGGTCCAGCGACGGGACGCGGATCGAGTGCAGCCAGTGCAAGCCAGTGTATGGCCAGCGGAGCCGTTCCGGGAATAGAAGCTGCGCGGGCAAGGGCAGCAAGGGCAGCGCATGCACAGCACGGCGAGCCGCCAAGGGACAGCCTGGCGGCCCGGCGGCCTGGCGAAGTCCTCCAGTAGTCGCGCCGAGTTCCGCGCACGCTCTTCCTTGACCGCAGAGTCGCTGAATGGGGCCCGAATGGCGTCGGAGTCGACTCGACTCCGACTCGTCGGTTCGGCAGTGGAGGTGACGAGGTGACGGCACGGGTTCGCCCCGCCGGCCCGTTTCCGGCGCTTTCCGGCGTGTCATCGCCGCGGTGCCGCGGTGTGTGTTCCTGATCGTCCCGATGTCCAATCACCGGCATCAAGTGTTATTAGAAGCCCCCTGTGGTCGCACCGGGCCGCCGCCGTGCCGCGCCGTGCCGCGCCGTGCTTGGCCGCGCTCGTGGTGGGTGGCATTCGGTTAATGGAAGGCTTATGGAAGGCCTCGCCTCGCCGCCCGCTCGGGGTCAACAGAATGTCGGATCCTTTTTGTCTCTGCTGGTAGTGCGTTTAGAGGATGAATCAGCGTGCGTTCGTTGGCCTGCGGCTCGGTGTAGAGCGCGGCGGGGGAGTGGGGGGCTTGGCGGGTCTCCTCTGCTGGCAGAGAATGCCGAGGAAAGTCGCCAAGCGGGTCGGGCGGCGGCGCGGCGGGGGGCTTGCGGTGCACGAGAAAGGGAAAAGGGGAGGAGAATTGAAGAAGTGTTCAAACATGTTCCGCCGTGCACTTGGCGGAGCGCAGTGGGCTAGAAGACCGGCGCAAGGCGGCCAAAACTATAGACGCTAAATAGGACTGGAACCGAACGTGTGACCCCACCAATGGATTCCTCATTCGAAGAGCAATCCATTGGTGGGGTCACACGTTCGGTTCGAGTCCTGTTTAGCGACTCTGGAGCTCAAAACGCGTCTAGAGATTCGGCCGCCGGCGCCGATCTTCTGGCCCACTGTGCGGAGGACCGTCATCCCGGACCGCCCCGTGAGGACGCGCACGTCCCCTGAGGAGCAGACGACGCACCTTATATAAGGCGCGTCCAGGAAGGGGGATCCAATGACAGCGCACGGCATGTGTGTGTGTGTGTGTGTGGACAGGTTGCTTTTCGGTGGAGCCGGCTCTGGGAAATCTTTTCTTCCGTTGTTGTTATTGTTGTTTTGGCCTTTTTCCTATCTCCGGGGTAGCGTTCCACGAAGCTGCACTTATGCAAACTAGTGAGGCTGTTTGCCCTCCAAGACCGGCTGAGTTGTGTTTGCACTGCTTCCAGCCGCCTCGTTCCAAAGGCACGAAGGCTCGCTACTTTCGTCGCTCTGTCTCTGTCGCACTCACGGGGTGCACGGGGTGCACGGGGTGGTCCTGAGGGGAGCGAGAGAGACGGAGCGACATCGTTCGGAATGAGGTGGCGGCGCTTGTAGCCAGATCTCTGGCAGCTTGAGCCTCGGCTTCAGCCCGCTCCGGCGTGCAAGTCTCCGGGCCGCGCCGCGTCTCCGACACTGTTTTTGTTTTTGTTCCTGTTTGGCGCGGGCCAGCCCGACGGCAAGCCCGACGGCAAGCCGCGGGCCACTTGCCACTTGGCGCGACCTAACCCTACTTCTGCCCAGTCAGGAGGGGGACCGCAGGGACTGACTGCAGGCACACTGCAGCGGCGGCGGCGGCATCGAAAACGGGCGGAGGTTGCGCTTCGCCTCGGATGCGACCTGGCCGCCCTGGACAGGCTTTGCGAGACCCACTGACCTCCTTCCTTCCTGCCTTGTCCTCTCCCTCTCTCCCTCCCCCTCTCTCTCTCTCTCTCTCTCTCTCTCTCTCTCTCTCTCTCTCTCTCGCTCTCTCTCTCTCTCGCTCTCTCTCTCTCTCTCTCTCTCTCTCTCGGGAAGGAGAGAGGACATCGCAGACACACCCGGACGCGTCCTTGGAGAAGGCAAATGATCGTAAAACTCGACTTTAGCGCGGTTCCCGGCGGTTCCCCCGCGGCAGGTTATTTTTGGTACCGCGGCCGGGGTCGGCCGGAGCAGGTCCTCCGCGGGAGGCTATATTTTCCTCGCTTTGCAATCGAATCACTTTCGCCCGCAAACCGCCAGGAGGAGCGGAGGGGGTGGGGGCAGCGCGCTTCGGAGAAGCGACAGTTTTGCTGGAATGAGAGGAGTGTGTGTGTGCGTGTGTGTGTGAGTGCGTCAATTAGAGCCTCGTTACCGCGTGCGGCGTGCTTGGCCTGCACGTCGTAACACTTCTCGGAAACGGGCCCAAAATTCGGGCGACATCCATGCTATCGGTTGCGCAACAACAACAACAAAACGAGGCGGCGGCCCTTTGATCGCGCTGCCCGAAGTGGCCGGCATCGATTTGGGTGTCGTGCTTGGCGTGCTTCGCGTGCGGCGATGCATTAGGCGAGGGCGCTCCTCCCGGCCGGCAGCTGCCAGCAGCATCAACAAGCCGCTGAGCGATTCCGCACAGTGTTTCGTGGCTCTCTGTCTCTCTCGCACCCCTACGGAACGACCTGTGAGTGTGAGAGAGACGGGTCCGGAATCAGCCGACGGGCACAGGTGCTGTGCGGGGCGGCCAAACAACAACAACAAGCCTTTTTGTTTCACGCCGCTGGCCGCTGGACGCCCAGTGCACCGCAAGTGCCGTTACGGAGACGCATCGCTGCTATTTTACTAGGGGACTACAAACTACACAGCCTTTCGACTGTTTGCAATTACACTGATAGTGCGGTAATTGCCCCGCCCTGTTGTCCATGCATATGCGATGGGCTAACGGGTGGCGCCCTAACGGTGAGGCAGCGAAGCAGTCCCCGCTGTAATTGCGTCACAAGGCCATCCCGGCCAAAACACGGTCAAGTGCCCCGCGGAAGGCCACCCCTCCATCGGCCAAAACACGGTCAAATGCCCCGCGGAAGGCCACCCCTCCATCGGCCAAAACACGGTCAAATGCCCCGCGGAAGGCCATCCCTCCATCGGCCAAAACACGGTCAAGTGCCCCGCGGAAGGCCATCCCTCCATCGGCCAAAACACGGTCAAGTGCCCCGCGGAAGGCCACCCCTCCATCGGCCAAAACACGGTCAAATGCCCCGCGGAAGGCCACCCCTCCATCGGCCAAAACACGGTCAAATGCCCCGCGGAAGGCCATCCCTCCATCGGCCAAAACACGGTCAAGTGCCCCGCGGAAGGCCATCCCTCCATCGGCCAAAACACTGTCAAGTATCGCGCGGGACGAATAGGGTATTTCGGTGGAGGTCTGGACCCGAAGCGAGGAGCTGACACGAGCTGACATCTTGACCGGAAGCGACAGGAGGCGTAAGTTATATCGATACGTGCACATAAGTTACACTTGGTTTACACGTAGTTTGTCCAATTACACTTACTTCGATAATATTTGTGCTGTTACGCCTAATGAGCAACTTGAACGATGTTTTTCCGGCAAAGCTGGTGGCTCCTGGCTTCCGCGGTCCAGACCTGCTCCGAAATACCCTGTGGGTAATGTGTCTGCAGGGTCTCAGGCTCAGGGCGACTCAACCGTAGTGCTCACAATAGCCTGTATGGTAAGGTTATATGGGTTGCATACTGACCAGATTACTGTCCACACATCCGCTAATGGCGTCCTGCAGGCTTCCCTGCGGCCGGCGCCGACAACTTTGTTGTTGTCTCAACGAGCCATCTTTCCCCCGACGCGTGTGTGCACTGGCGCCGAGCCTCCGCTGCCTCAAAGTGGTCGGCCGGGTGATGAACGCGCTTCCGAGTTTGATTAAACTGAATAAACCGCTGCGACACTTTAGTCCTCGACCTGCCTGGCCATGCCATGCCGGCCGCGCGCCTCCCCTCATTTGGTTCGCGTTACACGGCTAAACGGACGGCGCTGCCGGCGCTGCTGGCGCGCGGCCCAGTGCGTCGCTCGCGCTCCGTCTCCCTCGCGCTCCGTCTCCCTCGCGCCCCCGTCGGCCCCGTCAGTGCGACAGAAACGGACAGCGCGGCGAATCAGCCCCGCGGCGTGTGGCGCCAAAACATGCAGGCGCCTCGAACGCGCCTCGAACGGGGTCAGGATGAGCGGCTATCCTCGCTGACAATCTAAGCGCCCCGCCGACGGTCATTATTGTCACCGTTTGAGACCATTAGGAAAACGAATTAACCAGTGAAAAACAGTTGTGCGCGCGTTGCTTGTACGCACTTTAATGAAAACTCGTCCGCGCCGCCGTGGCTGCGGGGTTCTCCAGAGTAGACTGACTCCGAGTGGGAGGTCTCTCTGTCGCACTCGTGGGGCGCTCCGTGCCGGTGCGAGAGAGACAGACCGACGGGCGCGCTGTGCGAAATGAGTCTCCTCGTTCACGGTGTTCACGGCGGCCGCGCAGGGGGAATTCGGGGCCGCGGTTTGGCGCGCGATTTGCCGGCCGGGCCGGGCGCGCTGCGGTAGGTGGGTCGGTGGCGGCGTGGCGGCCGGTGGCAGCCTGCCCGGGGCGGGGCGGGGCGGGGCGGGGCGGGGCGGGGCGGGGCGGAGCCTGGGGCGGGGCGGAATGCCATTCATTAGTCCGACTTGTCAACGAGCTGCCAACTAAAACAAACAGCACGCGCCGATTGCCGGTCGAGTAGTACGCGGGCCGTGGGCACACCTTACTGCTGTGACCGCGGCCGCGAGTGGCATCACGGGCAAATGTGATAGCGCGTTTGAGTACAGATGGGCCAGAAACCTCGTGACAAAATGACAGGTATAATGGGCCTCACAGACACTTCTCCTTGCGCTAGAGGGGCAGAGGGGAATGGTGCGGGCGTGTTTGGCGAGACTGCGTTCCTGTCATTTTGTCGCGGGGTCCAGGAAGGGTCTCCGGGCTGCCTACCCGCCAGGGCGCCCGGACGGCACGGCACGCCAGGAGTCCCGGCTGTCCTGGCCGCGGTCCTGGCCCAGGACGCCAGACTGCAGCCGACTGGCTAGAATGAGCCGCGGGTTCAAACAACGCCGTATCTCTTGTTGCTGTTGTTTGTTGTTTTTTTGTGAGCCGGCTTGCGCGCGAACTCCTGCTGCTGCGGTACCGTTACCGAGCGTCACACTTGTGACGAGCCCGTTTCGAAGCTTTTCCCGAGCGACGCACGCCGTCGCACGCAGGTCCTTTACGAGTCTTACTGTCATCGTGTGCGCGCGTGTATGTGTGTGTGAGATGGTGAGCGCATGGGTGTGTGTGTGTGTGTGTGTGTGTGTGTGTGTGTGAGTGTGTGTGTTCCAGATCTGGAGTGGAAAGTCACCTGCACCCAGCAGAGAGGACGTCGATCTAAAACAACAACAACAATCATCAGCACAGCAACAAGAGGACACGGCCGGCGCAGTGAGCAGGCAGTGGGCCCCGTCCCGGCCGTCCTGCCGAGGGCCCCGTGGAGGGCCGCAGCGGGCCGGGCCGGCAGGACCGACGAAGACTTGGACGCCGACTTGGTTGGACGCAGCGCGGCGCTCCGCCATGGCTCCGCCGCACAGTGGGCCAGAAGACCGGTGGAGGCGGCCAAAACTCTGGACGCGTTTTGAGCTCCAGAGTCGCTAAACAGACGTGTGACCCCACCGATAGATTCTTCGTTCGGAGAGCAATCCATTGGTGGGGTCACACGATCGGTTCGAGTCCCATGTAGCGACTCAGGAGCTCAAAACGCGTCCAGAGTTTTGGCCGCCTCCACCGATCTTCTGGCCCACTGTGCGCCGCCCGGACTCGGCGGCGCGTTCGGCGCGGCTCGGCGCGGCCCGGCGGCCCGCGGGAAGGGAAGGGAAAGGAAGGGAAGGGTGGTTCAGTGACTGGCTGGGCTGGGCCGGGCTGACTGGCTTCAGTCTACCGCGGGACGCCGACGCTACCGGTACACAGGGCGTCGCGACGCCAGAGCCCACCTGTCGGCGAGCGCGAGCGGAGTCGCGGAGTGCGCGAGTGTGTGTGGGTGTGAGTGAGACCAATGTGCGTCGTGGTACCCGTGTGTGTGTGAAGTGAAGTGAGTGCCCCTGGGATTGCTGCCCCTTTGGGATTTCCTCCGGCAGCAACGTTGGATGCGACGGAGACTCGCGGCAAGCAGGTACGAATAGGCCTGACAAGTTAGGCAAAATCTCCTAGAAACCTGGAAAAAAATTTCAAACAAAGCATATTAGGGTATGGTTATTTAAGGGTATGATCTCTGGAACCGAACGGCGCCAAAATCCACCAAATCCACTTTGGGCGTTCCGAACATTGTTGAACAGAAGTTGAAGGTGGAGCGCGATGCACCACAGCGCCCATACCGCTGTGAGAGGTGCCGTGCCTTCCCAGCGAGTCTTGAATGAAAACCCTGCTGGTTCTTGCTGCAGATGGACTTACACGGGAGTCGGGTTCCAAACGCGCCCCATCCTCGTAGTCTTAATTAATTTTTAAAATGTTTAAAAGACACAATATGGAAGTCCTTTCTCTGAGAAATAATGGGTGCCTGATCGGCTTCCTCGAGTCGTTAACGTCTGCATGGTTTGTTGGACCATTCTGAACCTTTCTTAACGGGCACTTCAATGGTGAACACGTCCATCACTACCACCTGTCTGCCGCTGCGGCTGAAACGAATGCCTTGGAGTAGACTCCCAAATTTTGCAAAGCAGTCAGTGCGCTGTGAATTGGCTATCGGGGCGCTGCAGTCGATGGGGCATCATGGCGAGGCATCGCCAGGCCCGCCCTCGCCCTGCGCGTCCTGCGTGTACTTTCGGGGGCGTTAGTCGTCAGTCGATGGGAACCGTGTTTGTGGAGCGTTGCGAGATGAGCACACTGGGAGCGCGAGCCCAGCCGATCCAATCGGAGCGTGCCGAGCCGAGCCGAGCCGAGCCGAGCCGAGCCGAGCCGCCCACAGGTGCCTTGTGCCTTGTCCGTGCTTGCTGCCCTTCAGGCGCCCCGCCCCGCCCCGCCCCGCAACCGGTATAGAAAGTTTCTCCCGGGGGCCTTACGTTCCCCGGCAGATTTGGCGACACGCCCCGCCACCACAACAAGTGCATCCTCGGAGCCTCGATCGCGGCGCGCAGCGAAATTCAAGCCGTTGGCTCGCTCGCGTAAACCCGAGAAAGCGGCGCCCGGTTCGCGCAAGAGACAAACGCCTTTTAACGATCCGACCATCGGGCGCCATCGGGTGGCTGGCTGGGCCTTGGGCTGGGCTGGCTGGGTTGTGCGCACGGGGATCGGGATCGCTTTGCGCTGCGATAGCAAAGTCATCTGCATTATTCAGTGACACGGTTTTGCCGCGACGACAGGCAATTGTTTTGCTCCGGAGTGTCTGCTCGCCGTGCATGTCCAGCAAACGTATTCCTCTCCGTGCTTGTCCGGGCCCTGCTGCTCCAGGCCCCTGCTCCAGGCCCCTGCTCCAGGCCCCTGCTCCAGGCCCCTGCTCCAGGCCCCTGCTCCGGGCCCCTGCTCCAGGCCCCTGCTCCAGGCCCCTGCTCTAGGCCTCGGCCCGGGCCGGCCGCGTGCGGGCGGTGCACTGGCGGTGCGGGCAGCAGCCCCATTCCGAGACTCGTTTTCGTCGCTCTGGGGGTGTTCTTGCGGGTGCGAGGGAGACAGAGCGACGAAGGCGACTCTCGGAATCGGCCTGCGGTGCGGGCAGGCCTGGCAGGCCTCCGATTCACACCTCGCATCTCACTTTCCTCGGCCCATTTCACCGCAAGGCAGCGCCAGGCTCCGCAAGGCGAGGGAACTCCCGCGCCGACCGCAGCAAGGCACTGCGAGCGTCTTCCTCGCCGGCTTGTTTTTCTATTTCCGAAGTGGAAATTGGAAAATGGCAACACCAGTGGCCGGCCCCGCACACCTCGCCTCGCCGCGGCGGAGTTCGTTGATCTCGCGTGTCTCTCTCTCCGCCTGCGCGACCGAGGGGCTAACACACTGGCCCCGAGTCCACTTCTGGTATCGGAGGTCGTTATCCTCTTAGATACGCCTTGTTGTGGCGGTTTCTTTTTCGCCATGCTGGTCGGCCATGCCGCGTGTGGCCGCGTGTGGGACGCGGGACGGACAGGCGTTATATCACTCGGCCGGCCGCCCCGCCGCAATCTCACGAAAAATCAGGACTTCACTGGACTGCATACTATGCATTGCCGCTAGTTTTCTCCGCGCGGAATCCTATGGAGAAGAAGAAGCGTCGGCGGCGGCGGTGAGATTGATTCGCTCTTCGCTGCACACCGGGATGAAATAAAAAGAGCACGTAGATCCACAAGGGGTCGGCCACGCGGACTAAAATCATTTTAGCGATGTTTTCAAAAAAACGATTCGCTTGACGCCGTTGCGGCGCGGCCTTCGCAGTGTAGTGCGGTGGCGCCCCCTGAGACCCCCCTCCCTCCGTGCGCTCTGCTGCGTTTGTCTATGCATCGTCTTCTTCTTTCCCTTGCTGCTGACACAGCCCTGCACTGGCCGCACTGCCCGGCCTTGTTCGGCGCGAAGCCCGCGAGAGTGTGCCAACCAGTGTGAGCCCCTCCTGCCCGGCCAGCCCGCCAGGCCCGCCTCCTCCCTTCCCTGACCTACCGGCCCAGGAAAGGCGACTGCATCGGTAGAAAGTTATTCAATTAATGAATGCGATTCATCTCCGCGTGCCACTTATCGACGGGCTCGCTGAATTCCCCCTCCCCTCCCCGCCTCGCAGGTGTCGCGGCTGGTCGCGGCTGGTCGCGGCGCGCCTTACGAAATGGCCGCGCGAAAGTCAATTCATTCAAACGCGATGATTGCACGGCCGGTGTGTAGAAAGTCAAATAGTGACGCGGCGATTTGATTGAAAATGGCGCGCGGCGGTATCGCCGCGCCGCCGCACTGTATTCGCTGTCGCCGCACTGGAAGCGCTGGAAGCAGAGTGAGCCGTGAAAGGCGTGGGCTGGCGGAGGCTGGCGGAGCGCGGAAGAGCCGAACGCAAGCTAACCCGTACGAAACACCTTGGCTGAGAGTGGTTTGGATCTTGTCAGAAAGTTGTCTTACGATCCAGACGATTTGGAGACAGAGTTCAGACCGTCTCGAGAGCGTTTGAAGACAATCTTGAGAGCAGACCAAGACAATAGTAAGACGAGTGAGCCAAGCGAGCGGTGGGCTGGATCGCGGGCCAATGTGGTCTCTCAACGGTCGGAATCGCGTCTTTATTTGGAACAAATCAAGACCGAGTTCTGACGGGATTCAGACGGGATTCAAACGACGCTGAAAGAAGACGCCAGCGCGAAGCGCGTGGGGGAAAAGAGAGGGCTGGACCGAGCGGGCTTCGAACCAGCGACAGACTACAACAGCAGTCGTGCCAGTGGTCGAACCCGCTCGGCCAAAGCGGATACTGCGGAGCGGTGCTGCGAACTGAGCCCTAGAGTCGCACCTCGCACGCGCGGTAGTGATGTTGTGTTGTTACTGACACTTGAAGAGCTCTTGAAGACATTGTGAACTTCTAAAGACTTGCGGCAATTTAAATAGTACTGCATGCGTTCACTGGTAAAACAAAGGAGGCCATTCGTGGCGTAAAACTGTTTATGGCCTGTCTCCAACCCTCAGCAGTTCTTCAAGTGTCAGTAACAACACAACATCACTTCCGCGCGTGCGAGGTGCGACTCTAGGGCTCAGTTCGCAGCACCGCTCCGCAGTATCCGCTTTGGCCGAGCGGGTTCGACCACTGGCACGACTGCTGTTGTAGTCTGTCGCTGGTTCGAAGCCCGCTCGGTCCAGCCCTCTCTTTTCCCCCACGCGCTGCGCGCTGGCGTCTTCTTTCAGCGTCGTTTGAATCCCGTCTGAATCCCGTCAGAACTCGGTCTTGATTTGTTCCAAATAAAGACGCGATTCCGACCGTTGAGAGACCACATTGGCCCGCGATCCAGCCCACCGCTCGCTTGGCTCACTCGTCTTACTATTGTCTTGGTCTGCTCTCAAGATTGTCTTCAAACGCTCTCGAGACGGTCTGAACTCTGTCTCCAAATCGTCTGGATCGTAAGACAACTTTCTGACTAGATCCAAACCACTCTCAGCCAAGGTGTTTCGTACGGGAATGAAATGGGCCGCCTCTGTTGGGGACCATCCTAGGGAACCACTTTCTCTGGTCCGGCGGCGGGCTGCCTGCCGGGCTGGCCGGCTGGACGCTTGTTGGAAATTCAGCACATTAAAAAGAATCAAACCAGACAGTGGCGCGGCGGCGCCCCGGCCGTGCAGGCCGTCTCGGCGGACGGCAAGGAAAACAAGCCAAGCAAAACAATCCGCTGCGTACGTGAGAAGCGGCAGTCATCGGGGAGGCCAATGGGGGAGGCGCGTTCCGGCGCGTTCCGCGTTCGCCGGCCGTCATGTCGCCTCGCAGTGCAGCGTCGAGTCCCAGCGTCCCGGAAAGGGCCTGGGTGGCTTCTGGGGCCAGGCCCAAGACCAGGCCCAAGGCCAGGCCGGCCGCGGCGCGGGCGTGGCGGGCAGGGCCATGGCCGCCACGGCCCACTCGGCGGGCGGGCACTCGAGGGCCTTCTTCGGACAGCGCGCCCCAGCCAAACCCTCGCCAAGCCCCGCGGTCCTTCTATCGCTCTATCTCCGTCTATCTGTGTCCATCTCCGTGCCGTGCCCGCCGTGCGCCGACACCGTTAAAGCTATGCGTTTTTTGGACGGCCGCCGCGCCGCACCGCGCCGCAGGGCGACTCCGCTCGAGGAGGCCGGCGCGAGAGGCTACACTGCCAAACTGCTACATTGCGCACGCGGAAACCGAAGAGAGTACTGTTACAGTTGGAGCTAGCCCGACAGACTTTGCCCGTTGCTTGTCGTCCGTGCTGAACTAACGACTTTTGCCACCAGTGTGGCGTTCTTGGGCTGGGCGCAAACGGGGCGCAAAGACAAATTCAGCTGAGCCGGCTGAAGATTGTTTTCTACGCGAAGTGTCAATGCTGCACTGGGCCCGTTGTGTGTGTGTGTGCGCGCGTGTGTGTGTGCGTGTGTGTGTGTGTGTGTGTGTGTGTGTGTGTGTGTGTGTGTGTGTGTGTGTGTGTTCGCGTGAGTTGTTGTGTGTGACACCGTGTTGCACTCGCGCGGCGAACGGTTTTTCCAAGTGTACGGCACTGTTCCCACCAGGGCGTGAATCAAAGTGAATCTTCTTTAGGCCCTGCTTGTTGTCGAGTGGGAACGGCGCGGGGCGGGGCGGGGCGGGGCGGGGCGTTCCCACCGCAGGGACCGCGCCGGCACGCCGCGCACCGAAAACCTCTTTTTTGGCAGCTTTTAGCGGCCGGGCTCGGCAGGCCGGGCAGGCTCGGCCACACGCAAGCCGACGTAACGCTCTGTCCCGCTACGCAGTGCTACACACACAATCACAATGAGTCTTCCTCTCGCTCGCCGTGTCTCTGTCTCTCTCCCGAATTGGGTCTCTCTGTCCCTCCCCGGAATGAAGCCGCGCCACTGTGCGACTTGGCGCCTTACACAATACCGCAAGCAGCGCGAAGCAACGCGAAGCAACGCGAAGCAACGCGAAGCAAGGTCCCCGCGCATTGTATCCGCTTTATCATTCAAATTGCGATGCGTTCCGCGCGGCTTTCTCGTGGGATCAGCCTCAGCCGAGCCGCTCCTCGAGCCGCCCCGGCGTCTCTCTCGCGCCCCTGCGGCACCGCGGCACCGCCGGCGCGTCCCTGGAGTGCGACGGAGATGGAGCGACGAAACGGCGAAACGGCCCTCCGGACTCGGCCTGCCCGCCTGCAGCCCGTGCAGCCCGTCCGTGTGAACGGCTTGCGCGCCTCGCGGCTCGCGGCCCACGGCGTGACCTCTGATTGGATATCGTAATGCGATGGATTCGCGAAGGGACGGCGACGGCGGACGGGCCGCCTCCGTTTCGGTTTCGGGCACGCCGACCTTCGCGGCCTTCGCGACCTCCGCCGTCTCGGCCAGGACGGCGCCGTCGCGCAACGGGCCGCCAGAAGACCGCTGGAGGCGGCCAAAATTCCAGACGCGTTTTGAGCTCCAGAGTCGCTAAATGAGACTGGAACTGATCGTGTGACCCCACCAATGGATTGCCCTCCGAACGAGGAATCCATTGGTGGGGTCACACGCTCGGTTCGAGTCCTGGTTAGTGACCCTGCAGCTCAAAACGCGTCTAGGGTTTTGACCGCCTCCACCGGCCTTCTGGCCCACTGTGCGTCGTCGCTGGAGCGGTCTCGCCGGCCAGCCGCCCTTGTGGGGCTTGCCCCGGAACAGGCGAAGCCCCGAAGCCACAACGCACACACACGCACACACACGCTTCACGGCCCCGCGGCGGCCTCGTGCGAACTGCTTGTTCGGGTCGAGTTTGATGGAGAAAGGCGGTGCGGAGCGGCGCCCTCTTCTCGGAGCGATGATTGCCTGGCCTTGGAAGTGTGCCATTGTTGGCGCGCAAGGACACATACGCTTACTGGGTCGCTTAGTGCCGCGACTCTGTGTGTGTGTGTGTGGCACTGATTTCGCAATCTCGTCGCGTGGAGGCATAATAACTCTTTGCGGATTATTATATAGCGGCACGCGCGCGCGCGCGTGAGTCTGTGTCTGTGTGTGTGCGCATGTTAGTGCAGGAAGCACGGGCGCCCACGCTCACTTGGCACTGCGCGGCGTGACGCAGGGTGTCCTCTCGTGATTACAATGTCGCCCTGACACGCACACAGACGTCTCACTCACGCACACAAACACGCAGAGCACGCAGGGCGAGAGGCCGACCGCGCACGGGACGGGTTTTAGGCCACTAAGCGCCGCCCCCTATGAATTGAATTGAACCATGGCCCACCTTAATCGACTATGCTCCCGAAAAAAAATGAAATAAATTAGTCACGTTCGTAGGGTGCGGTTCATGAGATTGGGGGCTTGCGAAGTGGCCTGCAGAGGGTCATGGAGGACCCCCCCCCCCCGCAAAGCCATGGCGCCGAAAACAGAGGGGGAGGGGCCGGCCGGGCGCGCTGGATGTTCACCCGAGTGGAATTGGCAGCAAACTGGATTATGGCTTTCCGAAGCGTGCCGCGCCGTGCCGTGCCGTGCCACGCCGCGTCGCGCCTTGGCACACCGTGCCAGTCGGATGCAGGGCGTTTGCCATCGGGCGGTGCGGCCCCGCGCTGTGCCCTGCAGTGCCCGCTGTGCCCGGCCGGGCCGCGCATGGCCGGAGGATGGCCGGAGGATGGCCGGAGGATGGGCCGGGGGGCGGGGGCCGGGGGGCGGGGCCGGCGGGGCCAGTGTGGCGGTCGGGGTCGCCCTCATGTGAAAGTGTTTAGGGCAGGTTGCCTTTGTGTCCACTCTGGTTATGCAAGGGGCTTACGCAAGGGCCGAACAGCCCTAATTAATTTAATGGCACCAGGCCGACCAGGCCGGCCAGGGCGCCGCGTTCTGGTCCTTTAGGGAGCCTGGTCCTGGAGTCGATAGAGCTCTCTGCCTGCTCCTTACACCTACACGGCCTGCGCGGCCTGCGCGGCCTGCGCGGCCTAGGAGGGGGAATGCCGTGTGCCTTGCTCGAATTCCACTTTGGCCACCTTCTCCTTGTCCTGCTGCTCACATAACTCTGCAAATCGCACACAAACACGCGCGCTCACACCTGCACCTACACGCGCGCGCACACACACTCACACACACACACGTGCGCGAATCCAGCGGCTCGCTGTGGCGATCTGAGAAAGTAAAACGGAAGATGGCGAAACGAGTTGTTGGCGTTTTTTTTTTCGTTTCGTCCGTCCCGCGAGCCGGGATGCTGGCAAGGATGCTGGAGTGTCGGAGTGTCGGCGGAGAGCGGCCGAGCGGCCCTTAAAGGGATGCCAGGCCCTTTCCACTTTCTGTTGTTAAGGTGTTTTTTTTTCCTTCGTTCTAACTATCACTTTCTTGTCTCGTCGGCCTCTGAAATTGAGTCCGGCACTTAGAGCGCATTTGTCGCCTGGCTTGATAGCTTGATAGCGCATCGTATTTGACACGAAGGCCTTGTTAACGTAATGAGTGGTCTGTCCCCAGTGTGTCCGTACGGGCTGTCGCTAATATCGGTTCGTTAGAGGGAGAGAAAGAGGGAGGAGGGAGGGACAGAGACAACATCTTCGGGTTATTAACCTGCATAAGCCGCTGCAGCGATAGCCACCCTTCCTTGAAACCGTACGTCTTCTGCTATCGGCGCTACCCCTGCACCGCACTGCCACGGCACTGCCACGGCACTGCCACGGCACTGCACTACGCCGAGGCTCGCCTGCCGATAGGATGGAGCGACGCAACGCTCTTATCGGCAGGTCTGCCCTGTGTCCCTCTCGCCCCCTCCGAAGCGCCCCATGAGTGCGGGAGGACATGGACAGACCGACAAGCTTCGAGTCGGCCTGCTGGCCGCGCCGGGCCGCGCCATTGTCGAGTCAACGTTTTTCTTTTTTCAATATTTTTTTCTGACGATCGCCCCCGTCGACGTGAGGGGTGCCTATCATCGCGCACGATGCACTCCCAGTGTGGGTCCGAAACGACTCCCCACCCGGCATTGAAAGTGGGCCCCGAGTACCGCCCAGGCGCGCCCGGCCCGGGTCGGGCGTCGCCGGCAGGGCGTCGCCGGCAGGGCGTCGCCGGCAGGGCGAGCGTCGCGGCGCAAGGCGGGGCGGGGCGGGGCGGGGCGGGGCGGGGCGGGGCGGGGCGACGCCGCTGTACCCGTACGAAACACCTTGGCTGAGAGTGGTTTGGATCTAGTCAGAAAGTTGTCTTACGATCCAGACGATTTGGAGACAGAGTTCAGACCGTCTCGAGAGCGTTTGAAGACAATCTTGAGAGCAGACCAAGACAATAGTAAGACGAGTGAGCCAAGCGAGCGGTGGGCTGGATCGCGGGCCAATGTGGTCTCTCAACGGTCGGAATCGCGTCTTTATTTGGAACAAATCAAGACCGAGTTCTGACGGGATTCAGACGGGATTCAAACGACGCTGAAAGAAGACGCCAGCGCGCAGCGCGTGGGGGAAAAGAGAGGGCTGGACCGAGCG
The DNA here is from genome assembly GCF_012932325.1 of Thrips palmi. NCBI lineage: Eukaryota > Metazoa > Arthropoda > Insecta > Thysanoptera > Thripidae > Thrips > Thrips palmi. The sequence goes on along the minus strand of NW_023144624.1, from coordinate 2,089,164 downwards.
GGCTTCGAACCAGCGACAGACTACAACAGCAGTCGTGCCAGTGGTCGAACCCGCTCGGCCAAAGCGGATACTGCGGAGCGGTGCTGCGAACTGAGCCCTAGAGTCGCACCTCGCACGCGCGGAAGTGATGTTGTGTTGTTACTGACACTTGAAGAACTGCTGAGGGTTGGAGACAGGCCATAAACAGTTTTACGCCACGAATGGCCTCCTTTGTTTTACCAGTGAACGCATGCAGTACTATTTAAATTGCCGCAAGTCTTTAGAAGTTCACAATGTCTTCAAGAGCTCTTCAAGTGTCAGTAACAACACAACATCACTACCGCGCGTGCGAGGTGCGACTCTAGGGCTCAGTTCGCAGCACCGCTCCGCAGTATCCGCTTTGGCCGAGCGGGTTCGACCACTGGCACGACTGCTGTTGTAGTCTGTCGCTGGTTCGAAGCCCGCTCGGTCCAGCCCTCTCTTTTCCCCCACGCGCTTCGCGCTGGCGTCTTCTTTCAGCGTCGTTTGAATCCCGTCTGAATCCCGTCAGAACTCGGTCTTGATTTGTTCCAAATAAAGACGCGATTCCGACCGTTGAGAGACCACATTGGCCCGCGATCCAGCCCACCGCTCGCTTGGCTCACTCGTCTTACTATTGTCTTGGTCTGCTCTCAAGATTGTCTTCAAACGCTCTCGAGACGGTCTGAACTCTGTCTCCAAATCGTCTGGATCGTAAGACAACTTTCTGACAAGATCCAAACCACTCTCAGCCAAGGTGTTTCGTACGGGTAGGTACGGTACTGTAAGAACTGCTCCGCGCCGTCACTACAAAACAGAAGGTAATTGCCGGCGGCCAATTAGAGGCCAGCGCGCGCGTGGGCGGAGCGGGCGGAGCGCGACACCAGCCCAGGCCCTGCCAGGCAATTGCCGCCAAAAAATGTTAATCTTTCGTACAGAGTAAAGAAATAATTGTTTAATATTTTGCTGGTGCGGCGGCCGCGGCGTGGTCAAGCCCGGCGCGCTGGTGGTGGTGGCAGCACGGCGCGGCACGGCCCCTTGGCTGGCCTGGCTCTGCCTTTTGGAGGCCAAGGTGATTCATGGCGTATTGTGCCCATTTTTTCGGCGGCGACAGGGAATGAGTTGGAAGCGGCGTAGTCCTACCTGGAAATATGACCCCCCCCCCCTTTCCCCCTTCCTGCTTGGCGCGCTTTTTTACGGCGCCCTATGAGACAATCAATCCCGCTCTCGAGCTCCTTTCCCCTCTCCCCGCTCTCTCTCCCTCTCTCTCTCTCTCTCTCTCTCTCTCTCTCTCTCTCTCTCTCTCTCTCTCTCTCTCTCCGCCCCCTTTTTGCTACTCCCGAATATATTAAAGTCCCGGCGGCAACACTCGTCGGCCGCGCTTTTACCAGGGTCGTGCCAAACTCGCGGGGGAAGGAAAAACTAAAAACGCGAGTCATTTTCGTGTCCTCCCGTGACCGACCACACCAGCATGCTGTAGCAACGCCCCCGAGGAACACTTGCCGTAGAGTTGAGGAATGGGCCAGCCCGGCCGGGCTGCGGGCTGCGCAGCGCTACCGCCAGCCCAGCCCAGCCCAGCCCGGCCCAGCCGGCCCAGCCCAGCCCGCGGGCTGGAGGGCTGCTGCCTCGGCTCGGCTCGGCTGGGGGGAAGACGGACAGACGCGGATGACGAAGACAGTCGGGCACCGGGCCGGGCAGCAAGCGACGGGACGGGAGCGAGCTAGCGAGCTGCCTGCGGCGCGGCCCAGCATGGCGCTGACGTCACCACGCTACCGAGAAGCGCGCTCGGAAATTTGAATCACATTGCGAATTGTAACTATTTGGTGAGGCGAGGAGCCCTTCCATGGTTACGATAGAGTGTTTACTGTTATGCTCTGTTGTCATTCATTCAAAATTTCGTATCTCGTCTCTGCCCTCTTCCCCCCGGCTACTTCGGCCAGCACGCCGGCGGCACGGCCACGGCTCGGCTCGCCCGGCGGCCGCCGCCCGCCAGCCAGCTACCCAGGCCCGGCCTGGCTCGGCTCCGGCAGCCCGCGGGCTGAGCCGAGCCCGTGGGCTCGGCCATCTTCGGCTAGCCCAGCCACCTTCGGCGACACGGACTGTCACAGCCGATACCACTGCAACAGTGGCGCTGGCCCGCCGGGCCAACCCATTCCTCATCTCTAACTTGCCGCTTCTGCTTCGTGACTGCAGGCACTGGTCGTCACGCTTTTGGCGCCAAAATGGGGTCTCGTGGAAGAAATTCAAATTGCGCACGCGCCGTTGGGGCGTTATTCACTTTTGCATACTCGCAGTGCCATGTGCGAGTGCAGGAGCGTGTAGAAGCGTGCAGAAGCGGAAACGAATGAATTTCTTTTCTCGGCGTGCGTGTGGCTGGCGGGCAGGCGCGGGCAGGCCAGTGCACTATAAGAAGGCAGGCCGGGTGTAGCGGTTCAGCGACGCGCAATCATTCAAATATTCCCGCCCCTCCGCGCGCCGCCGCGCGCCGCCACGCCCCTTCACGCCCGGAGGCACCGCCGGAGCATCCTAGAAACCGCACACTATATAACGCAAGAACAACGACTGCCTCACGCCCCCTCTCCCCATCTCTCTCCCCATCTCTCTCCCCATCTCTCTCTTCTTTCATTTTTTTTCAATTCTGTGTGAATGGCACAGGCCGCCGCGTCGGGCCGCGCCGCGCCCGCTTTGTAGTATAGTAGCAATGGCCTCGCCCGTTTCGTAGTTTCGGCACGAATCCGGTGTTCCTCAAGCAGTTCCTGCCTGGCGCGGCCACCACAACCAATCCTGCTTTTGGAACTCGATGGAAATTGATTTTTTGTTTTGTTTTCCTTGCGCCGTGAACTTTGCTGCCCCGTGGGGCCACGTCCTCTCTCGCCGCGCCCTGCCAGGCCCTGCCCGCTAACCGCTGCTTGATTATTTTTAATCCAAGAAGTGGCCACTAATAAAGCCTGCACCGCGCGCAAACGTGACGTGCAGATCTTTGTGCCTGTCTGTCTGTCTGTCTGTCTGTCTGTCTGTCTGTCTGTCTGTCTGTCTGTCTGTCTGTCTGTCCGTCCGTCCGACCCTTTGGCGCCGCGGTTCCCACAGCGGGCAATCCGTTTTTAATAGCAACTGGAGTCCCTTTCGGCTGCAGGCCACTGCAGGCTGGCCGGCCGGCCGGAGCGACAACGGGCGACGCAAGATGGATCGCCGAACACTCGGTGCCCACTACCCCGGCCAGCCGGCCGGCCCTCTTTCTCTTCGTTTTTCTGCCGCCCATGTTGGCAACACGCTACGGCTCCGGAATTTCATTTTTTCCCCCGCGCGTTCGTGTTGGTAGCTCTGCAGCGCCGGGCCACGCCGCGACGCCGCCACGCCGCCACGCCGGGCAGCCCATCCATCCATCGGCCGGCGGACAGTGTCGGACACTGAGTGCCTCGCAGTGCCGCGCTGGCCAGCCGGCCTCAGGCGGGCAGGCAGGCAGGCAGGCCGCCGGGACTTTTACTTTTCGCCAAATATATATCACCTGCCCGGCAACAACGGCCCGACCGACGCTCGCCGCCGTCAAGTACCTCCAGCGCCAGTTTGCGAGGATGACTGCAGGCCATTACGGCCGTAGCGAGCCGAGCCGAGCCGAGCCGAGCCGGGGCACCGGCCGGGCCGAGCCGAGCCACCGTGGGTGAAAGGAAGGGCTTATAGCGTCTGCTGGCTGCGCCGGGCTGCGCGGGCTGCAGGCTTCGGGAGGATGATGATGATAGCAGTGTGTGTGCCGGCGGGGCAGCGCTGCGCAGCGCGTGCAGTTTCTTCAGCAGTTTTCGACATGTTCGGCTCAAACGCCTTCCCTTGCTTCCCCCGCATCGCGCAGCTTGCCCGCGCCAGCCCGCGCCAGCCCGCGCCAGCCCGCGCCAGCCCGCGCCAGCCCGCGCCAGCCCGCGCCAGCCCGCGCCAGCCCGCGCCAGCCCGCGCCAGCCCGCGCCAGCCCGCGCCAGCCCGCGCAGCATCCGACAATCCGGCGCGGCTGCTGACGTCACCGCGGCGCGCCGTTTGGGGAAATACTTGTTGCAGGCCTTACCAGTGCAGGCCCGGCCACGTCTCCCGAACTTGAAGCGAAACGCACGCGTCACTCGCCTCGCCATCCTGGGCTTCCTTTCCCCTTTCCCCTCCCGGGTCATTTTCAGCGCCGTGTTATGTCATTATTGGCAGGCAGGACGAAGATGCCCTGCCGACCGGTGACCGGCTGGGACGATACCTTGGCGCGCACACACGCACACACACGCACACACACACACACCCAACAGCGCGCACTCACGCGCGGTCGCGGGGCCGCGGGGTGTTTGGAGAAAGCGCGCACCATACGGACCATACGGTCAGGGGGACAGGCAAGCTGCAGGCGAGCTGCAGGCAGCACACTGCAAATAAGCTAGCCGGCCGTATTTGCAGAGCCACTTGTTTGCAGGCTGACGCCGGGCTGACGCTGCGCTGACGATGCGCTTTGTTGTCTGTTGCAGCACCCTCCCACCGATACGAATGCCGGCAAAGGGGAGACGGAGGAGGGTCTCATGCGACACTTCCACAGGGTGAGTCCTTGCGGCCCCCCGCCGCCCCGCCCACGCTGCCGTGTTTGTTTTCCCTCTGTCGCTCTGTCTCTGTCGCACTCACGGCGAGTGCCCTCGGGGTGCGAGAGAGACAGGGCGAGGAGTGCGGGCGGCGGAATCGCTCGACTGATAAACCCGGCGATAACCTGTGCGTCCTGCCCGCCAGCTGATTTCTCTGGAGCCGGTGTCCGAGGCCGAGGAGTTCCCCGTCCCCGGTGGGGGGCTGGTGGGGCTGGGAGGCCCGCTGGGGGGCTCCCTGGGGGGCCCCCAGTCACCCCTGTCGTCCGGGCCGTCCTCCCTGTCCCCCACCCCCGGCATCGGCGATGTTTGGAATGACGTAAGTACAGTCCGCACAAACGACATGCCTGCCCGATTTGGCGCGCTGAATTAAAACATTTTTCTTTTGCGCAGCTGGCGGCGGGGTGCGCCACGTCCTCGGGCGGCTCCCCCTGCTCGCAGGGCGGGTCGTCGGGGTCCTCGTCGCCGGGCGGCGAGTCCCTGGGCGAGGGCGGGTCCTCGTCCCCGGAGCAGCTGGGCGCGCACTCGGTGCTGTACTGGCAGCTGATGCGTGACCACCTGCAGCTGCAGCGGGCGTACCAGCAGATGCAGCAGCTGCAGGCCAAGAACAACGACCGGCAGGCGCGGGCCAAGCTGGAGGCGCAGGTACTTACAGTGTACTCCATCCTCCGTCGCCGCCGCTGCGCTGACTCACGCTTTTGCCCTGCCGCTCCATTCCGAACAGTGCCCTCGTCGCTCCGTCTCTCTCGCACTCCCGCGACGTCCCGTAGGAGTGCGAGAGAGAGGGCGCGGCGACGCCCGGCTCGGATTCAAACTGCCGCTCTGCCCCCAGGTTTACGACCTGAAGCGCGCCCTGTCCCGACGGCCATGCCCCGCGCTGCCGGCCCTGGCGGCGCAGACGCACTCGCACGGCGCGGCGCTGGCCGACGCCCTGCAGGACGTGGTGGAGCTGCGGCAGCGCGAGCAGGCCCTCACGGCCGAGCTGGCCGAGCTGCGCGACCAGAACGAGCTGCTCGAGTTCCGGCTGCTGGAGCTGGAGGGCATCGTGGACAAGGTGAGACCGTGTGAGACCGTCTGGCCGGACCGGACGGAGACCTCAACGCCGGAGGCAGCGACAGTTCCAAGCGCCTGCGAAGTCCAGGGCAGGCCGCCACGCTGTACCGCGCTGCTCGGCGGGACTGCCCGCCTGCACGGGGCTCCCTCGGTGCGTGCGGTCGACGTGCTCTTGGCTGGGCCGGCCGGCGCGGCCCACGGCAAGGCCCACGGCAAGGCCCACGGCAAGGCCCACGGCGCGGTGCTCCAGATTCCGCTTTGTAGATGGTAGATTTTGGCCATCGTGCCGTTGTGGCGCGTTGTGGCGTTGCGGGGCGCCCCGTGGTCGTCGCCCGCGGCCAAGTTGGGCTCTTTTAGGTCGCGTCGCCCATCGGGAAGGAGCGCCTGGGAACGGCAACGGCCTCGCCGCGGCCTTTCAAAGCGCCTTTCGGCAAGAGTATCATCCAGATTAAGAACTAATGTTTTTTTGAAAGGGAACGAGTAGCTTTTCATGTTTTCTAGGACGAGATTGAATGGGTAGCGCTGATGGCGCCGGTGGAGGTGCCGTGTGTGACGGTGATGGTGACGTCGTGCTGCTAACGGTCAAGGCTGCCGGCCACGACAATGAGGCGCACGGCGAGGCGGGGCGCCGTAAGTGCGGCGCGGCGCCGCGGAGATACGGTGTGCTGGCGCGCTGCTGGCGCGCTGCTCCAGGCGAAGGGGCAGGCCGGCGAGGCAGGCGAGGCAGGCGAAGGCGCCCGGGAACGCGGTGATCTTTCACGGCGGTGCCCCGGCCTGCCACGGCCTGCCCCGGCCTCAGCGGGCCGGGTTGCCCTGGTGTGTGTCGTCCTCGTTGTCGTCGTCGTTTCGGGTCGCGCGCGGACGACCCGGCTGGGAGGGGCCGGGTCGAGATTCACGCTAACGCTAACGGGGAGCCTCCGCGGCCAGACCACACCGCACACCGCCAGGCCGCCACCGCCAGGCCACCGCCAGGCGACGCAGTGACACCTGCAGCAGGTGGTGCTTCGCCTGCTCCGCCTGCTTTGCGGTGGCTGCGGTGCGGTGAGGCGCGCGGCGAAATGAGGCGCCCAAGAAGGAGGCGCGCCAAACCAGCCAAACGGACCAGGCAGTGCTTTCGTCGCTCTGTCTCTCTCGCACGGATGGGCTGCCCCGTGAGGGTGCGAGAGAGACAGGGCGACGAAGAGGCGTGTGTCGCCCGCCAGCCAGCCATCACCTTGGCGCGCTGCTCCGCGCTGCAGCGCTGCCCGGCATGCCGCTCAAATAATTGCCCCAAACTCGGTCCGCGGCACGCCGCGCACGCCGCGTGAGTCACCAGCCGAACCATTCCGGAGGATCGCTGCGTCGCTCTGTCTCTCTCGCGCCCCCACGGAACGCCGCACGAGTGCGACGGAGACTGAACGACGAACCACAGTCCCTCGGGATGGCTCGGCTGGGCTAGCACCTGCCCCTCGCGTGCCTCGCCGTCTCGCCGCGTCTTTTTGCCGACGTAGTTTGATCCGGTGACTCGCGCTTGGGTTTCTTCGCCTCCATTCATGTGGCTTTATGAGCCACAGCGCGCCCCTACGACGTCGTCCTCGTCGTCGGCCAGCGCCTGTTCCGAGCAGCGCTCGGGGGACGGCCCGTGAGTGCGAGAGAGGCAGAGAGATGGTAGCAAACTTTTGGCGAACGTTTTTAATTCGCCGCGGTGGTTGATTAATTTCCATCCCGAAGGCCTCTCGGCGTCGCCCATCATTTCCACGGCAACGGTGGACGGCAAGCAGCCGGACTAACTGTACGGCACGGCCGCGCGCCGCGCATCCGTTGGACAGGTTCCGAGGGAGAGAGATGGAGGAGGGACGGGATGGGCGCAGCCTCGGCCCTGGGCCGCCAGCCAGACCGAGATGGAAGATGGAAGCGCTTATTTTCGTCTATTCCAAACAGTTAGGCCCGGCCCGGCCCGGTGCCGCGCGCCGCGAAAGGAGGAAAGAGGTCCCCCATTTAGAATCGAGCTCCCTTGCCGTGTACCCGCGCAGCGGCGGGACGCGGTACGTGACGCGGACGGACCTCCTGGGTGCGGCGGGGCGCGGCAGTGGCGTACCCGAGGCCGTGGCGTGGCGTGGCGGGGCGTGGCGGGGCGTGGCGGGGCGTGGCGGGGCGGGGCGTGCCCATTGTCCCTCCGCCACGCCCGTCCCGCCCCGTTCCGGATCAGGCTGCACCGATCGTCCCTGATCAGATATGTGACAGATAATTGTGAGTGATTATTTCGGCCGTCGTGACAGGGCAGTGCCGCGCTGCCGCGCTGCCGCTCGGGTCGGTGGAGGGGGTTCTAATTGTGCCGGTGACCCACATGCGGGCCCCGAGGTAGGCCAGCCGCGGCACAGGTGCGCGTCGCGGCGAAGCGGTTGCCTACCCGCGGCGGCGGGCCTGGCCTGCCGTCTGATTCCGAGCACTGCTTTCGTCGCTCTGTCTCTCTCGCACTCATGGGGCGGTCCGTAGGGGTGCGAGAGAGACAGAGCGACAAAGCAGTGTTCGGAATCAGACGGCTGGGCCTGGCCTGGGCCTGGGAGCGCCGGCCCCTTCCCGTCGGCTCGACGTCGGCTCGTTTCAAATCCAATTGGGTCGATTGAGCGCGCGAATCGAGCGAGCCCGCTGGCCGGCCGGCCGGCCTAGAACACATTGGGAAACCGCGGGCAGGTGGGCTGTGTGCGCCGGCCGGCCCCGCGGCCCGCGGCCCCGAAGCCCCGCCCGTCCGCCTGTCTCAGTCTCTCGTCCGAGGCCCAATTCATCTCTGATACGTGATGAGCTCTGGCAGCCTTTCACCAGACCACTTCGCCCCGCCCCGCCGCACCACGCCCCGCCACGCCCCGCCGCACCGCGCGTACGTATATGACTCTGCCAGACCTTGGCAATGGAGATGCGAATTGGGGCCCGGTCCATGCCCGGTCGCGCGGGCGGCCCGGGACTCGGGACTCGGGACGGCCTCTGCGTGCTTGCGGCCCTCCGGTCCTCCAAAATAGGACGCTTTGGCCGATGGAAAAAAAATTCTTCAGTGGGGAGTCGAACTTGTGACCCTACTATTATAAGTGGAGACTTGAATTTAACGCGCTCGGCTACCGTGCGCTTTGGTTGCAGAGCTCGGTGTGCAGCGCCACGCGGGATGTGTGCACCGACACGGAGAGCGACACGGTGACGGAGGACTCTGGGCTGCTGTCGCTCGGGGCCAGCGACGACGGAGACAACCATGCCGGCCCGACGCACCAGCAGCACCAGCAGCACCAGCACGGCGACGGCGCGGTGAGTGTGCCATGAGTGCTGGGACCCAGTCGGCGGCGCGTTGCTGCGCGTTGCCGCGCGTTGCCTCGCTCTGCGCTAAAGTCGGCATCCCTGAAAGATGGTCGCGTTGCAGGCCGTGCGGGACAAGCTGGCGCTCCTCGCCAGCTCCCTGGAGGCCGAGGAGGACCGGGGCTGCCTGCAGAGGGCGCTGCAGCTCCTCGACTCGTACCAGCAGCAGCTCAACAAGGTGGGTGGGTGTGGTGGCCGGCAACAACAGAAACAATAACAACTACGCTCTCTATGTTTGGACATGTATTTATTTTGGTTTTCATTTTCTCTTCTTTAGGACGCTGCTGCCAAACCGCAGAGTCCGGTCAAGGCACCCAACCAGAGGATCGTGGCCACGGTGCTGCCGTTCACGGACGTGGCCGACGACGCGGAGGACCTCCCCGACGCCAAGCAGTCCAGCAGGGACGAGTTCCGGCGCAAGCAGGAGTTCTTCAACCAGATCCAGCGGCTGGGCGGCAGCAGCGCCAACGCCACCAACGCTGCGGCCAACAACAACAACAACAACAACAACAACAAGAACCTCAAGCACGCCGACTGCCTCCAGGAGAGCGGCATCTTCGAGGAGGACTCGGAAGACGGCGTGCTCGCCGACCTCGCGAGCGCCGCGACGCAGACGGAGGCGGCGTGGGCCTGCAGCTGTCACCAAAGCGCCTCGCAGTGAGTACCGAATACCGAGCGGCCGTGCCGCCGTGCCGCTGAACCTCGACTGCAGTGCTGTTAACACTGTGCCTTCACCGCCATGCCAGGTCTGCCGCCGCCGAGACGGACGCGCCGTTCTCGTCCCTGCCCGCCTTCGGCTCCACCGCGAAGGCGCACCCGGCCGCGCCGGCCGCCACGGGCGCCCTGAGCGCCGAGATCCAGAAGCTGTCTCAGATCAGAGAGCGCTTCGAGGAGCACGGCGCGGTCACCAAGCTCAAGGTGCGTCTCGCCGCTTGCAGAGGCAGCTTGCTTTTGTCGTCGCTTTGAAAACGAGATTTGTTGGCCGCTGAACACGTGGCGCGAGGCTGATGTGCTGCCTGTCCACAGCGTCCAGAGGCACCGGCCGCGGCGCCCTCCGCGCTCGGCGCCACGCAGATGCAGCTCAAGATGCGCGAGCTCGACTTCTTCCGGTCGCGCGCCGCGCTGCTCGAGGACAAGCTGGCCGAGCTGGAGCGCTGCTCGGACCCCGAGCTGCGCGGGTGCGCGCGCCTGCTGGAGAGGGTGGCCGCCCTGGAGCGCCAGGCCCGCGAGGCGAGGGAGGCTGCCGACCTGCTCGTGAGGAGGAACCGCGACCTGGAGGAGGAGCGCTGCGAGCTGGAGGAGGCGGAGAACGACACCAGGCTGCGGTGCCAACAGTGAGTACAGTGCAGTGGGGACGGGGAACGGGGATGGCAGTGGAGAGAGCCTCATTACCGCCCGTCGCGGCGCGTCGTTGCAGGCTGGAGGTCGAGGTTGTCCAGCTGCGGGAACGCGAGGGCGCTCTGGAAGTGGAGCTGGGCCGCGCCCGCCGCAGCCTCAGCGCTGCCCACCAGCTGCAGGGCCGCCTGGAGATGGCGCTGCAGTCGCTGGAGACGCGCAACTTCGAGCTGGAGGAGGCCGAGTGCGAGCTGAGGGCCTCCATCGCCGCGGTCGAGTCGGCGCTGCCCGCCATCGTCGCCTTCCACCTGGCGCACTACAAGCACTACCTTCAGCAGGTGAGGCGCGCGCTCGGTGTCAAGCCGCGTGGCGGAACCTGCCGCCGTGCTCACCGACTGCTTCGTGTTCCGCAGCGCGAGCAGCGAGCCGCCCTGCCGCTCCCCGCCCCCGCCCACAGCGTCTGCGCGGAGGACGCCGACGAGGAGTTCGTGGACGAGGTGGACGCCGCCGCGCCGCCAGCCAAGAGGGACGACAGCGAGGTGCTGGAGCGCCTGGCGCAGCTGGTCGCCGCCGAGCAGGACATGCACCAGAAGATCGCTTTCCTTGAGCAGAAGGAGTCCGCCTTCCAGGAGACACTGGCCGCGGCCGACGGGCTGTGGACCGAGATGGAGCTCAACTACAAGCGGCGCCTGGCTCGGGCCGAGGAGGCCGAGGAGGAGCTCAGGAGGAAGGTGGGTCCCAACAACCGTTCTATCTTTATCGAGGGGAACTTTGGTACGACTCTGTAATTCACGACGGCAGAGACACGCGTAGATTTCAAAGTTCTTCAAAATTAATGAAATTCGGGTGAAATCCTTTGAAATTTACTCTACTTCATATTTTGTCGCAACTCGTCTTGAAATTCGCGTAAGATTCATCCGCAATTGCAAAGTTTTCAAGTGATTGGCCCTCGGGTTTGTGTTTGGTGGTGGTGGCCGACGCCAAGCTGACCGGTGCTTGTCTTCCCCTCCTAGGTGCGCCGTCTCGAGGACTCGGAGAGCAAGCTGCGGCAGGCGCTGGCCGACCAGGCCGCCCTGTCGGAGCGCGTGCACGAGCTGGAGGCGCAGGAGCGCGTGCTGTTGGCGCGGATCCGCAGCCTGGAGCAGGAGAAGCAGGCCGTGGCCGAGGAGGCGGACCGCTTCCACGAGGAGATGAAGGCGTGCCGCGGCGCGCTGCAGGCTTTGCAGGAGCGCGTCGACGGCCCCATGGCGGAGGAGGCGGCGGCGGAGCGGCGGCGCGCGCTGGACCTGGCCGAAGAGCTGCGCAGCAGGCAGGACGCGCTGGCCGCCATGGAGCAGCGCACCAACACCGAGGTGAGTGGCGGCGGCCAGGGCGGCCACGTGACGACGCGTCGCCTTTCACTTGTTTCTTTCTAACCCGCCCATTCTCCGCAGATCTCGGCGCTGCAGTCGCAGATTGCGGTGGGCGAGAAGACGATGCAGGACATGGAGGTGACGTGCGCCGAGCTGCGCGAGGAGGTGGACACGCTGGAGGAGGCCGTCGGATCGCTGCGCGCCCAGCTGTCGGCCGCCCACGACAAGGCCGAGCGCGACCTGTTCCGCGTCGAGTCGGCGCTCGCCGCCAAGGACCAGCAGCTCGAGGAGCTTCGCCGCGACAAGGAGTCGCCGCCGCCCGCCCTCAACGACGAGATCGCCGCGGCGGCGCAGGCGGCGCAGCAGCCCGAGGAGGACGACGACGCGGACGAGGCCAAGCCCGCGCCGCCGTCCGTGTCGCTGTTCCGGAAGAGCCTGCAGGCGTTCCGGAACTCGGAGATGATGATGATGATGACGGCGAGCAAGCCAGCCACCCCGCCAAAACCCGTGCCAAAGAAAGAGACTGACGGCAGCAAGGCCTTCGCGAGCTTGCCGCCGATGCCGACGGCGCCCGCGGCCAAGAGGACGCCGCCGCCGCTGCCCCCCAAGAACGTCCTGGCCCTCAAGTGGCCGCGCAGCGACAGCAGCGCTGCCAGCGGAAGGTGACGGAAGGGAAGGGGCAGTCCGGGGCGGCTCGCCAAGAGGCCCACGTCGACGATGTACATAGAGGGTGGCGCGCCGCGCTGCCGCGGCACTGGCCGCACGACCAGCGGGGACCGTCCGGGCCTCGGTCCGGGCCTCGGTCCGGGCGGACCAGGAGCCAGGCGCCCCCCAGTGCCAACGCTAGGCAGCGAAGCGCAGCGAAGCAAAGGGAGCGCGGAATAGAAGGAGCCACCAGCCATTTCGTTATGTCTAATTACCGATAAGAATAAAGATACTTCTCTCCTTACACTGCGTTTGAGTTTTGCATTCCCCTGTCCCGTCCTTGTCCCTTGTCGCGGTGGTTTGTAGACTCTGGAAATAGGAAACCAAGCAAAAGCGCTCCATGCAGCGGCATAGGCATATCGGGACGGGCGACGAGGCCTCGCCTCGCCTAGAGTGCCTAGAGTCTCAGGGGTCATGTAGCTTCGCCGCCTGCAGACTGCAGAGTAGGCCACCCATCCAACGTGGAATTCCCCAGAAGTTTGTCATACTCCGCTTTCGCCAATCCGGCTAAATTTCTCATGCCGGCTTCGGCGGATGAGGGGAGTGGTGGCATGTGGAAGGGGGAAGAGGGGTCACACCATCTTCATCAGCTGCACCTCTTTGGAGATGTCCCTTTCTAGTTTCTAAGGTGCTATTCTGTCGCAAATTTTCATTTTACACCTTTGATCTTACCTCACATGACGACGAGGACTTTTAATGGCAATTTAAAAACTTTGGAATTGTCACACGTCATTCTTAAATATAGTTTCGCTGTGTAATGGCAGTTTGGTCGTCAACTAACCAAACTCCTGTCGTCAGTCAGTAAACATGATGTCTCTTTTAAACTCGCAAAGATGCATTATTAGGTCATCAACTAGTATCCTGAAAAGTAAGTAGTATCGTTTGTTTTACTTCTGTCTTGTCACTTCTTTACTGTGTCTGTCATTGTTGGCCACTGTGGATTTTAATTCACCAAAGCGACATAACCTTAGTACTCTCTTAATGTTACTTCAATCGCCGTTATTTAAAAAAATATTAAATGCATAGTTACATTTTTCTCCTTTTTTCAAGAGTTATTATTTTTGTCCCTAGCCACTACCTGTTTTAACTCTCCTTCCATCGTCAAATTTACTCAGACTGTATGCTGCGACATTACTATTTGCTTTCCATTTCTATCTGGTACCATTCATTAAGTTACTTTTTGTTGTTGTTTGATGTCAAACTAGAAACATATTTTTACCGCATTTTTGATTCAGTGCTTTTCCTGAGGCTAAGTTATTAGTTGATGTCATCCATTGCCAATATTGCTCTACATTATTCTAATCATCTTCTTGTGTGTGATATTTTCAGGCTACAACACACAATGGACTTTGAGAGAATACAGAAGTTTTCCTCATCACAAATTATCATCCTCAACCAACCTGTCATACCCATATGTCGAGAGACATGCATCCCTGTATGGAACACAGTTTTCACCCCGAGGATTTCTGGAATGTGAGAGTTGCCATGAATGCACTCGTGTCGCAACAAATGGAAGTGTGGTATTGGTTCGTCAGTTTCATGTAGGATCAAGATGTTTGGACAAGGAACCAGCCAAAGCCTCATCAAAAGTTGAGGAGACTGTCAATTTGTTGAAAGGAAAAGCTAAGGATGAGGCTGAGTCCAAGGAGCAGCAAGTTGTTCCTAAAAAACCATTATCAACACGCATTATGGATGAATTGAAACATTATTACCATGGTTTCCGACTGCTCTTTGTAGATATAAATATTTCCAGAAAATTAGCCATGAAGGCATTAAGAGGACAGACATTGAGTCGTAGAGAACACAGACTGGTTGGTGTTAAAAATTTTATCTCTTTCAGTAAAGAGTTGGTTCGTAATGTATGTTAATCTTCTCTATTTCTTTGTTAATAGTTGGTGCGGACCACTGGTGATATATTTCGCCTAGTTCCATTTTCAGTGTTTATCATTGTTCCTTTTATGGAGTTACTTTTGCCTTTGTTCATCAAATTCTTCCCTGGCATGTTGCCATCCACTTTTGCATCTGCAAAAGACAAGGTAAGGATTCTTGTTAGCTGGACATCATAACAATTTATAATTTACCACTTAGCAAGATTGAGCGAGAGTCAGAACACTTACCTGTTCTTTACATTTATGTTTCAGGAAGCAGATATGAAAAAATCTTTGAAAGTAAAACTTGAGATGGCAAAGTTTTTGCAACAAACTCTAGATGAAATGGCAGTGCAGGCCAAAGATAAAAACCATTCATCTACTGCTGCAAAACAGTTTGCGGAATTCTTTGACCGGGTAATGTAGAAAGATACATTTCTATACTATAAAAAATGTTTTAAGTATTTTCATTTTTGCTGTGGGACAGAGTGTTTATTAATTAATTGTAAATTTAATTTTTCAGATGCGCAATTCTACTGAGCCAATTTCTAACCAAGAGATGATCAAATTTTCAAAGATTTTTGAAGATGAAATCACACTTGATTCTTTGTCTAGACCTCAACTTATTGCCTTATGCCGAGTGCTTGAAATCAAACCTCTTGGCACCAGCAACTTCTTAGTCTTTCAGCTTCGCATGAAACTACGAAGTTTGGCTGCTGATGATAAGGTATGATATAACATACAATTCTATTTCTTATGGTTACTCTACACATATTTTCTGGATTTAAAAAAAAAATTGTTGATTTTACTTTTTAGATGATACATCAAGAGGGTGTTGACTCTTTGAATGCTAGTGAATTACAACAGGCTTGCCGTGCAAGAGGAATGCGAGCTTATGGTATGTCAGAACAGAGATTACGAAGCCAACTTGAGCAGTGGTTAGATCTCAGCTTGAATGAAAAAGTACCACCATCACTATTGCTCCTGTCTCGAGCTCTCTTGCTTCCTGAGACTGTGCCTACTAGTGACCAACTCAAGGCCACCATCTTTTCTTTGCCAGACACTGTTGTATGTATCATTTCAGAATACTTTTACACATCGTACTTTGTAAGTGCAATTACAATCTTGGTTTTTTTAAAATTAGATAACTCAAACGAAAGCAGCTCTTGGTGAGCGTGAAGGTAAGACCGATAACTTGACCCAACTGGAAATTTTGAAAGAAGAACAACGCAAAATCAAGGAGGAACTCGAGGAGCAGCAAGAAGAAAGGGATCGCCAAGCAAAGGTACGCACAGTTCCTGTCTTTATTTGTTGGTATTTCATTTTATTTTGTTTTCTACTGCTCAAAATTAAAACCTTCATTTTTAGGAACAACAAGAGGTCTTGGTGGACTCTGCCAAAGTTCTTACAGATGGTGCAAAGCCCTTGGAACCAATTACTGATGTGAAAGCAGCAGTTCCCATTGGTGTAACTGAAACTAAGAAGGAGGTACAAATGCAATGTCATCTACAATTTTGTTGCTGGAATGTGGTCAAACTGACCTATTTTATTTATTTCTGAGACTATACTTTGGCCTTACTTTTGTAGGAACTTTCTGCATCTGACATGGAAACTTTGGAGGATGCCCTTGATTCATTGAGTCAAAAACGAAAGAAGTTGTTAGTGGAGAAAGAAGAACTTGAGGATCTGAAGGAAGAAATGGCAGATTACCAGGAGGTAAGCATCATGTCATCTTTCATCTCAGACAAACAGCAGGTGCTACAAAATTTGCTTATTTTTTCTATCATTTCAGGATCTGAGAGAACTGCAAGATGTGTCAGTTGGCTCTGGCAAAAAGGAGCCAGTTGTGGCAGAATCCAAGGCAGCCAAGCGTCTTTTCTCAAGAGTTAGTAAGATGATAAATAATATGGAAAAGGCTCTGTTGGATATTGAGAAGAAGAAAAAGCAAGAAGTTCAAGAAAAGTATGTGTTCATTTGATAATTTTGTGAACTAACTGGCAAAGATGCTTTCTTAAAATCTGTTGCCTTCACACAAAATTTTGGTTTGGTTTTCAGAGAGGAAGTTGTTGCCATCGATGATTTAATTGCTACTATTCAACAAATCCAGAAAGTGCCCGACGATGCTAAGCTTGAAAGGCTACAAGAGGCACTTGCAAAATTGGATGACGATAAAGATGGTGCAATTCCAATTGATGATCTGCTTAAGGTATTTGCTGTTAAACCATTATTGTGTTTTGTTGTTTTTTGAAACGATTTTCTTACCCTCCTCTTTATCAATAGATGATTGAGTTAATTGGAAATGACCAGAGCGTGAAACTATCTGATAAACAATTAGATGAATTGGCTCTTCTTCTGAAACGTGAGGAGACTTTGCTTTTAGAAGACCAAATTGAACGAGCTCTAGAAAAGCAGTTTATACAAGAAGAGCAGAAAGATAATTCTAAAGCAAGCTCAAAGGTAAAACAACTGCCTTTCTGTGGTCATTAGTTGTATTTGAATGTATACAAGTGTTATTTTTCTGAAACTCTCATACTCACTTCTATTTTTAACAGGATTCTACAGAACCAACTTCAGCATCCCAAAAATCTCCAAACCCACCACCGAATCCACCTCCATCAGGAGCAGTGCCTCAGAAATCTTCAATATCAGCGAGCACAAGCAGTAAAGAAGGCACATCACCAAAACGAAGTTTATGAAGTTAGTGCTATCTGTGATGAATTATAAAAATATGTGTAACTAGGAAATTTGAATTGAGTGCTGACTCCAGGTCATTGGGATTTGCCATCTAGAAACACAAAACTGGCAAATGGTCTGAAAGACTGGAAATGGGTTTGTGCAAATGAGTCGATCTTTCACTGAATCACTTTTGACAATAATGTTGACCAATTCCTTGTTAAATTGGTCTTTAGTTAAAGTGAGTTTATAGTCAGAGGGCAGGACAGTACTTATATGCGCTGAGTGCGATGAAATCACATTTCATTATGTTAATGAAAATCTCTTTGCGTACCTTTTTCTGTAATGTTGTTTACTTTACAAGTTTGGCTGTCAAGAAGACCAAAGTTTTAATAGCTCATGCTTGTTTGCCCTATGGAACAGACATCATAGTACTGGTACTTTCAGCAAGGCACTGTCTATGTTCATCTGCTACTTTGTCAGAAGCACAACATAAGGCAAGTACCGTGCCCAGCAAATAATGCAATTGTCTGGTCTCTTTTCCTCAAATAGAAAACTATTATTTTTTCTGACACAAATAACTTTTTTTTTTTAAGACCTCCATTTTATTAAATTAGTTTCTCTAAGAAGTTGATTTTTCAAATTCTTGACTTATGGTTTTCTCATTTATCCTGCTGGCCAGAGTGAATGTAAGGGAGGCCTCCCTGTAATCAGTTCAGGTGCTGTTCAGATTCACCCACATCAAGTTTTTCTTCTTTCTTGTTTTTTTTCCTTTTTTGAGAGGTTACTTTCCCTGAGCTTGTATATGTGTACCTTGTCAGATTGCTTATTTTTATTGTAATAATTTAATGTGTCTTGTTTATTTATGATGTACAGACCTCCATGAGCATATGTCACACCCAGAGTAATAATGATGGTGGCGGTGTCATGGATTGTATGATCTGTTTTTCTCTCATGAGTTCCAGATGCATTGTTAATTCAGGAACTGGGTAGATTCCAATAGTTCTTTATTACTCCTCTTTATTAGTTCAGGCTTTGGTTTATGTTAAATTTTGCAGTGTCTAATGTTTTCATCCCTATTTTATTAATGTGTCTTGGTGTTCTCTATACTCAAAACTGACTATACATTTGAAATACTTTTAAATTGTTAAGTTTTCCATAAAACGAAATCATTTGAACTATTATTCATGTCCTTGAGGGCATTTTGCCTTCTGTTGTGTGGTGAAGCAAGTTTGAACTTTTATTGTTATCCAAGTGGATACTCAGAGGGACACCAAGCTCTGCATGCACTATGCTTTTTATTAAATGAAATGTTTGTCTACCCAGTCTCCTCCAAAGGACTGTGATGATTCGTAAATATAAATTTGTGTATTCAGTTAATTGTTCTCTGTACTGTATTATAGAAGTGTTTTTGAAGGTCGATCCTGTTCAGGAGGTGGGTTTTAGGTTCTTAGTCAACCATGGGCTTAGATTTGCCATTTTGATGTGTTACACTGGCAACCTCAAAAAATTATCTTTCTGTTGTTATGTGTAAGGTGGTCAAAAATAAAAAAGCAAAGAAAATTCTCTGCTTTTCTGTCAAAAGAAAGGAAGAAATTTTTGTTACCGTTAGCATTAAAGGCTTACTTTTTATTTAGTTTTTCATCTACAGAAATCCCTTGTCACCCAAATATTTTGGTGGGAGCCGACGGTCGGAACTCTCACGCACCTTTAGAAGGGAGGGAGACAGACGAGTTTGCTATTATTATAACCAGGATTGCCTGCAAGTGCTGGCCCTTACAGAGCCGCGCCTTCAAGGTAGGCCACCCATTTGACGCGCCGCGGCGGAAAATATGATTAAGACCCAGCCGGGAGTTGAACCCAAGCACTTTTAAACCACGACCGACATCTCAACCCACTGGGCCACACCTGTTTGAACAACCTCACGATTTTTTCCCCTGTGATGAGGCAAAAGAGTTTCCCCCAACCAGAGTGTCACTTGAGTGTGTGGTTCATTATAAGAAGAAGGCAAGAAGAAGGTAAGAAGAAGGTCAAGTAACACCAAACAATTTCTACATGACAAAAAAATGGCACTTTCCTTTATTAACAGCTCTTACGAATGAGCAACATTTTACATGGCATAATTAATACAATAATATCAGACCAAGAAGAGGTGACTAAGTTCTCAAACCTTTTGTGACTATAGATAACACTGGTAAGAAATTAAGAATACAAGTTTAAAATTGGCTTTTGGAAAGTAAAAAGTTTTAACAAAACCATAAAAAATGAAAACACAAGGAGAGAATCCACCCAAGAAAGCTACATTGATTGGTCCGAACTGAACTAACATATTCAGTAAATGAATATATAAGCAATATATCACTGTACTATTACAGTTAAAAACATTGGAGATGCCTGGATTTTGAGATAAAATGGCAAGAGAAGATGCATGAGTCTAAAATAATACAAAAAGATGCAACATACAACACACCATAGATTAACTACCACAATAGTTTCTTGACACTGAATCCCACAAACGCCTAAATTCCATTAAAAGTGATAAAAGTGAAGAAGTCCCTAAAATGTTGGAAACATGCCATTGCAAATACATTTACATAAGAACTGCATATACCATTTCATTGATGTAAGTAGTCAGTTTCTGATCACAGATTTATTTTTTACCTTAACCCACTGACAAGAAAAATATAACAATAATACTCCCTATAACTGACACAACAAAATTAAAACTTTCACTGTGATGGGTCAACCCTTGTAGATGCTATCCAATAAATGTTACTAGGAAGTTCACAGTTACCAAAGGTGCTTGGGTTCTAAAGACTTAAAGTACCATATTACCTTTAATATCACCCTCATTTCAATATATGCATATCCTATGATGAGCAGAAAGATATAAATATGATTATAAGTCTAATTTCTTTTCGTTGCTTTGTAAACAAGAAGAAGAATCACAAATCAGAACTTTCATGAAATTGAGGAGATTTCCTAAGGAGCTTTCTATCTAAAGCAAAGTCTCAGGTATGTGTTTACACAGTAAGCTAGTAAATCCACAGCCACAAACATCAAAGATACAGGATTCAGTTGGTTTAGAATCAAACTCTAAAGCAAAATAAAAATGCTTATCTTCACTTCAACCTCATATTTACAGTCGAACAAAAATTAACATAATAAAAAAAAACCTGAATATGCTATGTGTACTACTTAACTTGGTCATTACTTAAAAATAAATCATACTGGCAACAAAATCCTTTCATGGAGGTAAATCACAGATTCACAGAACCAAGTTAATAGCCTGTATAACTTTTCTAATGCTAATACCCACAGCAAATACAGAACTGCTTTACTGAAATTCATAAAAGAAAATATAGCCTGGACTACAGCTTAAAAATTGACAAATGGAATTACTTTACATACTGTAGTGAATACATGTGGCTTTCATTGAAAACTGTACATTAGCAGAGAGAGGACACACTTTTTAACAGACTATCTGTCATACACAACACAAGTAATTTAGTTGCCACTAACATGTAAGAGGTGGACAGTGCAAGCGTCAGAACTGTGTTCACAAGTGTGGAGTCCTTTACAAATTTACAGAACTTACTAAGAGAGAAAGTTTAAAATGACAGAATAAATTTTTCATTTAATACATATAATTCATTGTTTGCGTTCTCTGTCGGCTCTATACCCACGTTCTCGTTCTCGATCGCGGTCGCGGTCGGCGCGGTCGGCGCGGTCCGACCGAGGGTGGGCTTCACGCGCTTCACGGCCCGGCAGCATGCGGAGGACATGCTGGCTCGGGGACACGGCGGTCACCATCCTGAGCAGCAGCACGGCGAGCACCTTGTCCAGCGGGTCCATGAAGCCACGCTGCACCCACTTGGGTATGGTGGTCCTGGCGTGGGAAAAGCCCAGTTTCTGGAGGATGTAGTCTACTCCATACGGCTCAATACTTTTACCAGCCCATGACAAAAGCCTGAAAAGAACAAACGAAGACAAAAATTGCTTTAGTCTTAGAAAGACCAACATTTATTGTTGTAGTGAAGACCATTTGGTTTTGTTGAAAGTTACCTGACTGTGGGTTCGAGATGCCATGTATTGCAGTGGTAATTCCTCCAGTCTTTAGTGAAAACATCAGCAGGATCAAACCCTTTACGTTTGGGCTCACCATCTGATGAAGTAGTGCTGTTACCATTGCTATGAGCACTTCCACTTGGTGACATTTGCACATCTTTAGATTTCTTATCAGGATCTGGACTACTTGCTCGGAAGCCACTCTGAGCTTGTACAACCTAGATTTAAAAAAAAAAACATAATTGGGTTCAATAAAAGAAAGGCACCTCAGAATCAATACACTATTGAAAATACTCACCACTCTTTCTTTCTCTTTGACATACGAAGTAATTAGGTCATGGAGAAAGAAGAAAGCTTCAGCATCTACTGTCACAAATATGTGGTCCTCAAACTCAGTAATAAAACTACATTCCACGACAGGCTTGCGATCTGGAAAGGCAAAAATATTATAAAATTATGGTAGAACACTAAGCCCTACATCAACTTCAGATTTGATTATAGATAAATTGATTTACCTATATTATCAGGTGTCCTTGCTGCTTGGAGGTGCTCGGTTTTAATGTGCAATTGGAGTGATGGGAGGGCAAAAATAACTTCTCTTGTGTGATTGAGGTCCTGTGGCTTTGTGGTTGGTCGAGATCCCCGCCCTGGATCAGCATTAAGAGACTCTGTTCGCTCTCTCTCCAAACTAGGAAACTGGTCCACCGCTGTAACAATAATGTGCAAAATGTAAAAAATGTAAAAACAACGAGGTGAAAAAATGAGGGATGTGAAACCAACAGTATTATTAAATACAATACAAGCAAGGTGGTGGTGGTGGTGGTGGAGGTACACAAGTCAACTCTATGCCATTAAAATAATAATAACAAAATCAGTTTTACTCAAGAAAAAAAGCAGTCAATATACAGGTGGGGTCTACTGCCTGTCACAGAGATCATTCATCAGCATTGCTAGCACTTGGAAAGGCTGCCTAATGCACTACCCAAAAATCTAAACAAGGACTCCATAACACATACCTTGCTCTGTTGCATCAAATGCAACGAGGATATATGGTTTTTCATGAAAAGAAAAATGAATCTTTTAAGTAATTGTCCATAACTAAACCATAAATGACAACTTTGGGGAAGCCTTAATAATTTCTATCAATTTCAAAACCATAAGTTTGAAAAGAAAATTGAGAGAGACAGATGATAACATAGTCAGAAGTTGGAAATGCTTTGTTTCTTCTTACCGTCCATTTCACTGTTTACAAAGGCATAGTGGAACCATTCTTGAAGAGTCTTAAATTGAGGCGGGAAGAGAATGTTTCTTGACATGCGGCAAACAGTAGCCATGCTATGATGCTGTGCATGTGCCGCTTGCTCAGCAGTCATTCCGAGGCTGCATGTGAGTGTTTGAACAACATGAACGTCCAAATGGTCAACAGCTGAAATAAAAGCACAGAGTACATAAGCACTTAACTAAAAACTGTTTGGTTAAAAGAAAATTAAAAAAGGACCAACTTTCACTTGATGGAACTTCTTGGGCCTCAGTTGCAAATGAAATACACGGCTCTTTCAACGAAAACAGGGCCCAGCTTTTTGATTTGAAATTGATGCCATGGAAACAGGCAAGTGATATATGACTACCATGTAGTTCCATGGTGCCACCAAGCACTGAGCCAGACTGTGGCAAAGGAATGCGCAGCGTGGGCAGTTGAAGCCCCGCTACATGAGCTAATGCGCCTTGCCAATGACGATGATGACGTGCATCTTGAACTGACCACGGGCCACCACTTCCTGAGCCTGAGAACAGCAAAAATAACTCAATCAAAGCAGTACATTAACCCATCGGGCCCACATTATAATTCTTGAAAGACACCTACTGTCCGTGGATACTTTTTTCTGACGTGGTTGACTGTGTCCAGCTTGTTTCTTGCGGAATGAAGCTGAGCGCGCTCGAGGTTGCAAAGAGGAGAAAACACGCTTACTGCTCTTAAACTGTTGGCTGAAAAATTCTTCGAGTTTGTAATACATTTTGAGCAGATCAGCTGTGGTTGACTTTGAAATCATTACTTGCAGCTGGTCCCATCCCATGTCACCATGCATGAATATCATAGCTGGCCTGCAAAGTAAAAGAAAAACTTTAGTGTAAATAGGGACTTTTACAATTTATTTTTTTTATTACACGTTGGACACGTTAGACTAAAGATGCTCATTATTACCTTCTTGTAGGGTTTGCAGAATCATCAGAATGTTTCTTGCTTATCTTCCATTCATCCCGAAGTGACACATCTAAAGCACTTACACGGCTCATAAGAACTCCTGTACCCATATAATCGAGCCGCAGCTCCAATGCAAACAGCTTAAGTCCTACTTTGTGGTCAGGTTCTGTGCCAGGATCCTCACGAATATGAACTAGAAGAATAAAATTATAATATAAGTGATCAGAAAAAGATATATGTCAGAAAATGATGGTTAATAGTCATTTTGACTCTTACTGTAAGTGTCTATTTTGCTCAGCTCAATCGTACCACCAACAATACCGCCTTTAGCATCCAGGCTAGAACCTCCCAAACCAACTCCAATAAACATATTCTTGTGACCTGTGCTTCCAATTGAAAGTCTGCCTTCTGACTTGAAGTCTTTGGTCAACCACCTGAGAAAACAAAAGTTTGAACAAAGATGTAAGACAACTAATAAGCATAAAGTAAAAGGAATTCAAAACAGAAATTAAGGATAGAAAGTTACATACGTGACATTTCCCATGACATTGCCCATGTTCATATGCACATTCAGTTTTGTGAAATTGATAGCAAAGAGTACCAGAGTCTCCCAAGCAGTGCCTGATTTTCCTTCCAAACTCCATCGTTTCGCATCTGAAAAAGAGAAAATTCTCATAAAGAATTCAGACCAGGGTAAAGAAGGTGAAATTACTTAGCTGTAACTGACCAGAAAATCGAGCTGAATATTGATTGTTTGAAGGGTCTAGATTAAGTCTTAATTTCTCTCTGCTTTTGTTGCTGTAAAATTTAAAGGTAGAACATTGCAATAAAAAACACGTTCATTCTCACGTAAATAAGAAACATGAAAAATGCACGATAAAATGACCATTGTAGTTTTAAATAAATTATTCTTAAAACTGACCCTAAATTCATGTTATTGACAGGGAATGATACATCTCCATCGAAGCTACCAGCTGGAGACTCCTCTCCGTCACTGTAAGCAGCACCCATGCTTAAGTCTCCAAGGAAAAGGCGACGAACTATGCTCCGTCGATACCAAGCTTTAGGGAAAGCCAGTATCTCAGTTAGTCGACGCATGTCATATTTGAATGAAGCAGATCCAATGTCAACAATAGCTGTTGGAAAAAATACAACAGTAAGTTTCACTTAGAAAAGCTGGATGCATTTGAGTGAATACCTTCAATACTTACAAGAAAATCGGATGCATGCCTGACTTTGATCTCTGCCACCCTTAGGTGGATCAATTCCAAAGTTTAGTTTCCTACTACGAGATAAATGTACTTTTACAAATTCTACATTGATGCTGAGAGAATCTTTTCGTTCACTGTCAGTTAAAGGGGACCACTGGGCTTCTTTTGATGCTGAAAAATATAATTAAGGCATTAGAGCACTATGTTTACCTACAATTAATAACATTTTTACAAAATTTATTTAAACGAACCAGTTTTTTTGCCTCCGTATGGATGGAATATATACACAGAAAAGTCTGATAAGCAGCCAGTGACACTCAAGCCACCAACAGCAGATGGAGCAGATGGTGCTTTACATGGACCATCACCAAATTCACTGAAACACAAGAATTCAGAGTCAGAGAAAAGAACACAGGTTGAAAAGCTGCAATGCAAACTAACTCACCTCTGGAGTTCTTCCTCAGCTCTTTTGGAAGAAAATACAATGTCTAGGGATGGTAACTGCAACATGCACTCGACGCGAGATACCGGCAGGCAAGAGAATCGGAAAGTTGAGGGCTGCATATGAAAGTATACTATGACATCTACAGGGAAAGAGGCATACACATAATTGCCAGGTCCAGTCCCTGATGCCCAGATTGGTGCTGAATCTGCTGGATTGTCCATGGAGAACATTGCATTCATGGATCCTGAAAATGTTGAGAATCAACCAATTAGAATATCAATAATAAAGAGTAGGCAAGCAATCAAATCAAGTTACAAGTACTTACCAGGATTTGACAAGGACGTTTTAGGGAGAAGAGATGGAATGGGTTCTAGAGTTTGTTCCAAAAACTCCAAAATATGAGGACTGATAATAGTCTCTTCAGGAATACTCTGCAAAGTCATCCAAGCAAACAGGCTTGCCTTTTTGGTGCTTGATCTACGAGGGAGGCCTGCACCAGGTGCTCCTTGAGGCAGGAAATGTAAAGGGTTGTATGTGTGATCTGTTGAGGAGCGAGGCGATAAGTTTTCTTCATTTAATGTTTTGGATTCATAGTGCACCTGTAATTAAAGAATATTTAGTTAAAAATAAGTAACGATCGATTTAAACAATCGAGAAAATGAGAGATGAGAGTTCATTTCATCCACCTTCACATCAAGACCAGGAATGTGAAAAACAGTGAGATCCATCAGTTGAGCTACAGAGCTTGGTGTGCCTGTTGTCAAGTAACGTAGGCGAGATGATGAAGTATTTCCCTTCATTTCCTTTGTGGCTCTTCTGCTCATGTTTGGGCTTGGAGGAGGAAACTCCAACATTCCTCCAGAACAACTACGTTCTTTCTTCATTCTACTAGAGCTGAAAATTTTTTACAATTTTAGGAGAAAAATAGTACCAAGGGCTGTCATCGGAGACAAATACCATTCATTCATTCAAATGCATGACTTACAGCTTCATTTCATCTTCTTTTGCCACACTGCTATCCTTAGTGTGTAGAACACATTTTCCACTATTTATGAGAACTTTTACATCAAGTTCAAAGTCAATGTTAGGTTCTTGTGGTTTCTGCAAAGCTACCATGTATGGACTCATAGGACTTGATGCACCAGCTGGATCTGTTCGCAAGTTTGGTTCCAAGAGGGGAGCACTAAGGGGTAAAGAAAAGGTGTCAATAGAAGAGGAGATACTGGGTATCAATAAGTCTCAATGACTGGGAGAAGTACGCACCATCCGTCTATTGAGTCCTGGCTCTGACTAGGAGTCCCTAATGTATTCGGCTTTCTACGTAGCTCAACAGTCTCCCCATCAACATCCATGTGTGAAGAGCCAGGGGTCCAATCCAAACTCAAATCGGAGCTAGCACTGGGCAAAGATGATTGTCTAAAAGTGAACAAGAGACAGTATTAGAAACTGTAAAATTTTATAATAGAAGAAGGATAAAAATTTCAAATTTAAAAAAATATGAAAAAGTGACAAAACAACTATTTACAGTTTTGTTATTTAAAATCTCAAAATTAATAAAACACAACAAGTCAACAAAAATTTTGACATGTTTAACTTTTACAAACCTGCAGATAGTGTGAGAATCACTAAAAGTTACTTTGGGTGCTGTCATGCCACGCATACGCAAAGATGCTGAACGAGAAGGGCCTGACTGAGGGGAACCCCCCGACACACTGTTCTCTTCAGGGCTATTGGAAGCAAAGACATGCAGTTAGTTTAGAGAGGTACACAAATAGGCTTTGAATTGTGTTTATTTTAAGGTTCACGTAATAAGTGCATCCCTCTTAAACCGTGTGGGCCGACTTGCACGTGATCGCGACGGTATAGGCGGGATAACGGTTTATGAGAGATGCCCTGTATTTTGACAGTTTTCTTTTCCCTAGAATGCTGATATTATTGATAGATTGACCCAAAGCTCTTTCTTGAATGTAACTAAAACTTTTAGAAGGAAAAAATTAAAATTATTGTAAGAGTTTTATTTTGAAATGAAGAGGAAGAGAAAGAAGTTGGCTGAGTTTGGATTTTGTTCACGCAACCAAAACCAGTATCCTCGTAAACTAATATAAATTGATAAAACAGTGAACCACACCATAACATCTGAAGC
Source organism: Thrips palmi (assembly GCF_012932325.1). Lineage (NCBI taxonomy): Eukaryota > Metazoa > Arthropoda > Insecta > Thysanoptera > Thripidae > Thrips > Thrips palmi. Next base: position 2,062,198 of record NW_023144624.1, on the reverse strand, counting down.
AGACAGAAATTCAAACACAAGTGCAATTTGAAACCAAAGCAGACACACTCCTTGCTGAAGGTTATGCAACATATGTACAATGGTGTTAGTGCACAACAATCACAGCAACATCAGAGCTGTGTGTGTACCTGCAACGACATAGGCCAGAGCTTTGACCTTCTGAAGATGAGCTCCTACAAACAGAAACGTGCAAGAGCATAGGGTTGATTTTCCCCTTTAACTCTGCTGCATTGCACCTAACTCTGCAATTTGAATATTTGTAGGGCTTACTTTTACTCCGTTGAACAGTGAAACAACATTAATGGGTCGATAATGTGTCAAAAGTTTTCAGATACAATTTACCCAGTCAACAGGAAAGGGTAAAATTTGCTATGTAAAACATTAGAAAATCAAAAACATGGTACTACCTTTCAGCTTCAAGCTGGTGCTCAGGCATAGGCGATGGGACAACAAATGACCGAGATCGAAAAGTTGATGCCTTCGACCCCAAGCCAAATTTTCCCTTGATTGATGATGCCTTAACACTTTGTCGTCTAAGTTTTTGAATCATATCCCTAAAAGAAACATTATGGTCAAAGAGAGAATAAATTTGACAAAAAGACCAGGGTTATTTTCCAGTTTTTCAAGTACCTCCTGAAGTCTTTGAAAACCATAGCCTCCAGTTCTTGGAGCCTCTTCATTTCCTGTTCAATAGTTCCATGGGATGCACCAAGAGAGCGAAGATCAGAAATAATCTTTGCTTGCTCATTCATTTCCTTTTCTATCAATTTAGAGCGTTCTTTGGCATCTAGAGTAGGATCAAATACAAATGCAGGAAGATTGTCCATCATGTTTTTAGATTTTCTGAGGCCAATGTTTTCCTGGAATAAGACAGAGTAATGAAAGCAAGCTATCACAATATAAGATATTGGCAGTGGGTGGATAACTTACAACGCGACTTGAAATTTCTGAGGCATGCTGCCCGTCTGTGAGATCGGTTTCATCTGAGTCAGATTCCACAGTTGCTGTGTCGTCATCCTGTTCAGTGCTTGTCAACATGGTCAATGTATGTCCAAGTGCAGACAACTGTTTACCCACATTGACATCAACATGTATATCAACACCCTCCATCTGCCATCCCACATTAAGAATCCACTTGGCATTTTCTAAAGCAGAAAAGAGAAAGCAAAATATAATATTGATAACTCATCTCAACTCTTTGCAGCCAAAAGACATTTCGGTGGCATGCTCTTACCGCCTCCTTGTTTCTGCGCAATTGTACGGCTGCACACTTCATATGTGCCATCAGACACAACACACAAATTCATAAGGTTTGTATCATTCATGTCAGGCTTCCAATCATCCCATGATATCTCAAAATCGTCGGTGAAGCGCAGGCACAGCCCAACAAATCTTCCCTTGCTGACTAATGAGCCACTACTGCATGCGGATATGCTTGTGTTTTCTAGGGTGACCACAACAGCTCCTCCAGTTTCTGAGTCAGCATACATCTTTCGTCGGTTTAAACCCCAAGATGCCTGTAACAATAATGTCATTAAATATCTCATTGTATCCTGGTTTATTAAGCTTATTCAGAATTTTCATAAATTTGAATTGCATTCTTACCATTGGCAATGGGTTTAAGGGGACACAAATTCCCATGTCTTCAACTGTGAGTTGAAGGAATAGGGTACCCAAATGTGGGGATGTCATCTGATTGGTCAGCTGATTCAAGGCCATCTTATCGAACACCTGTTGTGTTGCAGTAAGCACTTCCTTAGTGAGGTTGGATCGTTGCTCATTCCAGTACTCATAAGCATTTTTGTAGTTTAGCCACACAAGGATAGCTTTGTCAACTGCCATTGGTTGTATGTAAATCAAAGGTCTCTTCAAAGTGATAAGAACAACTTCCTTATCTCCACCTTCTCCTTGGGCGGAGATGGTCTCATCTTGGAAAGCATTTCTCAACCCTGAACAAAGACAAATAGCAAATAAAATCCACTAATTTTATCTCCATTCCTAATCTAATAAAAACATGGAAAAAGCAATTAATGGAGTTGACACGTCTCTTGATGTGAACTCACCAATTGTTGTCTTGAAAAAAGCATATTGTTGGAATTCAATGTCAGCTTCATCAAACACAGTATTCCTCAGTAACTGGCCAAGGCTGAGATTAATGTCAACTGTCGCTTTTCCAAACATTTTGCCAGCAGTTTGGCCTCCAGATACATTCTGAACACGATTGGACAGCTGGAATTCAACCATTCCCGTCTCCAAACGCACAGCAGAGCTAGTGGGGGTTGTAGCTGTTAGCTGAATTCGCTGGAAAGGATCATACAGAAACATTTTGTATTAGAATTTATCTCAGCTTTCTTTCTGCAAATTGTCAAGTCATATTGCATCATTTGCTTACCTTGATGCGAATTGCAAGAGAAAATAAGATGCGGTCAATAGCAGAGGTTGAGGTTTCTTCGCCTTCAAGCCAAATTGGAACAGGTTTTTCACCTCCATACACCTTCTGAACAACTTCATTCACCTCCTTCATAAAAACTTTCTGAACAAAAACTAGGGTGTTCAGGAGATCTGTAGTCAAAGTATTCTCAAACTCTCCTATGTCAGCCACAGCATTAAGATAGGATCCTTGACGGAGAACAACTCCATCTGTTCAGGGGAAAAAACGAAAAATATAAAAACTTGAAGACAGTGCACTGTACATTTTGCACTACTAATTAAGTCAGTCACCTGCAAAATTAGATTCATTAGGATTCTTGCTATCAGATATGTACTCTGCAGCTACATGTACATGTGGCAGAGGAATGTTTGCTTCTGGAGGGAGATTTGCCTCAGCAACCTGAAAAAAATTACAAGCAATTATATTTGTGAAAATTTCAAGATGAGAAACGAATTACTCATTCAAACAAACCTGTAGCTTTGTGGTGAAAGAGAGTGAATGCTGAGCCAAATCTACAGTAAATTTCGCTTTGCTTCCTGTTACACCTGCACTCATAACTTGATCCATTTTGTACTGAGCTTGTAAAGATGGTAGAAGAGCAGCTGTGATACTTAGGCTCTGCAACAACATACACCATGCCACATGAATACATTAATAAAATAAGATCAGAAACAGAAAAAATATTTAAGTGCTGCTGTGTCGCTTAGACTCTGCAACATGAAAACAAAACAATGAAACTAAAAAGCACACATATCCCATTTAGCAAACATGAAAACCAAACAGCATATTCAGTGCAATGTCAATCATAATGAGACAAAAAGAAATATTTAATCATAATACTTAAAGAACACATAAATGCACAAGGTCAAAATGTAAAATATTGTTAGACTCAAGCCCTATAAAGGGAAAGGTCGGCAACCAGAAAGAAATCACTTACAAAATTTGACCAACAAATAGATAAGATAAAACTTCACACAACCACATAGCACCATTTAAAGCATAAAAATAAGCAAAAATGGTGAGAATCTTGCAGCTTCAGTCTTGAGAAGAGATCCATCTTCAACTCCTGCGAAATCACAACCTTCAAGACTTCTCAGAATCTTTAAAACAGTCTTTACAAATAAAAACAGAAAAATTTACAAACATATGAACAATATGTGTGTTTAAACATTGCAAGCCTGGCAGCTGTGCTCTGAACAACGAGTACAACAATAACAAAATTGAAACTTGAAGCTTTATTTAAAATGTAAACCATCCAGATAGTCGAATCACCTTGCCGCCTGTTTGAAGCTGCTCATGGGCTTGAGGATGCAGCACAGTAAGCACTGGCAGAAGCTCAGCAGTCAACGTCAGCTTCTATTTTGCAAGAAATGAAATTGACCAACTGAGGTGAAAGAGAGACAGACCTAAACCATTGCTCAGCATTTTTTTTTTTAAATTACCTAATACAGTGAAAAACACGGAAACAAATTGCACAGAATCTTGACAGTTAAAATTTCAAAGAATTCAGGAATATAACAAGAGAAGCCCATGGAACCAGGGAAATGTAGATCAAAGGATGTTTATGAAGCATGAACGTTTGTTTACACAATCGATAATAAGTATGGATCTTCAATCTACTCAAGCTAACTACATGAAAAAAAAAAAAAACAACAGGAGAGCGAAGAAGTTTTAACTAACCTGAAGAACGACAGAGAACTGCATTACAAGAGGCTGCAGAAGGTTAGATTCTGATTGAACCTTTGCAGATGGAGGAGGAACTCCAGTGGGGGCTGTCTGAGGGTGTGGTGACTGTTGAGGGGCTTGAACCTCACCCTCTTCAGGCACAGCGCCCCGGCTGACTCGGCTCGTAGTGCGAGAAACACGCAATTCCTAAAATAGTAAGTATAGTTATTGTTGGTATTGTAACATTAAATTTTTAAATTAAATTTTGTTGGGGACCCACCTGCAAGGTAGAGGACAGTTGTTTACTGCCTCTGGTCATCATACCATGCAGAGCCACAGGGTGCTGTGGAATGTCAATATTAACTGCTCCAACAGTCAAAAGGCCAGAGTTCTTGTCTTTGGAACGCTTTGTCATGCTTGAGTACAGCATTTGCGACTTCCCAACAGTCACCTTGACAACAGTTCTGTTTTTGTTTTGTTTTTTAATTATTAAAAACATAAAATATTAACTTTTTTACATAAAGACTGCAGTTCACAGGCAAAATAAAAACAGAATTTACTCACTGCTGATTGGGCGCTACTCCCTCAAGCAAAACAATCATTGTGCGACCAACTTGTCCACTGAGGGAACATTCAAGACTGGCAGGTCGTGTTTTCTTGCGGCAACTAAAGCTTGAATGGAGGCTAGTGATTTCAGCCTCCAGTTTAAGTCCACTTAAGGTAGCAAGAAGTCTTGTACGGTGGATTCGAGCAACACCAAACACAACCAGGCGAGTTCGTTCCCCAGTGAGCACACCTAATAAAAATAGAGTAATTATTTTCACTTCTGTAACAATTGCAGAAAACAACATAATGTAAAGAAGGCAAGACTTACTCAGCTCTCTTGGCTTGTCTTGAATCACAGGAGTAGAAGCTGTGAGGTTGTCACCTACAGTGCTTCCTTTTTCTACATCATCCACACCCTCAAATTTATCATATTTGCGATCAGCATTTGCAACAACTGAGAGCCTGGAAAAGTCAGTATTCATCAGCTTCTGTTTTACAATGGTTGGACTTTTAAAATACTTTGGCAAAGGGATATAATTTTATTTTCTACCATGCCCCTTACCTATGGGGAATCGTTTTGGTTTCAGGCATTGTTGCATATAAATCCAAAAGATAATACACTGTTTTCCAACAGCGAGGTGTTATATTGTTGGGATCGATGAGCTTTGCAGCTACAATGCTTTCCAAGGCAGATCCTGATGGGCTGAGGCATTCTACTCCTTCAGTCAAGTTCATATATCCTTCACAGAACATAATAAAATGTATATCAGTACGTCTTAAAGAGAAGCCTTTAAATTCACTATTGAATAAATTACTTTGTACTGTCACACCTTTCACACTTTTGCTAGTTGAACGAAGTTTCTGAGCTAAACTTTGATGTCTCAATGTAGAACGAACACTTGCAGATTGCATGCTAGCAGAACGTAGAGATGATGATCGAATGCTACCTGATGGTGAAGTGACTTTTACTTGACTGTGGGAGCGAGGGAAAGCATTGCTGGGACCACTTGAGTTGTATGAAGGTACAGTCACTTTCGGATCTGCCGCAACTGAAAGAACGTTTATTTTAACAACATGGTAAATAATACAAATACCATTCAATAATTAAATATATTGACCAGTAGGGCAAAAGAAAGACAATGGGGGCGGAAAAGTGACTTACAATGAGGGTGATTAACGGCACCAATACCTGAAAGATTTGAAGCAAGTGGAGCACCAGTGGACAAAGGTTGTGAGTCACGTTTGGTGACTTCAGGCTGCTGCTCCCTTAGTTCCATTTGAGTTTCTTTCACATTTTGATACATGTTGCTGATTTGATGCAAAAGCCGCAACAAGGGCATATTGACCTGTATTGAGCCGAAAATTGGTAAGTGTACTATGTTTAAAAATCAAAGTCTTCAAAGGCCAGAAAATTAATGATAGAATACAAACCTGTTGTGAAATGTAGCGAATATTCAAATTTACGTTTACAGTTGTGCTTGTGTGCTTCTTCAGTTGACCCCGACTTATGTATAAAACATTCTGCCGTTGCACCAAATCGTCAACAGTCATGTCTGCCACCTTTCTCAAATCCAGCTCTACAGCGACTTTTTCACACAAAAAGGCTGGTGTGTCAGTAGGGATGTCTAAAAATATCTTGGAGCCTTGACTTTTAGTTTTGCCTATGGCTGTCTTGTTGCGTTTTTTCTCAGCAGGCTTCCCTGCCTCACTGACAACAATGTCAATGCGCATAGTATCCATGCTTCCAACTAAAGTCAGATTTGATCCCCAAGATTCAAAGGCTGAGGTCTCATTGTTTGCACCTACAATAGATTATGGAGTTAGTGTGGCAGTTTACTTTAAACAGACAAGACGTATTAAAATTGCTAGAAGATAAAAAATAATTATGAAACAAACCAGCATTGTTAACCATCTGTTGAGGCACCACACCCAAACTTGAAAGGAGGGGTTCAAAAATGAGATGGGCATCCAACAGTCTAAGTGAATCATGGATGGGATATAAGCTGTAACCTGCAGCAGCAGAGGCTGCCGCATCACACGGTTGCTCTATTGTCTCTTCAGTAGTCATTGTGTTTATCTTTGATTCCTGCAAATTTCAATGAGTATTATTGCTCAAAGCATCTTAACAATAACGACCAATACGCTTTACTTTAATCTTGAACCTAACTTACCCAATCTGAAGCATGCTGGGCATGTTCACCACCTTTCATAAAGCCTTGTTGCTTGGTCATCCAACTGTAGAGATCTTCATTGGGTTCATAATTAGTAGGTGGAGCAGGTGGAGAAAGGTTAGCATTGTGATAATCTTGGCTTCCCAACGAGTGATTACTGCCATGACCGCCAGAGTAAATGCTTGGATTTGAGCCAAGGTTATGAGCTACTGGTGATCGTTGTTGATCCTCCTTCAGAGCACCATAGCCCAACCCTTTATCTGCATCACTTTTACGGTGAACAGTGCTGGTGAGCAAAGGAAACACGATGCTGGCTCTACAAGAAAGTGGAGCTTGAGAAGGAGCTAAGCCCTTCTTTTTTGCTTTCTTCTTTCTACCATCATGTGGAGATGATTGGGTGGTTGCTCCTTCTCCATCCTCTGCATGAGGTGTCAATGTAGGAGATGTTAAAGTATTAGAAGCATGAATATGTGGAGTTGTATCAATTAGCATTGCACACTCGTCTGTAACAGACAATTCTCCATCTGTCAGGATATTCTCCTCATCTTGAGGGTCGGGGACTGCAAAGGTGACATTCAATGGCTTGATGTGCTTGCTCTTAAAGTTGTGCTCAAGTAACAATGGAGTGTAAAGCACATTCTTCCATTGCCTACTAAGTACAATGACACCTTGACGCAAAGTAGACAAATGAGGCAAATCACTTTCTCGTAAATTGGCTTCAATACTGCTTAAGTCAGTTTGTAGAACATATTTTAAAAGCACATTACACAGCTGACAAGAAGGATCTTCAACAAGAGTCTTTGCCATTGGTGTGAGACGCCCATAACGACTCTTCACTGGCATGTGTATGCTCTGCACATCGAGAGCCTCAGCCATAAGACTGGATACAATAGCAGTGGATCTTCTATACTTGGAGCGGAACATGTGAACAATTCTTATAGCCAAGCGGTTGCTTGGGTTCATCCACGCATTGATAGCAGGAGATGCAGTACTCAGTAAATTCCAATCCAATCGAGTAAAGTCAATTTTTCTAGTAATAGGTGTCCTTGGAGGGGCAGCAAAATTAAACCACACTTTGTGCAGATCTATAACACAAGACGATGTGTTTGCATGGTTACAACTTTTGACGGGAGCAAGCTGAGCATTGCCAACACTGCTTGTGGCTGTGCTCGCGGCTGCATCAACATCTGCAAAAGGCCCTTGTGGACCAGAGGCTGCACTTCCAGTACTCCCTTCAGGGACAGATGACAAGGTATGTTTCCCAGAAGGCTTTACACCCTTGCCAGAAGTTGAGTCATCAGCGTGACTGAAACGAGATGGGTTCGTGCTCTCTCCAGTAACATCCAGATCATCACGAGACCTTACGGAATCTGTGTAAGCTATGTCGACTTCACTGTCTTCCAGCTCACCTTCCCTTCTATCTAACTGGGAGCGTTTGACAACTTTAACAGAAACTCCTTCCAGACCACATTCAAACATAATGAACCCTAAGCGTTCTTCTGCTGCAGGTCCGGATGTCATGTCTTTGTCCTGTTGGGGCGGCTCCATATGAAGACCTCGACTTGGTGAAGAAACACGAGCACAGGTGAATAGAACACGTGAGCAATGTTCAGGGATGGCAGTGATGACAGCATCTTTTAAAATAGAGCTTTCATTACGGAAACGTCTTAGTTGAGCATGAACTTTTCCCACATTTAGAGCAACAATCGTTTCCTCTAATTGCTTGTCAGAGGTTTCAATGTACACTGGTTCAGCACCAATTTTGTTTCGAGCCACACCTCTACCCTGCATTTGTAGACCCTCCAAGAAAGGACGAAGGCCCTTGTAGCCACTTGTTGATTTCTTGTTGGCAGGAAGGACCACTGGTCTGTTCAATGTCTGAACAACTTCTCGAGTCTGTTTTGAAAAGCAAAGCAAGTATTTGAATACAAATTCATACATTTAAATCAAATTATGAACTTTTTAAAAATATTTATTTTTTAAAACTTACTTGTTTTCCTACATGAAACCTTACAGTAACTGTGTCAAGGCAAACAGCAAAAAGCGAAACGCATGTCAAGTCTCGAATATTGTCTAAAGCCGCAAATGAAATAATTTCTTCCACTAATGATGCCTGAAGTAGTGTTACATTGACCTAAACAAGGAAATCAAATGAATCAGCCCAACAACAGCTTTCAAAACAGGGCAAATTAATTTTATAATTTGAGAAACCATACCTTAGGGAAATGGATTGTTCCTTGCGTTTGAGTGTAAATACATTCCTCATAGCTGTTTGTGGGAGGAGGGGCGTTTATTTCTCGCTGAGCGGTGCTATGTTTGCTACTTGCTTGCAGCTGAGAGAGGTAAGAGAGGGACTGATCATGTTTTAGAATATTGGCAGCACAAACAGAACTGATGCACTCATTGTGCAGATGGTTGAGGACTGTTACAGGATGCAAAGTTGCAAAGGTTGGAGTTAAAGCATCTATAAATCTGGAAACAAATCAATACTTAGAGCATCCTGGGAAATACAGATTATAGCATCTTAATGGTTCAGGTGGTTAAAATTAATTACATACCTCTGCAAACTTTCCAATACCAATGGACTCAACATGATATCAACATCACCTTTGAATTTGATAATAACAGTTGTGCGAGTGCCCATTTCTGTGTGAAGAGCTAGGAGCTCTTCCTCACAATCTGAAACAAATTAAGGTGAAATAATCATATAAGCCATAGTCTCTGGCACACTTAAAAAAGAGATGACATACCTGTGTTGCTTTCCCCACTGGATTTTGTGCTTGGCATGTTTGGGCTTTCACCCCATGTATAAGGGTGGGTAGGAGTTTTGCTTGATGGAGGTGGAGGTGTCCCATGACTGTCCTGATTTCGACTTACCATTTTCAAAGAAGTAAATCCTTCAGTCAAAAATTCAAAATGTGGGACATATCTGCCACCTGTAGAAAGTCGCAAAATAATTGAGGACTACCAATCACCAAGAATAAAATTAAGAGTAACAAAAATAATGCTGATCTACAAATCTACTTACCAATGTAAATAAGGCGCCCTTCATGAGTGCGTTGAAGCATAGGAGCAGTCAGAGCATCACATCCACACGGTAAAGAGTTGTGAGCCCAGTTAGCACAGCTCACCTTAGGCAAAGATAATAAACATCAAAGAATTGTAATAAAAATACTAATATGCTGCACATGACAGGTTGCCATTTCAAACCTGAGAAAGATGGTTGACATAGCTGGACATAAGTAGAGGAGAATCCACAATTGGTTTGTTGACTTGCATATGCAGATTGACCAGTGCTAAATCATCTTGTGATGACACAGCTGAAAGGAAAGAAGTGCTGGAAACAGATGGGGAGTCTGAGGACTCTAGGTGATGGTTGTCTGGGTTCTGAAAAATTGACATTAGGGACAAGTTTAAAATGCGTACATACAAAATATATAAGAGCATAAATTAGTAAGACCTGTAATTTTACCTGGCCGTCATGATCAGAGTCTTTTAAATGTCCATTTATTAATCGAGGGCTTGGAGATGAACGCCTGTCTTCTTCTCGAACAACCACACCCTGACAAAAATTATTTCTGTTATTCATAGCCAGGTTTAAACAGAAGTCATATGCTTGAAAAAAATTGAAAAGTTATCATCAGATCAAATAAAAATTTTAAACATCCAAAAGAAACTTACCAAGTCCAAAGAATTGCGAGTGTCTGTGGTCTCAGGAGCAACAGGATCAGCAGTAAGAATCATGCTTTGTTGACTACCATAGGCTCGCCTGCACAAAATTAATGTGAGAAAGAGAATAGGATTGGAATTTACATGTAAATTGACCGAGAAACAAGCACAAACCTTTGCATTCCATTTGCTTCTTGCTTATGAAGAGTAGACCCTGAATGTTGCAAAGAGGAGTTCCTACTGCATGCCACACTCCCACTTGTACCTCCAGCCAAACTACTAAGGTCTTCATCTGCTGAGAAAAACAGCTCAGATGGATTTTCGCTGCCCATTGAGAGGGTGCGCTGAACCTCTTGGAGAGCATCCTCTATAGAGTGGTTTGAATCAGATGGAAGAGGCCCCAATGGAGACTGGGCAGCTTGTACCTGAAAAATAAACAAAAGAATAGATACAACTAGGTTCTTAGAGAATAATCATGAAAAATATACACATATAAGCAAACCAAATTAAAAAAAAAAAAATATATGTGTACCTGATTGAAAACTAAGTTTCGGGTGGAGTTGAAGTAATCTACTGCTAGCTTGGAATCAGACACACTGCACTTAGGAGCAAGGTCAGCTTCAGGCACACTTAAAATTGATTTACTCCTTTCTGTGTGAAGTTTTGAATCAGAGTCCAACTTCTGGGGAAGAAGGTTAGACGTAGCACCATCAACAAGGCGAGCATAAGGAACATCACGGAGCAGCTGAGGAGTTTGACCCCTGATAGAAAGGTGCAAAACAAAAAAACCCGTAAGAACAAGAATAATGTTATTGTAATGGTCATTTTGTAATTTTTTGAAAAAAAAAAAAAGTAATCATAGAGGGGGAAATACCGATTGTTGGCCAATGAGGTGTATGAGAAACGACGATTGATTGACCTCTTGTCGCCAATAGGACTTGGAGATATGGGGGAAGCAGTACTGGCCATTGTTGGACTTTCAGCTGAAACCACCTAGTGTTAGACAAAGCATAATATCTGGATTAGCACAATTCTTGAAGGTAATAATTTAGTAACAACGTAACAACATCCCAATTAACACCTTTGTGGTGACTCCACTTGGAGGGTTGACTCGAGAAGAACATAATGGGTCGTATAAAGTGACATCTTGAGAGCCATAGGGTGGGGTATGAAACACAAGAGAGCCTTCATGTAGAATGCTCTGACCATATCCAAAGTCTTTACCTCCTTCAAGTATTCTGGAAAAGAAAAACCATAATAGAGGTGTTAACACAAGGAAGTTTTATTTAAGAAAGGACTTAATACAATTTGGAAATGATTAGTAAGGTACCTGAAGGACGCTGTATTCACACCCTCAGCCGCGTCCTGGCGAGTGGGCTTAAAGAAACGGGGCCCATTGCGGTTGCTTCCAAAGAAAGCACAACCACCAATGCAACCACATTTAGCAGGAGTTTTAACACTTGGGCCATTGTCAGGTCCCCACAAGAACCAAAGACGCTTGATACGATCATCATGGATTTTTAAGTACCTGAGAGAAACGTGAAACATTATTTAACTGAACAAAATTGAGACAAGGAAGAGACGGCACAGAAAGATAAGGTTACTCACTTGTGTTGAACAAGATGTAAACTATGTTGTGGAGAAGGCAGAGAGATGGCCGCTTCAACCACAAGGGGGCCAAAGGCAACAGATCCAACCTCAAGCCAAAGCTCTGAGCTCCCTTCAGGGCCCGATCCCTTCCCATTTGTGCCTTGCTGGCTAGCCTGTTGGCTTCGTCCACTACCACTACCTGTTGTGTTAGTGCTGCTACCTGTTGCTCCACCAATGTGACTACCTGTGGCCACAAACTGGTGAAGCTCCACAGAAGGTAGAAGGGCTGTCACTCCAGACTTAATTCGATTTCCATGAAGGTTGCAGGTTGAAACACGTATTGGACATGCCTATGAAAAACATTTTCCAACAGCATTAGCACAAATACAGGACAAGTTAATACTGTGTACTAATTTCTATCCCATGGGTAATTTCTTCATAAAACTTGAATACTTACCCAAATCTCCATGGCTGTATTTTGCTCCAATAGGTATATATCAATCTCATCTATAGCAACTCTAGTCATACGGTATTTTACTTGGTCACTGGAGGGGCACGAAAAGCGTGTTTCATTATCTGACTCTGGGCACAGTAACGGAGGCAAGCCGTGCATACAGGGCTTAGGAGTGTGCGGCGGTCTCATGTTATTCTCAGAATCACATATCAGCATCACAAATGTTTCTAATCCAGTTATGAGGTGATGCAACTAAAGGTAGCAGAAAAATCACATTTTAGTAAGATAGAAAATTCCGTACCACATGTTAAACAAAACCCAAAAGCTCACCTGAGGACCAGTCAACTTGCCACTTAATTTGCCTAGTTGAACTTCCACCAACCATGCATATTCAAGAGTATCTTCGTCAAGAGAACGGCCTTCATCACTGAACATAGCATGATGGCGTACCTTTGGGAAAAAAAGGAAGTAATTGCTTAGGTATTGATCAAGTTTCAAAATAGTTATTGACCCATGCAAGAACTCACTTGGAGAGATGACAACATGAGGTGCCCTTGATTAAGGTGACCTTCTCTACCAGGGCGCAAAGCATGGTCAGAACTAATAAGGAAAGCAGGAGAGACCAAGACTTGCAAAATCGTTTCCCTGTATGACTTCAACATTTCAAACCCAAAGCGTTCCACCAGAATGATCGGGCAGGGAGGATCTTTTTCGCCGCAATTCTGTACAAGGAAGTGCAAGGCTTTTTATTGCACCTGAGGGTTTTAATCACAAATTATGTTGCAATACAAACCTGGGAATAATTGGTTACCCACCTTGACAAGATGAGCCTGAATATCATGCATAGTCACAGAAACAGTGACTTGCAGAGGCCTGTATTCCCTACAATCAGCATGTTTCCTTATCTGAATTTGTGGCTGTGGTGTTGTAGATGTGCTTGTTGATGATGCAGCATTGCCACTAACCGATGGAGCATTTACTGTAACCCCTGGTGCTGGTGAACTTGGTGCTGGACTTTGACTTTGTGTCATATCAGTGAATGCTTGGTCGTCTCCAAATATATTTTCCTGTAAACAAAGAAATGAAGATCAAAATTTTCTATTGTTAAAAGAAACAATGAGTAACACAAATATAACATACCTTCAAGTGCATGAAATTGCGCAGCAGTGAACCATAGAGCAACATCACTGAGGGCCCAATCTCCAGCTCCACCAAAACTGTATCAGCAGGCATTGTTGTTGGGTCTAACTTTTGATTGCCATCCTGAAACTCAACAAGAACAACACTATTTGACCACGAAGAAAACCATCCAACAATACGAAGATAGGTAAAAGAAATTGTCTATACCTGCTGCCACTGCATTTTAGATGTTTTACGGCCATGAGGTATTCTCATTGGAGACAGTAGTATTTCCTCTTTTTCAGGAGTAGTTATGTTGGCCTGTGGAGGTGGCCCTAATGGAGGTGCTGGATGGTAAGTGTAATGAATACTCAAGGCCACAATCGGAACAGACCAGCAGTCCACCCAGCCGGTACTGAAAATTTTTATAAAAATGAAAACAAGAATTTAGTTAACAAAGAGTTTAATTTGATTGCTAATTTAATGAAATAAGCACTATGGTACATCTAAACCACTCACCTTCGCTGACAAACATTTCTCCACCTCCTAACATGTTCACACTTCTGTCTGAGATTACCATCTCTGCCCAGAATTTTGGCATTGGAATCCAAAGCCAAGAGAATGTTCCTACTACTGTTTACTTCAGGCAAGTAGAGAGTTAAATCAACACTTTCTCCCTGAAAACATATTCATATCAATTTGGCGCACACAGTCAAAGAAATAAAGTAGAAATATTCTGACACTTCAAGAAGAAATGGCAAACCTGTATCCAAAACCGCAAGGGAACTGTCGGTGGTAGGAAGTCCACAAATGGGAGATCAAAAGATAGATCAAAGAGGTCTCCACAGAAGGCAATATGTGCTATAGTTAAAGAAAATATATTATCAGTGAACTTAAGTTAATTTTGTACATTTAAAGACATGTTGATTTATCCTTGAAAATCTTACAGTTTTCTTGGTTCTGTGATGAGCAGTCTATCCAGTTGTATTCATTACAAAGAGTAATAAGTTCAAATTCCATGAGGCGGAGAGACAACTTCCAGGTGTAAGGAATGAAATGCAGTAAGTCAGGCCGAGCTTTGCTGGCCCAGTCATTAACCAAGTCTAAAAAGAGTCACAAATTGAATATTGAGTTATTTTGAGAAAATGTGAGACATAAATGAAATAGATTAAGATGTTCAGATACCTTGGAAGAAATGTTTATGGGCAAAAATAAGATTAACAGTAGCTTTACATCCAGTAAGATTAAGGATCCATTCTTGATGGTCATTCCACCGTAGAGGGTAGTGACACTTCACACCAAATTCTAAAGTTTCACTTTCAACCAAGCTGCGGTATTGCAAGCTGGTAGATGCTTCAAGATGCAATAGCTGTCCATTTACTTTTGTTGTATAACCATCTGGCTGTACTATCCATGGTATGGTTATTTCTAGATATGACCCGGGGCCAATGTTAATATGAATTGCATTTGTTTCCTAAAAAGAACAGTGGTTTACAAAAATTATAAAAATGACAAGGAAACATAGTTTAAAGTAGGTTTGTTATTTTATCTCACCTTATTTTTGGAAAAGAGAATATCAATGGTGGCTTCATTAAGAGTACTTAGGCGAATATCAAAGGATTGGACTTGACGTTTTTCTCCCGGTTCTAGAGGTTTTGTAACTTTCATAGATTGACAGTCATTGGGAAAGAAAAACTTAAAAAGATTCTCTCTTTGTCTATCAGCCCATGGTCCATAGCTGAAGTCTGTTCCTTTTCCACACTGTAGAATTTTAATTACAAGAAAAACATAAAACAAGTTTGTTTATTCTTGGGTAATAAATAGAATAGTGGATTACCTTTATGTCCATTCCCCATATTGGTGGCGCTGACTCAACTATATCACCATTAGCTAGTCGCAACATTTCTGGATGTTCTGGCACTACTCCTGGCTCATCCATATAATAGTACATCTCAATGTTATTTGATGAAAGTACAACAAATCCTTCACCCATGTAACGAGGGGGATCATCTACCATTCCAGTGTACTTTGGGCTTGGGGCAAGAATCACCTGCACAAAGAAATGTAAAAAAATAATAATATAAACTACCTCAAAATCAAGTTGGGTAACTATATTAAGGAATGTTTAAAGACGAAATCACCTTGAAGTTTTCAGCTTTACATTTGGTGAAGTGCATAAAATGGTCCAATCTTGATGCTGCAGGTTTTGTTGAGTATACAAAATGGGCTTCTTCCACATTCACTGATAATGTGGTTGGGACAAGTCTGTTTCCAAACACAACTCTACCTGATGACACATCAACCTTGATGACAGGTATTAAATCACGCCAACTCTTCCCAAGCATAGCACCAGGCTGAGGTCTTTGTTGCTGAGCAGTGGTGGCAGCAGTATCTTCATCATCTGGTCACACAAATGTTCAGTTAAGAAGCAAGGGAAGAAAAATACCTAAATCTATAAATGAGAAAAAGTTTATATGTACCTTTAAAGGGGCTTTCTCCTGGAAATAGCAATGATTCCAGGCCAAACACTCTCTCTAATCTGGCATACATGTGTGATCTGTTGTAAACATGTAGCTCAAAACCATTCAGCATGACAGAAAGTCTGGTATCAGAGTGAGAAAGATCTAAAATGGAAAGAAAAGATTTATTAATATCTGAGAATAAAGGAAACTAATACCTTACTTTACTAGAGTATCAAGTTAACATGCTAAAAATGGCATACCTTCAGAAACATCTTTGGGGACATATGAACGCCACCATCTAAAGATGAGATATCCGTCTTGAACTCTCAATGTGTAGTCATAGGTAATATAAGACACATCTCTGAACATTATCTTCCCCGAGAGGACATTCCATGTAAAGGAACCTGTAAGCGGAATGACGAATTTGAACCCAAAGACAGGCTTAAGGCTTTAAGTTATTGACAAAACGATTTACTCACCAACTTTAAAATGACCCTCTTGAATGAAAAACCGGTTTAATAAATAAGTAAGCAAATGACCAATAACTCTAGAACTATAATAAGTAATATATATGACCCAAGCCATGGCAGAGACAAGAGAGCACAGAAGCCAGGCAAAATTACTGTCCATTTTAAGATCATTTAAATTGACATGACTGCTGTAGTTCCATGGAGCAGCCATGGCAGCCTGGGCCGAGGAAAGCCTGTAGTCAGAGGCCCCCATCTCGTCCCCTACTAGGGCAGACATAGTCAGAAGGTTTTCCATTTCAACCTGAAAAAGATAAAGGACCGATCGTATTTAGAGCATTCATTCAGCTAACTACTGCAACATCATTGGGCAAAGGGTGTCTCAGCTGGCCCACTGATTATGTTACACTGGATGCAATGTCAGTAAAAAGACATAGTGTTGGGGAGATAAGGTGTCGGCCGAGCGGCACGATAATCAAAATAGGGTGCGGTATCGAGACAGAAGCAGGGGATCCCCCGTTCTTGGAACAAACACGAGCAGACACTGACACAATGTGGGGTTATGTCCGCGAAAAAACTATCTTAATTGACACTAGCGAACTGTACCTGGTGTTTTGGAGTAGGATAAAATTAGGACCATGCCTTCTTTTCTACAGAAAACCACTTTTCTTGAGTAAACACATGGTCATCTACGAAGAGATGACAAGTTTCAGGTCAGTTCAAAGATCAACAAATCATTTTGCTTTGCCACTGTTATTATTCGCAGGTGTGTCCGTCCTCCGAGGAATGTGCATGCTAGACAGCTAGTAGGCTATCATAAAAACTGAAGAAAAGACAAGGAAAATCGCTTGACGAGCACTAAAATGGGACGCGATTGAAATTTCAGTAAAAAGAATACGATTGTCTACATTGGAAACTGACAGCTGTCACGCAGATTAGTATTTTTTTGTGGTGTTGGCATGACTGTTTCGGCTAGCAGACAAACCCGAATACGAATACGTAGTTTTTGTGTACACAGAAAAAAACATGAGGAAGGCGACACGGCAAGCCCACCGGGTTGCGCCGTGCCCATGAAACAGTGTCATTGTTGACACTGGCTTAGCGCATTTATTTGACAAAATTCGTCCGGATGTAATTAGAATTAAAACGTTGCCTCCTTTCAAATAGAAAACTGCTTTCAATGCACATGCAAAGAGTCATCGTCGAAGGGATGACAAGTTTCAGGTTTAAGGGCAGTCCGTGTCGAATGTGTTGCCTATCTTCCAGGCCTCCAAACACTTCGTCGAGTCAGTCGGCTGCATGTTTGGAACTGTGAATGACGCATTTTTATGCAACTCTCTCTCGCTGAAATTGGATGATGGGCTTCTGAGCTTCTTGTGTGAGCCAAGATAGGTAATCCAATTCAATTCAAACCGTTTGTTGACGGCTTGGCTTTTCCAATCCGCTCGGCTCTTCATTCAACGATCTGATATCTCGAGGTTTATGTCAAGTTTTGTTTCGTTTGTTGTATCCGGGCTGTGCTGTCGTTTATTTTTCGATGCTCGGCATTGTTTCATAAAGAACGCTCGACCGGTATATGGAGTCTTGGGGAAAAAGTTTCCGCGTGGGCAAAAAGAAGTAGAGTTCAAGTCCAAACTTGTTTCGTCGGTCAAGGCTACGAAGTGCGATGCTGATAGCGAGCCAGCGGGTTCGGCCCACGTATTCAGTGGTCTCCAAGACTTGCTGCTTGACCGTCCTTTGCTGCCATGCCTTACGTGTTGGTCACCACCCAAATTCGGCTTGTGAGTCTTCGCCCAGGCCGACCTCAAAGATTTGACATAGGTTATGTTTCTGCATAACCGGCGTTGGTACTTCGTTGCTTTCCTTAAAAGTTACTGCTTGTCACATCGGGTATTTTCCTCATAATTAGCTCTGCGTTGCTTCGTACAGTACTCTCCAGCCAGCAGGCTTCCTATCGCGTCAATTCCCTCCTTTTACAATAAGTTGTATGTGGTCTTCCTCGGCTCCTTTGTGAAATCTTGATCCTCCAGAAACTTCTTTTCAGTCTGTTGGCATTAGAGTTAGATGTGAATTGTCCTAGCATTTTGATGTTGTAACATTTTGCTGCTTGTTTTGTCCTCAGGAAAATGGACCCACTTTTGTTGGAGACGAACATTCGGATCCTGAACTGATGCAGTACTTAGATGCAAGAAAAGTCACAGAGCCTGGAAATAATTTGTGAGTTGATTTTCATTCATTTTTTTTCTGTGAATCAAGCTTATGTCTTCATTTTTGCGTTACATGTCTTACGGTTTAATTCCCTTGTCACACATTTCAGCTCTACTTATTTGACGGACCTAAATGTCCGCCAGGTTCTCAATCAACTTGAGAAACGCTGTTACAGCTTAGTTGGTATGAGTGGTATGGGCCAGACATGTGTGTGGACCATGTGGAAATCGCCCACTTCTACCAACGAAGAAGAATCTGACAAGTAGTCTGCGTACCCATTACGAGAAGCTTGTGGTGTCTGTGAGAGTTTCTCATAAAAAAAGATTTTACAGATCAAAAGCTCATCTTACTTGTATCTGTATTAGACACTTGAATTCTATTAAAATTTGATTCTTGAGGCCTGTTCTTGATTCTCGAGAAAGGTAATGTGGTATTTGACAGACTGATGGCGAAAGTTCATATCATAAATGTGGCAGTCTTGGATAATCCATCAGCCTTCTTTAATCCATTTCAATTTGAGATAACCTTTGAATGTGTAGAGGATTTACAGGTATGTTACATAATGTGTATCTTTTCTATTATATAACTTTAGTCTTGGGTAGTTATTTTATAAAATAAACCAATTGATTTTGTTTTAAGGAGGATCTAGAGTGGCGTATAATTTATGTGGGTTCTGCGGAAAGCGAAGAGCATGATCAGGTTCTTGACACAGTGTATGTAGGACCTGTACCAGAGGGAAGGCACATGTTTGTGTTTCAAGCTGATGCTCCAGATCCCACAAAAATCCCAGTGGGTGATGTTGTTGGAGTCACAGTGTTGCTTCTGACTTGTTCCTACAGGTGAGAAAAGTA
Organism: Thrips palmi; assembly: GCF_012932325.1. Lineage (NCBI taxonomy): Eukaryota > Metazoa > Arthropoda > Insecta > Thysanoptera > Thripidae > Thrips > Thrips palmi. The sequence goes on along the minus strand of NW_023144624.1, from coordinate 2,042,565 downwards.
TTCTATCACACTTTGCAGTGATCCTTTAACCTGGAGTACGTTGTAATGCACTTACTCTATGTGTTCATATTTCAGAAATCAAGAATTTATTCGTGTTGGTTATTACATAAACAATGATTATGTTGACCCTGAACTGCGTGAATCACCTCCAGCTTTGCCACAATTTGACAAACTTCAAAGAAATATTCTTGCTTCTAATCCACGAGTGACAAGATTCATGGTGAGCTACTGTTTGTAACTGTTTTATTTATTAGCACCTTGTGACTACAGTGTTTCTTTTCTTGTTATGTCATAATTGGATCTCAAGCAGCTTGTACTGTTTTGTGTTTCAGATCAATTGGGATGATGTGCAAAGTAAACCAGAAGAAAGCAAAAATGGAGTTGAGTCAATGTCAGATGAGCCGTGTTCCTCAAATCATTTCCAGTCAAACAGTAACGGTTTGGAGCCAAGGCAGTGACAGTGAAAGGCCCTTACAGCTTCATGTTTGAGGTACACCCCTTATTGCAATGTGCAAATCGTCAAGCTGCAAAATTTACCAAGAAGACTTCCATGAAATCTCCTGATATAGATATTTCCTAATGTGATACTTGGAACAGTCCTTTTCAAGAGTGCTAAGCTGTGATCAGTTTTAAGTTATTTTTATTAGCTTCTGATTTTAGTGTTCATCTTGAGTTCTTGGGCAGACTTTTCAGTCCCTTTTAGTGCATCATGTCTGAACTTTTGCTGCCAGACCGCCCAGAGGAGCCCTTGCCCTCAGATTGTTGTAATAGTGGTTGCACGCCGTGCATACTTGATGTTTATGATGATTTGGTAAAGGAGTGGGAAGATAAGTGCAATCGTTTGAAATTGGGTGCTGCTGGATTTGATGTGAATAGATCTTTTAATGAACCTGCTCTGTTTCAGACCAAGTACAGCCCTTTCAGAATAGCTTTTATCAAACCTTTATCAAATGACACTAGTATATTCCGCTTCCAAGCAGTTAAAAAAGATAGTGACTCTGATGAAATGTCGTACAGAGACCTAGAAACCAATTTGGATTTAAAACCTTCACAGTATTTAATATTACAAGGGAAAGACACTGTAGAAGGCAAAGAAAATCATTTTACTAGAGCATATACACCTATTTCAACTAGTAAGGGGTGTTTTGATGTTGTTATTAAAATGTATCCTAAAGGCAAAATGTCTCAGTTTATACAGAAGTTGGTTCTAGGAAACATAACCTTTTGGCGGGGGCCTTATGGAGGGTTTAGTTATGAGCCTAACAAGTTTAGACGCCTTCTAATGCTCTGTGCTGGCACAGGCATAGCACCTTTGTACTCTCTAGCCTCCAATATTGTTAACAATGAGGAGGATGAAACAACAATTAAAATTTTATTCTGTTGTAAAGATGAGGCCAACATAATTTTAAGAGAGGAAATCCATTCCCTTCGGTCTTTTTGGAACTTCAGTGCTGACATTTATCTACCCCATAGTTGTGCAAGTACCTGTAAACCTTTGTATGGAGAGACATTAAAGACTGGTCGTTTGGGCCAAGATGCAATTGCATCCGAGTTAAAATGTAATAGCACTAATACTTGGGTTCTCATTTGTGGGAATCCAGAGTTTTGCAAAGAAATGCATCAGTTTGTTAGCAAGTGTAGTATAAAGGCTGAACATATACACATTTTTGATTAAAGTTTATGTAATTTTGGTAACAGTTAATGATTTAAATTAAAGCTTTGATCTGTAAACCTTTGGAACTTTTTTCATAGACCATCATTCCTCCTCAGGCTAAGGCATGTGGACATGGACACTTCATGATCTGAGGGAGAGAAAGAAACAAAATATTGATTTGATTTGGGGCAACTCTAATAATAATAATAATTATTATTGTACTGAAATTAAATGTACTTACTGTATTACAGTTAGGACAAGGTCCACTTAAGTGTCCATGCACTTGTCTGCTATCAGGCATCATTTTTAACCACTGTAAAGAAAATCAAAATTAATGAACAGAATTAATGGCTGGTCAGTTGCTGCAATCATTCTGCAGAAGGAAAGTATTACAAATTCTCTTACTTCATATAAACATTCTGTATGGAAACTGGTAAGACATTTTCCACACGATTCTTCTGGCAATTTCCCCTCTAATTGTACAGTGTAGCAGATGCTACACTCTCCAGTCTCAACAGTTTGGGAGACAGCATTTGTTTCTGGAGGCGGTGGTTGAGGCAGGCTTGTCAATTGCAGCACCAAACACAAATTATCCAAAACATTGCTCTCTTGGTCCCAATCCTTAATAATAAAATCCAGAAATTAAGAGGTGATGAGTCAAATTGAATCTCTCACTTGCAATCCTTCACAGCAGGAGTGAACACAGTACCTCTAAGTGTTCCTCATAGATGCATCGAAGGGTGTCTATTTCAGCATCAGCTCCTTGAAATTTTATTTCTGGTGGTTGATTAGGCTTTAATGGATCCCATGTTAATTGAGCCATAACACTAGGAGGCGCTAAAAGAAAAAAACATAAGTTTTACAAGTAAAATAAAATGACACTAACTTTCTTCTGTTTTAATTCATTTGTAACTTACAAATAAATATTCTCCTGTACATATCAGCTTTCCGTGGGTGAATTGGGTCTAAAACCCAGCAGTTTTTGTCTATTAAAGTAAAGGAACTCCAGAGACCATTTAGGACACTAATTTGTTCACAAAAGGCTCCATATGCTTTGGTAATGTTTGGTTCCTGGAGAAGAAATTGAAAATTTTAACATGAACAAAGAAATTTTTCTTGGGCTAATTTCAAATGTAGAAACGATTTCTGTTTCATAGAACTAACCTTTTGAAGTATTTTAATGATTTTCTCTGGTAAGTCTGTGTCAATAATTTCAAAACTAAGTTTTCCAGTATCATCATTACTTATTCTTACTTTCATCACATGATCTTCTCCATTTTGGTCCTCATATTGAATGGCAATATCTCGTAAATCACTGCTTAAGGACTCTATATTAGCTGTTCCCAGCTCTTTTAATTCTGAAATAATGGCACTGTAATGTTGCAGGTTGTCGAGCTGTTCCTCGAATGGAATGGAATCTTTCTCTAAATCTAGACGGGAATTCCCACCATTTTCCAAACAGCGAATCTGAAAGTAAATCATAAGAAGGAACTTTCGATAATCTTGGTACTTGTTAAAAAGGAAGTCTATTTGCAGCCAGTAAAATAAATAAGGGGTCTATGCTGCAGTAACCTACAATCAGTCCGTGTAGGTCTTGAAGAAATGAATCCAAGAGCATTTCCTTCCTTTCCCACTGAAACCACCAAAAAATTTGCATGTTTGTTGTACTCGAAATTCTTGACATGGAGGGGGTGCACAAACGAAGATATTATACCTTGGCTAGTGTGTCTTGATCCTTGCTTAGAAGCTCTGACAACTTCCATTCTGAATGAAAAACTACACCTGTGGAATAAGGGTAGTTAGGTGCCACTATGGACACACGAAATAAAGCACCCTGTAAAAAGATATCTGATTAATTAAACGGTTTACAATTCTCTTTACGTAGCAGGAGTGTTCTGTAGCCTTACTTCTACTTCTAAGAAACCCTGATAGCTGGTATAATCTGGGCTGGTAGGTACCAACAATGGAAATAATTTTGAAATTTCCATCTGTATTCGTGTAGACAAGTCGGACGATGTCATTTTGGAAACACTCAACTCTAAATTTCATTCAGAAATTTGAGGCAGAAACCGCTGTTGTTCGGCGCCGGTTGTTAGTGGTGCGATGAGAGGGGGGTGGGGGTGGGGGAGTTTCTCAGGGTCATATTTTGCGTCTGTTTACCGCGAAACCTCAGAATTCCTTGTTAACTTTGAGGACAATAAGTCTCTTTACTATTTATTGCGTCAAATTCTTATAATTTTAATTTATGTGGCAAAGCGCGCTTTGATCTCTGTCCACATTCCATGTTTGTCGTCTGCTGCTATTGTTGTTTCCTCGCAGACCATTCTAGTGGCTGTCAACACAGCGCAGTGAGATCACCAGTTGCTTGACGAACTCAAGACATACTCGTCTAAATTTGTCTCGTTGCGCTCACGAGATGAAATGCGAATGACAAATCGCGTTCATCTCGCCACAGTCAGCCTTTCACTAAAAATAGACGAGGCAAGCTCTATTTTGGGTGCTGCCACTTGCAAATAGTCGGAACCACTAGAGCCGTCTGCTCTTGCGCTCCTACCCATAATTTTTTCGGTCTTCAAGAATGAAAACAAAAAGTGACTTCTCAGTGTTGGCTGGCTCTACTCTGTTGACAGAAAAGCCTTTTGTTCATGTATTGAAATCAAAGCTTCAAGGGGAACGATGTGATCATTGCTTTGAAAGGTAATACATAAGTCACCTAACCTTCTATTTACAAATAATCCCTTCATTATATTGCTAAATAAGGCACAACATACTTTTGTATGAATATTGACACTCTTACTCCTTGGATGTTGTAAATTGAAAATGTATTTGATTTGAGGGCGTCACTGTTTAAGGATCAGTAGTTTTTGTCAAGTTACCCTCAGCGATACAGAAACCACTAATTCCACATCTTTTTCAGGCCGGCTGTATTAATGAAAATATTTTTATTTGCTCTACTCAATGGGTTCTACAACTTTGTTCATTTGTGTACGGTAACAAAGTATATTTCCCGGCAGTGACATGTTTTCCCTACCTTGCTGTTTCCCTTCTTTAGACCAGAGCGTTTCCCACTGTGCCCCAGACTCCCATGGGACTGTCAAGATTCAGATGATGAGGGGATTTGGGATATGGATTCTCTTTGGGCTGAGTGGGTATAGCATTATGCAAAGCATGGGTGGAGCATTTGTCATGCCTCGCATTGTTTGCATTGATGTGTTTCAACCTATTATTTAATAACAGGAAAAGTAGCGATATACATCGGCAACTTTGGCCCGTCCCGTACATTAAGAAACGTACGAATTTCGCCCATGTTTGACCCTGACGGGAATTAAACCTGAGTCTGGGGTTAAAATAAATGTCGTTTTCGTCATCAGCACCCTCGAAAACATCAAAAACAATGCAAAAACTCGAATAAAAAGAATGTTCAAAAAATACTCCGCTGGGATTTGAACCCGGGTCCGAAGTTTTTCGATTCGCTCGAAACTGGCACCATTGGTTTTCTCTCGTCGTCCCGATTCCAAAAATACCCCTACATGCCCTCCTAGCTGCATCCGTTGCCGAGATCCTCCTCGACCCCATGTAGACCATGATGCACCTGCAGCAGCGCCCCCGGGGCTCGGATCGGATTTGCTGCCACCGGGCGGTTCTCAGGGTCACCCAAGGAGGCTGCATACCAAATTTGGTCAAGATCGGACCACGGGAAGTCCTCGGACGGACGGACGGACGGACGGACGGACGGACGAACGAACGGACGCACAGCAGGGATCATACTATATGCCCGTCCCTCCGTCATTTTTTTACAAAAAATAAACGGGACGGGCCAAAAATAGAATGAAATGAAGCATGGTTGAAGAGACTCAAATAATTTAACTGTCCTGTGTTTTGATTATTTATTTTGTTTTTGTATCCTGTGCATGAACCTGGTTCTATTGTGGAGAATTTCATTTGAGACTACAGGACGTCAGATAGATACAAAAATAATTCAGCGCAGGATAAAATTTGTTGTCACTGTTTAATAATTTTTAGTACAATCTATCAGAGATTCTTACAAGTTTTGTTTGTTTGTACTCTAAAGTAGAGTAGTCGTTTTTTAACACGGTCACTCGTTGTGACTCTCGACACCATGGAAAAGGCATAAATAGTTCTCATAAATGATAAAACCATTGACCAACTTGTGCACCTGTTTTTCCTCCTTTTTATTGTCCTATTTCCTGTAAATTTTTAATTTGATTGTAGAGGACATTGATGGATTTTAAATCACTAATAAGTCCTATGACCCTTTTTTTTCCCCACAGAACCAAACTATCTCAGTGTTCAGGTTGCAAGTATGTCTTTTACTGTGGGCGTGAGTGCCAGAAAGCATCTTGGCCTATACACAAAAAAGAATGTCCTAATCTTCGACGAGTTTCTCCACGGATTGTTCCTGATGCTGCCAGGCTCCTAGCTCGTATAATCTTTCGATTACAGGTGCAAAATTTGGCATTGCTTTGAACTGAAAATTTATTTCCAGTATTTTCTCATATGGATGATTATTTTTGTTTTCAGAATGGTGGAGATAAAGAAAAAAGTTATTATTCTAAAACAGGTTTTAGAATGTTCAAGGATCTCATGTCCCGTATGTAGCATGTTGAATCTAGATTTCCAATGTTCATGAAGTCTTATTGGAAGCATAGTTAAAGACACACAGTTACCGTATTTTTCAGATTACTCTGACATTAAAAAGGACTCAAAGAGGATGGAGCACTTCACATCATTATGTGCTGTGCTGATGGAATATCTTGGTGAGGGTGCACTCCCCAACTCAGCTGAGCTTTTAGGAATATATGGAAGGGTAAGCTGCTTTTCTTTAAATACTTTGAACTCAACCACCTATTAAATGCTGCACTTTAGCCTCAAAACTTATCCTTTGTTGCTTTGTTTTTTTGTTTTTTTTTTCAGATGGTTGTGAACGGTTTTAACATTTTAGATCCAGAGATGGTAAGCATCGGCACTGGACTTTACCTGGGCGTATCTATCATTGACCACTCCTGTGACCCGACGGCCCTTGCAGTGTTCACTGGCACCACAATCCACATAAGAACACTGCAGACCATGCCCATGATGGATTGGAGCAAAGTAAGTTGAATGAAGAAAGTCCTATCTCCTTCTGCAAAGGCAAAGAGGTGTCTGCATTGTATTGTTCTTTCTTCTGCAGGTGTTCATTACATATGTTGATTTGCTCAACTCTGCAAGGGAGCGACAAGAAGATTTGCAAGCTACCTATTATTTCCTTTGCCAATGTAGCCGTTGTGTAGATCGTTCAGAGCTAGAGCTTCAGAGGTCAATGCTTTGTCCAAACGTCAAATGTGGGGAGCCAGTTCCCATTTTTCAAACGGTTTGTGTTTTGTTTAAAAACTCATACTTGTGTATGTTTTGCTCAAAAGTTTTTGTCTTATGCCCTTTTTGTTCAAAACAGGAAACATATGGGAAATTGTGCACCAAGTGCAATGAACATATTAAACCTGCTCAGATCAGTGAATACCTTGATATTGTGGATTTCTCACAACAACACTTGCAGTCTATGAAAGATGTTGCTTGTATCCTTTCTCGACTGTTAACATACCAGTCACCGTATTATATTAGTTTTTGATTGTTTGATGATTTTCCTTAACATTTGGTACAGATTTAGATGTTTGTAAAGTATGTTTAAAGAAGCAGAACGGACTGTTTCATCCAATGAATTTACTTCGAGTTAAAGCTCTGGATACTGCATTTGAAAGTGCAATCGATGTTGGCTCATGGGAGGATGCCAAGAGACTTGGAGAAGAAGTTGAGCCTGGCTACAGGTTAGTTACTTTCGAACAGCCTCTATTATTGTGGACCTGGAACCTTTTAATAAATACTACGTACTGTTGTTTCTTCCAGGAAGTACTATGGCAGCACACATCCTCTCCTGGGGATTCTGTACCTAAAGCTTGGCAAGCTGAGCCTCTATCTTAACTGTGTACAAGAGGCCTTGGACTGGCTGATCAAAGGGCAGAATGTTTTGAAAATAACTCATGGTGAACGACATCCTCTCTACAGGAATGATCTCCTACCCCTCATTGCTCAAGCTCGTGAGGAATTGAGGTGATCATTCAGGTGACTGCATCATCAAGTTTATTTTTTCATTGATTGGTATGTAGTATAGGGCTGATTTGTTAGAGTTAAGTGTGACGTTAGACAATTAAAAGGTGTTGTTGAACTGTGATAGAGGTTATAATAATTGTTCAATCGGAGGATGGGATGGAATGATGTCTTTGGTGTGAAGATGTGTTTTAAAACTAACTGATTTAACTTATGATTGTCATGTAGAAAAGAATTCTGCTCTTTTCATCACAATATCAAGTAGGATGAAAGTGGCTTGCATTCCAAGATGTTCCAAGAAATTGTTCAATTTTCTGAATATCTCAGACCACAAGAATGTATCAGGATCAAGAGAATGGTAGGCTGTGTACAAGGCGCAAGATTGTTTCTTTTTGTATTCAATCGAAGATAAAAATCCTTTGTTTACGTAGAAATGCAAAGGATGGTCTGTGTATTTTGCGAAGGATGTTTCAATTAACTAAGTCATGTTCAATGCTTTTTGCCTCATTTATTGGTTTACATTATCATTCCTCAGTCGCTAAACAATAACAAAAATGATGTTTGTAACATTGATAACAATTTAAAAACTTATGAATAAATATCAACAGGTATAGGCAGTTCTGTTCAGAAGTACATTTTTATATCATTGATTGTGTTAACAGTAATTCTCTAGCAATAATTTTATAGGATGGACCAATAAGTCTTTACTGTAGGAACAAAGTTATTTTAAGTTCTTATCAGTTTTTGTTTTTGTTACTATTCTTTGTAAGTTATCTATTCTTGGACGCCTTGTTTTCTCGCAATTCCTTGTACTGAGATCATTCCAATAGCAAGGGATTTTGTGAATTTGGTCCCATATCAGTGACAGATTTTTCTTCTCTCTCCACCCTTTTTAAATTTCCTTAAAATCTTAAATGCCTTTTTTCTTCTCTGATTTTCACTGTGCTTTTTCGTCATATTCTAGTGTTGTTATCACAAATTTTCTCACAATCTTTGTAATTCCTGAAATATTTGGTCTGTTACATCTGGTGGATCTTTTTTGTACATCAATGCTGCCTCAACTGCATCCCTGAAAAGCTGAAAAATAAACAATAGAAAACAACTTAATTGTCTAATGTAAATTCTTTTATGCATTTTCTACATCCACAAAAAGTATTTTTTTGCTGAGCCTTACCTTTACAACATTCATACCATTAGAAGCTGATACATAATACAGAGGAATGCCATTTTTCTCAGGAAAGGCAAATTTCTGCTGTGTCACATCCATATTTGCTAGAGAGAGAGAGAACTTTTAATCATTAACACACTTCAGATTCATGTTCAAAGCACTGTGTAGAAGTTGCAAATTACCATCAATCTTATTGACAGCACAAAAGACTGGTATGTGGGGTCTATATTGACGTAGCTCTTTGTACCATCGCTCCAAATTTTTGTAAGTTATTTTGCGAGTTGCATCAAATACCATAATACAAGCATGCGCTTGGTGGTAGTATGATGGATGCATGGATTGAAACATCTCTTGGCCGGCAGTGTCCCAAAAGTCTGTTTAAAGACGAAAAAGAAAAAGCCATTAAGATAGATCTAGTCCATGAATGAATAATTAAAAACCACAGAAGACCCACCAACAATCACATCAACATCCTTAACTTTCGACGAGTATCTGTATAAAGTTAGAGCATAGGTCGAAATCGTCTGCGGCTTGAATTTGTCAAGCAGGAACCGTTCCAACAACCTGAAACAAGATCAGTAAAGAGGTCATGCCGGAGAATGCAGGCCACCGGCCGGGGCACCGCGACCACGGCGCCGCTAACGCTATCCTAGCCACGCCACCCTCTGCCGTTTACGTCATTCCCCGGACTCACTTGGACTTCCCGACGGCGCTGTCCCCCAAGCAGATGACCTTCACCGCCTCGGTGCCGCTGGCGCTTTTGCCGTCGTAGTCCAGCACCGTGTCGGCGTCCCCGTCGGCGTCCATTTTCAAACAAAAATTCCACTGCCTTGACTAAATCAAGTTATTGATCCCGTGACCCCGCGTGGCTGGGCGCGCCGTCGTCCGTGCCACCTGGTGGAGCGCGGCCGACTGGCAGGCAAAGCAGGCAAGGCAGCGCGGCAGCCGAGCGCAACCAAGGGGGACGGGGTCAGGCCGGTTCGACTCGTTCGACTAGGTTCGACCACCATGGCCCTTGTCATGAGGGGATGGCCGCCGATGGCCGCGATGCGGGGTCAGAAAGTACGGCCAGGACGAGGAGGACAGTGGGTGATTGGAAGCCGCGAGTAAACACTTTCTCGCTAATCACGGAAATTATGCGGCGCGCTTAACGCACAGTCCTTAAAGAAATACTTTCCCGCAAAGTCATACGGTGGACGTAGAGTCCACAGCCTGTGGACGGCGTCCGACGCACGGGGAAGTACCGCCCCCTCCCCCTTCCTCTCCACCGGCAGCACGCGCCCCTACCGGCGTGAGCCCCTCCAGTAGAGTTGAGGAATGGGCCAGCCCGGCCGGGCTGCGGGCTGCGCAGCGCTACCGCCAGCCCAGCCCAGCCCAGCCCGGCCCAGCCGGCCCAGCCCAGCCCGCGGGCTGGAGGGCTGCTGCCTCGGCTCGGCTCGGCTGGGGGGAAGACGGACAGACGCGGATGACGAAGACAGTCGGGCACCGGGCCGGGCAGCAAGCGACGGGACGGGAGCGAGCTAGCGAGCTGCCTGCGGCGCGGCCCAGCATGGCGCTGACGTCACCACGCTACCGAGAAGCGCGCTCGGAAATTTGAATCACATTGCGAATTGTAACTATTTGGTGAGGCGAGGAGCCCTTCCATGGTTACGATAGAGTGTTTACTGTTATGCTCTGTTGTCATTCATTCAAAATTTCGTATCTCGTCTCTGCCCTCTTCCCCCCGGCTACTTCGGCCAGCACGCCGGCGGCACGGCCACGGCTCGGCTCGCCCGGCGGCCGCCGCCCGCCAGCCAGCTACCCAGGCCCGGCCTGGCTCGGCTCCGGCAGCCCGCGGGCTGAGCCGAGCCCGTGGGCTCGGCCATCTTCGGCTAGCCCAGCCACCTTCGGCGACACGGACTGTCACAGCCGATACCACTGCAACAGTGGCGCTGGCCCGCCGGGCCAACCCATTCCTCATCTCTACCCTCCAGCCCCTCCAGCGGCGAGACGCCTCGCGGGGCCCCTCTCCGCGCCCCTGCCGGCACCCCGGCACCCCTGCCGGCCGGCGCGGCGGCGCGGCGCAGTCAGTCCCGACCCTCCCGCCGAGCCGCGCCGGAGCCGCGCGTGCCGGAGCAGCCGGAGCCCCCGCGACCCCGCGACGAGCTGCACCACGGCGCGCCCCGCCTGCTGCGCCCCGCCGGCGCCGCGACGCCCCGACGACGCCCCCGCAGCCCCGCCTCTGAGTCACCGCTCCACGTCAGTGCGGCTGGCCTGACGCGCCGCGGCCGACCAACCAACGGCACACTTTTAGGCAAGATTTAGCACGAATTCTAAACTAATGTCAAGGGCTTCGGAACGCACTGCGGGATTCCTAACACGCGAAGAGCAGCCATTGTAAGAGAAAAGCGTCGCGCACCTGGACGTCATTGTCGCCACTGCAGACGGCGGGGCTTCAGTGCGTCACAGAAGATGGGGCCACGCTGGACCCCCGCATCGCAGAGCGACGTGACGGGGCGCCCCCGCGTGGACTGCTGGCGGCTGCGGCCGGAATGCTGACATGTTGGCGCGGACGGTGAGTGCTGCTAGACGCTGCTTCACTTCGGGACTGGCGACGCCGACGACGCGACGCGGCTAGACGCGGCCGGTGCCGGTGGCGGCCCGGCACGAGGGCCGGCACCACATTCGCGATACTTTACTGATTTATATCGGGAAGCTGCTGCTTCGCCGCTTCAATTACGCGGCAGGTGGCGGCAACGACTTCTCGGCTCGCGGGGGGGGGGGGGGGGGCTTGCGGGGGACAAACGCCCCAAACTCCAACACAGCAGATGCGCTCCCCTGGCTCCCCCACACTGCTGCGTGGCGTGGCGCTGGCCGTGGCGCGAATGGGAGCGCGTTCAAGTACCCGCGACGGCCCGGAAAATAGCGCCCAGGCAGGGGAGGCAACGCCGCCGAACTGTGAACCGAACTGTGAAACATAAAATACCGAAAGTTTGCACCTCACTCCGCCCACGGTGTAGGGCGGCACAGTAGACACCCTCGAGACATCCTTACCGTGGTGTCACCATAGGCCGTGCCTTTAGCTTTGCCTTTGCTTTTGGCGTTGCTGGGGATGCTGCCGCAGGCCCTTGAGTATTATTAGTGGTTGTTGGTACTACCCACCCCATCGAGGCCCCCAGGCATTTCGGGCGAGGATTGAGGGGGAAGACCGGAAGGGACGCGCTGCTTGTCTCCGGGCAAGATGTGCCCCGCGCCGTGCCCGGCCGCCCTGGCCGCCGGAGTACGCATCAAACATTGTTATTCGGCTCACGGGGACCCGTCATCCCCCGCCCCGCCCCACCCCGCCCCGGCCCGCCCCGCCAGCAGCTTCCGTGTGCGCACCTCCCGTTCGCCCTTCCCCCTTTCCCCCGCCGGCCTGCTGGAACCTCTTTACTTCCCTTTTTCTCTAGTACTTTCCCCTCACGTCGCTGCCGCAATGTTGTGTAGGCAACTTCCAAAGGCGGGCGCCGTGTCGCGTCGCGCACGTGTAGGCAGTGTAGGCCTCGTTGCAGGCATCGCGTCAAACGTGGCCGCGTCGGTAGACGTAGCAGGCGCCGTCGCGTCAACTAGGCTACGCGCGGCGTGCGGCCGTTTTCGTCGTTGCGCGTCGACCGTGCCATTGCTCGGCACTGTGGATGCCACATCCTGCAAACCGTGTTCCGTGGGGCACCTTTACCCCGACTGGGCGAACGTGCAGCGCGTCCGACGCCTTCGGGGAGGCGCCGCTCTGCTGCAGTGTGGCTGCGGCCTGTGGCTCGCTGTGGCTGCTTCCGGCTCGTAATAGACAGGACGACGCCTTTTGAACGTGCGTGGCGCGGCGGGGTGGCGCGGCGGGGCGGCGCGGCGCTCCCCTCACAGTCTCCGCAGCGCGCCGCTCCGCCGCTCCGCAGCCTCGTGTGTGCACGTGCGCACGTGAGAGGTGCGGGCACACTGCGGGCGCAAAGCATTACGGCCACTCCAGGCTCGAGTACTTGTTCGTGCGGCGCGGGACTGAGGGGCTGAGGGCGGGGCGGGGCGGGGCGGGGCGGGGCGGAGCGGAAGCGTGCCCGTTAGCTCGGCGGCTTGGCGTGGCGGCTACTACACTGGGCGAAGCAGCGAAGCGGCGGCGTGCCGATCGGCGGCGTGTCCATGGCGTGTCGGCGGCCACTGGCTGCCACTGGCTGCCAGCCTCTCCTCATGCGATGGACCACGCCCGCCATGTTTCATCGCCCCCTCCCCTCCCCTCCCCGTCAATGGGGGAGAAAAACGGCCAACACGCCCAAATTCTCCTTCCCCTCCCCTCCCCTTGGCGCGCCTTGGCGATGCAGGGCGGCGGCAGTCGTTCCGTTCGGGGTCCAGTCACGTTGGGGGCTTGTCGATGATCAACTCATTTCTGGGGAGGGGCGGGGAGGGGCGCCGGCCAAGCTGGTCTGTTTGCCGTGGTGCAGCGACGGCGAGGCGGGGCGGCGCGGGGCGGGGCGGCGCGGGGCGCGGCCAGCCCGGCCGGCGAGGAGGCCCTGCAGGTCCTCGAGTCTCGAGGCCCGAGGCGACCGTAAATCGGACCGAGTTGGACAGGTGCAGCGCGGCGCACGAGGCGGGGTGCACGAGGCGGGGCTCGGGCGCGGGGCCGAAGGTGTGACAAAGTTGTGCAGCGTCTGTCTCTCTCCCTCCCCCTTTCCCCGCACCATCTTCCGCGTGTTTTGTTCCGAGGCGCCAAAGTGAAGCATCAGCATCCGGCCGCTTCTTGTCTCCGCCCCGCCCCGCCCCGCCCCGCCCCGGGCGACTCGACTCATTCCGGCCCCTGCCTCAGCCGTGCAGGCTCATTCCGAAACGGCGCTTGCTCGCGCTGTCTCTCTCGCACGCACGGGGCGCCTCGTGTCCTCCAGGGGTGCGAGAGAGACAGGGCGGCGAAGCTCCGTTTCGGCATGAGGCCGCGCCGCTCCCCCGCGTCTGGCGCGCTCCCCCCGCCACCCGGTTTAGGCTGCATCTCGAGGAGCGAGGATTTGTGGCCGTGTTTGCCCGCCTTTCTTTCGCTGTCTTTATCCCGCAAGCGCCGCAAGCGCCGCGAGGTGCGGTGGCGCCGGCGACTCTCCGCGTGGATTTAGGGGCCGCGCCCCGCCGTCGACCCCCCACCCCCTGTCGCTCCGTCTCTGTCGCACTCGCGGGGCGTTCCGGGGCGTTCCGGGGCGTGCGAGAGAGACGGAGCGACGGCTTGGCTGGCGCTGCTGCTGTTTGCCTCCTCCTGCGGCCCTCGGCTACTCTCGGCCGCTTCTTTACGGAGCTAGTTACAATTAGAAAAGGAGAGGATGCAAGGCGAGCCCCCAGGCGGCGGTGACGAGCCCGAGCAGACAGCCAGGCAGGCAGGCAGGCAGCCAGGCAGAGGCGACGCTGGCCGACGGCAAGGCAGCCGCACCGCCGCGGACCGCGCCACCGGGGCGCCGCGCGAAGGGTTGCTTTAGCACCATGAAAACTAATGCGGTGCTTGGCGCCTGGCGCTTCGAGGGCTCCGAGGGCCAACGCCTCGCCGACGGGCCGACAGCCACCCGCCCAACAAAAACAAGCAAAAACGCGGGACAATGAATCGACTCGTCCAGCTATTAATGAGGCAACGCCGCGTGAATAAGCAATGCATTTGGCAGTGCATTGGCAGTGCAGACGTCGCTCGCAACAATGGGGCAGTGGCAATGACACGGCACACCGGCATTCCGCACCGCGATCGCGATCTGCGCCGCCCGGCACCTCGACCCCCCGCACACGCAGGATCATCCCGAACAGTGGTCAGCGTCGCGCTGTCTCTCTCGCACTCGAGGGGCGTCCCGTCCCGGCGCGGCGCGGTGCGACGCGGTGCGAGAGAGACAGCGCGATAAGCTCCGGCCAGACCATTCGGCCATTCGGCCCGATGTTCCCATTATAAATGCATTTCCCTATTTTTCCCGGCCTGTTTTATTGGCCTGCCCGCCTGCGGGGGCGCGCTGTGGGGGGGGGGGAAGCGGGAGAGGGGCATCGGCCATTTATATAATCGAACGCAGTGGCGGCGGGGCGCCTGATTGGAGCCCAGACCACCCATCACCCATTGACTGCGAGCACATTCGGGTAAAAGCTGTAATGGTCGCGCCTACTTTCACCTCATTTTCCAGCGACTAATGTTTTATTTTCCTGTTTCCCCACTTTTTTGCGGTCGGTTTGTACGAGGCCAGCACACTGCGTGCAGCGTGCAGCGTTTAGCCCCTTACGAAGGCCGGGTAGGCAACGCGCGCACCTCTGCGTGTGACGGGCGGGCCTACCCGCCGCATTCCGTTACCATTGCCATTACGGGCTACACCAGAACCGCCGGGCGGCACACTGGCGCAGCGTGGCCTCGCCCAGCACTCTGCTTCGCGCTGGGGTTCTCGCCGCCTGTCTCTCTCCCTCCGTCAGGGGACCCTTCGTGAGCGGGAGAGAGAGGCTTCCCGCTCGGAAAGAGTCCGCCGTGCACACCGGTGCCGCACCTGCCGCACCACTGCAACAGGTACTACCGCCGGCGAGGCGTCGCGTGTCAAGGCCCGCCGCCGGTGAAACGCTGCTCTCTGTTTCCGTCGGAATCGAATCGAATCGACGGCGGATTACAATATTCCTGGAGGAAAGCTTTCCCGAAACTTGGCCGGCCCCGCCTCCGGCTCCTTCCCATTCTAATTCTTTTCTAAAAGTATACGGCTCCGTGGCGGCGGTGCCCTTACGGCGCCCCCGCGCGCCCCGCGCCGCTCCGTGGCCGGCATCTTAATGGCGAGAAATTAAAGTCTTCCGATTTCATATTTTATTGCGGGCGTTATAACTCACTCTGGCCGCTCGCATTAGCATATTAGTTTTCTCCGCCGCCTCGCCGCCTCGCCCGGCCGCCCAGCAGCAGTCATCGTTCTGCCGTTTCGCAGCGACGCCTCGAAACATTCCTCCTCCCGTTTCCTGGAGGCTGCGGACTCGTCGCTCTGTCTCTCTCGCACTCACGCGGCGGCCCGTGTAGGTGCGAGAGAGACAGAGCGACGAGGGCGCCTCTCGGAATCCGACTGCCAGGGCTCCTCTCCAAGAGCGGCCGTTCCGTTCCGAAAGGCGAAAGGCGCGGCGGAGAGTTGTAATTGGCCGCCCTGGGCCCCGGGCATTGCCCCTGCCGGCCGACTCCGAAGACCATCGCTCTGTCTCTCTCGCACCCGTGGTGCGCTCCATGGGGGCGCGAGGGAGACAGATCAGCCTGTGCCGCCTGGCAGGGTAGGTTGTCGGGCCTGGCCCTCGGCGTGGCCGGATAGGTAAATCGGAAAGGGGAGGGACCCCGATAAGGCGCCGCTTCCTGCCTCCCCGGCCAAGGCCGCCGCGGACCCCCACGCCACGCCCACGCCACGCCCACGCCATGCCCACGCCGCGCGACAAGTTCGAGTCATCTTATTAAAGGGGGCCATAATTTGACACAGCGACCGGCCGGGCCGACTTGCTGCGGAGCGCGGAGCAGTGCAGGCGGCAGCGACGCGCTTTTTGCCGCCCCCACTTTGTCACGCAAACTTAAATTAAGTAAAGGTGACACTCGGTCGGTCGGCGCGTGGCGTGGCGTGGCGGGGCGGGGCGGGGGGTATGGAGTGACAGGGGGTGGAGGAGGAGGCGGGCCGGGCGAGAAGGGGGATTAGGGTTGACAGTGGTGTTACGGCGAAAGCGTCTGTATCAGCGGGGCGGCGGTAGCGGTCGCACACACCAGCTGAAACCGTGGTTCTTCTCCTTACGTTAGTTCTATCGCCGATTCCTGTGGTGGTAGAAGGCACCACAAGAGACGCTTCCAGGCGGAAGGGTCCGGGTTCAACAACCACCCCTCATTCGTTTAATCGCGTCACCAATAGACATGATTAGTCAGCCGTTATCGGCACATTGAAATGAACCCTGGCGCGCCCCGCTGGCGGGGCGGGAGGCCCGGGCGGCATGGCGGCATCCGAGTCCTGTCGCTGCTGTCCCTGCCTCGCCTCTCGGCCCCAATTAAAAGCAACCCGAGCCTGCCGACGTCGCTGTAGCGCGTCGCCGCGGACAAGAAGGGGCTGTTTGCAAAACACGAGACACGCGCCCTCCTCGTCTTCCTCGTGCCCCGCCGCCCCGCCGCCCCGCCGCACCGCCGCCCCGCCGCCCCGCCGCCCCGCCGCCCGCCGCCCCGCCGCCCGCCGCCCCGCCGCCCCGCCGCCCCCGCCCCGCCGCCCCGCCGCCCCGCCGCCACGCCGTCGCCAAATCTCTCCCCGGCGGCGCACCAGGTCTCGCGGATGTAGTCATTTCAACTAACTTAATCTGTCGCCATAATTTTGGCCGCCCCACGTGTCGGCGTGTCGCGCCGTATGGCGGCGGGGGCGTTGGGGGCGTTGGGGGCGTTGGGGGCGTTGGGGGCCGTGGGGTGGGGGAGGCGCGGCGCATCTCTGCCCGGGAATGATTGCAGTTAAATTCATCTGTTTATGGGCGGGTCATGTGGCGTGCGCGGCGTGCGTCGGCCGGGGCGTGGAGGGAAAAGAGGGGGGGGGACCTAATGGGGCACAAGCCTCCAAAGCCGCGACTAAGTCGCGGCTAAGCCGATGACACAGGCCGGGCTCGGCCGGGCTAGGCCGTCGCCGGACCCCTGCAGCCGGTGCGGTAGGCAGCCCGCCAAGCGGAGAGAGGCCAGGCCGAGGGCCAGGCCGCCAGCTGGGGTGCCCCAGGGTGCCCTCTGCCCCCGTCCCCCCTCCATTTGGGGCCCGCTGGCTGGCTGGCTGGCTGGCTGGGGTTTCAAACGCCAAGCAAACACCGCGGTGCTGCAGCCGTGGCGGTGGCGGGCCGTCGAGGACTTAACCTGATTTACTGCGTGACCCATACACACGCGCCTGGCGGCGGATCGGAACGGCAGCAGCGACGGTTGCACGCAAATAGTTCCTTCCTTTGGCTGCTCTTTTTCGAAACGAAGTTTCTCCGTGTGTTGCGCTAAAATTTGCAAAGGCGTTGCGCATTTTCCTCCTTTTTTTGGGGGTGTGAAACTTTCGGGGAGTGTGACAGCGCGGCGGCGCGTGGAGACAGCGGCGCCGGGCGAGCCGCGGCAAGGCGTGGGGCGGCGGGGGCGAGGTTGTTTTTCACGTCACGTGGGCCGCCCCGCCCCGCCCCGCCCCGCCCCGCCCCGCCACGGCAGAGGCGCCGCGCCCTCTTCCGGCGGCATATTGCAAAATCACGAAGGTCGAGGGGCACGGCCCGCACGGCCTGCACGGCGGGCGCTGGCGGGACGGCGCGCCAATTGGCCGACACCTCCCCTACGGCCCCTACGGCCTACGGAACAGCAGCTGTTCCCCTCCTCGGTGTGCTGCGCGAGCATGCCGTGGCGTGGCGTGGCGCGGCGTGGCGTGGCGTGGCGTGGTGTGGCGCGGTGTGGCGCGGTGTGGCGTGGTGTGGCGCGGTGAGGCGCCCCCTCAATGACACGTGGGCCGCTCGTGCCGCCACACGTGCCGCGAGGAAACTGCAAAAAAAGAAGAAGGTGCAAAAAAAAAGAGAAAAGCTTTGTAAACCACGAGGCGCGGGGCGCGCCGTAAAAACACACAAGTCAAGCAGCAGCCTGCTCTTCTCTCTCTTCCCTGCCCCTCGCCTCGCCTCGCCCCGAGCCTCGCCCAGACAGTCGGACAGATGGACGGACGGATAGACGACGACGGGGAGGTGTGAAAGGTGCGAATGGCTTTCGGGGCGGCGGGTGGCGGCGGTGGAGGGAGGCTCACAAAAGCAGCGAGATAGCGCGCGGAAGCCCCAGTCCCGTTATCAGCGAGAAGGCCAAGGCGGAATCGCCGAGGATCCGCCACGGCGCCATGGCACCACGCCGCGGGGCCTGCAGTGTGGGCCCTGCAGTGTGGGCCCTGCAGGCCCCACGGGCCCTGGCCCTCCAGGTCGGCCACCCTCGCCACGCGGGGCCCTTCGGAAACCCCGAACACTCTAGCAGGCAGCGTGCAGATCCGACGGACAGGTTCCGACGGGTTCCGACCGCCGGCCTGACCAACCGCGGCGGCGGCCGGTGCAGGCCACAGCTCGGCACGGCTAGTACCAAAGTACCAACACCGGCCACCTCGCTCGGGTCTATATATTTTGTTTCATACACAATTTTAATTACTATCTTTGGAATGAGCCCGCATACTACCCCGTATAAGGAAACCGAACGAGTATTGACTGAGAAATTTGAAAGGGAAAAAAAAAAAATGGAACTCTACACCCCCTCCCCAGTCTTAATGGGGAGGCCTCCTGCTTTACTTCGGTGTTCGGGATGGGAACCGGTGCTATCAGGTACCTGGGGTTAATCCCGTCAGCGACCCTAAGCGTTCGCCGGGGGACCCAGTAGGACCCCAAAGCTCAGGCAGCTGGGTGGGAGCACCCAGTACGAAGCTCTTAGAGGGGCGGGACGTAGAGTGAGACGACAGAGAGACAGAGAGAGACTCAGACAGAGAAGAGGTTTGGTGGGAGCTTCTTGTTTTCGTAGGGTTGGTTGTGTACCCCATGGTACCCCCACTGTCCGGCGCTCCCGTACCGAACATACAGCGTTTTAGGCCAGCTTCAAAGGACTTATCATCGCCTCCCCGACAAGTCAAGGAGGCACCACCCGCAACCACACACCGGGTGGTCTGGATTGATGGATCAAATACGCCATCGCTCCAGTGCCGAGGCCAACCCGCCGAAGCGGATTGCTTTTTAGACACCCACAGCGGAGTGGCCAGGTGAATGTGACTCTGACCACTACGCTATCACGCTTGTACGTCTGGTAGCGTGTTGGACGACGGGTTTGAGTTGCACTGGGAGGAAGGCGGTCGAAAAATGTATTGAAATGATGGGATTCGATCCCCGGACCCCGCCATCGGGATCACACGACTTTACGCTCTCGGCCACCACGGCCCATGATGAGGGGTCCGGCGTGAGGTGGGTTCTTGACGCAACAGGACTCGACTGACCCGGTCAAAATTTCGCAAGAGGTTGGGGGAGTTGAACCACCGACCCTAGCATTGGGAATCGACGCCTCTACTCCCTGGACCACCACGTCCCATGCAGGGAGCGGGCTCACGTTTACGGGTTTCAACCGCACTGGGTGAGGCAGTAAAATTAAATGGAAATATTTGTTAGGAGTCGAACCTCCGGCATGTGGGTCTGTTGCACACGGCTCCGCTCGGATGGCCTCGAACCACCACCCTTAGGATAGTAAGTCGAAAAAACGTAAGTGACGCTGGTATTCGAACGCCCGCCTGCGGTAACTCGACCCACGTCTCTAACCTCTCGGCAATCACAGCAGTTGTGAAACGCGACGGATCATCTGCTTTCATTAACGTTCGTTGAATGAGATTTTTTCGAGTGTAACGGATGTCTGTGTGTCCTTTTCGCAGGCCGAGGATGAAGCAGGCGACATGACTCAAGCAGCCCATGCCAAGCAACCCAAGTACTCGCCCAATGAGACGGTTCAGGTGAGTTCTTCCTACAGCGAGCGTGCAAGGTGCCTAAACCAGCCCCAAACACGGAAATTGGGCTTTAGTTTTGCCAGTGTGGGCGCCGCCCGGCGCCGCCACTGCCTTACTCCAGCAGGCCTCGCAGCCGGCGCGTCGACGCGACATGTCCGGCAGAGTGTCCTTCGCGTCGCGTCGCGTCGCGTGTCCGCCGGCCGTTTCACACCTGAAAACTCACACGAAATACTTTACGGGCGACTCTGGCCTGGCCAGCCGGGCGGCCGGGCCGGCGGGGGCAGGACGGGGCCGGCGGGGGCAGGACGGGGCCGGCGGGGGCGGCCCGCGCGCGGCGCACGCAACGACAGCCCCGCCAGAAAGGCCCAAACGGGCGCCGCTTGCCTCTGGCCGGCCCGGCTCGCCCGCCGAGCTGCCAATAAAGCCACAGTAATAATTTCCGCGCGAGGGGCGACACCTTGCCGCCCGCCGTGCTTTTTACGACTCGAAATTAACTCGCCCGGAAGCAATGATGTCGACTCGGATTGCGGATTACGGATTAGGACAAGGTGTCGATGGCGCCGCGCCGCCGGGGAGGGGGAAGGGGGGGGGGCGTCTCCAAGGGCCGCCCGCCTGCAGCTCGGCTGCTTAGGGAGGGGAGAGTTTCCAGTTTCCAGGACTGTGGCGGTGGTGGCTCGTGCTGCTGAACTTGAACTCCCTCGTGTCCCTGACCGCCCCTGCTGCCGTCTACTACACTGCACACTTCCACTGACTCGATTCATATCCCTGGAACCGCCCTGGAACAGAGTCGGCCGGCCCCGCCTCCCGTAGTGTACACATTCCCACACGCCCCCCAAACACACTCACACTCACACACACGCACACACAGTGGTGCGACTCGCGCTCGCCGGCTGATAAGCGGGAGCCTGTCGCTCCGGCCAATGGCAGCCCCGCCACAAAGTCTCGCATTTTATTAGTCAAACAACACACCGCTAGCGGCGCTCCCCGGCTTCATTTAATTATCTAAATAGACCACCGGAACAAGTGGGGCCCGCGCGCGCGCCCCGCGCCCTGGCAGGCTTGCGGCCCCTTCGCTGTATACTTGGCTGTACCCGAACGCACCGCCACGCACGGCGCACCTCCGCACGGCCAACTCGGCCAACATAAACTGCGGGGACAATGAACTGCGCGCCAAACTTTGCGCCCATCCCCCAGCGCCCCCATGCCCCTCCCCAAGCACACACGGCCGGCAACTTGGCGCCGCTTTGCGCGCGCCACTCTCGGCAAGTATTTAAATCCGTGCGCTGCACTGCAAGGCGGCAAGGCGGCCACCCTCTGGCCCCGCGCACCACGCACCGAACGGCCGCGCTCCGCGCCCCGCGCCCCGCACTGCTAGCGCGCCACTACACCCGCTTGTCTCGTATGTTGCTGCCAACATAACGGGTAATAGTAAACTACCGAATTAGGAGGGTCGCTGGGGTCGCGCGGCGCGGCGCTGCCAGGCCGTGGCCAGGCCGTCCTCGCGGCGCGCCGCCGAAGGCCCTGGAGGGCGCGAAGCATGCCAAGCAGTCCCCGAAGGCCCCGCCGCCCTGAAGGCCCTGAAGGCCCCGAAGGGCGCGCAGGGAAAACACGGCGCGATCTGATTTACGGGCAGGTTAATTAATTAGGAGGTGTCATACCTGCATCCGGGCCTGGCGGCAGCCAGCGGCAGCGGGAGAGTGATTTACAGTGTGGTCACACTGCAGCCCGCGAGCGGCAAGCAAGCGTGCTCAGGCCGAAGCCGCGGCCGGCTTCTGAACGTCCGACGTCCCCGCGCGAGGGAAGCACTTCCCTGGGCCGTTTGAGAAGCGAGTCTAAAAGTGCAGTGCGATACAACTGTCCTGTCGCTGGCCGAACGCTGCCCGGGAACTCGGACACGACGGTTAGTTCCTCTTCTGTAGAGCAAGGCCGTGGGAGGCGCCGCCACCAGTGCCTGTCGAAAGCCTCGGTGAAAGCCTCCGCGATCAAACACGCGCGCGCTTTCGGAGGGCTTTCGGAAGGCCTGGAGTAGTGGCGTAATGCAGCTGTAATTGATACACTACCTGCCCGGGGGGGGGGGAGGGGGGGGGAGGGGCGGCGCTTGTCGGAACGGCTCCCTCACATGCGACGCGGCGCCCGGCCCGCCCCAGGCCCGCCCCAGGCCCGCCGCGCCGATTATTTATTTTAAAATGCGGGTAGGTTTATAGTGCCCCTGCAACCTGAATACACGAGTACACGAGTAGCCGGGTGAACGGCGCACTCGAGCGGGAAAGTTAAAGTTGAAGCGGCGGCCTGGTCGGTGGCGGCCGGCATGGCACCGACTGGCTCGGCGTGCCTTCAACATTGGGGCCCACACTGGCGGGCCCAGCGCGCGCACCCCTCACTCAAGGAACAAGTGCAGTTGTAATTAAAAGAGAGGGAAACGAATTAGTTTGGTAGTGGGAAGGCGGAGCGCGGGCTCGACACGAGTGGGCAAAGTAAAGAGCTCGGCACGGGGCTTTGAACCCAGGAACCCAGGGGCACATCTCTCATTCAACCGTCCCCAAAACCACAGCGTCAAGCTCCTTGCATCGTTGTTGACTGCTGGGTTCTTCGAATGTCAGTTTTTCTCCCCTCAGTTTGCCGGGAGGTCTTCCCGTGGCCGCAGGGGCAGGACAAGGAGAGGCAGGGGAGTAGGGCCGCCAAAAGCTTGAAGGAAGCGCTGCCTAGGGTTGCCGCCAATTACGCTTCTCTTTACGAGCGGCCAGGTGGCCCCCCTAGCGGCCCCCGCTCCGCGTGATCCCGCCGCATGAAACAATGAAGCAGGCGTGCAAATTACTGCACTCTCCGCGGCCGCCGCCACCGGGAGGAAGAATTGTCGGCTAATTTTATTAGACAACTTTACGGGGGACTCTAGAGGCGGCCGTTTGCGGCGGTCGCCCGGCGGGGCCGCATTTTTCTAACCCCCGCGGCGGCGAAGCAGGTGCAGCAGTGCACACACACGTTGCATGTCTCACGGCAAGGCCCCCGAGCCGCCTGCCCGCCCTGCCCGCCCCCCGTGCGGTCCCCAAGCAGGGGCCTACCCCCGCAACTGCAGGCCGGATAAAATGGCCCGAGTGCCGACCAAAACAAAATTATGACAAAGCAGCAGACTCATTGAGCTAGCCGCAGACCGCTCCACTGCAAGATTCGAGTGCAGGGACGGAGCGGCTCCGCAGCGCGCACCTCGCGGGGCCGGGCGGGGCCGGGCGGGGCCCCTCGGCGACGCGCCCCGTCTCGTCTAGGGTGGCTAATAAAGGAGGCGGGCGAGGCGGCCCTGAAATATGGGCTAATTTGACAGTGTCAGCGCCAGAGTTGCTGCAGTCCGCCGCCAGGGCGCGGCAGCGCGGCACGTACTGTACGCGAGCCGGGAAGCGAAGGCCGGGCCATCGCGTCTGCGTTCGGCTCCACCGCTCCTTCCTCCGCGGGGCTTCCCAGCGCCTTCCCACGAACAGACTGATGCCGAGAGTCGGTTTCGTCGCTCTGTCTCTCTCGCACTCATGGGCGGCCCGCATAAGGTGCGAGGGAGACGGGCAGACGAAAGCGACTCTCGGAATCAGTCTGCTGCTTCTGGCCCCACCGGATCTGCCAATCAGCGCGGGCGCCGCGAGGCAATTTAAATGTCAGCGCCAAACGCGCTGCGGCGGCGCGGCGGAGAGCGGACGACGCCTTGCCGACCAATAGCCGGGCGGGACTCGAAACCCACCAAATTTCAGAGCGGCATGATGGCGCGCCGGCCGAGACTTTCCCCGAGTGAAGCTCGACAACTTTGCATGGTCGTCGTCGTGGTGGGGCCACCGGCAAAAACTCGGGGGGATGTAGGAGGGGGAAGATTAGGATCATAGGGCAACCGGGTGAAGCGTGGCGGGGCGTGGCGGGGCGTGGCGGGATGCCTGTGGCATTGTAAGAGGGAGAAATGGAGAGGGCTGTGTAATGTGAGTGCTGCTGCGAGAGAGAGCGCCCCTGTCGTCCCAACCAACGCGTTGGCCGCCCCGCCCCGCCCCGCCCCGCCCCGCCCCGCCCCACCCCGCCCCGCCGCCCCCTCGGAATGGAAGTGGGAATTGAGGGGGCGGAGGCGGCCGAATGCGGCCGAATGTTTCCAAAGTGGCCCGCCCCGCCCCACCACCGCCGTGGCTTGCTGCTTGCTGGCCTCGGCCACCCCGTCGGTCTGACCGCCACGGTCAGGCCACGGTCAGGCGCGCGCCCGGGGAGGTAATTCCCTGGCAGTTTTTGTCCTGCTCTTGTTCCTTCCCACTCTATATTTAGGACGCTTCACCCGAAAGTGCAACAGTTTGCCCGGCCGCGGTCGCCTCGCAGATTGGACCCCGTGTCGCTAGAGGCACCGCAGGGTGTTCTTTCGCCGCCGAGGCGTTCAACTTCTCGTACTTGTTGACCTGCCTGCTACTGCTGCGCCACGGAGCGTCCACCCGCCCCGCGTTCCCCGACGCCGTCCCTCCCCTCACCGTGTCGCCACACTAGCAAGCAAAAATTCCCCAAGATACGAGTGTCCCCTGATAGAACTGGGACGTCACTCGGAAGTCATTTTGCACATCCAAATTCGTCCCAACTCTTCCAATTCCATCCGTGTTCGTCCAAATACGTCCATTGACTTCCCCAGTCGTCCAAATGACTTCCAACGACGTCCCCCGACTTCCCTTGACGTCCCCACCACTTCCCTTGTCTTCCCACGACTTCCACCGACATCCCTGCCACTTCCATTGTCTTCCCACGACTTCCACCGACTTCCCGCCATTTCCATTGTCTTCCCACGACTTCCACGGACATCCACGCCACTTCCATTGTCTTCCCACGACTTCCACCGACATCCGCGCCACTTCCAATGTCTTCCCACGACTTCCGCCGACGTCCCCGCCACTTCCATTGTCTTCCCACGACTTCCACCAACATCCGCGCCACTTCCATTGTTTTCCCACGACTTCCACCGACGTCCCCGCCACTTCCATTGTCTTCCCACGACTTCCACTGACATCCGCGCCACTTCCAATGTCTTCCCACGACTTCCACCGACTTCCCGCCACATCCATTGTCTTCCCACGACTTCCACGGACATCCACGCCACTTCCATTGTCTTCCCACGACTTCCACCGACGTCCCGGCCACTTCCATTGTCTACCGACGACTTCCACCGACATCCGCGCCACTTCCACTGTCTTCCCACGACTTCCACCGATATACGCGCCACTTCCACAGTCTTCCCACGACTTCCACCGACATCCGAGATAAATCGAGACAAGTCGTGGGTGGGGGAATGGGTCCGAGGTGGTCCCTGGACGCCGGATGTGTCAGTCTGGCTCGGACCTGCTTTGAGTGAGGACCTACCCATTGCTTGGTCTCGGTGACACGGTAGGGACGTCATCGGGCACCCCATGAGGTGGCCGATGACGTCCTCCTGGGGACGACTAAGTACGAAAGCTGGCGGAACTTCAGCCCGATTACGCAGCCACATCCAAGAAAGTGCAACGATTTCCGCCGACTTCCCTCGGCTTCCAACGACTTCCACGTCCCGCGACTTCCCACGACTTCCCTCGACTTCGACTTCCACATCGACTTCCATCGACTTCCCTCGACTTCTCCCGACTTCTCGCGACGTCCCGCGACTTCCATCGACTTCCCTCGACTTCTCCCGACTTCTCGCGACGTCCCACGACTTCCCTCGACTTCGACTTCCACTATCGACTTCCATCGACTTCCCTCGACTTCCTGCGACTTCCCACGACCTTTCTCGACTTCGACTTCCACATCGACTTCCTTCGACTTCCATCAACTTCCCTCGACTTCCCGCGACTGCCCTTGACTTCCCTCGACGTCAAACGACTTTCCACGATGTCCAACGATGTCCCACGACGTCCCTCGACTACCCACGACTTCCCTCGGCCTCGACTTCCGTCGACTTCAATCGACTTCCATCGACTTCCATCGACGTCCATCGACTTCCGTCGACTTCCATCGACTTCCATCGACTTCCGTCGACTTCCGTCGACTTCCCTGGACTTCCCTGGACTTCCCTGGACTTCCCACGACGTCCCTCGACGTCCCTCTAAGTCATGGGAAGAAAATGGAAGTAACGGGGATGTCGGTGGAAGTCGTGGGAAGCCTATGGAAGTGGCACGGATGTCGGTGGAAGTCGTGGGAAGTCAATGGAAGTGGCGGGGATGTCGGTGGAAGTCGTGGGAAGACAGCGGAAGTGGCGGGGATGTTCATGGAAGTCAGGGGACGTTGTTGGAATTGTCATGGAAGTCGCCGGACGTCTTGGGAAGTGGCAGGGAAGTCGCCGGACGTCACTGGAAGTGGCAGGGAAGTCGTCGGACGTCTTGGGAAGTGGCAGGGAAGTCGTCGGACGTCTTGGGACGTGGCAGGGAAGTCGTCGGACGTCCCTGGAAGTGGCAGGGAAGTCATCGGACGTCTTGGGAAGTGGCAGGGAAGTCATCGGACGTCGCTGGAAGTGGGTCGGGCGACTTGGGAAGTGGCAGGGAAGTCGTCGGACGTCACTGGAAGTGGCAGGGAAGTCGTCGGACGTCACTGGAAGTGGCATGGAAGTTGTCGGACGTCTTGGGAAGTGGCAGGGAAGTCATCGGACGTCGTAGGAAGTGGCAGGGAAGTCGTCGGACGTCTTGGGAAGTGGCAGGGAAGTCATCGGACGTCGCTGGAAGTGAAAGGGAAGTCGTTGGACGTCCCTGGACGTGGGTCGGACGTCGCAGGATGTAAACGGAAGTCGTAGGATGTCCCTGGACGTGGGTGGGATGTCTCGGGAAGTGGCACGGACATCGGTGGAAGCAACTGGGAAGTCTGGGGAAGTCTTCGGACGTCAATGGAAGAGAGATCTTGACTTCCGGCGACTTCAAACCATGTTACATTCTGGAATTTCCTGGAAGTGGGAGCGAAGTGGCTTCGTCCGCTGAGTTCCAGACTGGAACTCCCAGCCGGCGACTTCCCTGCTCTTCCCAAAATTCCCATGAGGGTCGGAGGGGTTGCCAACCTCAGCTCGCCCACCAAGCATTGTCTCGTCTCGAAGGCCGGCTGAAGCTCGCAACCCTTAGGACACGGCTGCATCGTGGGAGTCGCGGCCTCTGTAAGTGGCAGCACTGCTTCCAAACGCGCGGTGACGTCATTCCCCGCCCGAGTTCGGTGCGCGGAGTAGCAGTGTAGCACGCGGCGCGGAGTGCGGTAAAAAGCAAAGTTGTATACGCGGGCCGTATACGGCGCCAAACCCGGAGTTATGCGGGAATGCTCTCAGCGTATCGACAGACAAACGCGCCGCCGAGAAAGAACGGCCGCGAGCAAGGCGAGCAAGGCCACGGCGAGGGAGGCGGCGCCGAGGCGTGGCGGCTGTGGCGGCATGGCCAAGGGGAGGCTGCACCGCGCAGCCTAGCGCAGCCCTGGCGGCCAGCCGATGGCTAGAACGGCGGAAACACGGGTGGAAATTAACCAAATCAAGGCAGCGGGCATCGATCATTGGTGCGTGATTGCGTTTATCTCTCCGCTGAGAGTCGCTCTGTCTCTCTCGCACCCCTTGCGGACCGCCCCATGAGTGCGAGAGAGACAGAGCGACGACGCTGGCAGCGCACGCGGAGCGCGGGGCGCTCTCTGGCGGCGGGAACGGAGTTATACACGGGGCTGCACGGCCGTAGGGAAGAGAGGCGCGGCGTGGCGGCGCGTGCGCGGGCGGACATAAAGCCGAATAAAAGGGCACTCGGCCGGCGGAGACAATCTCGGAGGCTGCATGGCTACGCCTGGCTGGGTCGTTTTTATCGCCACCTGATTGGGGAGACTTGCCCGCAAACTACACGCAGCGACGGCGTAGCGGCAGAACGACACGACTCGCGTGTTTCACGATCTTCTCTTCAGGGGCCCCAGTCGCAGTCTTCCCTCGGGGACCTATGGATCTCCCTGGAAAGAACTAAGCAGTGTTTTCTTTTTCAAAGTACTTTCGGCAGTCAGTCGGCATCTTTATCAAATTTCGTTAAAAAAAAAAAAAACTTTTTAAAAATTTGACTAGTAGGCAAAGTAAAACTGAAAATTGACGTTCAGCCTTCCGCAATGCAAAAAGACCTATGTCTATCAGCAATTTTTTTCTGTTTACGTAGTACTTGTGAACATTTAAACATTAACTCAAATATGGGACTCATCACTGAAAGTGTGCTTTGCAACAGTTGTTAACTAACTTCTCTGATTTCCTAATGATATCATGCGTACGACGGCGGCAACAGGTCAAAATAACAAAGCAACGCATATTTTTAAAAGACTCTGCCTATAATTCAGAAGCTATTCTTTTTCTGCGTACACTTTTCCTTCTAACAAACAGACTCTCTAGCAGACACAACTAGTCACTGGTCACAAAACCGGTCACTAGTCAAAACAATGGTCACTGGTCACAAAACTGGTCACTACACAAGCACCGCCCATTTCGTAAACGCTCACTTCAACGATCACACACAAACACTGTCACTGTAGAACATGGTCACTTCAATGATCACAAACAAGCACTGTCACTTTAGAACATGGTCACTACAGTGGTCACAAATATCACTGGCACATTGGCTCACGCGCTAGTCACTGACTCTTCGTCAACTGTCTCTCCCTTCGTCACTGTCTCTCCCTGCGTCAGTGGCTCTCCCTGCGTCACTGGCTCTCCCTGTGTCACTGGCTCTCCCTGCGTCAGTGGTTCCGCGTCAAGGTCTGAACCACTGCTCGAGAACTGCTGCTGCGAGAACAGCCACCGCTTGACGGCCTGGTTGACGGCGTGGTCCGCCTTGCGTCGAGGTGCGCGCCGCTTGCACCGCTTGCGGGCGGGGCGCGGCGCCGCGTCGTCGTCGCTGGTCGTGTCCTCCTCCCGCATCTTCTCGAGCATCTCCCGCAGGGCCCTGTTCCTCTCCAAGCAGGCCTCCATCATTTTAATAAACTCCTCCCTCATCTTTCGTTTCTCGCTGAGGTTCTCCAGAAGGAGGGTCACTGCTTGTTGCATGAAGGATTCCATGCAGTCTATCATCTTGAGGCAAAAGGACTGGTACTGGGCGGCCGTCAGATACACGGCCGGGGGTGCCTGGCACACTGCCTCCGCCGTCCCGGTTGCAGCATCCGCGCTGTGTCCGTGACTCGGCCCCTGTCCGGCGAAGAGGCGTCTCATGAGATCCTTGAACTCTTGGAACGCGACGCGGATCGTCTCGGCGTGCCGCGCCGCGCCGGCGTCCGGCTCGGAGGGCTCGGGGCAAGGCTCGGGGCACGGCTCGGGGCACGGCTCGGGGCAAGGCTCGGGGCAAGGCTCGGGGCACGGCTCGGGGCACGGCTCGGGGCGCTGCGGCGACGACGGCATGGTCTCGGCAAGGCCTCCGTGGCGACTGAGGCCGGCCTGGAAGCGGGAGCGGGCCTCTCCCTAAATACCCGGCGGTCACCGCGCCGCCACTGCACTGGAGAAGGACCGGCCGCGCGAGGAGAGCGGAAAAACACAGCGCCGAACGCAGGCAGAGTTCTGCAGTGCGGGACTCCGCAGGCAGCAGACCGATTCCGAGAGCCCTGTTCGCCGCTCTGTCTCTCTCGCACTCGCGGGGCGTCCCATATGGGTGCGAGAGGGACAGAGCGACGAAAACGACTCTCGGAATCGGTCTGGGCTTGCCCGGTGTTTTCCGCGCCGGAGGAAAGAGCAGTAGGAAAGTGGGGCGGCGTTGTCACGCTCCGAGTTGCGTTCGCGGAAGGCGTGCCTCACATTCCGTGCGATAGGGCCGATAGGGCGCGGAACTCTCCGCGTCGCGCTCGACTCGACTTGGTTCGCGGGGGAGGCGCGGGCGGGCGCCTGACGAAGCGAGGGTAGGCATCCCGCCGCAGCGCCGAGCGCAGCGGTGGCCTGCCCATTACCATTACCATTAAGGGCTAGACCACACATGATCGTAGGCGCCCCCGCAGACAGAACGACAACAGCTGCCAACTTAACAGAGATTTTTGTTTTAGATGTACTAAGTAGAGCGTGGAAAGATTTCAGTTTAGTTTGTCATGTTTGATCATTTGCTGTCCGATGCAAGACGCTTGCAGCTTCTTGTTTGCGAAACTTGAACGTTGAAGTTGGCACTCCAATGCCTGCCTTCGAAGGTGTCTGCGCGCGGCGCTCGGACTGGCTCGGGCGATGCACGCGCCCTCTGCCTCTCCTGCCCTCCCCTCTCGCCCCCTCCTCTCCTGTGACGACTTCAGCCCGCCCTTACGTCTCGCGGTCCCCGTGCACCGCTTATGGAGATAGCTGCAGGTTTTGAATATAGATGACCGAAATGGGGAGAGGATAAGTCCAAGGCGGTGGGGGTGGCGGGGGTGGCGGGGCAGCGAAAGAAGTGTAGAATGCAGGAGAAGGGGTCCGGGCGGCCCGTCCCGTCCCGTCCCGGCCGGCGGCAGGCAGGCCGGAAGGGCACGTGGTCCATTTGTCATGGCCGCGCCGTGTGTCGCCTTCGCCGAGCCGTCGCCGTGCGTCCCGGAGACAAGCCGGGGGCCTTCGCCTTCGACAGCACCTCCACGTGGCGTCGCGACGTTCTGTCTCTGTCGCACCCGCATGGGAGGCCGCGTGAGTAGTGCGGCGAGCGCACTTGGTGCTCGCCCTGACCCCCAGCAGCCCCGGCCCCTCTACACTCTGTTTTACTTTCCAACTGTGTGCGCCACCCCCGCCTCGCTCTGGCACTTCGGGACCTCGGGAGGGCGAGCCAGGGCGGGCAGGCAGGCGCATGGTTTGCCTGCGGGCCACGGCGGGGCCCTGCACGGCCCCTCCACGGCCCCTCCACGGCCCCTCCAGGACGCCGTCGCCGCGTCCCCAGGGACCACCTCCAGTGGCGCGCCGCGCGCCGCGCCAGGAGTTGCAGCGCACTCTTCTGCCCTGCGGTGGCCGCGGTCTTGCAGGAGTTCCAGGCCGCAATTAACGGCAGCCGACTTTAGAATGGTGCCCCGTGGCGCGTCGCGCTCGAAGTTCGTCGTTTGTCCGACCTCCATTTTCGTCCGACCCGTGCTGGAGAGCGACCAAAACCCCGCGGCTTTCTCTGTTAATCAAAACATGCCTGCATCAAAACATGGATGCAGCACAAAGTTTTGAACCTGACCAGGCTGGATGAGGCATGCTGCAACCCCGCTGCAACGCGTTCGAACCACAGTCTGGTGGCCCGTCAAAAAATAAGAAGATGTTCCAGGAATCGATCGCTCGACTCGAGGGTTTAGAGCTGATGCCCACACTGACTCTTTCCCCCGTCTGACGTCGGCCTCGAAGGCGGCAGTGCGGAGGTGCGCTCTCCGAGGCGCTCTGTGCCGAGTGCCGACACTTGTGGAGCGAGGGGGCGAACAAGGCGGAAAAAGGCACAAAAAATGCCTCACCTCATTTGGCCTCGCTGCAGCGACGAGGTCCTGGACGAGGCCCTGGACGAGGTCCTGGGCGAGGCCGGCGTGTTTTGCCGAGCTGCCTAATTGTTTCGAGCCGCACCGCTACCCCCGCCGCCGCCGCCGTGTGTGGAAAAAGGGAGGCCAAGAACGGGGAGCGGCGGCCTCGACGGCCACCTCTGGGATTTGGCTGATTTTCCCAGCCGCCGCTGCCAGGCACTGCGAGGGACTGCGAGGGGGCCTCTAGGAGGGCGAGGCCGTGGGGCGGGACTGCGCGCCGCCCTCCGAGGGGCAGGCAGGCAGGCGGCAGGCGTCCTGGGCGTGAAACGGCCAAGTTTTGCTCACATGTTTAATGCAATGTGGCCAATATTCCGCTCGTCGGCACGCCGGGCGCGTGGAACGGCCTCAGCCCCTCTCAGACTCTCAGGCCGTGTTGTTGCGAGCCTGGGACGAGGCCTAGGCCGGGCGCGCTGGCCTGGAAGGCAACAAGAAGTGGCGGCACAAGGGTGGCGACGACGACAACGCACAGTGGGCCAGAAGACCGGTGGAGGCGGCCAAACACGCGTTTTGAGCTCCAGAGTCGCTAAGCAGGACTCGAACCGAACGTGTGACCCCATCAATGGATTCCTCGTTCGAAGAGCAATCCATTGGTGGGGGCCACACGTTCGGTTCGAGTCCCATTTGGCGACTCTGGAGCTAAAAACGCGTCCGGGATTTTGGCCGCCTCCACCGGTCTTCTGGCCCACTGTGCGACGGCGGCGGCGGCGCTGGTGACCTCCTTCGCGCCCCCACCAAACATTCTGCGGCAGGCCGGTAGCTCTGCGCCGGAATAGAATGCCAATCTAATAGACGTAATAGCATCCCAGTCGGGCGGCCCTTGGCCCTTGGCTCGCCTGGGCCGCTGCGCGCTGCGCCCGGCCTGCTGCCCTGTGCCCTTTCGGCTGACCCCTCCCTCGCGCGCCCTGCGCCCTTGGGCCCCTTTCCCTTCATCTGCCGCCCTTTCCTCCGCGCGTCCCTTGCGGTGCATTAGCCCTGTGTGCGTGTGTGTGTGTGTGTGTTGGGGGAGGGGGAGGGGTACAGGGACGGCCGCAACTTATCCCCGGCGAAAACTTGTTCGCGCCGCTCCAAAAAGGATCTGAGAAAGCGATCGATTTCCTCGCCGATCTTGGCGGCGTGCGGCAGGGCCTGCAGACTGAGAGTCGGTTTCGTCGCTCTGTCTCTCTCGCACCCACAACGGACGCCCCGTGCGAGAGAGACAGAGCGACGGAAACGAAATCAGCCCGGCGGCCGGCCTGCCGGGGCACTCTCCGCGAGACGGGCGAGACCGCGAAGAGCGTGTTGAGCGCGCGATAGAGTTGCCTCGCCTCGCCGTCGCCTCGCCGTTGCCCGGCGGCGTGGCGTCCCTCCTTCTTCTTTTCCTCGCCAGTAAACTTGGAGGGGAAAATGAAATGAAACGAAACATAGCGGAATTGGGAAAGGCGTCTGCGCGACGCGGCGACGCACCTGTGCTTGCCGCCGCACTTGTGCATTCTGTCCGCGCGCGGCGTCGCCACGGCGTCGCCCTCGTCGTCCTCCCTCGCCGTCATCAGGGGAGCGGAACGCAAAAAGAGGTCGCAGACGACGTCGCCGACGTCGTGGCGCTGCCCCGTCCCGGCCGCCCCGGCCCGCCCCGCCCCGGGACTGGTCGTTCAACTTGACGGACTTCTTCCCAGACTTCCTCACGGCGGACTGTGTGGAAAGCGAGACGGCCGAAGCCCCGACTTGAAGTTTGAGAACTGACTTTAAAACCCGAAAATTTTGCGCGCCGATTCGTCAGAGTGTTGACGCCACGCCGCCGGGGTGGGTCTAACCTGGTGGCGTTCGGCGCGCGGCGCGGTCTTTTCTCGGTTCTTTCCCGCCGCCACGCCGATTCCCGGAACGGGCAGCAAAGTTTGCAGGCTTTGCAGCCTGCACTGCAAACAGGGCGGGGAACCAATCAGCAGGATAACTAGCCAGAGTCCCCCCCCCTTTCCTCCCACTCCGCAGGGAGCTCGTTGCCGATACGCAAAGTGTAACGAGTCCTGATTCACTTTGCAGTTCCAGTGGGTCTGCCCTCGCCTCGCCTCATCGTCTCGAGCGGTGTGCGCGCGTGTGTGTGTACGTATGTGTGTGTATGTGTGTGTGCACCCAGGAAAAGTAAGGATGGCTCGGTGTGCGGCCGCCCCGGCGTCGTAGAGCCGCCACGCTTGATCGTCCGAAGCGGTCCGAAGGCCATCGACACCCAGTGTGTCCAACTTCGGGGCGCAGCGGCGCGGCCAGGCGCAGGGCGCAGCGGCGCAGCGCGGTGCCGCCGAGGGCTTTCCAACTTCGTCCGAGGGCCATTTGGAAAGGGCGGGGCGTAAATAGCCCGCCGGCAGAGCGATTCCGCGCCGCGAGTGCGAGAGAGAGAGGGAGGGAGAGAGAGGGAGAGAGAGAGGGAGAGAGAGAGAGAGAGAGAGAGAGAGAGAGGGAGAGGCGAGAGAGGAGAGAGAGAGAGAAGAGGGAGAGAGCGCGTGTGATTTGGGGGCGAGGGAGGCCCGAGTGGGGGCGGGCGCTGCGCGGCCGATTTGGGGCGAGGCGGCGCCCTGGTGGATTCGGGCCGGGGCCTACGGCTGGCCGGTCCTTGATCCCGGCGGCCATAACTCTTCCGGTGCACGGCCCGCACGACCTGCAGGGCCTGCACTGTCTGCCGGGGCTTTGCCCGCCTTGCCCTCCTCGCCGAACTGCACTTCTTCGCGCAATATTGTGGCGTTTTAATGCGATGCCTGTCGCCCGGCCCCCAGGCAGCCTTGCAGAGACTGATTCCGGGAGTCGTTTCCGTCGCTCTGTCTCTCTCGCACTGATGGGACGTCCCGCACGGGTGCGAGAGAGACAGAGCGACGACTCTCGGAATCAGTCTGCAAGCAGGCAGGCAGTCGGGGAATTACCTTCCCATTCCGCTTGTCTGCTCGTGAGAACGAGCGCCGGCCTCCCTCGCATCCCGGGAAAGGGGAGGGGGGGGGGAGCCGTGTTTGCCACCTGGAAAGCCCATTCCGGGATTATTTCTTCCGACGCGGCGATCCCCCGAGCCGGGACGCCGGGACGCCGGGGCGAGGACGCGACCAGCAGACTGATGCAGCATGCAGCGCCACCGCGATGAGCAGAACATGAAGCAACGACAGAAAAACTCCTTTCCAAAAGTTTCACCAAATCACAAACGTAAACACCGATGAACAAACGACCTCGAAAGGAACCGAAACCATGGACACCAAGATGACGAACGCGGCGTCCGGACAGGACCTGCAACGCGGCGTCGCGACGCCGGCACCACCGGCACCACCGGCACGCAGCGCCGTCAAAACAAACCGCGGCGACGGTGGCGCCCTCCACCCTCCGGGGCGGCCAGACAGCGCACTGCTGGGGGGTCACCGCCCTCGCCTCGCGCGGCGAGACGCCGTACAGGCCCTGCCAGCCCCGGCGCCGCGGACGGGGTGCGGCGTCGCGGCGCTGGATGGCGCCACCGCCACCGGCGCTCCACCACCGGCCCGCGACAGCCACCACGCCACGCCGCGCCACGCCGCGCCACGCCGCGCCACGCCGCGCCTCCGCGGCCTTTGATTAGCCGCGCACACTTGTGGATGTGTTTTACATTGGCGGGCGGCGCGTGCCTCGCGGGCGACACGTGTGCGGCACACTGTGCGCGGCGGCAAGGCCGGCAAGGCGGTGGCTGTCAAACACGAGTTTTAAGGTAGTAGAAACGATGCAGGTCATGTAAAGATGGAAACGTGAATTTTTGTGAGGTTATAGTTTTAAGTGTTCGGAATCCAATGCTAACGAGAAAAATGGCCTTTTCCGAACTAAATTTTGAACAGTAAGTGTTTAAAAATTGCATGGGCCCTTATGGGAAACGCAAGCAAAGCGCCGGTCTCTCGGCTTCGGATGTCAAAACGAAACGCTTTGAGTAAAGATGAACAAAAAAGTGTCAGATGAGAAATGAACAAAAATATCTAAGGAACGAGTGAGCGACAAGATAAATATGCGTTACCGTCGATTTAAGAAAGTTTTTAAGAGTTAAAACACGGTAAGACGCTCGACTTCAGGCCGTGTCGGCTGCAGCGCGCTGTAGCCAACCTAACAACGCGAAACTTATCTTTAGGGAGGGCGATGGAACCGTCGGTAAACAGTTCCGTGTCCAATTTTACTATTAATCCTTCCTTTTCAAGTGAAGAACGTCCACGAAATGGAAAACGGGGGCATTTTGTAGATGAAACTACTTTTCATTACCCATATCACTTTTCTCGTCGGCATGTTGGCTTGGACGGCGTCGGCTGAAAGCTAGTCAAAATGAAGCCTTATTTCGAAGACTTTAATTAAAATAAAATTTAAGGAAGCCAGTGTAAGCGTAAGAGTAATTTAAAAATTTAAAATTGAATTTTAAAAACAGTTTTGGCTCCTCAGCCGTCCTTAACAACCTTTTTTCGTACAGTCACTCACTTGACTAGCATGCATCGTGTCTACTACCTTAATGCGCCCGGCCGGAGTTGAGTTTTGATGCGTCAAGCGGGTCCAGTGAACAAGGCTAAGACAATCATGTCGTGTGTTGTAACGGTGACACCAAGGGATACCCAACTCAAGATAACCATTGCATGTCTAGTTGGTAATCAGTGAAATAATCAACATCATCCAATGAAATGACAATCATACTTTCGGGGATTCAATCACTTTTGACCATTTTTGCGAGACCACTGCTCCCAAACTATCAGCGGTCAAAGCATTCCCGAGGCGGTGCATAAAAGAGTGGGGCCTTCAGAATAGTAACGCGTCGAGGGAGGCCTTTGACCGCAACTAAATTGGATGCAGTGAGCGCTCAAAGTCAGCAAAAACGGCGATTTTCTGAAATTCATTCACTTTTTGACCATTTTTGCCAGACCACTGCTCCCAAACTACCAGCGGTCAAAGCCTTCCCGAGGCGGGGCATGAAACAGTAGGGTCTTCAGAATAGTAAGGCGTCGAGGAAGGCCTATGACCGCAACTAAATTTGACGCAGTGGCTGCCCAAAGTCACCAATATTGAATTTCCGACACTTTAACAGTTTTCCAAGGTCGGCGCTCAAATAATCCCCAATATTTCCCAAAAATCAACATAATAACCTCCCATAATCAGTGAATAAAATTATCAAAAGAAATCACATGTAATCATACTCTAAATGTAATCAGTGTACATGAAAATCTTGAGTTGATTACCCGGGTGACACTGTCGTGAGGAGTCTTGAGCAATTCACCCAAATTTGGGCGAGGTATACTTTATCACCCAAATTTGGGCTTGGGAGAATACCTAGTCGTGATTATGATTCTTTCATTGTCAGGGCTGACTTTGAACGGCCACTTGGTCTTTGAACCTTCCTTTAGCATGCCCTACGTGTGCTATTTTAGCCGACCTGGTTCGGGACCACAATTATGCCTCAAAGTTGGTAAAAACGCTGACAGAGGTCTGGAACTCGTCCGTCCGTCCGCCTGCCCGCGTGTGCCTGCCCGTCCGTGTCCTCCACCCCCGTCCCCACCGGTCCTGCCCTCCCTTTTATCTCATTCGCATTTCTAATATTTCCTGGCCGTGCCACCGTGCGCGGCGCGCGGCGCCACTGCGCGCGGCGTGGCCAGGCGTGGCGTGGCTGCTCCCACTAACACGGTTTCTGCGCGCCGCGCCGCGCCACCCTGCCGTGGAGTGCGCCGCCGTAGCCGCGTAACTGCGTGCCGCGGTGCGGGCGCTTACGGCGGCGACGCCGGGGCGCGGCGGAGCACGTCGCGCGGGTCGCACCCTCTGGCGCGCGGCGCGGCGCTTCGAGTGAGAGGCCTCTCTCTCTGTCTCTCTCGCACTGATGGGGCGCTCCGTGCCGGTGCGAGAGAGACAGACCGACGGCCGCACTGCGCGGAGGCGGCCTTCTGGCGCCGGCCGCCCTTGGCCGCCTGGGCGCCTCCCCCTGCAGAGGCGCCGTGCTGCGCCGCGCTGCGCCGCGCGTCCCAGAGGGCGGCCTCCGCTGCTCCGCTGCATCTGCCCTCCGCGCCGCTACGCGCCGCAGCCTCGCACTGTCACACTGTCGCACGTCGCGGAGCGCGAGGGAAGCGGCGAAAGTGAGAGACCTTCGAGCGAGCGTTGGCGGACGGCGTTACAGTCCTCAAGTGATAGCGTTCGTGGCAGTTATGGCGGTTTGCCGTCTTGGCGGCCACCTTGAAGGCCTTCGGAACGAAGCGCGAACCACGACTTGTGGGCGGCGTTCAAAGCGCTTCGCCGCTTCGGCGCGCGGCCTGGATTGGCGCAGTGCCCTGGCCGCGGTGGCCTGGGGCACGATGTTGCTGGGGCGCCGTCCACCCGGGTGCTTCTCGCGCGCCCTCTGGTGCCGCGACGCGGAAGCAGAGCGGAGAGCAGAGCTGGCGTCTGGCGGCGGGGAGAAGGGAGAACAAACACTGACAAGTGACGCGATCTGTAATTTGACCAATATGTCCCTCCGGAATAAAGCTGGCGAGAAATGCGATGAGGCAGAGGGGAGGGGGAAGGGAGGGGTAGGGAGGGGAAGGGAGGGGCGAGGGGAAGGGGTTGTTTTCTTAGGGGGTGCTGATTACATCCAGATATTACACGTCGCACAAAGGCCTGCTGGGGAAGGCGGCCGTTTTATGGCGGGGGCGGCGGTTGCACGGGCGTGGCAGGGCGGGGCGGGGCGGGGCGGGGCGGCGTGTCGCGGTGGCGAGCTGGTGCATCATCGCAAACAGCATTCCCTTGCAGGGGAGAAGGCCGAGCGCTGACACTTCCCGCCGATACTGTGGCTTGCGACAAAAGCGACGACAGCTCTCCAAAAGGACAAGCATAAAATGTTTATTCGAAATGGTCAATGAACGTTCGTAAAGGTGTTCCAGTGTGGTATGTACCATAACGTTATAACGCTCTGAAGTAGCACTTAGTGCAGTGTTTCTGAGTGACTCCGTGCGCCCACTTGTGCGCGTCTTGGTCAGTGTGCGGTGGCGGCGGAGTGTAGGGCAGGAGGGCGCTACGGCCCGCCCCGCCCCGCCCCGCCCCGCCCCGCCCCGCCCGCGCCGCCCCGCGCCGCCCCGCGCCGCCCCGCCCCGCCCCGCCCCGCTGTTGGGGGAGAGGGCGCAGCGGCGCGGCGCTACAGGATATTGCGCTGGGTCGGCTTGATGAGCCATGTGGCGCAAGTGCAGCTTGATGGACCCGGAGCACCCGGCGCGTGTCCCCAAATTGGACTCGACGCTTTCTGCTTACGCCAGGCACGCCGGGCCACGCACCGCGACGGGGACCCATTCCCCAGTCCACCCGAAACCCGAAAGGCGCATCCCAATGGGGCCTCCCAACAGCGTCCTCACTCTGTTTTTCAATTTTCATTACGTTTCATCTTTCACACTTTTTGTCGCGCTGTTGTTCCATTAGACACAACTTTGAGGAGCCGAGGAAGTTTTCGTACTACGTACCATAAGTAAAGTAGTCAAGGGAAAGATGGTCCGGCTAAAAACTCCGTAAAAACGCGCCTTTGGCCGTTGCTCTTCTCATTCATTCCGCGCCTCGCCTCGCCGCTTTACGGTCCTTGCCCGGCTTTGGCGTGCGGCCGTGCGTTTTGCGTTTTATTGGCGCGCGTTGCGCAAGGCAGCGGTGCCTGGACCGCGCCGCCGTGCCGCCGTGCCAGGGCCGAGCTGTGCCATCGCCCTGAGTGGCTGTGGGGGAATCCCCGCCCGGAATGGCACACGTGGGTGGTCGTGACGTGGCCAGCCTCCCCTCCCCACCCCCCTCCCCTCCCCTCGGCCGCGCGGTCCAAACCCGGCTAGGTCCACCCCCGCAGGGTCCTTCCCGCGCGGCGCTACGCGGCGCTAGCAAAGGTCGCCACGCGTTGAGTCACCGCGGAAAGCGCAGCCTGCACTGGGAAAAGAGGCGGACCGCAACGTACACTACGCCGTTCTGGAATACAGTTGGCTTCCACTGTACGTACTGGACCTACACTGGGAAAGAAATGACGCAGGCGAAACTTTTTGGTCGCTGCTGCTGCTTCGGCTGCTGCGGATGCCGGATTCCGACGGGTGCTTTTATATCCGAAAAGGGAGCGCGGGCGAGGAGGGCGCGGAGCGGTAAATGGTGATTGTGGGTGCAAGTGTGTCGCGGGAGGGGTGGGGGTGGGGGGAGGGGAGGGTGGGGGCGGCGGGGCGGCACACACCACTTGGATGGCGATGCTTGATAGGGATTTGGACTCGGAATGAGAATCTCCCTCTCCCTCGACCCTGGCCGCGCTGGGGGTTGTGGTGGAGGGGTGTGCCCCGGCACGGCCTGCACGGCCTGCCCCGTGGGGTTGCCGTCGTCGTGCCGATACTGTCGACACCGAGGCCAGGCAGCCGCGAGGCCCGTCCCGGTCCGTCCCGGCCCGCCCCGCATAACACTACACAAACAGGCGTCAGCGCGCGCGGACCGCCCTGTGGACCGCCCCGCCTCGCAGCACCTCGCGCGCCGAAGCGCACCGCAGCGCCCCGGAAGCGGCTCACGTCGAGAACCGGAAGTACCTCGCCGACAACCGGAAGTGTCGCGTCGCGAACTGGAAGCATTGGATAGCGTTGCAGCGACAGTGTGGTTGCAGTGATTGTGAAAGTGCGGGGGAAAGAGTGCGCGTTTGCCCAGCTGCTTGCGACAGCGGCTGCGGCTGGTTGCGAAACAGCGGTTGCCCAGTGCGCCCACTGCGGCGGTCAGAGCGGTGATTGTGCAGTGGAAAAGAAGTCGACTCAGCAAGTGGTGGTTCGTCGTGCCTTTCCGCGCGGATAATAGACTTACATGATCGGATTTTCCGCGCCGCCGCCGCCGCCGTTCTGGCGGGGCTGCTCCGGCCGCGCGGCCGCGGAGCGCGGAGCGTGCGTGTGACTGACAGACCGACAGCCGCCGGAATGGGAATCGGCTTCCCTTTCATCGGCGTCCCCGGCGTCCCCGGCGTCCCCGGCAGCGTCGCCACCGCGGGGCGCCTTGAGGCAAGCCTTGAGGCAGGTGGCTGCATCGCCTCGCCGCCGGCGGAGGCTGCGGAGGCGGAGGCGCCCCTTGCTTAGTCGGCCTGGCGGGCGGCGCCAGGGTGACTCACCGACTCACCGCGCGGCCACGTGGAGGAGGCACTGCACCGCGAGCACGCCGTGCTGCAGTGTGCGTTCCTATGCACCTCGCCGGCGACCCGCGACAACCCTCTGATCTCATTACTGCCCTTCCCTTCCCGCCCTCCAGGCCTCCACTCGTCTTCCTGGAGCGGCACGCCCTCGCCTGTCGAGTGATCGACGACTTGTACAAAAGGCAGGAAGATGAATGGTGGCGCCAGCCAGGATGACGCGCCGCATCGCGACGCCCCGCGTGCGTCTGTGTGAGTGCGTGGGCGAGCGTGGCAGAAGAGGGCCGAAAGAATGAAGACCTCGCCCGAAGACTGAATACCGGTGCGGCAAAACGGACCGGGCGCGCGGAGTAACGGGATTAAAGCTCGCGGCGTGAGTCCTCCGCCGTCCGCCCCGCGGGGAGTCGCAGGCTGCTTCGTTGCTGCAGGATACAGAGTGCAACCCTTTGGGCGGCGCCCCGCCCCGCCCCGCCCCGCCTGGCCGGCCCGCACCCCAGCGCGCTGAATCGGCATGCGTCGGCGCGGCGGGCGCGTCGAAGCGAGAAGACGAGGGAGGCATGGCCTTGCCGGGGGAGTGCGCGCTGCGGCCTAAGCAGCAGGTAATGACCCAGCAGAATCCAATCAGGCTGCCGCCCGGTGACGTCATCGGCGTGATGGATGGTGGCCAGGACGCCGTCGACGACGCCGCGGGGAGAGCGCGGTGAGCACCGCGATGCTGTTCGACGTGAACGACGCCGTCCCGGCCGCCGCGGCGCCCGGCTCCTCCACCGACCTCCTGACGCTCGTGCTGCACCGTCGGCGGCGCGTCGCGGCGGGCATCCCCGTGCGCAGGCCCAGCGCCTCGGCCAGCGCGCAGCTCGTGGACTGGGACTCGCCCTCGACGTACACGGGCACGGTCAAGCGGCGACCTTCCCGCGCCAGCATGTCGCCCGACGACGACCCGCCGCCGCCCTGGGCCGTGGAGGCGTCGCGGCGCAACGGCAACCTGCCGCCGCCACCCACCAGCCGCCTCAAGAAGCCCAACACGCTGGACGTCAAGAAGTTCGAGATGGACATGACGACCATGACGATGCGGCGCGGCGCCCTGCGGCCGCCCGGCAGCATCGCCAAGCGCGCCGGCCAGGCCACCGTGGGGCCCACCACGAGGGGCGCCCGGACGCC
The DNA here is from genome assembly GCF_012932325.1 of Thrips palmi. NCBI lineage: Eukaryota > Metazoa > Arthropoda > Insecta > Thysanoptera > Thripidae > Thrips > Thrips palmi. The sequence goes on along the minus strand of NW_023144624.1, from coordinate 2,000,542 downwards.
CGTCGACAACCACCGGTCGCCGGAGCAGTGCGACAACCGCACCATGACGATGAGAAGGTCGCCGTCGAAGGGCGCGTCCCTGCGGCGGCCGTCCAACGCCAACGGCTCGGACTCGTCGCCCTCGCCCGGCGAGCTCAACGGCAACCCCAAGAGGCGGCCGTCCTGGCACGGCGCCCGGAGTCCGCGCAGCCCGCCCAGTGGCGGCACGCCGGGCAGCCCGCGGAGCCCCCCGTCCAGCCCTCCCAGAAGCAGCTCTGGCGGCTCGACGCCCTCCACGACGCCCAGCCCCCCGAGTCCGCGCACCCCCGCCAGCCCCCCCTCTGGCTCCACACCCTCGACGCCGCGGAGCCCCCCGGGCAGCGACAGCCCGTCCAGGCCGCGGTCCCCGAGGAGTCCCAGAAGCCTGCCCACGCCGTCGCCACCGGGACTCGGCGCGTCCGCGTCGCTGTCATCCATGCTGCTCAAGGAGCTGGAGCGAGCTGCACTGTCGGGACAGAAGGGAGTCAAGGTGGGTTACACGTACGTGTGTGTGTGTGTGTGTGTGTGTGTGTGTGTGTGTGTGTGTGTGTCTGTCTGTCTGTCTGTCTGTCTGTCTGTCTGTCTGTCTGTCTGTCTGTCTGTCTGTCTGTCTGTCTGTCTGTCTGTCTGTCTGTCTGTCTGTCTGTCTGTCTGTCTGTCTGTCTGTCTGTCTGTCTGTCCGTCCGTCCGTGCGCCAGTGTGCGAGTCGGGCACTTCCCCATCCGGGTACTAATGGACAGGGCGACCCTCTCGGCAAACTCTTCGATTTCCTCGGATCGATCCGCCGCGATTCGCCCCTTCGCCTTGACGCGCAGGGGTGCGGCCCCGGAAGCGGTGATCAGTGGCCGGCCTCGCTCCCCGGCCGTGGCCATCGAGGTCGAGGCCCTGGACGACGCTGGCACCGAGGCCGTGATGTGTTTGGGCGGCGGGCGGACGCGGTGCAGCGCAGCAGCGCGCAGCAGGTACGGCGGGGACCCCGAGGGGTGGCGGCGTGGCGGCGTGGCCCGGACCGGGTGAGTCACGCCGAACGCCGCCACCCTCCCTGTTGCACCCCGCCCCGGCCGCCGGCCGACTCCGACTCGCTCTCTCTGTCGCGCCCCTACGAGACGCCCCTTGGGTGCGACAGAGACAGAGACAGAATGCTCGCGATCGGCCTGTCGGGGCTTCCGCCGGATTGATGGGCCCCGCCGCGTGGCGCTGCCGTCGCGCCCACCGCGACCTGCGCGCTTTCGTCGCCCTCTCTCTCTCCCTCTCGCACGCGTGGGCGTCCCGCACGGGTGCGAGAGAGACAGAGCGAGGAGGCGCGGCGCGGATCCGGCCTACACTGCGAACCGGGGCGGTAATCGGCGCCCATTGAGATTGATCTGCACCCCGCGGGATGACGATGACGCCCCGGAAATAAATCCAGGCGGCCGTGGATTACTTTCTTGCCGGTGCGTTTGAGTGGCACCGTGTGGGTGGAAACGTTACCGGCCGCGTAGAACGGCCTAAGCGACGAAGCTCTCAAAGTCTCCAAGTTGTGGCTCGTGCCAAATTCGGGCGGCCGCCGCCTACAATTTAGTTGTGGTTCAATGCTTCCATCAACGTCTAGATATTCTATTCTTAAAACTTGGTTTCCTCACCCAAATTTGGGTGATAATGCTATACAGCTATATAGGTAGCTATGATACACCCTTCATCACCCAAATTTGGGTAGGAAACCTTTTTCACTCGAATTAGGGCGCGATAAGATGATTCTCACACAACTTTGGGTGATAAATGTGGTATTGGTCAAGAATTTTTCATTCTCTGCTTATTCTTAAAACTCTACTGTACTGGTTATATCGAAAGTTGGTGATCCAAAGTCTTGGGCGGCCTCTGTGTTCAGTCCAGCTGCGGTCAAAGTTTTCCATCAACGTCCTCGTATTCTTTCGGCCCTACCCTTTCAACAGCTCAGTACGATACTCTTCGTCAGGACGCGTCCTGTGAATTCCTCGTCATTCGGACATCTTAATTAACTAATAGTGTGCCGGCGTTCGCTGCTCCTGACGCGCTGTTTGTCTCGCTAACCCGCCCCTCTTCCCTATCAAGGCGGTTAAAGGACAAAAAGCTGTTCGTTAGGGCCGGGCCGCCCAGGGCCGCTCTCCAAAAGGGCCTCCCTCCCGGGGCCCCTCGGCCGAGTGGCGCTGATTTGCCGGGGAGAGAGGAGGGAAGGCCCAGTTCCCAGTGTGCCCGTGCTGAACGCGACTTCGGCTACTGAAGCGGTATGCTGAAGCGCGATGATGATCATTTTAACTTTTCCTGTCTGACTGAATGAGCGCTTCTAAGTTCCGCCCGAAACGCGAGACTCCTTGTGTCCACGCTGTACTACGCAGACAAAGCACACACATGTACACAGGGCCAATCCCCATTCGGGGAAGCGGACGGGCACCGCGACAGAGCACACGCGACTAATGTGCCTCATTTCCGGGTCCGGTCCGAATTGAATCCACGGGGACGCCCTGCTTGCTAGCCAGCGGCGTGCATGTGTGCGTGCGCGCGCGCGCGCGTGTGTGTGTGTGTGTGTGTGTGCGCGTGCGTGTGTGTGCGTGTGTGCGATTGCGCCCCGACCTGTGTTTGTCCGTCCGGACCGAGGCGCGTGGCTCCGCGTGGCTCCGCGTGGCTCCGCGTCGCGCGGGACAGTGCCGCGCCACGCCGTTTACCACCGGACAGATGACACACAGTGTCGCGTCGCGCGTCACGAAACATGGAACATACGTCGGTCGATAAAACGATAATGCGACCACTTAGTGCCGACCCGATTACGTAAAACATAAGTCGGCCGAGTGGGGTGCGGCGTGGGCGGCCGCGAGGGAGGGGTGCTGCAGGCTGTATCCGAGGGGGAGGTCTCTCTCTCTCTCTCTCTCTCTCTCTCTCTCTCAGAGACAGACCGACGAGGCCTGCTAGAGGGTGGGGCGGAAATGCCGCGAATGAGTCGAGGAGACGCGACGCCTCTCGCGGCGCCGCGCCTTTGTAGGCTCAATTTATGCTTAATCACGGAACGAGGAAACGGCGCGCTGTCCCGCTTCACGGCCGAAAGTTTGTTTTCGTTTTCAACAATAGCACGCTCCTGCCTGGCCCCCGACAGGAACCACTTCGTTTGAAATTCACTTTTTGAAAAGGCGTTTGGTTCGGTTGGATTCATTGTTGGCTGGCTCGCTCAAACGAGACCGCTTTCCGTGAAGGAGCGTGTCTGTCGTCGGCGCTGATGTGTGTGCGTGTGTTTGTGTGTGAGCGCGAGCGCGCGTGCTGGCGGCAGGCGCCATGAGCTTGGTGGCGCCAGTGTGGTGGCTGCACGCGCGTCAGCCCGCCAGGCACACCGACCCCATTGTCATTGAAATGCTCCGCGCCCCTCCCAGACACTCCCAGACACTCCCAGACACTCCCAGACACTCCCAGACACTCCCAGACACTCCCAGACACTCCCAGACACTCCCAGACACTCCCAGACACTCCCAGACACTCCCAGACACTCCCAGACACTCCCAGACACTCCCAGACACTCCCAGGCCGCGGGGCGCTCGTCGAAGGGTGACCAGGACCGCCAGGACGACCGCCAGGACCAGGTGCCGGGCGAGAGAGCCACTTCCATCAAATCGGCTTCCAGATTAGCCCCTCGGCCAGGAAGTGGATTAGGGGGACGTGCACACTGCCGGGCCGCCGGGCCGGGGAGACTCTGGGGAACCGAAACGCCGCTCCGAAGGTGCTATTGATTTTCTGGCCACCCTTGGTTGGCCGTGGTCCGGACTGCCGGTGGAATGCTGCTCAAATAATGGGTTTGGCGCCATTAAAGTGATCCCGGCACGTGGCGGGCGGGGAGGGGAGGGTGCGGCAGTGCAGTGGAAGGATACATTGATGCCACGGTCTGGGTCGGCCGGAAAATTGCACACAAACTATCATTACTGTCGCTTCGTTACCGCCTGACGGCCCGACGGCCACTGCAGTGCGCTGCCTCCACGCTAACGTGCTTCTTGTGCTGCCGCAGGTGAGTGGCGCCGCCGCCCCACCCCGCCCCGCCGCGCCGCCCCGCCGCCGCCCCGCGCCCGCCCTGGGGATGAGCTGCACCGACGCCGTCCGAACGCCCAAGGTACGCCCTGCTCCACGTAGTTGCCTCCTGTTTTACGCGACGACCCTCTCGGCGTCCACGTCGAGGAGCTCGTCGGCGAGTCGGCGTCGCTTCGCGGCCCGGTGCATGCCGCGTGCCGCGTCGTCGGCCACCTGTTGTGCGGCCCGCACCGCGGCGCCATCTAGCGGCGAGTCGCGGAACCCTCCCCGCCCCGAGGGTGGCGCCGCGTCGCCGCCGCGTCGCCGCCGCCCAGCCGAGGCTGGCGTCGGCCAGACGGCCCAGCTGCCATGGCTTCATATCCTGTGAAAAGATTTGAACATTGACATACTTCGACCCGTTCGCGACGCAAACTCCGTTTCCTGAAAGCAGGATTCCTTCCTGCGCCGACGTTCACTGCGTCACCCACCCGTGCGTCGCCGCCACCCGTAGGCTTGGCGATACTCCACGCGCCGCGAGCGCGGCCTGTGCGCGCGGGGTATCGGCACGGGTGGCTCACCCCGAGGACGGCGCCTGCGACGCGGCGATAGGCAGCGCCGCCGCACGCCCGCTCGGCGGGACGGCCCGGCCCGCCTCGAAGGCGTCCCCGCCACCGCCGCGCAAGCTTGTTACGCACTCGGCGTTTGCGGAACGGTTCGCGAGGGATTCGTCCTCAAATTTCACTCAAAAAGTACACCGGAAAAAAAGGGAAAACAAAACAAAAAACACTTGAACAGCTGAACCACGAGATGGATGAAGCGTTTCGGCTTCCTTATCGCTTGCCTGTTGCTGCCAAAGGCTGCCAAAGGCTTCCGGTCGCGTGGCCGCGGCGCACCGACACTCCATTAGGTCGCCCCTTCACTGATACCATCTCCCCTCCGCCCGCCCCGCCCCGCCCCGCCCCGCCGTGCTCACCGGACCGGCCGAGGCTGTCATCTTGTTACGAGGCTCGGAAAATTGGCCCGATTGCCCAACAGGGCCAACACACTCCCAGAATCCTTTGAGCGAGACAAGGGGCACCGCCGCGCTGCTCACGTTGTCGGCGTGTTACTCTTTTTCGTTCCGAGGGCGGCATTTTCGTGGGAAGTTGAAACGACGTGCCGCAGGGTGTGCGCTACTTCAGCGCAGAACGTCGGGGAAGTACTGACAGTGCAACCGAATTTTTAACTGGCCTGTTTACAGACTCACAACAGTCATCTCCGTACAGTGTAGCGAGGCAGAATAACATTTTGGCCAAATTCGGCAAAACGCTGCAGGCCGCGGTACAGTCTGACGGCCGGCAGCCCCTCCGCCACGCCGCCACGCCGGGGGCGCCGCTCAGAGCCCCGCCGGGCCGGGCGGGGCGGCCGGGCCCTCCGTGGGGTGGAGGCACGGGGCGGGGGTGGGCCGGAGCGGCCGTCAGTGCGCCCCCCGGCACCGAGCCGCCAACACGACCCTCGCGAACCGCGCGCGCCCTGCAGCGCCGCGCCGCGCGCCGCCTCCGACGAGGACCACGACGACGCGCACGTCGCCGACCCCGCCGCCGTGACGGGGAGCAGCCCCGGCACTGCCGAGGGAACGGCTGTTTTGTGCGGACGAGAAGATAGTAGCGCGTTCGTGCGTGCGCGTTTGTGTGCTTTCCGCGGTGCCGGGAAGTATCTCGGTTCCGTGCCGAAGGGGACAGGTATTCACAACGTCGCACAGTCGTTGGAGACGAAGGGGCGTGCGATTCTTGAGAACCTGTGGGATTTGTGAGAACCGTTGGGATTTGAGAGGACCTTAGACATGAGAACATTGGTGGAGAGCCGAGATTGTCTTGGACAAAAACTAAACCGTCGCCATGGTGCACTTCCATGTGTCTTAAAGCAGACCACCCCAACGCCTAATTTTTTGGCGAGCACCATTTTAACGCAGCAGTTGGAATGGGCCAACGGCAATGTGCAGCGTGGGGATTCGCGTCACCAGTGAGAGCGACATGGAAGACGTGAATGTCTTTCCTGAAGGGGCATCTTCGTTCCGGGCTGGTATAACCGCCGGTGTATGGGCCGTAAGCTGAGCGATGACTAGGCCGGCCATTGGCTGGTCGATGTGCCGGCTGGTCATCTGATGGCCATCTGATGGCTACCGCACGGCCGTTGGCTGGCGTGTGGTCCACGAGCCGCCCCGCCCAGCCCCGCCCCGCCCCGCCCCGCCCCGCCCCGCCCCGCCCGCCCCGCCCCGCCCCGCCTGCCCCCGCCTCGCCTAGACCCCAGCAGATAAGGCCCTTTATCAACGCGCACCGCATTGTTCTAGGATGTTTCCCCGAGCCGATTTTCGCAACGTATTCTGGGTCATAAAACGCTGAGGGCTGCCAGGCCGCCTGCCAAGGGGAGGGGGGAGGGGGCGTTATCGCAAATGGCAAGCCGGCGACTCACTTTAGCTCCCTGATGTGGCCGAGCCCCCTCCTTACATTTCGCCTCGGCTGCACCGCGCTGCACCGCGTCCAAAGTTGCTCTAATTCATATGAAAAGTTTGAAAGAACCGAGTGGCGCTCCGTCCGGGTCGCTGCGCCTGCGCCAGGGGCGGGGCGAGGCGGGGCGCAATCGCACGGTGCAGGTGCACCTTTACTGCCGAGCTATCGGACACTTCATTACTTTTATGCCGAAACGTGCGGCCGCCGTCGTGATTTTATTATTGTTGGCTTTTGCTGCCGTTTTCGGACCCTGCAGGGCTCTGCGGCCCGCAAAGAAACTTTTCTTTCTGGCGGTGTGCGAATTGTCTCTCCTGGCGCTGCGTGGCGCTGCGTGGCGTGGCGTGGCGTGGCGTGGCGTGGCGGGGCGTGGCGGGGCGTGGCGTGGCGTGGCGGGGCGTGGCGGGGCGTGGCGGGGCCGTGTCTGGCCATTTGTCTGGCCGGGGCGCGGGGGGCCGAAGCAGCCGAAGCATCGGCCCGGCCTGGGCTGGGCTGGGTGGCGCGTATGGAAATCCCAGACGAATAAAATATTCTCAAAGTTTCGGGGCCGCCCGAGCGATTCCGGCCCGGTGACGCGTAATCTTGTCATAAAGTATACGAAAATGGCCCGCCAGCCCCGCCGGCCCGGCCAGCCAGCCTGCCTGCCAGCCCTGCCAGACCCGCCCGACGCGGGGATGATTTTCACGCTGTTACATCGGCCGTTGATACATCTCGCTGTTGCCTATCCAAATAGTCCACAAAGCCCCGACACCCCCGCCAAGACCAAATTTACCCTGGGGCTCCTTCCATTACCTCACGGACCAAAAAAACAACAACACCTTATTGCCTGCCGTTTTTGTGTGTCGGGACCGAAGGTGCCTGTTCTTCACGCCATGCCGTGCCGCCTTGCCGCGCGTTCGGCTGTTTTATGAGTTTTTAATACGCTATTAATATCGCGCCATCCACCTGGGCCTAATCACCTGCACCGAGACCTGCTGGCCGTGGCGGTGGTTAACCTCGCGAGGCGGGGACGGGGACCCCACGGCCAGGAATTTACTTTCGGAAACGACACGAAACCGGGCCGAACCGGGGCCACGCTAGGCCCATTCCAAACAGTGCTCCGTCTCTCTCGCGCCCCCTGCGACGCTCCGCGAGTGCGAGAGAGACAGAGCGCCGTTCGGAATGAGCCCCGAGGCAAGCAGGCGGCAGGGCCAGGGCAGCCAGGGCTGCCAGGGCCCCGCGGGACCGGTGGGAAATAATTACACTTAGAAGCGTCCTCTAATTGTCGGCGCTAAACAATAATGCGTGGCGGGGCAGCCTGGTGGGGCAGCCCGCAGCAAGGGAACGAAATCGCCACTGAGGGTTTGTCGCCGAACTCTGCCTTCTTCCTCCGCGTGTAAAAGTGCGTCCGGTGGAGGCGGCCAAAATTCCCGCCGACCCCGATGTGCGCGCGGAGCCCACCCGCCGGGCGCAGTGCCTGACTGCTTGCAGTGCATCGACTCGGTGCCCGCCGCACTTTTCGGCGCCCGGCTCTCGCTGGGCACCGCCCCCGGCACGCGCACCGCGCCCCGCGCCCCGGGGCCCCGGCGGGGTGGCGGCGAAAAAAGCCGCCGAGATGGGATGGTGGCGCACGGCAATAAAGACAAGCCCTCTGCCTTCTGGTCGCCGCCAGCCCCGCCAGCCCCGCCAGCCCCGCCAGCCGCCCGCTGATAGCCCAGTAGCTGGCTGCAGATTATTCTGCCCTTTTGTCTGAGGAAGTTGTCTTTTGTTTCGCCTTGAAGAAGTCCGTGCCGGGGGCGGCCAGGGCAGGCCAGGGCCGCATTGTGGTGGCGGAGTGTCGGGGCGGAAACCGCGCCACCGTGGCGGCAAAGCGCGCAAAGCCGTTTTCGTTTGTTGTTGATCTTTCGGGAAGCCGGCCACTCGGGGCGCGGGCGGGGCGCCCTCGCTCGGCCCGTCGCCAGACATCAATTTCCAGCATCGACACTCCCGCAGTTCTCGCTCGCAGGATTCTCAAAAGGTTCTCACAAGGTTTACAAAAGGTTCTCGCAAGGTTCTCACAAATCGCGCAGCAGTTCCTCGGCCTCGGCCACTGACGACGGCGTCCTGCCTGGCGTCCGCTTTGCAGTGCAGCTCCGGGCCGGTCGCTCCGAAGGCCGCGATGTGATCGACGGCCAAATCGAGGCATTTGTATTCCGAGGGCGCCGTCGGCTCGGCGCCTTGCAAATGTGTGTCGCCTGGCGACAGGTCGGCCGCCAGGTCGGCCGGATGACGTCATCATGGCGGGCGGGACGTCCGGGCCGCGGCGCGCCGTGAGTCCGCGGACGTGGGGGTGAGGAGGACCCGAGCGCCATGGCCGCCAAGACGGCCATCAGGAAGCTGGGCGGGAGCCGCGGCAAGTACCCGACGGCCATCCCCACGGCCGTGGCCGGCGGCGTCCTGGCGCCCGCCTCGCCCTACCAGTACCCGTACCAGCAGCAGCAGCAGCAGTACTACCAGGACAGCGCGGCCGCCGCGCTCTGGAAGGCCCAGAACAACAGCCTCAAGACCAAGAAGGTGAGTGCGTGCCCGAGCCGCGCAGCCCCTACCGAATCACAGTTTTGTTCGCCAAAAGAAAATACAGCAGAAAAAAGACGAAAAATGAAATAAAAACAATTTAATATACACTGGCCCTGGCGGGTTGGCCAGGCCAGATCATCGCGTTGCCTTTTTTTGCGGGGTTCTGTTGGTACACCTGGCCATGTGCGGGCCCAGCCGCCACGCCGCCACGCCGCCGCACTAAAGCGGATAGAGCCTTCGGCCCGAACTTTCCCCGTTGGTTCCGCCCGTCTGTCTGTCTGTCTGTCTGTCTGTCTGTCTGCCTGTTCGTCTGTCTGTCTGTCTGTCTGTCTGTCTGTCTGTCTGTCTGCCTGTTCGTCTGTCTGTCCGTCTGCCCGCCGCGATAGACCGCGGCGCGGGGCCATGGCAGGGCCATGCCGAGCCCAGAGGGCGCGGCTCGCTCTGACGGATGGCCGTCATCGCTCACGGCCACCTTGATCACCTCCCGCAGCAGTTTGACCAACTCGAAGAGCGCGCCAAAGTGGACTGGCGGCGGCGCGCTCTGCGACGCCCCACCACCACTGTGAATCACACCCCATCCCATCCACTGCACTGTGGAGGCCAAGCAGTGCATCAGCGCAGCCAATCAACTTGCGCGCCTCTCCGTACAGTGAGCCTCCCCGCCAGCGCGGCCGCGCCATGAAATTACCGCACTTGTCCTCTTTCACCCTTCCGCCTTTCACCCTGCCGCGCTGCCGCGCTGCCGCCGCGGGCAGATCGCGAAAAGCGCCTCGGTCGCTCTGTCTCTCTCGCACCCCCACTGGACGCCCCACGAGTGCGAGAGAGACAGAGCGTTGCACCGTTGGGAAGCAGGCCGCCGAGCAAACAGCGCCGCGGATGATTGGGGCGTGGCGGCGTGGCCACCGCGGCGTGGAGTGGAGCGCCCCGAGACTCGAGCTCTGTCTCTCTCCCACTCCGCCGCGCCACGAGATTGCCAAGCTAACCGCGATTTGATTGTCATGTTTGCATTCCGGGAAACGCGGAAAAAGGACCGCCAGCAAAGTCGAGCCTGCTACTAAATTTGTTATTATTTAGCTTCTATGTTTGGCACTGTCTCTGAAGATAAAAAGAGCTCCGGTTAGAAAAAAAAGTTTCTCAGCGGTCCAACCAATGAGGGCGGTGAGTCCATTCGCAGTCCAGTCGGTCTCCGGTTCCATCCACCCTTGTGGAAATGAAATAAAGAAACTGAACCAAAACAAACGAAATTTCACGAACACACGATCTTCTTCCGATTCAGGTACTGCGTGGCTGTTCCCTTTTTTTGATTTCCCGTTTCGGACACGGCCGTGCCTGCCGCTAGGCCGGAAGCAATTCCGAAGGTCCGTTTGGTCGCGCTGTCTCTCTCGCACGCCCGACAGACGCCATGAGAGTGCGACAGAGACACGGTGACGAAATGACACTCTTCGGAGTGGGTCCACTGTGCGTGTCGGCACGGCGCACGCGACGCCACCGCTATCTGGCCACACACGGAAGGGTTCATCCGCAAACATCCACGCGACGTGTCCCGATGCGATCCCCCTTTCCCCGAAATGGAATAAACAATCACAATTCCGCCGCATCCCCGCCCCGCCCCGCCCCGCCACGCCTCGCGCCACCGGCACAGCAAGGCGCCGGGGAAATAAGGAAAAACTTTACGAAAAAAAAGAAGGAGAGGGAGCGAAAAGAAAAAGGCGGCGGAGCTCGGCGAGAGAGAAAGGGAGAGTGAGAGAGGCGTGTACAGCTACTTCCACTACACTACCGTGCGCCTCATTTGAATGTGAATACAGCGAGTGACGCGGGGAGTGACAGAATGCCCGGCAACGCCCGGCAACGCCCCACCTGCCCGCGTTCCCAGACCCAGTCGGATTCACTTGCGGGCCGCCCCGCCCCGCCCCGCCCCGCCCCGCCCCGCCCCGCCCCCCCCGCCCCGCCCCGCCCCGCCCCCAGCCCCGCGCACTGTGTCGCGACGTGTAACGAGAAGCAAGTGTGTCGGACTGTCGGAGCCCGTCGGAGCCTGTGGGGGTCTTTGACTGGGACAAGACGGCTGCCGCTTCCCCTCGCTGCCTGGCTGGCCTGGCAGTGCCATGGCAGTGTGCCTGCTGCCGCGGCGCGTATTTGCCGATGCCCGCATGGCGTGGCGCGTGGCAGTCGATTATCCCCCTCCTCCCCCTCCCCCACCCCGTTCTCCTCTCCGCGCAGTTCGTTGACCTTGCCCAATTACCGGGATGTCAGTTTGAGGGAAGTCCTCGCCGTTGCCGGTCACGCGAAGCCACGCGAAGCGGCGCCGAGCGCGACGCGCACGATGAGTACCGCGGCGCCGCGAGGACGCCGATAGCGACGCCCCCGCCGCCCCCCGCCAACCCCCGCGCCGAAGCCCCCCGATTCGGTTGTCTGAATTATGTCGCGCCCCGTGGCGCCCTATCGCCCCATCACGCCGGCAGCACCGTTTAATGTGTTGAACACGGCGCACGCGAGAAACCGATACGGATTGCAGCGCCGCGGGGCCGCGGGGCGAGGGGCACTCGAACCGGCAAACAGGTTAGCGGCGGAGATTGAAATAAGGGCGTCATTGGCAGGCAATCTGGGTCTTGGAACGCCGACCCCACCAGCCTCGGCGCTCGGGGCGTGGATCACCCGCCTTCACCACCATCATCAGCGCTGCCTAAAACGACCTTGACGCAAAAAAATAACAATTCTTCAAAATATTTTTCTTTGAATTTTTTTTTTTTTTCCGTTTTGAATTTTTGCGGTGCGTGCCACTTTGGGTGCGGGCCGGCGTGTCCCGCCACGCTGCGAAGCCAATCTGTCTTCCTCACGTCACGGCGGCGTGCGGCCCTCCGGCCCCGCAGCCCGAGGGGCTCTGTCAAGGGCTCACGGCCCGTAATCACCTACCTGTGAACCGGCCGGGCGGGGGCGGGGCGCGGGGCGTACTTGAAAATATGCCCCCGCCCCCTCGCCGGCGTCACCCGCCACCGGCACCCGCCCCACCCCGCCCGGCCACGCCAGGCCACGCCAGGCCACGCCAGGCAGGCACGTTACACCCGCCGTAATGTCGTGTCAGGGACATCAAAACGTGATTTTTCAGTCCAGCGAATGGCATAGACCCCTCGGGGGTGCTGCCGCCGCGGGGCCACTCCCCCACCCCCTCCACGCGGGTGCTTCCCCGCTGCGGGCGCGGCGGGCCTGCAGACTGATTCCGAGTCTCTCTCTCGCACTCACGGGGTGCTCCATTCTGGTGCGAGAGAGACAGACCGACGGCCGCTCTAACAGGGTGGCCTTCGCCTTCCCGCCCTCCGGGTAGCCGCGCGCTCGCCGCCCCGCTCAAGGCCCCGCTGCTGCTCGACGGACTCTGTGTTTCTTCCGCCACCGTTATTTGTAGCGGGCTTTGCGAGGGGAGCGGCGCCCCGCTGCCTTGCGGTCGTTCCTCTTGTTCTTGTTGTTGCTGCTGCTCTTATTCCCCCGGTAAATTTAATTTGAAGGCCACGGCACGGCGCGGCGCGGTGCAGCAAGTCGTTGCACTTTCCCGCGCGGCCCAGGAGCGGGCCAGGCCGAGGCCCAGGCCGAGGCCCAGGCCGGCTGGCGCGTGGAACGTCTCCCTCCTGAAACCGCAACGACAACGCCACTTTAAACGCACCTTGCGACTCTCCTTTTCCCGGCGAAATCCTGCTGCTGTTTTTTTCCTCGCAGTGTACAGCGCTCCACACCTGGGCGCGCCCCTCTCATTTACCTGCTCTGCCCAACGTGCAAAATGATCAATGCATCCTTTCGCTGAGGTAAGAGCGTCGAACGATGCCTTCGCGCCCCGCCCCGCACCTGGCGCCTCGAGGGGAGGGGGAGGCGCGAGGAGCAGTCGCACCCACACCGCGGTCACCCCCCGGCTGCCTGTGGCCTGTGGCCGCCCTGGCAGGCATGTGCATGTTTACATGAAGCACCTCTCCCAAACTACTCCCAACCGTTGCGCCCCTCAATGGGGCCGTAAGCCGTCAGGCTCGCCGTCAGGGCCGAAGTACGCGGCGCGCTTTACGCAGGGAGCAGGCACACTGTGGCGGTGCGGTACACTGTCTGCTGCAGGTACGCGAGGGCAGAGGCAACGCGCCCAAGTTTGGACAGAATTAGCTCTGGGATTTCTGGTCGAGCTAGTTTGCACTGGTGACTCAATTTCCAGAGGTCACACAACACAGCATCAATCGATGCGGGAATTTTCAGGTGTGATTTTTTTTTTTGGGGGGGGGGGGCGAGGATGGTTTCCAGTATGGCGGTCAACGTCATGGGCCGCACCGCCGCCTTGTTGAGCGTCGTCGAGGAGGCCGAAACGGACTGGAGACGTGACAACGCTGCGGTGCACCTCGGGGGGCGGCGGCGGTGTGGCCACCCCGCCCCGCCGCGCCCCGCCGCGCCCCGCCGCGCCCCACACGTGACAGGTCCGCGCCCCCGCCGCCCCTCCCCTCGGCTTTAAAGGGCGCGCGGCTCTCTCTTCAATACGCAGGCAGCACGCCCCATCAATTATTGATAGGCGCGCCTAAGTGGAACGGAACTGTGAAAACACGCGGCGCCAGCGGCCGGACGCCCCGCCACCGCCCCGCCACCGCCCGCCACCGCCCGCCCGCCACCGCCCCGCCACCGCCCCGCCACCGCCCCGCCACCCGCCCCGCCACCGCCCCGCCACCGCCCCGCCACCGCCCCGCCACCGCCCCGCCACCGCCCGCCACCGCCCCGCCACCGCCCCGCCCCGCCCCGCCACCGCCCCGCCACCGCCCCGCCACGCCGCATGCACCGCCCTTCGAAGGCCTGCAGTTGAGCCCCTGGGTGTTTCATGGCCAAACAGTGTTCGATCGAATTTCTTACAACGCGGGGGCGTAGTCCATCTGCCTACGGACCGCCCCACGAGTGCGAGTGAGACAGCAGATCGGACTGTTCGGTGTGGGCCCGCTGCCTCCCCGCTCCGCGATGCACTCGCAATCAGTGTCAGCGAGTGCCCCTCGCCTCCCCTTCCCTCCCCGCGGTGGAGCGACGAGGCGGCGCAGGATTATCATTATCACGCCGTGGAAAAAAGATAAAATGGCGTGTTTTTATCGTGTTTTGCTTTTTTTGGGAGAGCGAGAAAAAAATTAATTCTCTATCTCGGCATCGCCGCGGACCTGATAATAAGGGAATCACTCGGCGCGCCGTAATGCGGCGCGTCGGCCGGGATTGGAATGCTCGGCCCGTTTTCTGGGTGGAGAAAGACGAAAAAAAGCCCACGTGTTTCTGCCGCTGCCGGTGGTTCTCGAACCCGGGTACCTGCGCTCAGCCGGCGATGACGCAGCCCACTGCGCTACCGCATCTACGGAGGAAAGGCCGCGAAAAAAGCCTTTCCGTGTTCGCGCCGCCCGCCCCACGACCACACATGAGGCGGCGAGGCGGCCGCAAAGGGGGTTGATGGCCCACAAAAAGAGATGACCGTTATTCACTGGAGATGTGTGTCTCTCTCTCTCGCTCCCCTCCGCCGCCGCGGCCAAAGAGGCTGTATTTCTCGTGTACGTCTGGCACTGGCTCGGCTCGGCCGCGACTAATCTCTCTGGCGGGACGGTGGAGGGGGACGGCGGTGGAAGAGCTGTGGGGTACGTACTACCTCGGCGACAACAAGCAGTACCGCGGCCACGGGTCTCCCCGGTCGGGTAGGGGTGGGTCTTGGTTGGCGCCAGCATGCAGACTCATACCGACAAGTCGTTTCGTCGCGCTGTCACTGTCGCACTCACAGGGCGGTCCGTAGAGGCGTGCAAGAGGCAGTGCGCCGACGAATGGACTCTTCGGAACCGCTGGTCCGGCGCGCCCGTCGCAAGGCCTGCCCGCTCACGGACAGCCCCTCTGGCTTCTTCCTGCTTCCCGGCGCTGGCTGGCTGCCTGGCTGGCTGGCTGGCTGGCTGGCTGGCTGGCTGCCTGGCTGGCTGCCTGGCTGGCCGCCTGGCCACCGCCTTTTAGTATTGCGCGGCCGCAGCCCCCAGCCCGGCGGCTCCAATACGGAGGGGCGCACGGCCGAGGGGGTAACCACTCGCGTAATACCCTGTACACCAAAACCGTGTATTACGCGTAATACATGTGATCGTAATACCATTTTTTGGTCAAATGTGCCAAATTTTGGCATTTTAAGGCCGTAATGCAAGTGTAATACACCGTAATACAGCGTAATACCGAGTAGTCTGTACACGATTTCTTGAAGTGTTTACCCCCTCGCGCACGGCACGGCCTCCAGCGCGGGGCGGCGCGGGGCGGCGCGGGGCGCGGCGGCGTCGTCTCGGCGCGGAAACGACCACCAAGAGCGTGTAGTCTCGCCATAGAACACGCCGTCCTGCCCTCGGGGCCTCAGGGGGCTCACAAATTGATCTGGAGAGGTGCGCGGCGCGTGGCGCGGGGCGTGGCGGGGCGGGGCGTGGCGGGGCGGGGCGGGGCGGGGCGTGGCGGGGCGTGGCGGGGCGGGGCGTGGCGGGCGCGCACCATTTCGCCGTTTCATAGACACCACGCTGCGGTAGCACCCCTCACGGCCCGTCCGGGTCCGTCGTCCCACCTCCCCGACGGCGCGGCGGCGCGGCCGGAAAGACTCCGTCGAGGCGCGGCAGCAGCGGTGGGCCGGTGGGCTAGCTCATTCCCAGAGAGACAGGCCCCTACGGTCCCTCCGCACAGTGGACCAGAAAACCGGCGCTGCCGGCCAAAAGTTCTAGACGCGTTTTGAGCTCCTCAGGAGTCTATGTAGCTTGACCCACCTCAAAGTTGACCTACCTATATATTAATTAATAAAAATATTAATATAAATATTAGAATATAAATATGGGAATATAAATAGGAGTAATATAAATATTACCAAAAAAAGTTGACCCACCCCACAGTTGACCTACCCTATATTTTTGACTTGACCGACGAAGCGCGACGGCCTCGCGGCAGGGGAAGCGCGACGGCCTCGCGGCAGGGGAAGGGCGACAGTGTCGCGGCAGGGGAAGCGCGACAGTGTCGCGGCAGGGGAAGCGCGACGGCCTGGCGGCAGGGGAAGCGCGACAGTGTCGCGGCAGGGGAAGCGCGACGGCCTGGC